>NC_069369.1:41497500-42747500 GCF_021730395.1 Mercenaria mercenaria | reverse complement strand
TACATTTTTACATAAATGATTTAAGGTATGCTTTACAATTGGCGTTTTCAATATAACTTCTTCTCGGCGATATATGACCATTTTGTGTCGATTCGCCGTAAAACCCAATTAACTAACTCACTCACTCACTCACTCACTCACTTAATCCTTACAGCATACCACCATGCGCACCCCCCCCCCCCCCCCCCCCACACACACACACATCCGCCCCTGTTGTAAGGGATACTGGTAAACTGCCTTAATTATAAAGCTTGATATTCAACCATCGATAATTACGTGTTCTTCTGTGTACGCAGGAAATTATTTATTACCACAGCGGCCCGGGTTCGATTCCCGAATCGTGATTTTTTCTTGATTTCACATTTTTTAGAACAAAATTTCATGTTCATAATATGACGAAACTTTTATTCTAAAGAAAAATTATTTTAGACAAAATCTGAGTCCAGTCCCTTTTGGTTTAAACAATATTTTATTCAACAAATAGCATGTAATTACACTATATCTTACAAAAGCAAGGGATCGGGTAGTAAGCTAATAAGCTTTTTTAGAAACTCTGTCCCTTTAAGCCAAACTCTACTTGAAACAAGTCGTCTGATTGGTTCAAATATAAATAGATCGGTGGAAATAAAAATAGCAATATTGGAAATCTGATTATACAGAAGATGAATCTTCAGATCTAACTTTTAGGAAGATCGAGGATTTTAGTCAGATTGGTAAGCACATTAACTCTGTATGGGAGAGGGCAGTGCGTTTGTGGTTGGTAACTGATACAGCAAAACATACCTTGGATTAGATTGCATCTTTTATGCTACAAAAAGAGAATACTATGGAAGAAACAAGAGGCAGATACCAGATGTCCGTCTGTCATGATGTGAGCAGTAATACACATGCGTCCCTGGCAAAGCATTTCAAAAATAAAAATCATGTAGAGTGCGATTTATTTGACCTGGCCGGGCGGAGTTTATCTCTGGCTTTATATCCTGCACAATAATGCAGTGGACCGTCGCGAAACTCCGCCCCGCCAGGTCGATTAAAATGTACAATACCATGCCCCAACGATAACGCGATGTTAACAAACATAACTATAAATAGATTTAAATGAAGCATAGGGAGTTCACCATTTTTGTAACTTGTCAAAAATACTCAAAATCTAAATATTTTTGGTTTTCGTACCAGTTACAAATTAGCTCAGAGGTAAAGCATACTGTATATGTTCAAAATTCAAATTTGGTTTGCTGTGTGGGTTCGAAATGCATCGACTACAGTCAATTTTCTTTTCTTTTTTGCATCAGAAATTTAGAGAAATTTAGATTCCTTCATTTTCTCTATGACACAACGACAGAGAAACATTTGAAGCCGATATTGCAGAAGAAAAAGGTTTAGTATTATATCAAAGATGATATTAGTCTCCTCCTTCTTCTTCTTGGCTTTCACCGCCTACACCGTCACCCCTGATCCAGCAATAAAGGATGCCGTCTTCTTCAGGTCCTCCATCTTGCCGTGCACTTTGATTTTCATTGGGGGTGCTGTTTGACCACACCCTTTTCCTTTGGTTCTCCAGACGTGGACATCTCCGCAGAATGTGCTCAGCAGTTTGCTGTTCCAGGCCACAGGGGCACATCGGAGAAGGAGACAATTTAAGATTTGTGCACATGTGGGCATTTAACCTGTTATGTCCTGTGCGAAGCCTAAAGATGATGACTTTTTCCCATCTGTCTAGTAAGTGGTAGTCAACCTTGGTTGGTCTTGGCTTTGTCAGTGCTTTGATCATTGTCACCTTCTCGTGTGTAATGGCATTTTGTGGCTGGTTATCTGTAGCTTCAAGCTTGGCTTATCTGTCTGCATTCTCATTTCCAGGTACACATTGTAAGGACACAGCTCTTGTTTTGCATAGGCTGAAAAATGCCCTGGAGATGGATGTTTGTTTGGAATTTTCCAGTGCTTGGAGAACTGACAGAGCATCCGTGAAGATAACCACGTTGGGCAGCTCTCTGGAGACTCAGTGAGTTTAATAGCCTGTTTGATGGCCTCAGCCTCTGCTCTATAGTTGGTACAGTGCCTTCCGGTTGAAATACTATCTGTCTCTGAACTTCCCTAGGTATCCAGTATGAAGATGCCAGCTCCTCCGTCTTTTATACCAGCTGAGGCTGAGTCATCTGTGTACACCTGTGTCCATGTCTCTGACGGGTATGTGTCTAGGATCATGGCCTGTGTAAAGGATAGCTTGGCCGTTTCATCTGAAGTACCAGGGGGAAGACCAGGAACATTGATATGTATAGTCAGGTTACATTGGTCATGTTTCCACGGTTCTAGTAGAACAGTGAAAGGAGTAGTGGGTTGTTCAAGATGCTCTGTCAAGTTTTTGTTGAGCTTCCTGGCTTCGTGTACAAAGCTGCCTCTTTTTAAACGATTTTTTGTAAGCCCTTCGAGTTTGGCTTTCATGGGATGATCTGGCAGGTACTGGTATTTGCTGGTTTGTACCAGGGTTTTGGACTCTCTTCTCTTGGAGGGATGGCAGTAACGTCTTCCATGGCCTTAATGGGTGTTGATTTCAGTGCTCCGGTGATGATTCTGAGAGCCTGATTTTACACCTTGTTTAACCTCTGCTGATTTGTCTTGGCCGCTGTTATCCAAGCTGAGGAGCCATACTCTAGAATGGGTCTGATGGTCCCAAGGTATACTGTCTTGAGTATGTTTTCATGTGTTCCCCAGTTTGTACCAGCAAGTTTTCGTAGAATGGGAAGCTTTTTTCGTGCCTTGCTTTCTTGCATTGGTTAGATGTGCCTTCCATGTTAGGCGCCTATCAAACGTTACTCCTAGATATTTTGCCTCCTCCACTTCTTCAAGTGGGGTGTCACAAATCCTAATATAGTCAGCAGCTGTCTGCTTTGGTGACAGTGAAAACAGAGTTGTGCAGGACTTCTCAGTGTTGACCTGAACACACCATTCTTCTGCCCAGGCTGTAAGCCTGTCTGTGGCGTCTTGCATCCAGTACTTGGCAGTTGTTGCATATTCCTCTGGGCACCAAAGCATCAAATCATCCGCGTAGAGAGCAGCGTTGACTCCTCTTGGAAGTCCAGCCAACAGATCATTGATGAAGAGATAAAAGAGAGTAGGAGAGAGTACTCCTCCTTGGGGAACTCCATGTCTATGCAGAAACTTCTGACTAGATGTTCCATCAAGGTTCACTCTAGCCCTTCGGTTGAAGAGATAGGACTTTATCCATCTGTACCTGGTGTCTCCAACACCATTCATCTGTAGTTTCAACAGAAGACCATCCACCCATACCTTGTCAAATGCTCTCAGAAGGTCTACCCATGTTACTATAGTAACCTTTTTTGCCTGAAAAGCATTTTCGATTTCTTGTGCAAGGTATGTTGTTTGATCCTCTGTTGACCGGAATGACCTGAAGCCAGCCTGTTGCTGGGCCAAGATATTGTTAGCTTCCAAGTACCACTTCATGCGTTGGTTTATGATGCTTTCCATGGTCTTCCCCACTGTGCTGGTGAGACTTATAGGGCGATAGCTGGCTACTTTCTTCTTGTCCTTTCCACGTTTTAGTATAGGTGACATGATCGCCTCCCTCCAGACCTGTGGAAGTTTTCCCTCCTTCCAGCTCAGGTTGAATACATCTAGAAGGGTTTTCGTAGCAAAAGTTTTCATCAGGGTCAGCATCTCATTGGTGATGTGGTCTGGTCCTGGTGATTTCTTGGCCTTGAGCTTCTTCAGTGCTGTAAGTAACTCATTTAGTGTGAGGCTTGACTCCATCACTTCTTCCTTGGACTTTTTGGATCTGCTGTCTCTTTCCTCCCTTCTAACTTCTCTTTGCCGTCCTCTGTTGATTGTGATGTTGCTTACTTTCTCGTAGTTTTCAGCAAACTTATTTGCAGCCTGTTTTCCAGTCAGCAGAGAACCATTTTCTTCTACAGATGTAGTGCCTCTTTCGCATCCGCCATCATCATTCAATTGCCGTGTAAGATTCCAGAGCTTTGTACTGTCTCTTTCTAAATTGAGTGAGGCAGTTTTTTCTTTCCAGCTCACTCTTCCGGCCTGGATCTTGGCTCTCAGAAACTTGGCCCTTGCCTTTTGGAGTTTTATGTTGTTGGTTTGGGAAGGTTGTGTTTCAGCCTCTCGCCTGGCTTCTGACAACTCCTCCTGGAGGCCCTCTAGATCCTTGTTCCAGTATGGCCTGTAATCTCCCCTGGAACCTCTAGGAATACATTTTTGGCTGCCTGGAGTAGGGCTGCATTGAAGTCCTTTGTGACTTTGTTGATGTCATTGTGGTGCTTTTGACTATGTGGTCATATCCCCAGCTCTGTGAGTGGCTGTTGAAGTCGCCAAGGACTAGGAAGGTTGAGTCATGCACTGGGATCGTGTCTTTTAGGGAGTAGAGGTTGACAACATTTAACTCCACATCTCTAAGTTTTAGGCGTAACACCTGATACTCGGATCTGCGTTGCTGCTATGTTGTCTCTCACCAGTGTTAGGTTTCCTCCCTTGCCCCAACCCAACCTGTCACAACAGAAGCACTGGTAGCCTCTAACCTTGAAGGATTTGTCCTCGCTGAATCTCTTGGATGCAGAAGACCTGAATGTCCTTATCAAACAAGATGTTCTCTAAGTCCATTTTCTTATTGAGGAGTCCTTCTGCATTCCAATGCATGACCTTGAAAGGTTGCATTGGCTTCTTTTTTGTTCCCGTGTGACCAGTAGATTTCCTCCCTCGTCTCCTAGCTCTAAGGCGATGGGAGTTACCTCCAGTAGTATGAGGTGGACTCTGTCGAGGCTCAGAGCCCGGCACTGATTCTGCCTGGAAGGATCTCAAAGAACCAGCGCCATCACAACTAAATCTAGATGATTGTGTAGTCATGGTGTAAGTGCATTGTACCATGGTTTGTTAGAGAGCGCCAACTGGCCTGGTACATTTGTCTTCAGCTCTCTAGGTTTTATGTCGGGATTACCTCTCCCTTAGATTCCAGCCAAAAGACCTACCCTGGAATCACAGGGGATCTGTTCATGGGCAGCAGGACATATCCACGCACCGGTGGGCCTTGCATGCCGTATGTCTGGAGGCAGACCTCCTACGAGTCCTATACAGTCCGGCCTGAGGCCGCAGGGTGCTCAGTATCCATGTGTCGCCACGAAAAGGCACTGCATAGGGCTTGTCTACAGAGAGGCTATGTACTGGCAGGGAAGACTTACGCACTCGGCTTCCTTTTTGCCCAAAGGGCTAGCCAGCGGCAGCGAATAATAAACATAATAATATTATTATGATATCTGAAAAATACATGTAAATGCAAACAATCAAAGAAAGAAACGAAGAATACGGGAAATGAAAACGCACAGGAGAAAGAAATAAAAATATCTAAAAAAAACCTCATGAGGATTCGAACAACTCATTCAAAGCGATTAGCTGTTTTCTATTGTTATATGCATTTTACCCGACTGCGATGGAGATTAAAGCACGTGGAACGATAGAAGCAGTCTGTTGATTGATTCAGGGTTGCAGATCACCAAAATTATATTGGATTCTTCGCGGCGCATTCTATTTCTTGTCGCCATTTACGAGTCGGAGCGGCGGGAAAATAGAAATAACAGAAAGATTTTGAATGTTATTTTTATTTCCTTTTCTGAAAAGTCTCGTAATTCAAGAAATAAAGAAACTGGCCTAACGTGCTCACTTGATAAAATGTCGAACTTTATTTATTTTATTTATTTGGGTTTTACGGCGCACCAACACAGTATAGGTTATATGGCGCCAAACAGGACTACAAATTTTGGTTTCACATCTCATTTACATCGAAATAAAAACACGAGGTATGGAAAAATGTCGAACTACAGGCATAGGTGTTTTGCATCGATTAAGTTTTATCACTTTTATGCAGTCAAACGGACAAACCTTTTTTTCATAACTCTTAGAAAATAACTTATTATATTTCCTTCTCTGGAAAGAAAGTCCAGGTTATGTAATTTCTGTACTTTGAATGGTGCGATGTGCGTGTAAAACCCTTTAGTCTAAATCAATATTACCTCAAAATCTGACAAGCCAGAATAATAAGCCAGTATACAACAAAATTGATTACAAACCGGATTTATTGATACTGCAATATGTTAAATCTGAATATAAAAATCTTTACACGCTTAGATTTGTAATATAAAAAAAAAGCTAGTATGCGGCCCGTTGTCGATTTAAGTTCGTGAAAATAGTTACTTTAACATGTTTTAAACATTTAGAAAGTTCGATTTGCTTGATTTTACCAGAAATATTTGTCAACGCTCATCGATTACAACATGTCAGACGGTTCCCACCCCCACTCCCACCCCTCTTCACTTGTATAATCAGCACAAAAATATACTCGACAAAAAAAGTTCAAGCAGACGACTCCTCATTGAAAACACAAGCTGGTGGATTTTCTGGTGATATTGCATTTTTTCAGGACGACAATGCCAGACCACATCGTGCCAGAATCGTTGATAATTTTCTGAACCAACATGGAGTTCAGCGGATACAGTGGCCACCAATATCGCCAGATTTGGCATGCATCGAACACTTATGGGACATTCTTGGGCGTGCTGTAAATAAAAGAATTACAAGACAGACAAGACTTGCCGACCTGCCCAACATTCTGCAACAGGAGTGGGCTCTCATTCCACAACGGAAAATCCGCTAGCTTGTGTTTTCAATGAGGAGTCTTCTGCTTGAATGCAATGCGCATAATGGTGGATACACGCACTATTGAAATTCACTCAGCAATTTGCAACTTTTGATCAGGTACCCTATATGACTTTCAACATGAAATTTGCTGAAACCGGTAATTCAATTTTCATTCTGTTTTCAGTATTTTGTTAAGATTGACTTGTATTTTATTTGATATATGAATTATACTTGTACGTTAAGTAATAAATAAGTTACAGCATAAAACATGTTTTGTTGCAGAACTTTTTTTGTCGAGTATAATATATCGGATCCTATATCTGATATAAAATTACTATTTTTACACTTATTAATTTTAGGTGAATCCTGAAACAATTTCTACTAATTTAGACATCAGTCTCCAAATCTCATTCATGCAAGGTCCTACCGGAGAGAGACAGAGAGACAAAGAGACAGAGAGGTCACAGTTAGGCAGAGTACCTGGTCCAGCGAAGAGACTATATTCCTGAAAGATAGATCTTAAGATGCAGCTGGTCCGACGCAGAGATTTTATTCTTGAGAGAATGTTTTCATACTACAATTAAACACAGCTACTGGTCCAATGCAAAGAATTTATTCCTTGGCGGGAACACTTAATCAAGTTTCTTTTCTCCACAAGGTAGATTTTCAGACTTTATCGTAGATTTTCATATAAAATTACTATCGTAATATCGTCCCGCCGAGGTAGGGTATAAAGATAAGTATATTAGGTACAAAGGATTTCAGGAATCTGAACGCTGAAATAACGAATACATCAGTCATATAGTAACTAGAAAATCACTGTCTATAATAATTCAATCAGAGAAGAGATTGGCATCCGCTTTCCAACTTACAGTGGTGATTACCGGCAAGCAGTCCATCAATCTTTTCTTTTTATAGAGCCTGCGTGAACAAATGACTAGTTTAAAGATATGTATTGTTGTAAATCTTTACAAATCCTTTCCAACTTATTCAAGTTGGTGATCTTAACACGGAAACCCACACAATTTATGTCACAATGCTTTACTAAGGTGATATTTAATATCTTAATTTAATGAATTTGCTAGCGATGTGTAGATCTGGTTAAAATATGGCAATAAGCTATATTCATTTATAAATAGGCGTGTAATCAAATACTGGTCATTTTACCAGATGACTCCGAACAAGTTAAATTTGTTTCCAAAATTAAAGAGGGTAATATTTGTTATTAATATATATGATGACTTAATTTTTGCATATATTAAAGAAATGTGATTTCTCTTTGATTTGATCTAAATTCAGTTTCAATTATTGTATAATTTTCTCAAATATCAAGTACGTTTCATAGACATTTTTGTTTACTTCAACGTCATCTAATGACGAAGCCAATATATTATGTAATCTTGATATTCATTATTTTGTTCTATTCTATAAATTAAGCGTTTGAGAAAATGATGAAAATCTCACTATTACTGATTTATATTGTGATATCATACGTTTACAAACGCAATATGAATGGGATCCAACATTCAGTGATCTGACATTTGACAAAAGGACACAGGTTTCTCAGAGTAATTTCATTTTAAAAAAATGTTTTGATCTCTGTGTTTTTCCTGGTCGAGTCAGTTCGCGTCAGCGTGCCTTCGTCTTAAATCAAATACTGGTTATGTTTTTATTTATTATTTTTGTTTCTATCTTTAGTTTGAAGGCAAGAGACGTATGGTATTATCTGTGTGACCAACCATAATTTAGCAGGTTTATAAAGATAATTCTGTGAAAATAATCTTTTCATTTTCACGCACGTCTGGTCATGCATATGGTGTTGTTTGTTTTTTATTAGTGTAGTACAGACCAGACCAAGAACCTTTCTGAATAGATTAATAACATATTACATACCTAAATATATGTCAACATTTCAAGCCTGTCAGCTATGCGAGAATGTAGCGTTTCGGAAACTTATTTCTAAAAGAATAACTGTCAGAAAGATACAAACTATAAACATACATGTATTTGAAACTTGAAACATTCTTAATTTTATTAAACGTAAAACTACTTTCTGCTCAGTAATTTATAAGAGACCAATGAACATCGAACGAAATCTTCAGGATTTAACGATATCAAAGTAGAACTGAATGCACTGTTAAAGGAATTTTCTGCCTGTTCGTATTTACTTAATAAAAAGCAAGCCATATTTCTGTACGAGTCCATTTCAGCTAAATAAATAGACAATTGTTTCAGAGGAGTATTTAGCCATCTTTTGCTAAAATAAACAATAAAGAAAAACGTGGAGGAATGTAAAAAAGGGTCACTATAACAGTAGCTTGATATCGCATTGTGTGGGATAAAACCCTCGCGTGATCCGGTCTGGCAAAATCCACTTGAGCCGAATACAACATTTCAGATCAAGCTACTAGGGTCAACTCAACACACTGAAATGACTTACATGAAGAATCAATGGAAATTTTTAAAAAAGGAAAAAGAACTTCAATCAGATACGTGCGTACGAAAGCTTTGTTATTTTAATAACACATGGACACTATTCTTATTTTATTATTCTCTTATTTTTTTAAAAAGAAAACTTTGCTTTAGTTGAGCTAGGATAAAAAGTGTCCTTTGCCGAATTGGAAGCATATGTTACGGCTATATAATGATGTCATGCATTACCTGCTTTTGTCTCCCGCCTTTTTCGAAGAAAAAAGAAGAGCATGGGAATTGGCCTTCCTTCCGTCCGTCCGTTTGTCTTTCCATCCGGCCGTCTCACGGTTTGTCTGTCAGTCACACTTCGTCTCAGGACCACAACTCTGCCAACCATCAAGGGCTTTTAAATGTTAACAGTGTCTGATTCGATTTGATTCTGATTAAATTTTCTGGGAATCTTGGTGCCTGTGAAGTTGTTTTAACTTGTATTATTGCTGGGGTGCTCGAGATTTCACCGTTATTTAACAAGAAATTTTTAAGGAAGAAGATGGGATGAAGTATCTAGCTAGTTTTTCGCAATTCCAAAAGGAGTATAAAGAATACGTACGGTTACTGCACGCACCCATTCGTCGGCGTCGACGTCACGACTTTGCTCACACATAGCTAGAATCCCCAAACCTCATATGATTATTCATTAGCACATGACTTTAGTATTATCCCCCTTTTCGCTGTAAAAGCAGAGTTATCCCCTTGATTTTGTAGAAACATAATGTCCAAGAAACCTATTGATGGATCTTCATGAAACTACACACGCATTTAAATCACTATATGGCGGTGGTGCACAAACAACTTTTGTCAAAGTCACTTCAGTGACAATAATTATTGCCCTTTAATTGTTTTACAATCCATAAATTCAAAATGCTTGCAGTACATTTTAGAGAAATTTAGTTGGTAAGAAAATGAAAAAAACGGTAATTTGAGGCAGCCATTTTGAAATCAAGAAAATGGATTTTGCGAGACGGGGTGTTTAAAGTTTTTAAAAAAATACAACTTCATATATTATAGCAGGAAAAATCACAAACTCATATTCGGACAGTTCGCCATAGACTAAATTATGTTACCAACAGGAAAAACAATGTAAAAGCAAAAATCCTTTGAAATCATGAAACTCAACCTAGTAAAACAATAATATACTGGGTCGGATGAATGGTTTTGCACATGAAACAATTCCGGCAAACCAAAAATAAAGATTTTTATTCTTAGCGTTAAATGTAAATCTGTGAAAAGAATATGTATATATGTGCTATTGATATCAATTT
The DNA here is from genome assembly GCF_021730395.1 of Mercenaria mercenaria. Classification (NCBI taxonomy): domain Eukaryota; kingdom Metazoa; phylum Mollusca; class Bivalvia; order Venerida; family Veneridae; genus Mercenaria; species Mercenaria mercenaria. Next base: position 42,737,112 of record NC_069369.1, on the reverse strand, counting down.
GTTTCATATGCAAATAGTAGAAGAGTTGTACGTGTATATGAAATATCACTGCGATTTGATCTGTAATCAAAGCTGACAATCTGTCAATATATTTTAAAACAATTATAAAAGTTCAATTATATTTCATTCTGATTCTTTTTGTGCCATCAATTTATTCAGATATACTGACTTGTAAAATGGATATATAGTTAGGCTACAATAATGTAGACTTTTGCGGTACCATTTAACATGTAACTCACAAACACTTTAGACAATGTCAAAACCAATGGGTAAAGTGAACATTTAACTATGACCTTGTCAGAATAATTTGTATATTTGATATATTGCTGGTGTAGCAGGTGGGCACATAGTGCTTGACTCCTTTTTCAATGTATTTCTACTATTATTATTGTTGAATTGCTGTAAATAATAGGATCTGGGTCATTTATGGACGATTAGGGTTAATTACAGTGATAGCTGGATCCCAGCATCACACATTATGTTATATACAATAGTAAAAAGGAACCAACCATTTGTTAGAGCAAGTACTCGTTGTAAAATACTATGTACTAATTTGGACCAATCAAAAACAAGTTCTATAAATAGCACCAATCAAATCTCATTTTTGCTCGGGTATAAATAGGTAGATGGATCACAGAGAGATCATTCAGTATCCAGCAATTGATGTAGACACATCGAGGATTCAACTAATAATTTATCCCAGTACCTTAATAAGGAAGTTATTGCAACTACACTGTCAGGGCGGATAAATTATTAAAAAGAAGACGTTTGAAGTTCATAAACTAAAGAAGAGTTTGCAGAATTTTAACAAGGTTTCCAGCTATAGGGCCAGCACATAGGAGTTTTACCTTAAGGCTAGTTGAATGCTGTAGACGATAGCAGATATAGGCTGAGCATCGGAAAGCTGAGGCAGAGACATGAGACTGAGAAAGTAGGGAGAGTTCCAGCTTATAGACGAGGTTCAGCGTTAATGGCGAAGTACAGCCAAGGCATCAGGGTTATACCTATATGCTGACTGCTACATGAGATAGCATATAGGCGCTGATCATCCAGGAGTCAGGGCAATCGTATTGAGTTGCAGCTTCAATTAAGAGGACATAGGCTGAGCATCTATGCGATAGGACTCGTATGTTGTTGATTCAAAGACATTGTCTGACGGGAACTTCGACAAAAAGAAGTATCTCCAGCCTATAGGAGTTTGAGCTGATGTCATTAGTTAAAGGTTGATAATTGAAACAATGAGTGATTTTTGCCGGATCCCTGAAGTTATCTAGCTCATAATGAAATCATTGGTACACGAATCATTTAGGCAAGGTAGCCAGAGGAAAATTTTATATACGAGATATTTGGTCTCACCAGCTATACGTTTTAACAAAGGACATTCTACATCGTTTGTCAGCTAGTCTAAGACATAGTCACCTTAGCCATCGGACCCATTTCATTGTTCAAGATACTAAAGGCGTAGGCACTTCCCTGGGTCAAATAACTCGTATCCTGACAGACCTATTGTGTAGGAAAATATATAGCACACACAAGAAGTATGGATAGAGCAACGTATTTCTTCTTTAAGAAGGAATAATAGATCGCAAAACTGATAGAAAAGTTTTGAAGGCCTGTCATACCCTATATAGCTCCATTCGAATGTAGTTCCCCGGGGAGCTATATTCGGAACACGTTATCGTGTATAGCACCTAGCTGTAGAGGAGTGTATACGAACGCAAGCATGTACAAATCCAAATTTGACTCCCAATACATCGATTAAAATGCTATATCAGTAATGAAAGAGTAATAAAAAACAGTGTATGTGGCAGAGTGTTATTTGGAGATATGATTTTTCCCCATTGAGGAAGGGGGAAGGCATACAGATTAGCTCTTCTTCTCCCGTACGTACGAATGAGTAAGGTAGCGAGCTAACATAGGCACGTACGCCCCATAAATGAGTACCATTTGATTGACAATCACTAATCTTAAAATTTAACAAAAATGATAACTGGCAAGTGAAGTTAGGCAGGTGGGTTTTAATATTTTTATCTGGACTGGCAGCTGTGGCCCTTGATTTAGTCCAAGCACATACTTGATCATACTGTGACAGGCAATCATCGTCAGAACTATGTGAAAGAGTCACAAAATTTGAAACAAGTGTCAGTTATCTGTAACTGACGTTTTGGGGTTTTTTTTATCGGACCAGTAACTGCAGAATTACAGCCCTTGACGAAATAAAGTAATTGCCTGAAAATCTTAAAACTGTACAGAAGTATTGATTGTCAAATACTGGTTAAGATACGACCCTTGCATAAGATTTTAGTCATCATAATTATGTGAAATATTGTGACACAAACTGGTCGTTAAAAACTATACCGTCATCAGATTTAACACAAATTACATGTAGTCTCCTCGACAGAGGTCTAGTTTTGTATGTGTGGAAGCTCCTGAAGAAAGAAGCTGATTGTTTGTTGAGGATGCACTTACGATACAATAACTTGAATTGTCTAACCGGTTTGTCGTTCTCGGTAAATACGAAAAAGGTATATGTCTTAGAGTCAATGTCGAGACAATCACCGCCCTCTTCCAACCCTAGATTAAGACAATCAAATGCCGATAGCCGAGCTCTGCATTCTAGCTCGGCATTCGTTTATTACTATGAAAGATTAAATGTCTATTGCAGAGCATTCTAGCTATGTATTCTTCTTGTCCAACTATATAAAATCGGATGCCGATGGCCGAGCGTGGCACTGCAGCTCGGCATTCGTTTTTCATTATATAATTGTGAATGCCGGTAGTCAATCCCGAAGCCAACTTCACATACACTAAACGTAGAATGCAGATCCGGACTATTCATTATTTCAAGTCGCCTTTAAGACATTCATCTCAATATCTTAAATGAATTAGCATCTTATGACTATGTTGCATAAAGAGACCGAGGAGCTATATGCGGAACAGAGCTACAGGTATTCCGTGTGTAGCTCCAATTTAAGCAAGGGAGCTATATACGGTGAATATACGAATACGTGCTCCGAATACAGCTCACAGAGGAGCTATATCCGAAGGGAGCCACATAGGGTGTGACAAAGGCCTCGTTTTCCATGCGTACAACTGATTAATAATAATGCCGACGAATGAGACAATGAACATCATCAATACAAATCTTGACAGTGACCGAAGAAGATGATTATAGAACTGTGGAGAATTCTTTTAGCAGAATACCATTATTGTCACAAGAAATGATTTTTATTTGTGTGACAAGTTGATCAGTCATGGGAGGTATGTGCAACAGATGAAAATACTGGCATTATTAATTTATTTTATCGTAATACCTAAATGGTATTAGCTGCTGGGTCTTTTATTAATATTATCATTACATTTTTTTGTATTATTATTAGTAGTATTATTGTTGTTGTTGTTGTAATTATTAATATTGTTATTATTATCATTAGTAGTAGTAGTATTATTAAATCGCTAAAACTGTATTGTAGGCATAGGTACTTTTTATCTCCTGCAAACTATGCACTTTTACCTCTAGGCTTGGAAAACATCATGTTGTTTAAGTTACCTTCAATGGATTGCAAGCATTTATGAATTTTATATTTACGGTTTCAGGTAATTCATATAGCAATTACTATATTTAAACTCCATTTTGTTAGTTTATACATAATTTATTTTAGGTCAATTGTAAAGCAAGTTCTACAACTTACATTAATCACTCTCGACAACTCATTCCTGATGGAATCCATCGCCACGAGGGTATGAGAGAAGAGAAGCCAGTTTCCCTTTTAATGCTGAGCGTCAAGCAAGGAAGCTACTGGTACCATTTTTCACGTCTTTGGTATGACGCGGCCGGGAATCGAACCCACGACCTCCCACTCTCGAAGCGGACGCTCTACCACTAGGCGATCTAGGCGGTATACTGTATATTGTTACTTTGTAATGGAGTGCCGAAACCTATTTTCAGAATGTGAAATTGAAAGTATAGTATTTTTGTGTCAGTTTTCCTGTACGTAAAAAAAATCCCCGGATGTAAACAATCAACAATGGCGATCGCAAATAGTAGTTCCGAGATTTCGGTAATATAAATTGACCGTAACTTGTATGTTTTGGTTTACGAAGTATTAATTGTTTCTACGGCCCAACATCATGACAATATATTTATATATATTTATATATATGTATTAATATATATATATCTGCGCATGCGCTAAGGTTAATTGTGCTATATTTTTGGACGGTTGTCGAAGACATACCGGTCAGTGCAAAACCCCGAGTACTAATACAGCGCTGAGTCACGGGACAAAAAAGACGCGATCATTTCACTGGAAGCCGATATTGGAAGGAAGCTTGAACTTGTTGCATTATCCTACGACCGGGCATAATTTGCGGCGAGGCGCTGTCGCAAGTTTCGCACAGATCTTTTAAAAAATGAATTTCATTTTCAGGCAGAATCTTGATTTTCTTCACAGAAGTACATATCTATTTAGCAAAGTTGGTCAGGCGTTATTTCTATTTTCTGATGGTCGCGTCAATTTAATTTAGAAAGATCCGTAACCGCACATAAACATCTCTGAAGCTGAAATTGTATTGTTCTTGCATTGAATGTCTAAAATTAGTAACATTATTTTTGTGTTAGCTTATGTTTTGTATTGTACTCTCACTGAATGTCTAAAGAGTAACAAATATTTTTTTAGAAAATTTCCAAAATGAGCCGCGCCATGAGAAAACCTACATTCTGCGTTTTTAAGGTCACTGAATTTACTTTACAATAACGTCTCTGATAGACGGAGGATGGTAGCCTAGCACTGGTCTTTCCCAGGATTGATGTTTTGGTAAAAATAGCTGAAATATTGTTGAAATCTAAAAGTAAACCAAAAGAACGAATAAAACAAGAAAAATTGTTGCATGCTATCGTTGAATAATCTGATGAACATGATAGGCCCATCATCGATCACGTGTTAAGTCGTGAAAATTCCACAATGTAATAGTATTTTAGTGCCTTGTTAAGTTTAATACATTTAAAATGTTACACTGTTACACGTACCAAAAACATAGTCTCACATCTGGTGCGCAATATTCAAGATGACGTCTTGTGATTAATCACAGTATTTTTGTGTTAGTTTGCTGTTATGTAACCTGTATATTGTTAACGATTTGGTTGGTTAAAGTCTTTCTCAGAAATTGAAATTACATAGGAGTAATTTGCATTATAGCATGACAAAGAAACTACTAAAAAAGCAGATTTTTATTGATTGGTAATAGAAAATCTCCAGCTATTTAATAAAAGGATAACTGCTTTACTTTATGGATATTTGTGCATTATGTCAAAGTACTTAGTACATGAAAGCCATACTTTTTCAACACATTTCTGGTATTCCTTCAGGTTCCTCCTTCAGAGACGAAGAGAAAAAGAACAACTAAAGAAGAGATAGCCTTAGTTTCAAGTTCTATATCTGTTCGTGTACGTATTTTACAATATCTGCGTTGTAGGCATCACAAATGTCAACTACATTTTACTTTAACAGTAAATAACTTATAATTCATGTTCCAGTCTTCCAGACTCAAGTGCTTACGTGGTTTATATGCCGCAATGTTCCGATGCAGACGTGTACTATTTTTTAAAGCTGTATAGGTAAACCACAGCTGTTTGAAGCTCAATCAATAAAAACGTATATGCAGGTTAGATCTCTCATAGTATATAAGGTGGGTGGGATATGGTAATGCATAGAGCTTCAAGCGCCTGTGGATCTTCTTTTATATCAGACCTTAGATGTCATTGAAAACTAACATTTTCACAGCAGTAACTACTTAATAATTTAATCAAAATTTACTAAATATTGGAAAATTTCGCTATGCAACGCTTTCCAATCACGGGGAGGTGTTTTTAAAACCATATTTGGCCTGCCGAATGACGTATCGAGCTAAAATGTAGTGCTGTAAAATGCGAAGAATTTGCATGGTTATAATCGAAATAATAGATATGTACCGATTATTTATCAGTTAATAAAATATGGGCAACTGTTTGGATGCGAATATCAAATCACTCGTGCTACGCACTCGTGATTTAATTATTACGCATCCAAACTCCTGCCCATATTTTATTAACTGGTAAAATAGAGGGACATATTTATTAATTCTTAAATATAAACGTGCAGTTTTTCATGCCCAAAACTGAACTTCAGTTTTTTCCCCTTGCACATACATGATATGATGGAAACATTTGTCGAAGCTTCCGAAAATGGTTGTTATTCAGCTAAGCGATATCTACCACACTTTTCTGATCACAACTGTAGCTTAGCATTTATACGAGTCGTCTTCACATCCTTTCAAATTGTCTACTGAACATGGTATATGTGTAGATCTGTTTTGAAGCAAGTTTTCGCCCATTGGTGTGTACTACTGTGTTTTACCATCAAATTTCGAATTTCAAAATCAGTTTTACATTTGTAGGAATATTTTTTGACATTTGTGTATTTATATTTGTGACACTTTTTTATGACATATGTGACCAGCGTCATTTTTACATTTAGAACAACCAGGTTTCACGTTTGTGGGATGTTTTTACATATGTAGCACAATGTTTTAGCATTTGTGACCACTTTTAAATTTGGGGGTCCTACAATGGGTTTATCTTACATGACTCCGTATTTAAGGCAGATCTTTTTTTTTCTTACTCGAGAAGCCGGATTTGTTGTAATTCCCTGTCAGATGACAAGCAAACCTTGAACTCCGGAACGTTCATGCATTGTTCCTAAATGTTTTAAACATAATCCGCTGTTGGTGACAGATGATTATTTAGAAAGCGATCATTATCTGGTTGGACCTTATCGAGTTTTATGTATATTCACAGAGGATGTGCCCCATAGTCCTCCTATACATGAATGATATGTTATGCATATTGTTGGCATTTTTAAAGATTGCCTACTTAACATAACCCATGCCCCTTGGAATATTTTGTAATTCGTGTGTTTAATTGTAGTTTTTTGTAGTATAGAATCATAATGAGCGATATCAGTGATCGAACACACAGCTTGCAAAAGTGATTAAAGGCCCGTGAAAGAAAGCACACGTGATCAGCACCTTATAGGTGCTACAGCAGAACGTTCGAGGATAAAACCATATTCATCCATTTCAGGTACAATAAACTTTTCATTATACAACTACTCTTTACTACACAAATGAAGTGCGAGATTCACCAATTCGAATGTTATGTGGCATTATCTATTTGTCATGTAGCGCTTCGAAACATTAGTGGTATAGCATCAGGTTTGGGTACCAGAAGTCATTGGTTCGCTTGTGGCAGTGTCATACCAATGACTTTACATAATCGTACCAACAGTATCTTTGCTTGGCACTCAGTATTAATAGGAAAAACAACTCATCTTCTTTCAAAACCTTGCGGCGTTGTTACCACAACAAACCAGATGAGAAGAATAATTTATATAAATTGCAGAACTTGTTTCACAAGGAACCTAAAATAAATTTGTGTAAACTAGCCATGCTTGTTGTCATTGAATATGTATAGCAGCTGGTTATTATACATGTTGGATACCATAGTGTACAGTTTCGAATCAAAAACTACTTCAGCCTGTGTGTTTGCAAAATTATTCTCACCCCTTTCAATCCTGTTCAAGCTTTATTATTAATACTAATATCTATCTCACTTTCCATTAATATTTAATATAAAAACAAATGTAATGCATGTTTTGTAGCTGTAATGTCCATTCAAATCACAGGCGGAAGTGATGTTAATCCTAGGATATAATGCGGGTCCATGAGCCATATATTACAATAGTAAAGTTTTCTGAGAAAAGAATGCCATTCAAAGATGTTTTCTTTTGAAATTAGTTAGTGAAAACACCCAAATTAGATTTGCACCGAGAATGTAGTGACTTGTTTGCACAATTAAATTCTATGCCCAGGTTGTAAATTGGTGTGAGTTAAGGAAACATAACGCGTAAACACTTCATAGATGACTTGTCCGCACACAGAAGACAGTTCTTACCAGTTTATGCTTTGCGTAGTTATTTAGACAAATACAGATGTACATTTTTTGTCACAAATAATTAAGGTTGACCATATTAGCTGTCATAAGCCGAAACAGTGGGAATGCAGCAAAACCAAGAAATGAAACAATCCGAACAATGCCATTAAATCTTTCTCTATTTCTTTCGATTCCATATGGATACCATACCATAAGTAAGATATGCTCAAATTTTTCCTTTGTTGCAATGTTATTTCAGCGTTTGTCTGATTATGGTTTGTACGCTAACGTTGATAAATTACGTCCACTTCATTTTGTCATCAGTTTTCTTGGCTGTAAACAAAAGTCCTTTCTAAATGTCTGTTTTGAATTCAAAAATCATCAAAACAGTCCCATGTATTGTAGAGATATGGAATATACAGCTTCGAAGCATACGTTTGTTTATACTAAAAGTTAATGAAAAGTAAGGTTGCTAGAATTATATTATAGAGCTTGAATTGTAAGTGTGAAAGGCGGTGAAATTAATTTTGCAACCACAAGGGGTGGAACAGCTTTTTATTCGAAGCTGTACACTATGGTACCAAACATGTATGTATAATAAACGGCATCCATACCTATTAAATGACAACAAGCATGGCTAGTTTAATTTAGGACGCTGGTGTTGTACGACTTAAATAAATCATTCTCCACACCTCGTTTCTGATGATATCCATCTTTACAAGGATTTAAGAGATAATGAGTTATTTTTCCTATTTATACTGAGTGCCAAACACAGGAGCTATTGGTACAATTACTTTTAAAGATCTTTGGAATGACGCTGTCAGTAAGCGAACCTACAACTTATTATGGAACGCCATAGCTGTCTTCTGATGTTGATTTAGCACTTTATGCTGTACATACATCAGTATATGAAGTGCCTCTACTTGTATTTGCAGTGCTTATACATGTATATGATGTGCTTGCACTGTATAGGTGGTGCTTCCATCTGTATTTGCAGTGCTTATATATGTATATGACGTGCTTACACTGTATAGGTGGTGCTTCCATCTGTATGTGCAGTGCTTTTAACTACTGTGTATACTGTTGTTTCAACTGTGTATGTGGTGCTTTTAATAGTATTTGTGGTCTTTTTAATATTATATGCAGTTCTTTCTACTGTATATGTGGTTCATTCCATTGTATATGTTGTGCTTTCAGCTGCATATGCTGTGCATATAACTTTGTATCGGAATTACTTTATGTGCGGTGTTTTCAACTTTCATATTTTCGCAAAAATAACCTTAGTCGGATATGAGGTACCTGCAACTGTATGTGCATTTCATTTGAATTTACATGCTGTGATTTTAACTTTATATGTGGCGCATTGTATTGTATATCTTTCAACTGTATATACGGTTCGTTTAACTGTATATGCTGTACCTTTATATTTATATCCGGTGCTTTCAACTTTATATGCGGTGCAAATAACATTATGCGCAAATTTCATTTTGAGATCGGAATATTATGAAGGTTAACGAATATTTCCGAAAACATCCGACTAAGGTTATTTTTGCGAAAATAAGCCATACTTTTTTGTTTTATATCTAATTTAAAATTATTTTATATCATTATACAGACGATCAGTAGACACTCATAAAGCAAAAATAAATGATTTAGTTCCAGGAAATATAAGATAAAAAAGTTAAATCCGCATATACCTGTAGATAAAAGTACAGTATACATAGTTAAATGCACAGCATATACAGATATACATGTATAAGCATTGCACATACAAGTAGAGGCACTTCATATACTGATGTATGAACAGCATAAAGTGCTATATCAACATCAGAAGATAGCTATGGTTTTCCATAACTTCTGGCAACCTCATCTATTGCTCTACCACTATATAATGTTGCTGTCAGTAAGCAAACCTGTGAATTCTGGCACCCACATCTGATGCTCTACCACTATATAATGTTGCTGTCAGTCAGCGAACCTATGACTTCTGGCACCCACATCTGATGCTCTACCACTATATAATGTTGCTGTCAGTAAGCAAACCTATGACTTCTGGCACCCACATCTGATGCTCTACCACTATATAATGTTGCTGTCAGTAAGCAAACCTATGACTTCTGGCACCCACATCTGATGCTCTACCACTATATAATGTTGCTGTCAGTAAGCAAACCTATGACTTCTGGCACCCACATCTGATGCTCTACCACTATATAATGTTGCTGTCAGTAAGCAAACCTATGACTTCTGGCACCCACATCTGATGCTCTCCCACTATATAATGTTGCTGTCAGTCAGCGAACCTATGACTTCTGGCACCCACATCTGATGCTCTACCACTATATAATGTTGCTGTCAGTAAGCAAACCTATGACTTCTGGCACCCACATCTGATGCTCTACCACTATATAATGTTGCTGTCAGTCAGCGAACCTGTGACTTCTGGCACCCACATCTGATGCTCTACCACTATATAGAGAATATTAGGTTACTGTCTTATAAATTTAAATTTATTAAGTGAGTCGGAGAAAATATAAAAGTCGAGGCTCTGTGTCAGATGAAAAGGGTTTTATCTCCGAACATTCTGCATCTTCATCATTTAGCAAACGTATTACAAAGATTTCCGCTCAGTATGATTTATGTTTATAAAAATGTTGAGCGTAAAAAGTTTTGTTTGAGTCTTTAAAGATGTCATTAGTTGTTTTTTTCATAGCATAGCATCACTAATAGGATGACTATGGAGTGTTTATTTTATAGTACATCCTCTGGGAATATACTCAAAACTCGATAAGGCCCAACTTGATGATGACGGTTTTCTAAATATCCATCTGCCGACAACAGCACGATCACATTGTAATAAAAATCTCTGATAACAGCCGAAGTGTTTGATTGTACAGCAGATTTCATTTCATTTTATACCGTGAACATATTGCTGATTGGAAAATGTAATCACAACTATATCCATTCAAGGCTTTTTTTATAAAATATAATGAAATTATTTACATGCAATGTAATTTATACAACTATGCCATTGGTACACTGTATCTGGTATCGGAATGAAAGAAAATTTGATACATTTACTCTTTCTTCTGTTTCGGACGATAATAGTATTCAATCCGTTACCTCCGGAAACGAGAAATTATGAACCCCTACAATGATGTGTTTGAAATGCACTGAATCTTACCCATTAATTTTGGGCACTGAACCTTACCATGAAAATTGAAATTGAGTTTTGAGGGAATCTAAAAGTTTTTTAGCACCAGACAGATAGCTTCGGGCGTATATTTAAAACAGAACCCTATAGTTTATGATAAAGTGTATATATTCGTGAATATTTCGAGAAAAGTACTATTCAAGCAAAATGCACTGAACCTTAACCTATGATTTTATTCACATTTTCCCTCGATTTGAATCCTGTGACAAACATTCCGGGGAAAACTACAACAGCTTTTGCTGATCAACAACAACTGGTATTTTCCAACAAGAGGGCCATGAAGGCCCTGTATTGCTCACCTGACCTAAAGACCATCAAGACCAAGTTTCATTAAGGTACACATGTATGGTATAAATGTGGCCTCTAAAGTGTAAACTAGCTTTTCATTTAATTTGACCTAGTGACCTATTGTTTCACCCGACATGACCCAGATTCAAACTGGACCTTGAAATCATTAAGATTACCATTCTGACCAAGTTTCATGAAGATACAGTCATAAATGTGGCCTCTAGAGTGTTAACAAGCTTTTCCTTTGATTTGACCTAGTGACCTAGTTTCTGACCCCACCTGACCCTGATTTGAATTTGACCTATAGATCATCAAGATTAACATTCTGACCTAGTTTCATTAACATATGGTCATAAATGTTGCCTCTACAGTGTAAACTAGCTTTTCCTTTGGTCTGACCTGGTGACCTAGTTTTTGATCGTTCATAACCCAGATTCAAACTGGACCTTGAGAATATCAAGATTACCATTTTGACCAAGTTTAATAAAGATACAGTCTTAAATGTGGCCTCTACAGTGTTAACAAGCTTTTCCTTTGATTTGGCCTAGTGACCTAGTTTTTGACCCCACCTGACCCTGATTTGAATTTGACCTATAGATCATTAAGATTAACATTCTGACCTAGTTTCATTAAGATATGGTCATAAATGTTGCCTCTACAGTGTAAACTAGCTTTTCCTTTGATCTGACCTGGTGACCTAGTTTTTAAACCTACATGACCCAGATTCAAACTGGACCTTGGAAATATCAAGATTACCACTTTGACCAAGTTTCATAAAGATATAGTCATAAATGTGGCCTCTACAATGTTAACAAGCTTTACCTTTGATTTGACTAGGTGACCTAGTTTTTGACCTGACATGACCCAGGTTCGAACTTGACCTAAAGATTATCAAGATTAACATTCTGACAAAGTTTCATAAAGATACAACAATAAATGTGGCCTCTAGAATGTTAAGAAGCTTTTCCTTTGATTTAATCTAGTGACCTAGTTTTTGACCCCAGATGACCCAGATTCAAACTGGACCTATACAACCTCAAGACTAACATTCTGACCAAGTTTCATTAAGATATGATCATAAATGTGGTCTCTACAGTGTAAACTAGCTTTTCCTTTGATCTGACCTGGTGAACTAGTTTTTGACCCCACATGACCCAGATTCAAACTGGACCTTGAGATCCCAGATGACCCAATATCAAACTTGCCAAAGACTTTATTGAGGGTAACTTTCTGACCAAGTTTCATTAAGATTGGGCCAAAAGTGTGACCTCTAGAGTGTTAGCAAGCTTTTCCTTTGATTTGTCCTGGTGACCTAGTTTTTGACCTCAGATGACCCAATATCGAACTCATTCAAGATTTTATTGAGGGTTACATTCTGACCAAGTTTCATTAAGATTGGGCCAAAATGTATCCTCTAGAGTGTTAACAAGCTTTTCCTTTGATTTGACCTGGTGACCTAGTTTTTAACCCCAGATAACCCAATATCGAACTCTTCCAAGATTTTATTGAGAGTAACATTCTGACCAAGTTTCATTAAGATTGGGCCAAAACTGTGACCTCTAGAGTGTTAACAAGCTTTTCCTTTGATTTGACCTGGTGACCTAGTTTTTGAACCAAGATGACCCAATATCAAATCATCCAAGATTTAATTGAGGGTAACATTCTGACCAAGTTTCATTAAGATTGGCTCAAATTTGTGACCTCTAGAGTGTTAACAGTCAAATTGTTGACGCCGACGGACGACGACGCACGACGGACACAGGGCGATCACAAAAGCTCACCTTTGAGCACTTCGTGCTCAGGTGAGCTAAAAAGTGTGTAGCAGGTTTATATCTAGGTGACTTTCTCCAACATGTCTTAATCAAAGCACTAAGAGGACTGATGTGGGCAGCGGTTGACAGCTTCTGTTAATGGGCATGAACAGTTAGCTTAAGTTTGGTGATTCTAGTTAAACTACTTTTGATTAATAAGCATTTTCAACCTTTTTTTACCAAATCAAGGTGTAAATGTCTGCTTTAACTCTGTCAAAGGGGATAAAATAATATATGAGCAAAGCTCATGTGCTTATTGAAAATTTTGTGAGGTTTGGTTAGTCTTGCTCAAAATCTTTTTTGAATTATAAGCATTTTTTTAACAAATCAATGGGAAAACACTCTGCTTTTACTGGAACAAGGGGAATAACAGTAAATGTGAGCAAAGGTCATGGACTAATTGATATTATGTGATGTTTGGAGTTTCTAGTTATAACAAGAGCTTGTAGAACACTTGCTTGAAGTAACTGATAAGGAACAGAAATTATTTGGTCACTGCCCACTAGACATTTAACGTATTGACCTTAAATCAATAATTATGGGTCATTTACCAGTCTTAAATGAACTCCGTATCAAATGTGATCTTAGACCAAAGCATAATCTAGTTTTCTGGCAAACAAGTTCTATTGTCAATGTGAACTACTGAACTCAAAATCTTTAGGGGTCGTCTGCTGGTCATGACAAATCTCCCGATCTCAGCCCAAGCTGTCTCCAGTTATCATCCGGAAACCGATTGGTCTACAGACCGACCAACATCCACCATCAAACAATAATATTTACAATATACCCCTCCTCCTTCGAAGGAGGGCAATTAATTTTCAAATTAGAAGATGCCCATGTCTCCCCAAATGCATAGTCGTGATAGGTAAGAAGTCAATAGAGGATAGGGGCGAAAGACAAAGAGACACTAATGGTTGGCTGCAATAGAGATCATCTACTTGGCATGTCCATTCACCCTATAAAGTTTCCAAATTCTGGGTCAAGTGGTTCTCAAGTAAACCGTTTTCCATGTTCAGACCCCTGTGACCTTGATCTTTGATCGAGTGAGCCCAAAATGAACAGGGGTCATCTACTCTGCATGTCCAATCGTCCTATGAAGTTTTAACATTCTGGATCAAGTGATTCCCAAGTTATTGATCCAGAAAGAGTTTTTCCATCTTCAGGCCTCTGTGACCTTTCCCTTAAGTCAAGTGACCCCAGAAACATTAAGGGTCATCTACTCTGTAATTCCTATCATCGTGATTGAAGGTTCTGGGTCAAATAATTCTAAAGTTATTGGTTGGAAACTGTTTTCAAAGTTCTGGTTCCTGTGACCTTAACCTTTGATCAAGTGATCCAAAAATCAATAGGGGTCGTCTACTCTACATGTCCAATCGTCCTATGAAGTTTCAACATTCTGGGTCAAGTGGTTCTCAAGTTATTGATCAGAAACGGGTTTCCATGTTCAGGCCCCTGTGACCTTGACAGGTGATTTTTTTAATTTTTTCAAATGAGATCTCATCTTGGTAAAAGCAGGCTATGAATATATTATACATAAATTACATAGATAAAAGACACTTCAGAATAGTTCTTAAACTATAAACAACCATAAAAGAATATTTACAATGAAATTAAATGTGTCATTCAATTTTAAAACAACCAAAATAACTACTATTGTCTCCAATATCAGCATTTATTTTCCTAAGTCGTGCAATTAAAAATTATATACGTAAATATTATGAAAAGATCGTATCTTTCTCTATGAAAAATAAATAAAGTAACACCTCTTCTGTTGATTTCATGCAATATATCTTTCCATAAACCCATTTCTATGCTACAAACTTCGACGGATAGACGGGTGCAATTTTATCATTCAGTATCGTATCGAAATAGAACGCACGCCGTGATACATGTAGTTAGATGTTTTCTGATCATGTGACCAAAACAAGCTCTTTGGTGTTGTTATAATAAAATTTCGATTAACTTTTCTAGCTGGAACTGAGTTTTAGTTTAAAATGTTTACAAAAGACGCAACTTGGTTTTAATACCGATTATAGATCTACGCACTATATATTTTTGTAGGTTATTTATAGTTTATTTTGGTCACGTGATGAAGAATTGTTTTTGTCATGTGATCAAATCAAGCATGCTCATTTCCATACGCTTTGTTTTTGTTATGAAATATAGATTACGACAAATGTTTACTTAAGCAATGCATTTGTTGATAAAGTTGAATCTCAGAAGCTTTCTGAAAGTTAAACAGACTTGAATTACGTTAAATTTATAGAGGACATGGAACTACTTGTTGTTCGTTTTCGGATAAGCGTATCGTCCGTAAATTTGTGGCATGGTAAATCTGTGGGCCCACAACAATATTTAGGAAAAACTCACTTTTTAGTGCAGTGCCGCCATCTTTGTTGTTTAGGTATGGTTCAGTACGATCCCCATCCCGCTTGCTTAATAGGGCTGTCATAGCTTAGTAATGCATAGATTGTGAAAAAAAAAATAGCTATCCGAATGTAGGCATTGATCTATAGGTAGGAGTATATTTATGGTAAGCTAATTTGGTACTGCAAACTCAGCAGTTGGGTACCTCTTAAGCCGTAAGTATTTAATAATACATGCTAGTTATATTAGCTGCGGATATACTAGTATGTGCTGGACTCCATCTAAAAGTTTCGTACAAATGACGGGACGACAGTTCCCTAAGAGGGGAAGAATATCAAAGGTTCATTATGTCTATTTATGTCTAATGCATGTGCCATGTGTCATTCTGTCTATTTATGTCTAATTCATGTCATTATGTCTGTTTATGTCTAATCATTGTGTGCATGTTTTGTAGTGTCATTATTGTATTCCATATTTGTTTGTTTTTTGTATTATGTTGTATATGGCTTCATATATACTCAATGACTTTTCTAACTTCACATTTGTTTGTTTTTTTTACTGCATTTACAGTATTTTATTATACATTTTGAATGTTATAATGGAAGTCTATGGGAAAACAGTTGGTGTTCTCTTACAATGCGACAATGCGATACTACGCACGACAACGCAAAGTGACATTGCGATATATCGTACTATTGACAAGCGACAAAACAATATGACTTCGCGACATTACCCATTCACATTGTCGTCCGTAGTTTGGCATTGTCGTGTGTCGTATCGCATTGTCGTGATGTCGCTTCGCATTGTCGAGATGTCACTTCGAATTGTCGTGTGTCGCCCTGTAAGCGCGACGGGCGACATTACAACTGGCACGAACGGAATTCCGTACATTCCTCATTCTTTGTATTGTGTATATTGCATTGTATTTTTTAAATTGAATACATGCTCTTCAGACAGAAATTACAGCAGTGAACGACGCAAGTCTTGTATTTTGTTTATGCATTTTTTGCACATTTTCAAAGTTCTGTGCCTTTTGTGCATTGCAGCCCATCCTAGACGAGAACTTACGCTCCCTTCATCCTGGTTTGGGGACATAAATAAGGGAACGCGACATATTATATATGCGTCAAGGTATTGATAAAAAAAAAATTTAATTTAAAAAATTTTTATGTAATCTTCCTATAGGAAATTTTGGGTATTTTCATATCCGGGATAGTACCTTGTACTAATTATATGTATATAATTATATGTATTTGCATTTTGATATTTTGATTAACGTTTTCCCGCCATTTGACGTTACGTTATCAGTTTTACGTCACGTCCGTTGTTTATATTTGTATGTGTATTATCCTGATGAAGGCGTTAGCCGAAACGTTGATGAGATAAAAAAACTATACATAATACGTGTTGTTGTTGAAATACCTATCGCATTATCTACCAGAAATCAACAACATGGCATCTAATGATCCACGTATAAGACAACTAGAACAATTAGCGGAAAAACAGATGAAAAGTACACTGCACGCAAGATTTCTTGAACATTGCAGAACAGAAAATGTAATTCCAAAAGGTCTCCAACTGAAACTAAAAGTGAATGTTGGTCGGGACGCAAATGATCTTCAGAACTCTGTAGATGACCTGTTGTTTAAAGTCAGCGGTGATATTTGCGACCGAATCCGTGATGATCATCTACGCCGGTCTCGTGAATATGGTCGTATCATGGAAGAAACAAGAACTGAGATAAAGAAACTTATGAGTAATTATGAACTATTCAAAGTGGACGCTGAAATCTGTCAAAAAACAGAAAAGAAGAAAGAAAATCTTTTAGTAAAACACGAGAAAAAACTCAAGTTTCTCAAATCTTCAGTGAAGAAACCAGAAGAAACAATCATCATTGTTGATGATAAAGATACAGGCGTAAAAGATACCACTGTCAACAATGATCGACGAAGGCATCCATCCAATAAAAAATGGAAGAATACGCAAAAGAAACAAAAAATGCAAAACCGATCCAAGCCGTTTAAAACTCAGTCTAAGATCGACAGAATCGTTCAAAATCCACCCAAGACTAATACTTCCGGTGAAAGACATATACCGTCAAATTCATCACCATCGGACAAACCAAAAAACGAGAAAGCCCCGGGCACCAGGAAATCTTATGCAGAGGCCGTAAAAAGCGGGGCACAAATACCAGTGAACACCCAACATCTCCAACAAACGTTACAAACGCTAGCAACAGTTGTAAAGAACCTTTTAACAGCAACAGCAACTGTAGAAAAAAGCGACAGCGACGTTTCATCCGGGTTCCCGACAAGAAAACTTGGCGGAAAACAAAAAGGAGGCTTCGGAAGATACAGAAAGGGAAAAACACGGTATTGAACTTATCATCAAAGCAGCTAAGCGATGATGACTACATACTTCTTGGTAAGGGACTTAAATTTTGTCCAAAAACTAAGTCACATGACACTATTAAACTTGCAGAGGATATTTTTAAATTTAATCGTAGACTTAGACTTAAGGAGTATTTTAGTAATAAGTATGAAAATGATGAAAATAGCAATGATATTGGGGAAAATAATAGTGACAACTATCGCGATTTCCCTTTTTTCAATAAAACTGAATCAACATTTACCCCACCCGCCGGGCGGGATACATATTTAGATTTTTACATAACTGCAGTAACTGAAGAAATATTACAGTCTCAGAAAAATACTAAACGTTATAGTAACATATCAAAGGCTGAATTGGATTCCCTGCGAAATCTTTCACAAGATAAAGATATTATTATAAAAAAGGCAGATAAATCAAATACTGTCGTAATTATGAACACAGAAGACTACCGAAATGAGGTGTTGAGACAATTAAATAACGACACATATTACGAGAAATGCACGGATGATCCTACAGATACAGTACAGCGTAATATTTCCGACTGTTTGGAGGACTTGGAAAAGACAAATAGCCATATTCATAATGAATTCGATACATTTCCAGCGGACATTCGTACCCCTTGTTTCTATGTCCTGCCAAAAATTCATAAAAGTCCAGACATTAATTTACCTATACAGTACCCTGGTAGACCTATCGTCTCAGCGTGTAATTCGCCAACTGAGAACATTTCTAAGTATATGGACTTTATACTTAAACCGCATATGATTAACTTGCCGTCATACGTGAAAGACACTACTGACTTTATTAATAAAGTGAAAAATATGAAAATTAAAAGTAAAAACACATATTTGGTAACACTAGATGTATCATCTCTTTATACTAACATTCCACATAATGACGGAATTGACGCCTGCAAGTATTTTCTACAACAGGACAACCATAACAGCAAATTATCGACAGAAGAAATTTCTCATTTGCTGAAACTTGTACTCGAAAATAACTACTTTAAATTTGGCGACAATTATTACCTCCAAAGGATGGGCACGGCCATGGGTAGTTCTATGGCACCAACCTATGCTTCCCTGTTCATGGGCAAGTTTGAACATGACTTCTTCCAAACTCGGGACATCAAACCAACACTGTGGTTAAGGTTTCTTGATGATGTGTTTATGATATGGGATCATTCGCTTGACGAGCTGCATTCATTCATCAATGAAATAAATAGTTTCCATCCGAATATTAAGTTTACTCACACCATATCGAATAAATCCGTTTCCTTCTTGGATGTTCAAGTATCGAAAAGCGATTCGCTTCAAATTGAAACAGATATTTATGTGAAAGAAACAAGCAACCATCAGTATCTCGACTACACTTCATGTCATCCGAAAATGTGCAAGGACGGAATTCCTTACAGCCAGGCCAAACGTTATAGGAGAATTATATCGGACGACGATTCATTTGATTCATCACTTCATGAATTACGTGACTTCTTTTTAGACAGAAATTATCCTAAATCTGTGATAGATGCAGCTTTTGAAAAAGTATCACATATGACACAAAGTGACGCACTAAATTCCTCAACCAGAGACAAGAAAAATGTACTCCCATTCACAGTGGTATATAATCCGTCGTTACCAAATATTGGCCGTTCAATTAATAAATACTGGGATCTTTTGAAGTTATCAAATAACAAAGGTGTTAATTTTGTGCATAATACGTTCAAACCTACTGTAGCGTATAATCGGCCTAAGAATC
This sequence comes from Mercenaria mercenaria, assembly GCF_021730395.1. Lineage (NCBI taxonomy): Eukaryota > Metazoa > Mollusca > Bivalvia > Venerida > Veneridae > Mercenaria > Mercenaria mercenaria. The sequence continues at coordinate 42,717,317 of NC_069369.1, read as the reverse complement.
TGCAAGACTTTTTGATAAGCTCAGAGTTTACGACTAACAGTACGAACATTTGTGCATCTGAAAGTTGTAAAAGAAACCGTTGTTCACATTGCCCGCGTATTAATACTGGGACATCATTTACGAGTCACGTTACAAAGGAGACATTCAATTTACGTCACAACATGAACTGTCAAACTAAAAACGTAGTGTACTTAATAACATGCAAAAAGTGCAACATGCAGTATGTTGGACAAACTATGCAACCTGTTTCCAAACGTATGAACAGCCACAAATTTGATATATGTAATTTCATTGACTCTGCATTCTCTTCCAATGTTGCTACACACTTTAATGCAAATAATCATTGTATGAATGACTTCTCATTTATGCCGATTGATATTGTGAAAAATAATATTGACCGTCTCTGTAAAGAAACTTTCTGGATCCATAAACTAAAAACAAAAAGTCCGGAAGGATTAAATTCAAAACTGCTATTTACAATAGATTAAATTCATGAATATTATGCATGTGCAGTTGTACATTTACACATATACTCTGGGTACTATTCCGTTTTTTCCTATCGCCGCTTTTTTATGTAATCTTCCTATAGGAAATTTTGGGTATTTTCATATCCGGGATAGTACCTTGTACTAATTATATGTATATAATTATATGTATTTGCATTTTGATATTTTGATTAACGTTTTCCCGCCATTTGACGTTACGTTATCAGTTTTACGTCACGTCCGTTGTTTATATTTGTATGTGTATTATCCTGATGAAGGCGTTAGCCGAAACGTTGATGAGATAAAAAAACTATACATAATACGTGTTGTTGTTGAAATACCTATCGCATCAAGGTATTGATAAAATATATAGAAACATGAAATTCAAAGAAAACAATTTGAGTACAGTTGATGCATGTCTTTGTTATCATATTTTTCCATTGCATTGATAGCATTAAATACGGAATCCTGTTGGGGCCATTTATAATGTCGCCGTCGCGTTTGCGGGGTCGACACACGACAACGCGAAGTGACATAGCGACATTACGAAGTGACACCCGACAATCGCAAACGATGGCGACAATCCCAAACGACAATGTCGCGGTATCCACTTTGAAATGTCGCCTTTCAAAAGCACGATATATCGCGATGTCACTTCGCGTTGTCGAGCGTCGTTTCGCATTGTCGCTATGTCACTTCGTATTGTCGCGATGTCACTTCGCGTTGTCGTATGTCGACCCTGCAAACGCGACGGCGACATTTTCAAACGACATGCGATAATCACAAACGACGCTCGACAACGCGAAGTGACATTTTCCAAATGTCGTATCGTATGTCGCGTGTCGCGGGTTTGGGTGAGGGTCGACGCGCGACAATTCCAAACGATACACGACACACGAAGTGACACTCGACAATACGAAGTGACATTTTCATAATGTCGTATCGCATGTCGCCCGTCTACCGGTGAAAGGGTAAAAAAAAAGCTGTATTTCCGTACTTTTCCGTACGTAAAATGTCCATGTTTTCATTAACTTCAAATAATTGTAGAATGTTCCAAACACAAGATATTTTAATGAAATAACTTTTATAAATTAAATTCAAACATTGTCTAAACGGATATGTAACTTGTATAATTTTACCGCCGACGATTTCGTCGGAGGACCGTCTCAAAATGTATCATTTTTCGTGAAAATATGCATACTTCTTCATATATTAAAAAGAGAGGTGAGGAGCCATATCTTCATAATCTGATGTCCGATTTTAATAAATGATACCTTGTTGCAAAGGGCAAGCCAGTACCTAGAGAAAAAAGGCCACGTCAGGTTCGAACCCGGTCGGCTAGGGGTCATGGTCAAAATCCGGTAATATTCTCAAAATATGAACTTGTCAGAGCAGTCAAGACGGTCCTGAAAACCCAAGCACTACCTTCACTGAGTCCAATGACACCATTGGAGCAATTTTCATGGCTCTCCGGGTCGAGTCAGCTTAGTCTTGGCCAGCACCCTACCACATATAACAAAAGTTTGATCATTGTCTGATACCTGTCCTACTTTTTTTTAATTATTATTATTGTAATTTATACTGAATTTCAGTTGATAATGACACTATGTTAGATTTTGACCCTTGTTCGAGTCTCTACATCCCAGGTACCTACCTATACCATATATATATATATGAATATGTTCGTACATGACTTGGCTTTACATTTAAGCTGCTTACAAGTCCATATGAGGCCATCAGAGCTCTGGACAGGTATCAGAAAATGATAAAACTTGTTATATACGGTAAGGTGCTGGCCAAGACTAAGCTGACCCGACCCGGGGAGCCGTGAGAATTGCTCCAATGGTGTCATTGGACTCAGTGAAGGTAGTGCATGGATTTTCAGGACCGTCTTGACTGCTCTAACAAGTTCATATTTTGAGAATATTACCGGAATTTGACCTATGGCCTTGACCCCTAGCCGACCGGATTCGAACCTGACGTGGCCTCTTTTCTTTTGGTACTGGCTTGCCCTTTGCAACAAAGTACCATTTATTAAAATCGGACATCAGATTATGAAGATATGTCTCCTCAGACAAGGACCACCCCTCTATTTAATATATGAAGAAGTATACATATTTTCACGAAAACTGATACATTTTGAGACGGTCCTCCGACGAAACCGTCGGCGGTAAAATCATACAAGTTACATATCCGTTTAGATAATGTTTGAATTTAATTTATTAAAGTTATTATCTTGTGTTTGGAACATTCTACAATTATTTGAAGTTAATGAAAAACACGGACATTTTCCGTACGGAAAAGTACGGAAATACAGCTTTTTATCTTACCCTTTCACCGGTAGACGGGCGACATGCGATACGACATTATGAAAATGTCGCTTCGTATTGTCGAGTGTCACTTCGCGTGTCGTGTATCATTTGGAATTGTCGCGCGTCGACCCTCACCCAAACCCGCGACACGCGACATACGATACGACATCTGGAAAATGTCACTTCGCGTTGTCGAGCGTCGTTTGTGATTATCGCATGTCATTTGAAAATGTCGCCGTCGCGTTTGCAGGGTCGACACACGACAACGCGAAGTGACATCGCGACAATACGAAGTGACATAGCGACAATGCGAAACGACGCTCGACAACGCGAAGTGACATCGCGATATATCGTGCTTTTGAAAGGCGACAGTTCAAAGTGGATACCGCGACATTGTCGTTTGGGATTGTCGCCGTCGTTTGCGATTGTCGGGTGTCTCTTCGTAATGTCGCTATGTCACTTCGCGTTGTCGTGTGTCGACCCCGCAAACGCGACGGCGACATTATAAATGGCCCCAACAGGATTCCGTAATTAAACGGTTTTCAGTCAACCATTCACACACTACAGAAAAATTGCTTTTTTTTGACTAAAGAAAGTTTAGGATAAGTTTCTATATTATAGAGGTTTTTATCATTACCAGGTTACATAACATGCAGTTTTATATCCCTCCACATATACTTTGTTCTTTCGTACATTTCTCTACAAGCTTACCTTTGTAAAAAAAAAAGCTAGTATGCGGCCCGTTTAATTTAGTGAAAATAGTTACTTTAACATGTTTTAAACTTTTAAAAAGTTCGTTCAAATGTAATTTTATGATATGAGGATTTGCTCGATTTTACCAGAAATATTTATCGACGCTCATCGATTACAACATATCAGACGGCTGCTCCCCTTTACATGTATAATCAGCACGAAAATGGTATATCGGATCCTATATCTGATACAAAATTACCCTTTTTATACTAAATAATTAAAGGCGAATCCTGAAACAAATTCTACCAATTTAGACATCAGTCTCCACATCTCATTCATGCGAGATTACGAGTTTTGAGCCCCACCGGTGAGAGAGACAAAGAGACAGAGTAGGCAGAGTAGCTGGTCCAGCGAAGAGACTTTATTCCTGAAAGATAGATCAAAGCATTGTAGCTGGTCCTACGCAGAGAATTTATTCTTGAGAGCGTGTCTTCATATTGCAATAAAGCACAGCTGCTGGGCTATTGCAAAGAATTTATTCCTTCGCGGGAACCTTTTAATCAAGTTTATTTTCTCCACAAGCGAGATTTTTACACTTTATCGTAGATTTTCATATAAAATTCCTATCATCATATCGCACCGCCGAGGCGGGCCGAAATAGTACTGGTTTACACATTTTGCATATACGGTCACCCGCTGAAGTTGAACAGAACTACGCTGAACCAATGGGCTCGTATGGAACACCGGGACTGTCTGATGTGATCAACTGTAGTTTTATTATGTTAACGTACAGTATTAACTTGTTTAAAGCTGTGTTTTCTTGTTAGTTTGCTGTACTCTCTTGTCTACTGACCATAGTATCTTGTAAAACGGACATGTCATTATGTTTACATACATTATTAACTTGTTTAAAGCTGTGTTATTTTGTCTGTTTGCTATACTGTCTTGTCTAGTTGTGTTTTGTCCATTTGCTATACTGTCTTGTCTACTGGCCATATTATCTTGTCAAACAAACATGCCACTATGTTTACATACAGTATTAACTTATTTAAATCTGTGTTATTTTGTCCGTTTGCTATACTGACTTGTCTACTGACCATAGTATCTTGTCAAACGGTCATGTCATTATGTTAACGTACAGTACTAACTTGTTAAAAGCTGTGTTATTTTGTCTATTTGCTATACTGTCTTATCTACTGACCATATTATTTTGTCAAAGGGACATGTCATTATGTTTAAATGCAGTATTAACTTATTAAAAGTTGTGTTATTTTGTCCGTTTGCTATACTGTCTTTTCTACTGACCATATTATCTTGTTAAAAGGACACGTCTTTATGTTTACATACAGTATTAACTTGTTTAAAGCTGTGTTATTTTGCCTGTTTGCTGTACTGTCTTGTCTACTGACCATATTATTTTGTCAAACGGACATGCCATTATGTTAACTTACAGTATTAACTTGTTTAAAGCTGTGTTATTTTGTCCGTTTGCTATTCTGTCTTGTCTACCGACAATATTATCCTGTCAATTTGACGTACCATTATGTTAACATACAGCATTAAGTTGTTTGATACCATATTAACTTGTGCATATGCCATATGCATTTGACACAAAAGATGCCAGTCCACCTGGAGTTGCGCCGACTAAAACTTTCACCGTGTTTCGATTCTTGTATGTGGAGAATGTTTGCTGTTGTGACATTGGATTTTTATGTTTTTTGACTGGACATTCTGTTCCATCTGTTCTTTAGGAGGCCATATGTTTAATTCCCTCCACTGAAGTGACATAAAATTAATCCAAGTGATGAAGATGTTTAGAACAACTTTTTCGGAAACTCCAAACATTCTCAAAGTTAAGTTTTGTGACGTCGCAGTTTTATGAGTACCAAGAACTGGTCTGGAACGTCAGCTGAAACAACATTATGGTACACATCATTAAGGTTAAAGGCAGCTGGTCCAAGTGTTTTAAGAACAAAATAAAACTTAAAAATGTTTTCAAGCCCAGTGTAGAAATGGATTCCGGCATCGTCTTTCCAGGAATTTTCTATTGAGAACATTCTTTGATTCTCTGTCTGTGTTGAAGCTGAGCAGAATGTTTTTTCTTCACTGCTGTTTCCTCGTCTGATCTATTTTCTTGCTTCTCTTCAATGAGCTGTGAACTTAAAATTTCTTTAGTCGACCCAAGGAAAAGTTCATCATCACAAATAATATTCTCCTTATTTTCGTGCGATTTAGTTACATCATCAAACAGCTTTCTGCGCTCGTTTGCACGGGCAGTAAATCGTGCCTCTCGTCCCCTATCGCCAGTTTTGGGGTAATTTCCAAGGAAAAAAGCTTGGTATGGCTGACTTTTCAGGGATCGTCTTTCCGGGGCAGTTCCTGGAAAAAAGTTACTGAATATATGTCTATTCACTGTCTAGGAGTAGGAATAAGGCGATTTTGTGATCCACTAATCACATTCTATATGTTTATGGATCCCTATTCCAAGACACTGAATTACAGAACTTTGGGAAATTAATGGGCAGACTGAAGGAGATCCATGCCATTGAAATCAAACAACATATTATTACAAGAAACCTGTTAAATAAGAAAGCCAATGCAGTTATCCATATTTTTAAGATCGCTTTTACAGGAACAACGAATGACAGATGTGCAATTTGGCAGCCAAATATTGGCCTATGACTACTTGTAAAACTAAAAGTAGATTTTTCGTGTAACAGAAAGTAGACCTAAAATATGTTAATTAAACACATGAATGCATCACTGAAGCTTTAAAAGGTTTAACCTCCATATATTGCTTAACATTTAGTGAAAATCGGCAACAATTGTAAATTACCGTGAAATGTAACCGATACGTAGTCGTCGTCAGTGAAATGGCTTCTGCAGACATAGCAGAATTTGCTCGGCGGTGACCATTTATCGTACTTGTTTTTTTTCCACGTTTGATAGCTTGGATCCAGGCGTCCGACGTTGTTTATTTGCAGGAAGAATATGATGTCATTATTTATACATTCCGATACAATACAGTTAGTTTCAGGCATTTTTCGGCGAACGCCGTCTAAGAACGAATTCGTTACCTATGCCACGTGACTTGAGTTTGCAAATCAAACTACTTGATAACGCATTATAGATAATTTATCAAAATGGAAGATTTATGCAACACTCTGCCTGATTGGACGAGAGTGTCAATTTCTTTCACTCTGTTGATTGTGCTACGCTGAGTGAAATGTAGACAAAGCGTTTATCCTAAACGACGCTGTTCACAGTTTTAAAGCTAACTTTGGCTCAGTATATTTAGCAAGAATATTGATATATCTCAAAATGATAAGTAAGTTTAATAAATATGATAAAAACCTGTTCAAATACCAACATATATCAAATTAAAGAAAGAGCTGAATACGGTCTGCGTATCACATGAATAAGGGTGTGATAAGAGTCTTTTATGTAGAGAAGTGCTTTTTAAAAGATTTTCCTTTTACAATTGTCGTCTGTATATGAAAAGATTTCTTGCTTTTGTGACTTATTCAGATTGCATATTAAAATGAGTACTTGTTTGCTTTGATATATTTGTTATAAATTATTTAACTGATTTATTATATATGAATATTTTTCTTTAGTATGGTATGCAAATATTGAACTCAGTTGAAATCTGTTTTATTATGTATATGCTATATAATGACTGAATCTCATTACACTGAAATGAAGGTACGCTGCATACAGTTTATCTATGTGATATGACTACGGTCAAACTTTGCTTATGAAACAGAAATATTGAAATAATTACAATTGTATGTTTTGCTTGACCTTCACTTTTTTATAGGTGTGACGTCATTGTCCAAAGATTCATGAATAGCGAATATGCATTTGTTAAAGCGGGATCAGTTGGCCTATTTTAGAAATACATAAAAATAAATAAAAAATCCTTTAATTGATTTTTTCTCATGTATTCTAATCAAACTTGATTTATAGCATCTTTATTAGGCCCGCAGCCAACTTTGTTCAGCTGGGACATTTGACCCCTTTTAGGGGCTGCTAGAGCTAAAACTAGAAATGCCTTTATACAGCGTCTCATGAACAGCTTGGTGGATCTTTGTCATACTTGGTCTGGAGCATCATTATAAGGTACTCTTCCAAATTTATTTATATAGGAACTTGGGCCCTATTAGGGACCACTATAGCTAAAAGTAGATATGCCTTTCTTCGAATTAACCACTAAAATGTAATGGATTTTTATCAAACTCGATGTGTAACAATATCGTAAGGTCTCCTGCTATTTTGTTACAAATGGGGATAGGGACCAATTTAGCTAAAAATATAAACACGTTTAATGACCTCTTCTCATGAACCGCTTCATGAATCTTCATCAAACTACTGCTGTAATTATTTGTCTAAGGATAAACGAAACAAAATTGCAACCCTACGAAACCTTTGCGAAAAATTAAAAGAGAACCATTTAAATTGTTAAGTGCGGTGTTTAGTTTTGCAATTTGAAAAATGTTAGATGAAAGATGAATGTTAGATGAAAAATTCATAAACTTCTTTCCTTATTACAATTCGCCGACCATCATTTTTAAAGATATTTCTTGTTACACATGTATTGACTATGATTTTTCTAGTCGAGTGGATTCTTTGTTTTAAGCAAGTGTCAGGAAAGTGCCCGAAGCAATCCGCGATGGCAGCGCCACCAAATCTGCGATAAGGATCAATAATCCGATCATGTTGCTCATTAATCAGTTTTATGATACATTTCGCATTAAACATTGGTATCTTAATAACAAGGAATGGCCTCTGATGTTTTAGAAATTCTGTAATGTATATACAATAAAAATGTGCTAAAGACCATTCCGAGTAAAAACCATTGCAGCAAAGCCATCTAATAAATGTGACTATTTTATCTTCCAGTTTAACTGGAGATAATTTACCATTGTAGAGAGATGAGAGATCACTTGTCAATAAAGACGACATTTCCCAAGGGTGGTCTTTACAGACAGGTTTAGCTATAAAACTGCAGGAAAGTTATATTTAAATTGTTCTCCTCACTCGTTGTTAATTTCCTCAATCTTGTCTTTGATTTTGCCGACACGAACACAACATCTGCAACATCTCCTGGCAGTTGCGACGTGTACACCATATTGAAGTAAAATCATAAAATTTGATCTTCGCTCCATTTATTTTGGTTATTAGATAAATATTTTTTTACGTTTGAGCATAGCGAATTAGGAAAAAAGACATGTTAGGCTGTTAGTAAAATCTCTGTAGATTAAAGATGTTTGGTTGAATCAAGGTGTTCGAGATGCTTTTAGGTTGTCTGATAGTTACATTTATACAAGATGGAATTCTAGACTATATGATTCTTTATTTTACATGTTTTTTTGCAAAACTTTATTTTACAGAATATCTAAACGTTGTTTAATAATATATGACAGTCAATTTTAAGTTACACCAATTAGAAGCAGAATCAGTTAGATTGGCAAGATAGAAACGTGAAATTTGTAGAAAATGTGACATCCTTGAAAACGAGTTTGACTTTGTCACTTCCCAAATAATTGCAATTTATCGTACAGCAATGAAAGGAATCTGGTGAGTAGACGGAATAATTTTCTTTGAAGAGTATCAACAAAAATCTACGAATGTGTAAGAAAACAAAAGCTACATGAAGATCCTTTGAAAGCATAGAATACAACCAAGCAGAATAATAGCAGACTAGCTTAGATTGAATCTACTGATGAAAGGTCCTTCAAAGACTAGTAAATTCTTAAATGAAAGCACCCGACTATCAATATTCAAATCTTTCATTAGGTCAAACTTCAATTATTGCCCACTTATATGGCATTTCTGTAGTAAATTAAACACAGAAAAGCTAGAAAAGCTGCATTACCGGGCCTTAAGAATTGTATTCAATGACTATGAGTCAAGCTATGATACTTTGTTAAAAAAAAGGTTAACATGACCACTTTACATCTCAACAGGTTACGTATGATTGCAACTGAAATTTTTAAATGTCTGCACAACTTATCCCTACAATCTCTGGTAACTGTTAAATCTTCTAATTATAATTTCAGATATTCAAACATCCTGGAAACACCACAAGTAAGGACAACAAGGTATGGCAAGAATTCATTCCGCTTTGAGGCTGCCCGGGTGTGGAACAGTCTGCCAAATGACTTACGTACAGTCGATCAGTACAAGGACTTTGCCCGACTGATCCGCACCTGGACAAGCCCAAAATGTAAATGTGCCATGTGTGAATAGCTAAACACCGTTTCATCTGTTGTCCTGCTTTACATGTGCTTGCTTTTTTCTTTCTTTAAAGATTTAGTTTATTGTGTATAATTTTCGTTGCAATGTTCTTTCGCATTTGTTTTTATCGTTGCTTTTATGTATTATTTAATATACCAGATTTATATAGAGCCAAGTGATCTGGTTTGCAGTAGAGATGTAGTGTACTGTTTGTTTGTTGATGTTTTAAACTTAGTTTGTTGATGTTTTAAACTTTTATGTGCTTTACACTTAGTCTTTTAAATTATGTGCTTTCTTTTATATGATCTAGAGGAAGGTACTAAGGGCTACACCAACCTTAGTAAATATGCTACTAGCATTCACTAAATCTTAAATGCTTTCTTTTGCCTTTTATTTGTCTTTATATATAGCTGCTGTCAAAATTAGCACCTTCTATGCAATAAACTCACTATGTAGTGTATTATATGTTTTACTTATGTACTTATTTTTTACCGGTTTGTGCTTATATGTGCTATGTATGTTAGTTTCTTTTTAATCATATAACCATGCCATTCTTAACTGCTGCCATTTAATTTATGTTTTAATATGCCTAACTTTCGCTTATCTTTCTTTTTAGCCGCTTTATTTTTGTTAATTTCTGTTCGGGTAATAGCTCATGAGCTAATGTTTTTTTTTGTTATACTTTATCCGACGTAAAATAAAGATTCTTGTATCTTGTGTCTTGTAAAGGTAATGTAAAGTGCAACACCCCTCACGCCCCCTAGCACCAACTTAAGCGAAACTCTATTACATAGATACTGAATCAAGGTCCATGAAAGGACCAATAATATAACAATACTGAATCCAAGTACGGGCCACCACACAGGATGCCATTCTGGTTCGCGTATTAAAGTTGATTTTTGAACAATGTCAGAAAATGTCAAACAAATAGTGTTGATGTTGTTAACGCATATATCGTAGAGATGGTACCTAAAAATTCAAATTGCATCTGATATTACTTCCTGTTGAAAACTTTATACTGGAGTACCTCAATTATATAATGGTTTAACTTTCATACTTCATTTTTCATTCTGAAAGGCAATATTTAATCCGAAAAATTTGGTCCTACTTTGAAAAGTGAAGCCAGTGACAGATAACTCTTCTAGGACTATTTAGTTATCTGAACAAAGTATGCATAGATTCGGATGTGTTTCCCAAAGCTATAGTTTACTTCAAGATCTATGAATAATCATTCAAACAAAAAAGGTTGAGAATTATCTTTCATTTTCAAACGAACTCATTCAAAGACATTCTTTTTATTTATTACTGCCGATAATTTACAGGTATGGTATGATCATAGAAAAGAAAACATTATTCGTGAGAAAAAAAATATAAATAGACTATATGAATTTTACGACATCGAATCCCTCAACAATTTACAAAATTCGTTTGCCAAGAATAATCAAGGCCTCAAAATAAAAAAAAAACAGAATGATATAAAAATATATATTCTATCTCATGGTCACACCAAAACCATACCAAAATCTGTGCAGAAAGGAGTTATTTCACTTTTTATGACACGCACCTTGTGTTTACAAATGTACCTAATTTGCATATTGACCGAGGCGTGCGGAATCGCATTTACCTTGCGGAATCTACCGTTACAGTTACTTCTGTTAATATAATGCAGACGTTCTCTAGTATAAATAAAATGGTTGTGTTAGTTAAAGATGACAATCACCTTTCTTTAGCTAATCTACCAAAAACAACGAAGCCGATGTCGCTGTCAAAAGTTCCCGTATTTACTGCACGGTGCTACGTTAAATTATTGCAAGTGTGAGATAAGCGATATGCGCTTCAGTTTTGAACATGATTTGTTGTTGTCGTCGTTGAATACATAGCCTTAGGTACCATCTCTAATATATGATATCAGAGCAAGAAATAAATGAGATATATACAACCTTTTGCTTCATGTGCGCCATTCTCTTGAAAGGCATTTACCTGAATCTATTTAATCTGTACTGCTGCATTCATTTTCTGACAAAAAAACATTTGCTTTCGTGATAAGATAAAAGCTTTCAAATCAAGATTCAGCCCATGTCATCCGTGTAAAATTCTAAAATTACAGCACGGCTGTATTCCGTGATAAACGTCCTTTATCTCTCTTTAATGGTACAAGTGTTCGAATAATTTATTTTTCGCACGTGACATTTACATAATTATTTCATCGCTTGTCTAAATACATTTCCATCCCACCGATCCCATTCAGCCATCAGTTAATCAACTTCTCCCCGTTTGAAAGCACAGTATGATAACAATTTCTCTATAAAGGAATAGTTTCATATTTTTGAAGTCTTAAATATTTACGTAAAATAAAAGTGTTAGCGGGAAGCGGCCAGAGTTACCATTACAGAATTAATTTATATTGTGTTTATATCTCGGATGATCAAATTTGACCCAAGTTTGTCGAACCAATTCGTCTTGTATCTGTTTATGAAAATATGACTAGAAGCTGGGTAACTTGATATGAAGATTGGTTTGCTAATGGCGAAACCAGTATGTAGTCCGCCACTCTCGACGGTGATTAATGAAAACAGATCCGTCTGCTTTACCCTGTGTTCAGCAACAATATACCATTACGAAGCTAAAATATTCTCTCATTTAAAAGGTATAATTTTATGAGTACATTAGATTCTATAACGTTATTCGATGTAATTAGTGACATACGAACTGTTTAAGAAAGTACCCTGTGCCAGTATTTGTATTTGATATCTGGTTTTGGTGTGTAGAACATGACTGGTGTTCGAGTGGTTTTAATGTGTAGAACTGATCTATACCACGTAGGCAATTAAATGACCTAGCAATAAAAACATGTATTTAAAATGCAATGGTTAAGTAACAATGGAACCACAAACGCCAACATTATTTTCCATGGACGTGTATTGCTTGATGTCGCTTATGATGTCATATTACTTGTGTCAATGACTCTACTTAAGCTATTTTCGTGCGATAAGACAGGTATAAACTACACTTGGACTTCTTGTCCTTTTTCAGAGTGTTTTTTTTAACAAGAGAGTAAACGTGTTGGCTGATACCCGAGCACGGTAGGACGAGGGTACCAACCTATTGCGAGGGATTCTGCAGATGTCATAGCCTGAAACGAACATGCGCTAACGCTATTCTAGCAAAAAACGTGTAAAAAAACCCCAGAAAAAACGAATATATTGTCCATCAACGTTATTAAATGTTCATGAAAACGCGAGGTCAGCCTTGTTTGATCTTATTTGAATTATCAACTATGGGGCCGTTATACGTTTACGCTTTGCCACGGAACACGCATATGTAAAATGGGTCTAAAAGATGGAAACACTGACTTCTAAAATTGAGAGAACCGGATTTTTTTATCTACGACTAATCTGAACGTTTTTTTCTGATCTATGATTTATATGAACGGGTTTTTTTATGATCTACGAGTAATCTGAACGGGTTTTTTTCTGACCTACGAGGTTTTTCTTTCTGATATACGAGTAATATAAACGGCGTTTTATTGATCCACAAGTAATATGAACGGTTTTTTTTTCTGATATACGAGTAATATGAATCTACGAGTAATATGAACGCTTTTTTCTGATATACGAGTACCATGAACGTTTTTTCCCTCATCTACGAGTAATATGAACGTTTTTTTCCCTCATCTACGAGTAATATGAACGTTGTTTTCCTGATCTACGAGTGATATGAACTTTGTTTTCCTGATCTACGAGTAATATGAACGCTTTTTCCTGATCTACGAGTAATATGAACGGGTTTTCTTCTGATCTACAAGTAATATGAACGCGTTTTTTCTGATCTACAAGTAATATGAACGTTGTTTTCCTGATCTATGAGTAATATGAACGTTGTTTTCCTGATTTACGAGTAATATGAACGTTTTTTCCTGATCTACGAGCAATATGAACGGGTTTTTTTCTGATCTACAAGTAATATGAACGCGTTATTTTTTCTGATCTACGAGTAATATGAACGTTTTACTCCTGATCTATGAGTAATATGAACGTTGTTTTTCTGATCTACGAGTAATATGAACATTGTTTTCCTGATCTGCGAGTAATATGAACGCTTTTTTCTGATCTACAAGTAATATGAACGGTTTTTTTTCTGATCTACAAGTAATATGAACGTTGTTTTCCCGATATACGAGTAATACAAACGCTTTCTTCTGATCTATGAGCAATATGAACGCTTTTTTCCTCATCTACGAGTAATATAAACGTTCTTTTCTGATCTACGAGTAATATGAACGTTTTTCTCCTGATCTACGACTAATATAAACGCTTTTTTCTGATCTATAAGTAATATGAACGCTTTTTTCCTGATCTAAGGTAATATGGACGTTTTTTTCTGATCTACGAGTAATATGAACGGGATTTTTCTGATCTACAAGTAATATGAACGGGCTTTTTTCTGATCTACGAGTAATATGAACGCTTTTTTTAGATCTACGAGTACATGTAATATGAACTGTTTTTTTCTGATCTACAAGTAATATGAACGTTTTTTTTTCTGATCTACGAGTAAAATGAACGTTCTTTTTCTGATCTACGAGTAATATGAGCGTTCTTTTCCTGATCTACGAGTAATGTAATCGCTTTTTCTGATCTATGAGTAATATGAACGCTTTTTTCCTGATCTACGAGTAATATGAACGTTTTTTTCTGATCTACGAGTAATATGGACGGGGTTTTTTCTGATCTACAAGTAATATGAACGGGCTTTCTTCTGATCTACGAGTAATATGAACGCTTTTTTTTTATCTACGAGTACATGTTATATGTACTGTTTTTTTCTGATCTACAAGTAATATGAACGCTTTTTTTTAAATAACTCCTTTCTGCACAGATTTTGGTATGGTTTTGGTCTGACCATCAGATAGAATATATATTTTTATATCATTCTGTTTTTAACTCATACATTTTGAGGCCTTGATTATTCTTGGCAAACGAATTTTGTAAATTGTTGAGGGATTCGATGTCGTAAAATTCATATAGTCTATTTATATTTTTTTCTCATGAATAATGTTTTCTTTCCTATGATCATACCATACCTGTAAATTATCGGCAGTAATAAATAAAAAGAATGTCTTTGAATGAGTTCGTTTGAAAATGAAAGATAATTCTCAACCTTTTTTGTTTGAATGATTATTCATAGATCTTGAAGTAAACTATAGCTTTGGGAAACACATCCGAATCTATGCATACTTTGTTCAGATAACAAATAGTCCTAGAAGAGTCACTGGCTTCACTTTTCAAAGTAGGACCAAATTTTTCGGATTAAATTTTGTCTTTCAGCATGAAAAATGAAGTATGAAAGTTAAACCATTATATAATTGAGGTACTCCAGTATTAAGTTTTCAACAGAAAGTAATATCAGATTGAATTTTTAGGTACCATCTCTAATCTACGAGTAATGTGAACGTTTTTTTTTTTTCTGATCTACGAGTAATATGAACGGGCTTTTTTTATATCTACGAGTATTATGAACGTTTTTTCTGATTAACGAGAAATATGAACGCTTTTTTCCTGATCTACGAGTAATATGAACGTTGTTTTCCTGTTCTCATCTACGAGTTAGTTAGTTAGTTGGATGGATGGTTGGATAGATGGATGGATGGATGGATAGACAGATTTTTGCCCGTTTTTCAGGCTAATCGACAGATATTTTTATTGATAGAAACTGTTCTCTGAGCATTGTTCTACAGTCCGTTGATATTTTCATACATATGTAAATACAATAAGGTTAAAGAATGTGTCATTTCGCATGAAAAATATGTTTTTAGATCTGTTGCCCCATCGATCATGGTTGAAATGTGAAGGTGTATTCCTTTAAAACATTTCAGAAAAAACCCGGATGTGACCGAAGCGCATGAAAATATGCAGATAAAAATAGTTCAAAACGTATTTTAAAGAGTTCTCTAATTTAGCCTTAATATTACATACTTGCACTCGTCAGTAATAAAACAGCATATGATCTGAATCATTTTGTGTACTTATATATACATGCGATTCTTCCTAACTGTCCCGACTCTTACGCAGTGATTCGAGTGGCAAGGGAGATCACTGCGTAGGAGTTTGCTTTATAAGAAACTGTTTGATTTCGTCTAAAATAGACTAGATTTTTGAATTACTTCCCTTTATTCTTATTTTTTCCTTATTTTTTGTACAGCTTTTATAATGACCGATTCATATTATTTATTTCCTATACTTAATTTTATCTTTTAATATTTTTTCACGATTGATTTAAAATTGAGTCAAAATATTTGTTTAAGATTTCCTCTTTTTATGTAAATATAGCTGTAGTATATATATTGCTACATAACTTTAATGTAGCAATATAAGTAATACGTTAAGCGCGCAATCGTGCTGCATCTACACGTTTTTATGTTACATATTTGTGTCAGTATGTAATATAAAATAGACCTATTTTATTAATTACAAGATTAAATATTGGCTTTCCTAAATGTGTCTCGATTTTAGCGGTACTTGACGATGACGTTTAACAACATAACATCTCGAAATTTGTCATTTTGATAAAGGTCATAAGGCCGAGACGTTAATAAAACAAAGTGAAAACTACAGTCTTTAAAATAGATCGTTAAGCAAAATAGAATCAAAGCAGTACATAACGATTGATTAGTTATGTAGAATATCACATAGGGGCGTTTGCATTATGTGAAGTCAATTTTCTGAGGACTTTTTTCCGTTATTTTGCTGAGAAATACCTTTAAAGTAATTGCGTAAAAAATCCATGGACCAATAAATGCAAGCTCCCAGTTTATACAAGAAACGTCACTTCCGTAGAGGTCAGATTTTGGAACAACACATGCTACAACTTAATCAGTCGGAAAGGGAAAGGGTCAGACTCAAACTTATCACTTAACAAACTCGTGTGCAGCCAATGTCGCTTTGGACTAACAGTTATCTTGTAGAAGTGTATTTCGTTGATTTATCAAATGATTTTCTTATGATTTTTTTTTTTGTGTCAGAAAAATGCATGAGAAAAGTGGGGTAGGGAAAAATTATGACAATACTGCGAAAACGAAGTCGGTGACCCCCGACTTTTATTTGCTAATTTTTTTTACAGTAAAATAAATTTATAAGATAATATTAGTGGGTTTTTTTTAAATCTATGGACCAGTTTTTGCACACTACTTAGTCATTCCACACGAAAACAATAATTTCATAGAAAGATTTTGGCATCATTTTGCATAAAGTAAGCATTCCTTCGGCGAATAGTGGGAGTATATATTTGAAAATTACATCACCGTATAGGTTTCGACTGCCATATTATATAACATGGAAAAAAATACTTTTTAAATAAAATGAACGCCCCGAAACTAAATTAATCGCCATGAAAACGGTAATGTCACAACTATTTCCGACTAGGCTAAAACGTGAAATTTTGACGTCATTTGCGTAAAAAGTGTGCATTTGACCTTTTCAATAATTGTACATCGGGTGAAGATCAGCTTATGCTATTATTTAAACATGTTATCAAGGATTCAACTTGTTTTTAAAAATCTCGCTCATTACACCTTCTTCACCTTAAAGAAGTGGGGTTGCAAACACTTTTTATGTATTGGTGTCACGATTAAGTCGGCTAAGCTAGAAGTTGATTTCGCAGAAATGTGTATAATTATACAACCCGTGCTCCAAGAATTGTGAAAGTTGGTGTATTATGTGATATCGTGTTGAATTTTTAAAAATACTTTTAAAATTATGTCTTCTAGCTAAGAATAAGAGAAGGGACCCATGATCCTTATTTGTCAAAACATTATTCTATATATCTGAAAATTGTGTTTTTGTTTTGTGGAAGTCGACACAGTGGCTATTCTTAGCCTTATTTATTTAATACATAACGATTTGTCAAGAAAACATTCACTCAGATATTATATGTACAATAGGCTGGTGAACACAGAAAGTAGTATTGATTAGGTCAAGAATATATACTATTTGTTGTTAATGTAGCCCGCTGCCAACTGTAGATTTGTTCGTTAGTTTTCGAAACGCTATAACATACTGTAATCCAAAAACCGACACGCAGAGGTACATCCTAGATGTATACATGTGTAGCTTTTGAATTCTGAACCTTTCTATAGAACGGTCCTCACTTATATGCCAACCCTGCTAGAACAATTGATCATCCTCGTTTAATTTACCTATTAAGCCTCACAATTTAGCAATTGTACAAAAAAACTTGAAACCTGGCAAACATTGATAGTCTTGGGAGTTGAGCAAATTTATAATCTTGGAGATCTGATTACTTGGAGAATGATCTTTGAGTTGAACTTTTGAGGTGTGGAATTCTTGGAGTTGAACTTTTCTGGGTGTTGTGGCTGCAGTAAGTGCATTCTGGTACTGTACGTAGTGCATTGCCTGTAGTCGTCTGATCGTACGATATTATTTTCATACCTTTCTAATTTACGCTTGATAATCCTTTTGATTTACTAATTTATCACCACAATTTAGCAATTCATGGAAATATGCTTCAACTTACAATTATAGAAAAAAAACTTGACACATAGCAAACATGAATAATATTGGAGTTGAACTGTTGGAGATCTGATTACTTGGAGAATAGCGTCTGATACCCTGGTGAGCAGTAGGACCACAATGACCCTTTTGTTTGTTTTATCTTTCTTAAATTGTAAGCGCAGTTTGGGAACACCGGGACGCATTTATGTACACAATGATTTTGTAGTTATTGTTGAATAAACATGGTTTGAAAAACATCGTCTGCTACTGATTAAGTCATACCTAAGCGAGTCCGTCACCAGTGCCTTTGTTTAGGTTGCGTTGACCTACCCTCCATTGTTCTTTTTGTTCAGGGTGCACAGACCTTGACTTACCCTCTATTTTTCTCATTAAATCGTCTGCTCAGACTCTAGATCGATATCGGGGATATATTTTACTACTTTATTGCATGTTAAACCTAGCTCTTTGTGTAGAAAAAAGATCTGAGGAGATGCACATGACTACTTATGGGAGTGAAGCCATGGTCACGTAACTGATACACGTGATGGAAACGCTAATATTGTACAGGTAGCTTAAAACATCAGCAGACATTCTTCTTTACAATCAAGCATCAATAAAGCTGATATTTAACATGAAAATAGCCGTCACTAGTCGGGAAAATTGCATTATATATTTATATGGACTACATTCGAGTAGACCACGATGGCATATCCGGTGAATAACTACCTTCATGCCTTCAATGCCAGCTCCTGTGAAAGTGAAGGCTACATACACACTTCTTACCAGAACAACATGCTTTTCTTCAGATTATAATTTGTTAACAGCATATCGAAAGGTTACAACCTTTCTGTGCTTTCAGCGCTTTGATTATAGTATTGGTGGCATGACAAAGAGAGGCAATCTTAACCTTCACCCTGCTAAATTTCTAGAATGTGCTGGTCCATCTTTCAATATGGGAAGACCGCTTGTTTATCAAAGGGGTATTCACTGAAACTTTACTGACTGAATAGCGAACAGTGCAGTCCATGATCAGCCTGTACGGACGTGCAGACTGATCTTGGTCTGCACTGGTCGCAAAAGCAGAATCACTTGCCGCCAGCAGAGTAAAGGTTAAAAGACACTGAAAAAAATCTTTGATAACATCACAGTTAATTTGCATATTACATGTGAACTTTGAAATGTAATTATCACAGCTAATTGAATTCAGTTTGTAGAGACAAAATTCTAGTGGACAAATTTAACACAGAGATACCTAATCACAATAATACCGACTAAAATTTCTCCCACCAGTCGCATTCCTAAAATTAGTTGTGGGTGGCATTGTGTGCAGTCAGATGCATCCGCCGTATAATCCATAACATACAGTGTCGGTATGTTGACAGAGATTTATTACAGTTTCAGTATCTTCACATAGTGTAGTTATTCAGGCAGGATATATTACAAACATCTATCAGGTTTGATTTCTAGATTTTAACTTATGTTTTCTCTTTAATAGTTCTGTTTGTTTCATATGTTCTCTCTAGCACTGAGTACCAGATTTCTTGCACCGTTTTGCAAATAAAGCCAGTACCGACAACATTTTGAATTTGCATTAACTGATCAAGAAAGTGACTGAAAAAAGACCCATGCAATTTTTTAAATATTCGTTGCTAAAATATGAACAGATATACAATAATACCTGAATACTATAACAATCGGAGACTAAAGTGGTTATATGATACATATATGTTCAAAACTAGTCTGACATATCAGGGAATTCATGTTCAGTAACATTATATATTTGATCGGATTGAACTGTATTACTTCTAGCTCAATGATTTTTTGAGCGCTACCGCTGGAACAAATATTTATCCTAGGTACTGCGATTTTGTTCGCACGAAACAAGCAAACTCTCCTTCTTTTTATGACTCCGTGACTGCTTATAAATGCAGATAAAATGTTCGCAAATAAGTCTCAGCGGCAATGAAAGCGCACAGAGAATCATCGTGAGTTCCATGTTCATGTTATTGAGGAATCGATCATACCGATTTTTGTCCCTCTATGGTAACATGCGATATACCGAATGAGATATATAAATGTGTCCTTCCGGCACGTTACTTCGGATTTTTTGGAAGAATATAGAATACGCTTTTTCCTTGTGCCTAATAAGCGACCACATAACTTGTCCGAACCGCAACGTCTTTCTTGCACATCAGTACAAATATGGGCAGTGTTGTTTTTGTTCCAAATGACAAGGAATCGATCCTACGCGAAGCGACGAAAATCGGGATCGATCCTTCTACGGTAACATGCGATATACCGAATGAGATATATACTATCGAATTAAAAAAATTGTCCTTCCATGCTGTCATTAGACAGTTCTTTTCAGATATTATGAGATGAGTTGAAGTCGATTCCCGATTGAGGCAGTGCCTTATTTCATATTACATTGATAGAAACGTTTTGAAAATCTGATTTACTTGTCTATACTTGAATTTAGATTTTATAAGATATTATAAACATTTTTGTATGTTGATTTACGTTCTCTGCGTACTTGAACTATTTGTGAACATACATTCACATTGTATTATTATTATTCATGCAACTGGTCAGTAGGTAAATGTGCTTCATTTTAAATAACAGAAGGAAGCTGTCTTTGCGTATGTTTATACTTTCTAGATTTAATTTTAGTAAACTATATTTATTTGTACATTATTTCATAAAATTTTACATTTAATACGCTTTTATTCATACAATCCAAAGGTATGTAATTTGTATGCATAATCTTATACGGTAACAGATTATGATTTTTGAGCAACTTTAGTCTTAATCATACCACATAAAAATATGAGGTCAACTTGTCCCCGTTTTGGTCATTTCGTCCCCTCGGTATATATTTTGTCATTTCATCACATTGAAAATTATTTGTAGTAATATCTGATTAATCACTGAGTTTTTTTCTGGGTTTGCGGTTAGAGTAACACCGACACAATATTTGTCATATAGCGACGTTTCCAGCGTTTGATGTTGGAGGAAGACCCTAGGTGATCACGGAGTTCAATTCAATGTAACTGCAGCAACTGTAATAACTTATCTATATGATAAAAGAAAATCTAGAGAAATATGTTGCTAGAAGCATTATGTATATAGGGGAGACCGGGGCACCATGGGACATTGGAAACACTGGGACATCAGATGTAAGTTTTTTCTGGAAAGTAAACTAATCTATCAGAATCGCTAAACATCTTGCCTTTTTCAAGCTGTTTTTATACGGAGTTTGAAGGCGGGAGGATTTGAAATAAAACTTCAGTTGAGTTTTTTTCATTTTTTTACTACTCTGGGTAAAAAAAAAAACTTATCACAAATATTGTTTCGTAAAGTTCTGCAGTGAACTCTTTGAAATCATCTCTATATCACTATTTATAAAGCATACATTGTTTGATAATTTCACAAAATGTTTAATCCCAGTGAAGCAGATGACCTTCATATTTTTTTGAAAATGTAAGGGTGGTGGGTTTGGGGCATGATGGGGCACATGCAATTGGACACCATGGGACAATGTTAAGTACAGCTGGAAGAAAACCGCAAGTTATTAATTTTAAAATGCATACAAATGTAGAAAGCTTGACATATCAAACGTCAACCCATGAAAAATAAAGCTTCAATGTTCATTATACCAGACAACAAAGAAACTGATGAGGTGGAATATGATGACATTGTAATGAAATTGCCCCAGTCAAGCAATAAAGGAGGCACTGCGAGAGCTGAAAAACAGCTGAGGTTTGACCTCGATATATCTCACTATTTCTGAGTAAAGGCATGAATATTGTTTACATACCATTATGGATAAATCAGTTATGAGACGTCTTGATGTTCATGTTTTAGAATTGTCATTGCAGTTAACATTAAGTAAAGCTCATATATTTGTTTATATTTAAATTGACTGTGCCATTTTACACTTTTTGAGCAGTTTATAAACAGTTAAGGATGTTTCAAGTTAAAGGTAGGTCTGTCATTGTAATTAAATGGCATTTGATTAGTCTTTTTCTTGATGTTTCAGCAATTGTTATCATTGCAGTTCAGATGAAATAAAGTTTATAGATTTTTCGGCGAATGCCGTTATAAGAACGAATTCATGACCTTGACCGACCCATGCCACGTGATTTCAGTTTGCAAATCAAACTACTTGATAACGCATTATAGATAATTTATCAAAATGAAAGATTTATGCAACACTCTGCCTGATTGGACGAGAGTGTCAATTTGTTTCACTCTGCTGATTGTGCTACGCTGAGTGAAATGTAGACCATGCGTTTATCCTAAAACGACGCTGTTCACTGTTTTAAAGCTAACTTTAAGTAAGTTTAAGTAAGTTTAATAAATATGATAAAAACCTGTTCAAATACCAACATATATCAAATTAAAGAAAGAGCTGAATACGGTCTGCGTATCACATGAATAAAGGTATGATAAGAGTCTTCTATGTAGAGAAGTGCTTTTTAAAAGATTTTCCTTGTTACATTGTCGTCTGTATATGAAAAGGTTATTGCTTTTGTGACTTATTCAGATTGCATATTAAAATGAGTACTTGTTTGCTTTGATATATTTGTTATAAATTATTTAACTGATTTATTATATATGAATATTTTTCTTTAGTATGGTATGCAAATATTGAACTCAGTTGAAATCTGTTTTATTATGTATATGCTATATAATGACTGAATCGCATTACATTGAAATGAAGGTACGCTGCATACAGTTTATCTACGTGATATGACTACGGTAAAACTTGCTTATGAAACAGAAATATTGAAATAATTACAGTTGTATGTGTCCCTTGACCTTCACTTTTTATAGGTGTGACGTCATTGTCCAAAGATTCATGAATAGCGAATAATTATGCATTTGTTAAAGCGGGATCAGTTGGCCTATTTTAGGGGCCGCTAAAGCTAAAAATAAAAAATCCTTTAATTGATTTGTTTTCATGTATTCTCATCAAACTTGATTTGTAGCATCTTTATTAGGCCCGCAGTCAACTTTGTTCAGTTGGGACATTTGACCCCTTTTAGGGGCTGCTAGAGCTAAAACTAGAAATGCCTTTAGACAGCGTCTCATGAACAGCTTGATGGATCTTTGTCATACTTGGTCTGGAGCACCATTATAAGGTCCTCTTCCAAATTTATTTATATAGGAACTTGGGCCCTATTAGGGACCACTATTGCTAAAAGTAGATATGCCTTTTTTCGCATTAACCATTAAAATGTAATGGATTTTTATCAAACTTGGTGTGTAACAATATCGTAAGGTCTCCAGCTATTTTGTTACAAATGGGCATAGGGACCAATTTAGCTAAAAATATAAACAATTTTAATGACCTCTTCTCATGAACCGCTTGAACCATTTAAATTGTTAAAGTGCGGTGTTTGGTTTTGCAATTTGTAAAATGTTAGATGAAAGATGAATGTTAGATGAAAATTTCATAAACTTCTTTCCTTATTACAATTCGCCGACCATCTTTTTTAAAGATATTTCTTGTTTTATATCTGTCATTGTCCCATGGTTGCCAAGATATGTTCCGTGGTGTCCCGGTTTCGGGGAACAATGGGACATTTTAGTGCTAGTCTTCTGTGATGCATATCTCAGAAACGATAGCAAAAACATGACCATTGACTACCCCTCATGTACATGAAGGATTATACTTTAAAATAGTATGACAATCACAGAAAGGTAATTCAAGATGTTTTAGAAAATTGAAAAAAATATATTTTTTGTCCCAAGGTGTCCCAGTCTCCCATAAGCATTAGATCTATGTAATCTAGTCTAAATAACCTGGGACTGCCTATGGAAGCCCAAAGGCTTATTTTTAAAAATTTACTATTACAAACCGTACAAGTAAATAAATATTATTTCAATTCTAACACGTTATCAAGGATTATTAGATCTATGTACGTCCTTGACGATATTCATCAAATATTTGCCTTATTTTCCAGCGCGCCGCTATGCCGTCTAACGCTATGACGTAATAATTGTGGCGTCTGAAAAATGAATTGTTGAATAAGAACACAGTTTTCAGCCTTCTTTGTTTAATAACATTTAAAAGTGTGCTATTAATAAACTTTGATAATGTGGCAGTTGACCTCAATACAATAAACACTGTTTATTTTCCAATACAGGTAAATCCAATATTTGCTTTACAATGGATCTATGATGGATTATCTTTGAACTCCCCTGGACTTATTGGACTCTACTGCCACATTATCAAAGCTTATTAGTACCTTCGACGGTATTAAAGATATTGTTATTGATTATTAACATGCCGCGAAAAAGCTAATTAAGAACCATGACTACCAAGCAAAACCAAGCCAAATGTAAAGATAAAATATGTATGAATTTTACTTGTTTATCGCAATTTAAATAACAGTGTCACAATACACGTCTTTATTTCTCATAATAACATTTTCTTCACACAACATGTAAATTATATGTATCTCTCGTAGTCAATTTTACTTTTACATTTTATTTAACAAACTTATATAAGATCTAGCTAAAATTGTCATTTTATATGTCCTTTTAGATAATCTGATTCAGCTGCAAAAGTTTAACATCTATTTCATTTTCAAAATTCCTCATATTTATTCAGACATATGAGTATAGATATAAAATATAAATGTTCTGACTAAGCACAAGTAAGAATATATTCCTATCATCCTGTAAGAACATCATCATTCTCATTTAAAAATGTCTGTAATACATACTGTTTTCCGTCTAAACATGTCCAAACGTCTGGTTGTAATGAACTTACTAGAATCATACTGTCACCTTACAGATAACGCTACAAAATAATTGATCTACAATTACCGGTACTTACTGGAATCAAAACTCTTCATGAACAGATTACCAAAAGGTTACAATTTTCTAAGTTCTTCTGGCGAATAAACAGCGATCATTGGTCTTCCTGCGAATATCCCGCGAACTAGTATAAAATCAATCGCGGCATGTTCGCGGCTAGCGGCGAATATCCCGCGAATACTTGCTGCGAATAGGTGTGTTCACGGCATATTCGCAGCATGTTCGCGGCATGTTCACATCTTTTTAACCATTTCATAAGAAACGGCCCTACATTGTCATTGTGTTTACATCGAGAAATAGATGTCTGCGCATGCACCGAGGTTTACTATGCTGTTTTTATAACTGCTTAAATGTCGCGGACGAGAGTTATAACGGTTTTGTGGTATTCCCAAAGAAGTCTTGAAAATATGCCGATTTTAACAATTTCCACTGCTTCAATTTTGAAAACAAAATTATTTTACCACGTTCAAGTAGAACATTCTTTTCTGTAACGAAATTTAATTGTTCTGTGGAAAGTAGTAGCTTTAAAGTCACAAGAAAGTCCATACATAACGATTCTATACGACCTAATTTTTTTTCAAAATGAAAAGTACCTAAATACTGAAGACAGCCGTACTTTTCTGATATGTTTGTGTATAACTTATCTTCAAGTTTATTGTGTTGCACGGTGTACAAAAGAAAAATGAATAAAAACTGGTGAGTCCGTAGCATTAGATTTTATTAAATTATAGCGACACGATGTCTGGTTAGGTTTCAGTACGGGCTTCGTATCAGCTCAGGGATCCGTAACAACATAATTTTTATAAACATCTCTGAATCTGATTTTCTAGCTCATGTTACCTATATCACTTTCAGAGAATTGTTTAAGAAATAATTAAGAAATAATATATCTCATTTAGTGATTTGTCGCTGAATAAATCATTGTTTGGAGTTCAGATGCGAAGGAATTATATCACCGTGACGAGGGCGGAGCCCGAGTGATATAATAATACGCATCTGAACGACAAACAATGATTTTATTCAAGAGCAAATCACTAAATGAGATGTATTATTTCGATTCTAACACGTTATCAAGGATTATAAAGTACACCCTTGACGGCATAAATTAAATATTTTCCCGTTCTCAATCGGTTTCTTTTTCAGCGCGCCGCTGTGCCGTTTGACGCTATGACGTAATAATTGTGACGTCAGAACAGTGAATTGTTGTATAATAATTCACCGTTTTCAGCCTTCTTTGTTTAATAGGAAAATGAATCGGATCGTGTTAGAATTAGATATAAATAAATCGTAACCCGTCACTAATGCGTCACGCAAATCACTTAAAGGGAAAGACAATGATGTTCTTATGTTAACTCCATCTGCTAGGATTTCTTAAATCATTTAAAGAAGTGAAAGAATTTTCAAAATCGGGTTAAAAATGAGCAAGTTATGAACATTGAAATATTTTATCAAAATGGTCGCCATTTTGTTTCCATGGCAACAAAAAACAAAATGGCGGATTTATTAAATTTCTAGATATATATTTGAACTGTATTTACTAATTTTTGTAAAATAATTTCGCTATTTTTTCCAGCTATAATGAAATAAACTACCATGTTTTACATCTTACTCTCAAGAAACATGTGAAATAATCTATTTAAAAGGTTATTTGCTAAATAAAGAATTCTGCAGTGTGTAAATGACGTCATAAATACGCTAAAATGGCTGCTTCTATGATCAGCCATTTTCTTAAATTGCAAACTGCCACATCTATTTTAATAGTGGTCCGATTTTAGAAATTCGTTCAGTGTTATGAAAGGCTTGAGGATGGCTTCCATATAAAGTTAACTTATTTCAGGCTTTCCTTGCCCTTTAAGTATTTTTCAATAACGTTACATTTTTATAGTATAATCCTATTAATATATCACTACTGTATTATTAAACTGGTTTTATAGTTACCGTACATGACTTGTTTTATCAAATATGGGCATTCAATTAATATCAATAATTTAAAAGAAGATGGAAAATGAAAAAGAGTCTTTGTATATGTTTGGTATTGGTATATTCAATCAATCATAAAAGAGAGAATAATTCACCAGTTAACAATATAAGTGCGCCCAAATGCTTATTTTAAGAAAAACTATAGAGAACTCGAATCATAAAGACACAGTCGAAACGTAAAAAACCCTTCGAAATTCCATCAAAATTTATGTGCTAAAATTGTTACTGCAATACTGTAATACGACTGTAAACGGCTCAGCTGAAAATGATTAAGAAATAATATATCTCATCGGTGATTTGTCGCTGAATAAATCACTGGTTGGAGTTCAGATGCGAAGGAATTATATCACGAGGGCGCAGCATCTGAACGACAAAAAGTGATTTATTCAAGTGCAAATCACTAAATGAGATATATTATTTCGATTCTAACACGTTATTAAGGACTTTAAAGTACATCCTTGTCGGCATGCATTAAATATTTGCCCGTTTTCAATCGGGTTCTTTTCCAGTGCGCCGCTACGCCGCTTGACGCTATGACGTAATAATTGTGACGTCAGAACAGTGAATTGTTGTTTAATAATTCACTGTTTCCAGCCTTCTTTGTTTAATAGGAAAATGAATCGGATCGTGTTAGAATTAGTAATTATTACAATATCCCGGTCCGTGATCTTTCAGATAATTTGCACACTAAAGCCATTTTCTAAGAGCAAGCCTTCGTCAATAGCCCACTTTTCACAAGGGAAACAATCTGTTTATAGAGTGAAATAGTTGAGTGAACACCGTTTGTTAATCCTAATCATGTCCATGTTATATAAGTGCAAAAGAAAAGTAACCTATCTATGTTACCTGCTGTACATGATAACACAGTCACGCATCTAACAGTCCTGACATTGTTTCCTTTGATTTTCTTATATTTCTAGACAGTTTCCCATACTTTGACGCATATATATGGGTAGCACAGATTGTTCTCTTTCCAGCAATAGCTACCTTTTGAAATTCTGTGGGTTTTAACTTTTAAAAAATCGTCTTTTAATTGATAATTTCACTTCATAATTTGTCACAATTTCTCCAGGGCATGAACTGATTTGATCTCTACATATTTTTCTATTCAAACCGCTGACCGTTGTAGTAATTATGAATGTTGTTTTTTAATACATTGGTGTAAAAAGTGCATGGTTTGCATGAGATACTACGTACATAGTCACCTAAACCTATACTAAAGTTTTTACGGAGTTGTCTTCATTTTTTCCAAATATTTACCCAGGATCAATATTTTCAGCTTAAATAACTCTTTTTCAGAAAAAGACATTTTAGTTTGTTTTTTTTTCAGGCTGTGTACTTTTATGCAGTTAACTACACACATATCTAAAATAGGTAGTGCCTACTTTAAGTTTGTATTTTTAGTTCCACACGAGGAATGTTAAATGTAAAAAAAAATATGAATTATTTTTTATACAGTGGTTATACAATAAGCATTAACATTGTAAAAACAGTGGATTTGGGTCTAGTCAAAAACAACTGTTTTCGATCACCATACATAAAATTAACATTAAAATTTACACGCGTAGTAGGATGAGCTAAGCTCAATGTGACCAGTGTCCAAACTGTTGTAAACTTATAAGTATTTGATATCAATATAAAAACAAGAGGGCCAAGATGGCCCTAGGTCTCTTACCTGAGTAACACACCGTAACAGTGTAAACATGTTTGACCTAGTGACCGAGTTTTTGACACCACATGATCCAGTTTCAGACTCGTCTGAGTTTTTAAGAAGGTAAACATTCTGACCAAGTTTCATGAATATTGGAAAAAAAGCGTGGCCTCTAGAGTGTAAACAACATTTTTCTTCGATTTGGCCTAGTGAACTAGTTTTTGTCCCAACCTGATCCAATTTTTAACCCGTCTGACATTTTATGAAGACAAATATTCTGACCAATTTTCATTACGATTGGGCCAAAAATGTGGCCTCATGAGTGTAAACAAGCATTTTAAATTATTTGAGTAGTGACCTAGTTTTTGACCCCACATGACCCAGATCAGAACTCTTCCAAGATTTAATGGGAACAAACATTCTGACAAAGTTTTGTGAAGATTGGAATAAAAAAGTGGCCTCTAGAGTGTAAACAAGCTTTTCCTTTGATCTGACCTAGTGACCTAGTTTTTAATCCCACGTAATTCAGATTCAAAATCATTTAAGACTTTGTAATAACAAACATTCTGACCAAGTTTTATGAAGATTGAATAAAAAATGTGGCCCCTAGAGTGAAAACAAGCTTTTTCTTTAAATTAACCTGGTGACCTAGTTTGTGACATCACGTGACCCAGATAAAATGTATTCTTTATTCTATTTTATAAAGAAAAACATTCTGACCAAGATTCATGCACATCAGATGAAACATGCAGCCCCTATTGCACATACCAAGTTTTTCTTGATTTGACAGTGACCTAGTTTTTGACCCCAGATGACCTATATTCAGACTTGACACCTAGACCTGATCACGACAAATAATCTATTCAAATTCCACGAATATCCAGTAAAAATGCAGACCCTATTGCACAAACACAGTTTTTCTTTTATTTTGACCAGGTTACCTAGTTTTTTCATCCCAGATGACCCATATTCAAACTTGACCTAGATTTCATTAAGAAGATCATTCTAACCAAATTTCACAAATATCAAGTGAAAAATGCAGCCCCTTATTGCTCTTTTGTTTGACTGGGTGACCTAGATTTTGATCAATATTCGAAACTGACCTAGATTTCATCAAGTCAAACATTTTGATCTAATTCCACGAATATTCAGTATAAAATGCAGCCCCTATTGCATACACAAATTTTTTCTTTGATTCGACCAGGTGACCGAGATTTTGATCCCAGATAACCCATATTCCAACTTGACCTAGATTTCATCAAGACAAACATTCTGATCAAATTTCATGAAGACCCAGTGTAAAATGCAGCCCGTATTGCCTACACAAGGTTTTCCTTTAGTTTTGATCCCACATAACCCAGATTCTAGAGGTGAGCAAGAAATACATTCTGACCAATTCTCACGAGTTTCAAACTGTGGACTCTAGATTGTTTACAAGATTTTCCTTTGATATAGCCTAGCGACCTAGTTTTTGACCTCACATGACCCAGTTTCAAACTTGGCCTAAAGATCATCAAGCTAAACATTATGACCAAGTTTCATGAATATAGAGTCATAAATGTGACCTAGTTTTTGACCCACATGACCCAGATTCAAACTTTATCTAGAGGTCATCAAGACAAACATTCTGACCAATTCCCATGAGTTTCAAACTGTGGAATGTAGAGTGTTAACAAGATTTTCCTTCTTTGATCTGACCTACAGACCTAGTTTTTGACCCCACATGACCCAGTTTCAAACTTTATCTAGAGGTCATCAAGACAAACATTCTGACCAATTCCCATGAGTTTCAAACTGTGGAATGTAGAGTGTTAACAAGATTTTCCTTCTTTGATCTGACCTACAGACCTAGTTTTTGACCCCACATGACCCAGTTTCAAACTTGACCAAGAGATCATCAAGACAAACAAGTTTCGTAAAGATTGGGTTAAAACTATAGACTCTAGAATGTTAACAAGGCAATTGTTGACGCACGACGGACGACGCCGGACGCCGGACAGTGACCGGTCACAATAGCTCACATTGAGCACTTCGTGCCCAAGAGAGCTAAAAATTACTTTATAAACAGTGTTCGCAACTAACTATGCACTGTGTTTTGTACTATTCTCAGTCTCGATCGTGTGAATTTAATTACGTCTAAAATGTGAAACCATGTCCAGTTAGTTAAAATCAACATTTAAAATCAGTGAATATAATATACACTGCTCTGAACGTACTTAATTAACTGTTGCAATAAAAATATGAAGGTGGATGGATTGTGGAATCTACAATTTTTGCGTGATCGGGGACAATACAATAGACTCTTTTTATATATATTAAGGTTTCGGTGGAGGCCTTGTGAAAACAAAAATCAAACAACACCAAATCATAGAAAGAAAGAGTTGTTTGACATGAAAATTGAACAGCATGTAAAACATGTATATTACTTTACGAAACAAGTGTCAGTATACTGATATAAACATTGAATTCCGGAAAAGGGCTGCCTAAAGGGGCTCCACTTCCGGACAGTTAAACGCCTTTAAAAACTCACCATTTTCAAAGAACAGTTACACATGTTTGTTTGTTTTGATGCATTTGCAGTAGCGTGCGAGTGGTGAAATTTCGCATAACAAGGTGGAACACAGTTTTCAGCAATTGTTTATCTTTATTTCTTTACAAATGGCATTCATTTACAAAGGGAGACAACTGTTCCCGATTATTTTAAATACAAATGGCATTCATTTTCAAAGGGAAACAACTTTTTCGGATTATTTTAAGTAATCTTTGAGAAAAAGTTGTCTCCCTTTGAAAATGAATGCCATTTGTAAAGAAAAAATGATAAACAATTGCTGAAAACTATGTTCCACCTTGTTACGTGAAATTTCACCACTCGCACGCTATTGCAAATGCATCAAAACAAACATGTGTAACTGTTCTTTGAAAATGGTGAGTTTTTAAAGGCGTTTAACTGTCCGGAAGTGTAGCCCCTTTAGGCAGCCCTTTTCCGGAATTCAATGTTTATATCAGTATACTGACACTTGTTTCGTAAAGTAATATACATGTTTTACATGCTGTTCAATTTTCATGTCAAACAACTCTTTCTTTCTATGATTTGGTGTTGTTTGATTTTTGTTTCTCAAGACCTCCATCGAAACCTTAAGCGTCTATTGTATTGTCCCCTATAATATGTGTCATTTTACAATATACCTGTATAAATTCTGTAAAAATACGGAATTTAATCCAAAAATAAATACGAACAGGCAGAAATCAAATTCCGTATTATCAAATATTGTATTGTGCATGTTGCCGGGTTACTTTCGTTAATTGATGTTCATGACCCGACATAAACAGCGTACACAAACAATCCACTGAGTTCTATTTTAACATCGATAAACCTTGAAGACTTCGTTAGATAGCGAAACAACAAACAGAAAGGTTGAGGGTTATAATAGAAGGGTCATTATAGAAGTATAGCTAGATCTTGGACTTTGTATACAGCTCTCGTGGATTTTGCCAGGCCGGATAGAGCCGAATACAGCATCCCAGATTACTACTATTACTATTATATTATAATAAACCTATTTCTCTATCCATTTACAACCAAAGGTATAAACTTGGACATCCTTTTTGTTTAAGATAGACAAAAACAAACAACAACTGATTAGCAGTAATGCCATATCAAATTTTATTTAAGAAATAATATATCTCATTTTATGATTTGTCGTTGAATAAAATCATTGTTTGGAGTTCAGATGCGAAGGAATTATATCACGAGGGCGCAGCCCGAGAGATAACAATACTATCTGAACGACAAACAATGATTTTATTAGAGAGCAAATCACTAAATGATATATATTATTTCGATTCGCTTTGCCATTTAACGCTATGACGTAATAATTGGGACGTCAGAAAAATGAATTGTTGTATAATAACACAATTTTCAGCCGTCTTTGTTTGATAGGAAAATGAATCGGGTCGTGTTAGAATATTTTATCACAAAATAATAATACATATCTTTATATCTTATCGTCTTGACATCACTCCGCACACACACAAAAAAACACAACACCAGTTTGTAGTGGGCAAGACTTGCGACAAGTTTATTTAGAAGACAGGTTTCATTTAAATGTATGCATTCCAGATAAACACTTATTACACAACACAGTAATCAACTTACTGATGCTCTAAAGGCATAACCCCCTTACTTATATTCATTTTTTGACACAAAAATAATTTGAAAAGTCTCACTTAATAAAAAAAATATTCAAAAAAAAATTCCGACCTACCTACCCTAATTTTTTTAGCATGTTACCGGAAACAAAGATTTTTTTAGACCTTATCTTATAATTGTAACTGCCTTGTTATGAGCAACTTCTTTTCTAAAGAATCTTTAATGTAACCGTCTTTAGCTACGTCACTTTCCATCTGCCGTGACGTTTCAAACAACGATCTGACACACCCTCAGCATTTGCTGCTGTTGTAGCACCGCGTAAAGAATGGGTACCTAGTTCTAAATTTGGGGCTGCAATCTTGAGCTTTTTAACAATGCACTCCTTAGCTCTAGTATAACTAAGTTTCTTGTCCTTAGACAAAAGACCACATTACTTCAGGAAGCCTGCGTGTTTCTTTTATTAAATAGCTCATTTCCGGGAGCTCTGTTGTTACATATCTATCAAGTTCATAGTTATCTCCATGCGCATGCATTTTTGATATATAGCTCACTTCCGGGAGCTCTGTATTATCAGTTAACAAAATACGAGCATGATTTTTTTCAAGATAAAATTGAAAATTATTGTGAATTACCTCCGTAGTACAATGATCGCTTAATA
The DNA here is from genome assembly GCF_021730395.1 of Mercenaria mercenaria. Lineage (NCBI taxonomy): Eukaryota > Metazoa > Mollusca > Bivalvia > Venerida > Veneridae > Mercenaria > Mercenaria mercenaria. Next base: position 42,683,810 of record NC_069369.1, on the reverse strand, counting down.
ACGTATGGCAAAAATTACCTGCTACATTTCCGTTTCAGACATTTACTTCCAACGTCTCTGTCAGACATTTTCTCGCTTCCGGGGGAACATTCTTCTCTTCATATTCTGACAAAAGTTTTGTACCCTAGCTCACTTTAGAGTCCGTGCAATGTAAATCGATGCGCTTATCTTTCTCTATTTGATCTGTGAATTTATTGTTTTCTCGGTAACCCTCGTACCCATACGCCGAGGCGGCTCTATACATGAAGATATCAACAGTTTCTTAAGCATGTAAACACTTGCCCCTGTGTTAAAAAACCTTGCGTTTTCTCTCCAATAACATAATTCTTTCAAAGCTTCTGGCTTACCTTTACTGGTGCATTCCAACTTGCCCTACTTATGATGCATTTACACGACTTTTCCGAGTACGCTCTGTAATCAGCCCGACAACTGTCGCTAGACATTTAACATGTATATAATTACATTTATCTTTTTTCTGTTTGAAAGGGAACCGAAGCAATAGCTCTGTATAAACGTTCTAAATGCTCTTCGACTATGAAAATTTCATTTCGTTCAAAATTTAGAACATGTCCTAACCAATTTGCAATCTTTGAAGGTATCTAGTTACATTTTTCGTCTGCTAGCAAAAATCCGAATGCTATCAAACTTTCTCTTACCATTCTGCTACACTTCAGTGCATGCGTATAATCTGTGTCGCCACCTATACCATCGTCAAGAAACATTATAACACTGTGTCCCTTACTTCTCCAATACTTAACTACAACTCTTAAGATCTTTAAGGTCCTTGTAAAGATATGACCAGCAACAGCTACTCCAAATTGGAGCGAGTTGTACACAATGTTTTTCTTCTCCATGTTCTGTCCAGCTAAAACCTAGATATGTTTTGTGTCGTTCAAATATATCTATATGATGGTATGCGCTTTTAAGATCAAATGTAAAAACGTAACTATCACAATCAAATAATTTTCTGCCACTTTTATATCTTCAAAATTCAATTTGAACAAATGTAGACGTGGATTTATATGTCTACAATCTAAAACTAGCTCTGTATTAAGTTACCGTTAATGTATTAATTACATGTGGTCTTTCTCTTACATTTGTTACCATGCCTTTTTCAAACAAATTTTGTATTTCGTTTTTAACAAATGTGCTATTTTCCCTTGCTGACTTATTATTTTTCAAGTGTACTTTTGTCGGGACTGTTTTGAAGGGTAATCTATAACCCTTTTCTGTAACATTGACAATGTATTTATTCATTGCTTGTATGTTTTCTCCAGATTTCCGCATGATTTCTAAATAAACTGCCTACTGGAGATATTATCTCTTTCACGTTCTCGTCAATTTTTTCGTCTAACTGGTACTTTATCATCCGATTTTATGTTTAATTTTGAACTTACATTTATCTTTTCTGGACATTTTATTTCTGTTCTTTCTATTCGTGCTTCCAGCACGGTATACATCTTTCTTTTACAAAATTATCAAAATAAGAATTACTTATCTTATAATTTGTGTTGGACGTTTTTGATACACATTCGGCCTTCCAGTGTCCTGCTTTTCCACACAGAAACATAGACATGGGCGTTGCCTTTGTGCGTACTGTCCAGTCTGTGAATTACGTGCAAAACTCTGAGCTGCTGGAGACTCCGACGGTCTTCTGAAGGGGTGATACCTGCCCCTACCTCTCTTAGATTTCTCTAGAAGCTCGTGCTTCAGCCTTGTATATCCGTTTTTCGTCATCGCTGTCGTCTGCTACCGGATTCTGCTCGTATTCAGAAACAGCCTTCCACCCAAGTTCTGAAGTATCAGCCAGCTGGATCAATTTCTGTATATGTTTCAGTAACTCTAACGCTCTAAAATAGATAGACTGGCATCAGTCGTTAGAGTCATTAAATGTAAAGCACCTGGCCATAAAATCAATCCTCTCTGATACCACTTTCTGAAAAAATTTACAATATCTCTTGCCTCTGTCTTTAAGTTGAGATGAGCCTAGAGAGAAAATGTTTTTCTGAGAAAATATCAGTGCCAGTATGAAGAAATTAATATTATTACAGATTATTTTATCTCAACAGACTTTGTAAGTCTATAAAATACATTAAAACACATTAAATATTTTGCAAGACACAGTATAAATACGTCCACTTGTTAACCGATATCTCTATTCGCTACATACTGTTTTTATAAACTGACCTAGGGACTTTCGGGTGGTTACATAATTTTGAATAAAATGACACGTAATTTTACCTTCGATAATTGAATCTTTCACGTCTGCAATATTGGCTGATTCAAGGCTTGATTCTGCTTCTTGAAGTTTGCAAATAACTTTCTCATTCTGTTTGAATTGTTCTCCAATCTTCATTGCTTTTTCGTTTGAAGTTATGTTACTATGAGGCCATACCAAATTGATTAATAGTTCTTCGGAAAATTTTCAAAAAAAATAGGAGCGGGCGAGCGAAAATTTTTTTTTTTTCTTTTTTTTTTTTTCTCAATTTTGATTTTTTCAGAGGCGGGTAGATTTTACATGGAGCGAGCGGGCGTTTTTTGTTTTTTTTCCCAGCTTGAACCCTTGAGGAGGCGGTTATGATTATATATAAAGTTAACATTTCTTTAGAAATAATACAGAAATCAAACATTTACAGTATGGGTAACACAGTATATAGCTTTTCTATATGTTTTAAAGACTACATGAATGATTTTTCAAATAAATTCATGCCAAAACTCACTGAATCACTTTATTTTTTTTATTTTGTAATTTTAATTACTAAGGAATAGGTGTCTTATTTTTAATTTTGATTTTTCTACATTAATCTGAAGACGTGCCTATTTAATGGCACAGGATGAGGAATATTTAAGACAAAACAGGCACATGATTGTGTGGAATAACATTTCTTCTGAAACACAGTTAGATGGCTTTGACACATGAACAAATTTGTTCCCCTAGTGGAACTTCAACCCATAGAGGTGAGGGGAAGTAATAAACCACTTGACCAGTGAGACCAAACAGAGTTGGGCATACAGATGCTTCGACATTGCTCGAATCCCTTTGGAATAATTTCTTAACAGATCATGATCAGGCTAGCTTAAGCTTTTGTGGTAGAGATTCATTTCAGGCAAAAATAATAACAGACGGACAAAGAATGATCCCAATATGGCCACCCTTAAAAGTGTTGTTTGTTGTGCTTTGACTGAACTAGAAATTTAGAGCTGGGGATGTCTGTTTTTTTCAGTTTCTTTCGTTCAATCAATTTACAGCCAATTTTAAATATATCCTGGCGTCATGTGTACAAACAGGCAAAACTGGGGTTACAAATTATTTTCATATCAACACTACTTATTTGAAAAGCTAAACAATTTTTAAATTGACTAAATGCGTTTTGATAGAATATCTGACTGCTGTACTAAAGAAGTTACGTTCAAAAAGATTTGGGCCGAGACAATGTGATAGGTCGGTCAGGATCTGTGAACAAATATTTTTTTAAGATAGTAGTTGGCCTCAGCTTTGGGCTCTAGATCTAACATGCTGAATTAAACAACTGATAACAAATGGTTTGAAAACTTTATATCTGAACAATATTTCCAAATATTTTTAACTGCATCCCCGTGCACGTCTTACAAGTCGGGCTTCGTTCTTTTCACTGTATTGAACAAAAGTAGAATGTACCTATTTCATTACCTACCGGCACATCGAAGGCCATGTGTGGCACTAGCACATTCACTCCAGATTTAAAACAAATGATGAACAACACCATAATTCCTGATTTTTTGAGTTTGGATCATCAGCTACATGTATTACGGACGCATGAAATCCGATCAATATCACTTTGACGCATTAAAACAGCGATAAAACCTGTTTTGCCGTTATTATTCCGGACCGCGTAATCGAAAAAAAAAAAAATTCCGAGATTTTTATATACGTGCGGGCGGGTATTTTTTTTTTTTTTCTCGGGAATGAAATTATTGATGCGGTAGTTCCGACGAACGACATATCAATTTGGCATGGCCTAAATAGAAATTTGCTCCCTTAATATCGTTATTTAGTCATTTTCTGACATTTATGGATATTTTTTTCATTTTAAGCATAATAAATTCCATCTTCTCTTTCATAAAAAGGTTTTATCTGATAGAATTTAACGTTACCTTCACTAAATATATCATTTTTACAATTATAACATAGTTTTCAAGGACGTTGTCACCTGTAATTATTCAGCATTCGCACATTTTCTGCCTTTCTTATTTTCTCTTTAGCCGCCATATTTATGACGTCACTTTTTCCAGTCGAGTGCCCGGAGAGAGATGCATGGGAAAGTACGTTAACTCACTTCAGTCTACAATGTGGTATAGGTCGCTATATTTCTCAGTATTTTTCTCACGGCGGCCCATATCCCCACAAATCGCCATGTACTATTAACACAAAGTGGACAATAAATGATTATATTTTTTCAAATAATTGCTTTCTTGCTTTACTTATGATAAACAAGAGGGCCCTGACCTGATTCTAACCCCTGATAAGTTAGAATCTAAGTTGGCCTTGATTTATAGAGACAAACATTTTGACAAATTTTTATGAAGATCAAGTAGAATATGTGACTTTTAGAGTTTTATATGAGTGTTATTCTAGCGCTCAAAAAAAACAGGGTGCTGTTTTAAATTGGAAAAGTACGATACCAGTGGTTTCATTTTCGATGTTTGTGTCTTTTATTCCCTTTATCATTATTGCACACTTGTCACAGATCAAGGTTTGACCTGGTGACCAAGTTTATGACCCCACATGAACCAGATTCGAACTTGATTTAGAGGTTATCAAGGCAAACATTCTGATTAATTCTCATGAGTTTCAAACTTAAAATTAGGTCTCTAGAGTGGTAACAAGCTTTACCTTTGATTTGATCTGGTGACCTAGTTTTTGACCCCATCTGACCCAGATTGAAACCTGACCTAAAAATCTTCAAGATTAACGTTCTGACCAAGTTTCATTAAGATATGGGCATAAATGTGGCCTCTAGGGTGTTAACTAGCTTTTCTTTTAATTTGACCTGGTGGCCTAGTTTTTGGCCACACCTGAACTAGATTTAAACTTGACCTAAAGAGCATCAAGATTAACATTCTGACCAAGTTTCATGAAGATACAGTCATAAATGTGGCATCTAGAGTGTTAAAAAGTTTTTCTTTGATTATTTGACTTGGTGACCTAGTTTTTGACTCCAGCTGACCCAGATTTAAACTTGACCTAAATATCATCAAGATTAACATTCTGACCAAGCTTCATTAAGATATGATTATAAATTTGGCCTCTAGAGTGTTAAGAAGCTTCTCCTTTGATTTTTTGACCTGGCGACCTAGTTTTTGATCCCACTTGACCCAGATTTAAACTTGTCCTAAAAATCGTCAAGATAAACATTCTGACCAAGTTTCATAGAGATATTTTCATAAATATGGCCTCTAGAGTGTTAAAAAGCTTTACCTTTGATTTGACCTGGTGACCTAGTTTTTGATCCCACCTAACCCAGATTTGAACTTGACATAGTGTGTTAACTAGCTTTCCCTTTAATTTGACCTGATGACCTAGTTTTTGATTCCACCTAACCCAGATTTGAACTTGACATAAAGATCATCAAGATTAACATTCTGACCAAGTGTCATTAAGAAACAGTCATAAATGTGGCCTCTAGAGTGTTAACTAGCTTTTCCTTTGATTTGACCTGGTGACCTAGTTTTTGACCCCACCTGACCCAGATTCCAATTTGACCTAAAGATCATCAAGATTAACATTCTGACCAAGTTTCATTAAGATACAGTCATAAATGTGGCCTCTAGAGTGTTAACTAGCTTTTCCTTTGATTTTTTTTGACCTGGTGACCTAGTTTTTGACCCAACCTGACTCAGATTCCAACTTGACTTAATGATCATCAAGATTCTGACCAAGTTTCATGAATATACAGTCATAAATGTGACCTCTAGAGTGTCAACAAGCTTTTCATTTGATTTGACCTGATGACCTAGTTTTTGACCCTACGTAATCCAGATTTGATTAACATTCTGACCAAGTTTCATTAAGATACAGTCATAAATGTGGCCTCTAGAGTGTTAACATGCTTTTCCTTTTATTTGACCTGGTGAACTAATTTTTAAACCCAGATGACCCAATATCGAATTCGTCCAAGATTTTATTAAGGGTAACATTCTGACCAAGTTTCATCAAGATTGGGCCAAAATTGTGACCTCTAGAGTGTTAACAGTCAAATTGTTGACGACGGACGACGAACACAGGGCGATCACAAAATCTCACCTTGAGCACTTCGTGCCCGTTTTTGTATATCTCAATCATATTTTCTGTTTCAGGATGCGAATATTGACGATTGCTGTTGTCAACTATATAGTAGTAACAGGTAATGCCTATTGCAATTTGTTGCCAGTTAATTTATATAATACATAACTTAAAGTTTTAATTTTTAAGCTGTATAATTATGGTCGAGAAGTTCATCTCACTGTTATATTTTTACATGGCTGAACAATGAAATGGGGGTTTATATAATGAATATCAGGTCGGGGCCGAACCGAGCCTCACCCTTCCAGCCCATATCAGTCTCGACCAGGTAACGTCGGTATCAAAAGAGAGTCAATTAAATTATTTAAATGGGACAGTCCCAAGTGTAAATCGATTCATGAAATTATTGTGATGTCATGATTTACCTTACACAATGCGCGATGACGTCATTTAGGCAATGTTGTCTGTTCGATAAAAAGTTTGTTCGATAAAAATGGAGACAGGCTGAGTTCAGGAAAGTACAAGTGTTGAGATCACAGAATACGTTTTAAAAAGTCATAAAACATTAAAATTGGGCTAGACCTCTATATTTAAAGTTGAATTTGGAATGGAACTAACGTAAGAACTAATCCGTCAATATAGGCGGACCATTTGATGATATCAAGTCACTGACTTGATGAATTTTTCATAGTAGATGATTGATAGAAGGCAAATATTTTATTCTTCTTTATTTGCCGGGTTAACTGCCGTTCACTCAAAGAATGCTGATTACACAATCTCTAGTAATTTTTCAATAAGAATATATCAGAAAATTATTGATAAAATAGGCTAATGTTGTAGATCTAATTGTTTGTGCTATACAAAACGGGAAAACGTTCTGTTGAAGATAAGTTATAAATGTTTTCATAAAGTAAATCGATGATTTCCAATTATTATATCTCGTGCCTAACATATAAAATTGTAGGCCTATTTCAGATTTTTTTTTCGTAACCAGTATGTCATATCGCAACAAAATAAATGTTTGATTCTGATCTTGACTGTCTTTCAGACTAGGGATCAGGAGTGAATTCAAGTTCTTTGTTGTTTCGTTGTTGATATTGTTGATCTTATCTTGATTGAGTGTTTGTGATATAAAAATACATCGATGTTTTAACATATTGGCTTTGAAGCGGAATAGTAATAAAGAATTGTGATAATTTCAAAATTAATAATAGCACAATAGATCTACTAGAGTTGCAATACTGTAGAAAAACAAATCGCGTCGTGTTAGAATTTGATACTGAACATTCAATATTAGTAGTTTGCCTCTTTATTACAGTGTCTACTTAGTCTTAGCATAAAGTCACGTTATTTGATTGACACAAAACTCAATTAGGAGTACTTGGTTAACACGTTTAGGCATGGACGCAACTTTCCCTGAGAATAAAGTTTCTCCATACGAACCAGGCACGTGCCCAGCACCCCCCCCCCCCCCCCCCCCCCCGCACCCTGTTGGCTGGCTAGTTACCCGCAACCAAAGTTAAGTGTATTTCTGACAATCATGTAGCATCTTTATTTGATTCCAAATTACATCCAAAGGAATTTGTTCATGTGCTACACAAATCAGGCACGTGTCCAGGTGGGGGCCAGGGGGTCCGCCCCCCCCCCCCCCCTCTCAGCTGGCTGGCTAGTTACGATTTTTATTACTATGGGCCCCTCAATTAACAAATCTATACACCAGCGCAATTGGCTTGATTTGACAGCAATACACAGGCTAAAGAGCCATAAAACCGTGTCCGGTAGTGAAAATTAGCCCCAGGCATGTTACAGGTAAAAGTTTATCTGTACATGCTTCATTGACCGCTCGCTTTTTAAACGCGGTACTTGATTGGGTAGTGGGTAGTTTTTCATTATATTTGCTTAGAACACAAGAAATGCAGAAAAAATTCAAAAAATATTTCTGTGTTTTTATTCATTTTGCTATTAATACTTATTTGTGAACTTTGTAAATAATTTTTCTACAAGTCATGTCATTTTTGTATATCAATTTTGAGCAGTTTTTGATAACTTTCTTTTTAATGACATTACACATATTTATTTTTTTTAAATAATTAGAAAAAAGTTTGTTTTTATATTATGATTAAAAGAAAAGGATAGAATGAATGAAATTTTATTCAATTGATTAAAATCAGGGTCACTCTTTTTGAAAGACCCTGTTAAAATGTAGTATAATTATTGCTGACAATCATATAGACTGGCATCAGTCGTTAGAGTCATTAAATGTAAAGCACCTGGCCATAAAATCAATCCTTTCTGATACCACTTTCTGAAAAAAGTTTACAATATCTCTTGCCTCTGTCTCTAACTGCTGAGATGAGCCTAGAGAGAAAATGTTTTTCTGAGAAAATATCAGTGTCAGTATGAAGAAATTAATATTATTACAGATTATTTGATCTCAACAGACTTTGTAAGTCTAACAATCATATAGATCTAGTTTGTTTTATTATGATAAATAAAGTTGATTTTCAAACCACTAGCTTCTTAATTACTGGTAGCTGGTTATACATTGGATTGGTAGATATCAGAGCCAATACACTGAGACCTGGGTATCATACAGAAAAATAAAGTCCATACACAATAGACTTTTCCTTAAATATATAATACATTCATGCATCCCTAAAGGTGTTTCAGGTAGCAGGAAAATGCATCTTTTCATGTACCATATTAAAAAAAAAATCGACATCAGGAGGGGATACCCCTCCCGAACCCACCCCACGTTGTCGCCCCCCCCCCCCACCCCCAGCAAAGAAATCCTGGACACGGGCCTGTCAAAGTAGTCCCATTCATGAACAATGCGGATGAATTATCAATGACCAAGCAGTTCTTATTCATCCTCTATCCATTCACACTGGCCATTTAAATTATATAACATCTGTCAATGATTAGGTATTCCAGCCCATGGTTACATCACTGACTTCCAGCTGTTCATGTAAGGGCAAGCAGAGTTTATCTTAGATATGAGGCACATAAGTATTTGTTTCTTATATTTGTATATTTATAGATTGGCATTTAAAATGAAAATAACTCTTGCAAAACCCGCAACCACCAGACATCTCAAGGCTTTAATTATTACTATGGGCCCCTCAATTAACAAATTTATACACCAGCACATTTGGCTTGATTTGACAGCAATACACAGGCTAAAGAGCCATAAAACCGTGCCCAGGCATGTTACAGGTAAAAGTTGATCTGTACATGCTTCGTTGATCGCTTGCTTTTTTAAACGCGGTACTTGATTGGGTAGTGGAGAAACAACTGACCATAATGAGGTTGCCCGATACATGAGATTGTATGGCATTGTATTACAAATGGCTGAAAAAGAAATGCTTTACTCGAAATTTGTGAAAAAAAAAGTTGATTTTCAAACCACTAGCTTCTTTATTACTGGTAGCTGGTTATACATTGGATTGGTAGATATCAGAGCCAATACACTGAAACCTGGATATCATACAGAAAAATGTAGTCCATACACTGTGACTGTACAATCATACATACATTGAAAAGGCTTGATGAAATGATTAAAAAATAGACTTTTCCTTAAATATATAATACATTCACGCATCCTTAAAGGTTTTTCAGGTAGCAGGAAAATGCATCTTTACATGTGCCATATTAAAAAATTGTCGACATACCCCTCCCGAACCCACCCCAGGTCGGGCCCCCTAGCAAAAAAATTTCTGGACACGGGCCTGCGAACAATTTGCGGCTCCTTCTATGGTCCCTGTTTGATCACAGAATCGAGGCATTTTACCATGTTTTCACGCATTTGTTAATTTACTTGCACACAATTTTCAAAACAGGCGGACGAATCGAAAACTGGATTCTTTTGTATTAACACACGGAGCTGCGTCAACGTTTCGTTCTTTACTTTATGCTTTACAAATAGGCATGTTCTAATCTCTGGCCTGGCCTGGCCTGGCCCGATGAGCCCAATTTTCGACTGGGCCGGGCCAGGCCAGGCCATAGATTTCAATTTCGTAAAAGGTGAAAGTGATTTCTATAGCATCTGACTTTTGGAACTTATTAATTGAGGAATAAGTTGACATTATATAAATACATTTTGAATTCCCACTCTGTAAAATTATACACCTGGGAATAAGCCTGTAGCTAACATAACTATTAAGTCTAATTTAAAGGTGATGCCTGATTAATTGTTATGGCTATTATCAGGGGATCTCCACCTCAATTGACTCTTGACTGGTGGTTTGGTTTTCCCCCAATTGAATAACCTGACTAATTGTTATTATTTTTGTCTATTGAGGATTATTCAGTATTGTCCGAAATTATTGGACTAGCACTCAAGAATATTCCGTATGCTTCCTTTAAATAAATTTTCGGTGCCCAAACATAAATAAAAATATAAATATTGCAACCAAATAAAATATAAACATTTCTTTACCGCCAGGTCGTACATGCAGATATAGTTGTGCTGACAAAACGTTCAGCTACCAATCTCGCGACTTTGAGTTCGAGACACCTGTTTGACCATTTTCATTATCATTTTTTATTAATTTCATCTGTAAACTTAGAATGCAGGAAAATTGTCACTTATCGTGATTTATTGTTCATTTATTGAAAGAAATACACAAGTATTTGACATTCTTCTACAAACAAGTTATTACCATAAAATGTTGTAAGAATAAAAACAGTATCGATAAAATGACATTATATTGATTTAATGAAAACAATCTGAAATGAAATCGAACCCACGGTAACATGCGTAAAAGTCGGAGAACTTATCACTATGCCACTGTGCCATTGGTAAACTATGCATGTTATTTTGGTCAATTTAGATATTTTCAGGTTACATAATTTAATATGGTGTAAAATATAAAAAAAAAACGCCCGAAAATATTGGCGAAGATTAATGAGAGGCACCTGTCAATACTAACGGACAACAACTTTCAATTTCTAAAATAATGCTACCTCCGTTCTAGAATCTGGGATAGTATGGTGCGGGGAAGCGATAAATAAATTTTGTAGTTTAGGTTACACACATACTCAATATTTTTGTAAGATTGTTTTTATATTGATCTAAGTATGTAAAAAAAAATCCTACAAAGTTTTGTGAAACAAGCTCAATAGCATCTTTTAGCGTTAAATATATGGCATGTTCTAATCTCTGGCCTGGCCTGGCCCCTGGCCTGGCCCGGCCTGGCCTGGCCCGATGAGCCAAATTTTCGGCTGGGCCGGGCCAGGCCAGGCCAGGCCAGGCCAGGCCAGGCTAGATTTTATTGTGCATATAGAAATGAATGACATAAAATCTAAATATACAAATACAGTAGCAGGCAGTATTAACCTGTATTGTTTACTTGCTGCAGGTCAAACAGAATGAGAAACCAGTCCTCTGGATAATCATTAATTAGCCATCATTCATCTTATTTGAAACAGGGATTTGCACTGAAGAAAATGGTGTAACTAAATGATAACTACCCGTTTTTTTCTGTAATCAAATTATTTAAAGTCAACTGTAACATTTAGTTTTAAAACTAATGGATAATTTCATTAATAAGTTTACCTGCTGCAATATAGCTGAATATTTGCATGCAGTGAATGCATCTCTTTGGGAATTGTAATTACAGGTTGTGTCCCTACTATCCTTAGCTGACCTCTTAACTGTTCAGTTGAACTTTTAATGTGTGTTTGGTTTAATCAAGCGGATGTTCAATTTATGGATGAGTAATAAAAATAATATTCACTGTGGAGCCTTTTATAAGTGGTCAGGGTGTTGGCATTTTAGATTATTTGATAGTTTTCTAACACAAAAATTAATTAGCATCTAAGTTTTCTTTTCACTTTCTGTGATTATGTCACGAGAGCTATTACAGAGCTGAAACCCTCCCCCACCCTACTACTGGCACTGGCATTTGTCTGTTCATCTGTCTATTTGGAAGGAAGTAATGGTTTTCACTTAGTCTCTAAATGTCCCATCACAACTCCCTCCCATCTTTGTTGCAGTTCTTAAATTTGTTTTGAGATGAGTCCTGTTTTATATTTTACTTTGACAGCTTTTACTTTGACTTGACTGTGTTTCTCAGTATTTCTTCTTACTCATCAAGACTTCATCCACAATACATCCCCAATAACTGCCATTCAGAGTCCTTTCATCTTTGTGACCCAGGAGAACTAGTGGTTGATATGTGAAGCAACCTCATCTTTATTCTTGATTAATATATGCATGTAAATGATTTTTAGTATGTAATATGTTGTTATGTTATAATTTACAAAAATATTTATCATTGTGTTTATGTTATTTCTTATTGATATATATATATATATATATATATATATATATATATATATATATATATATATATATATATAAACGCTGACAGATGCTCTTGAGCCTGTTTCATAAAACTTTGTAGGATTTTTTTTCACATGCTTAGAACAATATAAAAGCAGTCTTACAAAAAATATGCTGTATGTACATAACCTAGACTACAAAATTTATTTATCACTTCCCCACATCATATTATCCCAGATCCCGGAACGGGGATAACAGTAAACTGTTGTTGTCCGTAAGTATTGACAGGTGGCACTCATTAATTTTCGCAAATATTTTCGGGCGATTTCTTTGTTTTACACCATATTTGTAACCTGAAAATATCTAAATTGACCAAAATAACCTGCATAGTTTACCAATGGCACAGTGGCGTAGTGATAAGTTCTCCGACTTGCACGCACTTACCGTGGGTTTGATTTCAATTCAGACTGCTTTCATTTATTCGATATAATGTTATTTTATTGATTCCTTTGTGTATTCTTATAACATTTTGTCGGATATATCTAACTCTCTTGGTAATAAATTGTACGTAGAAGAATGTCAAAAACTTGTGTATTTCTTTCAATAAATGAACAATAAATCACGATAAGTGTGACAGTTTTCCTGCATTCTAAGTTTACAGATGAAATTAAAAAAAAAATTGAAAATGGTCAAACAGGTGTCTCGAACTCACATATCCGAGATTGGTAGCTGAACTTTTTGTCAGCACAACTATTATCTGCATATACGACCTGATGATAAAGAAATGTTTATATTTTATTTGGTTTTCAATATTTATATTTTTATCTAAGTTTTGGCACCAAAAATTTATTTACGGAAGCATACGGAATATTCTTGAGTGACAGTTTAATAGTTTCGGACAATACTAAATAATCCTCAATAGATAAAAAATTACATGCAGGTTAAATATTCAATTGGGGTAAAACCAAGACACCAGTCAAGAGTGAATTAAGGTGGAGATCCCCTGATAATAGTCATAACATTTAATCCAGGCATCACCTTTAAATTAGACTTAATAGTTTTGTTAGCTACAGGCTTATTCCCAGGTGTATAATTTTGCTGAGTAGGAATTCAAAATGTATTTATATAATGTCTGAAATATCCAAACATATTCTTCAATTAACAAATTCAAAAGTCAGATTTTAAAGATGCTGTAGAAATCACTTTCATCTTTAACAAAATTGAAATCTATGGCCTGGCCTGGCCCGGCCTAGTCGAAAATTGGGCTCATCGGGCCAGGCCAGACCAGGCCAGGCCAGTGATTAGAACATGCCTAAATATATCACTTAGAAATAACATAAACACAATGCACCATTATTTTTTGTGCAAGAAAAATATCAATAATCTAAAATGCCAACACCCTGACAATGAGTTAGAGGTCCCACAATGAATATTATTTTTATTACTGTTCCACAAATTGAACATCAGCTTAACTAAACCAAACAAACATTAAAAGTTCAACTGAACAGTTAAGAGGTCAGCTAAGGATAGTAGGGACACAACCTGTGATTACAATTCCCAAAGAGATGCATTCACTGCATCAATATTCAGCTATATTGCAGTAGGTAAACTTATCAATGAAATTAGCCATTAGTTTTAAAACCAAGTGTTAAAGTTGACTTTAAATAATTTGATCACAGAACACAGAAAAAAATGGGTAGTTATCATTTAGTTACACCATTTTCTTCAGTGCAAATCTTTAATTCAAATAAGATGAATGACGGCTAATTAATGATTCTCCAGAGGACTGGTTTCTCATTTTGTTTGACCTGCAGCAAGTAAACAATAGAGGTTAATACTCCCTGCTACTGTAATTGTATATTTAGATTTTATGCCATTTATTTATCTATGTACAATAAAATCTGGCCTGGCCTGGCCTGGCCCAGCCCAATCGAAAATTTGGCTCATCGGGCCAGGCCAGGCCGGGCCCAGCCAGGCCAGGCCAGAGATTAGAACATGCCTATTCGTGTATGTTGTAACTGTTTGTTGTGTTGTAAGAAATATCATGTACTGTACATGTTTTAAGAACCATAAGTTTCTGACTGTTTGTATTTTCAGATCTTATTCTGGTGACATTAGCTGGTGCTCCTTCACCACCAGTTTGGGAATTTCCGGAAATCAGATCTTTTAATCTGGAATATACAGACAATTCTGGCTGTGATGAAGTTTCCCTGTTAAAAGCTTCACCAACAAATGGCCAGTCAATCAACTTTTCGTATGTTATATCTTGCATTTTACGTACATGTACTTAATGTTTTAATTCGCTAAATATTCAACTGAAAAAAAAATACTTCATTTTGATCATTTTATTTTTGCATGTAAAATTTGACAAAAAGTTAAAAGGCGAATTATTATAATTATCAAAGTTTTATAAGTATCTATTTTAACATAATTATGAAAAGCAACTGTATCTTGCATTTTAACCTTGCTGCTTTACAACACCTTTAAATAGTTCTTTCCTCCTGTATTTCCAAAAGTAATTCTATTGTTTCTTTGAACTTTCCAATCTTATGTCACAAATTTTACTAGATCTAATATATACACAGCAGGAATGTCAACTCAACTCAACAAAAACATAATTATCCTCATTAAA
Source organism: Mercenaria mercenaria (assembly GCF_021730395.1). Classification (NCBI taxonomy): domain Eukaryota; kingdom Metazoa; phylum Mollusca; class Bivalvia; order Venerida; family Veneridae; genus Mercenaria; species Mercenaria mercenaria. The sequence goes on along the minus strand of NC_069369.1, from coordinate 42,668,630 downwards.
ATGCAATTTTAAATGTGGCCTCTAATTTTTCACCATACGTTTCATTCATCTGTTTCCATGTTGGCAGTGGCTAGGTAGCCGGTTCCTTTTAGTCTAGGTAGCCGGCTCTATATATACATACTGTATCGTATATGAAACATGTAAGTAAAGGTAGCCGGTTTTAATAAACTGTATCTATAAAGGATTATAAGGATCATTATATTAGTTAAATAAAATACATTTCTTGTGATTTATTGTTCATTATTTGTATTAAATACCGGTTAATTTGCCGTATTTACGCACTCATATCATATCGGCGGAAATGTTGTTATGTTAGAATGTACCCGATACATATTCGAGATACAGTGATTCAATCTTTAAAGAAAACAAAACAAACAGTTAAGAAAAAATAAAACAAAGAGTATCACCGTACATAAAATGATGCGACTCTACTGAACATAACGGCGTTTGATCATTTCCTATGCCTTTTTTTTTATGCGAAAATTTTAAGTAATCATCTCTTTCGCACTTCTATGTGCGTCTTTAATTTATTAATTTCTTCGCCGATTTGTCTATAAGTCAATGATCTTGATTGGTTCTAATTGTTTGTTTGAACATTTATTCTAAGGTAGCGTGATAAATGTGAAATGTAAAATTACATGTACATATCAAAAGACTAAATTCTAAAGGATCGCCGACAATTGAAATCATCTATCAATTTTTAATATATTTTTTCATATAATTATAACAGACTAAAAAAATATTAAAACGTTTACTTTTAATTTTAAACACGCCGACGACGAAAACGACACTTTAATCATTTAATGATAACATAACATAATATCGGCCGATATCATACGAGTGCGTAAATACGGCGAAATAAACAGGTAAATCACATATTTTTAGTACATAATAAGTCACAAAATTGTAATTTATTTAAATTATATAATGATTCTTTATAACAAAGTTTATTAAAGCCGGCTACCTTGACTTCCGTGTTCATATATGATATGTATATATATATATATATAGAAACGACTAAAGACTTTAGTCTAGATAGCCGGAACCGGCTACGTAGACCTTTGGAATCGATTCGGAAAATAGTCCGCTGTAAGAGATATTTTTTTTGTAAAGTTCACTAGAAATTTTAAATGATGTCAAGATATTGAAGACACATTTTTTTAATGAAATCCATTGTTATATTAGAAATAATTAAGTCGATAGCTTTTAAAAAATAACATACCGTCGGGCGCGGTTCGATTTTTTTTTACATTTTCATCAATGAGAAAAAATGGCAACAAAATGAACTCAGAAGCTTCAAAAAGAACCCAGGAAGATGAGCATATCACTACAGTTGCACCTACTTCAATAAGAACCCAGGAAAATGTGTATATTACTGTAGTTACACCTATCACACTGCATGAGGCAACAGGTAAACCTGTAAATGAAGACCCAACTCCTACCAGCATGAATGATATGCCAGTACAGGACATGGCGAATGGTGAAACCTCTAAAAGACATGACGAAAAACCAGTATCAAACCAGAACGAACAACAGACAGATTTTTTAGAGTACGGCAGAGCAGCTACGAGGATAGATCGGACAAGTCAAATCCAGGAGACTTTTATAACATCTCTATAGCAACCATAAATGTGAAAAATATTAAGACAAACACACTATACATTCAGAATTTATTACAAAAGCATGATATTATATGTTTACAAGAACACTGGCTATTTCATTACCAACTCGACTTATTAAATTCCATGTCTTCTTCACACACGTCACATGCAAAAGCGGTGGATACTAATAATCCTATTGCACCTACACAAATTCCGAGAGGCTGTGGTGGCACAGCAATTCTCTTTAGAAAAAACTGAGATATCAAAACAACAAAACACCCTGATGGCCAGGAACGCATGATCGTACTTGAACTTGAAACAAATCCAAAAACTTGTATTATTAGTGTGTACATGCCATCCAGAGGAAATAATACAAAAGATGAATATCAGACAATACTTGATGAAGTTGGTGAAATGATCCATAAGTTCAATAATACACATTCGCTGTTTATATGTGGTGATCTCAATGCATCTGTTTCTCGGCACCCGGAAAATCAACATGATATACTTTTAAAAAAATTCATCTCTGAGTACAATTTGTATATTAAACAGGATGGAACTCCGACATTCTTCCACCCGAATGGAAAAGAGAAGTTTGAGATTGATTATTTACTTATGAATGAAACTGCCTTATACACCGTAAAATTTGTTAAAGTTGATCTAAATGATCACCAGAACACTTCTGATCACCGTTGCATAAAAACTGAATTAACCTTATCCTATTCCAAGAAAGATGAAGGACTCAATGACATCCAAGGTAAACCAAACTGGAGAAAGTGTGACATAAAAACATATAAGAAAGTAACTAAAGAACTTCTTCAAAAAGAATGCTATCATGAAAATGTTACATCACAAATTAATCATCTGACCGTAACTCTTAAAACAGCAGAAAGAAAAAGTCTACCTGCTAGGAAAACTCGATTGAAGCGACGTAACCTAAAGTTAGCCAGCAGCCCTATCAAGCATGCGTCCAAAGAAAGTAAAGCAGCCTGGTGGGAATGAAGGAAATCTGGATCCCCTAAAGATCCAACTGACCCAAAGCTGCAGACCATGATGGCTGCTAAGAGGGTATTAAGGAAGGCACAAAGACAATATATGTACAAACAAAGGAGAGATAAATTAAATAAGATTATGGCCTCACGAGGTGACTCCCAAACATTCTACAGACTTGTTCGAGAACAACGATCCACGTCAAGTTTACAAACAGAGTTCCTAACAATCGATGGACTGATGGTCGATACCCCTAAGGAAGTAACTGATGCCTGGGCGAGATACTTTGAACATCTCTCCCTTCCCTTGCAAGATGAAAACTTTGATAGTGAGTATCTGGAGAAGATCATCGACGACGTTGAGCTTATTGAACAGATCTGTGAACAATAAAATGTTGAACCACGGCTAGCTACCATGGAAGAAATAAAAACTGCAATACAAGGCCTTAACAACAACAAATCAGCAGATGTATTTGGACTCACGGCTGAACACTTGAAACATGGAGAAGCGCCTGTAGTGACTGCCATACAAGATATTGTGAACACGATTTTGAAAACCAAGAAAATACCTGATGAGCTAAAAGTCGGTATCATCACACCGGTATTCAAGAAAGGAAAACCTGACAACCCTGGAAACTACAGAGGCATATCTGTTACACCAATAGTCCTCAAAGTTCTAGAACGTATTTTATCAAATAGACATGAAAATATCTTGCTCCATACTCAATCAAAACTACAATACGGATTTACGAAAGGAAAATCCAGTCTTATTTCTGCATTGATTATCACAGAATGTCAACTTGAAACAAAAGCTAATAAAGAAATGTTGTTATTAACTACCCTTGATACACAGAAAGCTTTTGATGTAGTTTCCCACAATATGCTTTTACAGAAACTTTATTTTGATGGAATACAGGATGCTGATTGGCTCCTTATCAAGGACTTGTACACAGATATGACAGCACAAGTTAAATGGAAAGGACATATCTCGCACAAATTCCAATTACTCCAAGGCGTCCGTCAAGGCGGAGTACTTTCCTCGTCACATTATAAAAGATACAACAACCCATTATTGAAACATCTAGAAGACAATTTCACTGGTATAACAATTGGCACCACAAAAATACCACATGTTACGTGTGCAGATGACCTTGCTTTTCTTTCAAAAACCGACAATGAAATGCAACAAATGGTGTTAGATGTAGAGCAATAAGAATAGATACCGTATTAATCCTATAAAGAGTTCAACCATTCAGTACAACTCTAAAACAAGTATTAAAAATTCAATCCTGCAAGGTAAGACAATTGATAATGCCAAACAGACTGGTCACCTCGGAGTAACTAGAAGAGCTGACGGAAAGATAGACGTAGAAGAGAAAGTTGCCCTTGGAAGACGGACAGTATACTCATTGATGGGTGCCGGTTGCCATGGTAAAAGTGGTGTTTCCCAGAAGACCAAGGCACATCTATGGACCGTATATGTACTCCCAAGACTTACTTATGGTTTGGAGACGGTACCCCTTACCATGAAGAATGAAGTAACACTGGAAAGATTTGAGAATAAGATATTGAAACAAATTCAGCACTTACCAGATAGAACTGCCTCAGTTGCAGCAACTGCCTTACTAGGAGTTCTTCCAATCAAAGCTGTAATACACAAGAACTTGCTCAATATCCTCTATACAACCCTATTAAACCCAAATACCAAGGAATACGAGATTGCTGAACGTCAGTTAGCTGTCAAAGACATAGAAGAGTCCAGTATGTTCTCTATAGCTAGGAAACTACTTTTAGAATATGATCTACCCACAGCTTATGACCTTTTGTATAACACCCCTTCAGACAACAACTGGAAAGACATGCTAAAGAAAGCAATTAATCGCAAAGTTGAAGATAATTGGAGAAACACACTATCTGAAAAAACATCCCTAAGATACATTAATCCGCACTCACTATCAGTTGGGAAACCACACATACTGTATTCAACTGTTCGCAACAACATACATGACATCCAGAGAGCTGAGCTGAAGGCGAAGATCTTGACTGGCACTTATCCACTACAGGCAAACAGAGCCAAATTCAATCAGTTTGAGGTAGATCCCACCTGCTGGCTGTGTAGAGAGGATCCTGAGAACCGAGAACACTTTCTCGCGTCATGTAAAGCCACTAGAACTATTAGACAAGACTTCATTGAAAAAGCACCTCACACAAATGATTTTAGATAGTACACACCCTGATAGCAAATTGACTTATAACATAGGAGAAAAGACGGCAGAACTCTTTGAGTTGTACACTAGACAATATATACAAAATCTTCATTATACTAGACTCAGGCTTCTTAAACATATTGAACTGGAGTAAAGAATTAAAATGTATTTAGAAAATTGCATCACCTGGTAATTGGTACCCACCCAAAGCTTGAAATGACATGGGAGAAACACATGTGTATTGTACTCATCAAAGTGAATATACATATTCCAGTATATTAAAAAAAAAGGTTAAAAAACTAAGAGAATAATTATATAAATAAACATTAAACCAAGTGACTTAATATTGGAACAGCTTAAAGAGGAAATACTGGGGGAAAAAAACAACCACTTTTCACTCATAAAATAACAATTTGGATTAGTATAGGAATAATAATACGACAAAAACAAAATATCTCTATAGTGATTTAACACACAACATAAAACAAGAAGTATGGAAATTGACATAAAATGTAAAATAATATTTACAAAGAATTTCTACCAATTCATATAAAACTTATACTGGATGAGAACCTAATTTAGCAGTATTGAATTTATCTGGGGAGATAACACATAGTTAAATAAGGAGTGCCATTGAAAAGAAATGAGGAAAATAATAATGTTCTAATAGTTGTGAAATATTAAATGAAAATTTTGGAAAAGTGAAGTTTGAAGTAAATACAAGTGAAAATTATTTGAAAAGTTCAGAAAATTTGTTATTTAATATCTTGAAGAGAGTGAAATCAGGCTGCAAGTTATTTGCATAGTGTGTGTATATATGTGTATATATTCTTCTGCTTGGATATATGTGATTTATTCGTTGGATTAACCCATTCATTGTCTTCGCCAATTACCAAGGATTACCCCTTGGGTGCCTCGCAAAATCAACGGGGGAAACTTCAAGATCAACAACAACAACAATGGCGTCATCCCATGTTGAGAAGACGCATGTTAACCTGAAAAAAAAACAACTCGAAATTACAAAAGTTTTGTTGTATTTGTATTGTACAACACACGTTTTTTTTTCTATAAACAAAAGCTTAATTTACATTGGTTGTTCTTACATTGAAGACTTCTGTCTTCTTATTACACTTATGGTACCACATCCTTATCCACAAACTTCTGAATATTACAGATGTTCATGAGTAGTATAAATATTTTACCAACCCACCAACAATTTCTTAAAAATCCACCCCTTCCTCATTTCTGCTAGGGCCGGGACGATTTCAAAATTTCAAAACCGGTTAATCATTTGTATAAAATCGAATCGAACCGGTTAATCGGTCGCCATATTGAAAATGCTCTTTTCTTTTCCTGATGACCGTATCAAAGTACTTCCAGCAGCTGATTTTATTAGGAACTTACAGATTACTTATCGTTTGCAAGCAGTTTGATAATCAAAAAGTCATATTTTGGTGTATTTCAATTCAAATAAATCATGACAGGCGAATCCAAGACTACTGAATATGTTGACTGATGTGTTATAGTGGAAATATATTGCGGGTCAATGTGCTGGTCAAAGAAATATATAAAGATAAAGTACGATTCGTGATGTTTATTGTTTAAAGAGCGATTAGCGGTTTTGCAAAATTGAAACCGGTTTCACCTAGTAATCGAATCGGATCCGATTAACCGAGTAATCGTCCCAGTCCTAATATTTCTGCATGTATCCTGAAAGCAGCAATCTGCGTTCCCTTACTTAGTATAGGAATTTTCGAATTAAACGAAGTGGATCATGAACATTCAGGACGATCGATATTTAGAGGGACCATCTCAACATATTCTACTTATATTACATGCAGTAGGAAATACATGTCTATAATGATGATAAGGACTAGCTTATTATGCCACTTCTTTGCGGTGCGGGGCATACATTTGGCTTTGTCTGTCTGTGTGTCCGTCCGTTTGTCCGTCAGAAAAAATAATTGTGTTATACATATCACCAAAAAGTTTAGACCTACCGTCATTCACTTTAATTCACTAAAACGTTCTTCAACATTAGAAGTTATGCGTCTGTGACAAAGTGGTCAAGGAGAGATAGTGTGATCACCTAGTGTCCGTTTGGCTTTGATATCTTAGCATTACTGTAATACACAACTGGTATTGGTATTTTGTTTACAATATATATGCTTTTTAGATAAATTCTCAATTGAGCCAAGATGACCCAGTTTCAGCATCTGCCGATATTTTCTTAACACATCATTCTGACTTTCATTACGCTTTGGCTATAATTGTAACCTCTAGAGTGTTCAGACCGAGACGAAGACTGTCGACTACAACAGCTCCGTTTGAGCATTTTGTGATCAGATGTGCTGAAGATCGGAAGCACAACTCCTAATGTTGAATAACATTCCCATATAGTTTCATGACAGTCGTTCAATACTTTCTGTGATATATGGAACACATTTTTTTTCTGACGGACAGATGGATGAACGAACAGACAAAACTAAATCTGTATCCCCCACCACATAGTCGTGGCGTAATAAGCCAGACTTTATCACCGTTATACACATTTTCCACACCACACATAATATTAAATTATGTTGAGATGACCCCAGCGAAAAATCCATCGTTCTAGGTGTTCACACTCCAATTTGTCTTTAATAATTCGCAGTGATAGCATACAGATACCATCATTTTACGGTTCTTATCATTTTTGTAATAGACGTTGCAATCTATTTTATACATTTTGTGTTTACTTACATCAATAACCACATCACATTTCATGGTATATTGTTTTACAGGGTTGTATCTCAAGGCCCAGAAGCAGGTTTTGATACAGTACAAATTGATGATACTACAGCTAAACTGACTTGTGATCAAACACGAATTGTGAACTCTGGCAAAACTGTCTATCATTTATCTATAAGGTATACATTGTACAATATATCACTTACACGTGCGTTTTTATTATTGTGTACATATGCATTTATTTGAAATTTCCTTCTATTTAGATGAAAATATTTCTAAAAAACAGTTTACTCCGAGATAAAAAGAAAGGTCGATCGGTTGGTCGGTCGGTCTGTCCGTAGACCACTTGGTTTCTAGAGATAACTATAGACTGCGTAGTCTCATAATAGTCAAACTTCATACGACGACTGTCTGTGACCAATAGATAAGTAATAGAAAGAGCATTGAAACGCGAGGGTAAACGATTTGTACGAGGGGGCATAGCCCCTGAGCATAAATCGTTATCCCGAAAGTTCTTTCTGTTTTGTATCATAGCCATCCATATATGGTAGTTGTAGGCGTTCCACATTGCCATATACAGCAGTTCAGTGAGTACTTAAAATCATTGCTTTACAAATGTGTAAAGCCCAGGTAAGATAAACCAATGCTAGAGCAGAAAATCAATAAAATACACTTCGCTGTCTACTGTTCCAGACACGCTGGCATACTTTCCTATCCAGTAGTGCGGTTACTAGCGTGCGGGTATTAAATACCTGCACATTTGTAGTTACCGCACCCTGTACTTAGTGTATACAAATTACCTGCACCAAATTTGTTAAGAAAAAACACCGAGCTATGATACAATCCTTATTATTCTGTGGGGTGGGGGTCAGTAGGACAAAAGTCAAGGTCACAGTAAGCTCAATTTTCTTTTCTTGTCACTTTCCAAAAAGCATCTTTTCGTTATTTATTGGTTGCTTTTCTTGACATTTTTCGAGGGTTGAATGCAATACTGTCGCAACTCCTATTAAATAAAGAAGGACTTACGACAGTATTGCGTTCAACCCTCGTTTTGTAAATTATCGCATTTCCCCTGTTTCTTTCTTCATTTTTGGCCAGTTGACATTTTTGCTGCTCTCAACAATTCGCATGGGTACTTACACGCCGTCCACACACCGAAGAAGGAAATGATGTCTTAACCCTTACAGAAGAAAAAGGCCTGCTGCGTACTCTTGCTGTGTACATACAGCGTATATGATGCGTACATGATGTGTACTGAAATCAAGGGCTTTAAATAGTACGCAGGATATACACCGCACATACACCGATAGTACGTTTGTAGTACACTTTTGACATGCAAATGAGCTCTGCCGCGTACTACTTGCTGCATACATAGTACACAGGATGTACGCTGGAGGAATTTAGTATGCGGGAAATACTACGCAGCATGTACGTGGCACGTACACTTTTCACATGCAAATGAGCCTGCGGTGTACTACCCCTGCGGCGTACATGCTGTGTACTCCTGCGGCGTACATGCTGTGTACTCCTGACCCGAGTCCTGCGGCGTACATGCTGTGTACTCCTGCTGCATACATGCTGTGTACTCTTGTGGCGAAACTGCTGTGATAATGTAAATCACAGGCACGGGTCCAGTGTATATTTTTTTGTTTAATATATTTTTTTTCCACACAAATATACTTTATATATGTTAGTCAAAAGAAAAAAAATCAATGACAAAAAATCCGGTCATAGTATCATTTACCTTGAAAAGGTGAACTATGCGAGCGTAACACTATGGGAAGCTACTCGGCAAACTTGTGGAACATTTCAAAATCGGAGTATATACACTTGCAGCCACTACCTGCATGATTGCACCTTTGAAACATTAAAAGCCTTCCACAAATGCTAAACTGACCCCATAAATTGCTTCGAAAAACACAGTACAAGTCTCTACGAGCGAAATTTTTCAGTTATCCCTGGTGATTTCATTCCGGATAGCGGACGTGTTTCTGGTTTTTATCACTTCATTTGGCAGCTGAAATCGCCGGGGATATTTGAAATATTTCGCTCCTAGAGACTTGTTCTGTGTATTTCAAAGCAATTTATGGGGTCAGTTTAGTATTTATGGATAGCTTAAAATGTATCGAAGGTGCAATCAAGCAGGTAGCGACTGTAAGTGTATAAACTCCGATTTTGAAATGTTCCACAAGTTTGCCGAGTAGCTTCCCATAGCGTTACGCTCGCATAGTTCACCTTTTCAATGTATATGACACTATGACCGGATTTTTTGCCATCGACTTTTTTTTTTTCATTTGACTAAAATATATAAAGTATTTGTTTGAAAAAAAATATATTAAATAAAAAATGTACACTGGACCCGTGCCTGTGATGTAAATTCCTTACCCCACCAACTTTCGTATGCAAAATGCTGATCATTTTGACAGAAAAAAGCAGAAAAAAGATAAGTGACATGCATCAATAAGTATTTACCCTTACAAAAAAAATGTAGATTGATGTTATCAAATAAATTAGTATGCTTTTCTTCATCCACTTTTCAATGAAATAAATCAATTTTTGTAGCATGTAATTTGGTAAACATTTGAAGAAAATGGCGTAACTGCATCAAGGGGAAACAACTTTAATGCAACTAAATATAAGTGTTATGATTTATTATAGACGATGTGTGCGTAGTATGTATTTATTTTGATTAAAATCCATCTGAGAACAATCTAGGACTGGAATTATATAAGCATTTATACACTTTTACGTCCGTAAAAAGTAGCGCACCAAAAAATTTTGGATTGATTTTTTCCAATGGGGTGAGCGCAATTAGCCAAAAACGTTCTGAAAATATACGAGCGGCAAATCCGATGAACAACTTTTTTATTTGGTGAGGCCTTAATGAGTTAACATAATGAGCATTAAAGCCTTTATAAAACATGATAGAATGGTGTTTTGCTTAAGAGTATTCAAATAACAGTGAGAGCTATTAAGTCTTCTCATTTGGGCGCTGTTGAGGCATTATCTTGGTAATTATTTCATGTATTACAAAATGTAATGCAACGAAGTTCAAATAAGGCTTTTTAATTATCCAAGTTAGAAAGCTCCAGGATTAATTCAAAATGAAAAAGAATATATTTTTACATTGCATGCAAGGTGCAGCTCAGAAATCACTTAGATGTAAGCTTCACAAATGAACATTGCAAATAGTTTGGCAAATTTTCATTGGTCAGAATACCGGTAATCTGAACTATTCTATGCTATTAAGATAAAAGTTACTCGGAAATCAAGTTCTTGCTTCCAAAAAAAAAAAATGTACAAATCCTTCCTGCATGAAGTGTACTTCAGACTTTTACCTAAAAAAATTCAAAGTATAAACACCAAAAGAAAATGAACAAGTCCCTCCCGCGTATATGAAGTTTACTTCAGACTTTAACTTATAAAAAAAAACTAAGTATAAATGCCAAAAGAAATTGTACAAGTCTTTCCCGCGTATATGAAGTGTACTGCACAAGTTTCAAAGTATCTGCGGTGTACATGCAGTGTACTATTTTCTTGTACAAGTCCCTCCTGCGTACATGCAGTGTACTCCTTAAATTTTCAAAGTCTGTGCTGCGTACTTGAAGTGTACTAGTGACCTCCTGCGTACATGCTGTGTACTCGTCGAAATAGTACGCGGCATGTACGCGGCATGCGGTGTATGTGAAATGTACTCCGGGGCCTCCGTGGCCGAGTGGTTAAGGTCGCTGACTTCAAATCACTTGCCCCTCATCGATGTGGGTTCGAGCCTCACTCGGGGCGTTGAATTCTTCATGTGAGGAAGCCATCCAGCTGGCTTACGGAAGGTCGGTGGTTCTACCCAGGTGCCCGCTCGTGATGAAATAATGCACGGAGGTGCACCTGGGGTCTTCCTCCACCATTAAAGCTGGAAAGTCGCCATATGACCTATCATGTGTCGGTGCGACGTTAAATCCAAAAAAAAAAAAAAAAAAAAAAAAAAAAAAAAAAAAAAAAAAAAAATGTACTCCTCTGGCGTACTACTGTGTCCACGGCATATACACAGCAAATACGCAGCATGTACGCCACAGAGGCTTGCTTCTGTAAGGGAAATGGCATAAGCAAGTGCGCTGGCTCCCGCAATTGGACGAAGGATGAATGCTTCGACTAAACAAAAGTCACTGAGAAAGAATAACAAGACTTTTGTCATTTTTCAGGAAGGCAGTGGCTAGGTAGCCGGCTCTCTCTCTATATATATACATATCATATATGAACACGTAAGTCCAGGTAGCCGGCATTGATAAATTTTGTTATACAGAATCATTATATTAGTTAATAAATAAATTACATTTTTGTGACTTATTATTTACTGTTTGTGATTTACCTGTTTAATTCGCCGTATTTACGCACTAGTATCATATCGGCCGATATTTTGTTAATGATCAGTGTCGTTATCGTCATCGGCGTGTTTAAATGGCATGTTTATAAATTAAAAGTACAAAAATTTTAATGAATTTTTGTAGTTTGTTATAAATTGAAAAAAAACAACCCAAAAAACAACATTTTTGATAGATGATTTCAATTGTCGGCGATCCTTTAGAATTAGGTCTTCTGATATGTACATGTAATTATCTTTTACATTTTACATTTATCACGCTACCTTAGAATAAAGAGCTCATAATATTATGTTCAAACAAACAATTAGAACCAATCAAGATCATTGACTTATAGACAAATTGGCGAAGAAAGAAGTTAGTAATAAGTTAATTTATTAAAGACGCACATAGAAGTGCGAAAGTGATGATCACTTAAATTTTTCTCTTAAAAAAGGCACACAAAATAATCAAACCCCATTATGTTCAGTAGAGACGCATCATTTAATGTACGATGATGCTCTTTGTTTTGCCTTTTTTAACTGTTTGTTTTGTTTTCTTCTAAGAATCACTGTATCTCGAGTATGTATCGAGTACGTTTTAACATAACAAAATGTCCGCCGATATGATACGAGTGCGTAAATACGGTAAAACAAAGAAGTATTTTATTTTATTTTTATAGCTCTTTGGGCAAAATAAACAGGTAAAACACAAATAATAAATCACAAGAAATGTAATTTATTTAACTAATATAATGATCCTTATAATCCTTTATAGATACAGTTTATTAAAGCCGGCTAACTTTACTTACATGTTCATATACGATATGTATATATATAGAGCCGGCTAGGTAGCCACTGCCTTTCAGGAATCTGCTCTTTTGCATATAAAGTAGCATGCTTTGTTTACATTTCAGGGCAATGAATACTGCTGGTAAAGAATTTGCGGATATCTCTCTCGTTATCACGGCGATCAAAAGTTCGTCAACAAATAATCGTTTGTATAATATTTCCTCTTTTAACTTGTAGCTTATTGATCCGGTGTAAGATATAGAGGATATTTTGTGTGGTTTTAGTGTAAGACCTATCTTTCACGTTTAAACACCAAACGAAATACTTTGGAAAATGTAAAATATGGTGTCGATGAGTGAAAGATGTTTGATCTTGCATGTAAAACAAACAAATTTTCTTTTTATTTCATGGTTTTACTAAATTTTACCAATTTTATAGTTTCTTACCAGTGTAAAATATATCTGATATTTTCACTGTTAAAATACCTGATATATTTCCCTGTAATATTTCGATTCTTCATTGAAAAACATGTAATAGATCACAATTATAATAATATATCATTATTATGATTATATATAATATTTTATTCAGTTAATGCTCGGGATATGTTGAAAACGTCAAATGCCCACAATTCTGTACTTGAATTTAACAGGTAAATATGGATGAAATACTTAAAAATGTCAGCCCTTATCTCTAATATCAGTAAAATGATATGGAAAGTAATACTTTTAAAATAGGGTATTTGTAAATTTTATAGTAAATATGCGTGACTGTTTAATACAATGTACATAGACTGGGATTGTTTGTCGACATATAACACTATAACCTAATGTCTAACAAAATAAAACACCGGATATAAGGTATCAATTTTCGATGAAAATATGTGTTATTTCCTATTGCCGATAAAAGACGTGAATCTGCTTAAAAATATTTTAGTATAAATAGTAACATAACAAAAACTGCCACCATACAGTCCTACGACTTACAGACAAATCCAGCATCATCCTGATGCTCTAGTTATCAGTACCACTAACTAGGTTAATTGACTACCAGTAATAAAAATTCAATTATCATACTGGGTCAGCAGTGCTGTTTCTGGGGTGTTGTACCATGTGCACACTGAGATAAGATCAGGAAATAAATAAAAATTTTGTGATGATCCCAGATAGTATGTTAAAAAGAATATATAAAATTAAAATGAGACATTATGTAAGAACATGTCAAACAGATAATAGTGTTTAGTGCAAAAAAAAACTAGATGTGTGTCCATAGGACACAGATGCCTCCCCCCCCCCCCCCCCCACACACACACCTCCTGCCACTGTATTTTTCACTTAGTTGGCCATAACTCTGGCCTAGCTGAGTAAAATCCTAAAGAGAACACTTCATAGGTTATAAAACAATCCTCTAAGGCCTAAAATAAAATATTGTTTGTTTCCCCATCCCCTACCTACCCAGTGAAAATGGGCCCTACCCAAAAGATTTTATTGCCAAAACCAAACAAAAAATATTTTTTTAACTTTTGGCAATTGTTTAAAGAATAAGTATGAAATCAATCTTATGATCTTTTTAAAGAATACTGCATAACTGATATTTATATATGTATGTCAGATTGTTGGTATTTTTTGAAGTTTTTCTTCTACAATTTTTTGTGTGGATCAATAGTGACGAATTTAAAAAAAAAAAAAAAATATTCTGCCTACCTACCTACCCGAACTTCGTCAGCTAGGGTCGGGATGGGGAAACAAAGAATATTTTAAGTTCGGCCTAATGTTTTATGATTCTAGGTCAAGTACATTTTAACATACATGTTTCTCAAACTTTCTTTTTTTGAGTAAGTCTGGACAAGACGTCTGGTCTTGTGTAGTGAAATAATGACTGTAGGTAAAATATTTTCGGAGCTACGCATGACAAAACATTAAAATGACAACTTTTTCCTTTTTTTTTCTTTGCTTTGGGTTTAACGCCGTTTTTCAACTGTATTTCAGTCATGTAACGGCAGTTAACATAATTCGTGTTCCTGGATTCTGTACCAGTATAAACCTGTTCTCCACAAGTAACTGCCAACTTCCCCACATGAATCAGAGGTGGAGGACTAATGATTTCAGACACAATGTCCTTTATCAAAAAGTCACGGAGACTTTTGGAGCTAGGCGCGACACAACATTAAAATGACCAATTTTTAACTAAGTCAGGGGCCATAACTCCTACAAGACTGAATGAATCTGGACGCGAAACCCAAGGTGCACAACTGCACATGCTGACCAACATTCCTGTAAACTTTGGTGACTCTTGGTCAAATACTTTTTGAGCTACGTGCGACACAACATTAAAATGACCAATTTTTAACTAAGTCATGGGCCATAACTCCTACAATACTGAATGAATCCAGACGCAAAACCCCAGGTGCACAACTGCACATGCTGACCAACATTCCTGTAAACTTTGGTGACTCTAGGTCAAATACTTTTGGCGCTACGCGCGACACAACATTAAAATGACCAATTTTTAACTAAGTCAGGGGCCAAAACTCCTACACGACTGAATGAATCAGGACGCGAAACCCCAGGTGCACAACTACACATGCTGACCAACATTCCTGTAAAGTTTTGTGACTCTACGTCAAACAGTTTTGGAGCTAGGCGCGACACAACATTTTCGGAAGGACGGACGGACAAGAGCAAATCTATATGCCCCCACCACTCATGGGGGGTGGGGGGGTGCATAAAAATGAGAAATTACATGATTCTATTAGAATATGTTAGAAAAACTCTTTATTGAGTTTCAGACGGCCTATGATTTTATTTAATTGAAAAGACTTAGACACAGTGTGTGTGACCAGTGATACATCTTGGATTTGATGATTTCAAAATCAAGAGAAGATACTGGTAAGTAATTTATTACTATAATTTATCATGTTGTTGATACGTCAGACAATTAATACTTACAAGAAAAAATATGAGAAACATTAAAAAAGACTGAGGCCTGTTAATATATTGTTAGTTAAATTTTATAAAAAATAAAATCAAGTACATTCTACAGGACATTCAATGTTAGTTGGTCAACAATTTTGTAGGAAACAAATAAAACATGTGTAGACCATATCGATATCCATAGAAAAATTGGATATCGATAATAATTCTGATCAACAAATGTTTCTATATGGAATAAAACTCTAATAAGGTTTTCAGTAGCATTATAAATTGTGATGTTGCACACAATTTACGCATGTTTTCAAGGGGAGCGATGGTCTAGTTGATAAGGTGTCGGTTGCTCAATCCAGTGGTCTTGGGTTCAAGCCCCGCTGGAGTCGCAACCATGACTTCTCATATGACACCAGTACTGGCTTTTCGAGGATATGACTTCTGATAGAAAACCATTATTTAATTTCAAAAATGGCTGCCAGTCGATCATCTTGGATTCGACCAGGAAAAATTATGCTGCCATCAACTATATTCAGTGATAAACATTTCCACAAAATTTAATTGAACCATAAGACTCCATACACATTTACGGACGAATTTGAAAGAAAGCTCTTGTTTTAGCCTAAATCTGGAGGTCAGTGCCTTGAAATATTTTCTACAAAGCTTAAATTTCGGCATTAAAACAAAACTTTATCATTTCATCTTTGTCAACTAAATACCATGTACATGTATTTTTTCCAGGAAGCAAAAGACCAACACACAGGCTTTTCCTTGGCCTTTCGTGCTATTCATAACCATGCAGGCATGCTGTTTCAATGGATGGCAACAGAAAATGACAAAAACAGAACATATTTGACAGTGATTTAAAATCATTTACTTGATTAAAAGTCTTGATACATACATTAATTAATCCTAATAAGTGATTTTATACATAATCAAACAATTAGTGAGTAAAAAATGTGTATAATATCGGACAGTTACTGACACTGTGAAAATATATATTAATATATATTATACTGAGTGAAAGTAGACTAGTTTCAAATTGCATGACGTATTTATATATGAAATTACACAATAAAATGTTACTTGATCTTTATCTTGTATCTATTGCTAATTACCCCTAGATAACATGTGGTAATAATAGTCAGTGGATCCCCGTGGTTCCCTGTGGTGAAAAACTGATTTCAGGTTTCACAGGCAATAATCATCTAGGTATTAATTAAGTCCAAGAAAAGTGGTAAAAATCATGGATATGGTAGTAAGTCGTAGGACTGCATATATGATATTAGCTTTGAAGTGAGAAATATGCAAGAGATCTGCAGCGGAATTATTGCGCGATATTATTCCACTAAGGAACGAGCGAAAATGACGTCACGCACCTAATATGAAATTCAGGCGTCCATCTGAAAAACATTGACGTTTCCGATTGCATTGCAACTTAAATTAAATTGTTTAGAAGGGCTACTATGTATATAAAAAGGAAAAAAGCAGTTATAACAACTTCACGAATAACTCTAGCACGGCTTGTAAACAAGCAATTTCAGTGAATTGGGATAAAAGGTTCTTCCTTTGAAGAAGGAGAGAAATGCTGTTGAATGTCAGTTACGTTTGGTCTTCTTATCTCATTCCTAACTGAAGTTATAGTGAGACAAGAAATATCTTTAAAAAAAAAAAGATATTCAGCGTTGGTGGGGATTTATGTGTACCAGTCTCCTGCAGAAATACATTATTTCCTGACAAAATTATGGCGCCTTACAAAAGAGTTCGAATATTTCTGTGCAATTGTACATAAATACTGCATTTCTGATACTCTTTGGTACATATACCAGAAAATAGACGGCATTTTGTGATTTAAAGCCATATCAAACAATTGCATTTATCACTGTTAGTGGAAATCAATCCACACGTACACAAAGAGGTTTACGAAGATAACCGAGCTCCCCACGACCGTCAACTACACTCTCCACATAGTAACAGTTACACAAATTTGGAGATTCCTATTATCATTCAGATAAAGCTCCAATATTACTAGCCTGGGAAGCCGTTGATAATATTTGTGCTTTGTCAGAAGAAAGCATACCTAATATTTATGCATTAAAGATATCACTTAATTTGCGCTAATTAGTGTTAATTGGCATTCATCGAGTTTCTGATATTTTCAACGCCTGGGGAAATCTGAAGGAGTTTCCATGTAACTACTGATTATCGATTTTCTATAATTAGCCTAATTGACATGTGATCATATTTGCGCTTGTTTGAATCGAAAACGAGGCAATGCTGCCGAAATTTCGACAATTTTCATAGATAACTAGGTCTGCATTAAAATAACATCTTCAAATGATAGCTATCACGCAAATTTAAGTTTGTACTGACATATTTAAAAGTTGTTACAACTTGCTGGAAAAGCTATGGGAGGTACAAACTGTATTTGCCTATGGCCCGGAAATGTTCGGAAACCTTCGGAAATACACGATTCGAATCTGTTTTTTTCCGTGAGAATTCCGTTTCTATTTTTAGCCATGGATTATTGCTTTCAGAAGTTATCGTTCTTTATTAAACACCCGCATATTTCGGGTGTAATATAGGTGGCGCTGCGGTCGGAAAAAAGGTTTCCCCAGGCTGTCAATTTGCAGGTAGAAAAAAAAAGTTAGAAATTGTCAGACTGGATTCCCAGGCTACAATATTACCTGTATAAATACCTTCTGTCTACAGTCTCCAATAAACGTCATCAAAGACAGTATCTACTATATCTATCTTATACTCTGTTGAAATGCAACAATTTTTTGGTGAAATAGCGTATTAATTTCAGCCAATTAAAAGAATACATTTATGTCCGCCGCTGTTTTTAGCTCAGCTTTTGTGATCGCCCTTCGTCCGTCCGTCCACAATTTCTTGTGAACACGATAGAGACAACATTTTGCAAGCATTTATGACTTGATTTTAACCAAACTTGCACACGTCTTGTATCACCACAAGATCTTGGTTCCTTTCTTGAACTGGCCATATTCCATTATGGATTCCAGAGTTATGGCCCCTGATGTTTCGGATGGCTCACTTCAAGGTCAAGGTCACACTTAGGGGTCAAAAGTCATATGACTTTGTTTTGTGTGTATAATGCTCTGCATTTGTGTTGCATTGCAGTGCTCTTGTTTTTATTTGGCAGATCCTTCTTTTGTTCACTTACAATATTTTTTTTTAATTACTTCCCTTTTATGTTACTATAAATAGCTTATTTAGTAACTTTTTTTATTATTGGCCGTAGGGAAAAACCAAGACCACTTTTCTGTGGTACAACATGGATGGTACCTCCAATTTTTAGGTGTATTTTGACATATATGTACCTTGTAAGAATTTTTTTTCTATTTGGTTAAATTTCTTCCCTTTGTTGTTCCTGTCCTTTGGACTTAAGATATTTTTTCTGAGGACTTAGATTTATTTTTAATTTCTTCCCTTTGTTGTTCCTGTCCTCCTTTGGGCTTCATCAGTCAAAATTTTGCTCCTTTCCTCCTCTTCTGAATCCTTTGGGCATGAAACTACTGGCCTGAATTGAAAATAATTTTATTTGAAGTAACTAAGAAAATTTCAACTATATTTTCTCATAATTCTTTTGATTGATCTTGATTATGATTTTTTGACCTTCTTGTCCTTAAGTGCAATGATAACAGGTGAGCGATATAGGGCCATTATGGCCCTCTTGTTATTAGTTGAAGAATTATAAATTTACAGCTTTTATTGGTTCCTTAAGTAAGTCAAAAGTTGGCTTAGACAGCTATGCTGAAAGACCACTTTTCTATATTTGGTAACAATGATCTTGACCTTGACCTAAGTAACCCAGAATACATTGAAAACCGTGTACAGTATCCAAAAGTCATGTGGGTTGGCCACCCTGAGGTAGGAATTGAAGTTTAATCGGAAGGCGAATTACAATTTAACATGAGTGGGTCTTTTTGGCTGTTCTATTTAGATGTTGAAATATCGGTACAGAAATGTATGTAGTTTGTATCGATTGAAATCCTCTCGAAACTTGTAAAATTATCGCTTAAATTTGGATAAAGTTCGTTGTCTTTGCCGTTCGCCGGCTGCTAAAGGGGCCAATATAAAATAATCGGTGTAAGTTATGTTTCACTGGTACTACCGGTTAGTATGTCCATACTCTAAAAAACACGTCTGAGAAATTTGGGCAGTTTTGAGAGATTAAAAATGTTGGCAAAATTAGATTATATTTTTTCTTTACACGAAAATTGCCGTTAGCTACCAAAGTCAATAGGCCAATAATCCAGAGTACTCCGAACATGTTATTGTCACAAAATTATTCTAGTTCACTTAATGTTGTCGGTTAGAGAATAAGGGTGCACTTACACTGCCTAGCTATAGATACTGTTGTTATAGCGAAGTGGTAGAGTGTCTGCCTTGCGTGTGAGAGGTCCTGGGATCGAGTCCCAGTCAGACGTTAAATATTTGCATTCTGTTATCATGGCATGTATATGAGGGTTATCAGACTGTTCAAGAATATCTACATGTATATTTTTAGCAATCGTTATCGGCTGAAAATGCAGTAATCTTTCAAGACGATTAAAATATACTTTAGTATGTATTCACACACAAGATTTTGTTTGCAGATAAGTATTGATATCTTAAGTAATATTAAATCATTTCTTATTCATTAAGAAATTGATCACCGGACGGCTAGAAAATCCCCTCGGGCTAGGCGTCCGGTTACCATACGACTAGGCACTTCCTTTTAGCAAACAATATAATGGATCATTGTTCAGCAATCCAGATCATTGTTGAATGTAAAATGAAATACACCCAAATAGAAAATATCCAATATTATGTCCCTTTGATGTTTCTGCTGTACATATCCAAAAATAGTTACATTACCTTGATCACAAAATTTTCTTTAATATGAAAATATTTAAATTAAATGCTCATACTTCTGGTTAAAATTTTGTAAATATATCTATTTTTGAGAAATATGTGGTCATTTGCCTGTATTTCAAAGCTTTTTAACTTCATACCCATGTTTTGAAAAAAAATAGGTTATATCTGTATACTATAGCCTTATTTTATAAGGAGGATAACCTCCTTGCTTTTCTGCTTGGACTTGACTTTTTGTATTCAGTTCTGTGGTTGTCATGGTTCTAATGAACTGTTGCTTCATAAAGAGGTTACTTGCGGTTTTTTTTTATATTTAGAATTGGACTTATGACACACAACGTTAAAATATACAATAAACAAGTTTTTATGAATAATACTTACAATATCGGCGTCATTTCAGGATTTGCTATTCAACAGGTACAGGAAGGACATCCTGCGCAAATAACAAAGTAATGTTTTATTCATGTTTTGGTTAAAGTTATTACATGTATGTTGAAGTATGATGGAACAAAAAAACTGAAATAGATAAGTTTTTATGTAAAATACTTGACTTACCCACGTAATGGCGGGATATACTATTAGCAGAACAGAACAGAACAGAACAGAACAGAACTTTATTCATAATAATATGACTTGAACATAAGAAGTTCCTCGTCATCATAGCTGTATACAGCATGCAGGAATAAGGAATATACGTACAATGAGAATGAAAATATGTACAGACATCAATGATAAAAATAATAGCAAATATAATAGCAAACATACATGGACTAGGCGATCAAATTCGTACTAAATATTTCATAGAAAAACAGTGCAGTGCAATATGTTTCAATACAAGTGGTTTCAATCATGCGAATAATTTAAATTATCATTTCTCATTTTAAACGATTTATTACAAAATATAGCCAACCTATTTCAAATTTTCAAATTAGATGTGTTTAAAAGTTATATGAATTTAACATACTTGGATGGTTGTTATAGTAACATGGTTTATACCTTTTTCTTAACTCAGAATAAACAAGCCATGCATGTTCTTTAAAGTACAAGTTGATATTCATCTTCCAAATCGTTGTGTTCACATAAAGTATATTTTCTTTCAGATCTCAATATTTTTCTATGTCTACCAGTTTCAATGTTTAAATGATGAGACGACATTCTTAATTTGGCAATACTTTTTCGTAGTTTAACACAATTCATTTTATTTAGGTATTCAGACATTCCAAATGTCAACTGAAGTTCTTTAAACAAACAAAGAGAAGATTTGTTACGCATGTCTTTTCTCCAGTTCCTGATGTACAGATAAATAATCTTGTTCGTAATATTGGAATAAACATTTTGGTATCAACTGATTCTGGATATACATCATTTAAAGAGCACAGAGCACCACAACACACAGCCTAAGAGCCACGCATTTGCAAAGTAGGCCCGCAACAAAAAGAAGCTGTAACGGAAAAATATCATAGATGGGTTGCTTCAAAAATCCAACAAGTAGATTTTAATTTTATGCAAATTATAGAAAAAGGGGGAGGAAAGGGTAAGTGGAACAAGGATGAATATTCAAAAGGGAATGCTACGTTCCTGAGTCAAGTTACCCTACAACGTAAACCACAGCAGCGCATACACTCCCGTACAAAAGACAAACACACACACACACCTAACTTAAATAGATAAACAGACAAGTAAGATATAACAACACTGTAGGGCACCGCCCAAGACACACACACACGCACACACATAAGCAGGAAAAAAACGACAATCGGGCATCGCCTAAGGATTCCGGCAGTCAAAATTAAGGTGGGCACGATAACTTACTCATCATAGTAAAAGAGGAGGGGATTGGAAAGTAAAGGAGCGCAAATGCAACAGGGAAAGGATGGGAGGGTGCATTAGGGGGAGTGAGGAGAAAGAGGAAAGAAATGCTAACAACAAACGAGACAACGTATGCAACACAAACTACAAGATGGACAGAAAACAAGTTGAAAATAGGGGCACCGCCTTGGAACGGTCAGACCCTATATAAAGGAAACTGGGGGGTTAAACGCATTTAGGGCATGCCAACCTCGCACTTACCTTATTTTCAACAAGTTAGACAACACAATGTAAATAAAATCATTCCCCGCTGAGAAAGGCTCTAACATTAGTGAAATATACCAATCATATTTAGTAAAACATAAAAAATATGGTAAATCTAAGGTATAATTACACCAATGTACTCAACAAGTTGTCTAAGGTCAGAGCACCAAGAGCCTAACTTTTAAGGGCACGAAGACAAAATTTCACTCCCTCCGTCCGTTTTATGTAGGATTTAGGAGAAAAGCATCATGGAGTCTTACACTTTATTAGTCATCGCACCATCAAATAGGAAAAGTAGCGATTAACTGTAGAGGGGTCAATCACCAAAACAGCACTGCATACAGTGCTTCACATTTTCGCATTGTATCCTCTTTTGATAAACTTTTTAACACATTTTACAAATATCTGATAACAATAAGGACTAATAATTGTCCGAATTTTATAAATTACATCTCCATAGTATTACGGGTGTGTAAGAACAAGTTGTTAAAGTGTTTTAAGGTTAGTATTATATTTCTTTAACAGTTCGGACAATCTGTAGTAAAATTTACTGAAAGCTTTCCGTAGCGTATGATAACGGTAACCCTGTTGTAATAATTTTTGGTGATATGAAGATATCTATCATTAAAATCCTCTAACTTTGAGCAAGTTCTTGCAAAACGACTAAGTTGTGAAATATAGACACCACATGATGTTGCTGGAGGGATATCTTCATCAAGGTGGGGGAAGTTGACAATCGTCTCTTCTATCAAATCTTTTCGTTTCTAGATCATTATTCACAAACGTTAAATGACGCTTCTAAATCTGAATAGTCTTGTTAAGCTTTAACTCTTTTGGGTAAATGTGTTTCACCATTTCTGAAAAATATTTAAAATATCATCAAGATACCTCGTGATTCCATTAAAAGCTTCAATAATTTCAGATTGTGTTTCAGTGGACAAAGTAAGCATGAAATCTCGTTCATAACTACGAAAGACCCGTGGTGACATTTCAGCTTCATTATTTCACGCTCACTGCTTCATGATTTCCACTTCATGAATTCATGAATTCACGATTTCTACTTCCTGATATCACGATTTCCACTTCACAAATTCACGATTTCACGATAAACTTAAAGAATTCATGAATTCACGATTTCATATTAAACTTCACGATTTCACGATTTCCACTTCAAGAATTCATGATTTCACGGTTTCTGCTTCCTGATTTCACAAATTCACACTAAAACTTCAAGATTTCACGATTTCCACTTCACGATTTCACGATTTCATGATTTCATAGCAGTACAATTTTAACTTCTCGCAACTTTATTAGTCACATGACTAGTGTATGACGTAGAAAAAAAAATGGGTAATATTCGTTACATGTAAGATGGCGTGTTATATATTTGCACAACTAGGCTTTGGTACTGAAAGTGGAAACTGGCCGAAAATGCCTCAACTGATGAGGAAATAGACTTACAAACAATACTTTTAGAAAGCATTATTGCTTTAAATGTGAAATTGATCCAGTCCCTTTTTTCTGTTTTAGAATCTTTGTTAGATATTAAATGAAAAGCGAGGCATCTTATTCACATGTAAGCTATTTCCACCTGCTGTGTAAATGGTATGCAAACTGAGGTGATCAAGAGCATGGCCTTACCACGAGGCCCATTTAAAACGTAAAAATGCGGCTTAGATGTTTTACTACATTACAGGCGTGGAAAGGATATACATACAAAATATAAATTTAATCCATGTAAACATTCTTTTTTTAAATAAACAGAAACTAATGTGTCTACGGACGGAAAGACGGATTCCAAAATGACGGAAAGACGGATGGACAACTGCAAGGCTTAATGCCTCGTCGCAATAAATGGCGGGGGCATAATAAACATACCCATTTTGGAATTGTCTAAAAAAGTTTAGCTACTTGGGCATCTTATTGTATTCAGTACTACATCAGTCTATTAGTGCTGAAAGTATCCAATACTGTGTTGGTACAGGCACCAATATCCCTCGCCAACCTCCACACAGACGTATGCAGGAGTATAAACTCATCCTCGGTAACCCAGGCCATTCATTACGTATACACTTCATTGAATGGAGAGTTACGGAATTGATTGGCCAACTGGAAATAGTGAAATCAAAAAATCATGAAATCATGAAGTTTTATGGTGAAATCGTGAATTCGTGAAGTGGAAATCCTGAAATCGTGAAGTTTAATCGTGAAATAAAGAAATCGTGAAGTTTGATTGTGAATTCGTGAAATCAAGAAATTGTGAAGTTTAATAGTGAATTAGTGAAATCAAGAAATAGTGAAATCGAGAAGTTTAATGGTGAAATCGTGAATTCTTGAAATCAAGAAATCGTGAAGTTTAATGGTGAAATTGTGAAATCGTGAATTCTTGAAATCAAGAAATCGTGAAGTTTAATGGTGAAATTGTGAATTCGTGAAGTCGAAATCGTGAAATCAAGAAATCGTGAAGTGTTATGGTTAAATTGAGAAATCGTGAATTTGTAAAGTGGAAATCGTGAAATCAGGAAGTAGAAATCGTGAATTCGTGAATTCATGAAGTGGAAATCGTGAAATCACGAAGTAGAAAGCGTGAAATAATGATGTTGAAATGTCACCACGGGTCTTTCGTACATAACAGTATAAGAATAAATCAGCAATGAGTGGGGCCAGTTAGTTCCCATCGGGATACCAATTTGTATTGCCAAATTTGATAAATATTTATCTAAAAGAAACCTTAGAGCTTCACAAACTTGATCACAACTCCATAGGGCGTATCTCTTAAATTTACTTTTAGAAAAGAATGCTCTTGTTTCATTACATGCCGGATAATTAACGTTTTCTCTTGCAAATGTTTTCTCAATTTAAGCTACTAGTTTTTCTTTAATAACATTATGTGGTAAATTAGTATAAATGGTAGAAAAGTCATAAGTACTTATAGTTGAACATTTAAAGTGTTTGTTTATTAGCTTTTTGATAACATCTCCAGAGTTCTTGATGGACCAAAACAGATTAATCCCCGAGTTCTCATATACCTTGGAGCAATACTTCTGTACGTAGTCTTTTATTGCAGTAAGACAAGAAGTCAAAAGTAGAGAAATATTTTTGTAGTGCATAAGGTTGAATTTGCAATGAATTGAGCTTTATATGGAGTTTTGTGTAGTTTAGGGATCAAGTAAAGAGTAGGGAGCTTCATCTGATTGTCGTCAAGTGCGACATTAAGATTTATACATTGATCTACAAGACTTTTTACAATATTATTCTCATCTTGTAGCGATAACTGATAAGTTTTCGTATGTTTCAGTTCATTTTGTAATATTTCTGTACAGTAAATGCGTCATATAATAATAATATTATTAAAAGCTTTGTCTGCAGGAGTTAAAACAAAATTCGTGTGTAACTTAGATAAAGCTTTCTTTAAATGTCGAAGTTAAAACTTGGGTTTAGGAGGTAATAAGTAAGGGTTTGATTCATAAAATTTTACTCGAGTTTTATGATTTTAAAAATATTATTTTTCCATTCAGTAAGAGCGTTCGGGTCTGCATTTTCTTTCCGACACCATTTTTAGCATAGTCATCAACAGACTGAGTTATTTCAGAGAGACATTTTTCAAAGTTAATAGACGAAGGAATGCTATATTTTGGACCTTTAGAGAATCAAAGACGTAGCTTCGTAAAATTGATGTGTACGTATATTTAATTGCACTTCTCATTTTTTATGTCGTTCCCACGAGATACTAACTCGAGGGAACGACTTAGTATGTCGTGGTAACGAGTTACTAAGACGTGGGAACGACATAAAAAAAGAGAAGTGCAATTTTTTTTTTTAAAGTATTGCATTGAAAAAAGAGAAGCGCAATAAAAAAAGAGTAGTGTAATAAAAAGAAAATAGTGCACTAAAAAAAAGAGTAGTGCATGCTAGCTATGTCGAGGGAACGACTTACTAACTCGTAGGAACGAGATAGCTATGTCGTGATTAAATTATTGTTGTAAAGTGCAGTGTACAAATTCTTGAAATAAATGTTTTACTTTAGAAGCCCAGATGACCACATTTTTGTCTCTATCAGTATCATATCTATGTGAACTGAATACAGTTGCTAACAAACTGTATTACTTTTCTCTTAATATAATTTCAAATAACATCTAACTATTCTTATTTGGCTAATTACAAACAATGGGAATCTGCCGGTTTCGCCATACAATGCGGCTTTCCATGTTAACATTTTTACATTGAGTAACCATTTTAAAAAAATTCTGTGTACCCTTTCTAACTGTTCAGTTTTTGTAAAAGCCTCTAATTCACTCGAATAGTTAAGAATGGATGCTACAAAGGTATCAAATAGATTAAACATTATTTTGGTAGGCATTTCTAATGATCTTGTGACTGAAAATAGTGAGCTCGTCACTTTTAATGCTTTTCTGGACAATGTCTTTGTGGCATTCATAAATGACCCGCCACTGGAAAAAACAATACCGGTGTAACGGTCAGTTTTTTCCCCAGTCAGTTTTTTCCCCGGGGAAAAAACTGACTAGTTATAAAGATGATAAAGTCAACCACCTTGGAATTATTCGATTATTCGATTGCAATCGGTTATTTATATGATTGAACACATCATCTAATAGCAACCACTTACAACACCAAACTGGTGTAAACAAAAACAAAATTGGTAAAAATTCTGTATAAATAAATGACTTACATTTATCTGTATAACAAAATATTTATCCAAAATTACTAGGGAAGAGGGTGTTTTTGACGCATGCTCACTGTCAACACATAAAGGCCTGACATTGGGTCACTTTTCATTATTTGATCCGGAATGACTGTTGCAGCATTTTTGGGAAAGTTTCAATATAATATTATGAGGAAAATTTTGTATTAAAATGACAAAGTGATCGAATTTATCATCAGTCAACGTTCGTACAGTCTCCATTTGACATACCCCTTTCAGGGCCTCACTTCATGTGAGTTTGCTTACTAAATATAAATTTTAATTACAGTAAAGTTTTCAGCAAATGTTAAGCTTTATTTTGATACCAACCATTGATAAAAATTTGCAGAAATAAAAAAGTTACAGGTAAAAAGCCTCATTTTCTGTCCAGGTTTATCATCAGTACCAGTATGTGGGGTATTTTTAAAATTTGATTTTCCTACCCTTTGCCCAACCAAGATAGAGTTATTTTAGCATAAGCTATTTAAGGAATAATTTATAGCAAAACCGTATTTTAACACTGTTTATACACAGTGGGTGGTTATACGTCGGGCTTAATAATTTCACATTATTTACACAATCGGGCGGTTATGCGTCGGTCGTACGAAATAATTTCACTCCGTCTGCACCCTTGTGAAATTATTGTACCCCCCGACAACAAAGTTGTAAGAGGGGGTATACTGGTTTCAGGTTGTCTGTCTGTAGACGCAATCTTGTGCGCACCATCTCTCCTTATCCCCTTGACAGAATTTAATGAAACTTCACACAAGTGATCAGTACCAACAATAGTTGTGCATGGGGCATGTTAGGTTCTTTTAGAAAAAAATTTGCAGAGTTATGTGTGTGTGTGTTCGGGTTTAACGTCTTTTTCAACAATTTTTCAGTCATATAAACGACGGTGTCTACTTGTAGCAGTGAGCACAATGCCCAACTTTATAGTGCTGCCTCACTGGAATATCACGCCGTAGACACGTGGCATGATACCCCTCCCAGTCACATTATACTGACACCGGGCTGACCAGTCCTAGCACTATCTCCTTAATGCTGAGCGCCAAGCGAGGAAGCTGCTAGTACCATTTTTTACGTCTTTGGTATGACGCGGCGGGGGATCGAACCCACGACCTCCCGCACTCTGCAGAGTTATGGGACTTTGTTTTTTTTTGTTACTATACTATATACATAGACACATTCTTGTGCGCATCATCTCTCCTCATCCCCATGACACAATTTAATGAAACTTCACACAAGTGATCAGTACCAACAGTAGTTGTGCATGGGGCATGTTAGGTTCTTTTAGAAAAAAAATTTGCAGAGTTATGGGACTTTGTTTTTTTGTTACTATACTATATACATAGACACATTCTTGTGCGCATCATCTCTCCTCATCCCCATGACACAATTTAATGAAACTTCACACAAGTGATCAGTAACAACAGTAGTTGTGCATGGGGCATGTTAGGTTCTTTCAGCGACAAAAATTGCAGAGTTATGGGACTTTGTTTCTTGTTAACATACTATGTACATACAGTCTGCATATGCAATCTTGTGCGTGCCTAATCTACCAAAACCTTGCACACAATTTAATGAAACTTTACACAAGTGATCAGTACCTGCAACCCTAGTTGTGCATGGTGCATGTTACATTCTTTTAGATAAATATTCTGCATAGTTATGGGACTTTGTTTTTTCTTACTATACTGTATACACTTGTATACCATCACCATGTCCAGTTTTAGGCAAGAGTACATAACTCCATCAAGGATTTTGGCTGAATTATGACCCCTTTTAACTTATAAATTTTGGTTAAGTTTTTCCTACCAGTTCACATTTTGTGTAAAGTGTTTGACATTATGGCTTTTATCACTTGTTTATTATAACAGTCTCTATCTGTAGGCAAGAGTACATAACTCTTCAACTATTTTGGCTGAATTATGGCCCTTTTTTAATCCCCCGCCGTGGCGGAGGGATTATAGGAATGGTCTGTGTCCGTCCTTCCGTCCGTCCGTCCTTCCGTCTGTAACAAAATCGTGTCCGGTCCATATCTCCTAAACCCCTTGAAGGATTTTCATGAAACTTGGGTCAAATGATCACCTCATCAAGACGATGTGCAGAACCCATGAGTCAGCCATGCTGGCTCAAGGTCAAGGTCACAACTCAAGGTCAAAGGTTTGAGCCTTCCATTTTGTGTCCACTCTA
Organism: Mercenaria mercenaria; assembly: GCF_021730395.1. NCBI lineage: Eukaryota > Metazoa > Mollusca > Bivalvia > Venerida > Veneridae > Mercenaria > Mercenaria mercenaria. The sequence goes on along the minus strand of NC_069369.1, from coordinate 42,639,187 downwards.
TATCTCTTAAACCCCTTGAAGGAATTTTATAAAACTTGGGTCAAATGATCACCTCATCAAGATGATGTGCAGAACCCATGAGTCAGTCATGCCGGCTCAAGGTCAAGGTCACAACTTAAGGTCAAAGGTTTGAACCTTCCATTTTGTGTCCGCTCTATATCTCCTAAACCCCTTGAAGGATTTTCATCAAACTTGGGTCAAACGATCACCTCATCAAGGCAATGTGCAGAACTTATGAGTCAGCCATGACGGCTCAAGGTCAAGGTCACAACTGAAGGTCAAAGGTTTGAGCCTTCCATTTGGTGTCCACTCTGTATCTCCTTAACCCCTTGAAGGATTTTCATCAAACTTGGGTCAAATGATCACCTCATCAAGAACTCATGAGTCAGCCATGTCAACTCAAGGTCAAAGTCACAACTGAAGGTCAAAGGTTTCAGCTCTGTATCTCCTAAACCCCTTGAAGGATTTTCATGAAACTTTGGTCAAATGATCACCTCATCAAGACATTGTGCAGAATTCATGAGTCAGCCATGTCAGTTCAAGGTCAAGGTCACAGCTAAAATCAAAGGTTTTACCCTTTCACTATCCATAGCAGTGGCGTGGGATTTAGCTGTCTTTCAGACTGCCTTGTTGACTTGGAAATTGGTACTATTTTTGTACAAGTCAACGTTTTGTCAAAACTATTTGACATGTGGCTTTGAAACTTTGAACACTTGCTCATCATCATTATTTCCATCTGTAGGCAAGAGTACATAACTCTGTCTAGTATGTTGGCTGAATTATGGCCCTTTTTGGACTTGGAAATTGGTTCAGTTGTCGTACAAGTCAACGTTTTGTCAAAGCTACTTGACATGTGGCTTTGAAACTTTGAACACTTGTTTATTGTCATGATCTCCATCTGTAGGCAAGAGTACATAACTCTGTTAACTATTTTGGCTGAATTATGGCCCTTTTTGGACATGGAAATCAGTTAAGCTTTTCATACCAGCTGTTTGTCCATATTGAATCCAAACAGAAACAAAAGAAAAGGAAAATGATGCTGACTTTGAAATTTTCTTTAAAGTAACTAGACCCAAAATTCATATTTGAAAACATGAACAAATACTACATATAGCTTAAAGTGAGCAACATTTTATTACATTTTTCATATTTTTTGTTAGAAAGGACGGGATATGATAAGATATGCGAAATGGCCCCCTAAATAATTAGAATATGAAAACTCCATAATTGAAATTTTAACGGTCTAAAACAAAAAATCATAATCGTTAAAACTATGACTTTTAAAAACTTCAAAACAAAGTTATTTGTACGACTCAGACCTTTAAAATAGTCGAGGTCCGTGACTTTTACCATTTTTACACACAATTTACACACTACATGCTCGATTTTCATTGTGAGCCGGACGTGGTGTCAAGCTGAAGTTTTGCTGAGAAAATAAGGTTACTAAAATATACATTTTCAGAAAAAAATCAGCTTGACACCCGCTCCGGCTCATATTGAATTTCCACTTTTTTGGCAATTTTTAGCCTCACTTTTCTTTGAAGGAAACGGGATAACGTGCTCATCTCTAAGCAACCGAGCATCAAACAGATATGCGAGAGTTTTGTTCTAATCATGAAACTGATAACTAAAAGTTGTTTTTATAAGAAAATTAAATGTTTAGAGCTGAGTTTAATACAAAAGTGAAACTGAAACTAGATCTAGACATTCTAATGATCAGTTACGTGTTTTAGATCTACGTGAACTGTATTTCGGGATTATATTCAAGTTGATTTTGTTTATGCGGCATTTTTAAAGAAAGAATAAAGTGTAATTAAAGTTGTTTAAAAATAAAATTGTTATTGTTTACATTTAATGTTATAGAGACAAGAAAGATAACTCATGCACACTGTAACTAGTAGACACATGTAGATAGTTCTTTTATGTAAAAAATATGACGTAGTTTGTACATAAGTCTCTGTGACGCAATCAGTATGCACGACGGCTGAAAAGAAATTTTATGCCTGGTGTCAGTGGTATGCGAGATCGATTCCCAACAGATCCTGTAAAACTTTTTTTCTGGCAAAAACTTTGATAATTGCAAACCATATTTAGATTTTAGATTTTTAGCCGCGAGTTAAAATATTTAAATCATTTAACCGCATTATTTCTATAATTATTCAATTATTCTTTTACTGTATGTCTGTGATAAAGTTATAAACATGTGTTTTTATACTTCCTTTTTATGACGTATGAAAAATAGTAAGTGAACAACTCAGAATTGTTTCATCAATTTTAGAATACTCTGTTTCATCGCCGTACGAAGTTTCATAAATAAATGTATGTTGAGTCAATTAATGTCACTGACATGTCATTTCCGGTGTGAAATATTTTATTTTATGAATAAAAGATAAAATCTCTATAGATTCTATAACCATTTTAAAAACAAAAAAGCTAAGCTATATTTGTGTTTAAAGAATATCTAAAATATCGAAAGACGCGTTATTTTATTATTGTTTTTAATAATCTATTGTAGGTTGATTGTGATTTGTTTTGTTTAGCGGTTTAAAGCCGTTTTTCAACAGTAACGGACAATTTACTTAACCAGAGTTCCTGGATTCCGTACCAGTAAAAACCTGTTCTCCACAAGTAATTGTCAACTTCCCCACATGATTATGAGATGGAGGACGAGTGATTATAGTCACAATACCCCTTATCAAATCGTCACGGAGAAGAAAAACCATGCCCGGGGATCGCACTCGCGATCCTGCGATCTGCAAATCTGCGGTGGCCTTATTGAGCTTGTGAAGCAAGTTCTACAACTATGAATCAATTTCGACATTTCATTCCTGATGAATCCATCATCAGGGTACTGATGAATCCATCATCAGGGTAGGAGCAGAGAAACCAGTTTCCCTTTTAATGACAAGCATCCAAGCAAAGGAGCTACTGGTAATATTTCTCACGTCTTTGGTATGACGGGGCAGGAGATCAAACCCAATACCACCCCCCGCCCCACCGGAGTCGAAGCGGACCCGGACTAGCTAGGCTCTCTGCACTGTTAATGAATACGCTTTTGAAATGAAGGCACATATGCAGGTGTTATATTTTCTCTCTCTCTTTTCTAGAATAACTGTAATGATTTAAAAAAAAACAAAAAAAGGAGGAATATATATACATGTAGTTAAGGTATCACAGAGGGAGACGTGGATGTTTTTGTCATACTAAAACGTGCGCACGTATTAATTACTTTGTACTCTCGTAATATCTATTACTTCCGCACGTAATAAGAATTATGTTAAGTGCGCACGTAATAGTATAAAAAATCGATGTAACTCATTGCAGAGTTGGACCGGTCTTCTGCACATGCCCGAAAGTGATTATCAGTTGTAGCGCACGGCAAAAAAATGCATATTTTTGCATGTCCGCACGTATTTAGTGTATAATATGCATATTATACTGACTAAAGGTTAGGGTTAGCATCACCATGGTTACAAAATATATACATTTAAGATATTTTTCGTTCAAATTTAGTTAATCCGGTATATACCGGAGTCTGTAATTTATACCGGCGCTCCAAGTCTGCATTGAGTCACAGTCATAAAAAATACCTCTGCACACATATCACTCGGCATGATTGATTTGTTTGTTTGTTTTGGGTTTAACGCCGTTTTTTCAACAGTATTTCAGTCATGTAACAGCGGGCAGTTAACCAAACCAGTATTCCTGGATTCTGTACCAGTACAAACCTGTTCTCCGCAAGTAACTGCCAACTTCCCCACATGAATCAGAGGTGGAGGACTAATGATTTCAGACACAATGTTGTTTATCAAATAGTCACGGAGAACATACGCCCTGCCAGAGGATCGAACTCGCGACCCTGAGATCCGTGGACCAACGCTCTTACCTATTGAGCTAAGCGGGCGGGCTCGTCATGATTGAAAACTTACTATAGAGATCCCTTATTAGCTATTATGTGGGCACGTGCATAGCTGTTTCTTAGACTAATACTTGCGTACTGAGCAACTATACCAGTTCTCTTTCGCTGCAGCCGTTTTGTCTTGAATTTGTCTGTCTTTCTATCTGAGGAAAGGAAAAGCGGTAATCCAGAGGAAAGTCGGGGCATCTGCTTCTCATTGTGCAACCATGACCTATTGTTATTTTGTAAACAATTTATACCTACCGCTCTAATGAATTCAGTGTTTAATACTATTAGAATAAAATGAAATGTCTTCATGCGCGCATACAAATGTTACTACTTGGGTATATCCCAGGTCGTCTTGTAAACTGATTTTAATATAAACGCAATATATAATATAAATGCAACAATTGTAATTGGAATATTACATAATGGAGTAAAATAAAAAAAAATTCTTTCATCTATAACCAAAAATCTTTTGCAGGAAATCGGAAGCATTTTACGTTACATATATAAGGGCATTTTTGCGGGAAACTGCACGTGCCTTTCATGTCACTCCTTCCGTAACGATCTCCCTTACAGAAGCAAGCCTCTGTGGCGTACATGCTGCGTATTTGCTGTGTATATGCTGCGAACACAGTAGTACGCCAGAGGGGTACATTTTACATACACCGCATGCCGCGTACATGCCGCGTACTATTTCGACGAGTACACAGCATGTACGCAGGAGGTCACTAGTACACTTCAAGTACGCAGCACAGACTCTGAAAATTTAAGGAGTACACTGCATGTACGCAGGAGGGACTTGTACAAGAAAATAGTACACTGCATGTACACCGCAGATACTTTGAAATTTGTGCAGTACACTTCATATACGTGGGAAAGAATTGTACAATTTCTTTTGGCATTTATACTTAGTTTTTTTTTTATAAGTTAAAGTCTGAAGTAAACTTCATATACACGGGAGGGACTTGTTCATTTTCTTTTGCCGCTCATATATTTTCAGAACGTTTTTGGCTAATTGCGCTCGCCCCATTGGAAAAAATCAATCCAAAATTTTTTGGTGTGCTACTTTTTACGGACATAAAAGGTATAAATGCTTATATAATTCCAGTCCTAGATTGTTCTCGGATGGATTTTAATCAAAATAAATACATACTACGCACACATCGTCTATAATAAATCATAACACTTATATTTAGTTGCATTAAAGTTGTTTCCCCTTGATGCAGTTACGCCATTTTCTTCAAATGTTTACCAAATTACATGCTACAAAAATTGACTTATTTCATTGAAAATTGGATGAAGAAAAGCATACTAATTTATTTGATAACATCAATCTACATTATTTTGGTAAGGGTAAATACTTATTGATGCATGTCACTTATCTTTTTTCTGGTTTTTTTTTCTGTCCAAATGATCAGCATTTGCATACGAAAGTTGGTGGGGTAAGGACTTTACATTATCACAGCAGTTTCGCCACAAGAGTACACAGCATGTATGCAGCAGGAGTACACAGCATGTACACCGCAGGACTCGGGCCAGGAGTACACAGCATGTACGCCGCAGGGGTAGTACACCGGAGGCTCATTTGCATGTGAAAAGTGTATGTGCCGCGTACATGCTGCGTACTATTTCCTGCATACTAAATTCCTCCAGCGTACATCCTGTGTACTATGTAGTCCACAGCATGTATGCAGCAAGTAGTATGCGGCAGAGCTCATTTGCATGTCAAAAGTGTACTACAAACGTACTATCGGTGTATGTGCTGTGTATATCCTGCGTACTATTTAAAGCCCTTGATTTCAGTACACATCATGTACACATCATATACGCTGTATGTACACAGCAAGAGTACGCAGCAGGCCTTTTTCTTCTGTAAGGGAGCTTACATACGCTAATGTATATTTCATGCTTCTCATATCGATATTATAGTTTCGTGTCAAAGGAAACGTTTTTGATTAAATTAAGTTGAATAAACTACATAGATATGCTTTCATAGTTGTAATACCGATCTAACTCGGTTCCGGTGACATTTCTGCGGGTACGTGTTTTAATTATGTGGTAAGGATTTAGTAATATTCAACTCGTATATTATTTATTCAAGTAAAATGAACACCTATGTAGTTTTTTCAACTTACTTGATGAAGATACTTCATTACATATTTAAATAAAAAATCACCGAAAATATGAAAAAATGGAAACTTGTAAGACAAAGTCCTGCCTCCTGATTTATTCGACGAAGGTTTTGTTTTATACGAATGTCACACAACAAGAAGAACATTCCGTATATGAAACAAAAACAAAACACTAAATATGTTAGGAGATATAGAAGTAAAAAAATTTTATTTTAAAAAGTTAATATTTCATCAAGTATTTGAAATAACTCGCTAAATTACTATAAATTCAGAAAAATGCAAAACTGTTTCTATGTTGCTATGGTAACGCATATGAAATGAAAGTTTTGAATTTTAGTTTTAGAAATTTTCTTGATACAAAATAAAACAAAACAGACATAATAGTTAGAGAATAAGCCAATGTAGATGTATAAAATAAAAAATTCTTATTTCTTACAACAGTTTTCGGTCGTCCTTGCATGAAAGAGTTATCTCCCTTGTTTTTGCACGATCATTCTGTCTTAGAATACAAAATAAAAATTCGTTTCAAGAAGTTGGATCACTGTGTTTTGTGACCACATACAATTTATAGGGTTCAGCAATAATAACTAAAATATATTGCAAAATAGTTTTCTATACCCCCATTCTAAATGATCAAATATCTTTTCAGCGGAAGTCTTCGATAGATGTAATAATCAATTATTTTTGGTTCATTACCGACGTCTGGTCATTATATCTTGGTGGATTTTGAAAAATATAGTTAATTACCAATGGAATGGTGTTGTTTTACATGCATATTTAGTGGGGGCCATTTTTGGTCCTTATCATATCCCATCCTTTATTTAGGGAACTGAAAGGCTCATTACAGAAGTTAGATGCCTATTGGAAATGCACAATATTACTTTTATGAAATTTTGTAATTACCTCCCCTCAATACAAAAGTATGTAAGAAGCGGTCTATTTCTTTTGATTTCCACGTAATTCCTAGTTTTACAGTCGCATTTGATATAAATTGGAATATTTCAACTACTTGAAATAAAAGGTAAGCTTTAAAACAATTTTTAGCTTCAGAATTTGTCTATTTTCAGTCTATCTTGGTTGCGCAACTAATATAGACAAAGGGAGGTAAAATGATTTTATAAACTTGCATTTTTGATTAATTTTGGCAAAATATGCACTTTACTTTTCAATGAAAATCTTTGACATTATTAATATATAGTGCTTAAATTCATATTATTCCTTAGGCAAAATATGTTTATTTAGTTTTTACTATTAATGTTAAAATAATGCCTTCTTGGTTGGGCAACCAGGATAGGAAAATCAAATTTTAGAAATACTTCCAGTGAAAATCTGATGTGTATAAGTAAGATCTTGGTGAACACAAATAAGTGTAATTGATCAGGTGGTTATGTTTTGTTGACCAAAATTTGTATAATAGGATACACCTGGCAATGGGATAAAGGTTTCACCTGTGAAGAAGCACTCTCTGGCCCTACAAAAAACATTAAAATGCAATTGAAAGTTACTCATTCTATATCATTGATCAAATGTTATTTTTCTGTATTTGATAACAGTGACCTTGACAAGACCTACATTAACTGAAACAAAAAAGGTCCCTATGAAAGCTGGTTTGGTCTGCTTACCTCATTCCTAACTGAACTTACAGTGAGAAAACCACTTTTCTATTTTTCAGTAACCATGATCTTGACCTTTACCTTAGCAACCCAAACTACATTTTAAGACATGCAAGCTTCCTAGAGTCCAAGTTTGGATGCAATACCCTATATTCCTTACTGAACTTATTGAACAGAAACAGTTTTCTATTTTTAGCAACAGCAGCCTTTACCTTGAACCCACTGACCAAAACGCATACTGTACATCAGTCTTTAAGAACGATATGTATCTACTAAGCTTGGTCACAATATACCATAGCAAAAATGGACCTTAAAGGTGGTTAATCAGAACCAACTGGTCACTTACACTTATTTAGGGTCACCTGGTTCTTAAAAATTAATACATGTCAGATTTTCACTGGAAGTATTTCCAAAATTCTAACCAACCATGGAGATAGCATTATTTTAGCATTGGTATAAATTAAATAAACATATTTTGCATAAGGATTAATATGAATATATGCCCTACTGTATAAAATTTGTCAAAGATTTGCATTGATATTGGTGCATATTTTGCCAAAATTAATTAGTAAATTATTATTACCTCCCTTGCCTCAGTTGCGCAACCAAGATAGATTAAAAATAGAAGAATTCCAAAGATGCATGCTGTTTTGAAACTTGCTTTCTCTTTTAGTTTGTTGAAATATCCCATTTATCTATCAAATGCAAGTGTAAAACTGGAAATCATATTGAAATCAAAAGAAATAGTCCAATTTTTAAAATCTTTTATATTAAAGGGTGGTAATTACAAATAATAAAATACACATTTCCAGTAGTGATTTAACTCTATATAATAGGTCTTTTGTTCCTTAAATAAATCTCTAGCAGAATTAATATTATGAAAACTGAAAAATGTCATGAAATGTTGGTCAAATGTGATTGGCCGCCTTTAAATTTAAAAGACATTAAATTTGCAAAGAAATGCCATATATTGTAAGCATAAGTACTTATAGGGCCATAACTAATGTTCTCTTGGAACCTTGCATGGCAACATTATCATCGTGTTTAATTGAAATCCTTCAAATCATGTCTGAGATATTACTTTGGGCGGACATGAAATGGAATAATTTGACACTATTTATGTGAAAAAAAGTACAAAGGGTCATATAATATTATCTAGCTTTTTCTTTTCAAGTAATCAGTCTGATACTTGCAGGGTAGCCTGGCTTCCTGGCTGCATGTTTTTTTTTATATAAGTACTGCAAGCAAAATAAGAAAATCTTTAGCCTCTAAAATAGCACATTTTATTTGATGGCTGAACCATGTTCGGAGCCAGGGACAATAAAAAAAGTCAATGTAGAAACAACCTGCTGAAGTTACTTCCCTCTTAATGAGTAAACATATGTACGTAAATAAGAACAAACATAGGGACGGGAGCCAGTCTACTTGCAGGTCTGCATGACATATACAGATACATTTATATTATTCAATTTCGAACGAAAAACAGCAATAGACTTCTGAGTTTTTATGCCCCCGGCATCTACTGATGCGGGAGGCATATAGTGATTGTCCTGTCTGTCCATCCGTCCGTTCGTCCGTCTGTCCATTTGTCCGTCCGTACGAGGTTAACCAAATGGGACCATTTCGTCTAGCATCAATACCCCTAACTAGAATGACTTGATACTAATGCAGATGTAACCTGTGACCATTCCTCATCTTCAGACATCACCTGACCTCAGTTTGACCTTGACCTTGAACTTGACCTCGTTTTGGACTTAGGTTGCTTTGTATCGACAAGGATGCCACCGCGGGCATCAAGCGTTTATTGAACGCAGCTCCTTGTTTTTCAATAATTTTAATTTTTCACTGCAAGCGCTTTCAGTTGTACATATATTCAGGCAGTTACATTTTGAAATACATGTATATATATATACAGTACATCAAGACATATAATACTACAGTACATCAAAAAACATTCGGTAACTTTGCAATAGTGTGATAATACAAAAGAGTTGGACTACAAGTTTTACCAACATTAGATATCAGTCTGTCCCTGGGTGTCAAACTAATGTTAGATTAAACTAAATGGCGGATTTTTGTTTGAACTGGAATAGAAAAATAGTGCTTAACAAAATATAATTTTCAGATATTTTACATATATAGTAGAAGAGTTAAGATAACAAGCTATTTAAATGGAAGAAAAAGAGAGAGAAAAACAACCGAAAAGAAAAACAATATACACAATCAAACGCAAAATGATTCAATGCAACCTCATCACACCTCACACCCAGTCCAACTCAAGAGTTCTCAAATCAAATATAAAGTCAAATGATTCAGGAGGCAGTGCTAGAGAATTTATATATGTTTGTACATCTAAAAACAAAGGTTTGGTCTCCTCATCAGTTAGTGAATCAATTCCGTGAAGTAATTCATGAGTACTAAGTGAATGGAATCTACAAGTATTGATAAGTAACAAGCGACGAGCATTGGCATAATGGCGACATTTAAAAAATAAATGTCCCGCATCTTCAATACAATGTCCACAAGAGCAATCAGGATAGTCTTGTAAATGGTTATAAAAAAGATCATTGTTTAAGTTGTTACATCGATTTCATTTTTCCCAAAGCTCATCTGACAGGTCAGAGAGATTGTAGAAATGTTCTTCAGAGAGGGCAAACAAAGACAACAAAACTACAATTATACATACAGTGCTTTAGGGTATATAAAATAAATGTAGTAGTTTCTTCTTGTATTCCAGAAGGAAAGTGCCTATTCTTTTCAAAACATTCAACTTTTAATGAAAATTGATGTGTTTTATCCCTCCTTGCCACTGTTCACATATGCACTGATTTAGTGTTTACAGGATAGTTTTTCTATAACTAGTTATAAAAAGCACAGTCATGTAATCAAACTTTCCGAGGTTTTTTCACTATAAATGAGAACAAGAGCTGTCTGTAAGACAGCCAATGCTCAACTATTCAAATTGTCCCAGAAGCAGGAATATTACCTTAAATGTTAAAATATCTATAGAGTTTCAAACCAATATCTGCATTAATTTTGGAGATAGTAAGTTGCATGCAAAACTTTAATCAGGATTTTCTAAGTTCAAAATGGGGCATAATTTGGCCAAAAATTCAAGTCAGAGTTATGGGACTTGACCTAGTGAGGTTGGTAATTGACCTAGAAAAAGGAAAAATAAGTTTCAAAGCTATATGCCTTTAAATGATAGCTATATGTACTTGCATGCAAAACTTTAACCAAGATGTGATGCAGACGTCAACGCCAGGGTGAGTAAAATAGCTAGACTATTCTTTGAATAGACTATTCTTTGAATAGTCGAGCTAAGAAAAATGTACTCTTTTCAAAAACATTCAGCTTTTTAAATTTCTGTCAAATACTTTTCACTCACTGACGTTTTTTTTACATATACACTGATTAAGTCAGTACTGGATAGCTTTGATTTTCATATGATGACATTTGAAAAATAACACAAGAAGCAAACATTTGAAATGTATGTCAGAATGTCTGTCTGCAAGCCATTAAAAGAATAAGATGAAACTTTATACAATAATGTAAAACTTTCCAACCTATCGTCTATGTGACCCAAATAATAATTGTAGATAATTATTGGCTTGTGAAAATTTCCATTTCAGGGCCTGTGTTTGTGCGCCCCGATCCAGATCAGTTAGACGAAAATCATATAATCAATTTACCAGAAACTGCGAAAGGAGGAGAAGTAGTAGTGTGGCTGTCAGCCAGTGATCCAGACACGGCCACCGCATTGTTCACGTATAGTATGGAGAAGTCAGTGAGTATGAGTTTTAATGCCCAGGAATATTTTACATAATACAAATTTCAACAAACAAATTTTCACTTAAATGCTTTAAGATGTATTGTATTAACTACCACAAATATGCCTCAAACTTTCCATAAGCTTTAAAAACAAGGCAGTCTGAAAGACAGCTAAATCCCCCGCCACTGCTATGGATAGTGAACGGGTAAACCTTTGATTTTAGCTGTGACCTTGACCTTGAACTGACATGACTGACTCATGAATTCTGCACAACATCTTGATGAGGTGATCATTTGACCGAAGTTTCATGAAAATCCTTCAAGGGGTTTAGGAGATACAGAGCTGAAACCTTTGACCTTCAGTTGTGACCTTGACCTTGAGTTGACATGGCTGACTCATGAGTTCTTGATGAGGTGATCATTTGACCCAAGTTTGATGAAAATCCTTCAAGGGGTTCAGGAGATACAGAGTGGACACAAAATGGAAGGCTCAAACCTTTGACCCTTAGTTGTGACCTTGACCTTGAGCTGGCATGGTTGACTCATAATTTCTGCACATCGTTTTGATGAGGTAATCATTTTACCCAAGTTTTGTAAAATTCCTTCAAGGGGTTTAGGAGATATAGAGCGGACATGAAATGGAAGGCTCAAACCTTTGACCTTCAGTTGTGACCTTGACCTTGAGCTGACATGGCTGACTCATGGGTTCTGCACATCGCCTTGATGAGGTGATCGTTTTACCCAAGTTTGATGAAAATCCTTCAAGGAGTTTAGAAGATATAGAGCGGACACAAAATGGAAGGCTCAAACCTTTGACCCTAAGTTGTGACCTTGACCTTGAGCTGGCATGACTGACTCATGGGTTCTGCACATCGTCTTGATGAGGTGATCATTTGACCCAAGTTTGATAAAATTCCTTCAAGGGGTTTAGGAGATATAGAGCGGACACAAAATGGAAGGCTCAAACCTTTGACCTTGAGTTGTGACCTTGACCTTGAGCCGACAAGGCTGACCCATGGGTTCTGCACATCGTCTTGATGAGGTGATCATTTGACCCAAGTTTCATGAAAATCCTTCAAGGAGTTTAGAAGATATAGAGCGGACACAAAATGGAAGGCTCAAAACCTTTGACCCTAAGTTGTGACCTTGACCTTGAGCCAGCAAGGCTGACTCATGGATTCTGCACATCGTCTTGATGAGGTGATCATTTGACCCAAGTTTTATAAAATTCCTTCAAGGGGTTTAGGAGATATAGAGCGGACACAAAATGGCAGGCTCAAACCTTTGACCTTGAGTTGTGACCTTGACCTTGAACCGACAAGGCTGACTCATGGGTTCTGCACATCGTCTTGATGAGGTGATCATTTGACCCAAGTTTCATGAAAATTCTTCAAGGGGTTTAGGAGATATGGACCGGACACGATTTTGTTACGGACGGAAGGACGGACGGACTGAGACCATTCCTATAATCCCTCCGCCACGGCGGGGGATTAATAATTGCAAGAGGTGTGTTCTTGCCAAAAATTGTTTTATGTGATACGTTATTTTTCAGTAGTATCTTCATTTACGTTTAACCATATCATTAAAACTTTTTACAATATACTCTATATCTGTAGATTTCTTACAGAAATATTTAAATTATTTACTGAACAGCTACATTGCTATACAAATTGTCCCCTTAATTCCAGAGTGACGTAAGTCCATGTCTCTATGACTGTATGATGGTGAATTTGTGGCCTTGTCACTAAGTACTAACATAAACAGGCTAAATTTAAGTTCAACAAGGCTGTACATAGTGTAAAGTCATTGACACTCAAATCTTTAAACGTCGTTTCCCAAAACTATGGAAAAGCTAGTTATGGCATTGTGGAAATAAGGCGGCGAAATGTCACACTGGCCACAGTTTTTGCAGAGGTGGTGGTTCCAACGCTGCAATGGTAAAGGATTTGTTGCAGACAGAGTGAATAAATTTGGTTAGGTGAATATATTTCAACTGACATTGGTAAGTTTTCCAATGAATTTCAAGTTTGGCTGGAAACAGTTAGTGAGACAGTGCGTCATAGTGTAAGTATGACACCATCAAACAACAACAGGCATATAAAATAAACAACCAAAAAAGATTTCATTATAGAGGGTGATGGATACAATTGTAATGCATTATGTTGTATCTGATTCTTTTAATGTCACTCACTATGGGCAGCAATTCTTTTCTGGGGATTTTGACAGGGATGCTACCATTACATCACTTTTACACCAGATAGCTGTAGTATTACTCAACGTTTATAAATAGTATATATCGTTACATGACTCGTTATACAAATCCCTGGTCCACAGTTAGTGCTACACACCAGTTTATCTTCATCATATGCTTACTGGGCTGATAAGTAAAAAAATCAAAGCCTTGAAATGTCTGATGGTTGCGGGTTTTTGGTAGATTTATTTTCTGTTTAAATGCCAGTCTATGAATATACATGAATGAGAAACAAATACAAATTTAATGTGCCTCATATCTAAGATGAACTCTGTCTGACCCAGCTTGTGATGTAACCATGGGCTGGAATACCTTATCATTGATAGATCTTATATAATCTAAATGGTCACTGTGAGTGGGTTGAATAAGAACTGCTTGTTCATTGATAATTCATCCACACTGTTCATGAATGGGACTATTTTGTGTAGCACATGAACATCGTTTGGAGGTCTAACAACTGCTTGCTTGTATTTTATACAAAATTTAAACAAATTTACTTAATTGACTCAAGATGAAGTGAAAAATCTCATCATTGAATTGAATACTATGTCTTCAGAGTTAGATATTTTGCCAACACATATACTGAAATCACATGTAGATGAACTTCTCTCTAGTATCACTAAATTGGTGAATCTCTCATTACAACAAGGTGTTTTCCCTTTCATTGTATAAAAATAGGCGTTTAATCAAATTATTCAGTTTCAGTTTCAGAGCTTAGATATTTAGTATGTGGCATGCTCTACCAAGATTGTTCAAATTATGATCCTGGGGTCAATATATGCCACGCCCAGTGGGACCCTTGTTTTACATTGACTTATTTAGGAAAAATCTTTAAAAATCTTGTCCAGAACCATAGACCTTAGACATTTGGTATTTAGTATTGTCTAGTGGTCAACTATCAAATTTGTTCAAATTATGACACTGGGATCAAAATTGACTGGTGTAATATCTCGTTCCTTTCAAAAACTGGCCAGATCGCATCATGGGTTCAAGAGTTATGGCCCCATAAAGGGCCAAAATTTGTTATTTTTGGCTTGTGATCATAGAGACCACATTTTCCAATCAACTTTAATCAAACTTGCACACAACTTGTATTGGCATAATATCTCAGTTCCTTTCGAAAACTGGCCAGATCCCATTATAGGTTCCAGAGTTATGCCCCCTTGCTATTTTGGCTTTTGGAACCATATAGACTTCATTTATGGTTTGATTTGATACAAACTTGTAAAATATTTTCAACAACAATAAATCTTGGATTCCATGATGAATCTGTCGGATCCAATCATAGGTTCCGTAGTTACGGACCCTGATTGACCCCTGAAAGGCCAAAATTCGTTAATTTTTACCTTGTGAACACGATAGAAGTGACATTTTATATTTGACTTTAACCACACTTACACACAACCTAAATCACAATAAGATCTTGGTTCCTTTCGAAAATGGGCTAGATTCCATCATGGGTTCTAGAGTTACTGCCCCTGAAAGGGGCAATATTTTCTGTTTTGGCCCTTCAGCCATTTAGAGGTTTCATATTCATATATGCTTTGATTTGATACAAACTTGCATAGAATGATTATCTTGATGGTTTCTAGGCCTGCATCGAAACTGGGTTATGTCGGGTCAAAAACTAGGTCATCAGGTCAAATCAAAGGAAAAGATTGTTAAAAATCTACAAGCCACATTTATGACCCTATCTTCATGAAACTTGGTCAGAATGTTTATCTTGATGATTTCTAGGCCAAGTTCGAAACTGGGTCATATGGGTTCAAAAACTAGGTCACCCGTTCAAATCAAAGGAAAAGCTTGTTAACACTCTTGAAGCCACATTTATGACCCTATCTTCATGAAACTTGGTCAGAATGTTTGTCTTGATGATTCCTAGGCTAAGTTCAAAACTGGATCATATGGGATCAAAAACTAGGTCACCCAGTCAAATCAAAGAAAAAGCTTGTTAACACTCTTGTACATTTGATGTGCATTGAACTTGGTCAGAATGTTTGTCTGCATGAAATATTGGATGAATTTTTATCTGGGTCATGTGGGGTCAAAAACTAGGCCACCAGGTCAGATTAAAGAATAAGCTTGTTTACAGTCAAGAGGCCACATTTTTGGTCCAATCTTAATGAAAATTGGTCAGAATATTTATCTCCATGAAATCACTAGGTAAAACATGTTTACACTGTTATTAGGTGTTAGTCAGGTGAGCGACCTAGGGCCATCTTGGCCCTCTTGTTATATTTTTGACTTATTAGCCGCAGTAAGCTTGTGTTGAACTGTAGACTAGTCTTATACCGTCATCCTACGAATATAAGAAGCACACTTTTTTACGAGATTCTGGTCTCGAAGGACCGATGCATGCCATATATGGGGATAGAAAAAGACCAAACATTTCCCCCGACTCAAAAATTAAGAAAATCGATCTTTGTTTACCCCGCATACCTCTATATTGAAGAGAATTCAAGGGGAGTAAATACCAGTGACTCGGGCATAGCTAATAGCCAGTATCGGGACCCGGCGTCTTAAATTACTTTTGTATAAAATGTAAAATTTAGAGCTCGCGTAAAAAAAGATAAATAAATGCTGTTTTTCATTAAAATATATTTTACAACGCATTTCTGTAAATGATCATTAAGTTTTTAACAAGACCTGTGTAAAACTTTTCACACATTTTGCATTAAAATACTTGAAACTCCTTATCAGGTAGCCCGGAAATCGATTATCTAATCTTCAAACATAATTTTGATAATTGTCTATAATCCTCTTGTTCATCAAGAAATTCATGCCCGAGGCATTACTTATCTTACACCTACTGTCACAATCTGCAAACAATTAACCGTTAAATCATACCCGGAGGCAATAATTATTGTAAACACGTGCATGCGAGATTTTAGACTGATCCAATATGATCATAGTCGCTGATCCATAATGTTCAAAACAATTTGCAAACCAGTCTTAAAATTACTTCATTGTACCGCCACATGCCATAGTGTACTTCCGTTTTCACTGGCGTCAATATTCATGGAGAGGTCAGAGGATGCGGCAATGTGTAATGGTCAACATTTAAAAGCTTTTTTTTCCCTATTTTATGTAAAAGGGGTTCCATCACAAGATGTAAAATATTGGTTAGAATAATAGGTAATTCATGAAAAAAAGTATTTTGCTTAAACTGTGTCTAAGTTACATAAAAAAGTAAAAGCTATAACTATAAAACTTGGTTTGAAAAAAGGAAAGCCTTCATGTAAAATGTCACACTTTTTTTGGTGCTAGGGAACAAATTGAGCTATCTTTAAAACTGCTTGAGCCATTAAGCAGAAAGTTCACACATTTATTGACTACATTGATTTGAGTATAAATTGCCCCAAAACGGAAAACACTTTCTAAAACTTAACTGAATCAAAGTAATGTGAGAGAAAATAGAAAAAAAACTCATTATTTTGAAAACCACCCATATGTGGGCTCCTGTCTCACTTGATGTTTCCAGCTAAATGTGAAAAAATTAAGGTAAAACTCATTAGAAAACTTACCGATGAAAGCAGAAATACATTCACCTTGCCATATTTATCAACCATTTCTGTGACCAATCTTCCACCACCACCATGTCGACAACTTCTGCAAAAGCTGTTGCTCTTATTAATTATAAATTGCAATGTGGCCATTCATTTAAAAGGTGTATTAACTTTTGTTGGTATTTGTATTTATTACATTTGTTTGATTAACCTGTATTGGAACAGTTTTTAATATTTAAGAAACTTGTATTGTATCGAGTCAAATAATTTACAGGAAGCGACAACAAAAGAATTATTTGAGGTCATTGGCACCACAGTCAAAGTAAAATCTGATGTTTTTGAGGGAACATTCGATTATGAAAAGATTGGAGCTACACTTAAATACCCTATTATTTTAGAGTAAGTCATTGTTTTATTCATAAAAGCAAAATGAAAATAGAATATATGTAAGCTATCACAAGAGTCGTCTACAATAAAATATCAGAAAATTAAAGACCCAGTCAGAGCCTAGATAGCTTTAGACGTCTGTGTTAAGGGAGTTCCACACGTTTGATAAACCAGAATTAATGGCGTAAAGTCTATCATCTGGATAACATAGAATAAAACCTGGACTCTGTATAGGGAAATAGAAATCATTTTATGAATTAATCCCAACCCGTGAGTAAATTTAATAAAAGAGAAATATAACTATCTTTCTAAAGATGAAAAATGATATTAAATTTTTGAAGTGTTAAATCAGTTCCAAATAATGTCTTAATATCAGCGTGTAATGTGGGGTCCATCTCTTTAATCATGAGCAGATATCTCAAAAACAAGCTCGCTGACATAAATGTGTATATAGAGACCTTATTTACACAAGGGAAACAATCTGCCTATTGAGTGAAATTGTTGAGTGAACACTTTTTGTCAATTCCGACACTGTCCTTTTGATATAAGTGCAATGGAAAAGTAATCAACCTAAATAACTTGCTATACAGAGTAACACATTCATGCATCTAACGTTCCTGAAGATTATTTTCTTTAATTTTCTCATATTTCTAGGTTTTTCCCCATACTTTGCCAAATATTTATAAGTACAATGTAGCAAAAAGTGTCTCTTACCAGCATTCGCTTTCTCAACAAATTTTATCTTGTGAAATTCTATAGGTTTTAACTTTTTAAAAAATTCATTTTGTTAGTTGACAAATTTCACTACAAAAGATGTCACACATTGCCCAAGGCATTTCTTGATTTGATCTTAACATATTTTTCTTTTCATAATTCTGACCACTGTAGTAATTATGCATGCTTTTTTTCATGCCTAGAGGTAAAAAATTGCAAGAGATAATAGCCACATAGTTACCTAAGCCTACAATAAGTGTTTTAGCTGAGTCTCCATTTTTGTGCCAAAATATTTTGTCTGTCTGCATGTTCCTTCATCTGTCCAGTTGAATTTATGTCTTGCTTATCTCGAAAAGTATTTGAACAAGAGTCATCAAACCTCACAGGTTTGTTATGCAGTGTGTGAAGTTGAGCACGTGGTATTTATACCCCCCGACAACAAAGTTGTAAGGGGGGGTATACTGGTTTCAGGTTGTCTGTCTGTCCATCCGTCTGTCTGTCCGTCTATCTGTCCGTAGACACAATCTTGTGCGCACCATCTCTCCTCATCCCCTTGACACATTTTAATGAAACTTCAAACAAGTGATCAGTAACAACAGTAGTTGTGCATGGGGCATGTTAGGTTCTATCAGAAATTTTTTTTGCAGAGTTACAGGACTTTGTTTTTTGTTACTATACTATATACATAGACACAATCTTGTGCGCACCATCTCTCCTCATCCCCTTGACACAATTTAATGAAACTTCACACAATTGATCAGTAACAACAGTAGTTGTGCATGGGACATGTTAGGTTCTTTCAGATAAAAAAATTGCAGAGTTACGGGACTCTGTTTTTTGTTACTATACTATATACATAGACACAATCTTGTGCGCACCATCTCTCCTCATCCCCTTGACACAATTGAATGAAACTTCACACAAGTGATCAGTAACAACAGTAGTTGTGCATGGGGCATGTTAGGTTCTTTCAGAAAAAAAATTTGCAGAGTTACGGGACTTTGTTTTTTGTTACTATACTATATACATAGACACAATCTTGTGTGCACCATCTCTCCTCATCCCCTTGACACAATATAATGAAACTTCACACAAGTGATCAGTAACAACAGTACTTGTGCATGGGGCATGTTAAGTTGTTTCAACGACAAAAATTGCAGAGTTACGGGACTTTGTTTCTTGTTCACATACTATGTACATACAGTCTGCATATGCAATCTTGTGCACCCCTAATCTTCCGAACCCTTGCACACAATTTAATGAAACTTCACACAAGTGATCAGTATCAACCCTAATTGTGCATGGTGCATGTTACTTTCTTTTAGATAAATATTCTGCATAGTTATGGGACTTTGTTTTTTGTTACTATACTGTATACATACAGTCTATATACATACAGTCCACATAATTATGCAATCTTGTGTGCGTCAAATTGCAATGTACTGTGTCAGTGCATGTGGGGGGTACATTCATCACCTTTAGTGATAGCTCTAGTTTAATTGAGATCTCACACAGCCAGATCAGAGTTATGGCCTTTGACTTAGTATTTGACCTTGAGTTATGAATCATTACAGAATTATTGTTCAGCATGTGAAGTTGTGCATCTGAGTTTTTGTTAGAGATTTCACTTAGCCAGACCATAGTTATGGCCCTTGACTTAGACAAAAATATGCATATAAGGTCATGGAATGTAATGGGAATATGATTCAGCATGTGAAGTTATGCACTTGGGTTTAGATAGTGATTTCTGTTGGTCAGATCAGAGTTTAGGACTTTAATTTAAACAAAAATATGCATAAAGGGCATAAAAATTTGTGTTGCATATATCTCAAATTTTTTTTGACTCAGAGTTGTAAAACATGTAGCATGTGAAGTGCACTCGGTGTTCTGTTTGTGATTTCTCTCAGCCAGACCAGTTATGGTCATGGACTTAGTGAAAAATACACATGAAGTGCTTAAAAGTGTGGGTTGCATAACTTGTTATATCTTAAAAAAGAATTGAGCTAAAGTCATGAAATCGTGTAGGAATATTATTAGTCCCCTACTGGTTGAAAACTGGTTGTGCTTTTCCATCCGTCTGTCATTCCGTCCGTCCGCAATTTCGTGTCCGGTCCGTAACTCTCTCATCCATGAAGGGATTTTAGTATTACTTGGCACAAATGTTCCCCATGATGAGACAACGTGTCATGCACTATACCCGGACCCCTTGCTTAAAGATCAAGGTCACAATTGAAGGTCAAAGGTCAACAGGGCTTTTTTCTTGTCTGGTCCATAAATTTGCCATCCATGAAGGGATTTTAATATTACTTGGCACAAATGTGCCTCATAACAAGATGATGTGTCATGCACATCTTTCAGACCCTTAGCTCAAAAGTCAAGGTCACACTTGGCAGTCAAATGTTAACATGGCATGAATAGGGTCTGTTTCCGGTCCATAACTCTGTCATTCATTAAAGGATTTTAATATCACTTGGCACAAATGTTTTCCATGATGAGACAACGTGTCATGCGCAAATCCCGGACCCCTGGCTCAGAGGTCAAGGTCACAATTGGAAGTCAAAGGTCAACAGGGCTTTTTTCCTGTCTGGTCCATAACTCTGCCATCCATGAAGGTATTTTAATATTACTTGGCACAAATGTTCCCCATGATGAGACGAGGTGTCTTGCGCAAAACCCTGACACCTAGCTCAAAGGTCAAGGTCACAATTGAAGGTAAAAGGTCAATAGGGTTTTTTTCCTGTCCGGTCCAGAACTCTGTCATCCATCAAGGGATTTTAATATATCTTGGCATAAATGTTCCCCATGATGAGACGACATGTCATGCGCAACAGCCGGAACCCTAGCTTAAAGGTCAAGGTCACACTTGGAGATCAAAGGTCAATGGGACATTTTTCCTGTCCGGTGTATAACTTTGTCATGCAAAACAGGATTTGAATATTACTTGGCACAAATGTTCAACACTATGAGACGGAGTGTCTTGCGCAAGAACCTGGTCCCAAGGTCGAAGGTCAAGGTCACACATAGAGGCCAAAAGTAAGATACAAGTATGACTTTGTCTGGAACTT
The DNA here is from genome assembly GCF_021730395.1 of Mercenaria mercenaria. NCBI lineage: Eukaryota > Metazoa > Mollusca > Bivalvia > Venerida > Veneridae > Mercenaria > Mercenaria mercenaria. The sequence continues at coordinate 42,617,844 of NC_069369.1, read as the reverse complement.
TTCTTCTTCATGCATGGAGGGATTTTGATGTAACTTGGCATAAATGTTCACTACCATGAGACGAATTGTTGTGCGCAAGAACCAGGTCCCTAGGTCTAAGGTCAAGGTCACACTTAGAGGTCAAATGCCAGATTCAAAAATGACTTTGTCCGGAATATTTCTTCTTCATGTGTGGAGGGATTTTGATGTAACTTGGCACAAATGTTCACCACCATGAGGCAACCTTGTTTTTAGAATTATGTCCCTTTGTTTTTACTATAAATAGCTTATATTGTAACTTATTTATTACAGGCCATAGGGAAAAATTGAGACCAGTTTTTGTCGTACAACATGATTGTTACATCCATTTTTAGGTGTATCTCTACCTGGTTAAGAGTTTTGTATGGACTTATATAGAACTTTTTTATTTTTTTATTTTTTTGTTATAAATAACTTATATGATACCTTTTTGGTAATCGGCCAAAAAAATGCTATATGAAAACAACTATAGGTTTTTATATATACAAATTTTAATCCAAGTGTTTTGTTATAACATATTGTATATATAGTACAATATTGTTTATACATTGTTGCAGTAGAGAAAATTAGCTGTGCCTTCCAGTAGGGGACTTTGTATTGCATGGCAATACTTCATTCACTTGTTTATCCTATTAATTTGTGCACCTGAGTTCTTTTATTGGATTTCACTCTGCAAGAACAGAGTGATGGCCCTTGAATTAGTTAAAGCTATGCATTAAAGGCATTAAAGTTCCATTGGGTCTAGGATCACGAGTTACCTGCCCTTGAAAATGGCATTTCCTCCAAAAATGCCATTTTCAATGGCAGATAACTCTTTTTCAATACTGGTGACCTATGACTTTTATTGCATATCTTTGTTTCTTAGATGATTGTCCTTCAATATCCAAAGTTTGAAGAAATTCTATTTTTGGGAAAAATTTCACCCATCTCATATACAGAGAAGTCTAGCCTGTGAGAGATATTAGTATGCCTTTACAGGTCTTATTTGCAGCAGATTTTCAGCCAATATTTAATTACCCAGCTGGGTAGTTCACCGTAATTGATAAACTTATATTTTCAGAACTTACAGACATCATATTTAACAGCTGGTTATATATTAGTGTATTGTATTTGTATTCAGGGTGTCGGATGGAGCTTTGACATCGTCAGTAAGTACAAACATTTTTGTGGTGGATGTCAATGACAATGCTCCAGTGTTTGAAGCGATCAGTGATATTACAGTTTATGAATCAAACGTTGAAGGTGTGTTTTCTTCAGTTTGAACTTATTATTGGTTAAATATATTTTTGAACTTAGTACATGTTTCCCTGGAGATAATAAATTCTCTAAATGAGAGGTGAACCAAACACAAACGCAACGATAATGCCATAATAATGTCCATGAAATGCACAGAAATGTTGGTGTTGTTTGATTACATTTTTAGCTCGACTATTCGAAGAATAAGTAGAGCTATCCTACTCACCACGGCGTCGGCGTCGGCGTCACACCTTGGTTAAGTTTTTCGTACCAGTCCACATTTTGACAAAGTCTTTTGAGATAAAGCTTTGAAACTTTCAACACTTGTTTACCACCACCATGGCCAGTTATAGGCAAGAGCACATAACTCTATCAAGGATTTTGGCTGAATTATGGCCCCTTTTGACTTAGAAATCATGGTTAAGTTTTTCGTACCAGTTCATATTTTGACAAAGTCTTTTAAGATAAAGCTTTGAAACTTTCAACACTTGTTTACCATCACCATGGCCAGTTATAGGCAAGAGTACATAACTCCATCAAGGATTTTGGCTGAATTATGGCCCCTTTTGACTTAGAAATCTTGGTTAAGTTTTTCGTACCAGTTCGTATTTTGACAAAGTCTTTTGAGATAAAGCTTTGAAACTTTCAACACTTGTTTACCATCACCATGTCCAGTTATAGGCAAGAGCACATAACTCCATCAAGGATTTTGGCTGAATTATGGCCCTTTTTGACTTAGAAATCTGGGTTAATATTTCGTACTAGTTAATATTTTGTCAAAGTCTTTTGAGATAAAGCTTTGAAACTTTCAACACCTGTTTACCATCACCATATCCAGTTATAGGCAAGAGTACATAACTCCATCATGGATTTTGGCTGAATTATGGCCCCTTTTGTCTTAGAAATCTTGGTTAAGTTTTCCGTACCAGTTCATATTTTTTGTAAAGTGTTTGACATATGGCTTTGAAACTTTTATCACTTGTTTAGTATGATAGTCTCTATCTGTGGGAAAGAGTACATAACTCTGTCATCTATTTTGGCTGAATTATGGCCCTTTTTGGACTTTGAAATTGGTTCTGTTTTCATACAAGTCCACGTTTTGTCAAAACTATTTGACATATGGCTTTTAAACTTTGAACACTTGTTTATCATTATGATTTCCATCTGTAGGCAAGAGTACATAACTATTTTGACTGAATTATGGCCCTTTTTGGACTTTGAAATTGGTTCATACATTGCCATTTAGTGCAAGACTTACCGAAATCAAAGAAATACAGGAACATTGTTTGTCTAATCTATTTATTTCTTTTGTCTGAATATCTGTGAAAATATTTTGACCCCATTCTTCAATCAATTCTTCGAATAGTCGAGCGCGCTGTCATCAGACAGCTCTTGTTAAAACACCCTATGGAAACCACAAAAACAATAGTTTAATGCTAGAATAATTTATTACTCTAGCATAAAACTGTTGTTCCTGTCACTTAACAGAAGAGTTGATGTGTGTTAACAGTGAGATTCTCGTGCTTGTATTTTGTTAAAACATCTTTTTATCCTGCGTCGAAGGCGGAGGGATATAGTTTTGGCGTTGTCCATCCGTCCGAGCCCACATTTGCATACTTAGGTGGCTATAGGAACAATAGGTAACTGTACTTTTTCTTTGATTCATTTATTCTGTAAGGCTTTTACGTGGCTATTTTTCTCTTACGTGGCTAAAAGAACAATAGAGAGAACAAAAGAGTAGCCACATATATACCCATATGTAGGAACTTCCGTTTTTCCGTCAGTCCGTCTGGAGCCATATCTAGGAAGTGGTTTGGAATATTTAAATAAAACTTTATATACATGGCCACCACTATAGGGAAATATGGCCCGTCAAGTTTCAGTCAGATTGCCCAAGTAACACCAGAGTTTTGGCCCTTAGTAGTTTCTGGTGTTAACTATATAGGGTACTATAAATATGGCAATTCCTGCTTCATAACATATTTGACCTTGAACTATGAAACTTAAACTGAATTTAGATCACAATAATGTGGTAGTGCACACACAATTTCGTCAGGATCTCTTTAGTAACTTAAGACTTTAAGACTTATTGCCCTTTAATTATTTAAAAATCCACATATTTGTACATAACAAAGTAACCAATTGGTAGAATTTCATTAAACTTCTTTCATTTTTTTCGATGAACATTTATTATCAACATGTGAAGTTGTGTACCCACATCCGGTCATCCCCACGGCCCTAGTCACACCCCTCCCCTTCCCCACCCTCCCACCCCACAAAAAAAAAAATCTTAGTTTTTTTTTAAACCTTTCATGAATGTTTTTCAACATGCAAAGTTGTATCCTTCCCCACCTCGCTTCTCCACCCAGTCACCCCCACCACCCCTATCATGCACCCCTCCACCCCCAACAATTTTTTTTTTTTTTTTCATTTTTTTATTTTCCATCAATATTTATTATCAACATGTGAAGTTTTGTACCCTCACCCGGTCACCCCAGCTTTCCCCCACTACCCCCCCACTTTTTTCATTCCTTTTTTTTTCAAAAACCTTCCATGAATATTTATCAGCATTTGAAAAACTTCTTGTAGTACACAAAGTGATGTGCACTGTAAATGTGTTCTTCACTTATTAAACTACTCGAATACAAACTTCAAGCTCACATTTAAAAAAACTCCATATAATTCTAAAAGCTAAGCCTATTACAGTAAATATATTCCATTCAAAATTATTTCATTAGTCAGGATCAACTTAACATACATTTATTATTATGGGCATACTACAAAACATGGAGTGGAGTCGTGGAGTGGAGTCAGGGAGTGGAGTCGTGGAGTGGAGTCAAAATTGGAGTGGAGTCATGGAGTGGAGTCAAATTTGGAGTGGAGTGGAGTCAAAATTGGAGTGGAGTCATGGAGTAGAGTCAAATTCGGAGTTGGAGTGGAGTCAAAATTGGAGTGGAGTCATGGAGTGGAGTCAAATTTGTTTTATCAAGAATATTTATTTATTGATATTTTTATAACTATTCAACATAATAATGCTTTTGTCTTACATTGATTGTAGGTACACGGAACAGAGGGCTTTGTCAAATTGTTAATTGTCAGTATATTTTATCTCATTGTTTTTGAAAAGATTTTAAAGCATCACATAGATATGAAATACAATTTTATTTATTTGAGAACAGTTGTAAACAAATCAGAAGGCGGTCAACCCATGGGAACATATTCAAATAGAATACTGGTAAAATACTGGTAATAACCAAGTTTCCAAAACTAAGTTCCAACTGAACAACTGTAGGAGCATGTTCTAATTACTACTTGATGTATTCTCTGATGGGTTGGGTATAATAATAGACAATATTTTTCATAACCTTTATCAGTGAACAAATATAACACTCCTCATCAGTGTTTTTTTATGCCCCCGAAGGGAGGCATATAGTTTTTGAACCGTCTGTCCGTCTGTCAGTCTGTCTGCAATTTTCGTGTCCAGTCCATATCTTTGTCATCGATGGATGGATTTTCAAATAACTTGGTATGAATGTGTACCACAGTAAGACGACGTGTCGCGCGCAAGACCCAGGTCCGTAGCTCAAAGGTCAAGGTCACACTTAGACGTTAAAGGTCATTTTTCATGATAGTGCATTCGTGTCCGGTCCATATCTTTGTCATCCATGGATGGATTTTCAAATAACTTGGCATGAATGTGTACCACAGTAAGACTACGTGTCATGCGCAAGACCCAGATCCGTAGCTCAAAGGTCAAGGTCACACTTAGACGTTAAAGGTCATATTTCATGATAGTGCATTGATGGGCGTGTCCGGTCCATATCTTTGTCATTCATGCATGGATTTTAAAATTATTGGGCATGAATGTGTACCACAGTAAGATGACGTGTCGTGCGCAAGACCCAGGTCCGTAGGTCAAAGGTCCTAAACTCTAACATCGGCCATAACTATTCATTCAAAGTGCCATCGGGGGCATGTGTCATCCTATGGAGACAGCTCTTGTTTTTATTGAAGATTGTTGTTTTTGTTGTTTTACTTAACAAATAATTTGGCTTTAACGATTTTTTTTATTCCGATGTTACTTTGTTCCCAAAAAATTGCTTAAGGAACTACACATGGAGTAGCATTATTTATTGAATGACCCTCGTATTCCTGAGTGTCAAAAAGTTAGCAATGTTTTAAATCCATGTGTATAGCATGCGCAAATTTTAGCAAATTTCTGATTTCCTGACTTATGTAATGATAGCACATTGTTATGGTACATTACAATTTTAATTACAAATATTTGCGAATTTTTACAATTTGCCAAAATTTCCACCTCGCTAACTTTACCACTTCTACGGTATGTTTCTGTGCATCTAAAACTCTGTCTATTACTTGGATTATTCATTAATTTTCACCATTGTGTGTTTATCACAGGTAACTAACTACCTTCTGGAAATATATTGGGCAAATAATTTAGTTAATTTATTCCTATTTCATCTATATACATACATATCAAAATAAAATACATGTAATCTTAAAATCTCAGCCAAGTTTGATTCTGGGCTACACATGTATACTGTAAGTCAAGAGTTGTCGGCCCTTCAGGTTAACGCAGTTTGTTACATATCACCTTGTTAGATCTAGTACATTACATGTATCTTGATTTCTTTAGGAATCCTAATCATATTTATATACAATATGAAATGATCTTAAGATTTAGATCAGGGGTGATTATAAGGCAAATCAGACTAAAAAGTCTAGCAAAGTCAGAGTTGTAAGGCCTTGATCAATAAAAAAATGATTCCTACGTTTACACTTTCATTTCTGCATCAATCCAAATGATATTTATGAAGAATTAAAATCTGGTGCAAGTGTGATGGTAAGATCTGTTAAGAAATAGGGCTGTGTCATAACCATTTATGCGTGTAATATTTGAAATAAAAATTCTCTTCAAATGGTGACACTGACCTAATGATTCCAATAGCCCCTTCATCCCAGTGGTCTCAAATGCATTTCACAGATAAGAAACATGTTTTTTTATAAAGTTTCACCTAAAAGTCTGTTACTTTTAATTAACAGGAAAAAAAAACAACAAGAAAAACAACATGTTATCTCCATGTGATGAACATTTAATATATAAATGCAAATGCCATTTCAAATTTAAATAATAAATCCAGTGCTACATCATGAAATGCTAGAAATTTTTTTTTAACATTTTTAATTGGAATTGACACCACTATGATAATGCACAACCTTTCTCCTGTCACTTAAAATGAAAATTAATGTAGGCAACAACCATTATTATACCCTAATTAAACCTTCAAATATCTAATCAAACACATGGTAGGTGTTAGAAATACATGGAACTAGAACATAGATAGACACTACATACTGACTGCATTTTCTCTAAAGGGCAATAAATCAATACTTTGCTAACAGGAATTTAGATGGAGTTTCACAGGCTTAATACAACATTTCAAAATTTTGACTCGATTCCACTCCAAACTTGACTCCACTCCAAAATTCGACTCCACTCCAAATTTGACTCCACTCCACGACTCCACTCCATGTTTTGTAGTATGCCTTTATTATGTACACTTAAAACATTTTGTTTTCTGTTAAATGATCCTGACTAATGAAATTATTTGATTCTTAGTAACATCTGTAACTTTTTACCAGATATATTATATTTCTTTGCCTTTCCTCACCACAAGATACATCAAATTTGCTTGTTATATAAGCACCTTCGTGGCAAAGCATAAAGGTATTACAGCCCTGTAAGGGATAATTCATTATGTAAATGTGATCAGACAAGGTTAACATTCCCTGCATTTCATGGATACTTAATGTCATTGATAGACACAACATGTGTTATCCATACAGAGATGATTTAAAGTAGTACTGGAACAGCTGTTTGTAATCCTACAGTAATAATGTGTGCTGTACTCTTGAAAAAATTTAATTGAGAATGTCAAGGTTTCATAACTATGACATTTCTAGTATTCATTTTATATAAATAATTATATAATTTTATTACATTCGGTCTAAAGATCCATTCTGTTCATATTGTAAACTTTCAGCTATGGCTTTATTTATTTACCAGGAATTTACCAAGAATGTCAAGGTCTGTGTTACTACTACTTTCTCAGAAAGATATGCTTTATGAATTACAAGTTAGCATAAGTTAACATTTTGTGTGGTGAAATCATCTGGAGTTGTACACACACAAAAAAAATTAATGTAACTTATAAGAGTCTTTGATATTGAACATGTTTTAAGTTCAGTCTGTTTAAGTGTTACATCACATCAACACAGTTTATGTTAAATGGTGGAGAAAGCCCCCAGGTGCCTCTAGATGGTGAAAGCCCCCAGGTGCCTCTAGATGGAAAAAGCCCCCAGATGCCTCTAGATGGAGAAAGCCCCCAGATGCCTCTAGATGGAGAAAGCCCTCATGTGCCTCTAGGTGGAGAAAGACCCCAGGTGCCTCTAGATGCATTATTCGAAGTCAGCGACCTCAGTACTCAGCATCAGAAGTCCCTTGTGTAGATTTAGAACTGTAGTTGATACAAGTATTATAAAGATTTGAATATAAGAATTGTTGCTACAAATTCATCTAAAAGTAAAACTAACTTTTCTGCGTTATTAAATAAAGACACTTTCCATATATTTTGTTGCCTAGGAACATTGCTTGATGTTACTTTATCTGTTTCAGGTAATATTGTTGTACAAGTCAAAGCAACAGATGCAGACGGCACGGATGAAAATAACCAAATTAAGTTTAGCATGACTGGTAATTATCTATTTTTGCAAGAAATAAGTATAGGAAACTTACGGAAAGAAAATCAAAGGAGCTGGATTATGGCAGTAATACTGCCTTTTTCCGCTTCTAAATCATGTGAAACAATGTATTTTGTATGTTAACGAAAGACAAACATTTACAAAATACACAATGTACTTTGCACAAATGAGGACACTACTCAACCACAGTATACAGAATGATCAGTTTTTATGCCTCATGGACATAATTATAAGTGGGGTTTGCATCCTTGTTAGTGTTAGTGTCCTACCGCAACCACACCTTGGTTCCAGTTTTGATGCACTTTCTCTATCTCTGTAATGACTTGATGGATTTGCTTCAAACTTAAAAGTATTATTCCTCATTATCATCCACATCATATGACACAAGGGCCATAACTCTCACACCAGTATTTCATGAATTATTCCCCTTTTTAACATAGAATTTCAGGTTAAAGTTTAGATGCACTTAAAATCTCTGTTATTACTAACTAGATTCGATTCAGATTGGTTGTCCCACATCATCACTCATATCATGTGATATAAGGACCATAACTTTTGCTCCAATATTTCATGAATTACGCACCCTTTTTACTTAAAATTTCAGGTTAATTGTTAATGCACCATACCTGTCAAGTTTCCAAAATATGAAAGAGTGAAATTTGTGCGAGTGCGAATGGAGGTGGGTGCATGAGGGGGTCTCCCCCCAAGAATTTTTTTTTAAAGTATATATGAAAATATGCATTCTGGTGCTTTCTGAGACCATTAATATGAATTTCAGGTCCACTCTTTTTTGCCTTGCTTTAACACAGTCTATATGGAAAACACATTTTTTTGTTTAATTTTATTTCATGATAGATCTACAAGAAAATTTATTTTTCTAAAAAACAAATAAAATTAATAATGCAAATTTTATAACTGATTTTGTCAGTAAAACTTTAGTTTTTATTACAGCCGTGATATCTATGAACCTAAATGTTTAATACAAACAAATGTCTCACTAATCTACGTACTCTACTTTCGATTTGAAATATGTACGTTCGGTTTGAACATGCACCGGAAAAACGGTTGTGCATACAACTTACTTCCTACATAGCTTGCAGAAAGCAAAACTAGGTGTTTAGTGTTTGGGTCGGGGGGGGGGGGGGGGGGGGACAAATAAAAATAAAAATAAAAATCCCAATTTTGAGCAGTCGACCAAATAAATAAAAATAAAACATCCAAAAGGATACAATTTTTTTATTTTTTGTACACCCCAGAAAACAAAAGCTTGCAAGCTTAAATTGCATACACACTCACAAAATGAACTATTCTGAACTGGTTTACTATCTCATCATCTCAGTATACTGTTTTCTTTATGTGTAGCTTGTATGAATAATGCAATTTTCAAAGTCACCAAAGATATGTATTATTTGTGCTTTTGTATGTATCTATTTTGTAGTAAAAATATACTTGTGGTTTTTCATAATAAAATATACAGATACCACAGTTGACATATCATAAGAACATTGCATAATGTTTATTATATAAACATGAATAAAAACTGCTGTTAGAATGGGGATATGCAATGACTACTTTAGGTCTGCATCCTGCATACATGTATGCATATTAATTGGCCTTAGATGCAAAGTCTTAAAAGACAGGCATTGTCATACAAGAAAGCCAAAATTACAAATTGATAAACTGGCTTTAAAATTAAATGTCTTTGGTTAAGTTTCAGTGGCTTGAATATTGTTTGATATTTTGCCGATTGTCAGTGCCACCTATATTGTACGACAAGTCAAAACAATCTGAATTTTGGTTCAGTTGAAATGTGTACAAAATAACAACCTTATCCGCTGATGTTTAAACAACACTGTCGGATATTTATAAGACTCTTCACTGAGATGGGACTTGGACTTAGTAAGTTATGAGTCCGAAAAAACATTTATTACTGGATATGTCATTATGTGTTCCTCAGTGTCAAAGGCACATGTGACATATAGTGTCTGAATATTTGTCAAAAACATACTTTCAAAGGGTCTTCTTACAGATTTTATCGGTATACTTCAAGTGAACAGGACTCATGAGAATATTGCTGAGAGTTTCATGTTTGATAATTATCTATTGAGTTACAGTACCTGGCTAGAACTTTAGTCAAACTAATTTGACACGATCCTAGGAAATATTGAGATAGTCTTTTCATATGAACAATATCTCCACTCGGGTTAGATTGCCTGTCAAAAATATTAAACAACCATTAATCTGACTGTCCAATTATTTTGACTACATGTAGTTTGAATTTTTTATCACATGTATCTTTGTTAAGCATTTGCAGGGACATGTGTCATTTTACATTGAAACTGCACTTTGTGTTGAACAGAACTACTGAAAATTATGGTATTAGTTATTTTTTCTTCTCCAACCCCAAAGACTTCAAAGTAAAAAAAAAAATATGTTTAGCAAGTTGATACTCACTTTTGCTCTTCCATCTTGCCATTTCTTTGGTTTCTTTCCTTTTTATCAAGTGTGGTATTTTTCTGACAGTCCCACATAAATTTGATCGTTGTCCGATTATAATATACAGACAACAAATCTCGTACATGTGATACGCCAGATTTTACTTTACTGTGCTATAAATTATTTCAAAGTTTGTGATTTCATGCCTTTTGATTAATTGTTTTGTAATTTTCAAGCTGTGCGCACTTTTTACAAAACCATTAGTTTGTTGGTGCCGACTTATATAAAAGCTCTTTTTGTCCTGGAGTTTTTGGTATGGGTCTCTGTTGTTTAGGTCTCAGTGGCCGTGACAGTGATTCACTTTTGGCATCAAAATTATTATATTGAATAGGTAAAGTATATGCGCGCTGGGGAAAATATTTCATGGTAGACCTGTGAATTCTTTACTTATGGGTGAAATAGGTCTCATAAGCATAAATACGACTAGCTTCTACTGATTATAAAACATACCGTACGATTTGTTGTGAATTAACTGTTGTTGTACTTTTAGTAGTTCAACCACCACCCTTGTTTAAGAGCAACATTTAAAAAACACGTTTTTTGTCATCCTCAAGTAATAAGTAAGTAGACTCGCCCAGTTTAATCAATCTAGACGCATAATCTAACTCTATACATAGAGCGCCTACTTCACCCGATTTACATTCGGAACATTTTCACGCGTTTAGGGCTTTATCATATGTTTATCATGGGATTTTTGAACCGTCCAAAGATGTTGGAAATGTTTGTCTCATTGTTTATTTTTTTTTAATAAAAATGTTACTGCTTTCATTGTCTACCACTTTTTTTCCACCCTTGCCTGAAAAAACAGTAATGAGTTTGTACACTGTTCAGACAATTGTGCTCTGTTGAAATTTAGCCAAACACAAGTTTACCTGCATAAACAGAAAGCATGATTTGTCACCATGCGCGGATCCAGGGGGGGTGGGGGACCGGGGGTCTGGACCCCCTCTGGAAAATCTTTAAAAAAGGAAAGAAGACAAGAAGGAAAGAAAATGTTTTTCGAAAAAGGCAACATTAGGACTGCATGTAAAGTATATGCGGCTGCTGCTACATACGACCCCGACATAATTCATATTATTTATCTAAAAGAAACTAAGAATTTTACCTTCAAGAAAGCTTGATTTTATCATTTTCCCAGATTTAACAGGTTAGTCCATAAAACTGTCCCAGAATGCAAAAAATGAAGTGCTAAATTTCAAAATTTCCAGGGGGGAGTGGGGGGGGGGGGGGGGGGGGGGCAGGGGATCGGACCCCCTCTGAGAAAATTGGCTGTGTCCGTGCATGGTCACTATACCTGTCCAGTACTCGACATTATGGTAAACGCTTCTTTCCTGCACAAATGACAATTTCGCAACTTCTGTACGGTTTGTACAAATTTCTGGCCGCGATAAAACCATTTGACTTGTTTTTGTTTGGCATATACTCTACGGAAATTGCGTAGAGGTAAATTATCACCATTTTGGCTTCAAAAACTTATCTTTAACGGCATGACTGGTGACATGTCGGGGGTCTTTACTCTACATAGCTGAAATGCTATACTGTGCCTGAAAGGGCGGATGGACCCTTATTAAACTTAAATAGAAGAAGAAGAGTTTTTGGTATCCATTCTGGCATTTGGCAGAACTCTTTTGCTACAGTATTGCTAATTAGAAATAAACAAACTTACGACCAAATTCTGATCAGTGCCATTAGGACATCTGTCAACAATGGTTCCCAATATTTTGATACAGTCATGGTTATTGTCCGCTGATAATTACCAGGTAGCATAGCTCATCTAAGTACTGGACATTATGGTAAATGCTTCTTTCCTGCACAAATGACAATTTCGCAACTTCTGTCCGGTTTGTACAAATTTCTGGCCGCGATAAAACCATTTGACTTGTTTTTGTTTGGCATATACTCTACGGAAATTGCGTAGAGGTAAATTATCACCATTTTGGCTTCAAAAACTTATCTTTAATGGCATGACTGGTGACATGTCGGGGGTCTTTACTCTACATAGCTGAAATGCTATACTGTGCCTGAAAGGGCGGATGGACCCTTATTAAACTTAAATAGAAGAAGAAGAGTTTTTGGTATCCATTCTAGCATTTGGCAGAACTCTTTTGCTACAGTATTGCTAATTAGAAATAAACAGACTTACGACCAAATTCTGATCAGTGCCATTAGGACATCTGTCAACAATGGTTCCCAAAATTTTGATACAGTCATGGTTATTGTCCGCTGATAATTACCAGGTAGCATAGCTCATCTAAAGGTATTTGTATATTATTTTAAGTTAAATAAAATGTTTGTGTGAAATAACTTTTAAGTATCCTTATTAAAATAGATAAGAATGTACGTAAACTAGTAAAACTCATAGTTCATAATTGTTTTATTAAAGATACCTTAAAAAGAATATTTAATATGCGCTAGAAGGAACCTTTTGGTAAGCTTCTAGAAGGAACCTTTTGGTAAGCTAAATCTTGTTCCAAAGATTATTGTCTGTTAACTTGTATATTTTTCCTATTTAATTTCACAGTTTACATTCATGTAGGCCGCCATTTTTCATGCGTCTGCTGATCTTGATTAAAAACCTTGACCTTACAGTTAAACTTTTATTTTTGGCAGCAGCAATTATGGACGGTCGGCGGATAAAATGAAAATAAAAGTACTGAAAATGACTTTTATTTTTATTTTGTTTTGTCAAAAAATAGGGTCGGCGCTCCCGTAAACCAGAAAATTAAAAAACGCTGGCCTAATATAAGTGAGATAATGAAGAGTAATTTAATATAACTTTCTTTATTTATTAAATATAACTGATACTATTAGATCCGTCCAAAATATAAGGTGTATTATATATGAAATTTGGTGTACCTGTCTTTTCCTTGATGGCACTGTTAAACTCTGAGAGATTCTACTTGTAACAACCATTTTCTAAAATAGTACAGTTGGACAGAAAAACATGAAACTTTATTTGTAAAAGTCCAGTTCTCTCAGGTTTGTTGAAATTGTTCTTCATTAAACTGTATTCTTTGTGATTCTCTTACTTTTAATCATTAGGAAATAATAGTAACTTATTGTCTGCAAAACTGTTTATTATTCTGATTTCTTCTAAGGGTTAGAGGTTGTACTTGTAGCCTCCTTGCACTCCTGCTGGTCAAAACATTTTTGTGCCCCCCCCCCCCCCCCCCATTAGTGGTGGGGGCATATAGATTTGGTCTTGTCCGTCCATCCGTCCGAAGTTTGTGACGCACCTAGCTCGAAAAGTATTTGACATAAATTGATGAAACCTTGCATGAGTCTTTATCATGATATGAACTTGCGCATCTCCTATTTTTATGCCCCGGAAGGGAGGCATATAGTTTTTGAATCGTCTGTCAGTCTGTCAGTCTGTCCGCAATTTTCGTGTCCAGTCCATATCTTTGTCATCGATGGATGGATTTTCAAATAACTTGGCATGAATGTGTACCACAGTAAGACTACGTGTCGCACGCAAGACCCAGGTCCGTAGCTCAAAGGTCAAGGTCACACTTGGACGTTAAAGGTCATATTTTTCATATAGTGCATTCGTGTCCGGTCCATATCTTTGTCATCCATGGATGGATTTTCAAATAACTTGGCATGAATGTGTACCACAGTAAGACGACGTGTCGCGCGCAAGACCCAGGTCCGTAGGTCAAAGGTCCTAAACTCTAACATCGGCCATAACTATTCATTCAAAGTGCCATCGGGGGCATGTGTCATCCTATGGAGACAGCTCTTGTTCGTCTGGCTCTACCTCCTATTTTCAGAGTTATGGCCCCTGAAATAATCAAAAATGCACATTTTCACCTTGTGACATGCCTAGCTCAAAAAGTATTTGATATAGATTCATGAATCCTTGCAACAGTCTTAATCATGATATGAACTTGCGCATCTCCTATTTTTTGTTTGGCTCTGCCCCCTATTTTCAGAGTTATGGCCCCTGAAATAGTCAAAAATGCACATTTTCACCTTGTGACATGCCTAGCTCAAAAAGTATTTGATATAGATTCATGAAACCTTGCATGAGTCTTAATCATGATATGAACTTGTGCACCTCCTAATTTTCGTTTGGCTTTGCCCCTTATTTTTAGAGTTATGGCCCCTGAAATAGTCAAAAATGTACATTTTTACCTTGCGACGCACCTAGCTCAAAAAGTATTTGATATAAATGGTTTGAAACTTGCATAAGTCTTAATCATGATATAAACTTGCACACTTCTAATTTTTTGGCTGGCTCCGCCCCCAATTTTTAAAGTTATGGCCCCTGAAATAGTAAATAAAATGCACTTTTTCAACTAATTAAATGCCTAGCTCAAAAAGCATTAGATGTAAACTCAGGAAACCTTGCTGGAGTCTTTAACGTGATGTGACGTTGCACACTTGGCATTCTTCTTGAGAATCTTAGCTATTATTACAGAGTTATGGCCCTTGAAATAGTCAAAATAGTGGATTTTTTGTTTGTGATGCTCATAGCTCAAAAAGTATAGGGCCTAGAATAATGAATCCTTTTCATAAAATGTTTGTTGAGGCTATACCCCATTAAGACTGCAAACATTTGAATTATTGCCCCTTATTTGTGACAAATGTACCAGTGGGGGGCACACCCTGTGTCCTACAGACACATTCTAGTTGTGTTTTACTTTAAGTTAAGCCTAAATACCATGATTCCAGCTGAATTTTATTTAATCACAGGAAAATTCTTGTTATTAAAAAGTATTAATACCATATAACAGGTTATTTTTACTGCTGTAAAAGTTTACAGATTTGGGGTAAAAACACATGATTTTATTCATACGATTTTAATATTTACGAAATCACAAGGTCTAATAAAAAATTAGCTCAATAAATATTTACAGCATAAAAATAAAACAGACAAAATGCTAGGTAACCAGCACATGTTTATGATATTTCGTCACAAGTGTCATTGTTATGACAATTTTTCTTTTTAGTGGTCTTTAATTTTTTCAACACATTTTCAGAACTCTGACATGTATTTTGAGCAAATTATGCCCCCTTTCTGGTTAAAGTTTTACATTCAAGTTACTATCTCCAAAACTAATGCAGATATTGAATTGAAACTTCACATGTGTCTTCGGGGTTATAA
Organism: Mercenaria mercenaria; assembly: GCF_021730395.1. Lineage (NCBI taxonomy): Eukaryota > Metazoa > Mollusca > Bivalvia > Venerida > Veneridae > Mercenaria > Mercenaria mercenaria. Next base: position 42,602,201 of record NC_069369.1, on the reverse strand, counting down.
AACTAGTTGATAGCACCAAGTCCCATAACTCTGACCTTCATTTTGGCCAAATTATGCCCCCTTTTGGACTTAGAAAATTCTGGTTAAAGTTTTGCGTGCAAGTACATACAGCTATTACTAAAAGGCATATAGATTTGAAATTTATTTTTTATTTTTCTAGATAAATTACCAACCTCACTGGGTCATGTTTCATAACTCTGACATGTGTTTTGGGCAAATTATGCCCCCTTTTGGACTTAGAAAATCCTGGTTAAAGTTTTGCGTGCAAGTACATACAGCTTTTACTAAAAGGCATATAGATTTGAAATTTATTTTTTATTTTTCTAGATAAATTACCAACCTCACTGGGTCATGTTTCATAACTCTGACGTGTATTTTGGGCAAATTATGCCCCCTTTTGGACTTAGAAAATCCTGGTTAAAGTTTTACATGCAAGTTACTATCTCCAAAGCTAATGCAGATATTAATTGAAACTTCACATGTGTCTTTGGGGTTATAAAACTAGTTGATAGCATCAAGTCCCATAACTCTGACCTCCATTTTAGCCAAATTATGCCCCCTTTGGACTTAGAAAATCCTGGTTAAAGTTTTGCGTGCAAGTACATACAGCTATTACTTAAAGGCATATAGATTTGAAAGTTATTTTTTCATTTTTTAGATCAATTACCAACCTCACTGGGTCAAGTCCCATAACTCTGACATGTATTTTTGGCAATTTATGCCCCCTATTGGACTTAAAAAAATCTGGTTAAAGTTTTACATGCAAGTTACTATCTTCAAAACTAATGCAGATATTGAATTGTAACTTCACATGTGCCTTCGGGGTTATAAAACTAGTTGATAGCACCAAGTCCCATAACTCTGATATGCATTTTGGTCAAATTATGTCCCCTTTTGAACTTAAAAGTCTTTTGATATTTAACATTTTGGGTAATATTTTCCTGCTTCTGGGACAATATTTCAAATAGTCGAGCTTGGCTGTCTTATGGACAGCTCTTGTTATATTGTCTTTTCTCGTATAATCGACATAAGTATAACGCCCCATTTAAAGTACGATGGTACGGCATTTAACAAATCGTCAAAATTGTCTCCCATTTATATCAAAACTCCATTTGTACGGATTAAAAACTGTTACATGATACCGGTTTACTTGACTTTACGTGGCAAATTTATACGAGGCCAATATTTACGAATCTGATTTGGTTGTAAAAAAAAGTATAAATTAGCAGCAGGTAAAAAAATACTCGTTATACGGTATTATGAAGTTTGAGCCATCCACGTACAACTAGTTGATGAATTAAAAGATAATAATTATGTTTTAGGTTCAACTGACTTCTCAATAAACGAAACAACAGGAGAGATTGTAATTGCCTCAGGAGTTACTTTGAATTACTACATAAAATCGGCTTACACTTTGAAAATCACAGCAACAGATAATGCTCCAGGTGGCGCCCTAAGTTCAACAGTGGCAATTAGTATTAATGTTATCACCGGTAAATATTCTTTTTATACCCCTGTTTTGAAAAGACAGGACTTATTATGTAATGGCATGTGCGTCCATTGTCCATCCGTCCACCCTTCATAATTTGTGTCCGGAGTATAACTGTATAACCATTAAAGGTATTGACTTTAAATTTGGCTAATAGGTAGATGGGATGATGTGCAGAGCCCTTGAACGGGCTCTATAGGTCAAAGGTCAAGGTCACAAATTGAGCTAAAATGTCAAAACTGTCCATCAAATTTTGTGTTCGTAGCATAACTAAGTAACCATGCAAGATATTGCATGTAGGTAGGTGGCGATGAGACAATGTGCAGAGCACATAAACCGGATCTGTAGGTCAAAGGTCAAGGTCACAAATTAAGCTCAAAGATCAAATCTGTCTGTCATATTTTGTGTCCGGAGAATAACTTATTAACCATTCAAGGTATTGACTTCAAACTTCGAGATGTAGGTAGGTGGTGATGATACGATTTGCAGAGTGCATGAACCAAGTTAGTAGGACAAAGTTCAAGGTTACAGGAAGGTCAAGTCTGCCCATCATATTCTTTGTCCAGAGCATAACTTAAAAAGTATTGAAGGTATTGACTTGGAAGTTGGTATGTAGGCAGGTGGTGATGAGACGATGTGTAGACTGCAACAATCTACATTACACTCCACTCCCCACCCGCCCCCCCTCCCCCACATTAACACGACCCCCACAACCCCACCCTTCAAAAAGTTATCCTGCCCCCCCCCCCCCCCATACACACCCTTCCCCTGCCCCCCCCCCCCCCCCCCCCCCCCTGTGAACACAAGCACACCTCCCACCCCAAAAAAAAAACAATCTTTAAATTTTGCTTCCGTCCTCCTCTGATATAACCCTTTGGGCTTATTTGCCCTGCTTGGCAGAGCTCTTGTTTTTTCATAAAATCATAAAATACCACACCATAGTCATTCATGTTATTGGAAATATGTACATAACATGTTCTGTCTGCACAGGTGTCTATGTCACTATGATAAATTAGACTTGATATGTATGTGTTCTAGTGTCTGAACAATTGATGTATCATCTTCGATAGTTCTCACATGCCTGTAACATCATATACAAATTGTCTCTGTAGCCTCAGTAGCTTCTGATATGAAACTGTTCAAAGGCCTTTAACATCATTACAGTTTTGTTCCATTTTTAAATTGCAAAATTTGGCCAGTTACGTTTCAGTGCTTACATACAGTAAGCGGAAAGACGTCCTTGATGTTTGCATATGTTATCTGTGTTTTTCCCATTCATATGTAAATTTGTTTTACTGGTACATGAAAAAGCCTTTTCTTTATCTCAATGGCTTCCTTGACCCTCCTCTTGATATGAATGTCCTCTGGTGTTAAAATTTTGGTGTTAGCAGGGTCTATGTGGTGTCCTGTGTGGTTGCAATGTTAATGAATGGCAGAGTTGGATCTGGCCACATGTTCTTTTAGTCTGATGTCCAAAGATCTTCCTGTTTCGCCCACATAATCAGGATCACATTGTTCGCATTTTATGTAGTAAACCACACCACATTTTTTCAGTTTGTTTGTTTTGTCTTTAACATGGGTAAGTTGTTGTCTTATGGAATTGTAGGGCTTGTGGTACATATTTATCCCATGTTTCCTGAACACTGTGCAAGGTTTCTGATGTTTCATGTATGTAAGGGATTCAGACACTCACCTTCTTGCCACCGTTTTGTGTTGATTTATCCTTGGTCTTATCCTTCTTCTTTGGTATGTTAAACATCCATTCCTACTGATCTTTTGTGGTCTAAGTGGTGGTTTGAGCTGAAGTTCAGATACTGGTCCGTATGAGTTGGTTTTCTGTAGACTGTGACCTTGGTAGAACCGTCATCGTTAACGTGAACACAGGTGTCCAAAAATGGAATCCGACCGTCTTCCTCACTCTCAGATGTGAATTTAATATGTTCATCTATGCTGTTCAGGTGCTCAGAGAATTCATCTATGTTGTATTCATGGAGCTTGGTCATCATGTCATCCACGTACCTGAACCAGAGTGATGGCCGGTTTTTGGCAGTGTCGAGGGCCTCCGTCTCGAAATGTTCCATATATAGGTTGGCAACAATAGGGGAAACTGGCGATCCCATGGCCGCTCCTTGTTTCTGCTGGTAAAAGTGATCATTGTATACAAAATAAGTACTGTTAAGGCAAATACCTAGTAATGCACAGATGGTGTTCACTGTCAGCTCGTTTCTGTCACTGAGTTTATCGTCTTTCACAAGTCTATCTCTTATTACCACTGGTGCCTTTTTCACCAGAATGCTCGTGAATAACGCAGAGACATCATAAGAAACTAGTTTTGTCCCAGGTGGTACTTTCAGCCCTTTGATTTTCTGAACAAAATCCACACTGTTGACGATGTGGTGCTCAAGACACCACATAGACCCTGCTAACACCAAAATTTTAACATCAGAGGACATTCATATCTAGAGGAGAGTCAAGGAAGCCATCGAGATAAAGAAAAGGCGGCCGTCACTTAACCGGGACGAGGGGCTGGAGTTACCTCCAGTTTACAACACTCTCCTAGTGTCACGTGATCACCAATTGTCACGTGACGCTATGCAACACTGACCAGGCACTTTGCTGATGAAGGCTGTGTGATACGGCGGAAATATACAAGGTAAAAAATATTGTTCTGAGTAATGGAAAATAATCATCCTAGATTGGTCAGGGTGTTCTGTATTTCTACAGTTGAAAGTATACACCCATTCTGACTTTGTAGTAGTTTTAATCATGATTCTATACATTTATTCATGCCTGTCTATGTGACTGTTGAAATAATGTGATATTTTGACCATATCACTTGTTTACATTTTACAATACCGCAGTATATGTTAAACATGTTTTCTTCATTTTCATGCATAAAGTCAATTGTATATGAATATGTCATTGTCACAAAATGGTTCCATTTCACGTAATGCAGTTGGGTAGAGTATAAGTATACACTTACATTGCCTAGGTATAGAACCTGCTGATATAGCTACTTAAATTAGATGTCCATGGTTCATGTCCCTGTCATGGCTTAAATATTTGCAGTCGGTTACAACATGTATTTTAAGGGTATCAAACTTTTATTGAACAGTTTGTTTTTTTTTGACCATTTTAGAAGCCCAGATTAATGTTAAATGTAAAATGAAATACACCCAAATAAAAAATACCCAATATATTATGTCCCTTTGATGTTGCTACTTTACATGTCCTAGAAGAGTGTCAAGAAGGCATTAAATACACTTAACAACTTTTCTAACGCAACCAGTAGCCTTTTCGTAATACCTTTAAAACTACCAAAGAGAACTGAATAAATTTTTCAGGAAATTTAGAACAATATATAAGACATTGTTCGATACAAAATGAACAATGAAATAAGTCTAAAAATAACAAATTTTATTACTAATCAGATGAAACCCCTGTTTTTCAAAGTTGCAAATTTAGCCAAGTAATAATGCTACAGTAGATCTAGTAACTAACGCGAAAGTTAACGGTTTTCATTAGAAATATTCTTGCAGATTTATAATAAATTCAATTTTGGATTTTTATTTATAATCGTTGTCATTATCATATTTTAATGTGAGTTTATTTGCATGCTTCCAAAAACCGATAAATAACTGTTTAATTGCTCATGTAAGCATTGCTTTATTTTTCCGAGAAATCGTTTTTAGATGAGGCGTGGTGCACGTGAAACTTGTGCTGACTGGTAAGTTATACATGTATTTTCTAAGATTAAAAATATAAATGGTTAAATTCGTGGACTTTTGAAGCAATTATTAGGAAAGTTCCTTGAAATGGCGAAAATGTCAATCCAGGAAAGAGCAAGAGCAACTGGTCTAATGAGTTACAATGTTGTAAGTGTTCATTTACTTATTTTTCGGCGGTAATGATTATTTTGCTTTTGATCGGATTTTTTAAAATCTAAAATCTAACTTAGGCCGTTTTTTAAGAAATTTGTATATTTAGTACTCTTTCAGGTTGCAAGAATGCTGAACATGCACCACTGTTGCTGTCAGAATTTGTGGTAATTTAAATGCTGTACATAAGTACATAAATGAGATTTTGCTACCTGTTTGTATTCCTCATCTACGGAATAATAGGGACATGGGATTGATGCAGGATGGGGCACCTTGCCACTTCGCACGTTGCACAGTGGCTGTTCTAGCTGCAAACAGAGTAAATGTTCTGTCAATGCCATCCGCTCACCAAACCTAAATCCGATTGAGCATATCTATAATGTAGTAAGGCTGTCAGAAGAAGAGCTCCACAGAATCTGAGGCAACTGCAACAGTTTGTCTTGGAGGAGTGGAACCGTGTTTCTCGGGTCATTAGTCGAAATAACGTCTTGTCCATGCGCAGCAGATGCAGGGTGGTCATCCAAGCAAACAGTGGCCATACCAAGTATTAAAGTTGAATTAGTAAGTGATTGAATCACTAGATATTTTTAAATATTCAATTAAGCAAAGTCGAGCTTTAAACAAGCTTTTAAAGTTGATAATTTTAGTACATGTACTGAATTTAGTTTATTGTGTAATACACGACAGGCGGCATGTTGTATCATTTCATGCGTCAGAATATCACGCGTCATGTGGTTGAAAATTTTACATTTACATTGTCCAAAGATGATGATAATTAACAATTAACATGTTTATTAAATCGACTGAGAATTAATTTGGTAGCAATCAAATGGAATTTTTCAAGATTTGGAACGTTAAAAAAATCTTCAAATTACGGAAATGTTTATTCTTAGTTTTCAGTCAAACAATGTCAGATATTCCTTTAACTGTCCTGAAATTTTGACGGAATTATCTTTGGTAGTTTTAAAATTATAGCGAAAAGGCTACTGGTAGTGTTAGAAAAGTTGTTAAGTGTAGAGTGCCATCTAGCGGAATGTCAAACATTACGCTTGACGACGCCACGTCTTTGCGTTTTAAGCATTGACTGTATACAGCTTGTATGCTAAAGATTTCATTTTGCGTCCAGTTTTTCATCTTATCTAAACAATTAAATACCTACTTGTAGTTCATAAAAGGAATGGATCTAACTACTGCCTACTTTAAATATATTTTGTGATATATTCTTTTCCATCAAAGCTAGAATGAACGCCTTGAAGCAAAAAAAGCAAAAAAAAATAAATATTTATTGATGTTAAGAGTAAAAATATGGCTAAGATCTTGACAGCATTTGACCGTATTCATATTTAACATTCAGATAAGACCTTCCACCGTTTTTATCAGTATTTGTTGTTTTTTTTTTCAAATTTTAATAACGTGAATAATATAACTTGATATGGCTGCTAAATCACTGTCATTTTCAACTTTAGCTTGAAACAAAACCGGGTGATATGAATGAACTGAGGTATAAAATATGAAAGATTGGTGCCATTTCCAAACTTTTACCCAACAGTTTAAAACCTGGGTCCCCCGAAACATGACCGCTCAGAGTCTGTTTCAAAACAGCGATATGGGTCATCTAGAGTCAAAAAGTAGGTCACTAGGTCAAATCAAAGAAAAACCTCGTGTATGCGATAGAGGCTGTATTTTCAATTGATCTTCATGAAATTTGGTCAGAATGATTGCCTTGATAAAATCTACGTTAAGTTTGATTATGGGTCATCTTGGATCAAAAAGTAGGTCACTAGGTCAAATCAAAGAAAACTCTTCTGTATGCAATGAGGCTGTATTTTTCAATTGATCTTCAAAAAATTTGGTCAGAATGATTGCCTTGATGAAATCTAGGTCAAATTCAAATATGGGTCATCTGGGGTCAAAAACTAGGTCACTAGGTCAAATCAAAGAAAATACTTATTTATACTCTAGATTTTTGCTCCAATTTTAATGATAATTGGTTAGAATATTTTTTTCCCATGAAATCACTTGATGAAATCTAAGTCAAATTTGAATATGGGTCATCTAGGGTCAAAAGTAGGTCACTAGGTCAAATCAAAGAAAAACCTCGTGTATGCGATAGAGGCTAAATTTTTTCAACTGATCTTCATGAAATTTTGTCAGAATGGTTGTCTTGATGAAATCTAGGTCATGTTCGAATATGGGTAGTCTGGGGTCAAAAACTAGGTCACTAGGTCAAATCAAAGAAAAACCTTGTGTATGCGATAGAGGCTGTATTTTTCAATTGATCTTCATGAAATTTGGTCAGAATGATTGCCTTGATAAAATCTACGTTAATTTCGAATATGGGTCATCTGGGTCAAAAACTAGGTCACTAGGTCAAATCAAAGAAAAACCGTGTGTATGCGATAGAGGCTAAATTTTTTCAACTGATCTTCATGAAATTTTGTCAGAATGGTTGTCTTGATGAAATCTAGGTCATGTTCGAATATGGGTAGTCTGGGGTCAAAAACTAGGTCACTAGGTCAAATCAAAGAAAAACCTTGTGTATGCGATAGAGGCTGTATTTTTCAATTGATCTTCATGAAATTAGGTCGGAATGATAGCCTTGATGAAATCTAGGTCAAATTCGAATATCAGTCATCTGGGGTCAAAAACTAGGTCACTAGGTCAAATCAAAGAAAATACTTATTTATACTCAAGATTTTTGCTCCAATTTTAATGATAATTGGTTAGAATATTTTTTCACATGAAATCACTAGGTCAAACATGTTTACACTGTTATGGTGTGTTATGACCTAGGGCCAGCCCTCTTGTGTTTTAATCATATTGGATTGCTCTTTGTTTCATACATAAAATAAAACAAGCATATCTTTTCAACACAGAACAAAAAAAGCAACAAAAGAACAATTGGGTCGGCCTACAAGTTATTTCAACATTGGCATATTCAGCCATTCCCACAATGTTAACTTTCGGCTTTTTAAATGAACCTTCAGATACAACTGACGCTTAGAAAATAGTCTTTTGTCTGATTTAACCAGTCAAAAATTACCACCACCCCTCATGTCGGTCCGAATGACACACTGGTTGGTGCATTCGCCCGTCAATCAAGCGATCATAGGTTTGGTGTCCAGTACGGTCACTCTATCCGTGATTAATATTTTTCAATGGGACAGTTGTAAGTTACTGTGGAAAAATAGTTTAGTGCTTGTAAAAACAAGAGGGTCATGATGACCCTGGATCGCTCACCTGAGTTATATGAGCTACTTGTTTCAAATGTCAAACTGTTGCTAAAATATTAAGAAAGTAGGTCAGTAGGTCACATTTATGGTCACTGAAAGTCAGTTTTAAGATCAATGTGCAAAACTGAACATGTCACCCAAATTTCAAGGCTGTATCTTAAAAAACAAGAAAGTAGGTCAGTAGGTCACATTCATGGTCACTGAAAGTCAGTTTTAAGATCGGTGTGCAAAACTGTACATGTCATCCAAATTTCAAGGCTGTTTCTTAAAAAACAAGGAAGTAGGTCAGTAGGTCATATTCATGATCACTGAAAGTCAGTTTTAAGATCGGTGTGCAAAACTGTACATGTCATCCAAATTTCAAGGCTGTATCTTAAAAAACAAGTAAGTAGGTCAGTAGGTCAAGGTCACAGTTGATTGACCCCTTATCACTTGGGGTCATCAGGTAATTATAATTAAACAGTCTAGGAAATATGATCTGATAATTTTTGAAGTATTTTTTCCAATATAACTCATATATCAAGTGACCCCCGGGGCGGGCCTCTTTTCACCCCAGGGGCATAATTTGAACAATTTTGGTAGTAGACCACTAGGCAATGCAACATACCAAATATCAAAAGCCTAGGCCTTGCAGTTTCAGGCAAGAAGATTTTTTTCCTATATAAGTCTATGACCCGGAACAGTTAAACCGTTTCTGGACGATAACTTGAGAACGCTTGGGCCTAGGATCATGAAAGTTGAAAGGGAGGTTGGTCATGACCAGCAGATGATACCTAATGATTTTGAGGTCAGTAGGTCAAAGGTCATGGACACAGTGACCCAGAACCCTTTCTGGACGATAACTTGAGAACGCTTGGGCCTAGGATCACAAAACTTCATAGGGAGGTTGTTCATGACAGCAGACGACCCCTATTGATTTTGAGGTTCTACTTTGGCAGTGGCTTACTTCTGTGACAAGGCCGTATTGTGGGGGTATAATTCGTCACTCCTGTGAAGCTCTAGTCTGAATTTACCCTACTGACAAGGTATACTACCTCCTTAAATTAAATGATGTCATAGTAATTCACAATCTCTTCTTTACTAGCAATTTGCCTCTTAATGGTGTTTTAAAATGTTAAGGACTTAAGCCTTTGCCTTCACATTGATGATGATTTTAAAATAACTTCACTTTTATTTCTGTTGAAAGGCCCACAGTTTGTAAATCTTGCAAAGGACACAGACGTTTTGGTGTACGAAAATGCTACAGCTGATACATCAATATTTGAATTAATTGTGATAGACAAGGATCAACCTGATGAACCTAAAGTGACTATTGAGAGACAGCTTCCAGCAGAAATGTTCAGATTGGATAGATATGTCCTGAAGCCAAAAGTAGGCATTACATTGGATGCTGACATTCAGGATGTTTATACACTTATATTCAAGTAAGCATCATTATGACCCCACATTGAAGAAGCGGGGATATATTGCTTTGCACTTATCGGCCGTGTCAGTTTGTCGTTTTGTCTGGTCAGTAGAGTGAACGGTTTCTGCCAGATAACTTGAGAACCATGTAACCTAGAAACTTCATACTTGGTATGATTGGGCTTATAAAGTAGATGACTCCTATAGCTGTTGGGGTCAATAAGTCAAAGGTCAAGGTCATAGAGGCTGGAACCATGAAAACGGTTTCCGCCCTGTAACTTGAGAACCACTTGACCCAGAATCTTCAAAATTAACATCATAATTTGGCTCATGAAGTAGATGACTCCTATTGTTTTTGGGTCAGTAAGTCAAAGGTCAAGGTCACAGGGGCTGAAACCTTGGAAATGGTTTCTGCCCAATTATTTAAGAACCACTTGACCCAAGACCTTCAAACCTGGTAGCATGATTGGGCTTATGAAGTAGATGACCCCTATAATATATGGGGTCAGTAGGTGAAAGGTCAAGGTCACAGAGGCCTGAACCTTGAAAACAGTTTCCACCCAATGATTTGAGAACTACCTGATCCAGAACCTTCAAACTTGACAGCATGATTGGGCTTATGAAGTAGATGACCCCTATTGTTTTTAGGGTCAGTAGGTCAAAGGTAAAGGTCACAGGGGCCTGAAACTTTAGAATGGCTACCACCCAATAACTTTTGAACCACTTGACATAGAACTTTATGAAGCTTTTGACGTAAATGACCCTTATTGTTTTGGGGTCAAAGGTCAAGGTCACCTTGAAAACAGTTTCTTCTATTCAATAACTTGAGAACCACTTGACCCTGATTGCCTGATTGGGCTTATTAGTTGATGACCCCTATTGTTTTTGGGGTTAGTAGGTCAAAGGTCATGGTCATAGTGATCACGGGACTGAAAATGAGAAAAGCTATCATAGGGGGCATGTGTGTTTGACTCTTGTTTACATTTGAATTGTAAATGCTGACTATAAATATCATTGCTTGCTATATCATCCTGATATCAAGCTTTCTGGAATAGTTTTGGGATTTGTTTGTTGTGCTCGGGGTGAGCTATTGTGATCACTCACCATCCATCATCTGTCCATCCGTTCATCCGAGCAAATGAGAGAACATTTGTTGGGTACTGAGGACAAAAGGTAACGGTAAATTCTATTCATTCCGTACAGCATATTGGGTACTTTCTGTCACTTGTTGGGTACTTTGTAACAAAACAAATACCTAGTATGGGTAGGTGGCGATGAGGCCATGTTCATAGTGCATGAACTTGGTCTGTTGGTCAAAGGTCAAGGTCACAAATAAAAAAAAATCACTTTTATATTTTTGTGCAGTAGGTTGGTAAGTCAAAGGTCAAGATTACAGGAAGGTCAAATGTATCCATCATATTTTGTTTCCAGAGCATAACTTTCAATTTCTTGTGCATAAGTATTCCATCACTGCTGCCGCACAAAATCCCCAAACCCCTCATCAACTGCCACATTACATTCCCCCTTCCACACAAACAGCAAAAAACAATTTTCTTTAAATTTTACTTCCTCCTCCTCTGATCTTCCAAACTTTCTTTCTGGCTTTTTGACTTCCTACTAAAACCTAAACTTAAAACTTTCTTACTAAAACTTAAATTCAAAACTTAAGCTCCAAACTTAATTAATCTCTCACTAACTGTACCTCTCCCACTATAACTCTTGCCACACCCCAATCATTCTGTCTTCATTCACAGAACCAATCAAAATATATCAATATAAATATTTTACTTGTCAATCATAATTAAACACTACTTTCCATTTGCCCTATAATTTAAACCTGGTCAGAGTTTTCTTAATTGATGTTACCCTATGATCAGCATGATATGGACTTCATAAAATATTTTGCATATAGACACTTGTAAACAAACATATGTTTGACCATCTTGACTCAAAAGGTCCACGAATTAACAACAACACTAGAGGCAACATCAGTCAGATCTTATCATATTACTTTAATTTAATAATATAATGATCATATACTAATCTTGAAACTGTATCAAATATGTACATTCAAAATATTAATAATTAAAGATGTCATTAAAACCAATATTCCATTCAATAACTCTGTCACAAAAGGTTTTAAAACTTAGCATGATTGTTTTTTACTTAAAATCAACTCTACAGTTAATCCCATTTTACATTTTGGCTCATGAGTATAATATTATTTTCTGATCTATTTGCATTTCTGATGTCCCATCCAAAACAAAATACCTGCCTACCATACCTGCTCATTTTGAGGACAATACATTTGTTAGGACCTGGCAACAATTGACTTGCTGTTAAAATGTTTATTTCTTAACATTTAAGCTAAAGTCAGAATTGTACTTCCCACACCTGTATCGTGACAGTCCTTTAAGCTAAAGTGAGAATTGTACTTCCCACACCTGTATAGTGACAGTCCTTTAAGCTAAAGTGAGAATTGTACTTCCCACACCTGTATCGTGACAGTCCTTTAAGCTAAAGTGAGAATTGTACTTCCCACACCTGTATCGTGACAGTCCTTTTAAGCTAAAGGAGAATTGTACTTCCCACACCTGTATTGTGACAGTGTCTGACCATGCTTCCTTACTTTAGAGTTTGCTGAATTTATCAACATTTCGATTAGAGCACTTTTTAGAAAGACTTAAATATCAGCAAAATCCTTTAAAAGAATGAGTAAGTGTTTCAAATAAAGTTTATTATTTGTAATTACTCAAAATAAAAGACAAAACACGTTTAGTCTTCACTAAATTTATTAAGCGTCTGAACTGCGATACGAGTCAGCTCGATAACCAAACAGTCAAATCAATCATTGAGTTAAGTTTGCATTTAAATGAAGCTCTCAAATGAATTAGTATAAGTTGGGCTAAAATGGCCGCTCCGAGTTCGGTAGGTTAGGCGTTAAGGCTCGCTACCAAACTATTGAAAAATAATATACAAATGCAATAAGGATGTTAATCGAAAGGAGACTGGGCGTGTTATATAAAAAAAATTTTAAAGGCAACCAATTTCAACTGAGAACAAAATGCATTTGAATAGATATATACATTCAGGTGACTAAGATATTAACTAGATAAGTCATAAGAGTCCTACGAGTGCGTAATCGTACACCCCTAGTCCCCAAAGGTAACGCGCCCTCAACAGGTACCAACTTTGGAAACCAAAGGTGCACAATTACACATTCGGCATTAGATAGGGAATGCCATTGACTTAAACACATCTAAAACAGTAACCACGTTAACTAGGTCTTACCAGTACACAAAGAGCCAGACCTATATACCCGAAGCGACATTCGAGTCGGCAACAAGATAACAATGTGACCCAAAACGACATTTGAGTCTGCAGTAAGCTAGCATAAAGACCCGAAGTGACATTCAAGTCGGCAACAAAATAACAAAGTAACCCAAAACGACATTTGAGTCTACAGTAAGCTAGCATAAGGATCCGAAGTGTCATTCGAGTCAGCCATAAATTAACCAAGTGACCCAAAACGACATTTGAGTCTACAGTAAGCTAGCATAAGGACCCGAAGCGACATTTGAGTCAGCAACAAAATAACCAAGGACCCAAAACAACATTTGAGTCTACAGTAAGCTAGCGACATTTGAGTCAACACTGTATAATGACCCGAAGCAACATTCGAGTCAGTCACACGTTTAATGCAAAAACCCGGAACAACATCCGGGTTACTAAACCAATTATTTTACCTGGTGGCCTAGTGCCACGTAACTAAGCTTGTGACCTGAGATAACCCAAAACAAAAGTAATTAAACAGTCCACGGACCCGAAACTGCCAAATCAATTAAGTCGCAGACGCACAAGTCTCATCTGGAGCACAAATAATGCCATCGACAAGAGTTGATACACCCGTAATCGGAAGTTTAGAAGGTAAGATTATGAAGTCTATGGTTAAATTCTCTTAACCTAAACCACAGCGCCCGGCAGCCTTCCGGTCAATAACCTTTTTTTTTTTTTTTCGCCAATTCATTCAAAGGAGCGACTATTAGATTATAATTAAAAAAAGGCAGCATGAGACCTTCATTTTCATAAAAAACATACGTTGTAATGTTTCATAAATCACTATAAGCATTATTAACATGTATCAGAATCAGAATAATGTTTGCCAAATGTATCAAATAAAACAATGTAAATGACACAAAATTTATATGAATACGAGACACTTGCAGAGTCAGTGTTGCACTGAATGAAACTTAAAAGTAATCATAGTTTATCTATTCACCTGTGCACAAAGATATTTCGAACATAGGAACATTTGTTAATTCTGATGGAATACCAATAGTCTGACTGAAACGTTGATACGTATCTTGTCTGTTAGTTCCTGGTACAAGGGAAGACGTTGGCAAACACAGACGATCATCTGATTTAATACAGCAGATACAGAAATATAGCAGAGGTCACAGCCTGAAATAAAAGTAATCAACAGCAATTCCGCTTCCAGTAACATCTTAATAGACATAAACAGTATAATAGATCTTTTATGAAAGGTCAAGGCGGACATGTAGAAATTTGTTGACTATTAACTTTTACGGGGTGTGGCAGGCGGGAGAATTTATTTATGTGACGTGTTGAAAAGAAAAAGCATAAGTGAGAAAGACTGCATGTTATTTTCGGTTTTATACTGTTATCGAGCAACTGGTTTTTGGTTGAATAGTTTAATGCTATAAATAAAGTATTACAAAGTCGGGAACCAGATTGATGAGTAACATCCGAGGGATAACCACGTCTCTATGACATCAAACAAAACATTTCTCGAAACAAATAAATCAAATTATTTTAATTGAAAAATACTTTTTATTATATCTGTGATATATTTTTGCTTGATACAATGATTTCATTTTTATATATTAAAATCTATAAGAAGATAAGACATTCTTGCTTTTACAGGGACGCAAATGTATGTCTTCAACAGGTGCGCATATCACTTCCCGATCCAGCTTTTTTTTTTAGTCAAAACACCTTGATTCAGTGAATAAACTTGAGATTATTATGCCCTGCCAGAGGCGGAGGGATATAGTTTTGGCGTCGTCCATCCGTCTTTCCGTCCGTCCGGAGCCATATCTAGAAAGTGGTTTGGAATATTTAAATAAAACTTCATGTACATGTTCACCGCTATAGGGAAATGCAGCATGTCAAATTTCAGTCAGATTGCCCAAGTAACACCAGAGTTATGGCCCTTCGTAGTTTCTAGCATTAACTATATAGGGTACTATAAATATGGCAATTTCTGCTTCATAACTTGTGACATATTTGACCTAGAACTATGAAACTTAAAATGAATTTAGATCACCATAATATGGTAGTGCACACACAATTTTATCAGGATCTCTTTAGTAACTTCAGAGTTATTGCCCTTTAATTGTTTAAAAATCCACATATTTGTACATAACAAACTAACCAATTGGTAGAATTTCATTAAACTTCTTTCATTTTTTTCCATGAAATGTGAAGTTGTACCCACACCCGGTCACCCCCACCGCCCTAGTCACACCCCCTCCACCTCCCCACCCCCATCCCACAATTTTTTTTTTTCATTTTTTAAAAAATCAAACCTTCCATGAATATTTTATCAACATGCAAAGTTTTACCCCCCCCCCCCCCCACCTCACTCCTCCATCCAGTCAGCCCCACCGCCCTGATCATGCACCAAATTTGTTTTTCTTTTTTTTTCGTCAATATTTATTATCAACATGTGAAGTTTTGTACCCTCACCTGGTCACCGTCTTTCCCCCCTCCCCCCACCCACCCCCAAATTATTTTTTTTAATTTTTCAAATCTTCCATCAATATTTATCAACATGTGAAGACCCCCACCCCGAATCACCACCTACGTTCCAGATTTCTTACTTGATTGCGCTCCATTAATAACTTCTGTTCTTTTAAGTTCAAATGTAATGAAATTATTTGCTTCTTAGTAACATCCTTAACTTTTTGCCGGATATATTTCTTTGCCATTCCTCAACACAAACCCATTCGACGGGGGATACCAATTCATCGAATTTGCTTGTTTCATTGATAATGGATAGATTTGAGAGTGACATATGGTCTAAAGTACCGGCATGTTTTTCTAGTTTATTACTGACATGTGCATTTTTCAAGAAAGCCTTCCTTTTAAGAGAACATTTGTTCACAATGCACTGCCCATCCACCAGAACGTACTATATCGCATAAAAGTGTTTTACAAATTGCAATTGATTAACATGAATGTTATAATTGACAAGCTTTGTTCGAAAAGCTGTATGACAAATACTAAATGAAAAATGGAGAACTGTTATGGAATTACCAAGGACACGGATTTTTAATGTCTCCATACCAAAATGACTACATCTGTTGCTGTTTGAACTAAATAGGTAAGTATATACATAACTGAGTCATTTTACAGTTGTTTAATGTTAATCAGAGGTAGTTTAATTTGGACTTTAGCACATTATTACATAAAACGAAGTATCCTCTCTAAATAGAAAGTTTAAAAAGTATTTTCTGGAAACTTCAGTTAACTTTAATATTTATGACATACTTCCATAGCAAATTATACTAATTATTTTTATGCCCCCCTTCGAAGAAAGAGGGGTAAATTGTTTTGCAGATGTCGGTCGGTCTGTCGGTTGGTCAGTAGGTCAGTCCAATCCGTTTCCGGATGATAACTCAAGAACGCTTGGGCCTAGGATCATGAAAGTTGATAGGGAGGTTGGTCATCACCAGCAGATGACCCCTATTAATTTTGAGGTCTTTATGTCAAAGGTCAAGGTCACAGTGACCCAGAATAGTTAAATGGTTTCCGGATGATAACTCAAAAACACTTGGGCTTAGGATCATGAAAGTTGAAAGGGAGGTTGGTCATGACCAGCAGATGACCCCTATTGATTTTGAGGTCAGTATGTCAAAGGTCAAGGACACAGTGACCAGGAACAGGAAAATGGTTTCCGGGCAATAACTCAAGAACGCTTGGGTCTAGTGTCAGGAAAATTGATAGTGAGGTTGGTCATGACCAGCAGATGATCCCTACTGATTTTGAGGTCATTAGGTCAAAGGTCAAGGTCACATTGGCCAGGAACAGTTAAACGGTTTCTGATCTTTTTGTCCAAAACCACAGGGCCTAGGGCTTTGATATTTGGTATGTAGCAAAATCTAGTGGTCCTCTACCAAGATTGTTCAGATTATTTCCCTGGGGTCAATGGCCCCACAAATATGGGGTCACATGGTTTATATAGAATAATATTGGAAAAAACTTTGAAAAACCTCTTGTCCAAAACCACAGGGCCTAGGGCTTTGATATTTTGTATATGACATCATCTAGTAGTCCTCTACTAAGATTGTTCAAATTATTCCCCTAGGGTCAAATATGGCCCTGCCCTGGGGGTTACATGGTTTATATAGACTTATATAGGGAAATACTTTGAAAATCTTCTTGACCAAACCACAAAGACTAGGGCTTTGATATTTGTAATGTAGCATCATCTAGTGGTTCTCTACCAAGTTTGTTCAAATTACCCCTCTAGAGTCAAATATGACCCCGCCCCGAGGGTCACATGGTTCATAAAGATTTATATAGGGAAAAACTTAGAATGTTCATGTCCATAACCTACATCAGTCAAATTTGGACCACATGTATAGTTTTGAGTGGCAAGATGAAGCTTGACATGAGTTGACCTTGATCTTGACCTACTTTCACATTTCTGTAGCTACAGCCTTCAAATTTGGACCACATGCATAGGTTTGTGTACCGAAACAAACTTTGACCTTGTTATTGACCTAGTGACCTACTTTCACATTTCTGAAGGTACAGGCTTCAAATTTGGACCACACGCACAGTTTTGTGTTTCGAAATAAAATTTGACCTTGACCAGAATTAGCTATTTTGACCTTGTCTGCACAATAGCAGCTTCATTTATGATTTGAATTTAATCAAACTTGCACAAAACTTATGTCACAATAAGGTCTTGGTTCCTTTCTTGAACCAGATTCCATTATGGGTTCCAGAGTTATGGCCCCAGAAAGGGCCAAAATTAGCTATTTTGACCTTGTCTGCACAATAGCAGCTTCATTTATGATTTGATTTTAACCAAACTTTAACACAACTTGTATCACCATAAGATCTGGATTCCTTTTTATTCGCCCAAAGGGACATATTATGTTATCGCCTTGGTGTCAGTCTGTCTGTATGTCTGTTGGATAGCAATTTCCCTTCCGCTCTGTAACTTTTGAACCCCTTGAAGGATTTCAAAGAAACCTGACACAAATGTTCACCTCATCGAAACAATGTGCAGAGCACATATTTCGGATGGCTCACTTCAAGGTCAAGGTCACACTTAGGGGTCAAAGGTCATATGACTTTGTTTTGTGTGTATATTGCTCTGCATTTGCGTCGATTGCAGTGCTCTTGTTTTATTTGGCAGATCCTTTTGTTCACTTACAATAATTTTTTTTAATTACTTCCCTTTTATATTACTATAAATAGCTTATTTAAGAAACTTTTTTATTATTGGCCATAGGGAAAAACCGAGACCACTTTTCTGTGGTACAACATGAATGGTACCTCCAATTTTTAGGTGTATTTTGACATATCTGTACCTTGTAAGAATTTTTTTAAATTTTGGTTAAATTCTTCCCTTTGTTGTTCCTGTCCTTTGGACTTAGATTTTTTTCTGAGGACTTAGATTTATTTTTAATTTCTTCCCTTTGTTGTTCCTGTCCTTTGGGCTTCATCAGTCAAAATTTTGCTCCTAACCTCCTCTGATGTAATCCTTCAGGCATGAAACTACTGGCCTGATTTGAAAATACTTTTATTTGAAGTAACTTTAAGAAAATTACAACTACATTTTCTCATAATTCTTTTGATTGATCTTGATTATGATTTTTTGACCTTCTTGTCCTTAAGTGCAATGATAACAGGTGAGCGATATAGGGCCATTTTGGCCCTCTTGTTTGCTAATAGGGAGTCAATTTTCAGCACTTTCTAACAATTTGAAAATACCTGGGCTTTAGCACGACATGTCAGCTTTTCATCTACAAGAAAATATTTGAACTCGGAATAAACACAAATCCCACAGGGATCCGTAACAGAGCAAGGGTATATGGAGATTTTTGGAACTTCGTCAAATCGTTCAAAAGGTCCTTTTTGATGTTGTCTGAAAGTGTCAGTTTATGCCTCAGATGTAAGATATTTGCGTATTTGAGAGCTGCAGACCTAGACATTTCAGAAATAATTTCAAAATGAATTTCGTATAATAAATGTTGATTCTACAGAAGCGTGAAAGGGCCATCAGACGCTAATACGTTTTATTACGTTACAGGTGCGGAAAGGATATAAGTTATGTTGCAAATCGAAAGTGAAAATAGATACAATTATACTTGTCATTTTTTTTTATTCTATAGTTGTGTCAATTTGAGATAAATAGAAAGACAAGTGTCAACTCTAAAGACAAGATTTCACTCATTCGGAAAGATTCTTGAAATATTCCACATGTAGAATTATATTGTAGCAGTTTATCACATGTTTTGACCTCTAGGAAGTGAAATAAAGCCCTTAAATAATTTTAGTATTACACTAGTGTAATAAAGCTTTGACGTTGACGTCGTTTTAAGTTAAGGAGACATGGGTCGATTTGACTTGGTCTATGATAGTTAAAGAAAGAGGCAATATTGATGTATCAGCAGGAACAGCTTACATGTGGTAAAAAGAATATTACATTTACAAAGTGTCTTATTGAACTCAATAAATAAAATTGATAAAATGCTCTATTAAACCTATGTTAAACCTAACCCTAAACTTTCGTCAGTACATTGTACACTCAATACATGTGTACATCCAATTGGGGCGATTTAATGTTGGCGGTAGAGCCTCGCAGCTCATTATTTTATTCAACCCCTTTATTTGATAAGAAAATACACTAACGTAATATCCTCTATTTATCAAACATTGTTTCATTCCACGTTCCTTTAAAGATGTACTATGCTCATCTTTTACATAAGCATTTCATCATTAGATATTGATATTAAATCTAGAAAATCCTCATCAAACATTTTTAACTTGGCTAAATATATAAACTAACTGTGTGTGCTGCAATCACAATTTAATTTCCATGTAGTAACAGTCGTTTTTTCCAAACAAACTTCCAGGTTTTTAGTGGCATTCATACTGTTTCTACTTGCACATTTATAAGTATGTAGTATGTAAATCTTATACATTATACCCACAAACATATTTATTTCATAATTACAAAAATAATATGCGGAAATTGTTCATATATTCAATTATGAAATTTGGGCATAATATATCTTTAACATTGTATAAATGACGTTCCTTTTATTCAAAACAGCGTAATGTGAGAGAATTATATATGTGTATGATGTAAACTACATAAAACTCACTTTTAGCATCAAAAACAAACAGCTCCGATCAGTCATTTGAAGATGATGATAAATTTGATTTTTAAAAAATGGCTGCCAATTTGATGATGTCATAAATCGGTCCAGTCGCAGAACTGAGACTGTCGACATGGCTTAAAATGATCTTCAGACATTACTGAACACATTGATATATGTCCCCGTTAATCGTTTTTCCAAACACATGGGACCCAAAATTTGACTCTAAGGAAACACACTATACAGTAAAATGAAAGTTACTGACAATAAAATGTTTCTCTTTCATAAAGGGCAGAAGATGAAAAGAGTCAGTTCTTCAGTGCAGTGCTTACAGTGAATGTGGAAGCCTCTAAGAAGACCACTGTTTATCCTGCTGTTCAAAAGTATATGTCTGAGGATACACCAGCAGGTATAAAATCATCAGAAGGCCAGTACAATAAATATATATTTTATTCATTTTTTCCCAAAACTGTGAAATTTAAAATAATTCAACTGTTTCATTAAATTTTCATTGCTGACATTGCATAATCACACTTGCCGCAGCTTAATTAGATCATCCAACCTTGTTTGGGTGGTGAATTTTACACAGAACAAGTGGACGAAATGACACTTTTCCGGTCTTGTAAGTATGTATGTAGACAATTTGTAACTGCTGTATACTGAATAAAATGAAAACAATGGGTGCATCTGGAGCACAAAAATGAGTCCATTTCTTAGTACATGAAACCAACGCTGTTTTCTCAAACAATGCCATATTGTCAGATGGGGGAAGGATATTTTTAGCTCACCTGTCACATAGTGACAGGGTGAGCTTTTGTGATCACCCTTCGTCCGTCGTCCGTCCGTCCGTCGTCCGTCCACAATTTCTTGTGAACAAGATAGAGACAACATTTTGCAAGCAATTTTGATCAAACTTGTACAAAACGTGTATTAGCATGATATCTCAGTTCCTTTTGAAAACTGGCCAGATCCCATCATGGGTTCTAGAGTTATTGCCCCTTAAAGGGCCAGAATTTGCTATTTTTGTGCGTCAACAATTTCTTGTCTGCACGATAGTGGTTTCATTTATGATTTTATTTTAACCAAACTTAACCATAAGATCTTGGTTCCTTTCTTGAACTGTCCAGATCCCATGATGGGTTCCAGAGTTATGGCCCCTGAATGGCCAAAATTAGCTATTTTGACCTTGTCTGCACAATAGCAGCTTCATTTATGATTTGATTTTTACCAAACTTGCACACAACTTGTATCACCATAAGATCTTTGTTCCTTTCTTGAACTGTTAGATTCCTTCATGGGTTCCAGAGCTATGGGCCCTGAAAGGGTCAAAATTAGCTATTTTGACCTTGTCTGCACAATAGAAGCTTTATTTATGATTCGAATTTAATTAAACTTGCAGAAAACTTGTGTCACCACAAGATCTCTGTTCTTTTCTTGAACCGACCAGATCCCATCATGGGTTCCAGAGTTATGGCCCCTGAAAGGGCCAATCTTAGCTTTTTTGACCTTGTCTGCACAATAGCAGCTTCATTTATGATTCGATTTTAATCAAACTTGCACAAAACTTGTGTCACCACAAGATCTCGGTTCCTATCTTGAACCAACCAGATCCCATAACGGGTTCTAGAGTTATGGCTCCTGAAAGGGCCAAAATTAGCTTTTTTTTACCTTGTCTGCACAATAGCAGCTTCATTTATGATTTGATTTTAACCAAACTTGCACACAACTTGTATCACCACAAGATCTTGGTTTCTTTCTTGAAATGGCCAGATTCCGGTATGGATTCCAGAGTTATGTCCCCTGATAGGGCCAGAATTAGCTATTTTGACCTTGTCTGCACAATAGCAGCTTCATTTATGATTTGAATTTAATCAAACTTGAACAAAACTTGTGTCACTATAAGGTCTTGGTTCTTTTCTTGAACCGGCCAGATACTTTATGGGTTCCAGAGTTACGGACCCTGAAAGGGCCAAAATTAGCTATTTTGACCTTGTCTGCACAATAGCAGCTTCATTTATGATTTGATTTTAACCAAACTTGCACACAACTTGTATCACCATAAGATCTCGATTCCTTTTTATACGCCCGAAGGAACATAATATGTTATTGCCTCGATGTCTGTCTGTCTGTATGTCTGTTGTTTAGCAATTTCCCTTCCGCTCTGTAACTCTTGAACCCCTTGAAGGATTTCAAAGAAACCTGGCACAAATGTTCACCTAATCGAAACAACGTACATATTTCGGATGGCTCACTTCAAGGTCAAAGTCACACATAGGGGTCAAAGGTCATATGACATTGTTTTGTGTGTATATTGCTCTGCATTTGCGTCGATTGCAGTGCTCTTGTTTTTATTTGGCAGATCCTTCTTTTGTTGACTAACAATAAATTTTTTCAGTTACTTCCCTTTTATGTTACTATAAATAACTTATTTAGAAACTTTTTTATTATTGGCTATAGGGAAAAACAGAGACCATTTTTCTGTGGTACATGGTACCTCCAATTTTTAGGTGTATTTTGACATATCTGTACCTTGTAAGAATTTTTTTTTTCTTTTTGGTTAAATTCTTCCCTTTGTTGTTCCTGTCCTTTGGACTTTGATATTTTTTCTGAAGACTTAGATTTATTTTTTCATTTCTTCCCTTTGTTATTCCTGTCCTTTGGGCTTCATCAGTCAAAATTTTGCTCCTATCCTCCTCTGATGTAATCCTTCGGGCATGAAACTACTGGCCTGATTTGAAAATACTTTTATTTGAAGTAACTTTAAGAAAATTTCAAAGTAACTTTAATAAAATTTCAACTATATTTTCTCATAATTCTTTTGATTGATCTTGATTATGATTTTTTGCCCTTCTTGTCCTTAAGTGCAATGATAACAGGTGAGCGATATAGGGCCATTTTGGCCCTCTTGTTATTAGTTTTTAAGAATATCGCATTATATACAGTGCACATTGGGATCAAGAAATTATTAAAGAGCCCGTAACTTCTTAAGACAAAGCATGCGTATTTTCATAGAATTACTTAGGTTTGTTTCTCAAATATCGTCTGAAACCCTGATGCAGTGCAGTTTCAATTGTGTCACAATGCAACACAATCAAGTGGATAGTGTTCTGTTTCTTGCTTTCCGGGCATTATTCCTGATAAAAAAGTTGGTTTGACCTGACACAAAATAACCTATAAATGTTCTTTACCATTACACTGATCGGGCCATTCTAATACAGTTGAATTTTCAAATGCGGTCTTTCTCAGAAACAATTTCAAGTCCAGTCTCAAAATAATGTACACATTGAATTTTGGTTATCTCGAAGTAAAATGGTTGATCCCTTGGAATGCGAGTTACTGTAAAATCCCCCAAACAAACGAGACTTACCGGAAGTTGATGTTTGGTTGTGATTCTGTGTAGTCATACTTCTACTTGAGGGATCATATGAGATGCGTGCCAAACATGACTGTGATTGTCAGTCCTTAAAAGCGTAAACATAAGGCCAAAAATTTTTGACTTAGAAAAACAAAAACTTTCCTACAAATGTAAGAAAGCATAAAATGTATAAAGCACATAAGGGAGGGAAACATATACCATATCAAGGGTGGGCATATGATCCCTCGAGTAGAAGTATGACTACATAGAATCACAACCAAACATCAACTTCAGGTAAGTCTCGTTTGTTTTGGGGATTCTATTATGTCATACTACTCTCGGTCTCATATGAGACTTCAAAGCAATGACAAAAATTTTTGGTCTCATACTATACAAATAAATATTTGTACATACCCAGAAAAATAGATTAACATGACAACACAGCATCTGCAAAAGTTGTCTCTGTACATTTTTGTTGAATGTTCTTGTTGTAATACTGAGCAAAGGTCTGTGCATTGGTCCATCCAGCCACTTTCAAAATTTCACCCATAGGAATATAATTAGCTCTGGCCTTGGAAGTTGAAGCTGCTCTCACACTATGTGCTTTAAAAACTGATATATCTATCCCTGATAAACACGTAACTGTTTTCAACCATCCACTAATGGTACTTGCAGTAACTGCTGCATGTGGTTTCAAATAACTAGTATCGAGCTTTACGGTAACGCAAGTATACTTTCACACTTGGTGATGGATTTGAAAAGTTTCGTCAGAAGTTTTAAAAAAGCGCACCCTAGCGGACTGGTGCTCACAGGAAGTACTTCTTTCCGGAGTGAATACAGAACTTCATTCAATTGCTAAAATTGATTCATCACTCAACAATAATGAAAGAATGATTTCCAGTTGTTTGAAAAAAATGTTATTTGCATTTAAAAGATCAAGCATCGGCCAGAAAATGGAAAAAGTGTCATTAATAAGCAGAAAGAAATGGGAACGCGCTAATGACGTCACCGTGACACCGGCTTCCCATAAATTTTGCAACGTATGATATTCACTGTTATAGGCATGGTGACACTAAATGTAGACTTTTTCCAAGTGAATAGGTTCTCCTGAATTCTTGTGACTAGTGAATAATTTCTTTGTGACAAATAAATGATGCATAATATTTTTAGCTAAATCCGATTTCTTTGAGCTCGCTTTGAGGCTTTGCCTTATTTCATATTAAAAAATGAATCCACTTCATTCCGTAAAGTTTGAGTTCTTTTAATATATTCATTCAACGTATGTACAACACATAACCTCTTATCAAGAGGATAACTTCTCAAAGTTATATAAGGTACAGGCCTACCTGGCTTTGACTGTTTTAACGAGTCCTTATATTGTAAAACATAAAAATCAGAACCTTGCCTAAGGTTTTTCAACGTGAGAAGTTGTAAAGACTGAGCTCTACTAGCCTGGGTTAATGCAATCAACATTACCAACTTTAGAGTTAATACTTCCAAAGGAAGCAATTCAACTGACTGCAAACTTTTCAAATAACTAATTGTTTTACCTACATACCATGTTTCCTATATACCGAACTCTAGGTGGACGCAAGTTGTTATTGTTCCCTGACAAAATCTTTTAACCAAAGGATGTTTGCCAACTATAAAACTGTCCAGAATAATTCCTAGTGCTGATAAAGCACATCTTGCTATATTAATTGTTTCATATGACAAACCAGAATCAAATAACATTGTGAGATAATCCAAAACTGTGCTTATAGTAACTTGAACTGGACTAACTTGTTTTTGTGCCCCCCCATGAGTGGTGGGGGCATATAGATTTGGTCTTGTCCGTGCGTGCGTCCATCCATCCATCCGTCCGAAGTTCGTGATGCGCCTAGCTCGAAAAGTATTTGATACAAATTGATGAAACCTTGCATGAGTGTTTATCATGATATGAACTTGCGCACCTCCTATTTTTCGTCTGGCTCCGCCCCCTATTTTCAGAGTTATGGCCCCTGAAATAGTGAAAAATGCACATTTTCACCTTGTGACACGCCTAGCTCAAAAAGTATTCGATATAAATTGATGAAACCTTGCATGAGTCTTAATCATGATATGAACTTGCGCACCTCCTATTTTTCATCTGGCTTCGCCCCCTATTTTTAGAGTTATAGCCCCTGAAAAAGTCAAAAATGCACATTTTCACCTTGTGACATGCCTAGCTCAAAAAGTATTTGATATAGATACATGAAACCTTGCATGAGTCTTGATTATGATATGAACTTGCACACCTCCTATTTTTCATCTGACTTTGCCCCCTATTTTCAGAGTTATGGCCCCTGAAATAGTAAAAAATGCGCATTTTCACCTTGTGACACGCCTAGCTCAAAAAGTATTTGATATAGATTCATGAAAAACTTGCATGAGTCTTAATCATGATATGAACTTGCGCACCTCCTTTTTTTCATTTGGGTCCGCCCCCTATTTTTAGAGTTATGGCCCCTGAAATAGTAAAAAATACACATTTTCACCTTATGATGCACCTAGCTCAAAAAGTATTTAATATAAATGGTCGAAAACTTGGATAAGTCTTTATCATGATATAAACTTGCACACCTCTAATATTTTGGCTGGCTCCACCACCTATTTTTAAAGTTATGGCCCCTGAAATAGTAAAAAAAATGCACTTTTTTCATCTAACTATGTGCCTAGCTCAAATAGTAATAGATGTAAATTCAGGAAACCTTGCTGGAGTCTTTATCGTGATGTGAACTTGCACACTTGGCATTCCTCTTGAGAATCTTAGCTCTTATTACAGAGTTATGGCCCCATGAAATAACCAAAATAGTGGATTTTTTGTTTGTGATGCTCAAAAAGTAAAGGGCCTAGAATAATGAATCCTTTTCATAAAATGATTGTTGAGGCTATACTCCATTAAGACTGCAAACATTTGAATTATTGGCCCTCATTTATGACAAATGTACCAGTGGGGGGCACACCCTGTGTCCTACAGACAAATTCTAGTTTACTACAGAACTGAAACCATATCTTGATGTAAACTGAGTACTGTTTCTGGGTACCTGGTTTCCATGAAGACATGATAATGTCAGCAGCCCTCTCTGAAATTTTTCTGTCTTCAAGCGATTTCCTGATAATCGAGATGCTATTAAAGTTAGTTTGTCCAGAGGATGTACCTTGTTTGTGCATGGGATGTACAATACTTTCTGAGCTTCTGGAATCACATATGGAAAGGAAAGTCTATCAGAAGATCCATGAAACTGTTCCACCAGTTCTGTGTTGGCCAAAGTGGTACTATCAATATACATTCGCTGTGATCCTTCCTGACTTTTTGTAGAGCTCGTCCAATCAAACTGAAAGGACAGAAAATGTACATAAACATTTTTGACCAATCACAAGAAAAAGCATCAATAAACAAAGCCTCAGCATCTGGCTTTCATGACACATATTTTGGCAATTGTGTGTTTTATACCTAGAGGCAAACATGTCTACTTCTGGTCTTCCCCAAATACATATAATTTTGCTAAATACTGCTTCATTAAGCTTCCACTCTATATTATCATTAAAATGTCTTGACCCATGATCAGATATATTTTCTTTGCTGGATATATAAGAGCAAGACAACCATATTGACCTTTCCATGCACCAAACACAAAGTTTATGTGCTAGGTCATTGCACTACAGATTTACAGCCACCCATATTTTTATGCCCCCAAAGGGAGGCATATTACTTTTCAACTGTCCATCCGTTCATTAGTTCGTTCGTCACAACGTTAACTTTTTGCATGAAGGCACTTTACTCGCGAACCACTGCACCCAGGACCTTCAAACTTCACATGCTGATAGTACTTATTGAGTACACGACCCCTAATGACTTTGGGGTCACCAGGTCAAAGGTCAAGGTCACCAGGTCAAAGGTCAAGGCGCTGCGGGGGGCATTTGTCAACATTAGTGACAGCTCTTGTTAATATAAGAAACAGTGCATGAGTTATCTGACAAAAGTTTCACATGAATATTTTGTTTTGTCTTACAGAAAGCCCTTATAGATAAACTTGCTGCTAACAGCTCTAGATAAGTATAGGTAAGAGGTTCTGATAACCGGGCAAAGCCCGGTTATCAGAACTTCTTACCTACTTATTGGCAAATATGTGGGGGTGAAGAAATCTGACCTTCCTAATTAACCATGAAATTAAAAAAAAATTGTTGTTGTCAAACAAATTTGTGTCTTCAGAGGTAAGCTGAGTGCGAATTGCGTCATTTATTTTTGTCTGTAATTTTTGGAGCCAAAATTGATGTGAATGTCTAGCAAAATGGTGGACCGTTTCCAGTTTGTTTCAAAGGATTAATATGTTTAGCAAAGAATTAAATGTTTAATTAAATATTTTCACACTTCATAATATCAGTGTGTCACTGCATTCCTGTAAAGTACACCACAATAAATGAGTCTGATAAATAAATTGCCTTTATCACTTGATTGTGGTCTTATCATGACCTTCCCAATTAAACCTGTCAGTTTAAAGTTACGAAATAAGAACCGGGTTCTTACTGAATTTTTGGGGAATCATGAAGAACGCACCATTAAGAGGCAGTTTGCCAATAAGTATAGGTAAGAGGTTTTGATAACCAGGCAAAGCCCGGTTATCAAAATGTCTTACCTACTTATTGGCAAATATGTTGGGGTGAAGAAATCTGACCTTCCTAATTAACCATGAAATTGCTGTTGTCAAACAAATTTGTGTCTTCAGAGGTAAATTGAGTGTGAATTACATCATTTATTTCTCAAGCTAGATTTTTACACTTCATAATATCAGTATGTCACTGCATTCCTGTAAAGTACACCACAATAAATGAGTCTGATAAATAAATTGCCTTTATCACTTGATTGTGGTCTTATCATGACCTTCCTAATTAAACCTGTCAGTTTAAAATTTCAAATAAGAACCGGGTTCTTACTGAATTTTTGGGGAATCATGAAGAATGCACCATTAAGAAGCAGTTTGCCAATAATTTATATGATGTTGTGCTTCTTCAGTGGACCATCTGCCACCAATCTCTTGTTTTTGACATGTTCCAGCCCAGCCTAAACTTGAGGCATCAGTTGTAATTTCTAGGTCAGCATTGCCATGATCTATATCTCTGTTTTGGGATGACAAATTGTCTATCCACCACTTCAGTTCCAGTCTCATGTCATCTGTGACAAACATTTTACATGAAAAATCACCTTTTGACTTTTTCAGTGCTTCTATTTTTTCTTTTTCTATTTTTCTATAAAAAAGAGGGCCATATTCAACAGCACTAAAACTTGATACCATAAGGCCAAAATGTCTAGCCACAGTTTTAATAACAACTCTAGACTTTTTGTATAAATCAACACATTCCTGTATAAGTGTCATAACTTTGACTTGTGGAAGAGTAACAATCATTTTTCTGAATCTATATCATTACCTAAAAAGGTGATTTTTCTTGTAGGAACAAGAACTGACTTCTCATTGATCATGAAACCATGTGTCATCTAAGTGACAGTATCTTTGACATTAGATTCACATTCTGAAAAAGTCTCCCCAGGGAAGAAGGAGTCGTCAATATATCCAGAATTTGTATACCCATGAAGACGCAAAGTTGCATAAAGTGGTTTCATGATCTTTTTAAATATTCTTGGGGCAAAAGAAATACCATTTGGTAAACATTGATACTGATATATAATACCAGAGTTTTCAAAACTTAATTTTATCTGGTCTTTTTCTGCAATGCAGCATCTTGTGAAATATGCATCTTGTAGGTCGACTGAAGCCATGAAACAGCCTGGCTTAACAATCCCTTACAGAAGAAAAAGGCCTGCTGTGTACTCTTGCTGTGTACATACAGCGTATATGATGCGTACATGATGTGTACTGAAATCAAGGGCTTTAAATAGTACGCAGGATATACACCGCACATACACCGATAGTACGTTTGTAGTACACTTTTGACATGCAAATGAGCTCTGCCGCGTACTACTTGCTGCGTACATGCTGTGGACTACATAGTACACAGGATGTACGCTGGAGGAATTTAGTATGCGGGAAATAGTACGCAGCATGTACGCGGCACATACACTTTTCACATGCAGATGAGCCTGCAGTGTACTCTCCTTGCGGCGTACATGCTGTGTACTCCTGCGGCCTACATGCTGTGTACTCCTGCGGCGTACATTCTGTGTACTCCTAGCCCGAGTCCTGCGGCGTACATGCTGTGTACTCCTGCTGCATACATACTGTGTACTCTTGTGGCGAAACTGCTGTGATAATGTAAATTCCTTACCCCACCAACTTTCTTATGCAAATGCTGATCATTTGGACAGAAAAAAACAGAAAAAAGATAAGTGACATGCATCAATAAGTATTTACCCTTACCAAAATAATGTAGATTGATGTTATCAAATAAATTAGTATGCTTTTCTTCATCCACTTTTCAATGAAATAAATCAATTTTTGTAGCATGTAATTTGGTAAACATCTGGAGAAAATGGCGTAACTGCATCAAGGGGAAACAACTTTAATGCAACTAAATATAAGTGTTATAAATTTCGAAGTATCTGCGGTGTACATGCAGTGTACTATTTTCTTGTACAAGTCCCTCCTGCGTACATGCAGTGTACTCCTTAAATTTTCAGAGTCTGTGCTGCGTACTTGAAGTGTACTAGTGACCTCCTGCGTACATGCTGTGTACTCGTCAAAATAGTACGCGGCATGTACGCGGCATGTGGTGTATGTAAAATGTACTCCTCTGGCGTACTACTGTGTTCGCGGCATATACACAGCAAATACGCAGCATGTACGCCACAGAGGCTTGCTTCTGTAAGGGTTAAGGCGTAAAACTGATTCAAATGTATCCATCTTGAAATGATGATACGGTATATTTTTGTTAAATTCTTTCAAATTTAGAATTACTCTGTATTCACCTGAATTTTTTTTAGGCACAAGAAAAATTGGAGGAATAAATACTCGAGGATGATGTTCTAACCTTTTTATTACTTTCTTTTCTTTGAATTTCCATGTCAACAACATTTTCTTGTTCGTGAGTAAATTTAGTCATGATATGATTTGTTTGAACTGAATCAATACCATTCAGAAATTCAATATGACAGTGTCTAGCAATGTCCAAAATATATTCATCCGGAGTTATTTTTCTCCAATTTTGCTCATAAAATCTAAGCTGTCTAGCTTTAAATTGTTTACTAACCTTCTCTATTTCTTCTGCCCCTCCTTGGAGTTTTTTGTCATGGTGAAACTTGAGAGTTTCAGCAGGTCTGTAGCCACGACCTCTATATCCATGCCACAAAGGACGTCCACCTCTACGATAAGGAACACCTCTGTATCCCCTTGCACTGGAAGATCGACCTATTTTCCCAAGTCTGCTCATATCTTGAATGTCTTTAACATTTCTATTTATATCACTCTCATTACCATACACAAATTCTGTATATGGCAAACTGGGAGAAGTCAGAGGAAAGTACTTTGGATCAAGATCATTTTTATGAGCTTCTTTTCTTCTGTTGTTAATCAATTATGCTTAAGAAATAATATATCTCATCCAGTGATTTGTCATTGAATAAATCATTGTTTGGAGTTCAGATGCGAAGGAATTATATCACGAGGGCGCAGCCCGAGTGATATAATAATACGCATCTGAACGACAAACAATGATTTATTCAAGAGCAAATCACTAAATGAGATATATTATTTCGATTCTAACATGTTTCCAAGGATTTTTAAATACATCCTTGACGACATTCATTAAATATTTGCCTGTTTTCAATCGGTTTCTTTTCCAGCGCGCCGCTATGCCATTTGACGCAATGACGTAATAATTGTGACGTCAGAACAGTGATTTGTTGTATAATAATTCACTGTTTTCTGCCTTCTTTGTTTAATAGGAAAATGAATCGGACCGTGTTAGAATTAACAAATAATCTAGGCCTTTGAGTGGTTTATCGGCTGATTTACCACGGTTCAGAGTTCAGATGCGTAGGAATTGAACCACGAGAGCGTTAGCCCGAGTGGTTAAATACTGAAGCATCTGAACGATGAACCGTGGTAAATAAGATGATAAATCACAAGAAGGCCTAGATTGTTTTCATTCTGACATGCTCATTGATATATTTCAATAAATATTATGCTGGACTTCATTTACACGAGGAGTAATGTATCGGACGTCATGCGGCAATTTGACGTCATAATTGACGTCATAATGCTCTCGCGCGTCAACCGTTGTTTATCGCTTAATATACAGAGCTTGATTTCCTTCTTTGTTTAACTGGAAATCTAACCGAGACATGTTAGAATAAAGCGTTAGTTCCCCATTCAACAAGCTGTGGATCTAATGACTCTGCTTTATCTAACAGTTTCACAATGTTAAGTGAAGCTTTAATTAAACAGTTTTGCACAGTTTGCATTTTGGCGTCATCAATCTGAGTATGCGGTTTTAAGAGCCTCCATATACCTGGATTTACTCTAGTTTTCGTCAGAGCTTCACAATTTTCTGGTCTGATTATTAGCCACCATCATCAGATGGTGGGCTATTCAAATCACTCTGCGTCCGTGGTCCTCCCGTCCGTTAACAATTTCTCGTTATTACATCTCCTCAGAAACTACTGGGGGGATTTTGACCAAACTTTGTCAGAACGATGTATTTGTACCCTAGTTGTGTCCCCCTGAAAATCAGACTGGTTCAACAATTTTTGAGTGAGTTATGGCCCTTTATTCATTTTTATAATTTACACAGATTTGTCCAAAACCACAGAGCCTAGGGCTTTGATATTTTGTATGTGACATCATCTAGTGGTCTTCTACTAAGATGGTTCAAATTATCCCCCTAGTCAAATATGGCCCAGCCCCGGGGGTCACATGGTTTACATAGACTTATATAGGGAAAAACTTTGAAAATCTTCTTGTCCAAACCACAAAGCCTAGGGCTTTGATATTTGTAATGTAGCATCATCTAGTGGTTCTCTTCCAAGTTTGTTAAAAGTATCCCCCTAGGGTCAAATATGGCCCCGCCCTGGGGGTCACATGGTTCATATAGACTTATATAGGGAAAAGCTTTTAAAATCTTCTTGTCAATAACCTACAACATTCAAATTTGGACCACATGTATGGTTTTGAGTGGCAAGATGAACCTTGACATGAGTTGACCTTGATTTTGACCTAGTGACCTACTTTCACATTTCTGTAGCTACAGCCTTCAAATTTGGACCACATGCATAGTTTTGTGCACTGAAAAAAACTTTGACCTTGACATTGACCTAGTGACCTATTTTCACATTTTTGAAGGTACAGGCTTCAAATTTGGACAACATGCATAATTTTGTGTTCCTAAATGAAATTTGACCTTGATTTTGACCCAGTGACCTACTTTCACATTTCTCAAGTTACAGCCTTCAAATTTGGACCGCATGCATGGTTTTGTGACCCGAAACAAACTTTGACCTTTACATTGACCTAGTGACCTACTTTCACATTTTTGAAGGTACAGGCTTCAAATTTGGACCACATGCATAGTTCTGTGTTCCAAAATAAAATTTGACCTTGATTTTGACCTAGTGACCTACTTTCACATTTCTCAAGCTACAGCCTCCAAATTTGCACCACTTGCATAGTTTTGTGTACCGAAATGAACTTTGACCTTAAGATTGACCTAGTGACCTACTTTCACATTTCTGTAGCTACAGGCTTCAAATTTAGACCACATGCATAAGATTGTGTACCAAAACAAACTTTGACCTTGACATTGACCTAGTGACCTACTTTCACATTTTTGAAGGTACAGGCTTCAAATTTGGATCACATGCATAGATTTGTGTTCTGAAGTGAAATTTGACATTGATTTTGACCTAGTGACCTACTTTCACATTTCTCAAGCTACAGCCTTCAAATTTGGACCACTTGCATAGTTTTGTGTACCGAAATAAACTTTGACCTTAAGATTGACCTAGTGACCTACTTTCAAGTTTCTCAAACTACAGCCTTCAAACTTGATAGTCTGCCTATATATCCAAAAAAGAGGCCTAGAAATTGCCTTTGATGGCATTTTTTGTTAATGCCTGACAGCCATATTCATTGTTACCTTTATAAAAACTGGAAACTTTTCAGGGGGGCTGTCGCCTTCTAAGGGTCATAGTAAGGTCACAGCACAAGGTCAAAGGTCAATAAGTGCATTTTTGTTATAAACTTCAGGTTTTCGCCATTTTTGCTACATTCTAATACAAACTTGTAATTTTTTGGTGATAATTATGAATCTGAGAAGTAAAATAAATTACTTCAAATAGATTTATTGCATTTGAAACTGGCAAAATTCAAAACGACTAAGGTTATTTCTATAGAATAAGCTTAACTTTTCGTACGTTCTGATATTTTGTTTCTTTATGGGATTTATCTTTCTCGTGTTTCTAAAACTTCTGCTTTCAGGCTAACAATTTCCATAAAGGCTGGTTGGTTACCTGTATGATTGTCTGAATGAACAGTACAGGTAGAAAGAAATCTATGGCGCGTATTTGATAAAGACTAGTACAGTCAAACTTCGTTTGCTCGAACTCGAAAAACATTTTGCTTGTCCCGTCGAGCTCTAGGAAACATATTTTGACTGTACTAACTGTTGACAGATCTAAAGTTTCCTTCGGAAGCATAGAACTCAAGGACGTAAAAATAGCAAACTCGGTTTGATTAAGTCTGTTTGTGAGATGTGCAAATTCTCGCAAGCATTATCTAAAATGATCTATGCTGTCGATCAAAACTCTATTCCGGTGATTTACGCTTGTGCTGTAGCAATTTCATGAATGTGTGGGCGTTACATACGTATCAAAGTGTAAATACAAATATTAGATAACCGCAAATGATATGTTTTTCGCGTGTTTATTTTTTTTTTCTCATTCCATTAGCACGAAAATGGTACTTTTCATATTTTTGAATCAGGTAAAAAATATCTCTGTGCACATTAACATTATGCGATAGGTATTTCAACAACAACACGTATTATGTATAGTTTTTTTATCTCATCAACGTTTCGGCTAACGCCTTCATCAGGATAATACACATACAAATATAAACAACGGACGTGACGTAAAACTGATAACGTAACGTCAAATGGCGGGAAAACGTTAATCAAAATATCAAAATGCAAATACATATAATTATATACATATAATTAGTACAAGGTACTATCCCGGATATGAAAATACCCAAAATTTCCTATAGGAAACATTAGGCTATTATAAGAACTGGTAACCGCTCTTCAAGTGTTTCCAATATCTACAATTTTGTAACTTGTTCTATATGATAATAAGATGTCATAACTTCAAAAAGGCTTAATAATTGTCAGTGAATTTGAAAGTATATCGAATGTTATTAGTATGATCTTTACGACTGTGAATATAGGAGCAAAGCATGTTTGTTTTCCTGTTTCAACACCTTTAGATTTCCGGGTGATTGGTTGGTGATAGAACCGAGTAGAGCAAACTTACTAATGTATCACAAAGGAATCTACTGATGTTATAAGATAAACAAATGTGAGCTTACGCTATTGTAGCCTTAAACGTGTAAAATAAATATATTGTCAATTAGATATAAAAAAAATATGAATAAACCCCATAACTTTACGCAAGCTATACGTCTCAGCCTGACATATTCAGTCAGCATTATATGTTTATTATAAACCCATCGTTTTGAATTTCAAATCTCTTCTTCATGCTCTTCTCATCCTGCAGGGAGTTATTTTTATGCATTGTATATCTCTTGGTAACTATCGAACCACCATATTTCATCATTTTGATTAGCTGAACCATCATCTGTCAGTAATCATAAAAATATCGGAGGGTATAACTTCAATATTTCACTGAATGAGCCTCAATGTTACTATTATATTAGATTCTAAATCAACCTGATGTTTTTATACCTTTATTTTTACATTTTTATTTGTAAAACATCTGAATGAATAATGTTTCAGTGTCAAGACACAAGCTTTGTTTTCACAATGTTATCAAGGACATCCTGTCTGAAACCAAGTGTCAGATCTGTAAATTGTTACGATCTGATTTGTTTTCAACTTTTGTTTTGAACAGGAGGTAAGAGAGTAGAAGCAAAGCCAAAGATAAAAAGAATCGAAACAGAAATAGCGTGCTGAATTTTCAGTCTAAAATGATGCAAATATCGCATTAAGAGCATCGGTGAGAGAAAATCTAGTTCTTGAAATGTGCTACGTAATTGCAAATACATAGAATATGATTAATCAATTTTGTCATTAATGTGGTGTCTTTAATGACGTCATAAACCTGATAAAAAATTAACATGTTCATATTGAAAATGTAGACGGATGTTCCATTAGAACTAAACAGAGTTGAACATTCAGAATATAATAATTTGAAATTCATTGAATTAATAGGATCAAAGTGTACTACTGTGATTTGGAATTTCCTAATTATGTGACTTTTAATTTAAGGGTTACCTTATCGTTACCCTTACAGTTAAATGAATTTACGTCAGGCTATGATCGTTTTAATGTTATATTATAATAAAATAATCATTTAACATTGTGTAAAACATTCATTCAAATCTGTCAAAATTTGGCGATGAAGGGAATAAAACAAGTGTGGAGTTAGAAAAGTTGTTGAGTATATTATTAATATACGCACTATTTTGCTACCTTTAATAACATAGAAGTCATTTTTAAAAGTTCAGTTTTGACCTTGACATGTCTGTGACCTTGAAATTACATTGAAATAACCCTTGGATACGACAGTTTCAAAAATATTTCTCTAGTTCATCCACATATAAAGATTAGCAAATATGTCAAGTAAAACACACATTGCCATCGTATGCCACTTTTCCCAGACATATTATTCTAATAGTATATAATATTATATATATATATATTATATATATATTTTATATATTTTCATCTAATACTAAAGATGCGTTGAGACACAATATTTAAACCAATTTAGATGGTATAAGAAAATAAAACAAATGCATAGCGGCATAGTTTATTTGTAAATGCACTTATTTGACCTTTGACCCCATTGTACTGTAATTAGGAACCCTGGAAGGCGACAGCCCCTTTTTAATTTCATGTTCGATCCTAAGGAACACTTTTATACTAATATCCGAGCATTAACAAAAAATGCCATCAGAAGTCACATTTTCTCAATATATTGGCAGACTATGATGCACATGCATAGTTTTGTGTATAAAGAACTTTGTCCTTGAAATTGATCTAGTGACCTACTTTCACATTTCTCAAGCTACAGCTTTCGAATTTGGACCACATGCACAGTGTTGTGTACGGAAATGAAATTTGACCTTGAGCTAGTCAATAAGTCTTGAAATTTGGAACACTCAAAAATGGCACATTGGTGGGCGCCAAGATCACTCTGTGATCTCTTGTTTCTTTTACTATTTCTTAGACCCTTTCTTCCAAAACACCGTTTCTAAATGAACTATTTACAAACTGTGACAGGTCTTCATCCACTCTTGTGTCTACTTTTTCTGCTAAAAGAAACTTGTCTGACAGGCCTTTAAATGACGTCTTTGCTTCTTACGTGACAAAAACTCACCATAAGACAGCTCATCATCCCCCAGACTTTGCTTTTCAGCTGAATCCTTTTCACTAGCCTCGTTATCAAAACCGCAGGAATCATAACCTTTGTAATTACCCTTGAAATTACTGTCATAATCTTCATACAAGTTATCTACTCTGTCTGACAAAGCTTTCAGATCTTTACCCTGTTTATTAATATAATTGTTCATTTTTTGAAGAATTTTGAACATTTCTGAATTCAAGTTCTTCTCACATGTGACTGGAGTCTTTCCTTTAGCAGACACTGTATCCTTCACCAGCAATTTGTCAGACTTTTTACCAGTTTCCTTACGAGAAACACTGATTTCTGACTTTTCCACCTCACATGGAGACCAGTTATTTTTACTATAATTATGTTCTATATAGACACTGGACACTATTGCAATTTTGCATGCATTCCAAACCCCCTAAAAATACCTGAACTCAACAGAACTATTCAAGAGAAAAAATTCCAGCCACAACAAACATGGGGTTGACCGGATCTTTTTTCCATCATTTTGAACCAAATCGCATGCGTATGAAGAATCTCTCTAGATGGCCGCAAACAGGCAAAACTGGCCCTATCAAAAAGTCATGTTATGCATATTCTGACATTCTCATTCTGTCAAATTGTACATGTACCTACTAGTTCACATCTCCTCTATTCAATTATGCCATTTATTGCAGGTCTTTCACTCAAAAATTCACCAATATTCACCATCAAACAGAGGAACTATTTTCCTTATTATGGCCAACCAAGGGCAAAAAACTGTGATCTTGTGTCACGTTGAACAGCTGATCCTCGGAAGTTAGAAAAATAATCTCTAACCCCCAAAAAAATTTTGTTTTAAATTTATTTTTAGCTCAACTATACGAAGTATGGAGAGCTGTCCTACTCGACCTGGCATCGGCGTCAGCAGTTTGGTTAAAGTTGTGATGAACTTTCACTTTATCTCTGTAATTACTTGATGGATTTGTTCCAAACTTAAAATAGTTATTCCTCATCATCACCCACATCATATGGCACAAGGGCCATAACTCTCACACCAATATTTCATGAATTATCCCCCCTTTTTACTTAGAGTTTCAGGTTAAAGTTTTGATGCACTTTCACTCTATCTCAGTTATTACTAAATGGATTTGATTCAAACTTTAAATAGTTGTTCCACGTTATCACCCACATCATATGATGCAAGGTCCATAACTCTGGTACAAATTTTTCATGAATTATGCCCCCTTTTCACTTAGAATTTCAGGTTAAAGTTTTGGTGCACTTTCACTCTATCTCTGTTATTACTAAATGGATTTGATTCAAACTTAAAACAATTGTTCTACATCATCACTCACATCATATGACACAAGGGTCATAACTCTGGCACCAATATTTCATGAATTATGCCCCCTTTTTACATAAAATTTCTGGTTAAAGTTTTGATGCACTTTCACTCTTTATCTGTAATTTATTAACCAAACAGATTTGATTCAAACTTAAAATAATTGTAGCACATTATCACCCTGGCATAACTCTGGCACCAATATTTCATGAATTACTTAGAATTTCAGGTTAATGTTGGTGCACCTTCACTTTATCTGTGTTTTTACTTAATAAATTTGATTCAAACTTAAAATAGTTCTTCCACATTGTCGTCTTCATCATATGATACTAGGTCCATAATTCTGGCACAAATATTTAAGTGACTTATGTCCCTTTTTTACTTAGAATTTTAGTTTAATTTTGATGCTTTTTATACGCCCGTTTGAAAAACGGGACGTATTATGGGAAGTCCTCTGGCGGGCGGATGGGCGGGCGGGCGGCATTCACAGACTTCTTCATGCATGGAGGGATTTTGATGAAACTTGGCACAGTTGTTCACCATCATGAGACGGAGTGTCATGCGCAAGAACCAGGTCCCTAGGTCTAAGGTCAAGGTCACACTTAGAGGTCAAAGGTCAAATTCAAGAATGACTGTTCGGAGCATATCTTCTTCATGCATGGAGGGACTTTGATGAAACTTGGCACAATTGTTCATCATCATGAGATGGAGTGTCGTGCGCAAGAACCAGATCCCTAGGTCTAAGGTCAAGGTCACACTTAGAGGTCAAAGGATACAAGAATGAAAACTGTGTCCGGAGCATTTCTTCTTCATGCATGGAGGGATTTTGATTTAACTTGGCACAAATGTTCACCACCACGAGACAGAGTGTCATTCACAAGAACCAGGTCCCAAGGTGTAAGGTCAAGGTCACACTTAGAGGCCAAAGGTCAGATACAAGAATGACTTTGTCCGGAGCATATCTTCTTCATGCATGGAGGGATTTTGATGAAACTTGGCACAAATGTTCACCACCACGAGACGGATTGTCATGCGCAAGAACCAGGTCCCTAGGTCTAAGGTCAAGGTCACACTTAGAGGCCAAAGTCAGATACAAGAATGACTTTGTCCGAAGCATTTCTTCTTCATGCATGGAGGGATTTTGATGTAACTTGGCACAATTGTACACCATCATGAGACCAAGTGTCATGCGCAGGTCCCTTCTTTAGAATTACTTCCCTTTGTTGTTACAATAAATAGCTTATATTGTAACTTTTTTATTACTAGTCGTAGGGAAAAATCGAGACCACTTTTCTGTAGTACAACATGCATGTTACATCCAATTTTGAGGTGTATTTTGACCAATCTCTACCTGGTAAGGATTTTTGTGTGGACTTACAATTTTTTTATTTATTTTTTTATTTTTTTAAAGATTAACTTCCCTTAGTTGTTACTATAAATAACTTATATTGTAACTTTTTTTATAATTGACCGTAGGGAAAAACCAAGACCACTTTTCTGTGGTACAACATAGATGTTACTTTCAAATTTTATGTGTATTTTAAGGTATCTCTACCTGGTAAGGAGTTTTTATGTGGATTAAGAAAAACAAAAGAATTACAATAATTACTAAACAACCACAAAATTAAAATTCCATTTGCAAATACAGGTGCTAGAGTAAAGAAATTTGCTGTGACGGGCGTATATTGTGACATTCTGGCACTCTTGTTCACTGTATTTCTGTTGTTTCTAAATGGATTTTATTCAAACTTAAAACGGTGGTTCCACAT
Source organism: Mercenaria mercenaria (assembly GCF_021730395.1). Taxonomy (NCBI): domain Eukaryota; kingdom Metazoa; phylum Mollusca; class Bivalvia; order Venerida; family Veneridae; genus Mercenaria; species Mercenaria mercenaria. The sequence goes on along the minus strand of NC_069369.1, from coordinate 42,561,728 downwards.
GGTCACCAACATCATATGACACAATGTTCATGATGCTGGCACCAAAATGCTATGAGTTATACCCCCTTTTTACCAGAATTTCAGGTTCAAGTTGTGATGCACTTCTGTTCTATCTTACTTATTTGATTAAAACTTCAAATAGTTGCTCCACATTATTAGCCACATGATATCACACAATGTCTTGGTGCATTACTTTTGCAGAAATTTCCATGAATTCTGCCCCTTTTATACTTATACACTTCTCTATCCCTGTTAGACACAGACTGTTACATTTGACACAGACTTAAGCTTTGTCCAATATCTTCATCCACATTGTAGTAATTAAACACTTCAGTGACAGCTCCAGCTTCCTCACATGTGCCCAGTTTCACTATCCAGCATCGAAATAGTCTAGTGCGCTGTCTGCTGTGACAGCTTTTGTAATCGCCCTTCGTCCATCGTCCGTGAACACAATAGAGACCACATTTTGCAACCAATTTTAATCAAAGTTGCACACAACTTGTATTGGCATAATATCTCGATTCTTTTCGAAGACTGGCCAGATCCCATCATGGGTTCTAGAGTTATGGCCCCTTAAAGGGCCAAAATTTGCTATTTTTGGCTTGTGAACAAGATAGAGAACACATTTTGCAATTGATTTTAATAAAACTTGCACACAATTTGTATTGGTATAATATCTCGGTTCCTTTTGAAAACTGGCCAGATCCCCTCATGGGTTCCAGAGTTATGGCCCTTTAAAAGGCCATAATGTGCTATTCTGGCTTTTGCAGCCATATAGAGACTTCATTTATGGTTGTATTTGATACAAACTTGCAAGATATCTTAACAACAATAGATCTTGGATCCAATGATGAATCCGTCAGATCCAATTATAGGTTCCGGAGTTACGCCCCCTAATTGATCCCTGAAAAGGCCAAATTTGTTCATTTTTACCTTGTGAACACGATAGAAGTGACATTTTACATTTGATTTTAACCACACTTACACACAACTTAAGTCACAATAAGATCTTGGTTCCTGTTGAAAACTGGCCAGATTCCATCATGGGTTCTAGAGTTACTGCCACTAAAAGGGGCAAAATTTTCTATTTTGGCCCTTTCAGCCATATAGAGGTTTCATTTATGCTTTGATTTGATACAAACTTGCACAGAATGTTCATCTTGATGATCTCTAGGCCAGATTCGCAACTGGGTCATATGGGGTCTAAAACTAGGTCACCAGGTCAAATCAAAGGAACAGCTTGTTAACACCCTAGAGGCCACATTTATGACTCTGTCTTCATGAAACTTAGTCAGAATGTTTATCTTGATGATTCCTATGCCAAGTTCAAGACTGGTTTATATGGGGGGTCATAAACTAGGTCACCTGGTCAAATCAAAGGGAAAGCTTGTTAACACTGTAGAGGCCACATTTAAGATCCTATCTTCATGAAACTTGGTAAGAATGTTTATCTTGATGATTCCTAGGCCAGTTTTGAAACTGGGTCATGTGGGTTCAAAAACTAGGTCACCCGCTCAAATCGAAGGAAAAGCTTGTTAACACTCTAGAGGCAATATTTATATCCCTATCTTCATGAAACTTGGTAAGGATGTTTATCTTGATGATTCATATGCCAAGTTCGAAACTGGGTCATGTGGGGTCAAAAACTAGGTCACCACTCAAATCAAAAGAAAAGCTTATAAACACTCTTGATGGCATATTTATGACCCTATCTTCATGAAACTTGGTCAGAATGTTTATCTTGATGATTCCTAGGCCAAGTTTGAAACTAGGGTCACCCGCTTAAATCAAAGTAAAAGCTTGTTATCACTCTAGAGGCCATATTTATGACCCTATCTTCAAGAAACTTGATCAGAATGTTTATCTTGATGATTCCAAGTTTAACAGGTGAGTGATATAGGGTCATCATGACCCTCTTGTATTATTATGATATTGTTTTTATAAAACATTAAACATATGACAGAGCCCAACCTTATCACAGAATACTTCTTCGCTGGGTACACATACAATAAATTGATTGTAATTCTGTATTGTCGTTGTGGGATTAATATCAGGTATATCGAATATTTATCCTGCAATTTTATAATAATGGTGATATCCTCCATTTTCGTATATATTAGCTAACAGCTAACCCACCACTTTCGTACTCGCAATATCTTTGCTGTAATACTGAGTAGAGTTATCAAAATTAAAACAAAACAAAAAACTGTCAAAAACACGGACTTATTATAATTCAATGACAATTAGTGAGGCGTGACTTATCCGTTATCCTATGCGTTTACCGCATTATTGTTATGAGCTAAAAGTTCAGGCATGCCTCGATGCATAAAGTTGATCTATAGTTTGGTCATTATGAAAATATGTTCTTATTATTCTAGTAATAAATTGCTTTGATACATTATGAGAAAATACATAAAATGTAGGTGAGGAGTAAAAAGGCAGAAGTAATTAGTTTGATATTCGACGTTTGTCTTTTGATATTTTTTTATATAACGAAAATGGTATTCGGCCGAAATAGTCAATTGTTATTCTTAAACTCATATTCTCTAGTTGTTTTGGCATATTTTTGCATGCAGTTATGTTGTGTTCAGTTCAGTAATTGTTGTGCGCATGTCTAATGAAAGACGCCAAAACAAATACTCGACAAATAAGATATTTGCCATGTTTTCGTGTCGGCTGGGCGTTTTTATGTTAGAGGGACAAAAACACGACAGCACGACAAATACTGGGCGCCAACACGACTTATTCATATCCGCCAACACGAAAACACGATAAATAAATATGTCGTATCGGCGCCCTCTAAACGTCGTGTTTTCGTGCTGTTGTGTTTTCGCCCCGCCAACACGAAATGGCAGAAATCAGCCACCATACTTGTTCCTATATGTAGCTGGTGGAAACTTTAAAAATCTTTGTATGAAGTGAGTTATTAGTATATGTTGATGGTTTGGCATCTATCATCCGTCATTCACAAGTTTACATAAACATCTTCTCTGAAACTATTGGTCAGAACTACATCAAACTTCCCTTGTAGCATCCTGGCTAGGTCCTCTCATAAATTTCTTCAAACAGTCCTCCTTGACCCCTTTTAGGGACCACTAGATCTGAAAAAAGAAACTTTGAGCGACTTCTTCTCATGAAAAACTTGATGGATCTTCATCAAACTTGGTCTGTAGCATCATTTTGAAGTCCTTTCCAAATTTTAGCTGACCTGAACCAGAAGTTCTGGGTGAGCTATTGTGATGGGCTGGTGGTCTAGTGGTAACACGCTTGACTGTCAATCCATAGGTCCGGGGTTTGAATCCCGGTCCAGGCACTGGTAATTTCTGAGATGCTCTTGAGTGTCTCCCACCTAACTTAGAGGCCTGTACTGGTTCTTCCCAGGAAAGATGACTTCGCTTGTATCGGTGCTATACACCGGGCATGTTAAAGAACCAGACTGTCTTTTCGCAAAGAGCTAAGCTAAGTTAGCCGGACAAGTCTGTATCTAAAAAGGATTTCTCTCTATCTGTTCTGGAGGCTTTATCTCACTCTGTCCCTCTGGTCAGATCGCTCTGTGTCTGTACTAGTAGGGGATGAATTTCTCGCCCTGTGTGGCTGCATTTGCTATATGTAAAGCGCCTTTGATCGTGTTTATCATGAAAAGGGCGCTATATAAATCTGGTATAATAATAATAATGGGCCTGTTGTCTGATGCCATCATCTAGCGTTAGCTTTTCACATTTAAGCAACTTTTTCTCATGAATCCCTGGATGGAACATCACCAAACTTAGTCTGTAGCACCCTTGTAAGGTCCTCTCTCAAATATTTTCACTTGCTTTTACTTGACTGGCTTTAGGGGCCAGACCTAAAATTAAAAAAAACCCTTTAAACGACATGTTTTCATGATCTGCTTGATAGGTCTTTACCAAAGTTGGTCTGTAGCATCCTTGTAAGGTCCTCTTTCAGTTTTATTCGAATGGTTCTGCTGGAGAGCTGTCAGCTTAAAGTAGAAAAACAATTAAACAACTTCTTCTCATCAATTGCTTGATGGAATATTACCAAACTTTGTTGGTTTGTAGCATCCTAAGGTCCTCTCATGTATTTGTTCAAATAGTTCCCATTGACTGATTTTAGGGGACACCAGAACTAAGAATAGAAAAACATTTAAACAACTTCTGTTCATGAACCCTTGAATAGATCATCACCAAAGTTGATCTTTAGAATCCTTGTAAGGTCCTCTTTAGAATGTGTTCAAATGGTTCAGCTTGATTGATGTTAGGGCCACCAGAGCAAAAAATAGAAAAACCTTTAAATGACTCCTTCTCATAATTATGCTTATTGATCATTGATAAACTTGGCTTGTAGTATCCTTGTGGGGTCTTTAATAGATTTATTTAGATGGATCCGTCTGGCTGATTTTATGGGCCTGCAAGCTAAAAATAGAAAAAAAAACATTTAAATGATTTCTTCTCATGAACTGCATGGTGGATTGTCACCAAATTTTGTATGTAGCATCTTTCTAACGTCATCTCCTACATTTGTTCAAATAGTACCACTTGATGGATTTTAGGGACTGCAGGAGCTTAAAATAGAAAAACCTTTTATACTAAACACAGTTGTTACCAATCATGAATCAGTGTGTCATATACATATATTCAAGGTCAAATTGTCAGTTTCAGGTGAGCAACTTAGGGCCACTTTGGCCTCTTGTTAACAAATGGGAGTAGTCTGCTCATTTTAGGGGCCACTAGTGCTGAAAAAGAAATACTTTTGAACAACTTTTTCTCATGAACTGTTGATGTATCTTCATCAAACTTGATCTGTAGCATTATTATAAGGTCCTCTCCTAATTTTGTTCCTATGGGGGCACTCGGCCCATTGTTTGGACCACTGGAGCTGAAAATAGTAATAAAACAATGTCTTCTCATGAACCGATTGATGGATCTTCATCAAACTTGGTCTGCAGCATCATTATGAGGTCCTCTTAAAAAAATTTTTGTAAATGTTGGTGCTCGGCCCCTTTTCGGGGCCAATAGAGCTAACAATACAAAATATTTTTGAATGATTCTTCTCATGTACCACTTTATGGATCTTCATCCAGCTTGGTATGTATAGCATTATCATAAGTTTTGGTCAAATAGGGGTACACAGCCCCTTTTAGAGCTAAAAATACAGATACATTTAAGCAACTTCTTCTCATGAACCAGATGCACAACTTCACATGCCATATAACAATCTTTTAATGTTTTATGACTCCAGCCTTTGGATGGAAACTAATAAAAAAATGATGATTTTGCGATCCAAATGGGAAACAAGTTACTGTATTCAGTAACAAGTTTCTTGTCCGAGAAGTAGAGAAATACCACATATTTTTGTTTGAAACTGAAAAGTGATCACATGCAATAAAATCAAATTGCTTGTAAGAGTTACTGCTCACTATATAGATACTGCAAAAAAGTCCCATAAATCACATCATATTGCTATTGAAAAATACTGTCAGCAGAACTTCCTTGACAGCTGTGGAAAATTGTCCATGGACGCCCATGGAATAACTCTGGAAAATTGTTCATGGATTTTGTTGGAGTATTTCTGGAAAATTGTCCATGGAAAGTACTCTGGAAATCTTCGGACATTTTTCCACAGTTTTCCGCAGTATACCATATCCAACTCTGGAAAGTCTGTACGAATTCTCTGGAGTCTGGACTTCCATGGAAATTCACAGACATTCCATGGAAACCTCTGGGATTTTCTCAGCCAGGATGCCAACATACTTGCGATCATTTGTAGCAGAGTGTGTTTTTAACTTGACTTTACTACTCTTGTCTGTATATCCAACACTTTTAACTGTTTTCAGTCTCACTTTCTCACTTTGAGATCTCACTGTCAATACTTCTGTAAAAAAATTTTCTTGCGCTGACTGTGCGACTGTTAATATCTGAAAGTAGAGTTAAACAGTAAATGAAGACGGACAGATAGATGTGTCGTCATTTATATAATACTGTTTCACTTCAACATTTTATGATTAACTGACAAACAATCAAGTTATTGACATTGTGTTAGGTATATAATAGGGATGGGAACGAATATTCGAAAATCGGTCGAATATTCGAATATGAAAATCAAATTCGAATATTCGTAAATTATTGTATATTTTTTTTCTCAAAATAAGTATCATTGATTTTGGGCAATATGAGCCTGCTAATTCTACAGAATAAAACCATGTCATGTTTGTTTACCGAGTATCAAAAGATGTCCAATTAACAAGAAAATAGCAATGCATAATTGGCAGGGGCCATCGTTACGGATTAACATTTTGCAACAGGCGTCAATGTGTCAGATGCATGTCAAAAGATGTCCAATTAACAAGAAACCTGCAATGCATAATTACCTGGGGCCATCACTACGGATTAACAGTTTGAATTAGGCGTAAGTGTGATATCTTTTTATCTTTTGTTCATTTTTATTGGCGCCTGTTTTACAAGTTGTAATTTTTTTTTCGAAAACAATACCAAACTTGTAGATATTGCCGATCTTTTCACAATATTTTGTACGACGTTTCAGACCATCCGCAGAATCGGTTTTCATCCGCAATCGGCCGTATTCGAATTAAATTTTGAAGTACTTTATAAGAAAATCAAGAAATAACATATGATTGATGCATAAGTTCATGTTGAAGGAGGTTTAAGTCTACCTTACTTGCTTTTTACACGACGACTTTTACACGCCGATTGAAAATTTTCAAAATGGCGGCGGTAATACAACAGCGGGTCACGTGTTTAGATGGGACGACCTGTTATTTTTAGATAAAATTGCGGCGGTCTAAATTGTAATCGTTTTGAAGCTAAAACACTGAATTAGTTAAATATGTTCATGATTATACTGTCAGCATCGTGAAATAAAACGCTAGGATCGGCGGGTTTTGCTAGGTAGGATCGGGTTACCCGAAACAAACATTTTTTTGGCCTTATTACGTACGATGATCCACGCTTTAAACAAATGAATTAGCCTGGGAAGCTGTTGATATTATTTGTGCTTTGTCAGAAGAAATCATACCTAATATCTATGCATGAAAGATCCCGCTTAATTTGCGCTAATTAGTGTTAATAAGCATTCATCGAGTTTCTGATATTGTCAATTTGCAGGTAGAAAAAGTTAGAAATTGTCAGACTGGATTCCCAGGCTAGTTGTGTATATGCCAATCACTTAATAAGAATTTAAAGCTTCCATTAAAACAAACCGAATATTGCAAACCGAATATTCGAATATTGATTTAAGTATTGTTCCCATCCCTAGTATATAAAAAGCAAGTTCCTTTCCTGGTTATATATTGGCAATTACCGTATTTTCCCGAATAAACGCCCCCGGGGGCGTTACATTTTCCAAAAAATTAAATTTTTTACAAAACTTAAAAACATTGTTCAAACCAACTGTAAAGTGTTTCTGTGTTGTTTAATTCCCCCAAAACGTAATTATTTGGCATCCAATTTAATGCAGTGTGTCTTAAAATTTATACGGTACCTCATGTATTCCGTGACACGCTCGCGACATTACACATTACGTCATCATACCCAAACATTTTGGATTTACGGTACATGTACTGTTTAAAAGTGTGTTTAATTCTTAATACATTGGATACTTACTGTAAATTACTTATTATGTGGACTTATAAAAATGAGGTAGGTGATTTTTTTTCGTTCTTGTTGACTTTTTTTCCCCTCCAAAACGGGTGGGGGGCGTTAATTAGAGGGGGGGCCTTAATTCGGGAAAATACGGTAGGTTTCACCCTTATGCAAGTAAAGGTTTAGTCCTGCCAGAGATATTTTACTGATCTTGTTTTACATTTAAGCTGAAAAAGAATGGTCAAGGACTAATTACAAGTATGCCGTTTTAGCATAGCTATTGTGATCGACCTATGTCATTTGTGCATCATGTCATGAACAACTTGACTGTTCACACTGAACAGAGGTCTGCAATACAATGTTTTGTTTTGAATCAAGAAAAGAAACAAGTCAAAAGATTTCCTGTGGCCAGAAGTTATACAGACCAGAAATTGTTATGGATGTATGTGTTACTCCATTCTACATGTTTTACAAGTAGATCTATGAAATCTGTATTTTTAAATTCTAAAGTTATTGTTTTGAGCAAAAATATTTATATTTCCTTTTCATGTATAACGTTACTTTTAGCTCAACTGGTCACATTCCTTGACTATTGAAATACTTTACTAGAGCTATCACAAATGTGATTCATGCCTTTACCTGGACTTCGTTGACCATAATCCAGGAAATTAAAGAGCAATTAAAAAAAAATCCCTTATGCACAACTAGGTATCAATATTGATCATTGCTGAAAGTTTGAATAAATTATATGAAATAATGAATGAGGAATTCAGGTCATAAGCATTTCTCTATATATCATATAGAGTGCCCGCTATATTGCAATAACGGCATTCCATAAATGCCATAAGCCAAATCGCATATCGGTAAAAAATCACGCGAAATAACCCAGTCTCCATGTGCTACACTACTTGTTGCTTTCCAATATACCTGCCGCCTCCGGTTACAAATGCTTTAATGCATAAGGTTGTAGGGACAATAACCTAAAGAAAACAACATTTTATCAGTGGTATGGGAGGTAAAAAATTTGACCAGCAGAGTATCATTGACGTCTTGTTGTTCAGACATCAGAAAACAACGACGTTTAGTCATATTTTGAAAATTAAAGCTCTCCTTAAAAAGGACCAATGTATCACAGCTCAGTGTCCCATGTCATCAGTACCACAGAAATATTACATGAACAGTTTTAATTTGTTTGTAGGAAGGTGTAGAAAATGCATTTAAAAGCTTGATTCACCTGTAGTCAAGAGTTGTACTGGTTGGTTTTGTTTGACAGGGCAGCATCATTCTTACATTGGACCGCTTAATTGGTAGTGACATGGCCTTTCAAACCATAAATAAATAATGTTCATGGTCTGAAAACTGTATTCACATTCAGTATGTCCCTACCTATCATATTTTTATCCCCTTGCCAAAGGTGGAGGGATATAGTTTTGGCATTGTCCGTCCGTCCATCCGAAGCCATATCTAGGAAATGGTTTGGAATATTTATATAGAACTTCATGTACATGTTCAACACTATAGGGAAATGCAGCACATCAAGTTTCAGTCAGATTGCCCAAATAACACCAGAGTTATGGCCCTTAGTAGTTTCTAGTGTTAACTATATAAGGGTACTATAAATATGGCAATTTCTGCTTCATAACTTGTGACATATTTAACCTAGAACTATGAAACTTAAACTGAATTTAGATCACCATAATGTGGAAGTGCACACACAATTTCGTCAGGATCTCTTTGGTAACTTTATAGTTATTGCCCTTTAATTGTTAACCTTAAACCTTCCATGAATATTTATTAGCATGCAAAGTTGTACCCTCCCCCCACCTCGCTCCCACCACCCCGATCATGCACCCACCCAACAAAAAATCTTTTTTTCATTTTTTATTTTCCATCAATATTTATTATCAACATGTGAAGCTTTGTACCCTCACCATGTCACCCCCACCCCCACACCCCCTTCCCCCGAAAAAAATAATTATTTTTCATTCCTTTTTTTTAGGTCACCAGAGCCAAAGGCTCAGGGTGAGCTATTCTGATCAGTCACCGTCCGGCGTCCGTTGTCCGGCGTCCATTGTCTGTAAACTCTTACTTTAAACGACATCACCTCATAAACCGCTTGGCCAATTTCATCCAAACTTCACAGGAATGTTCCTTGGGTGAAACTCTACAAAAAGTATTCAAAGAATTGAATTCCATGCTGAACTCTGGTTGCCATGGCAACCGAAAGGAAAAACTTTAAAAATCTTCTTCTCAAAAACCAGAAGCCTTAGAGCTTAGATATTTAGTGTGAAGCATTGCCTAGTTGACCTCTACCAAATTTATTCGAATCATGACTCTGGGGTCAAAAATGACCCCGCCCCAGGGGTCACTTGATTTTATATAGGAAAATCTTAAAAAATCTTCTTCTCAAAAACCAGAAGCCGTAGAGCTTTGATATTTGACATGTAGCATTGCCTAGTCGACCTCTACTAAAGTTGTTCAAATCATGGCCCCAGGGGTCACTTGATTTTACATAGATTTCTATAGAGAATCTTCAAAAAATTTTTTAAAAAAGCTTAGATATTTGACATGTAGCATTGCCTAGTGGACCTCTACAAAATTTATTCAAATTATGACCCTCGTGGTCAAAATTGACCCCGCCCCAGGGGTCACTTGATTTTACATAGGAAAATCTTAAAAAAAATTCTAAAAATAAACCAGAAGGCCTAGAGCTTAGATATTTCACATGTAGCATTGCCTAATGGACCTCTACAAAATTAGTTCAAATCATGACCCCCTGGTCAAAATTGACCCCGCCCCATGGGGTTACTTGATTGTACATAGAAAAATCTTCTAAATTTTCTAAAAATAAACCAGAAGGCCTAGAGCTTAGATATTTGACATGTAGCATTGCCTAGTGGACCTCTACAAAATTTATTCAAATTGTGACCCCAGGGGTCAATTGATTTTACATAGGAAAATCTTCAAAAATTTTCTAAAAATAAACCAGAAGGCCTAGATCTTAGATATTTGACATGTAGCATTGCCTAGTGGACCTCTACAAAATTTATTCAAATTATGACCCTCGTGGTCAAAATTGACCCCGTCCCAGGGGTCACTTGATTTTACATAGGAAAATCTTAAAAAAAATTCTAAAAATAAACCAGAAGGCCTAGAGCTTAGATATTTCACATGTAGCATTGCCTAATGGACCTCTACAAAATTAGTTCAAATCATGACCCCCTGGTCAAAATTGACCCCGCCCCATGGGGTTACTTGATTGTACATAGAAAAATCTTCTAAATTTTCTAAAAATAAACCAGAAGGCCTAGAGCTTAGATATTTGACATGTAGCATTGCCTAGTGGACCTCTACAAAATTTATTCAAATTGTGACCCCAGGGGTCAATTGATTTTACATAGGAAAATCTTCAAAAATTTTCTAAAAATAAACCAGAAGGCCTAGATCTTAGATATTTGACATGTAGCATTGCCTAGTAGACTTCTACAAAATTTGTTCAAATCATCACCCCCGGGGTCAAATTGGCCCCGCCCCATTGGGTTACTTGATTGTACATAGAAAAATCTTCCAAAATTTTCTAAAAATTAACCAGAAGGCCTAGAGTTTAGATATTTGACATGTAGCATTGCCTAGTGGACCTCTACAAAATTTGTTCAAATCTTGACCCTCCAGGGTCAAATTGACCCAGGCCCAGGGGTTACTTGATTGTACACAGGGAAATCTTCATAAATTTGCTAAAAATAAACCAGAAGGCCTAGGTCTTAGATATTTGATATGTAACATTGCCAAGTAGACTCCTACAAACTTTGTTCAAATCATGACCCCCTGGGTAAAATTGGCCCCGCCCCAGGGGTCACTTGATTTTACATAGGAAAATCTTCAAAAATTTTCTTAAAATAAACAGATGGCCTAGAGCTTAGATATTTCACATGTAGCATTGCCTAGTGGACCTCTACAAAAGTTGTTCAAATCATGACCCCTGGGATCAAATTGACCCCACCCAATGGGGTTACTTGATTGTACATAGAAAAATCTTCAAAGTTCTCGAAAAATAAACCAGAAGGCCTAGAGCTTAGATATTTCACATGTAGCATTGCCTAGTGGACCTCTACAAAATTTGTTCAAATCATGACCCCCGGGGTCAAAATTGACCCCGCCCCAGGGGTCACTTGATTTTACATAGGAAAATGTTCAAAAAATTTCTTAAAATAAACCAGAAGGCCTAGAGCTTAGATATTTGACATATAGCATTGCCTAGTGGACCTCTACAAAAAAATTTCAAAATCATGACCCCCAGGGTCAAAATTGACCACGCCCCAGGGGTCACTTGATTTTACACGGGAAAATCTTAAAAAAAAATCTAAAAATAAACCAGAAGGCTTAGATCTTAGATAGTTGACATGTAGCATTGCCTAGTAGACTTCTACAAAATTTGTTCAAATTGACCCCGCTCCATAGTGTTACTTGATTGTACATAGAAAAATCTTCAAAATTCTCGAAAAATAAACTAGAAGGCCTAGAGCTTAGATATTTAACATGTAGCATTGCCTAGTGGACCTCTACAAAAAAAATTCAAATCTTGACCCCCCAGGGTCAAATTGACCCAGGCTAAGGGGTTACTTGATTGTACATAGGGAAATTTCATAAATTTGCTAAAGATAAACCAGAAGGCCTAGATCTTAGATATTTGATATGTTACATTGCCAAGTAGACTGCTACAAACTTTGTTCAAATCATGACCCCCAGGGTAAAATTGGCCCCGCCCCAGGGGTTACTTGATTGTACATCGGAAAATCTTCCAAAAAATATCTAAAAATCATCAGTTTGACATTTGAAACATGTAGCTCATATTACTCAGGTGAGCGATCCAGGGTGATCATGACCATCTTGTTTTTTAAACCTTCCATGAATATTGATCAACATGTGAAGTTGTAACTCCCTCACACACACCCCCTCACCACCCACGTTCTAGATTTCTTCTTACTTGATTGTGCTCTCTTAAGGACATCTGTTCTTTTAAGTTCATTGTAATGAAATTATTTGCTTCTTAGTAACATCCTTAACTTTTTTTTTTCCCTCACCACAAACCCATTCAGCGGGGAATACCAATTCATCGAATTCGCTTGTTTAATTGCAGCAAAAATGTCCAGAAATAGATATTAGAGCATTTTTCTTGGTAGAACTGATGGATTCTGCTTCGAACTTAGTGACTGTACATTAAGACATCCCAACTCTCCAGATCCTGTTGGGTTTCTCCCAATTCTGGATGTAAAACCCAATCACCCCGATAAGAAGTCCAAATCTCCCGATTTAAAAAAAAAAGAGAGAAATTATCCTTTCCTGTACATTAACCCAGTATGGCTAATAATGAGAGTCTGTAAACAACAGTTTTCGGATATGTTCACACCTGTCTACCCCTGTTGATTGTTGTTTATTTCATGATGATGATATAACAAGCCAGGTGTAGATAAAAATCAATCACAATCAAATTTAGATCAGAAAATATATTGGCTTTACCTTTTTAGCTCACCTGAACCTGAGGTTCAGGGTGAGCTATTAGTACAGGTGGATGGTCCGGCATCCATCATCCACATTTTCACTTAAACATTTTCTTCTCTGAAACTACTGGTCAGAATAACACCAAATTTGGTCTGTAGCATCCTGGCGAGGTCCTCTATCAGATTTGTTCAAATGGGGATACTTGGCCCCTTTTAGGGGCTGCTAGAGCTGAAAATAGAAAAATCTTTAAACGACTTCTTCTCATGAACCGCTTGATAGATCTTCATCAAACTTGGTCTGTAGCATCATTATAAGGTCTTGTCCCAAATTTGTTCAAATGGGGGCACTTAGCCCCTTTTAGGGGCCGCTAGAGCCAAAATTAGAAATACCTTTAAAGCACTTCTTCTTATGAACTGCTTGAAGGCTTTCCATCAAACTGGTCTGTAGCATCATTATAAGGTCCTCTCCCAATTTTTTTTTCAAATGGAGGCACTGGGCCCCTTATAGGGGCTGCTAGAGCCAAAATTAGAAATACCTTTAAACGACTTCTTCTCATGAACCGCTTGAAGGATTTTCTTCAAACTTGGTCTGTAATATCATAATAAGTTAAGGTCCTCTCCCAAATTTTTAGCTCATCTGTCACATAGTGACAGGGTGAGCTTTTGTGATCGCCCGTCATCCGTCCCTCCGTTCACAATTTCTTGTGAACATGATAGAGACCACATTTTGCAATTGATTTTAATAAAACTTGCCACAACTTGTATTGGCATAATAACTCGGGTCTTTTTGAAAACTGGCTAAATCCCATCATGGGTTCCAGAGTTATGGCCCCTTAAAGGGCCAAAATTTGCTATTTTGGCTTGTGAACACAATAGAGACCACATTTTGCAATTGATTTTAATCAAACTTGCACACAACTTGTATTGGTATAATATCTCAGTTCCTTTTGAAAACACGATAGAGACCACATTTTGCAATTGATTTTAATCAACAAATCCCATCATGGGTTCCAGTGTTATGGCCCCTTAAAGGGCCAAAATTTGCTATTTTGGCTTTTGCAGCCATATAGAGACTTCATTTATGGTTTGATTTGATACAAACTTGCAAGATATCTTTAACAACAATAGATCTTGGATCCCATGATGAATCAGTCTGATCCAATCATAGGTTCCGGAGTTACAGCCCCTAATTGACCCCTGAAAGAGCTAAAATTTGTGAATTTTTATCTTGTGAGCACAATAGAAGTGACATTTTACATTTGATTTTAACCACACATACACACAACTTAAGTCACAATAAGATCTCGGTTCCTTTCAAAAATCGGCTAGATTCCTTCATGGGTTCTAGAGTTACTGCCCCTGAAAGGGGCAAAATTTTCTAGTTTGGCCCTTTCAGCCATATAGAGACTTCATTTGTGATTTGATTTGATACAAACTTGCACAGAATGTTTATCTTGATGATTCATAGGCCAAGTTCGAAACTGGATCACGTGGAGTCAAAAACTAGGTCACCACTCAAATCAAAGAAAAAGCTTGTAAACACTCTAGAGGCCATATTTATGACCCTATCTTCATGAAACTTGGTAAGAATGTTTATCTTGATGATTCCTAGGCCAGCTTTGAAACTAGGTCATGTTGGGTCAAAAACTTGGTCACCCGCTCAAATCAAAGCAAAAGCTTGTTATCACTCTAGAGGCCATGTTTATGACCCTATCTTCAAGAAACTTGATCAGAATGTTTATTTTGATGATTCCAAGGCAAAGTTTAACAGGTGAGCGATATAGGGTCATCATGACCCTCTTGTTTTTAAATGGGGGCACTTGGCCCCTTTTAGGGGCCGCTAGAGCCAAAATTAGAAATACATTTAAATGACTTCTTCTCATGAACCGGTGGAAGGATCTTCTTCAAAGTTGGTCTGTAGCATCATTGTAAGGTCCTCTCCCCATTTTGTTCATATGAGGGCACTTGGCCCCTTTTAGGGGCCATTAGAACTAAAACCATGAAATGGATCTTCATCAGATTTGATCTATAGCATCATTATAAGATCTTCTCCCAAATGAGGGCACTTGGCCCCTTTTAGGGAGCCGCTTGAGCCAAAATTAGAAATACCTTTAAACGACTTCTTCTCATGAACTGGTGGAAGGATGTTTTTTAAAGTTGGTTTGTGGCATTATTATAAGGTCTTCTCCCAATTTTGTTCAAATGGGGTCACTTGGCCCCTTTTAGGGGCCACTATAACTAAAAATGGAAATGCCTTTAAATGACTTCATACCATGAACGGCTTGATTGACCTTCATCAAACTTGGTCTGTAGCATCATTATAAGGTCCTCTCCCAAATTCATACTAATGGGGACAGACAAAAAGATCACACTCTCCAGATGCAAAAGCATCAACACATAAAGCAAAAACAAAGTTCCTGGTTCAATCTTTCATGGAATTCTGAATTTCCTTGGATTAAGTGCTATAAGTAATAATCATGCATTCTGTACACAACTGTTGGGAGCCACTCATCAATTCAGTATAGAAAACTTGATGATTTTTTCATGAAAACGGCTATTTAGCGCGTAAAAAATGAGCGAATAAAAGTCTCCCTTATTTTTACCCAAATCTCCCTTAAAAAAGCCCTGTTGAGGCAAATCTCCTTTAATGACCGTATGAAAATATGGCATGTATGCTTAAAAATATATACATGTAAGGCAGCCATCTTGGATTTTCTGGCCATATTGGATTATTTGGAGTGGGTCTCATGCTCATTTTTAGCTCACCTGTCACATAGTGACAAGGTGAGCTTTTGTGATCACCCTTTGTCGTCTGTCCGTGCGTCAACAATTTCTTGTCTGCACGATAGTGGTTTCATTTATGATTTTATTTTAACCAAACTTGCACACAACTTCTATCACCGTAAGATCACGGTTCCATTCTTGAACTGGCCAGGTGCCGTTATGGGTTCCAGAGTTATGGCTCCTGAAAGGGCCAAAATTAGCTATTTTGACCTTGTCTGCACAATAGCAGTTTTATTTATGATTTGATTTTTACCAAACTGGCACACAACTTGTATCACCATAAGATCTTGGTTCCTTTCTTGAACTGGCCAGATTCCAATATGGGTTCCAGAGTTATGGCCCCTGAAAAGGCCAAAATTAGCTATTTTGACCTTGTCTGCACAATAGCAGCTTCATTTATGATTTTATTTTAACCAAACTTGCACACAACTTGTATCACCATAAGATCTCAGCTCCTTTCTTGAACTAGGCCGATCCCATTATGGGTTCCAGAGTTATGGCCCCTGAAAGGGCCAGAATTAGCTATTTTGACCTTGTCTGCACAATAGTAGCTTCATTTATGATTTGATTTTAACCAAACTTGCACACAACTTGTATCACCACAAGATCTTGCTTCCTTTCTTCAAATGGCCAGATTCCATCATGGGTTCCAGAGTTATGGCCCCTTAAAGGTCCAAAATTGGCTATTTTGGCTTTTGCAGCCATATAGAGACTTCATTTATGGTTTTATTTAATACAAACTTCTAGAATATCTTCAACAACAATAAATCTTGGATTCCATGACAAATCAGATCCAATCATAGGTTCCAGAGTTATTTGATATCTGATTACCTCCCCTGATTTTAATCAAAATGGATTTATATCAGTAAGTACTTACAGGACTTATTTGAAATTTCATTATTGTTATTAGTTGGACTGAGATGATCAGGGTAGATAACTATGGACTTATTTATGTCAAATTACCTCCCTTTATTTCAAATTAAAATTGTTATATCTCCATAACTAATGAAGATACTGATCTGAAATTTCATTTATGTCAACAGATTTATTTGGCAGATCCTTCTTTTGTCCACTTACAATTTTGTTTTTTAATTACTTCCTTTTACGTTACTATAAATAGCTTTTTTTTTAGTAACTTTTTTATTATTGGCCGTAGGGAAAACACGAGACCAGTTTTCTGTGGTACAACATGGATGGTACCATCAATTTTTAGGTGTATTTTAACATATCTAGACCTTGTAAGATTTTTTTTTCGTTTTGGTTAAATTTCTTCCCTTTGTTGTTCCTGTCCTTTGGACTTAGATATTTTTTCTGAGGACCTTCTTGTCCTCAGGTGCAATGATAACAGGTGAGCGATATAGGGCCATCATGGCCCTCTTGTTTTGTTTTGCCCTCAGGTAGTTATGTACCAAGTTTTGTGCTTTTCCCATTTTCTTAAGTATTTTTACACAATTTTACTGGACTAAACTGTTCACTTGGGTAGTTAATTAGAATTTTATCGCCTGTAGCTAATGGCCATGTATCTAAGCGGTCATGATTTTAAAATTTAGCAAAGTAATTACTGTAATTAATTAGAAACTGGTTTAATACAAAATGGTAACTTGAATATAAATGTTCCATTTTCTGATAAATTATCCAGAACTCTTAAAGACATATATATATAAACATATAAATAAATAAAAGTAAAAAAAGTGTATGATCTTGTTATGCTTACTCCTATAATTACAAATATGGAGTGGGTGTAAGTAAATGGGATATTATGTCCCCAGCCCATTTCATTTATTCGGGAGTGAGGGACTTAGATTTGCCCTTGTCCATATATCTACCTGTCCATCTGTCCATCTGAATTTGTGTCTTGCATATCTCAAAAAGTATTTGACTCAGTGTCATCTTGTCTGATATTTACCCTGTTTTGTACCTGTACATAAACATTTACAGTATCAGGTTTGAACTGTTTTGTACATGTACATAAATGTTTACAGTATCAGGTTTGAACTGTTTTATACATGTACTAGTATCAGGTTCCAACTGTTTTGTACATGTACATAAGTGTTTACAGTATCAGGTTTGTACTGTTTTGTACCTGTACATAAATGTTTACAATGTCAGGTTTGAACTGTTTTGTACATGTACATAAACATTTACAGTATCAGGTTTAAACTGTTTTGTACCTGTACATAAATGTTTAACAGTGTCAGGTTTGAACTGTTTTGTAACTGTACATATATGTTTACAGTATCTGGTTCCAGCTGGTTTGTACCTGTACATAAATGTTTACATTATCAGGTTTGAACTGTTTTGTACCTGTACATAAATGTTTACAGTATCAGGTTCCAACTGTTTTGTACCTCTACACAAATGTTTACAGTATCAGGTTTGAATTGTTTTGTACCTGTACATAAATGTTTGCAGTATCAGGTTTGAACTGCTTTGTACCTCTACATAAACATTTACATTATCAGGTTTGAACTGGTTTGAACTGCTTTGTACCTGTACATAAATGTTTACATTATTAGGTTTGAACTGTTTTATACCTCTACATAAATGTTTACAGTGTCACGTTTGAACTGTTTTGTACCTGTAGATAAATGTTTTCAGTGTCAGATTTGAACTGTTTTATACCTGTACATAAATGTTTACATTATCAGATTTTAACTGTTTTATACCTGTACATAAATGTTTACAGTGTCATGTTTGAACTGTTTTGTACCGGTACATAAATGTTTACAGTGTCACATTTGAACTGCTTTGTACCTGTACATAAATGTTTACAGTATCACGTTTGAACTGTTTTATACCTGTACATAAATGTTTACAGTGTCACGTTTTAACTGTTTTATACCTGTACATAAATGTTTACAATGTCAGGTTTGAACTGTTTTATACCTGTACATAAATGTTTACAGTGTGACGTTTGAACCGTTTTGTACCGGTATATAAATGTTTACAGTGTCACATTTGAACTGCTTTGTACCTGTACATAAATGTTTACAGTATCAGTTTTTCTTCTCTTCTTCAGGTACAATTGTAACTACAATTACTGCTGGAAATTTTAACAATGGGAACGATGTCATCTTTAGTATTAAAGGTAGGCTCATTTTTTTAATTCTAGTATAGGCAAGTATTAGGTATGAAATGATTCAGAACAAAAGGAAGCTGAATTAAAAGAAATTTCAAAACATATATCTATAATGTCATAATGAAATGATGATTTTTTTTCAGAATCAAAATATTGTTTGAAACATTTTATATATGTTTCATAAAAGTAAGGTGGATTTGGGTGAATTAAAGTGTATTGCGGGTATGTTTGGTTCATAATGACCATCCATCTGTCTGTGTGGTGGCTTGTAATTGAGAACTATCTATAAACACAACCAGTTGTTATTTGTTAGAGCCTACCATCGAATTACCAGTTTTCAAACCCCTAAGGAATTTTGGGAAATTACTTACAATTAATGAATTTTACAGGACATGATAACATTGTTACCAAGTCAGGTGATGACTTAAACATTTAAAAATAATTAATTAATTAATTAATTAATAAAGAAATACATCTTTAGAAATAAATAACAAATTTCAGACAGATGTATTTTCAATACTGCAAGAGATTTAATACAGTAAACCTCACTTATAAGGAACTCGGATATAAGGAATACTCGGTTATAAGGAACAGTTTCAATTCCCCGACTAATTCCTTCTTTATTCAATGTAAAAATCCTCGGTTATAGGGAACTCCGTTATAAGGAACACTCTGTTATAAGGAACACTTTTTCAAGTCCCAAAGTACGAAATTCAATGGAAAACCCCTCGGTTATAGCGAACAGACATAAAGAATAAAAATTATTGAAAACCGGAAATAAACAGGAAAATCGCTGATGATGTCAGAGTAACGTCGGCACTTTCACGCGCTTTCATGCACATGAATGAACACAAATTATTTCATTTCTATTATCTTTAGTTTGTTAATTCACGGATACGATAAAAAGAAAATATATAATATCATAATTAACATTTACAAAATACTAGACGATAGTAGACTTATATTTAATCAAGATTATGTTCGAGAGCTACATGTATTAGGTATTTCATGTTAACAATAGTGAACGAAAACCAGTCACGGTCATACTGTCCTAAATAAATGTGCTAATTACACGTTATTAGCAATGGCAAATAGTCCAGTTTACCAAATTTCCAATTGTAAAAATTATAGCAAGTGTTAAAATGGACAATAGCAAAACTATAGGTATAATTTACACTTTGGCGCTAATGTCCTGTATGTCATAAACACCCTACTTTTAAATTTTAATGGGTAGTCTAATTTAACATTTTTGTAATAAAAATTTGAACATTTATTTTATATTAGTATTAATATATGTAACTATTCACATAACATGCAGGCGAACAAGGTAAGGGTAGTAACTGCAACATATCTTATAGTCATCATGTAGCGCTGTAACTGACAAAAAGTAAACACAAATTACGGTCATTCTTTCCGATGTCAATTTGGCTTAGTTTAGGTTTAACACCGTGTTACAAAACTATTTCAGTCATATACGAGTACATGCAGGCAGTTTACCTTACCATCTCTCCAGGAAAGGACCAGTACTAGACTCGCAACTTTCTCATATAAAGATTCATGGTCGGCCCGGAGTGTGAACACATAGCCCTTTTCAAACGTCAATCAAATAGTGTTTGCTATACAAATTCACAGACACTTGGAGGTCAGAACCTGTCCCCTCTCCAAATCCGCCCCTGCCAACCTTCAACCAATATATTTTCGCTTTTTAAATCAAACTGAGCACATGTCTCGATCATACAACAACTTCTGTTACCATTTCAGTATGTTTAAAAAATCTCCCATATGCTATCAATGCTCAGAAAAACTAAAGACAACTTACTCCGAGAGTTTTCAACACAAACTAGCTTGTCCAAGGAATAGGAGAATAGATCCCAGCTTGATGTCAAATTTACTACACAGAGCCGGGACACAGACAATATCGTTAGTGGTTAAAATAAAAATACTTGCGGCAATGCCCATGATGTCAACTGCCGCGGTGGCCGAGAGTGTACAGATGCTGGTTCTGTGAGTTTATTTTTGGGCAGGGCCGCGGGTTCGCTCCGCGCTATGGGCGATCTTTTTTTCCTTTTTTAGGTATTTTTTTTATATCTTGAGAATAAGAAAAAGAAAATGAAAATATTATATATTATGAAAAGAAAAAAAGAATGCCCGAAGCGCGGAGCGAACCCGTGGCCCCTGCCCAAAAAAAGTTCTTTCAAATCCAGCATCTGTACTATCTCGACCATCGCGGTTGTTGACTTTCTAAGCAAGTATTTTTATTTTAACCGCTAACGATATCGTCTGTGTCCCGGCTCTGCGTAGTAAATTTGACTGCGCAACATCAAGCTGGGATCTATTCTCCTATTCCTTGGACAAGAAAATCGTGTTTACATTGCGAAGTAAGTTGTCTTTAGTTTTTTTTGAGCATTGATAGAGTATGGGAATTTTTCAAACATGTTGAAATGGTAACAGAAGTCGTTGGATGATCAAGACATGTGCTCAGTTTGTTTTAAAAAACAAAAATGTATTGACTGAAGGTTGTCAGGGGCGGCATGGGAGGGGAAGGGGTGCTGACCCCCAAGTGTCTGTGTACAAATTGTGTTCGTTATACAAACCTCAGTTACAAGGAACTAGTTCGCTATATGGATATAAGGAACCTCGGTTATAAGGAACAATTTTTAGAGGTCCCAAGCTGTTCCTTATAAGCGAGGTTTACTCTAACCTGTTTTCAAACCACCTGCAAAAATGCATGTAATAATTGTTTTAATGATGTAAGAGCCTTTGATGTTTCTGAATGTTTCAAGTTAAGGCAGATTTTGATATTCATCACTTTTTATATTTAATTAAATGTCTGTCTTTTTCACAAAGCCAGATAAAATATGGAATGACAGGAAAATTAAGAATAAAGTCTGAAAACTATCATCTTTAAGTGGTACTTTAATTAGGCCAAGTATCCAAACACTTTAGAAACATATTTTCTCAATTAAAACAGAATTAAAATGACATTACTATTTACAAGATTTTATTTGAATAGTTCAAGAATGGCAAGAGTCCACTAAACTGGGTTAGCTTTTTTCAGTCACATTGTTCACATTTTTGTCAATTTTACTGAATTCATATTAGCCAAATAATGCATTTAAACGAAATTGTACAAATATATTTTTGATAGTGTCACATAACTTATATATGACTTTGAAGAGGAGACAGTAAGTATTTCCTCCAAGAAAGATATTGCTGTACATTAAACAGAAATTATACGCTATGGATATATGTGAAGCCTGCGAAAAGTAATAATGAAAAACACCATTTTTGCACATACCCTTTAATCTAGTTAAATATAATATTTGTTTTTCGTGCATTTTTAATTTTGACAGCTGTAGCAGGACCTTATTTACCAAGTACCTGCCAGTGCCAGTATTGACATCTTTCATGACCTGAAGGTAAAATAAACAGTATAAGTTTAGGGTTTGAAAATAGGTGGGGTATGAAAACAGGTACGTTAACGATACCATCCCCAGTGTTTGATTTTATAAAGTCAAGGTCTCATGATTTTTGTCTAATATTCTTGTGCATGCCATATATTCACTATATTTTATCAAATCCTCAAACACACATTCTTGCACAAAAACTACTTTTTTCACTGGATCCACCCATGTATTAACGGGAAAAAAGTTGTGTGCAAACAAGGCAATTCACGTGCTGTTAATACATGATTTTTATCTTTTAAATGCTTTCCCAGGGACCTATATGTATTTCTGCGCAGATTGACATCTGGTATCTGTGTCTTGTTTCTTTCATAATAGCCTCTTCTGTAGCATAAAAGATACAATCTAATCCATAGAATGTTTTGCTGTATCAGTTACCATCGCCAAATGCACTGCCCACAACAATGTTCGTACTCGCTTCTCCACTTGTTTACTCCCATTTCAGAAATCAGCGTCGATTCAGTTTTTGTAGATAACCATGAATGTTTAAGAATTGCGTGTAACTTGTGCGATTGTTTGTTTTTATGAATCATATTAATGATTTTGGTGAGTATCAGTCGGTATGTTTTTATCTAATTTCTTGAGGAATTTATATTAAAAAGTTTGAAAGTTTGTCACAATGTTCGTACTCATCTGTACTTTAAATGTGTTCGTACTCAAAATAACTAGAATGTAAAGTTATCATTCTTGAAATTCTGCTCCTGTTTACCAAATTTTTAAGTAATATGAAAAATTATTGGCAATGTTATGTTTGTAATAACGAGAGATAAAAAAATCACTAAAAAAACTTCAGTACGTGCTTTTAGTAGTGTTGTTGATTTCTGGGCCCTGGTTATGGATATTTAAAACAGAAAAAGTGGAAACTCCACAGGTCTCTCAACATGACAAAAATGAAAATGTTGCAGGCTCAGTTTGATTCAGCTTGTTCATGGGTGGTAGTGGAAATGCATGCTACCATCCATGCCCTCTTGCCCCAGGTTGAGTAGAACTCAACATTTACACATGCTAAAAGTACAAAAAACAATTTAGAGACATCCGCAGATGTGTTCATACGGTGGTGCACATGGAACCTTCAATGATACACCGGCGTGTAATTCCATGAATAGCGGCATATGGTCCCCTGCTAAAATGGGTTTGCACTAAACGAGAAAACAATGGGCAGAACTAAACAAACTGGAATTAGAAAGGGGATCTGCGTTTATGGAGCCTGCATATCACAGGAACTGCCAAAAGACAAAATTTAAAAGCAGGCACCATATCTAAGGGGAGATTATTTATACAGTACCCAAAGCTATGAAAGCGGGAGAATTGGAACCACCCAGGCTGAAAAGTTTACCATTTCCAAGAACAACAGAATGGTAATTAAAAAATGTACCGGAATCATAAAGTCATCATATATGAAAACAATACATTTAGTCGTCTTGTAATGTTTTTTTTATGCAAAAATAGCGACAATACACATTTGTTTTGTGTATTAACGTCTGCAGAAGCCCTTCGGATATGTTTGTGATCTTGACATTCTGTTTCGGTCACAAACATTCCCGCTGGCTTCTGCAGACGTTAATACACACAAAAAAACGTGTATTATCCCTACATTAATTTTGTTACATGCAAAAACTGAATATGATGACCTATGATTAAGGTAATAACTTCAATGTTTACAACCAATAAACGGTCTGAACCAAAGCAACATCAAACAAAAACAAAGTAATACATGTACCTGAAGTAATGGTAACAGCATATTTGTCAGTTGCGAAATATTCAAAGATGTAATTATTCAGCCTTTGTTTTTCATCGAAAACTGGTTGTCCCATCTGCTTGTGTGATGTTTTAAACAGATTAAAGACAGCCACAAAATAACTGTATTCTTTGTATTTCCATGATGGTAATTATAAATGATATAATACAGCTATTCTATTAGATGACAGGTGGAGAATTTAGGCCCTCCCTGAATTACTGTGTTTTCACAACTTCATCTGCAAACTTATCTCTTTTTAATCCCCCGCCGTGGCGGAGGGATTATAGGAATGGTCTGCGTCCGTCCTTCCGTCCGTCTGTCCGTCCTTCCGTCCTGTCCGTCCTTCCGTCCGTAACAAAATCGTGTCCGGTCCATATCTCCTAAACCCCTTGAAGGATTTTCATGAAACTTGGGTCAAATGATCACCTCATCAAGACGATGTGCAGAATCCATGAGTCAACCTTGTCAGTTCAAGGTCAAGGTCACAACTCAAGGTCAAAGGTTTGAGCCTGCCATTTTGTGTCCGCTCTATATCTCCTAAACCCCTTGAAGGAATTTTATAAAACTTGGGTCAAATGATCACCTCATCAAGACGATGTGCAGAACCCATGAGTCAGCCATGCCGGCTCAAGGTCAAGGTCACAACTTAGGGTCAAAGGTTTGAGCCTTCCATTTTGTGTCCGCTCTATATCTCTTAAACCCCTTGAAGGAATTTTATAAAACTTGGGTCAAATGATCACCTCATCAAGACGATGTGCAGAACCCATGAGTCAGTCATGCCGGCTCAAGGTCAAGGTCACAACTTAGGGTCAAATGTTTGAGCCTTCCATTTTGTGTCCGCTCTATATCTCCTAAACCCCTTGCAGGATTTTCATCAAACTTGGGTCAAACGATCACCTCATCAAAACGATGTGCAGAACTTATGAGTCAGCCATGTCGGCTCAAGGTCAAGGTCACAACTGAAGGTCAAAGGTTTGAGCCTTCCATTTCGTGTCTGCTCTATATCTCCTAAACCCCTTGAAGGAATTTTATAAAACTTGGGTCAAATGATTACCACATCAGAACGATGTGCAGAAATTATGAGTCAACCATGCCAGCTCAAGGTCAAGGTCACAACTAAGGGTCGAAGGTTTGAGCCTTCCATTTGGTGTCCACTCTGTATCTCCTTAACCCCTTGAAGGATTTTCATCAAACTTGGGTCAAATGATCACCTCATCAAGAACTCACGAGTCAGCCATGTCAGCTCAAGGTCAGGGTCACAACTGAAGGTCAAAGGTTTCAGCTCTGTATCTCCTAAACCCCTTGAAGGATTTTCATGAAACTTTGGTCAAATGATCACCTCATCAAGACGTTGTGCAGAATTCATGAGTCAGCCATGTCAGTTCAAGGTCAAGGTCACAGCTAAAATCAAAGGTTTTACCCTTTCACTATCCATAGCAGTGGCGGGGGATTTAGCTGTCCTTCAGACTGCCTTGTCAGTATGGTTTTAAAAACATAGAACAATGCAAAAACAAAGTGTGGTCTAAACTCACCTTAATACATCAATTCCTGTGCATACTAGCATATTTAGACATCAAACACATTGTCGTGGCCTTATATGTCACTGTCAATTTGCAACTAGATACTTGTTATTTCTCAATTTTTTTCATGCATTTTCTTCTTCATGCATGGAGGGATTTTGATGTATTTTGGCACAAGTATTAACCACCATGAGTTGGAGTGTCATGCGCAAGAACCAGGTCCCTAGGTCTAAGGTCAAGGTCACAGAGGTCAAAGGTCATATTCAAGAATGACTTTGTCCGGAGCATTTCTTCTTCATGCATGGAGGGATTTTGATGTAACCTGGCACAATTGTTCGCCATCATGAGATGGAGTGTCATACGCAAGAACCAGGTCCCTAGGTCTAAGGTCAAGGTCACACTTAGAGGTCAAAGATCAGATACAAGAATGACAACTTTGTCCGAAGCATTTCTTTGGAGGGATTTTGATGTAGCTTGGCACAAATGTTCACCACCATAGACATTGTGTCATGTGCAAGAACCAGGTCTCTAGGTCTAAGGTCAAGGTCACACTTAGAGGTCAAAGGTCAAATATAGGAACAAAATTTTCTTGTATGGCCTTTTAGTGGGTTAATGAATGCTTCAACCTATTGTCACCAAACTTTATATGCAGGTCTACCAAAGCTCTTAACAGGCGTATTTTGTGGCTATTGTACCCGTGTTTTTCATGCAAATCATGTATAATTACCATCATAGAAATACAATAGAATACAGTTATTCTGTGGTGCGTCTTTAAACACATCATCTTGGTTTAATATATCACAGTCAATTTGTTAGTAGATAGGTGTATTTCTCTTTTTTCTCATGCAATTCATGTATAATTACCATCCTGGACAAACAAAAGAATACAGTTATTCTGTGGCGCATCTTTAAACAATGAGCAGTATAAATTTCGTTAACATATGTTAGACAGATGGACTGATCTTTTATTTCCTCTAATGATGAAGAGCTAAACATATTTACAACATGTAAGGATATACATGTAAATAAGATTGTTTAAATGCATTAAAAAATCATGGAATATCAAATTCACATGAAAGTAACTATAATGACTGAAAAATAAAACATTATTTAATTTTCACAGGCTTAAATTTCTGAATGAAAGCTTCTATAACCTCCAAAAAAAAGCAAGAGTAGAATCCTTAGAAGCAGTGACAGTGAGCACAACCAGAGCCATATACCACAAACCAAACCACCCAAATAGACACTGTGGTGGAACCTGTAAGCAATGAGCACAGTGAGTATAATCAGAACCAAATACCACAAACCAGGCCACCACAAAATAAACACTGTAGAGGAAACTGAAAGCAATGAGCACAGCCAGAGCCATATACCACAAATCAGGACACCTAAAATAGATACTGTAGTGGAATAAGCAATGAGCACAGCAAGAATAATCAGAGCCATATACCACAAACTATGCCATCCAGAATAGACACTGTTGTGGAGCATGTAAGCAATGAGCACAGTGAGCACATCCAAAGCCATATACCAAAAACCAGACCACCAAAACTGGACACTGTAGTGGAACCTGTAAGCAATGAGCAAGCGAGCACAACTGGAGCCGTATAACGCAAACCAGGCCACCCAAAAGTGACACTGTAGTGGAAACTGTAAGCTATGAGCACAGCAAGTGTCACCAGAGCCATATACCACTGACCAACCCAACCAAAATAGACACTGTGGTAGAACAGTAAGCTAGCTCAGCAAACACAGCCAAAGCCATATAACATAAACTAGGCCAGCCATAAATAGACACTGAAGTGAAACCTACTCTAGTGAACCTGTAAGCCTTGAGCACAGAGAAAAATATACACAAACCAAGCCACCCAAAATATACACAGTAGTGGAACCTGTAAGCACAGAAAGTGCAATCAGAGCTATAATCCACAAACCATGCTACCCACAAGTAGACACTGTAGTGAAACAAACCTATTAGAAATGAGCCAGAGCTATATCCCAAAAACCAGGCCACCCACAAATAGAAACCATGGTGAAATCTGTATCACTACAGTGAACAAAACCAGACCCATAAACCACAAACAAGGCCACCCACAAGTAGACACTGTAGTGGAACCTTTAAGCAATGAGCAATGCTAACGCGACCAGAGTCATAAACCACAAACAATGTCACACACAAGTAGACATTGTAGTGGAACATTTAAGCAATGAGCATAGCTAACACGACCAGAGTCATATACCACAAACGATGTCACTCAGGAATAGACATTGTAGTGGAACATGTACGCTATGAGCAAGTGAACACAGTCAGAGTCATTACAACAAACCACGCCGTCCACAAATAGACACTGTAGTGGAACCTGTAAGCTGTGAGCAAGTGAACACAGCCAGAGTCATAACAGCAAACTACACCATCCACAAATAGACACTGTAGTGGGACCTGTAAGCTATGAGCAAGTGAACACAGCCAGAGTCATTTACAACAAACCACGACATCCACAAATAGACACTGTAGTGGGACCTGTAAGCTATAAGCAAGTGAACACAGCCAGAGTCATTACAACAAACCACACCATCCACAAATAGACACTGTAGTGGGACCTGTAAGCTATAAGCAAGTGAACACAGCCAGAGTCATTTACAACAAACCACACCATCCACAAATAGACACTGTAGTGGGACCTGTAAGCTATAAGCAAGTGAACACAGCCAGAGTCATAACAGCAAACTACACCATCCACAAATAGACACTGTAGTGGGACCTGTAAGCTATAAGCAAGTGAACACAGCCAGAGTCATAACAGCAAACTACACCATCCACAAATAGACACTGTAGTGGGACCTGTAAGCTATAAGCAAGTGAACACAGCCAGAGTCATTACAACAAACCACACCATCCACAAATAGACACTGTAGTGGAACCTGTAAGCTGTGAGCAAGTGAACACAGCCAGAGTCATAACAGCAAACTACACCATCCACAAATAGACACTGTAGTGGGACCTGTAAGCTATGAGCAAGTGAACACAGCCAGAGTCATTTACAACAAACCACACCATCCACAAATAGACACTGTAGTGGGACCTGTAAGCTATAAGCAAATGAACACAGCCAGAGTCATTACAACAAACTACACCATCCACAAATAGACACTGTAGTGGGACCTGTAAGCTATAAGCAAGTGAACACAGCCAGAGTCATTACAACAAACCACGCCATCCACAAATAGACACTGTAGTGGGACCTGTAAGCTATGAGCACAGTGAACACAGCCAGAGTCATTACAACAAACCACACCATCTACAAATAGACACTGTAGTGGGACCTGTAAGCTATAAGCAAGTGAACACAGCCAGAGTCATTTACAACAAACCACATCATCCACAAATAGACACTGTAGTGGAACCTGTAAGCTATAAGCAAGTGAACACAGCCAGAGTCATTACAACAAACTACACCATCCACAAATAGACACTGTAGTGGGACCTGTAAGCTATAAGCAAGTGAACACAGCCAGAGTCATTACAACAAACTACACCATCCACAAATAGACACTGTAGTGGGACCTGTAAGCTATAAGCAAGTGAACACAGCCAGATTCATTACAACAAACCACACCATCCACAAATAGACACTGTAGTGGAACCTGTAAGCTGTGAGCAAGTGAACACAGCCAGAGTCATAACAGCAAACTACACCATCCACAAATAGACACTATAGTTGGACCTGTAAGCTATGAGCAAGTGAACACAGCCAGAGTCATTTACAACAAACCACACCATCCACAAATAGACACTGTAGTGGGACCTGTAAGCTATGAGCAAGTGAACACAGCCAGAGTCATTACAACAAACCACACCATCCACAGATAGACTCTGTAGTGGGACCTGTAAGCTATAAGCAAGTGAACACAGCCAGAGTCATTTACAACAAACCACACCATCCACAAATAGACACTGTAGTGGAACCTGTAAGCTATAAGCAAGTGAACACAGCCAGAGTCATTACAACAAACTACACCATCCACAAATAGACACTGTAGTGGGACCTGTAAGCTATAAGCAAGTGAACACAGCCAGAGTCATTACAACAAACTACACTATCCACAAATAGACACTGTTGTGGGACCTGTAAGCTATAAGCAAGTGAACACAGCCAGAGTCATTACAACAAACCACACCATCCACAAATAGACACTGTAGTGGAACCTGTAAGCTGTGAGCAAGTGAACACAGCCAGAGTCATAACAGCAAACTACACCATCCACAAATAGACACTGTAGTGGGACCTGTAAGCTATGAGCAAGTGAACACAGCCAGAGTCATTTACAACAAACCACACCATCCACAAATAGACACTGTAGTGGGACCTGTAAGCTATGAGCAAGTGAACACAGCCAGAGTCATTACAACAAACCACACCATCCACAAATAGACTCTGTAGTGGGACCTGTAAGCTATAAGCAAGTGAACACAGCCAGAGTCATTACAACAAACCACACCATCCACAAATAGACTCTGTAGTGGGACCTGTAAGCTATAAGCAAGTGAACACAGCCAGAGTCATTACAACAAACCACACCATCCACAAATAGACGTGTAGTGGGACCTGTAAGCTATAAGCAAGTGAACACAGCCAGAGTCATTACAACAAACTACACCATCCACAAATAGACACTGTAGTGGGACCTGTAAGCTAAGAGCACAGTGAACTAAGCCAGAGTCATTTACAACAAACCACACCATCCACAAATAGACACTGTAGTGGGACCTGTAAGCTAAGAGCAAGTGAACACAGCCAGAGTCATTACAACAAACCACACCATCCACAAATAGACACTGTAGTGGACTGTGCTGTGACAATACACCAGGTCATACAGCAAACTAA
Source organism: Mercenaria mercenaria (assembly GCF_021730395.1). NCBI lineage: Eukaryota > Metazoa > Mollusca > Bivalvia > Venerida > Veneridae > Mercenaria > Mercenaria mercenaria. The sequence goes on along the minus strand of NC_069369.1, from coordinate 42,531,161 downwards.
CCATCACATGAAGTAGTGACTGTAAGCTGAGCAATGACACAGCCAGAGTCATTACAACAAACCACACCATCCACAAATAGACACTGTAGTGGGACCTGTAAGCTATGAGCAAGTGAACACAGCCAGAGTCATTACAACAAACCACACCATCCACAAATAGACACTGTAGTGGACCTGTAAGCTATAAGCAAGTGAACACAGCCAGAGTCATTACAACAAACCACGCCATCCAAATAGACATGAGTGGACCTGTAAGTATGAGCAGGACACAGCAGAGTCATTACAACAACCAACTCTACAATAGACGTATGACTGTAACTAACAAGTGAACACAGCCAGAGTATAAACAACCTCATCACATAGACACTGTATGGCGTAGCTATAGCATGACACAGCCAGTCATTACACAAACTCACCATCACAATAGACACTGTAGTGGGACTGTAAGCTATAAGCAAGTGAACACAGCCAGAGTCATTACAACAAACTACACCATCCACAAATAGACACTGTAGTGGACCTGTAAGCTATAAGCAAGTGAACACAGCCAGAGTCATTACAACAAACCACACCATCCACAAATAGACACTGTAGTGGGACCTGTAAGCTATGAGCAAGTGAACACAGCCAGAGTCATTACAACAAACTACACCATCACAAATAGACACTGTAGTGGGACCTGTAAGCTATAGCAAGTGAACACAGCCAGAGTCATTTACAACAAACCACACATCCACAAATAGACACTGTAGTGGAACCTGTAAGCTATAAGCAAGTGAACACAGCCAGAGTCATAACAGAACACACCATCCACAATAGACCTGTAGTGGGACCTGTAAGCTATAAGCAAGTGAACACAGCCGAGTCATTTACAACAAACCACACCATCCACAATAGACACTGTTGGGACCTGTAAGCTATAAGCAAGTGAACACAGCCAGAGTCATTACAACAAACTACACCATCCACAAATAGACACTGTAGTGGACCTGTAAGCTATAAGCAAGTGAACACAGCCAGAGTCATTACAACAAACTACACATCCACAAATAGACACTGTATGTGGGACCTGTAAGCTATAGCAAGTGAACACAGCCAGAGTCATTACAACAAACCACACCATCCACAAATAGACACTGTAGTGGGAACCTGTAAGCTGTGAGCAAGTGAACACAGCCAGAGTCATACAGCAAACTACACCATCCACAAATAGACACTGTAGTGGGACCTGTAAGCTATGAGCAAGTGAACACAGCCAGAGTCATTTACAACAAACCACACCATCCACAAATAGACACTGTAGTGGACCTGTAAGCTATGAGCAAGTGAACACAGCCAGAGTCATTACAACAAACACACCATCCACAAATAGACCTGTAGTGGGACCTGTAAGCTATAAGCAAGTGAACACAGCCAGAGTCATTACAACAAACCACACCATCCACAAATAGACACTGTAGTGGACCTGTAAGCTATAAGCAAGTGAACACAGCCAGAGTCATTACAACAAACCACACCATCCACAAATAGACCTGTAGTGGGACCTGTAAGCTATAAGCAAGTGAACACAGCCAGAGTCATTACAACAAACTACACCATCCACAAATAGACACTGTAGTGGGACCTGTAAGCTATAAGCAAGTGAACAGCCAGAGTCATTTACAACAAACCACACCATCCACAAATAGACACTGTAGTGGGACCTGTAAGCTATAAGCAAGTGAACACAGCCAGAGTCATTACAACAAACACACCATCCACAAATAGACACTGTAGTGGGACCTGTAAGCTATGAGCAAGTGAACACAGCCAGAGTCATTACAACAAACCACACCATCCACAAATAGACACTGTAGTGGGACCTGTAAGCTATAGCAAGTGAACACAGCCAGAGTCATTACAACAAACCACACCATCCACAAATAGACACTGTAGTGGGACCTGTAAGCTATAAGCAAGTGAACACAGCCAGAGTCATTACAACAAACACACCATCCACAAATAGACACTGTAGTGGGACCTGTAAGCTATGAGCAAGTGAACACAGCCAGAGTCATTACAACAAACCACACCATCCACAAATAGACACTGTAGTGGGACCTGTAAGCTATAAGCAAGTGAACACAGCCAGAGTCATTACAACAAACACACCATCCACAAATAGACACTGTAGTGGGACCTGTAAGCTAAGAGCAAGTGAACACAGCCAGAGTCATTACAACAAACCACACCATCCACAAATAGACACTGTAGTGGGACCTGTAAGCTATGAGCAAGTGAACACAGCCAGAGTCATTACAACAAACCACACCATCCACAAATAGACACTGTAGTGGGACCTGTAAGCTATGAGCAAGTGAACACAGCCAGAGTCATTTACAACAAACCACACCATCCACAAATAGACACTGTATGTGGACCTGTAAGCTATAGCAAGTGAACACAGCCAGAGTCATTACAACAAACTACACCATCCACAAATAGACACTGTAGTGGGACCTGTAAGCTATAAGCAAGTGAACACACCAGAGTCATTACAACAAACTACACCATCCACAAATAGACACTGTAGTGGGACCTGTAAGCTATAAGCAAGTGAACACAGCCAGATTCATTACAACAAACCACACCATCCACAAATAGACACTGTAGTGGACCTGTAAGCTGTGAGCAAGTGAACACAGCCAGAGTCATACACAAACTCACATCCACAATAGACACTTAGTGGGACCTGTAAGCTATGAGCAAGTGAACACAGCCAGAGTCATTACAACAAACCACACCATCCACAAATAGACACTGTAGTGGGACCTGTAAGCTATGAGCAAGTGAACACAGCCAGAGTCATTACAACAAACCACACCATCCACAAATAGACACTGTAGTGGGACCTGTAAGCTATAAGCAAGTGAACACAGCCAGAGTCATTTACAACAAACCACACCATCCACAAATAGACACTGTAGTGGAACCTGTAAGCTATAAGCAAGTGAACACAGCCAGAGTCATTACAACAAACTACACCATCCACAAATAGACACTGTAGTGGGACCTGTAAGCTATAAGCAAGTGAACACAGCCAGAGTCATTTACAACAAACTACACCATCCACAAATAGACACTGTTGTGGGACCTGTAAGCTATAAGCAAGTGAACACAGCCAGAGTCATTACAACAAACTACACCATCCACAAATAGACACTGTAGTGGAACCTGTAAGCTGTGAGCAAGTGAACACAGCCAGAGTCATACAGCAAACTACACCATCCACAAATAGACACTGTAGTGGGACCTGTAAGCTATGAGCAAGTGAACACAGCCAGAGTCATTTACAACAAACCACACCATCCACAAATAGACACTGTAGTGGGACCTGTAAGCTATGAGCAAGTGAACACAGCCAGAGTCATTACAACAAACCACACCATCCACAAATAGACACTGTAGTGGGACCTGTAAGCTATAAGCAAGTGAACACAGCCAGAGTCATTACAACAAACCACACCATCCACAAATAGACACTGTAGTGGGACCTGTAAGCTATAAGCAAGTGAACACAGCCAGAGTCATTACAACAAACCACACCATCCACAAATAGACACTGTAGTGGGACCTGTAAGCTATGAGCAAGTGAACACAGCCAGAGTCATTACAACAAACACACCATCCACAAATAGACACTGTAGTGGGACCTGTAAGCTATGAGCACAGTGAACTAAGCCAGAGTCATTACAACAAACCACACCATCCACAAATAGACACTGTAGTGGGACCTGTAAGCTATAAGCAAGTGAACACAGCCAGAGTCATTACAACAAACCACACCATCCACAAATAGACACTGTAGTGGACCTGTAAGCTATGAGCAAGTGAACACAGCCAGAGTCATTACAACAAACCACACCATCCACAAATAGACACTGTAGTGGGACCTGTAAGCTATGAGCAAGTGAACACAGCCAGAGTCATTACAACAAACCACACCATCCACAAATAGACACTGTAGTGGGACCTGTAAGCTAGAGCAAGTGAACACAGTCAGAGTCATTTACAACAAACCACACCATCCACAAATAGACACTGTAGTGGGACCTGTAAGCTATGAGCAGTGAACACAGCCAGAGTCATTACAACAAACTACACCATCCACAAATAGACACTGTAGTGGGACCTGTAAGCTATGAGCAAGTGAACACAGCCAGAGTCATTTACAACAAACACACCATCACAAATAGACACTGTAGTGGGACCTGTAAGCTATGAGCAAGTGAACACAGCCAGAGGGCATTACAACAAACCACACCATCCACAAATAGACACTGTAGTGGGACCTGTAAGCTATGAGCAAGTGAACACAGCCAGAGTCATTTACAACAAACCACACTATCCACAAATAGACACTGTAGTGGGACCTGTAAGCTATAAGCAAGTGAACACACCAGAGTCATTACAACAAACTACACCATCCACAAATAGACACTGTAGTGGGACCTGTAAGCTATAGCAAGTGAACACAGCCAGAGTCATTTACAACAAACCACACCATCCACAAATAGACACTGTAGTGGGACCTGTAAGCTATGAGCAAGTGAACACAGCCAGAGTCATTTACAACAAACCACACCATCCACAAATAGACACTGTAGTAGTACATGTAAGCTATGAGCAAGTGAACACAGCCAGAGTCATTACAACAAACCACACCATCCACAAATAGACACTGTAGTGGGACCTGTAAGCTATGAGCAAGTGAACACAGCCAGAGTCATTTACAACAAACCACACCATCCACAAATAGACACTGTAGTGGGACCTGTAAGCTATGAGCAAGTGAACACAGCCAGAGTCTTTACAAAAACTACACCATCCACAAATAGACACTGTAGTGGACCTGTAAGCTATGAGCAAGTGAACACAGCCAGAGTCATTAACAACAAACCAACCATCCACAAATAGACACTGTAGTGGGACCTGTAAGCTATGAGCAAGTGAACACAGCCAGAGTCATTTACAACAAACCACACCATCCACAAATAGACACTGTAGTGGGACCTGTAAGCTATGAGCAAGTGAACACAGCCAGAGTCATTACAACAAACTACACCATCCACAAATAGACTCTGTAGTGGGACCTGTAAGCTATAAGCAAGTGAACGCAGCCAGAGTCATTACAACAAACCACACCATCCACAAATAGACACTGTAGTGGGACCTGTAAGCTATGAGCAAGTGAACACAGCCAGAGTCATTTACAACAAACCAACCATCACAAATAGACACTGTAGTGGGACTGTAAGCTATGAGCAGTGAACACAGCCAGAGTCATTACAACAAACCACACCATCCACAAATAGACACTGTAGTGGGACCTGTAAGCTATGAGCAAGTGAACACAGCCAGAGTCATTTACAACAAACCACACCATCCACAAATAGACACTGTAGTGGGACCTGTAAGCTATGAGCAAGTGAACAAGCCAGAGTCATTTACAACAAACCACACCATCCACAAATAGACCTGTAGTGGGACCTGTAAGCTATGAGCAAGTGAACACAGCCAGAGTCATTTACAACAAACCACACCATCCACAAATAGACCTGTAGTGGGACCTGTAAGCTAATGAGCAAGTGAACACAGCCAGAGTCATTTACAACAAACCACACCATCCACAAATAGACACGTAGTGGGACCTGTAAGCTATGAGCAAGTGAACACAGCCAGAGTCATTACAACAAACCACACCATCCCCAAATAGACACTGTAGTGGGACCTGTAAGCTATGAGCAAGTGAACACAGCCAGAGTCATTACAACAAACCACACCATCCACAAATAGACACTGTAGTGGGACCTGTAAGCTATAGAGCAAGTGAACAAGCCAGAGTCATTACAACAAACCACACCATCCAAAATAGACTCTGTAGTGGGACCTGTAAGCTATGAGCAAGTGAAACAGCCAGAGTCATTACAACAAACCACATCCACACAAATAGACACTGTAGTGGGACCTGTAAGCTATGAGCAAGTGAACACAAGCCAGAGTCATTTACAACAAACCACACATCAACAAATAGACACTGTAGTGTGACCTGTAAGCTATGAGCAAGTGAACACAGCCAGAGTCATTACAACAAACCACCCATCCACAAATAGACACTGTAGTGGGACCTGTAAGCTAAGAGCACAGTGAACACAGCCAGAGTCATTACAACAAACCACCACCATCCACAAATAGACCTGTGTGGGACTGTACAGCTAAGAGCACAGTGAACTAAGCCAGAGATCATTATACAACCAAAACCAACCATCCACAAATAGACACTGTAGTGACCTGTAAGCATATGACACAGAGAACTAGAGCCAGAGTCATTTACAACAAACCTGCACTCCCAAATAGACACTGTAGTGGACCTGTAAGCTAGAGCACAGTGAACTAACCAGAGCTCATATACAACAAACCAGCACACCAAATAGACACTGTAGTGGAACCTGTAAGCTAGAGCACAGTGAACTAAGCCAGAGCATTTACAACAAACCACCACCACAAATAGACACTGTAGTGGACCTGTAAGCTAAGTAGCACAGAAACTAAGCCAAGTCATATAACAACAAACCACACCACACAAAGACACTGTAGTGGACTGTAAGCTAAAGCAAGTGAACAAGCAGAATACAACAAACCACACATCCACAAATAGACACTGTAGTAGAACTGTAAGCAATGAGCAGTGGCAAACACAGCCAGAGAAACATAACCGAGCCCACAATAGACCTTATGAAATCCTGAACACAGCAAGTAGACATGTTAGTATCAAACCTGCTACACAATAGACTGTTGAACTAACTAGCATATGCACAACCACGAGCATATACACAAACCAGGCCACCCAATAGCTGTGAACAATAGACACAGTCAGTGCATAACAAACCAAATAAAATAAGTGCTGTGAGTATGAGCAAAAGCAGCACAGCCATATAACACAAAGCCATGACCCCACAAAAAGACACTGTAGTGGGAACTTAGTAAAGCAAGTACGAGCACAGCAAAACATAACAATGCCATACAAAAAAAGTTGACCTGTAACATAGAAATTGAGTGGAACCATGTAACAATGAGCACAACGAACAAATGACACTGTAGAGAAAGCTGTAAGCAATAAGCACAGCGTATACAGGCATAGAACACAGACAACCAGAGCCATAAATTAACAAACCTGAGTCCACTCACAAATAGACACTGTAGTGTAACCTGTAAGCAATGAGAACACAGCCAGAGAACACAGGCGGAGTCATAGACTTCAAAAGCCTGGCTACTTATAAAGACTTTAGTGGAACCTGTAAGCTAGGAGTACAGCGAGCACAACCAGAGCTACAAACCACAAACCAGGCCACCCATAAATAGATGCTGTAATGGAACCTGTAAGCTATGAGCACAGTGAACCAGCCAGAACCATACACCAAAAAAAAAGTAGACACTGTAGTTTAAGTTATGAGCACAGCAAATGCAGCCAAAGCCATAAACCACAAAAGCCTGGCCACCCACAAAAAGACACTGTAGTGGAACCTGTTAGCAATATGCTAAGTGAACGAGACCAGAGCCATATACCACAATCCATGCCTCCCAAAAAGACACTGTAGTGGAACCTGTAATCAGTGAGCACATTGAACGTGACCAGAGCCATAAAACAGGATCCAGGCCACCAACAAATAGATACTGTAGTGAAATCTTGAAGCACTGAGCACAGTGAATGTGATTATAGTCATATACCACAAACCATGCCACCCAAAAAGAGACACTGTAGTGGAACCTGTAAACTATAAGCAAAACAAATGCAAACAGAGCCATATAACATTAACAAGGCCACCCACAGATAGACACTCTAGTTGAACATATAAGCAATGAGCACAGCGGAATGTGACTAGACCCATTATAGCATAAACTATACCACTCAGAGATAAACACAGTAGTGGAACTTGTAAGCTATGAGCACTGCAAGCACAACCAGAGCTATATACCATAAGCCAGGCCTCCCACAAATAGACACTATAGTGGAAACTGTAAGCTGTAGGCACAGACAACGCAGCCAGAGTCATGTAAAGTAAAAACTTTGCCACCCACAAATAGACACTGTAGTGGAACCTGTATGCAGTAAGAAAATACATTTTAGTGGAACAAGTAAGCTATGAGCACAAGCATAACAAGTGAACACAGCAAGAGCCATATACTACAAACAGGCCACTCACAAATAGATACTGTAGTGGAACATGTAAGCTATGAGAGCAGTGAACAGAACAAGAGCCATGTGCCACAAACCAGACCTACCACAAATAGACACTGTAGTGGAACCTGTAAAGAAATGAGCACAGCAAATACAGGTATGGAACACAGCCGGAGCCATATACAATAAACCGGGCCATTCACAAGTAAAAATCATCGTGGAATGTGTAAGCTATGAGAACAGGGAACACAGAAAGACCAATCTACCATAGAAACCCATTAACAGACACTGTAGTGGAATCTGTAAGCTATGAATACAGTGAACACAGCAAAGCCATACACAACAAAAGCCTGGACTATGAAGTGACACATGTGAGTGAGAGCAGCGAACGTAACCATAACACAGCAGCGAAAGTAACCAGAAACATATAACACAAACCAGGCCACTCAGAACACAGCGAGTTTAACCAGAGCCATATACCAAAGACCAGGCCAACAAAATTAGATTTTGTGGTGGAACCAGTAAGCTATGAGCTCAACAAATGCAACCAAAACCATATAACATAGACCAGGCCAGCCACGGATAGCCACTGAAGTGGAACCTACTGTAAAGGAACATGTTAGCAATGAGCACAGCGAGTTTAACCACAGCACAGACCAGGCCAACCTAAATAGACACTGTGGTGGAACCAGTAAGCTATGAGTTCAACGAATGCATCCAAAGCCATATAACATAAACCAGGCCAGACATAGATAGACACTGAAGTGGAACCTACTGTATGCATCCAAAGCCATATAACATAAACCAGGCCAGACATAGATAGACACTGAAGTGGAACCTACTGTAGCGTAAGCTATGAGCACAGCAAACATGACCAGAGCCATATACCACAATCCTGGCCACCCACAATTGGACACTGTAATGGAACCTGTAAGCTATGATCACCGGGGAACCTGACCAGAGCCATGTACCACAAACAGGGCCACCCACAAGAAGACTTTGCAGTGGAACCACCAGAGAACACAGCCAGAGTCACATACCAGAAACCAGGCCACTCACGAATAGGCACTGTAGTTGAGCCTGCTAGCTATGAGCACACAAGCCAGATCAGCCCTATACCACAAACTAAGTCACCCACAAATAGACACTGTAGTGGAACCTGTAACCTAAGAGCCATATATCACAAACTAGGAAAAAAATGAATACAGTTTGATCCAGGTAGTTTCCGTCAATATCTAGTTTAAAATAATACACTAGTGAAGTAACATTTCTTTAGCCTGACAGTCACAATGGTCACCACAATGTGACACTGTAGTGGAACCTGTAAGTTTGCACAGCGAATGCAACCAGAGCCATGTGCCACAAACCATACCACCCACAAGTAGACATTGTAGTGGAACCTGTAAGCAATGAGCACTGCCAGATAACACTGCTAGAGCCATACAGGAGGCCTGATGGTCCAGTGGTTACACGCTTGACTGTCAATCCAGAAGTCTGGTGTTCGAATCACAGTCCAGGCACTGGAAATTTCTAAGATGCTCTTGAGTGTCTCCCACTTAACTAAGAGGCCAGTACTTGAATCTTCCCAGGAAAAACGGCTTTGCGTGTATTGGTGCTATACACCAGGCACGTTAAAAAAACAGGCTAAGTTAACTGGACACCTCCGGATGTACGGATATCGCATGTAACGATATTTTGGATATAAGGGTGGGCTTTTCAGGTACCCAATGCATTGTTTACCCGTTTAATGAGATAATTATGCTTTGCGAGTGACAATGACCGGCGCTCAGACAATTAGGGGTAATCGAACAAATTATCGCACTACTGGTCCAGCACCTAAATCCAGACACTTTTGGCGGACTATTGGCAGTAACTTTGCATTATGAAACTACACGTGCATAAAATTTTAACTGTATAATTTTAGATTCTTTATAAATCTCTTTGCAAAACAACAAAATCGTATATTGCTGATTTCATCATAAAAATGTCATCTGAATTGGGCCAGTAAAAGCTGTCAAAATTGACCTTCAGAGTGCTTAAATATTCTGACACTATTTGGGTATAAAATGCAACGAATATGTGCACCCAAAAATAACAATAAACTCGACTTCGTTTAAAATAAAGCAGTCAAATACAGTCCTGTAAATATATACAAATATCTCCATCCGAATAAAATTTTATTACCTGTTCATCATGTGATCATATGGACTAGTTTCTAACTTTATATAATTGCCAAATATAACAATAATATAATAAAATTTATCTGAGCAAAAATTAATGTTTAAAATTATTCTTTCTTACATGCAGATTCTGTCAATGTCTTTATACATTTTGACACAACTAAGGGGATCATTATAATGACACTGCGCCGATTTTATCTAATGAATTGCTTCCCTTGTCTGCAAAATGCTGGCATTTTTTTCCTATTTAATTAATTGATATATAACAGAAATTGGTTAAATCGTTTAAATAAATACTGAGAGTAGTACAGAATTCTAAAACATGTTTAGTTTCGATCAGCAAACAAAAAGAGTCGTCTGCAATAGGCAGAAGAATTTTTCTTATTTAATCAGTACCTCGTCGCACCTCAAATAACTGGCGTGCGCTGTATGACGTCATCCCCCAACACACAAAATGTTTACTCTATGCGGTGCGGATATTTGAAGCTAGTTTTCTCTGGAAAAGCTTACATTCGTACACTGTTGTTGACAGCTGGTCATCAAAGCTTTCGTTTGCGTCGATCCTGTTCGTTTCAGTAAAAAATCATGATCGTAAAGCATTTTTAAACGGTGTCCGAATTATTAAGCACTGTCCGGATTTAGGCACTGAACCAGTAACAATTCAATGAATTGAAAGTAATTTTCACACATTTACAGCTAAATGCTTTTTGCCGAGTGAAAAAAATATTTGAGTAAATGTTTATACTAAAAGTAAATTGTACATGTAGTTTCGTGCAATACATGAAAAACAAACCAAAATCACTGATTTTATTATAGGGAGTTAACTCTGAGTGAAATGTACAGATTGTACTGACGTTTTTGAACGCTGAATGTTTCACATATCCTATGCAAATGAATGTAAATTTTGCTATTACAATGAAATTAAATGCAAAGTTATTGTACATTCACGTGACATTCCTTTTGTAATGTATTTATATTATTTCATAATTATGAATATATTTTCATAACCTTTGATGAAAATGACGTATATATTTGACTAGTAAGTAGTATGTAAATAAATCATATACAGAACGTATTCTATATTATGAGTTGCACATCTCTTTAATCAAGCACACCTTACCTACTTTCGGTTTCGGCCGACATCAAACTCAACTTCAGGCCCAACGATATCCGGATGTTACGATATGAATTCTACAGTCCCCTGAATATCGTTACAAGCGAAGTTTACTGTACCACAAACCAGGCCACTCACAAATAGACACTGTAGTGGAACCTGTAAGCTATGAGCTCAGGGAGAACAACCAGAGTCATATTCCACAAGCCAGGTCACCCACAAATAAATCTGTGATAGATCCTGTAAGCTGTGGGGACAGTGAATGCCACCAGAGCCATATTCCAGAAACCAGACCACACACAAATAATAGGCATTGGAACTAAAGAAACAAACTTCAAGTAGGCACTACTGTTTTAGATAAATGTGTAGCTAACTGCATCAAAGTACACAGTTTGAAAAAATATTTAAAATATCATTTTCTGAAAAAAAGTTATTTGAGGTGAAAAAAATGATCCTGGGTAAAATATTTGGAAAAAATGGAGACAACTGTGCTAAAACTTCATTGCAGGCTTAGGTGACTATGTACATAGTATCTCATGCTAACCATGCACTTTTTATGGCTAGGCATAAAAAATCATGCATAATTACTGCAGTTATATTATTATTATTATTATACCAGATTTATATAGCGCCCTTTTCATGATCAATTTCACGTTCAAAGGCGCTTTACATCACCCTTGATATCCAGATAATACGAAATCATGTGATAATTCCAAAATGCTACAAACTGGAGGAAATGTCAAACTTGGTATGGACATTGTTATGCCCCCGAAGGGAGGCATATTAGTTTTCAACTGTCCGTCCGTTCGTTAGTTAGTTAGTTTGTCACAATGTTAACTTTTTGCATGAAGGCACTTTACTCGCGAACCACTGCACCCAGGACCTTCAAACCACATGCTGGTAGTACTTATTGAGTACACCACCCCTACTGACCTTGGGGTCACCAGGTCAAAGGTCAAGGTCACAGGGGCCAACGTTAACTTTTTGCATGAAGGCACTTTACTCGCGAACCACTGCACCCAGGACCTTCAAACTTCACATGCTGATAGTACTTATTGAGTACACCACCCCTACTGACTTTGGGGTCACCAGGTCAAAGGTCAAGGTCACAGGGGCCAACTTTAACTTTTTGCATGAAGGCATTTACTCGCGAACCACTTCACCCAGGACCTTCAAACTTTACGTGCTGATAGTATTTTATGAGTACACCAACCCTAAAAACTTTCGAGTCACCAGGTCAAAGGTCAAGGTCACAGGGGCAAACATTAACTTTTTGCATGAAGGCACTTTACATGCGAACCACTGCACCCAGGACCTTCAAACTTCACATGCTGATAGTACTTATTGAGTACACCACCCCTACTGACTTTGGGGTCACCAGGTCAAAGGTCAATGTGCTGCGGGGGCATTTGTCACCATTAGTGACAGCTCTTGTTTTTGTCAATATTTTCTTATTACTCATTCTGATCATTTAAAGTATTATAACTGATTTAACATGGTTTAGACGATGTACCATTTGCACTAAACAATTTGAATATGGGACATATTGTTCAGTATGGAGAGCCCCAAACAATGTGTACATTTTGCTTTTGAGAATGAGTTTGGCGATTCAAAGCGTTGTCAGCCTCATTTAATTGACTTTAGGTAATGAATATTATTTTGTATTATTCAGTTATTATATAAACAATGATATGAACATGTTCAGAAGCTTTTATTTTAGATCAAATAACCCACATTGACAAATATATAAGCTTATGTAGTAGTTGATGGATACTGACCCAAGTGTTCATAGAAATTTTGAAGATAAAGCCCGAAATGCTATGAGGATAATAGCCAATATTGTGAAATTTTGCATATGCTGTTCTAAAGGTACTGATTGTTGTATATTGAAGAAGTATACTCATAAAATGTGGTAACTAATGGCTGTAGCATGCCCAAGGTAATGTTTTATACACATGGTCAGTACCAGATGTTCCTGAAACATTTTATCAAAAGGGTAAATGTCTATATCTTTGTAAAATTCTGTTTTAAAACTCAAGTCCGCTGTCAGAAGGTTCTAAATCTTACACACCTGTATCTTTTCTGCTAGATTTTGGTAAAAATATAAACAAGCCAGAACAGGTAAATTTAACACTTGAATCTAAATGTGCTGAGATTCCACAGGGGGAGGGGGTACACCCATATTTAGAAATTAAGTATGCTAGGGGTCTGTTAGCATTTTAAGAGTGTGAAAATAATGGGGCTTTAACAGGTCAGTTTTGCTGGAATATATTGAATACTGCTGTGAATTCATAGAAGTACATTCCCTTAATCCCTTAACTGATATTAGTTTGATATTGTACTTAATAATTTAGTATATTTGTTAACTTTTCCATACAAAGTTGTCCCCTACCAAAATTTCATCTGCAATACAAGACTCACATGCATTTCTATACTGAAATATAAAGAGTTGGTCCCAGTGTATAGGATAAGATCTACGTTCATTAACTTAATATTTGTTCACTATCCCATTCCCTCTTCTTCTGTAAGTTCAATACATTAAGTTGGTGTTATGAATTGTAATTGAGATCAATTTCTTTTTGCTTTGTTCCTTGGGCTATAATAACCATGGTATTTTGACTGCTGTTCAAAATCTGTGGTATGTTTTGTGGTGTTGAAAATCCTGGGCATTTTTGAAGACAGTAATATACGTCTCGTAGATCTTGGTAGGATGAAGATAACCTCCTGCCAAACTCCAAAAGCCATTTCTAAAGGAGCTAAAGATTTGTATAGGTTGACTGCCGGGTACCCCCACCAGCACTGAAACAAGTGCCAATATATGGCCATATCTTTTACGGCATTCTTAATCGGGTCTTTATCCAAAGTCATCATTCGGACTATCTCTATAATTGTAAGAATTACATTCATGGAAAGAGAGTGTTAAAATTTCTTTCCGATAACATATGTGGCAAAAACTCTTAATCTGCTATGGGTTTCATATGCTGTACTTATCAGGTTGCTGTGCCTGTTACCAGTATAACAAGAGCTGTCTGAGGACAGCAACGCTCGACTATTCAACAGCCTTGTCAAATGAGTGAATACAAAAGTCGAAAAAAGGGGCATAATTTTGTTAAAATGGGGAAAAGGGTTATGGAACCTTCACAGTGCTTATCAGCTCATGACTGAGTGTGTGAAGTTTCAATCCATTCCCATTAGTGGATACTGAAAAACTAGCTTACATACAAAAACTTTCAAAAACCTAAAACTGCTAAGTTGAAAAAGGGGCATAATTTTGAAAAGTTATGGGACCTGCACAGTGCATGTCAAATCATGACAGTGAACAAGTCTGTGAAGTTTCAATCCATTCCCATAAGTGAGAACTGAGATACCAGCTTACATACAAAACCATAACCAAGAATTTCTAAGTCGAAAAAGAGACATAATTTTGTAAAAAAGCAAAATAGAGTTATGGAACCTGTGCAGTGTAGGTCAGTTTATGACAGTGAATAAGTGTGTGAAGTTTCAATCCATTCCCAGAGGTGGTTACTGAGATACAAGCTTACATACAAAACCTTAACCAAATCGGGACGCCGACGTTGATGGAGGGGTGAGTCCAATAGCTCGACTATTTTTTGAAAATCGTTAACAAGTTCATATCAACTCATTCACCAAAACATGTCCACACACACAAAACTGGTCAATGTGTAATGGTATATAAATGAAATAAGTCAATGCACTATTATCCACTTTCAAAGACAACACATTTAGGGCATTATCCATGGTCATTTTCGGCTATTATCCATTTTTCACACAAGGATCAATATAAATGGTTTTGACATAACAACGGCAAACGTTAACAACTTACTCTAAACTATGTCAGATAGTGAAATGGTAGAGCTGTATATATAGTGAATTACAAGCATAAAAAACAATTCTAAATATTTTTTATGAATTTTCAAACTAAACTTACATGGATTTTGTAAACTATTTAACATACTGTGTATTGTATTCACAAAAATAAAGTAAAATAATTTGAGTTCCGTGGAAACAAATCACCATTCTTTCTTTTTGCAACATTTGTTGGTTAAAATCTCTTACCAAGCCACAGCAACTTAACGAAAAACCTGAAATTTTCAGAAGCGTTCATATGTCATTTTGCAGCATTTTGGAATTATCACAGCATTTCATATTATCCGGATAACAAGTTTGTACACTTCACACACTTATTCACTGTCATAAACTGACCTACACTGCACAGGTTCCATAACTCTATTTTGCTTTTTTACAAAATTATGTCTCTTTTTCGACTTAGAAATTCTAATGTATCTATGTAAGTACATTGTTCAAATGCAGCCACACAGGGCGCATAATTCATCCTCTACTAGCACAGACACAGAGCGATCTGACCAGAGGAACAGAGTGAGACAAAGCCCCCACGACAGAGAGATCAGAAATCAGATACAGGCTTGTCCGGCTAACTTAGCCTAGCTCGTTGCGGATAGACAGCCTGGTTGTTTAACGTGCCCAGTGTATAGCACTGATACACGCAAGGATTGCCTGGGTTCCTGACCAGTACACCTCTAGTTGGGTGGGAAACACTGAAAAGCGTTTCTGAAAATTCCTGAGTAGCTGCTGGGGATCGAACCCCCGACCTCAGGATTGGAAGGCCAGTGTGCAAACCACTGAGCTATCCGTCCACCTGAAAAGAAAATTATGAAAAGATCAAATCATTTAATGCCCTGTCAACAAACAGACGATTTTTTAAAAAAGTTAAAACCCACAAAATTTCACAAGGTAAAATATGTTGAGAAAGCTATTGCTAGGAAGAGAACAATCTCTGCTACCCATATATATGCGAGAAGTATGGGAAAAATATCTAGAAATATGAGAAAATCAAAGAAAACAATTTCAGGACTGTTAAATGCATGACTGTGTTATCCTGTAAAGCAGGTAACATAGATAGCTTACTTTTACATTGCACTGGTATAACATGGACAGGATTAGGATTGATGGTATTCACTCAACAATTTCACTCTGTAAACAGATTATTTCCCTTGTGTAAAGAGGTCTTAGGGTAAGTACCTACAAATAAGACACTGTTAACAATGAACGCAGCAAGCACAGCCAAAGAACCCAGCCAGAGCCATTTACCACAAACCAGGCCACTCACAAAAAGACACTGTCAGAAGAGAAAATTGTAAGCAATGAACAAAACGAATGCAGCCAGAGCCATATATCACACAAACCAAACCCCCCACAAATAGACACTTAAGAGGAACATGTAAGCTGTGAACACAAGGAATGCAGTCATAGCCATATCAGGCCACCCACAGACAGACAACTGTAATACAACCTGTAAGCAATGAGCTAAGTGAACACATCCATGGCCATATAGCATAAACCATACCACCCACAGATGGACACTGTAGTGGAACCTATAAGCTATGAGCAAAGCAATTGCAACCAGAGCCATCCATATTCCACAAACTGTGCTACCCGCAAATAGACACTAGTGGAACCAGTTAGCTTTGAGCAAAGCAAATCCGACCAGAGCCATCCATATTCCACAAACTGTGCTACCCACAGATAGACACTAGTGGAACCAGTTAGCTTTGAGCAAAGCAAATCCGACCAGAGCCATCCATATTCCACAAACTGTGCTACCCACAGATAGACACTAGTGGAACCAGTTAGCTTTGAGCAAAGCAAATGCAACCAGAGCCATCCATATTCCACAAACTGTGCCACCCACAGATAGACACTAGTGGAACCAGTTAGCTTTGAGCAAAGCAAATGCTTTGAGCACCCACAATAGACACTAATGAACCACCAGAGCTAATGTTACCAGAGCCATATTGCACGAACCAGGCCATTCCTGTAGTGGAACCTGTAAAAAATTAGCACACCAGATGCAACCAGAGTCATATACAACAAAGCAGGCCACCCACAAATTAAGATTAGTTACATAATAATAATACAAACTAAGTCATCACTTTGTTTTGTTTAATTCTCAAATCCTTTTAATTGTATGGCTTTATAATAGGCCGTCAAACCTACCCTTCTCGCTTGTAGATCAATGAAGTGTTCTTAATCTATTTTTATCTTGAAACTTGTAAATCAAGTTTGTGCGCATTCAGTTGTTATTATTACATTTAATTTCATTGGATCGCGCATGTGCAACGTCCAATGATATCCATTTTTTGTTACAAAATTACTCAATGGTTATTTCTTTTATGGACATTGCCGAACACTTGTTATGTTATGTTGCTAAGTGTTACGACCAATGATTTGACATCTTTGTTTCTTCTACAATAATCAGGTGGGAAAAGTGCCTAGATATGGTCGGTTTCTGGTTATCTCGAGGAGCTAGGGCGCTGCGTTAGGAGGTGTTTCACCCACATGTATCTTTTTGTTTTGTGGATTTATATGCTTAATTTGGTTTTTGGTTTTTAGCTCACCTGTCACGTAGTGACAAGGTGAGCTTTTGTGATTGCCCTTCGTCCGCCCACAATTTCTTGTGAACATGATAGAGACCACATTTTGCAATCGATTTTAATCAAACTTTCACACAACTTGTATTCGCGTAATATCTCGGTTCCTTTCGAAGACTGGCCAGATCCCATCATGGGTTCCAGAGTTATAAAGGGCCAAAATTTGCTATTTTGGCTTTTGCAGCCGTATAGAGACTTCATTTATGGTTTGATTTGATACAAACTCGCAAAATATCTTTAAAAACAATAGATCTTGGATTCCATGATGAATCCGTCAGATCCAATCATAGGTTCTGGAGTTACGGTCCCTGATTGACCCCTGAAAGAGCCAAAATTTGTTAATTTTTACCTTGTGAACACAATAGAAGTGACATTTTTCATTCGATTTTAACCACACTTACACACAACTGAAGTCACAATAAGATCTCGGTTCCTTTTGAAAACAGGCTAGATTCCATCATGGGTTCTAGAGTTACTGCCCCTAAAAGCGGCAAAATTTTCTATTTTGGCCCTTTCAGCCATATAGGGGTTTCATTTATGCTTTGATTTGATACAGACTTGGTCAGAATGTTTATCTTGATGATTCCTAGGCCAAGTTTGAAACTGGGTCATGTGGGATCAAAAACTAGGTCACCCGGTCAGATCAAAGGAAAAGCTTGTTAACACTCTTGAGGCCACATTTATGACCCTATCTTCATGAAACTTGGTCAGAATGTTTATTTTGATGATTCCTAGGCCAAGTTCGAAACTGGGTCATGTGGGGTCAAAAACTAGGTCACCACTCAAATCAAAGGAAAAGCGTGTAAACACTGTAGGGGCCACATTTATGACCCCATCTTCATGAAACTTGGTCAGAATGTTTATCTTGATGATTCCTAGGCCAAGTTTAACAGGTGAGCGATATAGGGTTATGGTGACCCTCTTGTTTTGTAATACATTAAATAATGTTGTAAATTTTCAATAGTAGTTTTTTTTGTTGTTGTTTGTGTGAAACTCATCCATAGTCGGGATTCGAACTCAATTCGGCCCGTTACAGCTTATTAGTCAGACAAGATACATTTTGTTTTCATTTCAGGCGATTCAGCAAGCGACTTTGTCATGAATCAAGCCAGTGGGGAAATTTCAGTAGCCACAGACGCTCAACTAGATTACACAAAGAAGCAAACTTATACCCTCATAGCTACTTCTACTGATGGGGACTCCATTGTTGAAACACCTGTTATCATCTATATCAAAACATGTGAGAATAAATTTATACTACTGAAAGAATTTATTTCACGCAAGTACAGTTTTACATGTGCAAAAGTACTTGAATTTAGAACACGTTTAAATAGAATTTAAATTTTTATTTTATGTTTCAAAGAACTCTACTGAGATTGATGATTCTGGCAGAACTATGTACTAGGCAGATAATATACATAACACCTATTACATGTATTCACTTTTCAAAAAGTATCCATGATATGTGCTTTTTGTATTGACTGGGCAGAATGGTATTCATGATATTTATAAGGATGCAAAACACATTCAGGTCGGTTAAAATTGAACTGTTAAAACCGGTATGATTCTTATCTTAGTGAAGAATACACATAAAGTACTTAAAAGTTTGTGTTGCATATATTTTAAAAAAATATTTCACATAGAGACATGAAACCATGTAGGAATATTATCCAGATTTGAATGTGTGCACCTGAGGTTTTTAGCTCGACTATACGAAGTATATGGAGAGCTATCCTACTCGCCCCGGCGTCTGCGTCTTTCCGCGTCCCCACCTTGGTTTAAGTTTTTATGCACTTTCTCTTTTTTCTCCTTATCTCTGTAATTACTTGATGGATTTGCTTTAAACTTAAAATAGTTATTCCTCATCATCACCCACATCATCTGCCATAAGGGCCATAACTCTCACACCAATATTTCTTGAATTATCCCCCCTTTTTACTTAGAATTTCAGGTTAAAGTTTTGGTGCACTTTCGCTCTATCTCAGTTATTACTATGGATTTGATTCAAATTTAAAATAGTTGTTCTACATCATCACCCACATCATATGACACAAGGTCCATAACTCTGGCACCAATTTTTCATGAATTATGCCCCTTTTTTACTTGAAATTTCAGGTTAAAGTTTTGGTGCACTTTCAATCTATCTCAGTTATAACTAAAGGATTCAAACTTAAAATAATTGTTCCGCATCATATGACACAAAGTTCATAACTCTGGCACCAATATTTCATGAATTATGCCCCCTTTTAACATAAAATTTCAGGTTAAAGTTTTGATGCACTTTCACTCTTTATATGTTATTACCAAAAGGATTTGATTCAAACTTAAAATAATTGTAGCACATTTTCACCCTGGCATAACTCTGGCACCAATATTTCATGAATTAATCCCGCCTTTTTCTTAGAATTTCAGGTTAATGTTGGTGCACCTTCACTTTATCTGTGTTATTTCTCAATAAATTTGATTCAAACTTAAAATAGTTCTTCCACATTGTCGTCCTGATCATATGACACAAGGTTCATAATTCTGGCACAAATATTTAAGTGACTTATGTCCCTTTTTTACTTGGAATTTCAGTTTAATTTTGATGCTTTTTCACTATATTTCTGTTGTTACTAAATGGATTTTATTCAAACTTTTACTACAGGACAATAATTAAAAAAATATAATTTCATATAGGTTAAAAAGTAAAATATATGAGCTCCTCAGAAATAAAGAAAAAATCAACAAAAAATACTGACATATAGAAATTGATTGACAGCATGTTGTAACGAAGAAGCTGATTTGAAAATAATTTGTTTGATTTAGTTTGTATGGAAGGCCCCACCATGCTTACTGCCAAATGTTACCATGCATACCAAATGCTAAATGTCATAATTAGGAATGGCAATGAATAGCATTTTTGGTATTTGAATATTCGGTCACCCTTCCGAACGAATATTCGGCCATCAACTGATCAACAAATCAACTCAAAATCTCACATCTTTGTCATACCCTAATCAACGACCAGCATTAACTCTACTTCGTTTACACCGGAAGTAATTCAGACATTGACGAATTAAACCTGAATAATCGTTGTCATTCTTGTTCATCTTTTGGAATATAAAATATTCGTTATCTGCCTTCATTAACATATAGGTTTTATTTATTTTTAGCTCCATTATTCGGCGTTGGCGTATCTTTTCTTGGTTAAAGTTTTTCGGCAACCTTTGTTTTTCTTTGTTACTATTGCTTATATCTTACAATGACAGAAGCCATTTTAACGCATATTTATAATGAAAGCAGATTTTGGCAAATTAGATAAACAGAATTTTAGTTCTTTCAGTTGGCTTTTATTTTTTCATGATCTCATAATATTTTTTCCGAATATTCGAATAGTGAAACAGTATTCAAATATTCATGTAATGAACAAATATTCGTTGCCATCCCTAGTCATAATTATATCTAAAATCAATGCTTATTGCTAAAATGGTAAATGCCAAAACAAACAAATAAAGAAACACAGTGCCTTGGAACGGTCAGTGGAAAAACCACCACTGGGGAGCTTAAACCGGTTTATGGTGCGCACCGAACCTCACTCTTACCCCACCATGTTCCAAAGACAAGGGACAGTGTAAATAAAAGTAATCCCCGCCAGGTGAATCTCTAACACACGTAATGGAAACAAAAAGGCATGCCATGTAAAACACAAAAATGCTCCTGTACTATTATATAAAAAGATAACCTTAAGAACCAAAAACATATGTACTCAATGCCTTTGCAGAAGACAGAGCATCAAGAGAAACACCCTTAAGGGCCCGACCAAACAGGCCAGAAGACAGAATATCAAAACTGTTCAGTCCTGGTGGGATTTAAAAACTGCTTATCATAGAGTCTTCCCCCTCTGCTTATTGTCAAATTCTTTATATTAATGGGTAAAAGATCTGTATCTCTATATGTGTAGCTTTTATAATGAATGTATGGAATGCCTATGCATCGTGCTTACTGCTGAATGTCAAATGCAAAATGTAATGCTAACTGCTAAATGCTTAATGTCAAGTGGGAATTTTTAAATGATGGTCTGTAGATGATGTCTATTGTGTTTGGGCCACAGTAACCTAAATGCAAAAAAAAAAGTATATAAATTTGACATTAAGCATTAAAAATTTTGGTAATAGGACCTTCTATGTGGTAAACAATGAACTCCAATGTCGCCGCTTTGTCAGGGAGCTCGGAAAATCGAAATTTTTATCGTCCTGAACACAGGTTTGTGCATAAAAACATATGAACCACGGGAAGACATAGCTATATACCTTTGCCTTTAATGCCTCCGAAGGGAGGCATATAGTTTTTGAACCGTCTGTCGGTCTATCGGTCTGTCAGTCTGTCCGCAATTTTCGTGTCCGGTCCATATCTTTGTCATCGATGGATGGATTTTAAAATAACTTGGCATGAATGTGTACCACAGTAAGACGACGTGTCGCGCGCAAGACCCAGGTCCGTAGCTCAAAGGTCAAGGTCACACTTAGACATTAAATGATAGTGCATTGATGGGCGTGTCCGGTCCATATCTTTGTCATCGATGGATGGATTTTCAAATAACTTGGCATGAATGTGTACCACAGTAAGACGACGTGTCGCGCGCAAGACCCAGGTCCGTAGCTCAAAGGTCAAGGTCACACTTAGACTTTAAAGGATAGTGCATTGATGGGCGTGTCCGGTCCATATCTTTGTCATCCATGGATGGATTTTCAAATAACTTGGCATGAATGTGTACAACAGTAAGACGACGTGTCACGCGCAAGACCCAGGTCCATAGCTCAAAGGTCAAGGTCACACTTAGACGTTAAAGGATAATGCATTGATGGGCGTGTCCGGTCCATATCTTTGTCATCCATGGATGGATTTTCAAATAACTTGGCATGAATGTGTACCACAGTAAGACGACTTGTCGTGCGCAAGACCCAGGTCCGTAGCTCAAAGGTCAAGGTCACACTTAGACGTTAAAGGTCATTTTTCATGATAGTGCATTGATGGGCGTGTCCAGTCCATATCTTTGTCATTCATGCATGGATTTTAAAATAACTATGCATGAATGTGTGACACAGTAAGACGACGTGTCGCGCGCAAGACCCAGCTCCGTAGGTCAAAGGTCCTAAACTCTAACATCGGCCATAACTATTCATTCAAAGTGCCATCGGGGGCATGTGTCATCCTATGGAGACAGCTCTTGTTTATCGTTACATTTGTTTTATCAGTTGACACAAGTCCAAACAAAGATTGATGAACATCAGGCCATGTTTATGAAACTTAATATGACTTTCCTTGAATATAGCAAGTATCTAGTACCTTAGATGTGAAGTCGTTGATCCCAGAGAGGGATCCGTTTTCTCATTTACCACAGAGAGGGATCCGATATGCATACACACCATGATTTAGTGTTTCACATTTCGAAATCAACAATAAGCATTTATCATTCTCACGCCCACAGGTGTTGAGTATTTGTGATGGCTTTTTGTGAGTGCAATGTATGTCGTAAATGACAATTTTTTCCTTTCGATTTGCAAAACTTTAAATTTTTATTTTTAATGTCTAACCTGGCCAATAATAATGGCATCAGATTTAAAAACACAAACGAGAAAAATAAGTTTCACTAGAAGAAAAGAGGCAGGAAAGAAATCAAAGAGCAGAAAAGAAAGCAGTTTTTGTCGGACATGGAAAATTTGCCAAAAAGGTATAGTTTTGATGAGCGTGTTTTTTCCATACACTCTAAAACATGCATTTCTCAAGCACATATTGATGGCTTACTAATATTATTTTAAATGTAAGCATATCCAAATATTTTGTTCACTGCATTGCAATAATTACCGTTTGCATAATTGTACCCCCCGACAACAAAGTTGTAAGGGGGGGTATACTGGTTTCAGGTTGTCTGTCTGTCTGTCCGTCTGTCTGTCTGTCCGCCTGGCCGTCTGTCCGTAGACGCAATCTTGTGCGCACCATCTCTCCTTATCCCTTTGACAGAATTTAATGAAACTTCACTCAAGTGATCAGTACCAACAATAGTTATGCATGGGGCATGTTAGGTTCTTTTAGAAAAAAAATTTGCAGAGTTATGGGACTTTGTTTTTTTGTTACTATACTATATACATAGACACAATCTTGTGCGCACCATCTCTCCTCATCCCCTTGACACAATTTAATGAAACTTCACACAAGTGATCAGTAACAACAGTAGTTGTGCATGGGGCATGTTAGTTTCTTTCAGAAAAAAAATTTGCAGAGTTATGGGACTTTGTTTTTTTGTTACTATACTATATACATAGACACAATCTTGTGCGCACCATCTCTCCTCATCCCCTTGACACAATTTAATGAAACTTCACACAAGTGATCAGTAACAACAGTAGTTGTGCATGGGGCATGTTAGGTTCTTTCAGAAATTTTTTTTGCAGAGTTATGGGACTTTGTTTTTTTGTTACTATACTATATACATAGACACAATCTTGTGCGCACCATCTCTCCTCATCCCCTTGACACAATTTAATGAAACTTCATACAAGTGATCAGTAACAACAGTAGTTGTGCATGGGGCATGTTAAGTTCTTTCAGCGACAAAAATTGCAGAGTTATGGGACTTTGCTTCTTGTTAACATACTATGTACATACAGTCTGCATATGCAATCTTGTGCATTCCTAATCTACCAAACCCTTACACACAATTTAATGAAACTTCACACAAGTGATCAGTACCAACCCTAGTTGTGCATGGTGCATGTTACATTCTTTTAGATAAATATTCTGCATAGTTATGGGACTTTGTTTTTTGTTACTATACTGTATACATACAGTCTATATACATACAGTCCACATAATTATGCAATCCTGTGTGCGTCAAATTGCAATGTACTGTGTCAGTGCATGCGGGGGGTACATTCATCACCTTTAGTGATAGCTCTAGTTATATTGGCAGTAGCTGCGCAAACGTTACACGCAAATAACCAATCTGTGCACAACAATTGGCAAATCGGGTAACCTTACTCACAGTTGTTAAACGTGCAAGGCAGCTGCATTGCGCGTTTGATATAATATCAGTCCGCGCTAAAGACATACCGATTTGATCTTCCAACACAATTTCATATGAGGTCCATTTATACAAAATTATTTAATGATGAAAATGGCAAAAACCAGACATGCTTGAACATGTGAATTGTCCAAGCCATTCTGTTTTACGTGTACATTACATTAAATAATAAAAAAAGTGATCCACATATTTATGCAGTTATTTGAAGAAGATATTTACCGTATTTTCCCGAATTAAGGCCCCCCCTCTAATTAACGCCCCCCACCTGTTTTGGAGGGGAAAAAAAGTCAACAAGAACGAAAAAAAATCACCTACCTCATTTTTATAAGTCCACATAATAAGTAATTTACAGTAAGTATCCAATGTATTAAGAATTAAACACACTTTTAAACAGTACATGTACCGTAAATCCAAAACGTTTATACTAAGTACGGTACGTATCCAATCATCAAATAGAAAATTAAACGGTAAATCCATTTTTGATTTGTTTTTGCACCACCCGCGCATAAGCTTCCTGTCGACTTTAAACAAATTTGCGGCAAAGTGTTAACCTTTTCTTCGGCAGTTCTAATAACTTTTAATTTAAAAGCCGGCACATAAGCAGCGTGTCAAACCACAAGTATGAATGGGGCATATCAATAAATCTGCGTTTTTGAGTTTGTTTTTGGATTATTTTTGTTTAAAACTTATTTTGGCATAATTTAAAGCACAGTTTGGTGCTCTGGTGCCAGTGCACTGACATTGTGTATTTGCTACCCGCATGTACTAAGGAAAATATTATCGGAGTACACAGCTGTTTGGGTATGATGACGTAATGTGTAATGTCGCGAGCGTGTCACGGAATACATGAGGTACCGTATAAATTTTAAGACACACTGCATTAAATTGGATGCCAAATAATTACGTTTTGGGGGAATTAAACAACACAGAAACACTTTACAGTTGGTTTGAACAATGTTTTTAAGTTTTGTAAAAAATTTAATTTTTTATTTTTTTACCTCAATTTACCCTTTGGAAAATGTAACGCCCCCGGGGGCGTTTATTCGGGAAAATACGGTACGTCCTTGGTAATTTACATACTATTTCTTTAAAAGTTGTTTTTGGCAAGGGTCTCTTCAGACTAAATCCGAAGACACTCAATGAAAGTCTTTAGATTTGAACTGCCAAATTCCCATGAAGATCGAAAGTAGTCCTTGGTTAACAAAAAGAAAGCAGTGGTAAGCATTTGCGATATCAGCTGAAAATGGATTTGAAGTGATATTACTTATACAATAGAAATCACCCAAGAGAAATTCGCTGTTAAAATATTGTAATTACAGAATTAAAAAAAAATTGTCTTCCTACACGAAAGTGACCTTCAACGAATGGAATCATGCCTATCACACGTGAACTGTATGGGACAATGCTTATCAGTTAATCAAATGGAATTAGACGCTTCCACTGGAATTATCTGCGCTTATCAGTTGTGACTTGTTTAAACCTTCATAGTTGTAGGTTTAACATGTTATGTTTGTTTATTGACGATACGCAAGTCAAGTTCTTTGCTTTTGAGGATTAAGACAATTTTCTATGAGCATTCAATACCAAGGTTTATATTGTGCTACATTTCTCTTATGGAAGCCTGGTTATTTTTAGATTAGCATTCGCGCGGTGGTATTGATACAGTACAGAAATCTGTTAGACTGTGTTACTTCTTTTGTCTTACAGTGGCTGAAATAGGAATCTAAGAAAGCTGTACACTTGTAATTGGTTTGTTAAGTGGCAGGGGACATTGTTGGTAGATGTACTTTAAAGGCCTTTATATTCAACTGGTTATTTATGGTGTTTATAGAACTAAGGATTCCTGCGTACGAATAATCATTGTGTAAAATAAATGAATAAATGCTTGAATAGAATTTCCTAGCCGGGTCTAAAATCTTACCTGAGGTAACGGAAGTCAGAAAAAATTGAAATGTTCATCCATCCATCCAGATTCAGCTCAGATTTGCAGAAAAAGTAAACGGTTATGAGACACTTTTCTTCCCACCATTATTTTCATCTGGTCACATGCTTTAAAAATATAGATATGATTTAGGTCAGTCATTTGCAGATACTGCGGTACAGGTCACGCAAGGTGTGCATTTTGGGTCATTTTTGCCTCAAAATTTAGTGTCCTCATTTTTATCATAGGAACAACGGAATCAGCAGGCTGAAAATGTCACATGATGAAGTGTTAAATATATGCAATACATCCGCTCAACACTTTCCGGGTATTTATCAAAGTTGGAATTTTAATGATTTTTTTTTGCACTGATATCGACGCAGATTTGTGGAATTTTCAAATTTACTGTCCCTTGCCCCCATATCTGACGCTGTATTGCTAAGACAGATCAGTGGAACAGACTACAAATGGAATCAGTTTCAATTCTGACTTAGAAAAAATATTTATAATCTTTCCCCTAGTGATAGAATAAATACCAAAATAGAGTTTTGAAATGATTATACAATTAGCCAGTATTAATAAAATATATATAACAAATACACCAATATGGGACATTTGTTTTTCAGTGCAAGTTTCGGATTTGTAAAAAAAATCCTTTCGAAAACAATATTCCGGGGTTCCTCTCCAGAAGTGTCTCCATGATGTCCACAAACCACTGGAAGCAAGTTGTCGAGATTTTAATTATTGAGGAGTCCTCTCCTCGTTGTTATTATTAGTTCCCTACTGGTTGAAAACCAGTTTCGGGGACTATAGGAATGCACTTTTCCGTCATTCCGTCCGTCCGTCTGTCCGTCCGTCCGTCCGCAATTTCGTGTCCGGTCCATAACTCTGTCATCCATAAAGGGATTTTAATATTACTTGGCACAAATGTTCTCCATGATGAGACGACGTGTCTTGCGCAAGACCCGGACCCCTAGCTCAAAGGTCAAGGTCACAATTGGAGGTCAAAGGTCAACAGGGCTTTTTAGCTCGACTATTCATAGAATAGTAGAGCTATTGGACTCGCCCATGCGTCGGCGTCCGCATCAGCATCCGTGTCCGCGTCGGCGTCCGCGTCCCGATTTGGTTAAGGTTTTGTATGTAAGCTGGTATCTCAATAACCACTTGTGGGAATGGATTGAAACTTCACACACTTATTCACTGTGATAAACTGACCTACACTGCACAGGTTCCATAACTCTATTTTGCTTTTTTACAAAATTATGCCCCTTTTTCGTCTTAGAAATTTTTGGTTAAGGTTTTGTATGTAAGCTGGTATCTCAGTACTTACTAATGGGAATGGATTGAAACTTCACAGACTTGTTCACTGTCATGATCTGACATGCACTAAGCAAGTCCCATAACTCTACTCTTTTTTTTTTTCAAAATTATGTCCCTTTTTTTGACTTAGCAGTTTTTGGTTAAGTTTTTGTATGTAAGCTGGTATCTCAGTATCCACAAATTGGAAAGGATCGAAACTTCACACACTTGTTCACTGTCATGATATGACATGCAGTACAGAGGTTCAATACCTCTACTTTGCATTTTACAAAACTATGCCCCTTTTTCAACTTTTGTATTAATTCAATTGACAAGGCTGTTGAATAGTCGAGCGTTGCTGTCCTCCGACAGCTCTTGTTTCCTGTCCGGTCCACAACTCTCCCATCCTTGAAGGGATTTTAGTATTACTTGGCACAAATGTTCCCCATGATGAGATGATATGTCTTGCACAAATCCCGGACCCCTAGCTCAAAGGTCAAGGTCACAATTGTAGGTCAAAGGTCAACAGGGCTTTTTTCCTGTCCGGTCCATAACTCTCCCATCCATGAAGAGATTTTAATATTACTTGGCACAAATGTTCCCCATGAGGAGACGACGTGTCATGCGCAAAACCTGGACCCCTAGCTTAAAGGTCAAGGTCACAATTGGAGGTCAAAGGTCAACAAGGTTTTTTTCCTGTCCGGTCCATAACTCCCATCTATGAAGGGATTTTAATATTACTTGGCACAAATGTACCTCATAATAAGATGATGTGTCATGCACAACTTTCAGACCCCTAGCTCAAAGGTCAAGGTCACACTTAGCAGTCAAATGTTAACATAGCATGAACAGGGTCTGTTTCGTGTCCGGTCCATAACTCTGACATTCATTAAGGGATTTTAATATCACTTAGCACAAGTGTTCCCCATGATGAGACGATGTGTCTTGCACAAATCCCGGACCCCTAGCTCAAAGGTCAAGGTCACAGTTGGGGGTCAAAGGTCAACAGAGTTTTTTTTCTGTCCCGTCCATAACTCTGCCATCCATGAAGGGATTTTAATATTACTTGGCACAAATGTTCCCCATGATGAGACAACATGTCATGCGCAAAGCCCAGACCCTTAGCTCAAAGGTCGGGGTCACAATTGGAGGTCAAAGGTCAATAAGGTTTTTTCCCTGTCCGATCCAGAACTCTGTCATTCATCAAGGGATTACAATATTAATTGACATAAATGTTTCCCATGATGAGACGACGTGTCATGCGCAACACCCAGTACCCTAGCTTAAAGGTCAAGGCCACACTTTGAGATCAAAGGTCAAGAGGATTTTTTTCCTGTCCGGTCTATAACTTTGTCATGCAAAGCAGGATTTAGATATCAGTTGGCACAAATATTCCCCTGGATGAGACAACATGTCATGCGCAAGAACCAGGTCCCTAGGTCTAAGGTCAAGGTCATATTTAGAGGTCAAAGGTCAAATTCAAGAATGACTTTGTACGGAACATTTCTTCTTCATGCATGGAGGGATTTTGATGTAACTTGGACCAAATGTTCACCACCATGAGGCACCCTTGTTTTTAGAATTACGTCCCTTTGTTATAACTATAAATAGATTTTATTGTAACTTTTTTATTACTGGCGGTAGAGAAAAATTGAGACCACTTTTCTGTGGTACAGCATGCATGTAACATCCAATTTTTAGGTGTTTTTTGACCTATCTCTACCTGGTAAAGAGTTTCTTGTGGACTTATATTATATAGATTTTTTTTTTTTTTTTTTTTTTTTTTTTAAAAGATTAATTTCCCTTTGTTGTTACTATAAATAACTTACATGATAACATTTTTATAATCAGCCAAGAAAATTCAATATGAAAACAACTGTGGGTTTTTATATATGCACATTTTAATCCAAGTGTGTTGTTATAACATATTGTATATGTAGTACAATATTGTTTATACATCATTGACAGATATCAGTTCATTATGTTATACTGCAGTAGAAAAAAATTAGGTGCCTTCCAGTAGGGGACTTTGTATTGCATGGCAATACTTCATTCACTTGTTGTACAGTTAGTATAATGGTTGATTTTGTCAGACTGATTTTTCTGTAAGTTTGTAATTACGAGTGATCATGTCTTAGTCATGGTCTTGCGCATCAGCGGTAATAATTGTCAACATTCAACAGATAGACATCGTGGACTAAAGTGAGATATTGATATCTCCTTCAACTGCGTTCAGTTCTGCGGAGCCCATCTCTGTTACTCACTCCAATGATGTACATTTGGCCATTGACCTGTTTATGTGAGAAAGTTGTCACGAGCCGTGACTCACACTCTACTGGTTGTTACTGAAAGTCTGATGAAATCTGGCATGAAACCAACAAAACAGAGGGTTTTTGAATGTATCTGACTTTAATGGTGGTACTTAATAGGCTGGTATTACTGAGTGTATACTTTTGTCCAACTGACATCCATGATCTGCAATGAGCCCTGCTGTCAGTACTTTCAGTGCTTTGATTAGAGTGACTTATCGTCATCCCAAGTGTATTTTATAAACACTTATTATTATCAACTTTTTAATGCTGCTATAGTTTAACCTTTGAAAACTGAAATAGTAAATTTCGCAAACACACAAATAAAATAGCAAATCCTGACATGTATTCTAAGTTTTTTTTCATAAAATATTGTTAATTTTCCCAAGGACGTTATTTACGACCTTAATTTTACTATTGTAAGACATTATAGTTCAATGTTAAATCATGCCAATTGGTAATCTGAATAGCAGCATTGGTTTTTCCTTTTAAACATTGAGTTTAATGCCCCCAGGCAGGATAAAATGATGTCTGTTGTGTTTCATTCATTGTGCATCTAGTCCTTCCTCATCATTTAACATGAAAGTATCATTTAAAGCCCACATTCAATTCCTGATTAGACATTTAACAGAATAATGGTCCTGATAACATCTGAGCTAGGTTTGAAAGTCAGTCATTTGGAGGGTTTGGAGCGCCTTTAGATAACATGTATGACATATTATGTGAAATATATGAAACAATATTGAAAACAAATGAGAAAAATATTTCCAATACCATGCAATTCAAATTTCTTCTCCAGCTGTCATGGGGGCCGCCATTTTGAAAGTCTTGATTATTTAGGCGCTTACTGGACAAAGTTAGACGCAAAAAATCGCTGAAATTTAAGAACAACCTTGTGTATACAATACATTTCATTCCATATACCGAAACTTAGAGGTCAATAAGTAGGTCACTAAATACAACAATAAAAATCCTGCTCACACTACAAAGGCAATGTTTTTCTCCAACATTCATGAAACCCCATCTGAATGTCTGTTTGCCTAGTGTCTAAAACAAAGACACCAGTATCATCATATCACCTCCTGTTCTATAAGTACTATGTACACTGCTTAGTTTGGCGCAGAGTCATCTTGCAGCAACTTTCGTACTTGTTTGACAAGTATGGAAGGCCGGTGTGCCAAATGCTATATGAAAAATATTTAATGCTGAATGCTGATTATTTAATGCTAAATGCCAGATACTTAATGCTACATACCAAATGCTATGTGCCACATATTTAATGCTTACTGCCAAATGCTTAATATCAGATTGCTTGATGATAAATGCTAATTGTCAAAATTTCTTAACTTAATGAGTAAATGATCTATATTTTTAAACTAATAAATGTAACTTTTGATAATGTGTAAACATGTGATGTTCTATCAGTCTGGTTCGAAGCAGTAACATGTTCTGTTTAATCTAAAATGTTTAGGAAAACGTTTTTTAATAGGAAAAAAGTTATGAACTATGATTATTTAAAGAATGAATTCATCAGCTCTTTATGTAAAAAAAGCAATAAGCATTTGGCATTTATTAGTTTGCATTTCGCAATTAATAATTAGCATTATTGTTTGACAATTACCATTTGACAGTCAGTATTTAACAATAAGCATGTAGCAAATAGCATTTTGCACTAACTACACTGGGACCCCGTTATAACGCTGTCGTCGGGGTCCAAGGTTCGAGACCTGCGATCTAGTGGGGTTAAATTTGTAATGCGGGTTGATCGTATCAGCGGTATATGCAATACCCCACCCACCGGTAATGTATTAAGACGTATTTTGGACGCTGTTTTATGTTAAAACGCGGCAAGCCCAAGCGGGTTTGGAGCGCCATTAGATAACATGTATGACGTATGTGAAATATATGAAACAATATTGAAAACAAATGAGAAAAATATTTCCAATACCATGCAATTCAAATTTCTTCTCCATCTGTCATGGGGGCTGCCATTTTGAAAGTCTTGATTATTTAGGCGCTTATTGGACAAGGTTAGACGCAATCGCTCATTGAGTAAGATCGGAAATGTTCACTTTTGGAAAATTTAATTACGACAATATTTACGACAAACTAAATGTGTGTAATTATTTTTATGGACAACTTTATCAATCTGTCACCGGTCTGATTTATATGGAGAAATTTTACTTGAAAAATGAGCGAACTACGACGTGAACGCTATAAAACAAATTTTCCACTATATGACGTCATCGGTGTCAGTGAAAACATTTCTGCGGTCCACTATTGATATGACATAATACACTTGAAGGTATTGAATTATTTTTTTATTGTTGAAAAGTCCTAGATTCACCTGTTTACTTAAGGATGTACGAGCGTTTTTTTTTTCGGATATCCGCCTTTTTGAAAAATGTTTCTTTGAATATAGCTTTCAAACAAAAGTTTTGCCAAAAATTATTGCTAAATAATTAAAATATGGCTAATCATGTACCATTTAACCAAATATATTATGCTTTTTGCGAAAAAAAAAATTTTCACCCTTATTTTTGGCTGGCATTTGCCTAAAATTGCCGTAAGATTTACACTGGGGTAGGGGTAGGTAATTTCAAATATCTATTAAAGTAGATCAGGTTTGATTTTGATATTTTTCTGACTGATACATATAATGTTAAGCTATAAATGAAATAAAAGTTTTCAAGATAGCACTTTATATTATCTAGAAAATATAATAAATTAAAACAAAAAGAACAAAAAATATCAAAATTTACCACTTTTTAACAGTTTTTTCTTAATAAAACTCTTAGATGCACGGTGACCTCATTTTTTTTTCTTTCCATTTTGAAGCATTTTTGTGTGTCATTAATGCTGCAAAATATTTTGAAAATCTTAACGTCAGATTTTTTTTTTGTACAAATGTAGATCTTAATACGTTTTTTCCACTGAAAATAAAGTGGGTGGGGTAATTATGTCAACATGTAAAAATGAAAGAGATTTGTTAGTGACATTTATGCTTTATAATACTGACATCACCATATTAACCTGTAAGACCTGAAATCCCTACAAGATTAAGTAGAATATTATATGTTTTATAAAGTACCAACATTTTTTCAATTTTACAAAATTTCAGAAATGCGTAAACTGTGGGTGAAGAAAATACCCTATAAAATTAAAACGAGTTCGGTGACCTATGTTTTTTCTGCTCTTGTTTGTCTTAGAAACTAATGTTCTTCAAGCTCACAGGGTATGAAAAAATTCTTAACGTTAGAAAAAATTTGCTGGTACATCCTTAACTGCATACTTTTCACTGACAAACTGTTGGGAAAATGCAGGTCATACAAATGTCAAAGCAGTATCAAAATGCCAAATGTTTTATTCTTGATATGCCATTATAAGTATGAGAATGCCACTGGTATGGGGCAATGTTAGCTATTTTAGACCTTAAATATCAACAATAGAGAATTCAATGTCTATATATTTTGTTGGTATCAAGAAAGTAGCCTTATTTTATTCCATTGATTTTCTGATAGCTGATTTTGTTTCAATTAAAGAAAGTGATACAAATATAATTATTGCTTATTCTAAAAATTATACTTGTGCATGATAGTTATTTTAACTGGAGATTTACTGAACCACAGACTGCACGTTCAAATTTTCTATTTGCACGCAGTTGGTGAAAAAGCATTTATATGATAATAAGAGGGCTTTTAAAGTTTACTACTAAGTTTAAAAATGAAAAATAAAGTGCAAGCAGTAAGAGCAACCCAAACCTGTAAGTCACACAGACATAATTTATTATACTAAAGAAAAATATTTAAGGAACAAATACTTTGCTTTTCATAACATTACGTCTGTGTGACTTACAGGTTTGAGCTGATTGTTCTTACTGCTTGCACCTTATTTTTCATTTTAATTAATAAATATACGATCGAAAATTTGATAAATGATAAACAGGAAACTGTACGCCCTAACTGGAAGCTTTTATCAAATTCTTGTTTTTCTCGGGAGTGATGAATTATAATACAGCGATTTTTTCTCTATATCGAAGGATCCCATAGAAGGTTTCATTCCCTATCGCCAAATATGGCATTTAATCCCAATTTTAGCAGTGAATATCCCCAATTTTGAGGAAAAATATATACATATATTATGTCAATCCTTGAGTCACAAGTATAAAATACTTTTCCAATGAGAGAAAATGAAAGGTGACAAAATGTGTATTTACAATACCATACATTTTCCCCAAATTTGGAGAATTCGTGAGTCATTTATTCCCAATTTCCAGAATTTCTAAACTATTTAAACTAATTCAGGAGTCATTTATTCCCAATGTCCAGAATTATGTCTCCCACCACAAAGTGGTGTGGGAGACATATTGATTTACTCCTGTCTGTGTGTGTGTCTGTCCGTCTGTCTGTCACACAAAGCTTGTCCGCACTCTAAGTCGAACATTTCTCATTCGATCTTCACCAAACTTGAAAAAAATGTGTGTGCCAATAAGTCCTCGGCCAAGTTCGATAACTAGCCAAATCGGCCCAGGCACTTCGGAATTATGGCCCTTGAATTACCGAAAAACGCTCAGATTTCCAGGAATGTGCACATGCAATCTGAGTAGTATAGGAGTCCTTTTGGCTTGATGAATGTGCATGTGCTCTAGTAGGGCAAGTTCGATAATGAGCCAAATCGGTCCAGGCACTTCGGAGTTATGGCCCTTGAATTACCGAAAATCGGCCTTTTTACTCTTGTCCGTGCTCTAAGTCGAACATTTCTCATCCAATCATCACCAAACTTGAACAAAATGTGTTTGACCATAAGTCCTCGGCCCCGTCCGGTAACTAGCCAATCGGCCCAGGCACTTTGGAATTATTGCCATCGGCCTTTTTACTCTAGTCCGCGCTCTAAGTCAAACATTTCTCGTCCGATCTTCACCAAACTTGAACCAAATGTTTTTGACCATAACTCCTTGGCCAGGTTCATCAACTAGCCAAATTGCCTGATGCCCTCCAGAATTATGGCCCTTGATTTACCCAGAATCGGCCTTTTTACTCTTTAAAGGTATATTTGTAGTGAGTAAACAGTATATAAAGACTGACTTGCTATTTAGATGATTAGGCAGTTGTGGGAGACATGCGCTTTTCTCAAAAGCAACTCTAGTTTTAAACTAATTTTTCACCATTTAAAAGGTACCTGACCTATTCCCGTAATAGTGAAAAAAAATATTTAAAAAATGCTGAAATAAATAATAAACTTAATATTTTCTTTCGTATTGAAGACATGGAATGTGCTCATGAATTTCCTTTTGCTGCATGAGTAAATAATGGTGACTGCCCAAAACTTCATTTTCAATATGCTTTGAACCAGAGTGAGAGCTAATTATAAATAAGATATTAAAAATAATAACATAATGACGGCATCTTCATGACAACTAATCATATCTTTTTACCAGCAATTGTCTTGTACACTGGTAATACAGTTCATAATAGTATATGTATATTGATAACTGGACATTTTTATTCAGGGGCTAACCGGATCCCTAAGCCACTTCCGCACTTTACAAGTTTACGTGTATTAACAGAACTGTATAATGCATTAAGTTTAAAATAGCACACACTGCATTCAAGTACAGATAAACATAGTATAAATGTGTAATGGGACTAATGGCTGCTTTTGAACAATTAACTGGAGCAACATGATGTTTAATTATGAATAAACTTAAATTATATATTCAGTAAAGTTAATAACATTTGATGAGGCTTTTATTAGTCCTCTACTGGTTGAAAACCAGTTTCGGGGACTATAGGAATGCGCTTTTCCATCATTCCGTCATTCTGTCCGTCCGCAATTTCGTGTCCGGTCCATAACTCTTTTATCC
This sequence comes from Mercenaria mercenaria, assembly GCF_021730395.1. Lineage (NCBI taxonomy): Eukaryota > Metazoa > Mollusca > Bivalvia > Venerida > Veneridae > Mercenaria > Mercenaria mercenaria. The sequence continues at coordinate 42,494,724 of NC_069369.1, read as the reverse complement.
ATGAAGGGATTTTAATATTACTTGGCACAAATGTTCCCCATGATGAGACAACATGTATTGCGCAAAACTTGGACCCCTAGCTTAAAGGTCAAGGTCACAATTGGAGGTCAAAGGTCAACAGGGCTTTTTTCCTGTCCGGTTCATAACTCTCCCATCCATGAAGGGATTTTAATATCACTTGGCACAATTGTACCTCGTAATATGATGATGTGTCATGCACAACTTTTAGACCCCTAGCTCAAAGGTCAAGGTCACACATAGCAGTCAAATGTTAACATGTCATGAACAGGATCTGTTTCCTGTCTGGTCCATAACTGTGATTTCAATATTACTTAGCACAGGTGTTCCCCATGATGAGACAACATGTCATGTGCAAATCTCGGAGCCCTTGCTCAAAGGTCAAGGTCGGGGGTCAAATGTCAATAGGGTTTTTTTCCTGTCTGGTCCATAACTCTGCCATCCATGAAGGGATTTTGATATTACTTGGCACAAATGTTCCCCATGATGAGGCAACATGTCATGCGCAAAACCCGGACCCCTAGCTCAAAGGTCAAGGTCACAATTGGAGGTCAAAAGTCAATGGTTTTTTTTTTTCCTGTCCGGTCCAGAACTTTGTCATCCATCAAGGAATTACAATATTACTTGGCATAAATGTTCCCCATGATAAGACGACGTGTCATGCGCAACACCCAGAACCCTAGCTTTAAGGTCAAGGTCACACTTTGAGATCAAAGGTCAATAGGATTTTTTTCCTCTCTTGTCTATAACTTTGTCATGCAAAACAGGATTTAAATATCAGTTGGCACAAACATTTCCCTGGATGAGACAACATGTTGTACGCAAAGCCCCGGCTCTAGATCTAAGGTCAAGATCATACTTAGAGGTCAAATTCAAGAATGACTTTGTCTGCAGCATTTCTTCTTTATGCATTGAGGGGATTTTGATGTAACTTGGCACAAATGTTCACCACTATGAGACGAATTGTCGCGTGCCAGAACCAGGTCCCTAGGTCTAAGGTCAAGGTCATACTCAGAGGTTAAAGGTCAAATTCAAGAATGACTTTGTCCCGAGCATTTCTTCTTCATGCATGGAGGGATTTTGATGTAACTTGGCAGAAATGTTCACCACTATGAGGCACACTTTTTTTAGAAGTATGTCCCTTTGTTGTTACTATAAATAGATTATATTGTAACTTTTTTATTACTGGCCGTAGGGAAAAATTGAGACCACTCTTCTGTGGTACAACATGCACGGTACATCCAAATTTTAGGTGTATTTTGATCTATCTCTACCTGGTAAAGAGTTTCTTGTGGACTTATATTTTATAGATTTTGTTTGATTTTTTTTTTTTAGGGTTAATTTCACTTTGTTGTTACTATAAATAATTTTTATGATAACATTTGTATGATCGGCTAAAAAAATTCCAAATGAAAACAACTGTATGTTTTTAGCTCGACTATTCGAAGAATAGTCTAGCTATTCTACTCACCCTGGCGTCGGCGTCGGCGTCGGCGTCACACCTTGGTTAAGTTTTTGCATGCAAGTACATACAGCTATCATGTAAAGTCATATAGCTTTGAAACTTATTTATTCTTTTTCTAGGTCAATTACCAACCTCACTGGGTCAAGTTCCATAACTCTAACATGTACTTTGAGCAAATTATGCCCCCTTTTGGACTTAGAAAATTCTGGTTAAAGTTTTACATGCAAGTTACTATCTCCAAAACTAATGCAGATATTAAATTGAAACTTCACATGTGTCTTCGGGGTTATAAAACTAGTTGATAGCACCAAGTCCCATAACTCTGACCTTTATTTTGGCCAAATTATGCCCCCTTTTGGACTTAGAAAATTCTGGTTAAAGTTTTGCGTGCAAGTACATACAGCTATTACTAAAAGGTATATAGATTTGAAACTTATTTTTTCTTTTTCTAGATCAATTACCTACCTCACTGGGTCAAGTCCCATAACTCTGACATGTATTTTGGCCAAATTATGCCCCCTTTTGGACTTAGAAAATTCTGGTTAAAGTTTTGCGTGCAAGTACATACAGCTGTTACTAAAAGGCATATAAATTTGAAAATTATTTATTCTTTTTCTAGATCAATTACCTACCTCACTGGGTCAAGTCCCATAACTCTGACATGTATTTTGGGCAAATTATGCCCCCTTTTGGACTTAGAAAATCCTGGTTAAAGTTTTACATGCAAGTTACTATCTCCAAAACTACTACAGATATTAAATTGAAACTTCACCTGTGTCTTCGGGGTTATAAAACTAGTTGATAGAATCAAGTCCCATAACTCTGACATGTATTTTGGGCAAATTATGCCCCCTTTTGGACTTAGAAATCCTGGTTAATGTTTTGCGTGCAAGTACATACAGCTATTACCAAAAGGCATATAGCTTTGAAACTTATTTATTCTTTTTCTAGGTCAATAACCAACCTCTCTGTTTCAAGTTCCATAACTCTTAACATGTATTTTGAGCAAATTATGCCCCCTTTTGGACTTAGAAAATTCTGGTTAAAGTTTTACATGCAAGTTACTATCCCAAAACTAATGCAGATATTGAATTGAAACTTAACATGTTTCTTTGGGGTTATAAAACTAGTTGATAGCATCAAGTCCCATAACTCTGATATGCATTTTGGTCAAATTATGTCCCCTTTCGAACTTAAAACTCTTTTGATATTTAACATTTTGGGTAATAATTTCCTGCTTCTGTGACAATATTTCGAATAGTCGAGCTTGGCTGTCTTATGGACAGCTCTTGTTATATATGCAAATTTTAATCCAAGTGCTTTGTTATATTATATTGTATATATAGTACAATATTGTTTATACATCATTGACAGATATCAGTTCATTATGTTATACTGCAGTAGAGAAAATTAGGTGCCTTCCAGTAGGGGACTTTGTATTGCATGGCAATACTTCATTCACTTGTTTATTCGGAGTTAATATAGTTAAAATATTTTCAAGCGAAAGATGGCCATTGGATATCTTTTAGTATTTCTAAGTTTAAACTCAATTTCGATGAAAGCTTGAAATGAATAATTCTGTGGGTAGCCTCCAGTGGAAAAAAAAGACATTCACTGGTAGCATGAGGGGTGTTGCACATTTCGTTACCTTTCATGAACGACTATATCAACCTGAGTCTGCTGTCACTGTCACTGGTTGCACATAGTCCAGACTCATACAAATTATTTTACTATTTTATCCACCAAATACATAACACAGTTTTTCATGAATTGCATCTTTACTGTAAAGACTTTATTAAGCTTTATTTAACTTGTAACGGACTTTCCGCGTCATAGGTAGCACCTAATTTCATATTAAGAAATAAGAATCGTATAAACGGGACATTTATTTACCTTAAATGCTACTGAAAAATACATTAAAAGAATTATAACGCTGTGTCATCTCTCATTTTGTCGTGATTCTAAAAGAAAGTTGGAATTGTGTTTCCCGGAAGTAAACATATATAACGCTGTGTGAGGAGTGCGCGGTCGTGAGAATTACATATGTTTATGTAACTAAAAGAGAAAAAACGTGGACAGTCTTGAAAAATATTAATTTTGAATACATGAAGAAAATCGATAAATAAGATAGAAAATTGTTAAATCACCGTCGTTAATATACGATATTAAAAAGGGAGAACATTCTCAATATGGCTTTCAGTGCGTCGAATCTTCGTTAATTCCAATGAACTGAGTGATGATTACGAAAAACCGCTGCATTTTTTTTTACAAAACTGGGCCTGTTGTTTGATTTTTTATTCACTCAAATGTTCATGTCATCCGGTTTGATAGTTGACAGACCAATGTTACATGCTTGTTATGCAAACAATCTAATTTTGACACGGTAACAAGGTACTGATTGCCTAATTGTCATGTCTACATGTATTCAAACTTTAACAAAGGCGATACGCAAACAAGAAAGCTAGCAGACAATTATTGATTTTTGTCACAGTTGTCATGGCAAAGGTGTTAAAATACAGGTACATGTAGTTTTAACGCTGGTTATGATCAAATTAAATAACATCCGCGGACTCGGGGTTTTTTTTTTGGTTTTTTTTCCCCCCCGAAAATTCCAGAGCCAAAAACTTACCGCGTTATAACGAATACCGCGGTATATAGAGTAGCGTTATAACGGGTTTCGAGTGTATTTAGCAATTAGCATATGGCATTTAGCATGATGCACTTGCCTTCCATAGACAAGTACTGTTTGATAGGCAATAATCAACATTAAACACTTGGCAAATAGCATTTTGCGTTAACTATTTGACATTTTAGCATTTGGCAATTTGCATGGCACACCGGCCTGACATAACCACCAGCTTTCTGCAAGTTTTTATATAATAATGTAAAGATTACCACATCAGTCAAGTTTCTATTGAAGGCTGGTTAGCCATGTAATTGTCAAACTTTGACTGAGTGACCTGGGTTGTGCACTGTGCACATCGTCTTGATGAGGTAAAAACTGATACTACATGTAGTTGTCAAGCCTGCTTGCGGAGAGCAAAGATATAGTCCTCTAAATGGCTGTTTGGTGTATGTGTGTTAGTGCATGCGTCCGTCTGGATTTTTTTGTCTGGACAATAACTTGGACATGCATGGAGCAATCTTGTATATATTTGACATGAATGTTTACCTAAATAAGACAAAGTGTCATGCGCAAACCCCAGGTCCTATCTCAACAGTCAAGGTCACACTTGGAGGTCAAAGGCCATGTCAGATCTTGTCCGGGCCATAACTTTGACCTGCATAAAGAAACCTATCTCAGAGATTTAATTCAAACTTCCACAGATGAACAAGCTTGATGTGCAGATGACCATACAGGAATGAACTTTTGCTGTGACTATTTTTACTGCAGTTATGGCCCTTTGATAGTTTTGCTATATTGACTATAGAGAAAAGCATTGTGTGTCCAGCTCCTCAAACACTAATGAAAGGATATGCTTGAATTTCACAGATGAAGGACCTTCATGTGAGGTAGACAAAATAGTGTTTAACTCCTCATACAATTTTTGAAGGAATGGATTCAAAGATGCTCAGATGCACAACCTTATTGTCGAGCCCACTTGCGGAAGCGAAGTTGTCCAAATGGCTGTTCGGTGTATGTGTGTGTGTGTATGCATCACCGCATGCGTCCGTCCGGATCTGTTTTCTGGACCATAACTTTGACGCATTTGCTTATGCTTTGATGCATGGGGCAATCTTGTTTATATTTGGCATGAATGTTAACCTCAGTGAGACGGAGTGTCATGTGCAAACCCCAGGTTCCTATCTCAAAGGTAAAGGTCACAGTTGGAGGTCAAAGGTCATGTCAGATCTTGACAGCTTGTCCGGACCATAACTTTGACATGCATGGAGCAATCTTGTTTATACTTGGCATGAATTGCAACTAGAAATGGTGAGAAACCTATCATCTGCAAATAATCTTGAGATACCTAATAATTGTCTGCTATATTGTTGACATAAGTTAGAAAAAGCAAGAGCCCTAACACTGATCCTTGTGGTACTCCAGCATTTAATTCTAGAATAAGGTGTATGAACAAATACTTTTTGATTTTTGTCTTTAAGGTAATCCGAGCGCTAGTAATGTCATTTTGTTTAAGTTTAATAAGAACACTTTTGTGCCAAAATACCTTTGAAATGTCACAAAAGACAATACATGTAGACTGTTTTTTGTTGAATGCTTTACATATCTGATTGAAGATATCTTTTAATTGATAAACTGTGCTATGTGACCTGGTAAAATTTTCGTTCACCTGAATTTTGTTCTGTGTGAGTGATGCTCATCTGAACTTTGTTTTGGGTGAGCTATTAGTATAGGCGGATGGTTTGACATCTGGTGTCCATTGTCCTGCATCAACATTTTTACTTAAACATCTTCTGCTCTAATACTACTGGTCAGAATTACATCAGACTTTGTTAGTAGAATCCTGGTATGAACCTCTATCACATTTGTTCAAATTATTCACCTTTTAGGTGCTGTCAGAGATAAAAATAGAAAAACCTTCACACAACGTCTTCTCATGAACTCCCTGATGGATCTTCATTTAACTTGGTCAGTAGCATCATTTTAAGGTCCTCTCCAACATTTGTCCAAGTGGTGGCACTTGGCCCCTTTAAGGGGTCACTAAAGCTAAAAATAAAGTACCTTTAAATAACTTCTTCTCATGAACCACTATACATGGTCAATAGCATCATTTTAAGGTCTCCTCCCAATTTTGTTCAAATTGGGGCAGTTAAGGGGTGGGGAGCTAAAAATAAAAATACATTTAATCAACTCCTTCTCATGAACCACTTGATGGATCTTCATCAAACTTGTTTCTGTAGAATTATAATTAAGTCCTCTCATTATTAGTCTCCTACTGGTTGAAAACCAGTTTCGGGGACTATAGGAATGCGCTTTTCCGTCCGTCCGTCTGCAATTTCGTGTCCGGTCCATAACTCTGTCATTCATTCAGGGATTTTAATATAACTTGGCACAAATGTTTTAGTCCCCTACTGGTTGAAAACCAATTTCGGGGACTATAGGAATGCGCTTTTCCGTCTGTCCGTCATTCTGTCTGTCCATCCGCAATTTCGTGTCTGGTCCATAACTCTGTCATTCATTCAGGGATTTTAATATTACTAGGTGCAAATGTTCCCCATGATGAGACGATATGTCATGCGCAAAACCTGGACCCCTAGCTAAAAGGTCAAGGTCACAGTTGGAGGTCAAAGGTCAACAGGGCTTTTTTCCTGTCCGGTCCATAACTCATGAAGGGATTTTAATATTACTTTCAGACCCCTAGCTCAAAGGTCAAGGTCACACTTGGCAGTCAAATGTTAACATGGCATGAACAGGGTCTGTTTTGTGTCCAGTCCATAACTCTGTCATTCATTAAGGGATTTTAATATTACTTGGCACAAATGTTCCCCATGATGAGACGACGTGTCATGCACAGAACCCGGACCCCTGGCTTAAAGGTCAAGGTCACAATTGGAGGTCAAAGGTCAATAGGTTTTTTTTCCTGTACGGTCCAGAACTCTGTCATCCATCAAGGGATTACAATATTACTTGGCATAAATATTCCCCATGATGGGACAATGTGTCATGCACAAAACCCACAACCCTAGCTTAAAGGTCAAGGTCACAATTGGAGGTCAAAGGTCAACAGGGCTTTTTTAGTCCCCTACTGGTTGAAAACCAGTTTCAGGGACTATAGGAATGCGCTTTTCCGTCCGTCCATCATTCTGTCCATCCGCAATTTCGTGTCCGGTCCATAATTCTGTCATCCATGAAGGGATTTTAATATTACTTGGCATAAATGTTCCACATAATGAGACGACGTGTCTTGCGCAAAACCTGGACCCCTAGCTAAAAGGTCAAGGTCACAATTGGAGGTCAAATGTCAACAGGGCTTTTTTCCTGTCCAGTCCATAACTATGCCATCCATGAAGGGATTTTAATATTACTTGACACAAATGTACCTCATAATAAGACGATGTGTCATGCACAACTTTCAGAACCCTAGCTAAAAAGTCAAGGTCACACTTGGCAGTCAAATGTTTACATAGCATGAACAGGGTCTGTTTCGTGTCCGGTCCATAACTCTGTCATTCATTAAGGGATTTTAATATCACTTGGCACAAATGTTCCCCATGATGAAACAACGTGTCATTTGCAAATTCCGGACCCCTGGTTCAAAGGTCAAGGTCACAATTGGAGGTCAAAGGTCAACAGGGCTTTTTTTCTGTCAGGTCCAAAACTATGCCATCCTTGAAGGGATTTTAATATTACTTGGCACAAATGTTCCCCATGTTGAGATGACATGTCATGCACAAAACCCGGACCCCTAGCTCAAAGGTCAAGGTCACAATTTGAGGTCAAAATGTTAATAGGTTTCCTGTCCGGACCAGAACTCTGTCATCCATTAAGGGATTTTAATATTACTTGGCATAAATGTTCCCCATGATGAGACGACGTGTCTTGCCAACACCCAGAACCCTAGCTTAAAGGTCAAGGTCACACTTTGAGATCAAATGTCAATGGGACTTTTTCCTGTCCGGTCCATAACTTTGTCATGCAAAACAGGATTGAATATCAGTTTGCACAAATATTCCGCTGGATGAGATAATGTGTCGTGCGCAACACCCGAGCCCTGAGCTGCATGGTCAAGGTCACACTTGGAAGTCAAAGGCCAAAAGGGCTTTTTTCCTGTCCAGTCTGTATCTCAACAATCCTTAAAGGGATTTTAGTATTACTTGGCACAAATGTTCACCACCATGAGTCAGAGTGTCATGTGCAAGAACCTGGTCCCTAGGTCTAAGGTCAAGGTCACACATCGAGGCCAAAGGTCAGATAAAAGAATGACTTTGTTCGAAGTATTTCTTCTTCATGCATGGAGGGATTTTGATGTAACTTGGCACAAAAATTCACCACCGAGAGGCACCCTTGTTTTTAGAATTACATCCCTTTGTTTTACTATAAATAGATTATGTTGTAACTTATTTATTACTGGCCGTAGGGAAAAATGGAGACCAGTTTTCTGTGATACAACATGCATGTTACATCCAATTTTTAGGAGCATATTGACCTATCTCTACATGGTAAAGAGTTTTTTGTGGACTTATATTATATAGAATTTTTTTTTTCTTTTTTTTTTCCTTTTTTTTCTTTTAAGGATTGATTTCCCTTTGTTGTTACTATAAATAACTTGATAATCGGCCAAAAAATGCCAAATGAAAACAACTGTAGGTTTTAATATAAATTTTAATCCAAGTGTTTTGTTATAACATATTGTATATATAGTACAATATTGTTTATACATCATTGACACATATCAGTTCATTATGTTATACTGCAGTAGAAAAAATCAGGTGCCTTCCAGTAGGGGACTTTGTATTGCATGGCAGTACTTCATTCACTTGTTCCTGTCTGGTCCATAACTCTGCCATCCATGAAGGGATTTTAATATTACTTGGCACAGATATTCCCCATGATAAGACGACTTGTTATGTGCAAAACCCGGACCCCTAGCTCAAAGGTCAAGGTCACAATTGGAGGTCAAATGTCAATAGGGTTTTTTTCCTGTCCGGTCCAGAATTCTGTCATCCATCAAGGGATTACAATATTACTTGGCATAAATTTTCCCCTGCATGAGACAACAGTTCATGCGCAAAACCTGGGCCCTTAGTTGAAAGGTCAGGATCACAGAAGTCAAAGGTCAAATTCAAGAATGACTGTCCGGAGCATTTCTTCTTCATGCATGGAGGGATTTTAATTTGACTTGGCACAAAATTTAATGTTCACCACCATGATTCATTCTTGTTTTTAGAATAACTTCCCTTTGTTATTACTATAAATAGCTTTTATTGTAACCTTTTTATTACTGGCCGTAAGGAAAAATCTAGACCGCTTTTCTGTGGTACAACATGCATGTTACATCCAATTTTTAGGTGTATTTCTCTACCTGACAAAGAGTTTTATGTGGACTTATATAATATAGATTTTTTTTTTTTTTTTTTTTTTTTTTTAAGATTAACTTCCCTTTGTTGTTACTATAAATAACTTATATTATTATATTATAACTTTTTTTATAATTGTCCAAAAAAATTCAATATGAAAGTACAGGTGCTAGTGTAAAGAAATTTGCTATGATGCGCATATATTGTGACATTCTAGCACTCTTGTTTATATTTATAGATGTTATGAAACAATCAACAACTGTAGGTTTTTGTATATGCAAATTTTAATCCATGTGTTTTGTTATAACATATTGATTATATAGTACAATATTGTTTATACATCTTTGACAGATGTCAGTTCATTATGTTATTCTGCAGTAGAGAAAATTAGATGCCTTCCAGTAGGGGACTTTGTATTGCATGGCAATACTTCATTCACTTGTTTTTTTTTTCAAATGGGGACAATTTGCCCCATTTAGGGGCTAACAATAGTTATAATAGATATATATTTTAATGACTTCTTCTCATGGACCACTCGATGGATCTTCATCAAACTTGGCCTGTAGCATTATTATAGGGTCCTCTCATTATTTTTTTCAAGTGGGGGCAGTTTGTCCAATAAGGGGCTAAGTAGAGTTAAAAATATATTTAAACAACTTCTTCTCATGAACCTATGAATAGATCTTCGTCAAACATTGCCTGTAGCATTGTTATAAGGTCCTCTAACAAATGTGTTCAAATGGAAGTGCTTGACCTCTTTTAGAGCTAAACATAGAAATGCCATTAAATGACTTCTTTTCATGAACTGCAGGATGGATATTCATCACACTTGATTTGTAGCATCATTATAAGGTCCCCTACTAATTTTGTTCAATTGCAGGCACTTGACCTCTATTAGGGACCACTATCTCAAAATAGAAATATACCTTTAAACAACTCTTTTCATGAGCCAGTGGATGGATTTTCATCAAACTTGATGTGGAGCATCATCATAAGGTCTCCTGCCAATTTTGTTTAAATGCTTGGACCCATGTAGGTCACGCGGCCACCAGACTTCAGAATAGAAATACCTTTAAATGACTTTTTTTCTCACGAACTGCTTGATGGATAATCATCAAATGTGGTGTCTATCATCACTGTAAGGTCCTCTTCCAGGTTTGTTCAAGTGGGAGTTTGGCTCTTTTAGGGGGTGCTATAGTTAAAAATGGAAAAAAACTTTAAATGAACATTAATTGTTATGGCATCTGCTTAATTAGTTTATAAATTTCAGTTGGTGTTTGCCAAAATCTCTACATAACTAAGAAAACATCTGATTATCTATGCGAGTTGATGATGGCTTTACGTGAGTTATCAACAGCAATTACTCACTTAGTTCAAACATTGTTTATTTCCGCTTCCCATGTCCAAATGACACCATACTTTCGGTGTATGTCGCTTTGAAGTGGTGCTGCACTTTTGCATATTTTCATGTAAGTAAGTGGACTATCAGGGCCACCATTAGCGGTCAAATACAAATCATGACCAATGAAAAAGCGACCATGCCGGTTATACATAGCTATGGTAATTGAAACATCCTACATGCTTTGCATGTCAACAAAAATGTTTCAAAAATATATGACTAAATTACACAAAGATTGCATATTACAATCATATATCTCACATTGTACTATACACAAAAGGCAGCTTTTGACAGCAAAAGTCTACGTTATTTTTGAACAGCCCTTGTACTATTTGTGGTAAGGTATATAATAAACTCATACACAGAGCGACTAATTAACAAGTTGATTCATATATACATCAGTAATTGACATGGATCACAATTAGAGAAGAATCGTATTCAAATAGGAATTTCTTTAAAGTGATTCAAATAAGTTTGGTGACTGGCCAACCACCAATTTGATAAATACTGAATTTGTGTGTTTTACTTACAAAACTTGTTGTATACCTATTGTTTATTGTAATACCCCCACCAAACATGTTTGTGGGGGGCTATATAGGAGTCAGTTTTGTCCCGTCCCGTCCCGTCCCATCGCGTCATGTCCCGAAATCTATTATCTCAGTTACTACTAAATAGATTTGATTCAAACTTAAAATAGATGTATCACCTTATCACCAACATCATGTGACATAAGGTGCATAACTCTGACACCAACTTTTCATGAATTATGCCCCCTTTTAATTAGAATTTAAGGTTAATTTTGATGCATTTTCATTATATCTCAGTTATTACTAAATGGATTTGATTCAGACTTAAAATAGATGTTCCACCTTATCACCCCCATCTTGTGACACAAGGTGCATAACTCTGACACCAACTTTTCATGAATTATGCCCCCTTTTACTTAGAATTTAAGGTAAATTTTAATACATTTTCACTATATCTCAGTTATTACTAAATGGAATTGATTCAAACTTAAAATAGATGTTCCACCTCATCACCCACATCATGTGACAAAAGATGCGTAACTCTGACACCAATTTTTCATGAATTATGCCCCCTTTTACTTAGAATTTAAGACTAATTTTGATGCATTTTCACTATATATCATTCTGATTGGCTTAGAGCCAAAGGGAAGTAACCTTTTTTTTAACTCTTGTACTGAGTTACTTCCCCTTAAATTCCAAGAATTAGTCTATTTTTAGAAATTCTATTTTTAGATTTTCAATATTTTAGGTATTTTTCTAACTTTTTTATTATTAGTCCTGTGTAAAAAGTAAAAACATTTTTCTGAGATAACATGTGTCGCGGTAAGACATTTTTTTTGTATTCATTTTTAGTGTATCTCTTATATTAGAGATTTTTATATTTACCTCATCCCTTAACCTGGGCACTTATACTAGCTAATATTACTTATATGTGCCAAGGAAGCCCAGGATGAAGTACTCCAAAGACGAGTAAAATTTTGTTTTAAGTATTAAGTTTTTTTTTACGTTTTATATTATTGTAAGTATTTTAAAAAAAATTTATAGTTGATGGTTGCCATTCTTCTGTGACAAGACCGTATGGTGGGGGTATAAGTCACTCCTGTGACAGTTCTAGTTTTTACTGTAATCATATCTTCATGTATCTGTTATCATTCATTTTAGCCCCAGTATTTGTTGATCCTTCGAGTAGTTTACCAGCAACTACTTATATAACAGTACTGGAGGACACAGCAGCAGGAGTCACCATTAAACGTCTTACAGCAAATGATGAGGATGGCGATGCATTGATGTACACCATTGTAACACAGGTATCGTGTCTTTTGATATAGCTCATCACCGCTTTCCATTGTAACACAGGTATCGTGTCTTTTGATATAGCTCATCACTGCCCTCCATTGTAACACAGGTATCGTGTCTTTTGAAATAGCTCATCACCGCTCTCCATTGTAATGCAGGTATCATGTCTTTTGATATAGCTCATCACCGTTCTCCATTTTAACGCAGGTATCATGTCTTTTGATATAGCTCATCAAAAGAAATGATGCCTTTGTTATGAAGAATTATGAGTTATATCAAAAGACATGATACCTCTATTATGGTGGAAAGCATTGATGAGCTATATCAATAGTGCTAAATTAAATGTTATGATGCAGAGCAATGGGCATCACTGCTCTCCATCTTAACACAGGCATTCTGTCTTTTGATATAGCTCATCACTGCTCTCCATCGTAACACAGGTATCCTGTCTTTTGATATAGCTCATCACTGCTCTGCATCGTAACACAGGCCTGGTGTCTTTTGATATAGCTCATTACTGCTCTCCATCTTAACATAGGTATCCTGTCTTTTGATATAGTTCGTCAATGCTCTCCATCGTAACACAGGTATCCTGTCTTTTGATATAGCTCATCACTGCTCTCCATCTTAACACAGGTATCCTGTCTTTTGATATAGCTCATCACTGCTCTCCGTCGTAACACAAGGTATCCTGTCTTTTGATATAGCTCATCACCCTTACGAAATGGTCAAAAAGCTGCGAACATGCCACGAACATACCTATTCGCAGGAAGTATTCGCGGGATATTCGCCGCTACCGCAATCATGCCGCAATTGATTTGATACTAGTTCGCGGGATATTCGCAGGAAGACCAATGATTGCGGCATGTTCGCGAGAAGAACTTAGAAGAACTAGTGGGCCTCTACCAAGATTGTTCAAATTATCCCCATAGGGTCAAATATGGCCCCGCCCCGGGGGTCACATGGTTTATATAGACTTATATAGGGAAAATCTTTGAAAATCTTCTTGTCCAAAACCATAAGGCCTAGGGCTTTGATATTTAGTATGTAGCATCATCTAGTGGGCCTCTACCAAGATTGTTCAAATTATCCCCCTAGGGTCAAATATGGCCCCACCCCGGGGGTCACATGGATTATATAGACTTATAGAGGGAAAACCTTCCTTGGATGGTCTTCTTTAAAAACTGTTCAAAGAATTGAATTCTCTACAGAACTCTGGTTGCCATGGCAACCGAAAGGAAAAAAAAACTTTAAAAAACTTCTTGTCCAAAACCATAAGGCCTATATAGGGCTTTGATATTTAGTATGTAGCATCATCTAGTTGACCTCAACCAAGATTGTTCAAATTATTCCCCTGGGTGAAAAGAGGCCCTGCCATGGGGTTCCCTAGTTTTACATAGACATATATAGGAAAAAACTTTAAAAATCTTCTTCCCTGAAACTGCAAGGCCTATGCTTTTGATATTTGGTATGTTGCATTGCCTAGTGTTCTACTACCAAAGTTGTTCAAATTATGCCCCTGTGGTGAAAGAGGCCCTACCCTGGGGGTCCCAAGTTTTACATAGACTTATATAGGAAAAAACTTCAAAAATCTTCTTGTCTCTGGCCTATGCCTTTGATATTTTGGGATCCGGACATTTGCCCCCCAGGACATTTGCCCCCCAATGAAAAAGTGGTCTGCTGGACATTTGCCCCCCAGTGGAAATGATAGATAGGACATTTGCCCCCAGTGCTTATTTCTGAAATGGACATTTGCCCCCCAATATTTTTGTCCCCCAGTGATTTTTTAGAAACTTCATACAAGACATTCATCATATTTAAGGGTACAATATCTTTGTTTTATACAATTTTGTAGTAGATAATAGCCAAATTAACAAGTTTGAGTGTTAAAAACATTGCACTAATTAAGAAATTATAACACTGTTATGAGAACTTTTATTACTCAATAATATGGTATATTATACCTTAACACCTAAAAGTAATTAACATATTTATCAAATTATTATTCATAAAACAGTTTTTTTTACTAAAAATTGCCTTTTAGAGTAATTTTCATAATAAAACAACAAAAAATACAGTTATATATACTGGCATATAGGACAAAAATATTGGGGATCAAATGTCCATTCCAAAAATAAGCCATGGGGGGCAAATGTCCTACCTGCCATTTCAACTGGGGGGCAAATGTCCAGCAGTCCACTTTTTCAGTGGGGGGCAAATGATGTCCTACAATCGATATTTTATATGTATCATTGCCTAGTTGATCTCTAACAAGATTGTTTGAAATGTACCCCTGGGGTGAAAAGAGGCCCTGCCCCAGGGGTCACTTGATATAGGAGTTATATAGGAAAAAATACTTCAAAAATTATCAGATCAGATTTCCTAGACTGTTTAATTATATTTACCGATGACCCCAATTGATAAGGGTCACCCGACTGTGACCTTGACCTTCTGACCTACTTTCTTGTTTTTTAAGATACAGCCTTGAAATTTGGATGACATGTACAGTTTTGCACACTAATCGGAAAACTGACTTTCAGTGACTATGAATATGACCTACTGACCTACTTTCTTGTTTTTAAAGCTTTAGCAAAGAAATTTGTTCAAGCAAGCAACTTAACTCAGGTGAGCGAAAAACATTTGGATAAAAAGAATAAATGCATTCAGACACTGCTATTGAAATAACAATTAACACTTAAAATTCAAACATATTTTATCATTAAAATTCAAAATGCTCCAAATATGATATGAAAAAGTTCAGACATTAACAGTTTGAATTTGTTTCAACCTCAGTGTTCAAGTTTATTCAATAAATTTATATCCCTGATTCCTATTAATTCATTTGTTTTTGCACTTTTTCTGTACATGCTTTTTTGTACACAATTTCTGTAGTGATGGTTTTCAGCTAGTTCGGGGGATGTTCGCAGCAACTAGTTCGCGGGATGATCGCAGCACTTGTTCGCAGGAAGTTCACAGCTACTTGTTTGCGTGAAGTTCGCAGCAACTTGTTCGCGGCAAAACTAATTTGCATGTGAAAAGTGAACACCAAACGAACATCCCGCGAATAATTATACCAGTTGTATCAAAAGTGTTTGCGGCATGTTCACCGGATATTCACATCAAGTGTTCGCGGCAAACTATAATATTTCTGTAAGGGCAATGCTCGCCATCGTAACCAGACCTGGGTCCAATTACAATTATAATTGAATTAATTATAATTAATTACAGTTTTTCAATTAATTGAAAATAATTAATAACTGAGACAAAAATCAACTATTTTAATTGTAAATATTTAATTAAAATTCAAACAAATGCAAAATAATTGTCAATTAAATTCAATTACATGTAGCAAACAGTCACAAACATTTGGCAATTAAATATTGCTGGTCATCTAAAGGAGTATTACCGTAAAACTCAAATATATTACGCTAGCATGTATATTACACACCCCTGATCTTGTATCAAAATTTTGGGAAAAATGCTTACATTGGAATATATCACGCACCGAAAAATCAGTCGAAAATGTTGTTTACAAAGTCGAAAACAGCCATTAGCGGCAGGCATAAAAACGATTTCTCGTGAAAATCGCAATTGCTACATAATCGGTTACAGACAACAGTGACAATATCTGACAGACAAATTCTTTCTAAAGTATTTGAGAACTTTCTCAAGCTGTCAACACCTTAGTACACTTTAACAGACGTGCGAACAAACATCTCATAATTATGGGCACATCAAACAAGAAAATCGCGGCTAATTAGCGTGTTTGTTTAACAATGTATGATCAGTAATAATTTGCTGGAAATAAAGAAATAACAAACGATCTGTTTTAATTGCAATTTATTTGAGCATCCTCCAAAGATAATGATTTTAATGATCAAACACCTACAACCCGGAACCGCGAAATTTTGTATTTTGCCTAATTATTAAACTGACACATTGTCCGGTGCTCTGGATATGTACGATACTTATTAATTAAATTTACAAATACAAAAAATTTAAACTCACAAATAAAATCAACTTTACCATATATCATCAGAAGTTCTGTTCCATACGTGTTTTTAGACCCGCCCAATAAAACGCTCTTCAAGAGGAGGTTAGAAAAGCACGGCCCAAAATGTAAACACATGACAGTTGACAAAATTGTCCGATTTTCGCCGATGTTTTCGGGTTTTCAAGCTGGAAAAAATGTTTGAAGCTCTACCTTGTATATATTACGCATCCCTTTGAGAAAATGAAAAAAATCTTAAAAAAACTGCGTCATATATTCGAGTTTTTACGGTAATGTAATCTGGATATGAACCTGAAAATGTTGCTAGACCATTGATGAATATTAAGCCATTTAATTACAATAACTGGTAGTATAATTAGCCTGAAGGAAGAGAATTTGATGCCATCAATTGTACAGAGTGGGTAAGTAAGAAGTGTTCACAAGCTCTGTGTTCAATGTAGGGTATAAAACTGACAGAGTAGGGCACTAACAGACAGTAACTTTGAAGCATTAATGCTTTTTAAATGCAATAAGGACTTATAAGCAAGCTACTGCATCATAAATCTGTGAATGGTGTTCACTGACAGACAGTAAACTTTGAGGTGTTCATGTTTTTGAAATTCAATAAGCACTTATAAATGTGCATCATTAATAATTATTTCTTTGATAGTAACATGTATTTTTAGCTCACCTGTCACAAAGTGACAAGGTGAGCTTTTGTGATCGCACAGTGTCCGTCGTCCGTCCGTCCGTCCGTAAACTTTTGCTTGTGACCACTCTAGAGGTCACATTTTTTGTGGGATCTTTATGAAAATTGGTCAGAATGTTCATCTTGATGATATCTAGGTCAAGTTCGAAACTGGGTCACGTGCCATCAAAAACTAGGTCAGTAGGTCTAAAAATAGAAAAACCTTGTGACCTCTCTAGAGGCCATATATTTCACAAGATCTTCATGAAAATTGGTCAGAATGTTCATCTTGATGATATCTAGGTCAAGTTTGAATCTGGGTCACGTGGGGTCAAAAACTAGGTCAGTAGGTCTGGAAATAGAATAACCTTTTGACCTCTCTAGAGGCCATATTTCTCAATGGATCTTCATGAAAATTGGTCAGAATGTTCATCTTGATGATATCTAGGTCAAGTTCGAAACTGGGTCACGTTCCTTCAAAAACTAGGTCAGTAGGTCAAATAATAGAAAAACCTTGTGACCTCTCTAAAGGCCATATTTTTCATGGAATCTTTATGAAAGTTGGTCTGAATGTTCATCTTGATGATATCTAGGTCAGTTTCGAAACTGGGTCACGTACGGTCAAAAACTAGGTCAGTAGGTCTAAAAATAGAAAAACCTTGTGACCTCTCTAGAGGCCATATATTTCACAAGATCTTCATGAAAATTGGTCAGACTGTTCATCTTGATGATATCTAGGTCAAGTTCGAAAGTGGGTCTTGTGCCTTCAAAAAGTAGGTTAGTAGGTCAAATAATAGAAAAACCTTGTGACCTCTCTAGAAGCCACATATTTCATAAGATCTTCATGAAAATTGGTCAGAATGTTCACCTTGATGATATCTAGTCAAGTTCGAAAGTGGGTCATGTGCCTTCAAAATATAGGTCAGTAGGTCAAATAATAGAAAAACCTTGTGACCTCTCTAGAGGCCATATTTTTCATGGGGTCTGTATGGAAGTTGGTCTGAATGTTCAGCTTGATGATATCTAGGTCAAGTTCGAAACGAGGTCATGTGCGATTAAAAACTAGGTCAGTAGGTCTAAAAATAGAAAAACCTTGTGACCTCTCTAGAGGCCATACTTGTGAATGTATCTCCATAAAAATTGGTCAGAATGTTCATCTTGATGATATCTAGGTCAGGTTTGAAAGTGGGTCACGTGCCTTCAAATAGTAGGTCAGTAGGTCAAATAATGAAAAAACGTTGTGACCTCTCTAGAGGCCATATTTTTCATGGGATCTGTATGAAAGTCGGTCTGAATGTTGATCTTGATGATATATAGGTCAAGTTTGAAACTGGGTCTACTGCGATCAAAAACTAGGTCAGTAGGTCTTGAAATAGAAAAATCTTGTGACCTCTCTAGAGGCCATACCCTTGAATGGATCTTCATGAAAATTGGTCAGAATGTTCACCTTGGTGATATCTAGGTCAAGTTTGAAATGGGTCACATGCCTTAAAAAACTAGGTCAGTAGGTCAAATAATAAAAAAACCTTGTGACCTCTCTAGAGGCCATACTTTTCATGGGATCTGTATGAAAGTTGGTCTGAATGTTCATCTTGATGATATCTAGGTCAAGTTTGAAATTGGGTCAACTGCGGTCAAAAACTAGGTCTGTAGGTCTAAAATTAGAAAAATCTTTTGACCTCTCTAGAGGCCATATTTTTCAATGGATCTTCATAAAAATTGATCTGAATGTTCAACTTGATGATATCTAGGTCAGTTTAGAAACTGGGTCACGTGCAGTCAATAACTAGGCCAGTAGATATAAAAATAGAAAAACCTTGTGATCTCTCTAGAGGCCATATTTTTTATGAGATCTTCATGAAAATTAGTGAGAATTTTCACCTTGATGATATCTAGGTAAAGTTCAAAACAGGGTCACGTACCTTCAAAAACTAGGTCAATAGGTCAAATAATAGAAAAACTTTGTGACCTCTCTAGAAACCATATTTTTCAATGGATCTTCATGAAAATTGGTCAGCATTTTTATCTTGATAATATCTAGGTAAAGTTCAAAACTGGGTCACATGAGCTCAAAAACTAGGTCACTGTGTCAAAAACTGGGTCATGTGGGAAGAGGTGAGCGATTCAGGACCATCATGGTCCTCTTGTTTAACCTTGTCTTATAATGACTCAGTCTTTAGCTCCAGCTTTTGTCAGCTAGTTAGCATGCCGCTAGACTATACTGTATTTTGACTCTCTGTGAGATAGTTGCTGATCAGTTCTTCACAAATCTAATTTGAGGGGATATTTGAATTCTTAAGACTATTTTTCTTTCCTGTCGCACTTTTGTGCTGGTTTTGCAAATTCAGTTTCTTATTTACATGTAGTTTTATATATAGCAGTTTTTAGGCCATTGGTCAGGATCAGCAGCTTTCCCACAGATTTTAATTTTTAAATGTGCTTAAATGTGCTATATTTCATGTGCTTTTAGATTATATGTGTATGTATATTATATGTGTGGGTAAGTGCATACATGTATACAAATTTGAAGGAAATAACTTTGGGAAAGTGTTGAGAAATGCCAATAAGAAAATATTTCAGCCTTTAATTCGAAAGTTCAGTGAATTTCCCGCAAGATGGGTGATAAATGTTGCAGTGTTTTATGACAAGGAAATATGTATAACAGTAATTTTTTCAACATAAATGATAAGTAATGGGTGTATATGTATGGTTTGAAACTTATTTAATCAAATGTTTGTGGACATTGGTTTTTAAAATCACCCTTTCTGCACAAATCTGACATGAAAATAAAACTTTACCTAGACAAGCTGTTGCTGAATGCCAAAAAACCAACATATAATTATAAAACCTATTTTTTTCTCTCACTTTGCATATTTATAAACCACATGCCAAATTTCAAGAAGGTCCAGTAATTCTAATTTCTAGAATTGTCAGCTCAAAATTGAGTTATTTTACAGATGCACAGGGGACACATACTTAAGATCAGTGTAATATTCATACATTATTAGTTTTCTATTCATAAAAAGACTAATAGTAATCAACTTCAGACAAATACTAATAAAAATTAGTTTATTCCACAAAATAACTACAAAATCGAAAATTTTTACTACAAAGATATGAAAATTCAACAGAATGTAATGCTTTAAATGAAAAAATAAGTAACTTTATACATTATTAACACATTGAAATCATTTAGTTTACATGCAATGCTTATTCATAGTAGAAAAATGACAAAATGCCATGCATGATAAAATGGAATATTAAAATTCATACATACTTTAAAATGTTACTAAAAAGGGTGCACAGGGGACAAATTGTATCAAAATATTTATTCATAGAATATGTTCATGATAAGATAAGTAAAATTCTTTTAACTACACAATATTTACTAGTGAACATTACATATTTAGGTAAACTTAAGAGCTTAAGAAGCTATAAAATTGATGTTTCCACTTTTAAACTTGAAAATTGGCAGCTTCAGAAAAAAATGCAAACGATGAATTTTAAATTGTCCAGGGGTTCTTATATAATGCTAAATTATCAAGTTATGCCTTCATTTTGCATTCACACTGCTAACAATATAGAACTGCCTCCATAAATTACAATAATGTTATGATAATTGATGAATGTCAAAAAAGGGTGCACAGGGGACATCACTTTTGGCTCTGTGAATGTTTAACAGTCAGTAATATGTGAAGTTGAACACTGCTTTTGTATCTGTTGTAACTCCCTTTCAAGGAAAATAAAGTAAAATCCCATTTTATTTAAAGAACAAAAGAAATCTGACACTTAACAACTGAAAAGGTGCACAGGGGACATTTTTAGGTGTATAGACATCCATCAGGTTTCTGAGAAATTTGATTTATTAAAGAAAAAAATCATACTGTGTCTTCACAGCTGAAAGGATAAAGATCTTTGAAAAACATTAAGACATTAGAAAAGTAATATGTTTATGAAACTGTAGTGTTCAACATTTAAATTTAGTGTTTTTTTCACTATTTTTTGTGAAGGGGGTTCCATCACAAGATGTGAAATGTTGGTAACAATAAGATGTAGGTAATGAAAAGAAGTATTTTATTTAAATGTGCAGAGTTTAAGTTACACAAAAAACACAAAGCTATAACAATAAAGCATGGTTTTAAAAAGTAAGCCGCAGTTGAAAACTATACTTCATGTAAAATGTCACACTTTTTTTGGGTGCACAGGGGACAAAATTAGCTATATAATTTAATATAACTTTAAAACTGTTCGAGTCATTAAGCTGAAATTGCACACATTTATTGACTACATTGAGTTGGATATAATTTGCCCCAAAATACATTCTGAAACTAAACTGAATTAAAGTAAGGTGAGAGAGAAGAAAAAGCTTCATTATTTTGAAAACCACCCATATGTATATGTATTTTATAATCATAACTTAATCTTTTAGTTACAGGCTGTTTGTTATTTTAAATGCTTCTTATGTTTTTGTTTAATAGTCGGCAAATAGCTTATTACTAATGCTAATGTTATATTGTTAAAACATCTGACACAAAATAAAGATTCTTGTATCTTGTATCCTGTAACATCATGATTCCATTTGTGAATATATTGCCAAATCAAATAATTAAATATAATTAATTATTTTCCTTAAAATAATTGTAATTATACCCCCCTTCGAAGAAGGAGGGGTATATTGTTTTGCAGATGTAGGTCGGTAGGTCGGTCGGTCGGTCGGAATGTAGACCAATCCGTTTCCAGATGATAACTCAAGAACGCTTGAGCCTAGGATCATGAAAGTTGATAGGGAGGTTGGTCATCACGAGCAGATGACCCCTATTGATTTTGAGGTCTGTATGTCAAAGGTCAAGGTCACAGTGACCCTGAATAGTAAAACGGTTTCCGGATGATAACTCAAGAACACTTGGGCCTATGATCATCAGGGTTCCCACGCTATCCGGGAAAACGGGAAAAGTCTGTGAATTTCAAAAATTGACTCCCGGCCGTGAAAATACCGAGAATTTGGCGAAAGAACGGTAAAGGT
Organism: Mercenaria mercenaria; assembly: GCF_021730395.1. NCBI lineage: Eukaryota > Metazoa > Mollusca > Bivalvia > Venerida > Veneridae > Mercenaria > Mercenaria mercenaria. The sequence continues at coordinate 42,472,337 of NC_069369.1, read as the reverse complement.
ACGGGAAAATACCGGGAATTACCCCATTTTGCTAAGGGAAGTAATTCATGATTCAAAATGGCGGACATGGATGTCATTTCAATTTCCTTTTTCGAAAATACCGATGTTTTTGTGGTTGATGAGCCTATATAGGTTGCTATGCTTGAATTTTTAAACAGTAATTTTAGGCTATCGGTCATTTTTGTGTCGATTTTTAAGAAGCCCTGTGAAATTCCGATTATTTTTCAAGAATAATTGTGAAAATCGTGATTAGTGACACGCTTGAATTCAGTGATCAAACATCAGCTTGACTGAAAATAATTTAATTGCTAGAAGTGTATCAAAGATTATATAAATAATGTAGGTGGCACCAGAGGTGTAGTTATTATGAAGGAGTTGATTAATTCTTCACAACATGCTAGACATGTAAATGATTCATAGTTTCCTTGAGAAACAAAAGCTTGAGGACAGTAATGAAACAAAATGAAAAAAAAAAATAAAAAAAAAAAATTGCAGAGCCTGTATTTATTAAGTAGAAATTTTTAAGCAATATCGGGCCATCATGGCCCTCTTTTCTTATATTTTTACACTGAATCTAGAAAAATTGACGGGAACGTACAACCAGATATGTCATACAGAGGTCCTTGAAAATCGCAACAAGGTCCTGGAAAAGTCCTTAAATTTCATAGATGAAAAAGTGTGGCAACCCTGGATCATGAAAGTCAATAGGGAGGTTGGTAATGACCAGCAGGTGACCCCTATTGATTTTAAGGTAGTTAAGTATGTTAAAGGTCAAGGTCACAGTGACCCTGAACAGTAAAACGGTTTCCGGATGATAACTCAAGAACACTTAAGCCTAGGGTCACGAAAGTTGATAGGGAGGTTGGACATGACCAGCAGATGACCCCTATTGATTTTGAGGTCAGTATGTCAAAGGTCAAGGTCACAGTGACCAGGAACAGTAAAATGGTTTCCAGGCAATAACTCAAGAACGCTTGGGTCTAGTGTCAGGAAAATTGATAGTTAGGTTGGCCATGACCAGCAGATGACCCCTATTGATTTTGAGGTCATTAGGTCAAAGGTCAAGGTCACATTGGCCAGGAACAGTTAAACGGTTTCTGATCTTCTTGTCCAAAATCATAGGGGGTCACATGGTTTATATAGACTTATATAGGAAAAAAACTTTGAAAAAACTCTTGTCCAAAACCACAGGGCCTAGGGCTTTGATATTTTGTATATGACATCATCTAGTGGTCCTCTACTAAGATTGTTCAAATTATTCCCCAAGGGTCAAATATGGCTCCGCCCTGGGGGTCACATGGTTTACATAGACTTATATAGGGAAAAACTTTGAAAATCTTCTTGTCCAAACCACAAAGACTATGGCTTTGATATTTTGTAATGTAGCATCATTTAGTGGTTCTCTACCAAGTTTGTTCAAATTATCCCTCTAGGGTCAAATATTGCCCAGCCCCAGGGGTCATATGGTTCATATAGACTTAAATAGGAAAAACTTAGAATCTTCATGTCCATAACTTACAACATTCAAATTTGGACCACATGTATAGTTTTGAATGGCAAGATGAACCTTACATAAGTTGACCTTGATCTTGACCTAGTGACCTACTTTCACATTTCTGTAGCTACAGCCTTCAAATTTGGGCCACATGCATAGGTTTGTGTACCGAAAAAAACTTTGACCTTGTTATTGACCTAGTGACCTAATTTCACATTTTTGAAGGTACATGCTTCAAATTTGGACCACATGTACAGTTTTGAATGGCAAGATGAACCTTACATAAGTTGACCTTGATTTTGACCTAGTGACCTACTTTCACATTTCTCAAGCTACAGCCTTCAAATTTGAACCACAAGCATAGTTTTGTGTACCGAAATGAACTTTGATCTTGAGATTGACCTAGTGACCTACTTTCACATTTCTCAAGCTACAGGCTTCAAATTTGGACCGCATGCATATTTTTATGTTCTGAATTGAAATTTGACATTGATTTTTACCAATTACCTACTTTCACATTTCTCAAGCTACAGCCTCCAGATTTGAAGCACGTGCATAGTTCTGTCTACCGAAATGAACTTTGACCTTGAAATTGATCTAGTGACCTGCTTTCACATTTCTCAAGCCACAGCTTTGAAATCTGGACCACATACACATTGTTTTGTACCAAAATGAAATTTGACCTTGATTTTGACCTTGAGCTAGTCTTGAAATTTGGAACATTCAAAAATGGCTCAGTGGATGGCGCCAAGATCACTCTGTTATCACTTGTTAGGTTAATAGGTTAAAGGTGAAGGTCAGATTAAACCAGAATGGTAGAACTTTTGTTTACAGTGAGCATATAACTTCTGTTCCTTGTGCAATTACTGAATGCATCAAGGGGGGGCATTTCGTGTTCAACGAGCTCTTGTTAATTAATTGCTTCAATAAAAAGGAAGTAATTATAATTGTAATTTAATTGAAGCATTTCTATTTTAATTGTAATTAATTAATTACTTTTGAAAATAATTGAACCCAGGTCTGATCGTAACACAGGTATCCTGTCTTTAGCTCATCACTGCTCTCCATTGTAACACAGGTATCCTGTCTTTTGATATAGCTCATCACTGCCCTCCATCTTAACACATGAATCCTGTCTTTTGATATAGCTCATCACTGCTCTCCATCATAACACAGGTATCCTGTCTTTTGATACGGCTCATCACTGCCCTCCATCATAACACAGGTATCCTGTCTTTTGATATAGCACATCACTGCTCTCCATCGTAACACGGGTATCCTGTCTTTTGATATAGCTCATCACTGCTCTCCATCGTAACACAGGTATCCTGTCTTTGACATGGCTCATCACTGCCCTCCATCTTAACACATGTATCCTGTCTTTTGATATAGCTCATCACTGCCATCATAACACAGGTATCCTGTCTTCTGATATAGCACAGCACTGCTCTCCATCGTGACACAGGTATGGTGTCTTTTAATATAGCTCATCACTGCTCTCCATCTTAACACGGGTATCCTGTCTTTTGATATAGCTCATCACTGCCATTGTAACACAGGTATCCTGTCTTTTGATATAGCACATCACTGCTCTCCAGCGTGACACAGGTATGGTGTCTTTTGATATAGCTCATCACTGCTCTCCATCTTAACACAGGTATCCTGTCTTTTGATATAGCTCATCACTGCTCTCCATCTTAACACAGGTATCCTGTCTTTTGATATGGCTCATCACTGCTCTCCATCATAACACAGGTATCCTGTCTTTTGATATGGCTCATCACTGCCCTCCATTTTAACACATGTATCCTGTCTTTTGATATAGCTCATCACTGCCATCGTAACACAGGTATCCTGTCTTTTGATATAGCACATCACTGCTCTCCATCTTAACACAGGTATTCTGTCTTTTGATATAGCTCATCACTGCTCTCCATCGTAACACGGGTATCCTGTCTTTTGATATAGCTCATCACTGCTCTCCATCGTAACACGGGTATCCTATCTTTTGATATGAGTCATCACTCCTCTCTATCGTAACACAGGTATCCTGTCTTTTGATATGGCTCATCACTGCTCTCCATCTTAACACAGGTATCCTGTCTTTTGATATAGCACATCACTGCTCTCAATCTTAACACAGGTATCCTGTCTTTTGATATAGCACATCACTGCTCTCCATCATGACACAGGTATGGTGTCTTTTAATATAGCTCATCACTGCTCTCCATCTTAACACAGGTAACCTATCTTTTGATATAGCTCATCACTGCTCTCCATCTTAACACATGTATCCTGTCTTTTGATATGGCTCATCATTGCTCTCCATCGTAACACAGGTATCCTGTCTTTTGATATGGCTCATCACTGCCCTCCATCGTAACACAGGTATCCTGTCTTTTGATATGGCTCATCACTGCCCTCCATCTTAATAGAGGTATCCTGTCTTTTGATATGGCTCATCACTGCTCTCCATCATAACACAGGTATCCTGTCTTTTGATATGGCTCATCACTGCCCTCCATCGTAACACAGGTATCCTGTCTTTTGATATGGCTCATCACTGCCCTCCATCTTAATAGAGGTATCCTGTCTTTTGATATGGCTCACCACTGCTCTCCATCGTAACACAGGTATCCTGTCTTTTGATATAGCTCATCACTGCCCTCCATCTTCACACATTATCCTGTCTTTTGATATAGCTCATCACTGCCCTCCATCTTAACACATGTATCCTGTCTTTTGATATAGCTCATCACTGCTCTCCATCGTAACACAGGTATCCTGTCTTTTGAAATAGCTCATCACTGCCCTCCATCTTAACACATTATCCTGTCTTTTGATATAGCTCATCACTGCCCTCCATCTTAACACAGGTATCCTGTCTTTTAATATAGTTCATCACTGCTCTCAATCTTAACACATGTATCCTGTCTTTTGATATAGCTCATCACTTGTCACCATTGTAACACAGGTATCCTGTCTTTTGATATGACTCATCACTGCTTTCCATCTTAACACGGGTATGGTGTCTTTTGATATAGCTCATCTCTGCTCTCCATCGTAACACAGGTATCCTGTCTTTGGTATAGCTCGTCACTGCTCTCCACCTCAACACAGGTATCCTGTCTTTTGATATAGCTCATCACTGCTCTCCATCTCAGCAAAGGTATTCTGTCTTTTGATATAGCTCATTACTGCCATCCATCGTAACACAGGTATCTTGTCTTTTGATATAGCTCATCAGTGCCCTCCAACGTAACACAGGTATCATGTTTGATATAGCTCATTACTGCTCTCCATCTTAACACCGGTATGGTGTCTTTTGATATAGCTCATCACTGCTCTCCATTGTAACACAGGTATTGTGTCTTTTGATATAGCTCATCAGTGCTCACCATCTTAACACAGGTATACTGTCTTTTGATATTGCACATCACTGCTCTCCATCTTAACACTGGTATCCTGTCTTTTGATATAGCTCACCACTGCCCGTCATCTTAACACATGTATCCTGTCTTTTGAAAATGCTCAACACTGCTCCCATCTTAATACAGGTATCCTGTTTTTTGATATAGCTCTTCACTGCTCCCCATCGTAACACAGGTATCCTGTCTTTTGATATGGCTCATCACTGCTCTCCATCTTAACACAGGTATGGTGTCTTTTGATATAGCTCGTCCCTGCTCTCCATCGTAACACAGGTATCCTGTCTTTGGTATAGGTCATCACTGCTCTCCATCTCAGCACAGGTATCCTGTCTTTTGATATAGCTCATTACTGCCATCCATCGTAACACAGGTATGTTGTCTTTTGATATAGCTCATCACTGCCCTCCAACGTAACACAGGTATCCTATTTGATATAGCTCATTACTGCTCTCCATCTTAACACAGGTATGGTGTCTTTTGATATAGCTCATCACTGCTCTCCATTGTAACACAGGTATGGTGTCTTTTGATATAGCTCATCACTGCTCTCCATCTTAACACAGGTATCCTGTCTTTTGATATAGCTCATCACTGCTCTCCATCATAACACAGGTATCCTGTCTTTTTATTAGCTTTAGTTTAGTTTTTGTGATCGCGTGGCGTCCGTCGTCCGTGCGTGCGTGCGTAAACTTTTGCTTGCGACCACTCTAGAGGTCACATTTTTCATGGGATCTTTATTAAAGTTTGTCAGAATGTTCACCTTGATGATATCTTGGTCAAGTTCGAACCTGGGTCATGTGCGGTCAAAAACTAGGTCAGTAGGTTTAAAAGTAGAAAAACCTTGTGACCTCTCTAATGGCCATATTTTTCATGACATCTTCATGAAAATTGGTCAGAATGTTTTCCTTGATAATATCTAGTTTAATTTTGAAACTGGGTCATGTGGGGTCAAAAACTAGGTCAGTAGGTCTAAAAATAGAAAAACCTTGTGACCTCTCTAGAGGCCATACTTCTCAATGGATCTTCATGAAAATTGGTCAGAATGTTCACCTTGATGATATCTAGGTCAAGTTCGAAACTGGGTTACATGCAGTCAAAAACTAGGTCAGTAGGTCTAAAAATAAAAAAAACTTTGTGACCTCTCCAGAGGCCATATTTTTCATGGGATCTTTATGAAAATTAGTCAGACTGTTTACCTTGATGATATCTAGATCAAGTTCGAAACTGGGTTACATGCGGTCAATAACTAGGTCAGTAGGTCTAAAAATAGAAAAACTTTGTGACCTCTCTAAAGGCCATATTTTTCAAGAGATCTTCATGAAAATTGATCAGAATGTTCAGCTTGATAAGATCTAGGTCAAGTTTGAAACTGGGACACGTGCGCTCAAAAACTAGGTCAGTAGGTCTAAAAATAGAAAAACTTTGTGACCTCTCTAGAGGCCATATTTTTCATGGGATCTTTATGAAAATTAGTCAGAATGTTCACCTTGATGATATCTAGGTCAAGTTTGAAACTGGGTCACGTGCGGGCAATAACTAGGTCAGTAGGTCTAAAAATAGAAAAACCTTGTGACCTCTCTAAAGGCAATATTTTTCAAGAGATCTTCATGAAGATTGGTGAGAGTGTTCAGCTTGATGATATCTAGGTCAAGTTCGAAACTGGGTCAAGTGCGGTCAAAAACTAGGTCAGTAGGTCTAAAATTTTAAAAAAAACCTTGTGACCTCCCTAGAGGCCATATTTTTCAATAGATCTTCATGAAAATTGGTGAGAATGTTCATCTTGATGATATCTAGGTCAAGTTTGAAACTGGGTCATGTGCGGTCAAAAACTAGGTCATTAGGTCTAAAAATAGAAAAACCTTGTGACCTCTCTAGAGGCTATATTTTTCATGTGATCTTCATGAAAATTGGTGTGACTGTTCACCTTGATGATATCTAAGTCAAGTTCAAAAGTGGGTCACGTGCCTTCAAAAACTAGGTCATTAGGTCAAATAATAGAAAAACCTTGTGACCTCTCTAGAAGTCATATTTTTCAATGGATCTTCATGAAAATTGGTCAGAATTTTTTATCTTGATGATATCTAGGTCACATGTGCTCAAGAACTAGGTCACTGTGTGACATGATAGAAATAACGACGTCATACTCAGTTCAAAACTGGGTCATGTGGGGATAGATGAGCGATTCAGGACCATCATGGTCCTCTTGTATAGCTCATCACTGCCCTCCATCATAACAAAGGTATCCTGTTTTTAGCTCACCTGAGCAATGCTCAGGTGAGTTTTTCTGATCGCTCGATGTCCGGCGTCTGTCGTCCGTCGTCTGTCGTCTGTCGTCCGTCGTCTGTCAACATTTAGCTTGTGTATGCGATAGAGGCTGTATTTTTCAATTAATCTTCATGAATATTGGTCAGAATGATAACCTTGATGAAATCTAGGCCGAGTTCGAAAATGGGTCATCTCGGGTCAAAAACTAGGTCACTAGGTCAAATCAAAGAAAAACCTTGTGTATGCGATAGAGGCTGTATTTTTCATTTAATCTTCATGAATATTGGTCAGAATGATAACTTTGATGAAATCTAGGCCGAGTTCGAAAATGGGTCATCTCGGGTCAAAAACTAGGTCACTAGGTCAAATCAAAGAAAAACCTTGTGTATGCGATAGAGGCGGTATTTTTCAATTAATCTTCATGAATATTGGTCAGAATGATAATCTTGATGAAATCTAAGCCGAGTTTGAAAATGGGTCATCTGGGGTCAAAAACTAGGTCACTAGGTCAAATCAAAGAAAAACCTTGTGTATGCGATAGAGGCTGTATTTTTCAATTCTTCTTCATGAATATTGATCAGAATGATAACCTTGATGAAATCTAGGCTGAGTTCGAAAATGGGTCATCTGGGGTCAAAAACTAGGTCACTAGGTCAAATCAAAGAAAAACCTTGTGTATGCGATAGAGGCGGTATTTTTCAATTGATCTTCATGAATTTTGGTCAGAATGATTGCCTTGATGAAATCTAGGCCGAGTTCGAAAATGGATCATCTCGGGTCAAAAACTAGGTCACTAGGTCAAATCAAAGAAAAACCTTGTGTATGCGATAGAGGCTGTATTTTTCAATTGATCTTCATGAATTTTGGTCAGAATGATTTCCTTGATGAAATCTAGGCCGAGTTTGAAAATGGGTCATCTCGGGTCAAAAACTAGGTCACTAGGTCAAATCAAAGAAAAACCTTGTGTATGCGATAGAGGCGGTATTTTTCAATTGATCTTCATGAATTTTGGTCAGAATGATTACCTTGATGAAATTTAGACCAAGTTCGAAAATGGGTCATCTGGGGTCAAAAACTAGGTCACTAGGTCATATCACGTAAAAACCTTGTGTATGCGATAGAGGCTGTATTTTTCAATTGATCTTCATGAATTTTGGTCAGAATGATTACCTTGATGAAATTTAGACCAAGTTCGAAAATGGGTCATCTGGGGTCAAAAACTAGGTCACTAGGTCAAATCAAAGAAAAACCTTGTGTATGCAATAGAGGCTGTATTTTTCAACTGATCTTCATGAAATTTAGCCAGAATGATTACCTTGATAAAATCTAGGATGAGTTCAAAAATGGGTCATCTGGGATCAAAAACTAGGTCACTAAGTCAAATCGAAGAAAAACATTGTGTATGCAATAGAGGATGTATTTTTCAATTGATCTTCATGAAGTTTGGTCAGAGTGATTGCCTTGATGAAATCTAGGTCGATTTTGAATATGGGTTATCTGAGGTCAAAAACTAGGTCACTAGGTCAAATTAAAGAAAAATCTTGTGTATGCGATAGAGACTGTTTTTTTCAATTGATTTTTATGAAATTTGGTCAGGTTGATTGCCTTAATGAAATCTAGGTCGAATTTGAATATGGGTCATCTGAGGTCAAAAACTAGGTCACTTGGTCAAATCAAAGAAAAAACTTCTGTATGTGATAGAGGCTGTATTTTTCAGTTGATCTTCATGAATTTTGGCCAGAATGATTGCCTTGATAAAATCTAGGTCGAGTTTGAACATGGGTCATCTAGGGTCAAAAACTAGGTCATATCTAAGAAAATGCTTGTTTTATCGCAAGAGACCAATTTTTTGGTCCAATCTTAATGAAAATTGGTCAGAATATTTGTTTCCATGAAATCACTAGGTCAAACATGTTTTACACTGTTATGGAGTGTTTCTTAGGTGAGCGACCTAGGGCCATCTTGGCCCTCTTGTTTTATGCCCCCGAAGGGAGGCATATTAGTTTTCAACTGTCCGTCCATTAGTTAGTTCGTTAGTCACAACGTTAACTTTTTGCATGAAGGCACTTTACTCGCGAACCACTGCACCCAGGACCTTCAAACTTCACATGCTGAAAGTACTTATTGACTACACCACTCCTAATGACTTTGGGGTCACCAGGTCAAAGGTCAAGGTCACAAGGGCCAACGTTAACTTTTTGCATGAAGGCACTTTACTTGCAAACCACTGCACCCAGGACCTTCAAACTTCACGTGGTGATAGTACTTATTGAGTACACCACCCCTACTGACTTTGGGGTCACCAGGTCAAAGGTCAAGGTCACAGGGGCCAATGTTAACTTTTTGCATGAAGGCACTTTACTCGCGAACCACTGCACCCAGGACCTTCAAACTTCACATGCTGATAGTACTTATTGAGTACACCACCCGTACTGACTTTGGGGTCACCAGGTCAAAGGTCAAGGTCACAGGGGCCAATGTTAACTTTTTGCATGAAGACACTTTACTGGCGAACCACTGCACCCAGGACCTTCAAACTTCACATGATGATAGTACTTATTGAGTACACCACCCCTACTGACTTTGGGGTCACCAGGTCAAAGGTCAAGGTCACAGGGGCCAACGTTAACTTTTTGCATGAAGACACTTTACTCGCGAACCACTGCACCCAGGACCTTCAAACTTCACATGCTGATAGTACTTATTGAGTACACCACCCCTACTGTCTTTGGGGTCACCAGGTCAAAGGTCAAGGTCACAGGGGCCAACGTTAACTTTTTGCATGAAGGCACTTTACTAGGGAACCACTGCACCCAGGACCTTCAAACTTCACATGCTGATAGTACTTATTGAGTACACCACCCCAACTGACATTGGGGTCAAAAGGTCAAGGTCACAGGGGTCAACGTTAACTTTTTGCATGAAGGCACTTTACTCGCGAACCACTGCACCCAGGACCATCAAACTTTACATGCTGATAGTACTTTATGAGTACACCAACCCTACTGACTTAGGGGTCACCAGGTCAAAGGTCAAGGTGCTGTGGGGGCATTTGTCACCATTAGTGACAGCTCTTGTTTCTATAGGTTATCACTGCTCTCTGTCAGAAGGGAGGTATTGTGTCTTTTGATATGGCTAATCACCACTCGTAATGCAGGTGTCATTTCTTTTGATATACTTCATCACTTCCCTCCATCTTTTGATAAAGCTCATCTCTGCTCTCCATTGTAAAACAAATATAGTGTCTTTTGATTTTACACTTCGACTACAGCCCATCACTGCTCTCCATGGTAACACAGGTACCATGTCTTTTGATAAAGTTCATATAAGTACCTCACTGCATGCTCTACATCATAACAGAAGTATCATGTCTTTTGGTATATCTCTTAAATTCTCTTCATCATAACACAAGTATTGTTTCTTTGATGTAGTGCATCACTGCTCTCCATCATAACAGAGGTATCGTTTCTTTTGATATAGCTCATCACGGCTCTCCAACATAACACAGGTATAGTGTCTTTGATATAGCACATCACTGCTCTCCATTATAACACAGGTGTCATGTCTTTGGTATAGCACATCATGTCTTTGGTGTAGCACATCACTGCTCTCCATCAAAACATATATGTCATGTCTTTGATATAGCACATCATTTCTCTCCACCGTAACACAGGTGTCATGTCTTTGGTATAGCACATCACTGCTCTCCATCATAACTCTGATATAGCACATCTCTTCTCTCCAACATAACACAGGTACAGTGTCTTTGATATAGCACATCACTTCTCTCCATCATAACACAGGTGTCATGTCTTTGATATAGCACATCACTGCCCTCCATCATAACATAGATGTCATGTCTTTTATATAGCGCATCACGGCTCTCCATCGTAACACAGATATAGTGTCTTTGATATAGCACATCACTGCTCTCCATCTTAACATAGATGTCATGTCTTTGATATAGCGCATCACTGCTCTCCATCGTAACACAGGTATAGTGTCTTTGGTATAGTGCATCACTGCTCTCCATCGTAACATAGATGTTATGACTTTGATATAGCGCATCACTGCTCTCCATCGTAACATAGGTGTTATGACTTTGATATAGCGCATCACTGCTATCCATCATAACACAGGTGTCATGTCTTTAGTGTAGCACATCACTGCTCTCCATCATAACACAGGTGTCATGTCTTTGATATAGCGCATCACTGCTCTCCATCATAACACATGTCATGTTATTAGCAATGAGCATTATCAAATGCAGTTGTTATCATTTGTAGGACATTGAAACTTCTTAACAATCATTACAGTTTACAATAATTTACAGAGTCCCACATCAGATAAGCAAGTGTTTGAAACAAGAGGAAGAAATCTCATTACAGCAAGGTCAAATAGGGTGGACACGCTAGATGTTGATGCTAAAGATGCGGTACTAATGTATATACTACAGCTCAGGTATCAAAAGTACTCATGTATATACTAAAGCTCATAAATATATGTTGTGCTAATGTATCAACTACAGCTCAGGTATATATGGAGTTCTAGCATCATTGTCACAGCTTACATATATTAGGCAATAACATATCTAATACAGCTCAAGTATATGTAGTGATAACATATTTATTACAGCTCAGTAACATCTAGTGATAACTTATTTACCGCAGCTCATATTATATGGTGATAAAGTATATACTACAGCTCAGGTAAAAACAGTGCTAGTGTATGTACTACAGCTCGACTATAAATAGTACTAATGTATATACAACAGTTCAGTTATAAACAGTGCTAACATATATACTACAGCTCAGGTATATGTAGTGCTAACATATTTAATACAGCTGGTAGCGTATTTGCTACACCTCAGGTATATGTAATGCTTAAGTATTTAATACAGCTCAATTAATTTAGTGATAACATATCTACTACAGCTCAGGTATATGTAGTGAAAACATATCTACTACAGCCCAGATATATGTAGTGAAAACATATTTATATCAGCTCAGGTATATGTAGTGATAGCATATCTACTACAGCTCAGGTATATGTAGTGAAAACATATTTACTACAGCCCAGATATATGTAGTGAAAACATATTTATATCAGCTCAGGTATATGTAGTGATAGCATATCTACTACAGCTCAGGTATATGTAGTGAAAACATATTTACTACAGCCCAGATATATGTAGTGAAAACATATTTATATCAGCTCAGGTATATGTAGTGATAGCATATCTGCTACAGCTCAGGTATATGTAGTGAAAACATGTTTACATCAGCTCATATATATGTAGTGAAAACATATCTACTACAGCTGAGATATATGTAGTGATAACATATCTACTACAGCTCAGGTTGGCCCCATGTGGTTCTGGGATGATCTGTGTATGAAAAGAATTGGAACCACTGCCTTACCCTTGCATGATCGTAAGAGGCGACTAATAGGGTCTTAACACTTGGTTTTGCAGTAACTCTGTGATTCCAGCAAGTATGCACATTTTGATTCCATACCTCTTGTTTTTATTCCGATGTAAATGAGATGTGGAACCAAATTTTGTAGTCCTGTTTGGCGCCATATAACCTATACTGTGTTGGTGCACTGTAAAACCCAAATAAATAAATAAATACAGCTCAGGTATATGTAGTGAAAACATATTTACTACAGCTCAGATATATGTAGTGAAAACATGTTTACATCAGCTCAGATATATGTAGTGATAATATTTTTACTACAGCTCAGGTATATGTAGTTATAACATATCTACTACAGCTCAGGTATATGTAGTGCTAACATATTTAATACAGCTCAGGTATATGTAGTGAAAACATGTTTACATCAGCTCAGGTATATGTAATTATAACATATCTACTACAGCTCAGGTATATGTAGTGATAACATATTTTCTACAGCTCAGGTATATGTAGTGAAAACATGTTTACATCAGCTCAGGAGAATATGAAGTGATAACATATCTGCTACAGCTCAGGTATATGTAGTGATAACATATTTACTACAGCTCAGGTATATGTAGTGATAACATATTTACTACAGCTCAGGTATATGTAGTGATAACATATTTTCTACAGCTCAGGTATATGTAGTGAAAACATGTTTACATCAGCTCAGGAGAATATGAAGTGATAACATATCTACTACAGCTCAGGTATATGTAGTGATAACATATTTACTACAGCTCAGGTATATGTAGTGAAAACCTGTTTACATCAGCTCAGGTATATGTAGTGATAACATATCTACTACAGCTCAGGTATATGTAGTGATAACGTATCTACTACGGCTCAGGTATATGTAGTGATAACGTATCTACTACAGCTCAGGTATATGTAGTGATAACATATATACTACAGCTCAGGTATATGTGGTGAAAACATGTTTACATCAGCTCAAGTATATGTAGTGATAACATATCTACTACAGCTCAGGTATATGTAGTGATAACATATTTACTACAGCTCAGTTAAATGTAGTGATAACGTTTTTACTACAGCTACGGTATATGTAGTCATAACATTTTTACTACAGCTCAGGTATATGTAGTGAAAACCTGTTTACATCAGCTCAGGTATATGTAGTGATAACATATCTACTACAGCTCAGGTATATGTAGTGATATCGTTTTTACTACAGCTACGGTATATGTAGTCATAACATTTTTACTACAGCTCAGGTATATGCAGTGAAAACATAATTACATCAGCTCAGGTATATGTAGTGATAATGTCTTTACTTCAGCTCAATTATAAACACTGCCAACGCATTTACTACTGCTCCGGTATATGTAGTGAGAACGTATTCACTGCAGCTGGTTAAGGTCGCTGACTTTAAATCACTTGCCCCCATCGATGTCGGTTCGAACCTCACTCGGGGCGTTGAATTCTTTATATGAGGAAGCCAGTAGGTCGGTGGTTCTACCCGGGTGCCCGCTCGTGATTAAATAATGCACGGAGGGGCACCTGGGGTCTTCCTCCACTACCAAAAGCTGGAAAGTCACCATATGACTTATAATTGTGTCGGTGCGACGTTAAACCCAACAAAATAAATACATATTTACTACAGCATAAGTATATATAGTGATAATATATTAATTACAGCTCAGGTTTATGTAGTACTAACATTTTTACTACAGCTCAAGTATGTGTAGTGATAACATATATACTACACTCAGGTTTATGTAGTGATCAGGTTATTAATCCCCCGCCACAAGTGGTTGGGGGTTATAGGAATGGTCTCCATCCTTCCTTCCGTCCATCCCTAACAATTGTGTCCACTCTGTATCTCCTAAACCGCTTGAAGGATTTTCATGAAACTTGGGTCAAATGATGACCTCATCAAGACGATGAGCAGAATTTATGAGTCAGCCATGTCGGCTCAAGGTCAAGGTCACAACTCAAGGTCAAAGGTTTGAGCCTTCCATTTTGTGTCCGCTCTGTATCTCCTAAACCCCTTGAAGGATTTTCAGGTGGGCATATTAAAATCGCATTGTCGTCCGTGCGTCCGTTTAAATTCTTGTCCGGGCTGTAACTCTGCAATCCATAAAGGGATTTTGAAATAACTTGGCATAAATGTTAACCATAATGAGACGATTTGTCATGTGCAAAACGCAGACCCCTAGCTCCAAGGTCAAGATCACACTTAGAGGTCAAAGGTTAACAAGGTCTGTTTCATGTCTGGTTCATAACTCTGCCGTTCATCAAGGGATTTTGAAATTACTTGGCATAAATGTTCCCCATAATGACACATGGGCCATAACTCTTGCACCAATATATCATGAATTATCCCCACTTTTTACTAAGAATTTCAGTTTAATTTGATGCTTTTTCACCATATCTCTATTGTTAATAGATGGATTTGATTCAAACTTAAAATGGTTGTTCCACATCTTCACCCACACCATATGACACAAGGTCCATTATGCTGGCAGCAATATGTTATGAGTTATGCCCTCTTTTAACTTAGAATTTCAGATTCAAGTTGTGATACATCCAAGTCATTAATTAATTACTAAATAGATGTGATTCAAACTTGAAATAGTCATTCCACGTTGTTAGTCACATGATATGGCACACGTTGCATTATTCTTGCAGAAATTGTCCATGAATTATTTTGCTTTTTCTTTAAATTTGCTTCATTTTGCTTCCATTCTCCTCTGATATAACCCTTCGGGCGTATGTTGCCCCGCTTGGCAGAGCTCTTGTTTTACTTGTATACTACAGCTAAGATATAAACAGTGCTTCTGTATTTACTACAGCTCAGGTAAAAGCAGTACTAAGGTACTTACTACAGCTAAGGTATATACAATGCTAATGTATATACTACAGCTAAGGTATATACAATGCTAATGTATTTACTACAGTTCAGGTATAACTAGTGCTAATGTATATACTACAGCTCAGGTAAAAGCAATACTAAGGTACTTACTACAGCTAAGGTATATACAATGCTAATGTATTTACTACAGCTCAGGTAAAAGCAATACTAAGGTACTTACTACAGCTAAGGTATATACAATGCTAATGTATATACTACAGTTCAGGTATAACTAGTGCTAATGTATATACTACAGCTCAGGTAAAAGCAATACTAAGGTACTTACTACAGCTAAGGTATATACAATGCTAATGTATTTACTACAGCTCAGGTAAAAGCAATACTAAGGTACTTACTACAGCTAAGGTATATACAATGCTAATGTATATACTACAGTTCAGGTATACTATGCTATGTATTTACTACAGCTCAGTAACTAACTCGTAAAGTATATATGCTAATGTATATACTACAGTAGTACATAGCTAATGTATACTACAGCTCAGGTAAAAGCAATGCTAAGTACTACTACAGTTCAGGTATAACAATGCTAATGTATTACTACAGCTCAGGTAAAAGCAATACTAAGGTACTTACTACAGCTAAGATATATACAATGCTAATGTATTTACTACAGTTAAGGTATATACAATGCTAATGTATATACTACAGTTCAGGTATAACTAGTGCTAATGTATATACTACAGTTCAGGTATGACTACATGCTAATGTATATACTACAGTTCAGGTATACTATGCTTGTATTACTACAGTAGTATACATGCTAATGTATATACTACAGTTCAGGTATGACTAGTGCTAATGTATATACTACAGTTCAGGTATGACTAGTGCTAATGTATATACTACAGTTCAGGTATGACTAGTGCTAATGTATATACTACAGTTCAGGTATGACTAGTGCTAATGTATATACTACAGTTCAGGTATATACAATGCTAATGTATATACTACAGTTCAGGTATGACTAGTGCTAATGTATATACTACAGTTCAGGTTCAGGTATGACTAGTGCTAATGTATATACTACAGTTCAGGTATCACTAGTGCTAATGTATATACTACAGTTCAGGTATAAACAGTGCTAATGTATATACTACAGTCCAGGTATGACTACCCTCCTTGTACCAATTATCGAACACTACCATCTGTCGATTGATTTCAATATATCATCAAATTACCCCTCTTTGCAAAGGTATTTTACTAATCTATTGGCATTTTCATGGTTTTTTTGCCAGTTTTTAGCAAATTATTGGTAAGTGTTATATAGAATATTTTATTCATATCCTTTTCTAACTGACAAAGTACACTGACCTCATAAAATTTGCAAGAAAATCTAATTATTTATGTTTTGATATGTTTCCCGGCTGTCGGATCTAACACATACATGTGTACAAATTTTCTCATTTTGATGAGACTATATATAAACTTATGGACTATTTAAATAAATGCATTAAAGGGGGGGTCCCAGTTAGGTGTCTGCGCAAAATGTTTTTTGATTTTATTAATATTTTGTGGTAATATACCTACATGTATTAAGTTTCATTAACAAGTGTTATTGTTACCAGTTTTTACTTACTTTTATAGATATTCACATTTAAAGTGGGTGGGGTAATCTGACATGTGACCAGCCAGGAACACAATTTCTGTTATTCTTTTAAAATTAGTTTTTTCATGATAAAATAACTATGCAATGGACATTCACACAACATGTTGCATTTTAAATTGTACTGAATACTTTTTTAATCACAGAGCCACAAAGTGGTCTAATCAAATTTACTGATTTTCAATAGACGAACTTAATCAAAAAGCTAAAACATTTTTCATTAGTTGAGATATTAAGGTGTTATTTTCAGCAGGTATTGTAAACTAAATAAACATTAAAATGACAGTATATCAGTATATTCTGATTAATATTGGTAGAGTGGTACACTCTCAAACTGGGAAAAAGTGGGTGGGGTAAATAAATATTCGAAGCAACACTACAAAAATTGTGCAGTTGTTACGAAATGGCCTCAGATTGTCTATTACTATCTTAATTTTATTAAATACAGCATTGATTGATAAATTTTAACAAAAATTCCCATTTTATACATGTGTGTCATGGAAAAAGCATGGACCTTGAACATGACATGTAGACAAACCAAATTAACCCTGAAAGCTCAAAGTTTTGCCTGAGGCAGTATATTTTGAGGAAAGCTATTGTTTAAATTAACATTAAATTTTCTGCATTGATTTTTCCATGGCACACATGTATAAAGTCTTATTAAAGTGGAAAAAAAATTGTTAAAACTTATCAACCAAGTCTGTATTTTATCATGAAAGTTTCAGGTAAAAAGTTAGAACTAATTTTAAAAGAATAACAGAAATTGTGTTCCTGGCTGGTCATATGTCAGATTACCCCACCCACTTTAAATGTGAATATCTATAGAAGTAAGTAAAAACTGGTAACAATAACACTTGTTAATGAAACTTAATACATGTAGGTATATTACCACAAAATATTAATAAAATCAAAAAACATTTTGCGCAGACACCTAACTGGGACCCCCCCTTTTATTGCTGAAATATTTGTCTGATTTGGGTCATGACACCACGTAAAGGCAGTACTGGTGAAAGGTCGAGAATTGGTTCTTTGTAGAATGTGATTATCGATCAAACTTACCTACATGTACATACCTGTGTTACGTGATGTAGTAGAAGTGAACATCCCAAAATAGAATACACAGCTTTGAAAATGGTCAGTCTACCAATCAATGTCAGTATCTTATATTTGATTTTTTTTTAGCTCGACTATTCATAGAATAGTAGAGCTATTGGACTCGCCCATGCGTCGGCGTCCGCGTCCGCGTCGGTGTCCGCGTCCCGATTTGGTTAAGGTTTTGTATGTAAGCTGGTATCTCAGTAACCACTTGTGGGAATGGATTGAAACTTCACACACTTATTCACTGTGATAAACTGACTTACCTTGCACAGGTTCCATAACTCTATTTTGCTTTTTTACAAAATTATGCCCCTTTTTCGACTTAGAAATTTTTGGTTAAGGTTTTGTATGTAAGCTGGTATCTCAGTAACCACTTGTGGGAATGGATTGAAACTTCACACACTTATTCACTGTGATAAACTGACCTACAATGCACAGGTTCCATATCTTTGTTTTGCTTTTTTACAAAATTATGCCCCTTTTTATACTTAAAAATTTTTGGTTAAGGTTTTGTATGTAAGCTGGTATCTCACTCAATACTTACTAATGGGAATGGATTGAAACTTCACATACTTGTTCACTGTCATGATCTGACATGCACTAAGCAAGTCCCATAACTCTACTCTCTTGTTTTCTTCAAAATTATGCCCCTTTTTTGACTTAGCAGTTTTTGGTTAAATTTTTGTATGTAATCTGATATCTCAGTATCCACTAATTGGAATGGATTGAAACTTCACACACTTGTTCACTGTCATGATCTTACATGCACTGGGCAGGTCCTATAACTCTACTTTGCATTTTTACAAAATTATGCCCCTTTTTCGACTTAGCAGTTTTTGGTTAAGTTTTTGTATGTAAGCTGGTATCTCAGTATCCACAAATTGGAAAGGATTGAAACTTAACACACTTATTCACTGTCATGATATGACATGCAGTACAGAGGTTCAATACCTCTACTTTGCATTTTACAAAATTATGCCCCTTTTTCAACTTTTGTATTCTTTCAATTGACAAGGCTGTTGAATAGTCGAGCGTTGGTGTCCTCCGACAGCTCTTGTTAACCTATATAATTACCACAAAATAGTGTAAAACTGGGTCGAGAGAAGGTACATGGAGGCTAGTGCTAAAGTATATACTACAGTTCAGGTATAAACAGTGCTAATGTATATACTACAGTTCAGGTATGACTAGTGCTAATGTATATACTACAGTTCAGGTATAACTAGTGCTAATGTATATACTACAGTTCAGGTATAACTAGTGCTTATGTATATACTACAGTTCAGGTATGACTAGTGCTAATGTATATACTACAGTTCAGGTATAAACAGTGCTAATGTATATACCACATCTCAGGAATATTCAGTGCTAAAGTATATACTACATTTCAGGTATAAACAGTGCTAATGTATATACTACAGTTCAGGTATAACTAGTACTAATGTATATACCACATCTCAGGTATATTCAGTGTTAATGTATATACCACATCTCGGGAATATTCAGTGTTAATGTATATACCACATCTCAGGTATATTCAGTGCTAATGTATATACTACAGTTCAGGTATAACTAGTGCTAATGTATATACTACATTTCAGGTATAAACAGTGCTAATGTATATACTACAGTTCAGGTATAACTAGTACTAATGTATATACCACATCTCAGGTATATTCAGTGTTAATGTATATACCACATCTCAGGTATATTCAGTGCTAATGTATATACTACAGTTCAGGTATAACTAGTGCTAATGTATATACTACAGTTCAGGTATAACTAGTGCTAATGTATATACTACAGTTCAGGTATAAACAGTGCTAATGTTTATACCACATCTCAGGAATATTCAGTGCTAATGTATATACCACATCTCAGGAATATTCTGTGCTAATGTATATACTATATTTCAGGTATAAACAGTGCTAATGTATATACTACAGTTCAGGTATAACTAGTACTAATGTATATGCCACATCTCAGGTATATTCAGTGTTAATGTATATACTACAGTTCAGGTATAACTAGTGCTAATGTATATACTACAGTTCAGGTATAACTAGTGCTAATGTATATACTACAGTTCATGTATAGCTAGTGCTAATGTATATACTACAGTTCAGGTATAACTAGTGCTAATGTATATACTACAGTTCAAATTTCAAATTTTAGGTGTATTTTAAGGTATCTATACCTGATAAGGAGTTTTTTTTGTGGATTTAGAACAACAAAAGAATTACAATAATTACTACACAACCACAGATTTAAAATTCCTTTTGCAAATACAGGTGCTAGTGTAAAGAAATTTGTTATGACGGGCGTATATTGTGACATTCTGGCACTCTTGTGTATACATTTCTGGTATAAACAGTGCTAATGTATATACTACAGTTCAGGTATAACTAGAGCTAATGTATATACCACATCTCAGGTATATTCAGTGTTAATGTATATGCCACATCTCAGGTATATTCAGTGTTAATGTATATACCACATCTCAGGTATATTCAGTGTTAATGTATATACCACATCTCAGGTATATTCAGTGCTAATGTATATACCACTTCTCATGTATATTCAGTGCTAATGTAGAATTCAGTTGAATTGTGGTTATTCTACAGCTAGTATTTCTTTCAGAGTAATGAGAAAATCAAGTACATCTACCAATCATTTCTGGCAGATTGTCATTTAAGTTAATAAGCTGATTATAGTAATGTTTCCTTTGGGCTCTTCTCCAGACATCTAAGGTCAAAGGTTTATCATTAATAGAAAGTTGGAAGAGGCAGTATACAGTTCCTGAGTATAAGAGAGGTTTCTTTTCAAATTTATTTTGAGAACTCTAATCACATGTTTGTAAGGCTTCCATTGGAAATCTGCTAAATCTTGACTTAGCAATGATTTATTATCCCCTGCTGAAGGCAGAAGGATATAGTTTTGGTGTCTTCCGTCCGTCTTTCCGCCCTTCCGTCCGGAGCCATATCTCGGAAGTGGTTTGGAATATTAAAATAAAACTTCATATACATATTCACCACTATGGGGAAATGCGGCCTGTCAAGTTTCAGTCAGATTGCCCAAGTAACACCAGAGTTATGGCACTTAGTAGTTCCTAGTGTTAACTATATAGGGTACTATAAATATGACAATTTCTGCTTCATAACTTGTGACATATTTGACCTAGAACTATGAAACTTAAATTATATTTAGATCACCATAATGTGGTAGTGCACACTCAATTTCGTCAGGATCTCTGTTGTAACTTCAAAGTTATTGCCCTTTAATTGGTTAAAAATCCACATATTTGTACATTACAAACTAACCAATTGGTAGAATTTCATTGCACTTCTTTCATTTTTTCTATGAATATTTATTATCCACATGTGAAGTTGTGTACCCACACCAGGTCACCCCAACCACCCTGGTCACACCCCGTCCCCCTCCCCACACCCCGTCCCCCTCCCCCACCCACAATTTTTTTTTTTCATTTTTTTCATTTTTTTTTTAAATCTTAAACCTTCCATGAATATTAATCAACATGCAAAGTTGTACCCTCCGCCCACCTCACTACTCCACCCAGTCACAGTTAATTTTATTTTTTATTTTCAATCAATATGTTGTGGGGAATAAAAATTTTTGTTTACTTAACGCTGTCTTGTAGAACAGCATGTCTATATGTTCGTTTAATAGTTTGCTTGGAAGCAGTGATCTATACTAGCGGTTTGCTAGTATTAATTCATTACGTCGGAATAACTGACACGTCAGGATGACACCACCCTTTACTTAGAAAGGGAAAATAAAAACACAAATACTGAATAAATTTGAAAACCAACCAAATTTTTACTTATCTTTCTAAACTAATATTTTACAAAGTGATCCAAATATACAAGTTAGAAAAATGCCAAAAATACTGATAAAGATGACAAATCAGCTTATTGAATGAAAAGATGAAGTTCTTAAAGTTCTGTCAGAAAGTAAATAATAATCTCAATAAATGGTATTATTAAAGTATCTAAATATATTTTGTGACTCTGTACTTTTATGACTCTGTTCAAAATTAACAGCAATGTAAACTAATTATAAATATTTACTGAAGTATTTAAAGATGAAAATCTAAAACAATTGCTGTTAAAACAATAGAATTTAAGTTACTTAATTAAAGAAAATTACTTACTAATTTAGAGAAAAGTTACAATGAATTTAGTAAAACTCTTAGGTTAAATAAATAGCCAAAATTAAATACAAAATTAATTAATTATTGATTACTAAACCCTAAGAGAGTTTTTAAGATGTTGTCAGTCCAAAAGTTCATAACAGAGAGAAGAAATGGCTCAGAAATTCTACTGAGGTAAACTCTTTCAGAATGCAGTCAACCATGAAGGATGTAAAGTACATTCTGATTGGTCAGCATTTTTCTGATAAGCCATTCAACATTTATCTTACATATCAGCTATGACCTTGACAGTGTTTATGTAAGCTCTTTGTCTTTAATCTAAAAATAGCTCAAAGTTCTTTCATAACTGGTCTTACTAAAAATAGCTGATGTAAATACAAAATGAAAATATGTAATGATATCAAATGCAGTTTGTTGCAGTAAAGATAAACTGAAAGTACTGATGACTATGAAGTAAATAAGCAATAATAAAGTATCAAATGAATATACTGAACTGTGTGAATGTGCATGAAGAATGATCTACATAGATAAATCAGCAGTCTTTAATAGACTAGCTGAATGCCCTTAATAGACTAGCTAAATGTCTATGCTTTCAAATCTTAAAATACCATACTATTTGTAAATACAAATATTTATGACAAAATATTAGACTGTTAGATTATATTATGCAATACTGAAACTATGTATTATGTAACATTATGTTGTAAAAATCCAACTTTACAACAAATATTTATTATCAACATGTGAAGTTTTTTACCCTCACCCAGTCACCGCCCCCCCACAAATTAAAATTTTTTTTTTTTAAACCTTCCATATGTGAAGTTGTAAACCCCTACCCCCGTCACCACCCACGTTCCAGATTTCTTACTTGATTGTGCTCTCTTAAGGACTTCTGTTCTTTTAAGTTCAAATGTAATGAAATTATTTGCATCTTAGTAACATTAACTTTTTGCCGGATATATTTCTTTGCCATTCCTCAACACAAACCCATTTGGCGGGGGATACCAATTCATCGAATTTAATTTGCTTGTTATGTTTAATATTAAACCTATTTGACCTTGCTGTAGATAACACATTAAATAAAATTTGAAAACATTTGCAATGTATAACTTTTTTGTAAGTAATTATTTTTACTGTTACTACAATGGTACATAATTATATCTTTAATGTTGAAGAGTGGTTAACATTTATGTACTATTACTTTCTGGCAGGGTTTCAGATAGAAGAAATGTTACAGTTGATGACATGGCCGACGTGACAATCAACATTACTGATTCTAATGAACCCCCTATATTCCCAACAGATTTAATCATTCAAAATATTACGGAGAACATGAATCCAGGTAATTATATTTACTTCTTACAAATATATCATGTCAATATATTTCAAAATATCTCAGATCATCAAAAAACGATTTAGATGGGGGTATTTTTCTATGTAAATTTCAGGTGTTTTGGACACCAGAAAGATTTTAATTTTCAGTATGGGCTGTATCATTTGATGGAATGTTAAACATAATAGCAACACGTCCATGTAAACATTTTATACAAATTCGAAAAGAATAATTTTTCAAAGCTTTTCATAGATCATAATTTTTAACAGGGAAAATACATTACTGGCCATGGAATTGATATTTTCAAAGATATTTCGAAAAGATCTTACTACCACCTTAATGGACATTTGTGATTAGGCATAACTTATATCTGAATCTTGCAAAACAAATCTGCAATTACCATAATCGTACGAGTATAGGTCGCACCTTTTTGTGCCCCCCCCCATGAGTGTTGGGGGCATATAGATATGGTCTTGTCTGTGCGTCCATCCGTCTGAAGCTTGTGACGCGCTTAGCTCAAAAAGTATATGATATAAATTGATGAAACCTTGCATGAGTCTTTATCATGATATGAACTTGCGCACCTCCTATTTTTTGTCTGTCTTTGCCCCCAATTTCCAGAGTTATGGCCCCTGAAATAGTCAAAAATGCACATTTTCACCTTGTGACCCGCCTAGCTCAAAAAGTGTTTTATATAAATTGATGAAACCTTGCGTGAGTCTTTATCATGATATGAACTTGTGCACCTCCTATTTTTCATCTGTCTCCGCCCCCTATTTCTAGAGTTATGGCCCCCTGAAATAGTCAAAAATGCACATTGTCACATTGTGAGGCGCCTAGCTCAAAAAGTGTTTGATATAAATTGATGAAAACTTGCATGAGGGTTTATACTGATATAAACTTGCGCACCTCTTATTTTTCATCTGTCTCCGCCCCCTATTTCTCAAGTTATGGCCCCCTGAAATAGTCAAAAATGCACATTTTCACCTTGTGAGGCGCCTAGCTCAAAAAGTGTTTGATATTAATTGATGAAAACTTGCATGAGTCTTTATCATGATATAAACTTGCGCACCTCTTATTATGTCTCCCACCACACAGTGGTGTGGGAGACATACTGATTTACTCCAGTCTGTGTGTGTGTCTGTCACAAAGCTTGTCCGCACTCTAAGTCGAACATTTCTCATCCAATTTTCACCAAACTTGAACAAAATGTGTTTGACCATAAGAGCTCGGCCAAGTTCGATAACTAGCCAAATCGGTCCAGGCGTCTTGGAGTTATTGCCCTTGAATTACCCAAAATCAGCATTTTTACTCTTGTCCGCACTCTAATTCAAACATTTCTCATCTGATCTTCACCAAACTTAAACAAACTGTGTTTGACCATGAGACCTCGGCCGAGTTCGATAACTAGCCAAATAGGTCCAGGCATTTTGGAGTTACGGCCCTTGAATTATCGAAAAATTGGCAGTTTTACTCTTGTTCGCACTCTAAGTCGAACATTTCTCATCTGATCTTCACCAAACTTGAACAAAATGTGTTTGACCATGAGACCTCAGCCAGGTTTGATAACTAGCCAAATCGGTCTAGGCATTTTGGAGTTGCGGCCCTTGAATTACCGAAAAATCCACCTATTTACTCTTGTCCGCTCTCTAAATCCAACATTTCTCATACGATCTTCACTAAACTTGAACAAAATGCGTTTGGCCATAAGACCTTAGCCAAGTTCGATAACAATAAATCCACCCAAGCACTTTTGATTTATGGCCCTTGAATTACTGATTGGATCCACTCATCCAGACCATATAATTGGATCCACTCATCTAAACCATCTAAAGAAACTAGACATTTTACATAGGGGCAGTTGTGGGAGACATGCGCTTTTCTCAAAAGCATCTCTAGTTTTTCATCTGTCTCCACCCCAAATTTTTAAAGTTATGGCCCCTGAAATAGTCAAAAATTGACATTTTCACCTAATGACGTGCCTAGCTCAAAAAGTATTTGATGTAAATTCATGAAACCTTGCATGAGTCTTTATCATGATGTGACCTTGCAGACTTGGCATTCTTCTTGAGAATCTTAGAAAATTTAAGAAAATCAATTTTTGTTTACAATGCATACCTTTACATTGAAGAGAATTCAAGGGAGTAACTACCAATGAAACTGTCAATTTAGTTGTATCTCACCTCACAATTTTAATAAGGGAAGTGTCTATCGGCACGACTGTCGTGCCGATTAATTTTCTTATTCGCATGACAGTCGTGCCGATTAGTATTCATATCCACATGAGGGGTGTTTCGGTAGCATTTCTATTTTTAGCTCACCTGTCACAAAGTGACAAGGTGAGCTTTTGTGATCGCGCGGTGTCCGTCGTCCGTGCGTACGTCCGTGCGTCCGTAAACTTTTGCTTGTGACCACTCTAGAGGTCACATTTTTCATGGGATCTTTATGAAAGTTGGTCAGAATGTTCACCTTGATGATATCTAGGTCAAGTTCGAAACTGGGTCAGTAGGTCTAAAAATAGAAAAACCTTGTGACCTCTCTAGAGGCCATATATTTCACAAAATCTTCATGAAAATTGGTCAGAATGTTCACCTTGATGATATCTAGGTCAAGTTCGAAAGTGGGTCACGTGCCTTCAAAAACTAGGTCAGTAGGTCTAAAAATAGAAAAACCTTGTGACCTCTCTAGAGGCCATATATTTCACAAGATCTTCATGAAAATTGGTCAGAACGTTCACCTTGATGATATCTAGGTCAAGTTCGAAACTGGGTCACGTGCCGTCAAAAACTAGGTCAGTAGATCAAATAATAGAAAAACCTTGTGACCTCTCTAGAGGCCACATTTTTCATGGGATCTGTATGAAAGTTGGTCTGAATGTTCATCTTGATGATATCTAGATCAAGTTCGAAACTGGGTCACGTGCGGTCAAAAACTAGGTCAGTAGGTCTAAAAATAGAAAAACCTTGTGACCTCTCTAGAGGCCATATATTTCATGAGATCTTCATGAAAATTGGTCAGAATGTTCACCTTGATGATATCTAGGTCAAGTTCAAAAGTGGGTCACGTGCCTTCAAAAACTAGGTCAGTAGGTCAAATAATAGAAAAACCTTGTGACCTCTCTAGAGGCCATATTTTTCATGGGATCTGTATGAAAGTTGGTCTGAATGTTCATCTTGATGATATCTAGGCCAAGTTCGAAAGTGGGTCACGTGCCCTCAAAAACTAGGTCAGTAGGTCAAATAATAGAAAAACCTTGTGACCTCTCTAAAGGCCATATTTTTCATGGGATCTGTATGAAAATTGGTCTGAGTGTTCATCTTGATGATATCTAGGTCAAATTCGAAACAGGGTCATGTGCGGTCGAAAACTAGGTCAGTAGGTCTAAAAATAGAAAAACCATGTGACCTCTCTAGAGGCCATACTTGTGAATGGATCTCCATAAAAATTGGTCAGAATATTCACCTTGATGATATCTAGGGCAAGCTTAAAACTGGGTCACGTGCCTTAAAAAACTAGGTCAGTAGGTCAAATAATAAAAAAAACCTTGTGACCTCTCTAGACGCCATACTTTTCATGGGATCTGTATGAAAGTTGATCTGAATGTTCATCTTGATGCTATCTAGGTCAAGTTCGAAACTGGGTCAACTGCGGTCAAAAACTAGGTCAGTAGGTCTAAAATTATTAAATCTTTTGACCTCTCTAGAGGCCATATTTTTCAATGGATCTTCATGAAAATTGATCTGAATGTTCACCTTGATGATATCTAGGTCAGTTTCGAAACTGGGTCACTTGCGATCAAAAACTAGGCCGGTAGGTATAAAAATAGAAAAACCTTGTGACCTCTCTAGAGGCCATATTTTTCATGAGATCTTCATGAAATTTAGTGAGAATGTTCACCTTGATGATATCTAGGTAAAGTTCAAAACAGGGTCACGTACCTTCGAAAACTAGGTCAATAGGTCAAATAATAGAAAAACCTTGTGACCTCTCTAGAGACCATATTTTTCAATGGATCTTCATGAAAATTGGTCAGAATTTTTATCTTGATAATATCTAGGTCAAGTTCAAAACTGGGTCACATGAGCTCAAAAACTAGGTCACTATGTCAAATAATAGAAAAAACGATGTCATACTCAAAACTGGGTCATGTGGGAAGAGGTGAGTGATTCAGGACCATCATGGTCCTCTTGTTTTGCGTAAGGTATATCTTAGTTTAAAAAAAACCTAGCTATTAAAGCATCATGTTCATTATCAATAGACTTTAATTAGATATTAAAACAACACCGCAACAAGTACCATTGTATTAGTAAAATTAATTGAATAATTCATCAGCTGCAAATAAATAAAAAAAAATAAAAAAATAATCGACATGACTTTCAAGACACGATCGTCGTGCGAATAATGAAAATAATTGGCACGACCGTTGTGCAAATAACGATAATAATCAGTATGACGGTCATGCGGATAAGGAAAATTATCGACACAACCGTCGTGCGGATAGCCTCGGCTTTAATAAGTCGTTTTCACATCTTTGTTAAAATTACAGGTGCTGCAACAATGGCCGACCGATCCCAGGAAAATTGCATTTCCTTACAATTTAACATGTTTTTAAGATTCCTTTTTTTCTGCGACCAATACACGGGTATAAGCATTTTTCCAGAAATCTGTAGATATTTTTAGCTCACCTGAGCAATGCTCAGGTGAGTTTTTCTGATCACTTGATGTCCGGCGTCTGTCTGTCGTCTGTCTGTCTGTCCGTCAACATTTAGCTTGTGTATGCGATAGAGGCTGTATTTTTCAACTGATCTTCATGAAATTTGGTCAGAATGATTACCTTGATGAAATCTAGGTCGAGTTTGAAAATGGGTCATCTGGGGTCAAAAACTAGGTCACTAGGTCAAATCAAAGAAAAACCTTGTGTATGTGATAGAGGCTGTATTTTTCAATTGATCTTCATGAATTTTGGTCAGAATGATTACCTTGATGAAATCTAGGCCGAGTTCGAAAATGGGTAATCTGGGGTCAAAAACTAGGTCACTAGGTCAAATCAAAGAAAAACCTTGTGTATGCGATAGAGGCTGTATTTTTCAATTAATCTTCATGAATTTTGGTCAGAATGATAACCTTGATGAAATCTAGGCCGATTTCGAAAATGGGTCATCTGGGGTCAAAAACTAGGTCACTAGGTCAATTCAAAGAAAAACCTTGTGTATGCGATAGAGGATATATTTTTCAATTGATTTTATGAAATTCAGTCAGAATGATTGCCTTGATAAAATCTTGGTCAAGTTTGAATATGGGTCATCTTGGGTGAAAAATTAGGTCACTAGGTCAAATCAAAGAAAAACCTTGTGTATGCGATAGAGGCTGTATTTTTCAATTGATCTTTATGAAATTTGGTCAGAATTATTGCCTTGATAAAATCTAGGTTGAGTTTGGTTATTGGTCATCTGGGGTCAAAAACTACGTCACTAGGTCAAATCAAAGAAAAACCTTGTGTATGCAATAGAGGCTGTATTTTTCAATTGATCTTCATGAAATTTGGTCAGAATGATTGCCTTGATGAAATCTAGGTCAAGTTTTAATATGGGTCATCTGGGGTCAAAAACTAGGTCACTAGGTCAAACAAAGGAAAACCTTGTGTATGTGATAGAGGCTGTAATTTTCAATTGATCTTCATGAAATTTGGTCAGAATGATTGCCTTGATAAAATCTAGGTCAAGTTAGAATATGAGTTGTCTGGGGTGAAAAATTAGGTCACTGGGTCAAATAAAAAAAAATACTTGTGTTTGCTCCAATTTTAATGATACTTAGTCAGAATATTTTTTCCATGCAATCACTAGGTCTATGTTTACACAGTTATGGTGTGTTATGGTGTGTTTCTCAGGTGAGCGACCTAGGCCAAGATGGCCCTCTTGTTACTACGTCTTATACACTTCTGCGACCTATACTCGTATGATTACGGTATGAAAAAAATATGTTATGGATTTACTATGGTTGCTCAAATCATGCCTCTGGGATTCTCTTGTTTCACATAGACTTATATAGCAAAAAAAAAAAAAAGATTCAAGTATAAAACCCCAAGCCCTTGAAATTATATATCTGCCTGTAGTTTTGTGAAGTGGTCCTTTACCAAGTCTATTCAATTATACCTCTGGAGTTAAAATTGGCCCCATTCTGGGTCACTTGTTTATATAAGAAAAACTTGGTAGAGGACCTCCACAAAATGCTGCATGCCAGATATCTAAACCTAACCAGTGTCGAAACGCAACATCCGCGCACTGACTCTTGTGAGAAACTGATGACATCATGCAAAGTTCATAGCACATGGTTATTTTTGAAAATCAACATCAGCATTTTGTATATTTATGAATTTAATTGAATTATGAATATCAACAAAGTACATGAAAAACATACGTTAGAAGATTTAAATTTACAGAAAAGGTAAATAAATAATGATTCTATACAGCCTATTTGTTTTCAAAATGAAGAGTACCCTGATCAGGTCACAACTGCAATGGTGGGCAAAATATTGAAGAAGCAGTGCCAATTTGAAACTTATGTGTATAACTTGTGTTTAGATTGTGTTGCATGGTTTATTTTATGTCAGATCAGAAGAAAAATGGATTTGAAATAAAAGGTGAGTCTATGGCATTTCATTAAAATTTTGATGAAATTATAGCGTGACAGACTTCTGGCATGATTTCTGGTTAGGTTTCAATACGGGATTAGTTTCAGCTCAGAGATCCATAACAGCATATAACCATCTCTGGGGCTGATTTTTTTTTAGCTAGGCCAGGACGAAAGTGCAAGTAGTTAGTTTTAATCTACATTTTGACTTTATAAGACCGAAACCGGTAGTTTAATTAAATAAATCGTTCAAACTACCCAGTTTGTTACGTGTTGTCACCTCGTCTTCTATTGGTTCTGTTGTAATACATCGGAGGGGACCATATCTCGTTGGGGATCCGTCCACACTGGGCCATCTGACCAGTCAACAAGAGCGGTGTGAGCAAAGTTTTTAGTGTCTCACTTTCTGCTGGCATCCTGCTTATTGGATCCACTGCAACAGGCATCAGTCAAGCCCTTGGATAGGGAATCCTGCCAACGAATTCATGTTCAATGCAAACAACGAAGTTTTTGCCAACGCGCTTTCTTCTGCATCACCGTCTTCTTCCTTGACAACCATTCCGGTACAGTCTAATACAGCAAAAAAACGGAAAATTGATATCGAACCATGGAGAAAAATAGATGAGAACAACATTACCCATTTTAAGGTTTTGAAAAAGCTGCACATCCAAAATACACACACAAAACATCACATTGAGTACTTACAGAGGTGTATCGAAATAAAGACTATCTCCAAATCCCTTAGAGTAAACTTAACACCACAAGTACCAGTAATAAACTCATCACTACAGATCCAGTGGGAAGAAGCGCATATTGAATTCGGTCATAAATTGTGTGACATTCTTCACAAATATTGGTTAAATAGACAGAAGAGCATCACAGAAGCGATTGACACAGTCAACACAGATCTACAACAGAGGACAACACAAGACCAAGTTGATTTCATTTCCAAATTCTAGACAAAATCACACTCAAGGTAGAAAAAGATCTTTCAACAAAGAATTTAACACCACAGAGCAACAGGAACTCTCAACAACACAACAATGCCCAATAGAAGATTTAGACAACAACATAAGCATCAACGAAATAGACTTTTATCTAATTTCAACAAATGGGTACTCAATCTTTCTAACAAAAAACTAGATGAAAAAGCTATCCTATGTCGTGAGTTATCATTCTGTCTGACCCCCTTAAACTATGACAAAATAGAATTCCATAGAGATGTTTTGTTATTTAACAGACGCATACGACTCGCACATTTTTTTCAGGAAAAGACCACCTCAAACCCTACAGATCCATTCAAATGCAGCTCGGGTAGGACACCACCCATGGGTAAATCAGCCGAATTAGATGCATATATTTTACACTGCAACAATATCCTACTGAAACGACGTTCGATAAGTAATGAGTATTGAACCAGCAGACAAGGGTGGAGCAGTACCAGTAGTTATTTGAAACAAAGCTGATTACATTAAGGAAGGCAAAAGACAATTAGATAACAATCATTTTTACCGCGAAATCCCAAGAGACAATACGGGTAAAATAATGTTTGAAATAAATACGTTTTTAAACTACCAGTATCTTAAGAAGTACGATTTACTACCCCCGCAACATATACAATACCTACAACCAAAGCACTGTCGCATGCCTGTCTTCTACATGCTTCCAAAAATCCACAAACTAAGTAACCCGGATAGACCCATAGTCTCGGCATGCGAAAGCCCTACTGAAAAGTTATCAGAATTTGTTGATTACTACATAAAACTGCTGGCTCAGAAAGTCGAGTCGTACATACAAGATACTAATGACTTTTTACTAAAGTTAAGATCAGGGCCATATACCACCAAATTCCATTCTGGTTACAATCGATGTTAGACTTTACACATCAATACCTCATAACGACGGTATAAGAACATTAAAATTGGCATTAGACTCTAAGACCATAACAGACACCCAAAGCCTGGATAATATTAGGTTTGATGATTTTTATTCTGAAGAGAACTTGCTTCAAATTCAATGGTAAGCACTATGAACAAATATCAGGCACAACTATGGGTACGAAATGTGTGTCCAGCTATGCGATAATCTTCATGGCATACTTAGAGAACAGATTCCTACAAACGAGGCAACTGAAACCATTAATCTGGTGGAGATACATCGATGACATCTTCATGGTCTGGCCACACTCAAGAGAGGAATTGTATTCCTTCATGCTGGCCCTAAACAGTTTTCATGACTCTATCAAATCGGATGTTGATTATCACAAAGCAAATTTTCTAGACGTTACAGTTCTAAAAGATGATCAAGGCAAACTCCACACTACACTCTACACAAAACCTACCAATGCACATCTCTATCTTCATTATACATCTTTCCACCCAAGAAGCAAAAAAAAAACAGCATACCCTACAGTCAAACTGTGAGATTATGCAGAATATGCAATACTAATGAGTCATTTCTAGAATGTGCAACACAACTGCAAAACAACCTTTCTCTGAGAGGGTACCCAACCAAAATCATCAAAGCAGCCATTAAAAAAGTGGCATCTTCCAACAGAAACGACCTCTTAAGAAGAAACAACCAAGAACAGGTGACACAAAAAATGATACCCTTCATTTACACATATAATCCCTACAACCCACCAGCACAAGGAATCTTAAAGAAATTCAAAAGTTTCCTCGAAGAAAATGACAGCACAAAATTCATCCAGAGCACCAAACTAATGGCAGTTCAACGACGAACAAACAATTTAAGATCAATGCTAGTAAGATCAAGTCTTCTTTATTCCACACTGGACCATGGCAGTTATCCATGGGGTCAGGACTGTATAGTATGAAGATACATGTCACGTAAAACTCATATCACCAGTACAGTCACGAAATTTAACTATAAAATCATCGGCCATCACAACTGCAAAACGTGAGTCTAGTCTACTTGATCGCGTGCAAAAAATGCCAAATACAATATGTAGGACAAACAGGAAATACACTGAGGGATCGGAAGTACGGCCATCTCGCCGACATCCACGCCAAAAACAATGTCAAGCCAGTATCCCGCCATTTCACACATAACACTCATGACGTCAGCGATCTTGACGTCCAAATCATACAAACAACGTCAAAGAACAACAATATACAACTCAGAACAGAAGAAACATGGATTGCATTATTGAAAAAAAACCCTGAAAGGACTGAATTTGATACAGTAGACGAGAATATCCAGTACATTGCAAGACCAGCCACTGCAGCAGATCTGGGACTCTCGATTGATAACTCTACAAAGAAAAGGACAGGTAAAAACGTTTGTAAACTCTGTGAGATCTGTGGACTATCATACAACACCTCCTCGTCCTACTATAGACACAGAAAAACTCACGAAAAACAAGAACAGTCAGCAGAACAAATTACAGCCACAGATGAATACAGGTATAAGTGCACTTGCTGCATGAAAACATTTAAGACCATCAAATCTCTAAAACAACACTGCAAAAAGTTCTTCCATCTGATTGAATTCGACAGCGATCTTCCTGTTAAACAACATAAACAGCTACTGAAAAAGAAACGAACAGCTGGACTGCCCCCTAAATCACCTAAATTTAGGATCGTACCTGGAAGAAAACCATGGTTGGAAAATGGACAGTCCTGTAATCTGATGGAACTTTGCAGGTTCAACATACCTGCACCTATCTCACCGCTGCCCAGAAGTTCTAGAGCCAAATCCCCTACAGAAGATCTGGACCTACGGTGCTACAGTAATCCCAAATGTATATCCGAAAGCTTCAGTACTGAGACGTTGTGCCAAGATGAATATGGACAATTCAGTAGCAACAATGAACTGATTGTAGAAATCCGTTACATTTATGGGATTTTTAAAAAAAAAACAAGAGACAATAAAATGTTTATGATAGCTTTATTAGTACCGTAGAAACACTTTTGACATTACATCGATCATTTCTGGCAATATGCCAATATAGTTCTAAATTTAGTAACGAGTGTTACTATTTATAGAAACAGTTCTTAAAAATTTCCAGCACTTTTTTTATACTTTAGACATATGTCTTAGCAATTGTTGTAAACCTGAAGAAGGTCTTTATAAGACCGAAACCGGTAGTTTAATTAAATTAATTGTTCAAACTACCCAGTGTGTTACGTGTTGTCACCTCATCTTCTGTTGTAAAAAAAATTGAATCTAGTTTTCTTTTTGTACCACGTTTCTCACCCTTAGGGCTCATAGCATTGGATTCTGATATTTTGGAAGAATTATACTTTCGTTAGAATTAAAATGAATTCAAATCAATTATAAAGCCTAATCGCGATTATCTCCTGGGCGTAAAAAAAAAGTGTTTCCGGTAACATGCTCAAAAAAATTAGGGTAGGTAGGTTGGTAATTTTTAGCTCACCTGTCACAAAGTGACAAGGTGAGCTTTTGTGATCGTGCGGTGTCCGTCGTCCGTCCGTCCGTCAGTCCGTAAACTTTTGCTTGTGACCACTCTAGAGGTCACATATTTCGTGGGATCTTTATGAAAGTTGGTCAGAATGTTCATCTTGATGGTATCTAGGTCAAGTTCGAAACTGGGTCACGTGCCATCAAAAACTAGGTCAGTAGGTCTAAAAATAGAAAAACCTTGTGACCTCTCTAGAGGCCATATATTTCACAAGATTTTCATGAAAATTGGTCAGAACGTTCACCTTGATGATATCTAGGTCAAGTTCGAAACTGGGTCACGTGCCAACAAAAACTAGGTCATTAGGTCAAATAAAAGAAAAACCTTGTGACCTCTCTAAAGGCCATATTTTTCATGGGATCTGTATGAAAGTTGGTCTGAATGTTCATCTTGATAATATCTAGGTCAAGTTCGAAACTGGGTCTCGTGGAATCAAAAACTAGGTCAGTAGGTCTAAAAATAGAAAAACCTTGTGACCTCTCTAGAGGCCATATATTTCATGAGATCTTCATGAAAATTGGTCAGAATGTTCACCTTGATGATATCTAGGTCAAGTTCGAAAGTGGGTCACGTGCCATCAAAAACTAGGTCAATAGGTCAATTAATAGAAAAACCTTGTGACCTCTCTAGAGGCCATATTTTTCATGGGATCTGTATGAAAGTTGGTCTGAATGTTCATCTTGATGATATCTTGGTCAAGTTCGAAAGTGGGTCACGTGCCTTAAAAAACTAGGTCAATAGGTCAAATAATAGAAAAACCTTATGACCTCTCTAAAGGCCATATTTTTCATGGGATCTGTATGAAAGTTGGTCTGAATGTTCATCTTGATGATATCTAGGTCAAGTTTGAAATTGGGTCAACTGCGGTCAAAAACTAGGTCAGTAGGTCTAAAATTAGAAAAATCTTTTGACCTCTCTAGGGGCCATATTTTTCAATGGATCTTCATAAAAATTGATCTGAATGTTCACCTTGATGATATCTAGGTCACTTTAGAAACTGGGTCACGTGCAGTCAAAAACTAGGCCAGTAGGTATAAAAATAGAAAAACCTTTTGACCTCTGTAGAGGCCATATTTTTCATGAGATCTTCATGAAAATTAGTGAGAATGTTCACCTTGATGATATCTAGGTAAAGTTCAAAACAGGGTCACGTACCTTTGAAAACTAGGTCAATAGGTCAAATAATAGAAAAACCTTGTGACCTCTCTAGAGACCATATTTTTCAATCGATCTTCATGAAAATTGGTCAGCATTTTTATCTTGATAATATCTAGGTCAAGTTCAAAACTGGGTCACATGAGCTCAAAAACTAGGTCACTATGTTAAAATAATAGAAAAAACAACGTCATACTCAAAACTGGGTCATGTGGGAAGAGGTGAGCGATTCAGGACCATCCTAGTCCTCTTGTTTTTTTTTGGGGGGGTAGGGATTTTTTTTTATTAAGTGGGACTTTTTCGGAAATTATTTTCGTGTCAAAAAATGAATACAAATAAGGCCAGCATTTTTAGCTCGACTATTCATAGAATAGTAGAGCTATTGGACTCGCCCATGCGTCGGCGTCCGCGTCGGCGTCTGCGTCCGCGTCCGCGTCCCGATTTGGTTAAGTTTTTGTATGTAAGCTGGTATCTCAGCAACCACTTGTGGGAATGGATTGAAACTTCACACACTTATTCACTGTGATAAACTGACTTACATTGCACAGGTTCCATAACTCTGTTTT
Source organism: Mercenaria mercenaria (assembly GCF_021730395.1). Lineage (NCBI taxonomy): Eukaryota > Metazoa > Mollusca > Bivalvia > Venerida > Veneridae > Mercenaria > Mercenaria mercenaria. The sequence continues at coordinate 42,435,788 of NC_069369.1, read as the reverse complement.
GCTTTTTTACAAAATTATGCCCCTTTTTTGACTTAGAAATTTTTGGTTAAGGTTTTGTATGTAAGCTGGTATCTCAGTAACCACTTGTGGGAATGGATTGAAACTTCACACACTTATTTACTGTGATAAACTGACTTACATTGCACAGGTTCCATAACTCTATTTTGCTTTTTCACAAAATTATGCCCCTTTTTTCGACTTAGAATTTTTTGGTTAAGGTTTTGTATGTAAGCTGGTATCTCAGTACTCACTAATGGGAATGGATTGAAACTTCACACACTTGTTCACTGTCATGATCTGACATGCACAAAGCAGGTCCCATAACTTTATTTTGCTTTTTTACAAAATTATGCCCCTTTTTCAACATAGAAATTTTTGGTTAAGTTTTTGTATGTAAGCTGGTATCTCAGTATCCACTAATGGGAAAGGATTGAAACTTCACACACTTGTTCACTGTCATGATATGACATGCAGTGCAAAGGGTCAATAACTCAACTTTGCATTTTACAAAATTATGCCCCTTTTTCAACTTAGGAGTTTTTGGGTTAAATTCTTATATGTAAGCTGGTATCTCAGTACCCACTAATGGGAATGGATTGAAACTTCATACACTTGTCCACTGTCATGAGCTGATAAGCACTATGCAGGTTCCATAACCCTATTTTACTTTTTTACTAAATTATGCCCCTTTTTCGACTTTCTTATTCATTCAAGCGACAAGGCTGTTAAATAGTCGAGCGTTGCTGTCCTCCGACAGCTCTTGTTTTATTTTCTGATTTACGGGAGATTTTTAAAAAAAATTGGGTCAGGGAGGACAAATAAAAATAAAAACCCCAATTTTGAGCAGTCAACCAAATAAATAAAAATAAAATGTCCAAAAGGATACAATTTTTTTATTTTTTGTACACCATAGAAAACAAAAGCTTGCAAGCTTAAATTGCATACACACTAACAAATGAACTATTATGAACTGGTTTATATCTCATTATCTCAGTATATTGTTGTTTTCTTTATGTGTAGCTTGTATGCATAATGCTATTTTCGTGTAATGAAAGAGACTCAACATGTCAGGTATAGACTTACAAAGTCATCAAGGATATGTATTATTTGTGTTTTTGTATCTATCTATTTTGTAGTAAAAATAGACTTGTGGAAACATTTTTCATAATAAACTATACAGATACCACAGTTGACATATCATAAGAACATTGCATAATGTTTATTATATAAACATGAATAAAACTGCTGTTAAGGATGAGAATCAGACCTTGAGAAAAGAAAACTCAAACAACACTAAATCATAGAAAGAAAGAGTTGTTTGACATGAAAATTGAACAGCATGTAAAGCATGTATATTACTTTACGAAACTAGTGTCAGTTGACTGATAAAAACATTGAATTCCGGAAAAGAACCGACTAAAGGGGCTCCACTTCCGGACAGTTAAACGCCTTTAAAAACTCACCATTTTTTAAAGAACTGTTACACATGTTCGTTTTGATGCATTTGCAATAGCATGCGAGTGGTGAAATTTCGCATAACAAGATGGAACACAGTTTTCAGCTATTGTTTATCTTTATTTCTTTACAAATGGCATTCATTGTGAAAGGGAGACAACTTTTTCGGAATATTTTAGGTACAAATGGCATTCATTTTCAAAGGGAGACAACTTTTTCGGGATATTTTAGGTACAAATGGCATTCATTTTCAAAGGGAGACAACTTTTTCCGATTATTTTAAATAATCGTCGAGAAAAAGTTGTTTCCCTTTGAAAATGAACGCCATTTGTAAATAAATAAAGATAAACAATTGCTGAAAATTGTGTTCCACCTTGTTATGTGAAATTTCACCACTCGCACGCTATTGCAAATGCATAAAAACGAACATGTGTAACAGCTCTTTGAAAATGGTGATTTTTTAAAGTGGTTTGACTGTCCGGAAGTGGGGCCCCTATAGGCAGTCATTTTCTGGAATTCAATGTTTATATCAGTGTACTGACACTTGTTTCGTAAAGTAATATACATCTTTTACATGCTGTTTAATTTTCATGTCAAACAATTCTTTCTTTCTATGGTTTGGTGTTGTTTGATTTTTGTTTCTCGAGGCCTTCTTCGTAACCTTAAAATGGGGATATGCGATGACTACTTTAGGTCTGCATCCTGCATACATGCAATTGGCTGGAGACGCAAAGTCTTAAAAGACAGGCATTGTCATACTAGAAAGCAAAAATTACGAATTGATAAATATTATGCACACTGGCTTTTGGAATCTGATTCGTCATAATTTAACCAACAACATCAATATTGTTGTAGCTTTGGTTAAGTTTCAGTTGCTTGAATATTGTTTTATATTTTGCCGACTGTCAGTGCCACCTATATTGTTACAAAAATAAGACAAGCCGAAACAATCTGAATTTTGGTTCAGCTAAAATGTGTACAAAAAAATAACCTTGTCTCTAAGACTCTTCAATGAGATGGGACTTATAATATTTCTTTTGGACTTAGTAAGTTAGGAGTCCGAAAAAACATTTATTACTGGATAATTATGTCATTATGATTGTGTTCCTCAGTGTCAAAGGCACACGGGGCATATAGTTTTTGAATGTTCATCCCATACATACTTTCAAAGGGTCTTCTTACAGATTTTATTGGTATACTTCAAGTGGACATGAGAATATTACTGGGAGTTTCATGTTTGATAATTATCTTTTGAGTTATGGTACCTCGCTTGAACTTTAGTCAAAATATAGACTAATTTGACGCGATCCTAGGAAATATTGAGATAATTAAGCTTTTCATATGGGCAATATCTCCACTCGGTTAGATTGCCTGTCACAAATATTAAACAATCTGACCGTCCAATTATTTTGACTAGTTTAAATTTTTTATCACATGTATTATTCTGTCAAGCATTTGCAGAGGACATGATTGTGTCATTATACATTGAAATTGCACTTTGTTTTGAACAGAACTTCTAAAAATTGTGGTATTAGTTATTTTTAGCTCGACTATACGAAGTATAAGGAGAGCTATCCTACTCGCCCCGGCGTTGGCGTCGGGTCGGCGTCTTTCCGCGTCCCCACCTTGGTTAAAGTTTTGGTGCACTTTCTCTTTTTATGCCCCCGAAGGGAGGCATATAGTTTTTGAACTGTCTGTACGTCTGTCAGTCTGTCGGTCTGTCAGTCTTGTCGGTCTATCGGTCTGTCAGTCTGTCCGCAATTTTCGTGTCCGGTCCATATCTTTGTCATCGATGGATGGATTTTCAAATAACTTGGCATGAATGTGTACCACAGTAAGACGACATGTTGCGCGCAAGACCCAGGTCCGTAGCTCAAAGGTCAAGGTCACACTTAGACGTTAAAGGTCATTTTTCACGATAGTGCATTCGTGTCCGGTCCATATCTTTGTCATCGATGGATGGATTTTCAAATAACTTGGCATGAATGTGTACCACAGTAAGACGACGTGTCGCGCGCAAGACCCAGGTCCGTAGCTCAAATGTCAAGGTCACACTTAAACGTTAAAGGTCAGTTTTCATGATAGTGCATTCGTGTCCGGTCCATATCTTTGTCATCCATGGATGGATTTTCAAATAATTTGGCATGAATGTGTACCACAGTAAGACGACGTGTCTTGCGCAAGACCCAGGTCCGTAGCTCAAAGGTCAAGGTCACACTTAGACGTTAAAGGTCATATTTCATGATAGTGCATTGATGGGCGTGTATGGTCCATATCTTTGTCATTCATGCATGGATTTTAAAATTATTGGGCATGAATGTGTACCACAGTAAGACGACGTGTCGCGCGCAAGACCCAGGTCCGTAGGTCAAAGGTCCTAAACTCTAACATCGGCCATAACTATTCATTCAAAGTGCCATCGGGGGCATGTGTCATCCTATGGAGACAGCTCTTGTTTCAACTTATCTCTGTAATTACTTGATGGATTTGATTCAAACTTGAAATACTTATTCCTCATCATCATCCACATCATCTGACATAAGGGCCATAACTCTGGCACCAGTATTTCATGAATTATCCCCCCTTTTCACTTAGATTTTCAGGTTAAAGTTTTGATGCACTTTCACTCTGTCTCTGTTATTACTGAATGGATTTGATTCAGACTTAAAATAGTTGTTCAACATCATCACTCACATCATATGACACAAAGTGCATAACTCTGGCACCATTTCTTCATGAATTATTCCCCCTTTTTACTTAGAATTTCAGGTTAAAGTTTTGGTGCACTTTCACTCTACCTCTGTTATTACTGAATGGATTTGATTCAAACTTAAAATAGTTGTTCAGCATCATCACCCACATCATATGACACAAGATGCATAACTCTGGCACAATTTTTCATGAATTATTCCCCTTTTTACTTAGAATTTCAGGTTTAAGTTTTATGCACTTTCACTCTATCTCTGTTATTCCTGAATGGATCTGATTCAAACTTAAACAATTGTTCAACATCATTACCCTTATCATATGACACAAGATGCATAACTCTGGGACCAATTTTTCATGAATTATTTCCCCTTTTTACTTAGAATTTTAGATTAAAGTTTTGATGCACTTTCACTCTGTCTCTGTTATTACTGAATGGATTTGATTCAAACTTAAAATAGCTGTTCAACATCATCACCCACACCATATGAAGCAAGGTGCATAACTCTGGCACCAATTTTTCATTAATTATTCCCCCTTTTTACTTAGAATTTTAGGTTGAAGTTTTGATGCACTTTCACTCTGTCTCTGTTATTACTGAATGGATTTGATTCAAACTTAAAATAGTTGTTCAACATCATCGCCCACACTATATGACACAAGCTGCATAACTCTGGCACCAATATTTAATGAATTATGCCCCTTTTTGCTTAGGATATACTTATATAGTGTTTTGATACATTTTATCTTTACCTCTCTTATTACTTTAAGTTGATATTTTTGACAATGACTATTGTGCAATATCTTCATCCACAATTGGAGTCATTAAAGACTCCAGTGACAGCTCTAGTTTCCTCAGATGTACCCAGTTTCACTATCCAGCATCGAAATAGTCGAGCACGCTGTCTCCTGTGACAGCTCTTGTTTCTTCTCTGGCCCCCAAGACTTCAAAGTAAAATAAAAAATGTGTTTGCAAGTTGATACACACTTTTTGCTCTTCCATTTTGCCATTTCTTTGGTTTCTTTCGCGGTGCCGACAGTGTCGCATTAAGGTTAGACGTGTTAAAAAGAAAACAGATATAGTTTATACTCATGATACTATAGAGTTGAAAATTCATGGTATTTATTGGAATTGGTGCTGTTCGGTTTTCTTCCAGTAGACTATGTGCATAGTAATTAACGGGGTCAGTAGACGCATGCTGTTTATAGATTATAAAAGCATCTCGCTTACTGCTATGAACATTGAATAACAATGTAAACGGGTCTTTGATGATAAGAAATTAGTGCCGAATAAATTTCCTACGTAGAAAAAAAGCTGTAATACATAAATTTCAATGTGAAACAATTTTCATCCTGAAACTCATAACTGATTTTTTTTATATATACAAATAATTGTCTGGTATGACGTCAATGCTTCAGTTTGGTGCCAAGGTAGTGTGTCCGCCATACACTCGAGAGGTCGGGAGTTCGATCCTAAATATCAGCATCAGACTTTTTTTCTTTTTTTATTTTACTAGAGTATTTTTTTGTTGTATTTATCATGATTTTTTTTCATATATTGTAACAAAAAATCATTGAAATTTTAAGAAATGTTTTGTTTTGATGTCAGGTTCCAATTAATATACTGCCTGTACAGTAGATATAACTTTAAAAAAAAGTTTTGGGGTCCAAATTAACAGGCATTGAATTTATGAAAAGCACTCATTGCTCTTCTCCCCTTTCACATATATTGCATCCACGCTCTTAAGAATGACTGACCAGAGTTTTACACTTGGAAAAAACTGTTGGCTATACAAATGAGAATAAACATTATAATGGAGCTAAAATATTAACCTTAAAAAGCCCTAGATTTATAGCAGTTCGGTGAAATAAACAGGGGTTTTCGAGAATTTCGGCGAACAGTCTTTTTCTCTTAGTAAAATTCTAATCAGTAATTTTATAAATGGTTTGTCTTTTGAATGTAAACAAACATTGTACACGTTAATGGATGATTGTCATTCTCCCATACCAGAAGTCTACCATAGCAGATTTTTTGGCAGGGATTTGGTCCCATTCTTCCTTCCAAAAAGAACCTAATTTGAAAATAATGACATTAAAAAGAATTACAATAGTCATTGTCTATGATCCCAGGATTACGTAAATTCTGATGTCTATAAAAGTTGGAATTGGAACATAAAATATTTACATTAGGTCTTCATTTCCAAACATTCACTGGAAAAGAGACACAATTTCTTTAATTAGGCTATAGGCCTAATGAGATTCTGTTAGGTTAAAAATATTCACTGACAAAGCTTTTAAATTTGAAGCATTATATTTTTAGTGATTGGTTTAGAACTATGATAATAATTTATGTATAATTGTTGATACAGTATATTTCAATATGAATAACATAAATTATTCAAATATGTTTTTCTCTTCATCTTGGTGCAGATGTAATTATCTATACCGTACTTTCTTTTGTTTAGAATACTTGTCAAGTGTTCACATGACATTGTAGAGATTTAATTTTAATGTCTTAGACATAACAAGCTTATACATCATGTATTGCATTAAAAATTATGGATATCATTAATAGAGTCAATTGTAATAATAGAACGTAGACTTCCTAAAACTGATCCATAATTCGAGATATTTGCAGCCATTGCAATAACAGAAGTCTACCACTTCTTTAATTTTTTATGGGGCACCTGTGATTTTTCAAGGGAGCTCTGCCTTTTAGGTAGCACCTAATTTCATATTATCAATTGTGGTATTTTTCTGACAGTCCCACATGAATTTGATTATTGTCCAATCATAATATACCGACAACATATCTGGTACATGTGATACGCCAGATTTTTCAACATCTGGACAGCATTGATAGTGCAGGTAATTTTTAGTAGTTTCAGGAGATTATTCCTAATGTTGAGCTTTAGCTGCTCTAATTTCTACTCAGATCCAATTTGTTTACAATACTTGTTATCTCTGCCAACTTATTTCAAAGATTATTGTCTGTTAACTTGTATATTTTCCTATTTAATTTCATTCATGCAGGACGCCATTTTTCATGCGTCTGCTGATCTTGATCAAACAAAATACCTCTACCATACAGTTAAACTTTTATTTTGGCAGTAGCAATTATGGACGGTCGGCGGGTAAAATGAAAATAAAAGTACTGAAAATGACTTTTATTTTTAGCTCACCTGTCACATAGTGACAGGGTGAGCTTTTGTGATCGCCCTTCGTCCGTTGTCCGTCCGTCGTCCGTCCACAATTTCTTGTCTGCACGATAGAGGTTTCATTTATGATTTTATTTTAACCAAACTTGCACACAACTTGTATCACCATAAGATCTCGGTTCCTTTCTTGAACTGGCCAGATCCCATTATGGGTTCCAGAGTTATGGCCCCTGAAAGGGCCAAAATTAGCTATATTGACCTTGTCTGCACAATAGCAGCTTCATTTATGATTTGATTTTTACCAAACTGCCACACAACTTGTATCACCATAAGATCTCGGTTCCTTTCTTGAACCGGGCAGATTCCATTATGGGTTCCAGAGTTATGGCCCCTGAAAGGGCCAAAATTAGCTAATTAGCTATTTTGACCTTGTCTGCACAGTAGCAGCTTTATTTATGATTTGATTTTTACCAAACTGGCACACAACTTGTATCACCATAAGATCTTGGTTCCTTTCTTGAACTGTCCAGATTCCATTATGGGTTCCAGAGTTATGGCCCCTGAAAGGGCCAAAATTAGCTATTTTGACCTTGTCTGCACAGTAGCAGCTTTATTTATGATTTGATTTTTACCAAACTGGCACACAACTTGTATCACCATAAGATCTTGGTTCCTTTCTTGAACTGTCCAGATTCCATTATGGGTTCCAGAGTTATGGCCCTGAAAGGGCCAAAATTAGCTATTTTGACCTTGTCTGCACAATAGCAGCTTCATTTATGATTTGATTTTAATCAAACTGGCATACAACTTGTATCACCATAAGATCTTGGTTCCTTTTTTGAATTTGCGAGATTCGATTATGGGTTCCAGAGTTATGGCCCCTGAAAGGGCCAAAATTAGCTATTTTGACCTTGTCTGCACAGTAGCAGCTTTATGATTTGATCTTTACCAAACTGGCACACAACTTGTATCACCATAAGATCTCAATTCCTTTCTTGAACTGGCCAGATCCCATTATGGGTTCCAGAGTTATGGCCCCTGAAAGGGCCAAAATTAGCTATTTTGACCTTGTCTGCACAATAGCAGCTTCATTTATGATTCGATTTTAACCAAACTTGCACACAACTTGTATCACCACAAGATCTTGGTTCCTTTGTTGAACTGGCCAGATTTCTTCATGGGTTCCAGAGTTATGGCCCCTTAAAGGTCCAAAATTGGCTGTTTTGGCTTTTGCAGCCATATAGAGACTTCATTTATGGTTTTATTTGATACAAACTTCCAAAATAACTTCAACAACAATAATTCTTGGATTCCATGACAAATCAGATCCAAGCGTAGGTTCAGAGTTATTTTATATCTGATTACCTCCCCTGATTGTAATCAAAATGGATTTATATCAGTAAGTACTTATAGTACTTATTTGAAATTTCATTATTGTCATTAGTTGGACTGAGCAAATCAGGGTAGATAACTATGGACTGATTTTATGTCAAATTACCTCCCTTTATTTCAAATTAAAATGGGTATATCTCTGTAACTAATGAAGATACTGATCTGAAATTTCATTTATGTCAACAGATTTATTTGACAGATCCTTCTTTTCTTCACTTACAATAATTTTTTTTTTTAATTACTTCCTTTTTACGTTACTATAAATAGCTTATTTTTAGTAACTTTTTTATTATTGGCCGTAGGGAAAAACCAAGACTACTTTTCTGTGGTACAACATGGATGGTACCTCCAGTTTATAGGTGTATTTTGACATATCTGTACCTTGTAAGATTTTTTTTTTGTTTTTGGTTAAATTTCTTCCGTTTGTTGTTACTGGCCTTTGGACTTAGATATTTTTTCTGAGGACCTTCTTGTCCTCAAGTGCAATGATAACAGGTGAGCGATATAGGGCCATCATGGCCCTCTTGTTATTTTGTTTTGTCAAAAAATAGGGGAGGCGCTCCCTTAAACCAGAAAATAAAAAAATGCTGGCCTAAGGGGGTTATGCCTTTAGAGCATTAACGCTTAGCCTGACATTTTGAGAAAAAAAAATCAAACAATACAAAATCACAGAAAGAAAGGGTTGTTTCACATGAAAATTTAACAGCATATAAAACATGCATATTACTCTACAAAAAAAATTGTCAGTTAACAGATAAATACATTGAATTCCAGAAAAGAATTGCATAAAAGGGCCACACTTTCAGACAGTTCAATGCCTTTAAAAACCATTTTCAAAGAACTGTTACATATCTTCATTTTGAAATGACCCAGTACCGAAATGTCACATAACTAGGTGGAACGTAGTTTTCGGCAATTGTTTATCTCAAAGAAGTATCAAAGTGGCAACAGGAGATAATCTGAAGCTTTGCTGACTTGATCACTTGTGATCAAATCAACAGACGCTTATTAAAGTATTACACTGGCGATACGGCCGGCACATAATAAACCGAATCGGGGTCCAATTTTCAAACGACAACTGTTGATTTCTCAGACTTCCAATCATAAATTCTTTCCTTCCCCGTAGAAAATACTAATAACATTAAAAAGACACCATTATCATTATAAACAAACGATCTGATAGAAAGTTTTTCAAGACACAAATTTTTATCCTTCTGCTGTCTGTTTCATAATAATTATTACACTGGTAAAACGAGATCTCATTCAGTTCCCACGTGATGTTGGTGAGATTTGCTCTATATGCCTTTCAAGTTGCCGGTCTATTTATTTTTATAGCTCTTTGTTTATATTTATTTCTTTACAAATGGCATTCATTTTTTAAGGGGGACAACTTTTTGAGAATATTCTAAGTATCCATCATACTGGACAGTTCAACAGAACATGTAATGGTCCGGTAGAATGTTGGTTAAGATGTTGTTCTTTTATCAAATATTTCTGTTTTGATGATTTGACTCCTAAACCTTAATCCTAATGAAAATGTCTGACTGCTCAACATACATGTGATCTCCCGAGTGGGATGGCCAAAATCCCGATCTTTTCACCTTGCCTCCCATCTCCCAACCAAAACCATAATTCTCCCGCTTTTCAAAAAAATTCAGTTTTTAGACTTTTTTCCTCGCGGCACAACTATTATTACTGGATCGATAATTACCGAGGACAGCCAAACATGTTTACACGGTAAATGAAATGTGTATTATACATGTGTGACACACGTGTAGGTAGAGGGAAGAGTTGTTTTTCACAGGTGAATTTTGATAACATGATTGTTTGTTTTGAGCAGGGTTTTTTCAACCTGTCTCATGGGACCAAATATTGGTCCATTCCTAATGCCAGTTAGGCTCCATTTTTACCAGTTTGAAGTAAAAAAAAAATCATAATCATAAGAAAGTATTCACAACTGAAATGAATTTTTTGATTATTCAAATAAAAGTTTTGTTCGGTAATGAAATCACACAATTATTAAAAAAACCAACCTGTTACTATTTTTGGTACATGTCTATCGTCTGCACCTCAGTAAAAATTAAATGTACTATTCTGCCAGAAAAAACTGCATGTTTTGTATGTAAAAACCTCTCAAAACGCATAAATACATCAACATTTATTGAATAAAGTACCAAAACCTTGTTGACAGATAGTTCTTGTACTATTAAAATCAAATGTCACATATTTTCGCGACCCGATTTTTTCACCCGAACACACACACAATACTTTTTGAACAATATAGTGGTAATTGTGGTGAAAATGTTCTAGATAAGTGTAAACAAAAGTTTAAATATGATAAATTAAGAGTTATTCTATTTTTGCAAGGATTGTCAACAATCAGCAACTTAGAAAAAAATCCTAAAAATTAAATTCTCTAAATTTCACTAAGGGATACTTTAAATTTGTCATTCATTTCAAGGTCTACCAATAAAATTTGAAAAGTTAATGGGCTACTTGTTAAAAGTTGTTTAAATACAATATTGTATCGCTTTGGATTTTGTCTCTAAGTTGTTTGTTCGCTCGCTTAATTTATGTCGATAAAAAAACTCCAGTTTTGAGACCCAAACTCCAGCTGAAAAATAGCAAACCTCCAGTTTTGGGATTCTGAACTTATCACATGTATGCTGCTCAAACAAATACAGTTTTTAAAGCAATTTTCATCCACAGATAATTACACATGATGACGGACATTAAAGTAAGTCCACTGTCAATAACAAACAACAGCTGTCTTGACCAATATGAATTGGTTTGACAACATCTCACTTTGATTATAAACTGACAAAGATCAAAAGCACAGCTCCGCGCCTTTGATATGTGTCAGAAAATTTCTCACTTCACTTACTGAGTTGACAATACATTTGAATTTGATTGTTGGCACCAAAAATTACTTATGACACATCTGAAGTCAAAATTTGTCTTACAAGCAGATGAAATACATACTTCAAGAAGAAACTTTGTTGAGACTTTAAAAATTCTACGATTTAAGTGGAATTTCGATGTGAGTTTTAGATACCGAGAGTCGACTGTATAATAATATTTCATATATTTCTCTCTTAAACTGTTTGTATCCATATTGTAACCTCATCGCAAAAGCTTTTAAATTCCGAAAGTACCAATTGTCATATTTTACTTTTCGAGCTGATGATATTTAAGAAATTGTTTATTAGTTTGTACCTATTTAGTATATAATTGTTGTATCCAAGATAACATAATATGCAGTCTTAAAAAGTTGTAAGTGGTAGATATTTCTAAAATCTCCTAAAAATGTGGTCATAAGTAACAGATACAATAGGGTTATTATAATAGTAGCTCGATCTGGGACGCTGTATTTGGCTCTCGTGGATTTTGTCAGATCTAGCTACTGTTATAATGACCCTTTTATTATATACCTCCACCTTTTTGTTTGGTGTTTTGTTATTGTATGAAATCTTCAATGTTTATCGATGTTAAAATGGAACTTAATGAAGTTTTTATTTGTGCTATTTATAGAACTGTGTCATGTCATGCATATTAACCTTTAGCCTGCTAGCGGCAAGTGATTCTGCCTTTGCGACCAGTGCAGACCAAGATCAGCCTGTACATCCATGCAGTCTGATCATGGTCTGCACTGTTCGCTTTTCGGTCAGTAAATTTTCAGTGAACACCCCTTTAAATAATAAGTGATGCTGCCAAAACTGAATGATGGATCAGTCCATTTTAGAAATTTAGCAGGGTAAGGGTTAATGAAAGTAGTCCGGTAACATACAATACAAAAGGTACAACACAGAATTTTTTCCACCTGTTCATATTAACTTGTGAAATACAAGCCGATTTTTAGCTCACCTGTCACACAGTGACAAGGTGAGCTTTTGTGATCACCCTTCGTCCGTCCGTCGTCCGTCCACAATTTCTTGTGAACACGATAGAGACCACATTTTGCAATCGATTTTAATCATACTTGCACACAACTTTTATTGGCATAAAATATCTCGGTTCCTTTCTGAAAACTGGCCAGATCCCATCTTGGGTTCCAGAGTTATGGCCCCTTAAAGGGCCAAAATTTACTATTTTGGCTTGTGAACACGATAGAGACCACATTTTGCAATCAATTTTAATCACACTTGCACACAACTTGTATTGGCATTATAATATCTCGGTTCCTTTTGAAAACTGGCCAGATCCAAAGTTATGGCCCCTTAAAGGATCAAAATTTGCTATTTTGGCTTTTGCAGCCATATAGAGACTTCATTTTTGATTTGATTTGATACAAACTTGCAAAATATCTTTAAAAACAGTAGATCTTGGATTCTTTGATGAATCCGTCAGATTCAATCATAGGTTCCAGAGTTACGGCCCCTGATTGACCCCTGAAAGAACCAAAATTTGTTAATTTTTACCTTGTGAACAAGATAGAAGTGACAGTTTACATTCTATTTACACCACACTTACACACAACTCACAATAAGATCTTGGTTCCTTTCGAATACCGGCTAGTTATGCCCCCCTTCGAAGAAGGAGGGGTATATTGTTTTGCAGATGTTGGTCGGTAGGTCGGTCGGTCGGAATGTAGACCAATCCGTTTCTGGATGATAACTCAAGAACGCTTGGGCTTAGGATCATGAAAGTTGATAGGGACATTGGTCATCACCAGCAGATGACCCCTATTGATTTTGAGGTCTGTATGTCAAAGGTCAAGGTCACAGTGACCCTGAACAGTAAAACGGTTTCCGGATGATAACTCAAGAACACTTGGGCTTAGGATCATGAAAGTTGATAGGAAGGTTCGTAATGGCCAGCAGATGACCCCTATTGATTTTGAGGTCAGTATGTTAAAGGTCAAGGTCACAGTGACCCTGAACAGTAAAACGGTTTCCAGATGATAACTCAAGAATGCTTAGGCCTAGGGTCATGAAAGTTGTTAGGGAGGTTGGTCATGACCAGCAGATGACCCCTATTGATTTTGAGGTCAGTATGTCAAAGGTCAAGGTCACAGTGACCAGGAACAGTAAAATGGTTTCCAGGCAGTAACTCTAGAACGCTTGGGCCTAGTGTCAGGAAAATTGACAGTTAGGTTGGCCATGACCAGCAGATAACCCCTATTGATTTTGAGGTCATTAGGTCAAAGGTCAAGGTCACATTGGCCAGGAACAGTTAAAACGGTTTCTGATCTTCTTGTCCAAAACCATAGGGCCTAGGGCTTTGATATTTGGTATGTAGCAAAATCTAGTGGTCCTCTACCAAGATTGTTCAGATTATTTCCCTGGGGTCAAATATGGCCCCACCCCGGGGGTCACATGGTTTATATAGACTTATATAGGAAAAAACTTTGAAAAACCTCTTGTCCAAAACCACAGGGCCTAGGGCTTTGATATTTTGTATATGACATCATCTAGTGGTTCTCTACTAAGATTATTCAAATTATTCCCCTAGGGTCAAATATGGCTCCGCCCCAGGGGTCATATGGTTCATATAGACTTATATAGGGAAAAACTTAGAACCTTCATGTCCATAACTTACATCATTCAAATTTGGACCACATGTATAGTTTTGAGTGGCAAGATGAACCTTGACATGAGTTGACCTTGATCTTGACCTTGTGACCTACTTTCACATTTCTGTAGCTACAGCCTTCAAATTTTGACCACATGCATAGGTTTGTGTACCGAAAACACATTGACCTTGTTATTGACCTAGTGACCTACTTTCACATTTTTGAAGGTACAGGCTTCAAATTTGGACCACATGCATAGTTTTTTGTTCCAAATTAAAATTTGACCTTGATTTTGACATAGTGACCTACTTTCACATTTCTCAAGCTACAGACTTCAAATTTGAACCACAAGCATAGTTTTGTGTACTGAAATGGACTTTGATCTTGAGATTGACCTAGTGACCTACTTTCACATTTCTGAAGATACAGGCTTCAAATTTGGACCACTTGCATAGTTTTGTGTTCCGAAATAAAATTTGACCTTGATTTTGACCTAGTGACCTACTTTCACATTTCTCGAGCTACAGCCTTCAGATTTGAACCACATGCATAGTTTTGTGTACCGAAATGAACTTTGATCTTGAGATTGACATAGTGACCTACTTTCACATTCCTCAAGCTACAGGCTTCAAATTTGGACCGCATGCATATTTTTGTGTTCTGAATTGAAATTTGACATTGATTTTTACCTATATTACCTACTTTCACACTTCTCAAGCTACAGCCTTCAGATTTGAAGCACATGCATAGTTCTGTCTACTGAAATGAACTTTGACCTTGAAATTGATCTAGTGACCTGCTTTCACATTTCTCAAGCCACAGCTTTCAAATTTGGACCACATACACATTGTTTTGTACTGAAATGAAATTTGACCTTGATTTTGACCTTGAGCTAGTCTTGAAATTTGGAACATTCAAAAATGGCTCAGTGGATGGTGCCAAGATCACTCTGTAATCTCTCGTTAGGTTAATAGGTTAAAGGTCAAGGTCAGATTAAACCAGAATGGTAGAACTATTGTTTACAGTGAGCATATAATTTCTGTTCCTTGTGCAATTACTGAATGCATCAAGGGGGGCATTCCGTGTTCGACGAGCTCTTGTTTCCTTCATGGGTTCTAGAATTACTGTCCTTGAAAGGGGCAAAATTTTCTATTTAGGCCCTTTCAGCCATATAGAAGTTTCATTTATGCTTTGATTTGATACAAACTTGCTCTAGGCCAAGTTTGAAACTGGGTCATGTGGGGTCAAAAACTAGGTCACCAGGTCAAATCAAAGGAAAAGCTTGTTAACACCCTAGAGGCCACATTTATGACCCTATCTTCATGAAACTTTGTCAGAATGTTTATCTTGATGATTCCTATGCCAGATTCAAAACTGGGTCATATGGGGTCAAAAACTAGGTCTCCCGGCCAAATCAAAGGAAAAGCTTGTTAACACTATTGAGGCCACATTTATGACCCTATCTTCATGAAACTTAAAATGTTTATATTGATGATTCCTAGGCCAAGTTTGAAACTGGGTCATGTGGGGTCAAAAACTAGGTCACCCACTCAAATCAAAGGAAAATCTTATTAACACTCTAGAGGCCATATTTATGACCCTATCTTCATGAAACTTGGTCAGAATGTTTATCTTGATGATTCCAAGGCCAAGTTTAACTGGTGAGTGATATAGGGTCATCATGACCCTCTTGTTTTATAATAAAACCTTTTATTTTTAACAAAATGTTATTTTTAACTCAATAAACAGGATCATAGAATTATGATTTTATATTCAAGTTATGGCCCCTTCAGTGCAGTTTCCGAAAATGTATAGGTCATAAAAGGTCGTAAGTAACAGTTACGAACATATATTTCTGGGACGTCAATATATAGAAAAAAACTGTAAAAAATGTTAGACACGACTGTCCCAATTTTAAAACAATTTCATGCATTTTAGGAGTCGAGGTCAATGTTACTATAGCCGAATAACTGTTACCTAAATAGAGAAAAAGTTTCTGGCCGAAGTTTGAAATGACACTTTCTGATCTAGCCTCTGGGATCAAAGTCACTGTTGCTAATAATAAAATTTTTAAAGGCCTTTTCTTTTACCACAAGGCCCTGAGCCTTGATATTTGGTCTGTATAACAGTTTCTTTTTGCAGATCAGGATTTTTATGGAATGGTCCACTTTCACAGTGCAATTTTGATTTCACGACCACACACCCAAAAAAAAAATCAGCATATGAATAAATATAGATCTATCAAAAACATTTTAATCTTAGATACATGATATGTTAAAACTACAGTATGAACTTATAAGCAACAGGGACCCCTTTGAACCAGGTGATACAGGGTTTGTGTAATAGAAAATGGTGTCTTATTAGTCTAGCAAGTAAATTTATACTTTGAGGTTCTATATACAAGGGATGAAATCCCAAGACAAACTGATAGTGTAAATATGTCAGCTTTAATCTGAATGCTTATTTCAGAAATTCCTTTAAGATATCTAACTCTTTAATATGGATACCAGCATACTTTGAATCGGTAACTGGATTATTAACAACTCAATTCCATCTACACTTGCTATGTATTTGTTATTTCAGGTTCTAATGTTATCACAGTTAAGGCAACAGATAATGACAGAACACTTAAAAACAGACAACTCATATATTCTCTTGCAGGTACTTTAGCATACTTTTTTGTTTGAAAGTTTCTTTGACATTAGCTTACTATATATAATATGTCTCTGTTGTCAGAAATGTTTATATGTTTAAAGAAATACATGTTGTGTAGTCATTGTGAAAGTAATTTTCATGTCCAGTACACTCCATGGTTTATATACACACTACACATACCAACTGTATGCATTTATTTACAAACTTATCCCAGCAAATTTTGAATAATACAATGAAAGGATTTTGAAAAGTATAATTTTAAAGAGTATTTATTACATTTACATGAATATATTTACATGATTGTTTCTATGTTGAAGTTGCCAGAAATTGCTTTTATGATTTTGACTTATTTTTTTTTGTTGCAATCATATATTGCACTTTCATTTATCTTTGAGCTTACATTCCACAAATGGAATCGCCCCTTAACCATAAGCTGTTGTAAACACCAATGTATATACAATATATATTCAGTCCAAAACCGTTATCTCGCCTTCGGTTATTTCGATATCTCGAGTGGATTTTCCTGGTCCCGATTTTTTCCCTTCTTATTTCATACAAATCGACTGCGGATATCTCGATTTCGATATTTTGATTTTTTCGATATCTCGACTAAATTTTCAATCCCCAACTTTGAAATTTACTCTATTTTGACATCGGCTATCTCGAGTTGACATTAATCGTCTGCCAAACGCAGGTGCGAAAAGCTGCAAGCGCTCGTATTCGCTCAATTGTTGTCTGCCGCAGTAGGTGCAAACAACAACACGCGCAGTTATTCATTCAATGGTCCTGCTAACGACCGGAAGCCAATTTACTGGCGCTCATGTGTCATTAATTGTTTGTTTGCGACGCAAGCTGTGTGCAACGCTAATTGAGTAATTTATATTGAATATTCGAAATTGTGTGAATTTAATTGCAATTATAAACAAAAAGAAATGAACATTCTGTGCAATTTACATCCTATTTAGGTTGTTAAGATGTCATTCTTGTATCTGACCTTTGGCCTCTAAGTGTGACCTTGACCTTAGACCTAGGGACCTGTTTCTTGCGCCTGACACTCCGTCTCATGATGGTGAACATTTGTGCCAAGTTAGATCAAAATCCCTCCATGCATGAAGAAGAAATGCTCTGGACAAAGTTTGTGGACGCTGCCTGCCCGCCCATTTCAGACAAGCATATAAAAATGAGACCTTGGCATTTTATTTCAGGAAATTATAGCGTGACAGACTCCTGGCACAATTTCTGGTTAGGTTTCTATATGGGACTCGTTTAAGCTCAGAGATCCGTGACAGCATATAAACATCTGTGAGCTGAATTTTTTTAGCTATGAATTTATATCAACCACTGAATATCATGAAGGTCCATGAATGGATTACTTTGTTATGTGGAAATCAATAATTATAGGGCAAAAACACTGGTTAATGAAGTGATCCTGACGGAATTGTGTGTTCACCACCACCCTCTAGTGATCTACATTTGTGTAAAATTTCATGAAGATTCATCAAGAGGTTACTTAGATACCGTCTAAAAATCCCTATTTTTTAGCTCACCTGAGCCAAAGGCTCATGGTGAGCTTTTGTGACCGCTCAATGTCCGTCATCAGTCGTGGGTCGTCTGTCCGTCAACAATTTCTAAAAAAATCTTCTTCTTCAAAACCACTGGGCAGATTTACACCAAACTTCACAGGAATGATCCTTGGGTGGCCCCCTTTCAAAATTATTCAAAGAATTAAATTCC
The DNA here is from genome assembly GCF_021730395.1 of Mercenaria mercenaria. NCBI lineage: Eukaryota > Metazoa > Mollusca > Bivalvia > Venerida > Veneridae > Mercenaria > Mercenaria mercenaria. Next base: position 42,417,176 of record NC_069369.1, on the reverse strand, counting down.
ACACTGAACTCTGGTTGCCATGGCAACCGAAAGGAAAAACTAAAAATATCTTCTTGTCAAAAACCGCAAGACGTAGAGCCTCGATATTTGGCATGTGACATCATCTAATGGTCCTATTGAACACTGTTCAAATTATGCCCCTGGGTTGTAACAAGACCCCCCTTCCGGGGGTCCCAATTTTTACATAGACTTATATAGGAAAAAACTTTAAAAATCTTCTTGTCTGAAACCACAAAACCTAGGCTTTGATATTTGGTATGTTGTATTGCCTAGTGGTCCTCTACCAAAATTTTTCAAACTATGGCCCTGGGGTGAAAAGAGGCCCTGCCCTGGGGGTCCCAAGTTTTACATAGACTTATATAGGAAAAAACTTTAAAGATCTTCTTGTCTGAAAGTTCAAGGCCAAGGCCGTTGATATTTGGTATGAAAACTAGAAATGTGTCCATGGGACACAGATGCCCCTACTACATGACAAAGGACACAAATTTTTTCCTAGGTCAGGGGCCATAACTCCTACAATACTGAATGAATCCGGACGCGAAACCCCAGGTGCACAATCGCAAATGCTGACCAACATTCCTTTAAACTTTTATGACTCTAGGTCAAATACTTTTGGAGCTATGCGCGACACAACATTAAAATGATCAATTTTTAACTAAGTCAGGGGCCATAACTCCTACACGACTGAGTAAATCCAGACGCGAAACCCCAGGTGCACAACTGCACATGCTGACCAACATTCCTGTAAAGTTTTGTGACCCTAGGTCAAATACTTTTGGAGCTACGCGCGACACAACATTAAAATGACCAATTTTTTACTAAGACAGGGGCCATAACTACTACACCACTGAATGAATCCGGACGCAAAACCCCAGGTGCACAGCTACTCATGCTGACCAACATTCCTGTAAAGTTTTGTGACTCTAGGTCAAATTCTTTTGGAGCTAGGCGCGACACAACATTAAAATGACCAATTTTTACAAAGTCAGGGGCCATAACTCCTACACGACTGAATGAATCCGGACGCGAAACCCAGGTGCACAACTACACATGCTGACCAACATTCCTGTAAAGTTTTGTGACTCTACGTCAAATATTTTGGAGCTGCGCGCGACACAACATTCTCAGAAGGACGGACAGACGGAGGACGAAAGTTCCTACATATGGATACTTATGTGTCTACTCTTTTGTTCTCTCTATTGTTCTTTTAGCCACGTAAGAGAAAAATAGCCACATAAAAGCCTTACGGAATGAATGACATCAAAGAAAAAGTACAGTTACCTATTGTTCCTATAGCCACCTAAGTATGCAAATGTGAGCTCGGACCGACGGACAAGGGCAAATCTATATGCCTCCCCCCCACCCAAAAGTGGGGGCATAAAAACATTGCATAGTGGTCCTCTACCAAAAATATTCATATTATGCCCCTAGGGTGAAAAGAGGCCCTGCCCTTGGGGGTCCCAAGTTTTACATAGACATACAGAGAATTTTTTAAAAAAAATCTTCTTGTCTGAAAGTTCAAGGCCTTTGATATTTGATATGTAGCATTGCCTAGTGGTTCTCTAACAAGATTGTTCAAATTATGCCCCTGGGGTGAAAAGAGGCCCCACCCCGGGGATCACTTGTATACCAGTTATATAAGAAAAATTATCTGATCATATTTCCGACACTGTTTAATTATAATTACCTGATGACCTCAAGTAATTAGGGGTCACTTGACTGTGACCTTGACCTACTGACCTACTTTCTTGTTTTTTAAGATACAGCCTTGAAATTTGGATGACATATACAGTTTTGCACACCGATCTTAACACTGACTTTCAATGACCATGAATGTGACCTACTGACCTACTTTCTTAATATTTTAGCATCAGTTTGACATTTGAAACATGTAGCTCATATTACTCAGGTGAGCGATCCAGGGTCATCATGACCCTTTTGTTTTACCAAACCAAGGGGAAAAACTGCCTTACTGGATCACAGGAGATAATATGATATGTAAGCAAAGGTCAATTAATAATTATGTTAGGTTTGGTGATTCTAGCTGAAATACTTTTTGAATCATATTCATTTTTTTTTACCAAATCAAGGGGAAAAACTCTGCTTTTACTGGGTCAAGGGGACATTACCACATGTAAGCAAAGGTCATGTGCTAATTGATATTTTTTTTGAGGTTTGGTGATTCTAGCTTAAACATTTCTTAAGTAATAAGCATTTTTAATTTCAGACTGACAGACGGACGGACGAACAGCCGGATAGACTATTCCATAACCATATCTCTATGCCTTTGGCAGGTGGATAAAAAGTATTTGACCTTGGATTATGAAACATTAAAAAGGAATATTATTTAGCATCTGAAGTTGTGCAACAAGGGTTATGTTTGAGATTTCACCAAGCCAGACCAGAGTTATGGCCCTTGACTTAGTCAAAAGTTCGTGTTGCACAAAACTTTAAACATAGGATCATGATACATAATAGGAATATTATTCAGCATGTCAAGTTGTGCACCTGATTTCTGTCAGTCAGACCAGAGTTTTGGCCGTTGATTTAGTCAAAAATATGTATAATTGGCAAACAAGTTTGTATATCATGTATCTCAAAAAGTATTTGACTTAGAGTAATAAAACATTAGAGGATTGTTAAATAGCATTTAAATCTGGTATTCTGTTTGGGATTTCACTCAGCCAGAGTTATGGTCCTTGACTTGGTGAACAATACACATAAAGTGCTTAAAAGTTTGTGTTGCATATTTCACCTTGAGTCTTGAAACCATGTACAGTGACATGAAGTAGGGACACCAGCTTCCAATGGACACACTTCTTGTTTAAATACTCGTTTTTCATTTTATGATTTTATAAAATGGTTTGCGTATGTTATAACTGTTTCTAACCAGTATGTCCAATGTGTGTCTGCTTTATATCATTTGTAGGAACTACAGAATTCGATATACATAAAATCACAGGCGAAATAACTCTAGCAGCAGCAACAGTCCTCAACCAAACTGCATCATCAGTGTATTCATTTACTGTAGTAGCCACAGACAGAGGAACACCCAGAATGTCTTCCAGTATCAGTGTAACTTTCAATATATTGAAAGGTTAGTTCTCAAAATTATAGTCCAACTTGTGATGTAATTATTACTTTCATTTCAGCTTGACCTCTTAGCTCATTAGGGAGAGTGCAGATCTACGGATCAAGGGGTCGTGAGTCAGATCCCTGGGCGGGGCGTATGTTCTCCGTGATGATTTGATAAAAGACATCGTCCTCCACCTCTGATTCAAGTGGGGAAGTTGGCAGTTACTCGAGGAGAACAGGTTTGTACTGGTACAGAATCCAGGAACACTGGTTAGGTGAACTGCCCGCTATTACATAACTGAAGTACTGTTGAAAAACGGAGTTAAACCCCAAAAGAACAAATAAACAAATCCATTTCATTTCAGCCTGATAGTATTGTCTGCGAGCTAGATACGTTCAAAGTATTGTAGTGTTAATTACGCTAGTATGCACGTTACGTCTTACCGCGTTTATGACGTCAACATCACTTCCGACGTTATGATATGTTGTTATTGTTATGTATGCTATCAAGAGATTCAGAATACAGATACGAACTGACACAACGCATTTTATTGTTTCTTTGCTGGATCTTACTTACATTTTTGGTGCCGTGACCAGCTATTTTGAATAACCATGAATCTTCAGAAACTAATTTCAACACGAGAAGGTCAGCGCAGAGTTGTACAGAGGAAATTAGACAGTATAACTGATGATATGTCGCCACTTGAATTTATGTTGCTGATAGACTATTTGACAGAGAAAACTGAGATAATCAAAGGACTGAATGAAAAGATAGTAAACCAGTGTGATGTCGCAGAAATTGAAACTGAAATTGTAGAAAGTGAAGAGTATTCATACGACTTAGATCTCAGAATTCAGAAATTACGTGACACTTCTCGCAAGCATAGTCAAGATTTTACAAACAATAGTTCAGTGGATAATGAAGAAAACCCAGCGTTACCACGTCGTGCAGGTTCGAGTACTTTTTTTCAACACAAGCTTCCGAAACTGACTTTACCTACCTTTGATGGAGATCTAACAACCTGGCAAACTTTCTGGGACTCTTTTGAGTCATCGGTTCATCTAAATGCTTCGTTATCGGACGTTCAGAAGTTCAACTATCTGAAATCTTTGCTTCAAGGTACAGCTTCACGGTGTATAGACGGATTTCCTTTGACGAATACTAACTATTCCAAGGCAGTGAGTCTACTCAGAGAGCGTTTCGGTAAGTCTCAGAAGATTATTCATACGTACATGCAGTCTTTGTTGGAACTTGCAAAACCTGACAACAGTGTGGTGAGTTTACAATGTTTTTATGATAAAATGGAAACTTTTATTAGAGGTTTGGAATCCCTCGGACAATCGCAAGAATCATACGGTAGTTTACTTGTACCAATAGTGTTGGAAAAATTACCTGGTGAGATCAAACGAAACATGGCACGTGAATATGGTAGTCAGAGTTGGAATTTACAAGACTTGAGATTATCTTTATCCAAAGAAATTTCTTTTCTGGAAGCAGGTGAAACAATGGAAGTGTCGGAAGCACACAACCCTACAGCGTTATTCTTTGCTGGAACCAGACCAAAGCCGAAACAACCCAGCCACAGGCATAGAAACGATCATTACAAGAAAAATGACAAAAAAGTGTGCCCCTTCTGTAAAGATGAACATTCTCCAAACGAATGCACAAAGGTCACATCATACGAGTCACGCATTGCTATAGTGAAAAAGGAACATCTGTGTTTTAACTGTTTACGGAAACATAAAGTATCGTCGTGCCGTTCCACAAATAGATGTCGTCACTGTCAGCGCAAACATCATTCTAGTATATGTGATAAACATTTCAAGCAATCTTCATTAAATCCCGACGCTGCAAGTTTCACAGTACCAGCTACCTCCGACGTCGTATCCCAACCCGATACAGCAACTCTACACTCAACAATTGATTCCAGACTGAATATACTACTCAAGACAGCTGTTGCCCAGGTATGTACTTCCAGTGATTCTATAGAGACAAACATTCTTTTTGATGAGGGAGCTCAGCGTTCCTTTATTACTGAAGTGTTGGCAGAAAAGTTACATCTTCCCCAGACCGGAAGTGAGGTAGCACATTTAGCGTCTTTCGGTGATACCAGCCAGCGAGTTCGAAACATGACCAAGGGAACTATTTCTCTTATTACAGACGATAAAGAAAAAATAGACATAGAAGTGTTGATTGTTCCAAAAATAGCCGTTCCGTTACGCAATGTGAATCAGAACATTTCATCTTTACCATATTTACGCGGTTTGAAACTTGCTCATCCAGTTACAAATGACAAAGAATTTGAGATATCGTTGCTGATTGGTGCAGATTCATACTGGAAAATTGTTCAAAATAGAGTGTTCCGAGGGAACGGTCCAACTGCGGTACAGTCAAGAATTGGATATCTTCTGTCAGGTCCGCTTCCAGTATCCACATACAAGCAACTTCCGGTTTCCGCACAAGGAAGACCCACACATCACATGCTTAACGTTCTTACGTCACCAACAGACCCCTGTGATCTTGAGAGATTTTGGAGGCTTGAGTCTCTAGGAATTTCAGAAAATGAAGAAAATAAATCTACATCTACTTATCAAGAGGATTATCTGCGGGATTCTATAAGCTATAGCAATGGACGTTATTCAGCAAAACTACCTTGGAAGGATGATCATGAAACTTTGCCCACTAATTATGACATAACGAGGAAACGTACTGAAAACGTCATCAAGCGTCTACGTCAAGACCCACAAATCTTAAAGAAAGATGGAGACACGAATATCTTACTGCTATCCGAGAGCAACATCGTACATCAGGGCGGAACAAACAATCCATAGTGGTAGGCGACGTTGTACAAGTTCATGATGAAGTTCCACGTGCACAATGGAAGTTGGCAGTCATAGAAGAACTCGTGCCCGGTAGAGATGGACTGGTTCGGTCAGCAAAAATTAGAACAGACAATGGTACTACTAATAGACCAATAGTAAAACTCTACCCTTTGGAAGTTACAGAACTGTAGATGTGATATACATCATTCGTGAAAAATGACACTGATACGATGTGAGAATGTTTCAATATAGTTGATTTAGACTACTTTAATACGATGGATTATTCTGTTAGTTTTAATACATTCTTGTGAAATAACGCGTATACATCATAGTGACTTTAACTGGTATTTACATGAAGCTAATACCTGAAATTATGGACTTTCGCATTTTTCAGTTTGCATGTAATATCGGAGACTTTACATTTGTTAACTTAAGCATTTAATAATTATTTTCCTAGCAAAGACTTACAATTTACACATTACATGAGCATTATCTAACATTTCGCGCCCCCCAGTATGTCCGCGAGCTAGATACGTTCAAAGTATTGTAGTGTTAATTACGCTAGTATGCACGTTACGTCTTACCGCGTTTATGACGTCAACGTCACTTCCGACGTTATGATATGTTGTTATTGTTATGTATGCTATCAAGAGATTCAGAATACAGATACGAACTGACACAACGCATTTTATTGTTTCTTTGCTGGATCTTACTTACATTTTTGTAAGTGTATCTGGTGTTGTGGTACAATAGTTTCATCAACCTTCTCAATAAAACCTCTCGTCTCCTGATCTTTGATAATGTCTCCATATGGTGCTGCAGCATACCTCTGCAAGGGACAACAATCATCACTTATCATGTCAAAGAATCGTGTAGCACCACTTAAGAAACTTACGTTACCACGACTAGAACTAATGGCAGCTACAGTTGGTGCTCGATTAGCGAATCACATACAGAAGACACTTCAGCACACAGATGTTTACTTCTGGTCAGATAGTCAAATCGTTTTATACTGGTTGGAAACAGCTAAACCCTTACCACGATTTGTCCAAAACAGAGTTAATGAAGTGAAAGAACTTACAAAGAACAGCAAATGGAAATACTGCCCTACCAACTCAAACCCCGCTGATCTACTTACCCGTGGAATTACAGCTAAGCAATATGCAGAGAACGAAAGTTGGCTGAATGGACCACCGTGGATCAACGACCCTTCAAATTGGCCTACATGGAGTACGAATGAAGCTTCAGTACTCGCAACTTTGCACGACACTTCCGGTGCTAATCCCACGACTATACCTATGGAACCAGCGTTTACCTCCGGCATTCATCAAGTTATTGATATCAACAGATTCAGCACATACCAGACGCTATTACGTGTAACAGCATACGTCATGAGATTTATACATAACTGTAGACATTCTAGCAGACGACTTGAACCCTTGTCCTACAGTGAACTTACACATGCAGAGAGAACATGGCTTTTAAACTGTCAAACCATTACTTACCAGGAAGAAATCATCAACATGAGATCCAGTAAATCACGCTCAGAACTTGTCAAGCAACTAAGATTATTCATCGACAATGATGGTGGAGTCCGATGTGGAGGTAGAATTCACAACGCGCCGCTGGCCGAGAGTTCGAAATTTCCTTACCTGTTACCATCAAGGCATCCCTTGACCCATTTGATTGTTCTTGATTGCCACCAGAGAGTGTTACATGCGGGTGTTGATTCTACTATCACTTACATTCGCCAGAAGTTCTGGATCCCAGCCATTCGTCAATGTGTAAAGACGATCATTCGAAAATGTGTCACGTGCAGAAAGGTAACTGGGAAGTCATATGCATCCCCTGATCCACCTCCCTTACCCAGATGTAGAGTAGAAGATACAGTACCGTTCACAGTAACAGGTGTCGACTTCACAGGCGCACTGTACGTCAGAAGTAAGAATGAAACTGAAGAAAAGGCATATATTTGTTTATTTACATGTGCATCCACACGAGCGGTTCACTTAGAAGTCGTCCGAGATTTATCCGAAGAATCCTTTCTTCAAGCATTTAGGAGATTCACCAGCCGGAAATCTCTACCACACGTCATGATCTCCGACAACGCTTCAACATTCATGGCTGCTTCTAACCATATAAGACGTCTGTTCGAGTCGCGGAAAGTACAAGATGCCCTTACCAGTCAAGGTACCACGTGGAAGTTCATACCCAAGCGCGCTTCATGGTTTGGCGGCTGGTGGAGAGATTAATCGGGCTCACCAAGACAGCACTGAAGAAGACTCTTGGTCGTTCTTACGTTAACTTTGACATGCTACAGACGGTAGTTACCGAAATAGAAGCTGTTTTGAATGACCGGCCACTAACGTACGTCTCTTCCGGTATGAATCCAGAACCACTCACACCAGCACATCTTCTATATGGCAGACGCATTATAACATTACCATATCACGACCCTAAAGATGAAACAGTCCCAAGTTCAATCCTTGGTGGACACCGTAACATTAATAAACAAGCCAAGATCCAGATAAAACTGATAAACAACTTCCGGAAACGATGGAGACACGAATATCTTACTGCTATCCGAGAGCAACATCGTACATCAGGGCGGAACAAACAATCCATAGTGGTAGGCGACGTTGTACAAGTTCATGATGAAGTTCCACGTGCACAATGGAAGTTGGCAGTCATAGAAGAACTCGTGCCCGGTAGAGATGGACTGGTTCGGTCAGCAAAAATCAGAACAGACAATGGTACTACTAATAGACCAATAGTAAAACTCTACCCTTTGGAAGTTACAGAACTGTAGATGTGATATACATCATTCGTGAAAAATGACACTGATACGATGTGAGAATGTTTCAATATAGTTGATTTAGACTACTTTAATACGATGGATAATTCTGTTAGTTTTAATACATTCTTGTGAAATAACGCGTATACATCATAGTGACTTTAACTGGTATTTACATGAAGCTAATACCTGAAATTATGGACTTTCGCATTTTTCAGTTTGCATGTAATATCGGAGACTTTACATTTGTTAACTTAAGCATTTAATAATTATTTTCCTAGCAAAGACTTACAATTTACACATTACATGAGCATTATCTAACATTTCGCGCCCCCCAGTATGTCCGCGAGCTAGATACGTTCAAAGTATTGTAGTGTTAATTACGCTAGTATGCACGTTACGTCTTACCGCGTTTATGACGTCAACGTCACTTCCGACGTTATGATATGTTGTTATTGTTATGTATGCTATCAAGAGATTCAGAATACAGATACGAACTGACACAACGCATTTTATTGTTTCTTTGCTGGATCTTACTTACAAGTATAGACCGTCGGGGGAGATAACTAGAGTCACAGATTGGGACTATCAAAATTGTAGCGCTTGGATGATAAGTGTTCACAAGTGAAGTAAATGAAAAACCAGTATATGATATTGTAGGCCTATATACCATGTATGTATTAATAGAATTCATTCAGATGTAAATGATGTTTGTAAGGGAAGTGTCTGATTCTAGAGACAGAGCCATACCAGTAGACAAGTCTAGGATTAAGGACCTCTTTATATGAGACATTGTGGATTATTAAACCCCGCCAAAGGAATATAGATTTGGCGTTATCTTTCTGGGTGTTCTGCACGTGTTTCTGTTCCTCCTAAATTGAAAATGCTTGTAATTATGTCTCCCCTCCCCCACCCCCACTGGGGGAGTAATATTGTTTTTGAGCTGTCCGTTACACTTCATTTAGGATAAAAAAAACTAGAGAACCTTTTGACATAGAACCTTCAAACTTCATAAGGTGACAGGGCTTATGAAGTGGATATCACCTATTGTTTTTGGAGTCACTTGAAACTTCATAGGATGATTTGACATGCAGAGTAGATGACTCCTATTTATTTTGAAGTCACTTGGTCACAGGGGCCAGAACATGGAAAACCATTTCCTGTCAATAACTTGACCCAGAGTGTTGAAACTTCGTAGGATGATTGGACATGCAGAGTAAATGACCCTTATTATGCTCTCCAAAGGGTGAGCCTATAGTTGCCGCTTTGTCCGTCCTTCCATCCGTCCATCCGTCACACTTTTGTCCAGAGTATAACTTGAAAAGTATTAATGGCATTTGATTGAAACTTCACATAATCATAGAGGCCATTGAGACAAAGTGCAGTTTCAAAGAATCATAACTCTACCTTACCTAGTTTTTGAATTATCTCCCTTTATTATACAAAATAAGGCTTGTCAGGGGAGCATTACTTGAAAGTATAAATGGCATTTCATTGAAACTTCACAAAATGATAGAGGCCATTGACAGGAAGTGCAGTGTCAAAGAACCATAACGCTACCCTACCTAGTTTTTGAATTATCTCCCTTTATTGTACAAAATAAGGCTTGTTCGGAGCATTACTTGAAAAGTATTAATGGCATTTCATTGAAACTTCACAAAATGATAGAGGCCATTGACGGGAAGTGCAATGTCAAAGAACCATAACTCTGCTTTACCTAATTTTTGAATTATCTCCCTTTATTATACAAAATAAGGCTTGTCCGGAGCATTACTTGAAAAGTTTTAATGGCATTTCATTGAAACTACACAAAATGATAGAGGCAAAAATTACACTTACTGATATGTCCCTTGCTTTAATTATCTCCCTTTATTCAATTTTCTTTTTTTTATTATCTCCATTTTTTGTGTTTTTCTAATACGTTATTCCCCATATTGGGACAAGCATATGCATCGGGGAGCATCATTCGGTTTTACTGATTCCTTGTTGATTTTGGGGTCACTTGGTCAAAGGACAATGTCACAGGGGCCAGAACATGGAAAACCGTTTCCGATCAATATCTGGAGAATCATTTGACCTAGAACCTTCAAACTTCATGGGGTGGTAGGGCTTACAAAATTGATGACACCTAATGTTTTTGGGGTCACTCAATCAAAGGTCAAGGTCACAGGGGCCTGAACATGTCCGTCCATCAGTCCTTGCATTTGTCAGACTTCATTTCCGATCAATAACTGGAGAACCATTTGACCCAGAACATTCAAAATTCATAGGGTGAAAGGGCTTACCGAGTAGACAACCCGTAATGTTTTTGGGGTCACTCTATCAGAGGTCAATGTCACAGGGGCCTGAACATGGAATACCATTTCAGATCAATAACTTGAGTACTTGAGAAGATTGGCCATGCAGAGCAGATGACCCCTGTTGCTTTTGGGGTTACTAGGTCAAAAATTAAGGTCACAGGGGCCTGAACATGGAAAACCATTTCCGATCAATAACTGGAGAACCATTTGACCCAGAATGTTATAACTTGATAGGATGATTCGGCATGCAGAGTAGCTGATCCCCTATTGATCTTGGGGCCATTCAAGCATTTCAGTCACTAAGCCAACCATCAGTGTCCCTTTAACTTTTGGTCCTGTCCCCTGTTGCCCATTCCATTACTACTATGCTCTGGGGGAGACATGTGCTTTTCTACAAAAGCATCTTCTAGTTAAAAAATATTTTGCTAGAATCACCAAACATCACACAATTATAAATTAGCACATGGCTTTTGCTCACATTTAGTATTGTCCCTCTTGACCCAGTAAAAGCAGAGTTTTTCTCTTGATTTGGTAAAAAATAGGGATTTTTTACTGTATCTAAGTAACCTATTGATGGATCTTTATGAAACTTAAAAACAAATATAGATCACTTAAGGGCAGTGGTTCACATGCTTTTTATGCCCCCCAAAATTTTTGGGGAGGCACTTAGAGTTTGTCCGTCCATCCATCCGTCCGTCCGTCCCAATTTCTATCATTCATATCTCAAAACATATTTGATCCAGAGTCATCAGACCTCAGAGGATTGTTATTCAGCACGGGAAGCAGTGCACCAGGGGTTTTAATTTGGATCTCACACAGTCAGATCAGAGTTATGGCTCTTAACTTAATCTAAAATAGGCATAAAAAGGGCCTAAGTTTGTATCTCAAAAAGTATTTGACCCAGTATTATGAAACATTACAGGAATATTATTTAGCATTTGAAGTTGTGCATATGGAGTTTTGTTAGAGATATCACTCAATCAGACCAGAGTTATGGCCCTTGACTTAGTAAAAAAATATGCATAAAAAGGCATAAAAGTTGTGTTGCACATGTCTAAAAAAGTATATTACATAGGGTCATGAAACATCACAGGAATATTATTCAGCATGTGAAGTTGTGCACATGGGATTTTGTTCTGAATTTTTATGAGTCAGACCAGAGTTATGGCCCTTGATTGTCAAAAATATGCATAAATAGGATACAAATTTGTGTCACTTGTATCTCAAAAAGTATTTGACTTAGAGTCATAAAACATTAAGGGATGGTTATATAGCCTGTGAAGTTGCGTACCTGGTGTTCTGTTTGGGATTTCACTCAGCCAGATTGGAGTTATGGTCCTTGTCTTAGTGAAAAATACACATAAAATGCTTGTGTTGCATATATCTTAAAAACGATTTCTCCTAGAGTCATGAAATCATGCAGGAATATTATCCAGTATGCAAATTTGTGCACCCGAGTTTTTTTTCACTTTGCTTGACCAGAGTTATGGCCCTTGACTTAGTCAAAAAATGTATGTATGTCAAAATGTACTTGACCTAGAGTCATAAAACATTAGAGGATTGTTTTATAGCCTATGAAGTTTTGCATCAGGTGTTCTCTTTGGGCTTTTACTCGGCTAGGCCAGAGTTTTGGCCCTTCACAAAGTGAAAATACACATAAAGTTCTTAAGTTTGTGTTGCAAACATCTTAAAAATATTAAATCTTGAGTCATAAGACCATGTACAGTGACAGGAGTGGGGTGCACCTGTGTACTATGGACACACATCTAGTTTTGTCAGGATCTCATCAGTAACTGCAGAGTTGTTGTCCATTAATTCTTTTATAATTCATAAATTCCCACATAACAAAGCAACCTATTGATGGATCTTGATGAAGTTTAACACTGGGTCAATTGTGCATATGCATATGTCAGGATATCTTAACTAACTTTAGAGTTATTGCCCTTGATTTTTTTTCAATCCCCCACCACGAGTGGTTAGGGGTTATAGGAATGGTCTCTGTCCATCCTTCCGTCTTCCGTTCTTCCGTCTGTCCGTAACATTTTGTGTCTGCTCTGTATTTCCTAAACCCCTTGAAGGATTTTCTTGAAACTTGGGTCAAATGATCACCTCATCAAGACAATGTGCAGAACTCATGAGTCAGCCATGTCGGCTCAAGGTCAAGGTCACAACTCAAGATAAAATGTTTGAGCCTTCCATTTTGTGTCCGCTCTGTATCTCCTAAACCCCTGGAAGGATTTTCATAATACTTGGGTCAAATAATCACCTCATCAAGACAATATGCAGAATTTATGATTCAGCCATGTCTGCTCAAGGTCAAGGTCACAACTTAAGGTCAAAGGTTTGAGCCTTCCATTTTGTGTCTGCTCTGTATCTCCAAAACCCCTTGAAGGATTTTCATGATACTTTGGTCAAATGATCACCTTATCAAGATGATGTGCAGAACTAATGAGTCAGCCATGTCGGCTCAAGGTCAAGGTCACAACAAGGTCAAAGGTTGAACACTGTATCTCCTAAATCCCTTGAAGGATTTTCATGATACTTAGGTCAAATGATCACCTCATCAAGCCGATGTGCAGAACTCATGAGTCAGCCATGTTGGCTCAAGGTCAAGGTCACAACTCGAGGTCAAAGGTTTGAGCCTTCCATTTTGTGTCTGCTCTGTATCTCCTAAACCCCTTAAAGAATTTTCAAATTCATTGATGGACTATGAAATATAATTAACAACGTCAATGCTTCCACCCAACACCATCAACCCTTTCACTATACATAACAGTAGTGGGGGATATAGCTGTCTTTCAGACTGCCTTGTTAAATCCTTAAATTCCAACATAATCCAAGTAGCCAATTAACAGAATTTCAATTTTCATTTTCGAAGTATTCAAGGATGAATCCTTTATTATGTTTAGTGGGGGATACCAGTTCACTGAATTTACTTGTTAACATCATTAATTTTGTTGCAAGTGAAATATCAAATAAAATTTAATCAATGAAATGTATTTGAAATTCAGCAGAAACTTCAATGCTGTAAACTGATATATCTTTTACTAGCTATAAATTATAAAATAAATAATTGTTTCTTCTATTGATAGTTGAGGGTGGGGAGGTAATGCTAGAAAGATTAGTAATCAGTTTCTATTTGTCCTACAGTCTTGTTTCCTTTTCCTGAAAAATTGTTCTTATTCTTCCTGTTAATCATCAATCATCTAATTAAATAGTAATTCAGTAAAATTGAAAACAATTCATTTCAGAAAGCACATATCTTAGAACATATGATTAATTTGGACTGTTCACTAAAATGTCACTTGAAACTTTTTTGCAGTACATTTTCATAAAGTTTGAGAACTATAGGACAAATATTCAGTGAATACTCAGACTAGCCATATGTTAATTTTACAATGTATGCATACATCTAATATAATTATTCTATTCAAATAGCAGATTGTCTTAGAATACCAGGCCCTCAGTAGAACAGTTTCACATTAGGCCACTTTAGCATTCTCAGGATCTCTCCCTAAATACCAAATTTTCAAAAGGTTGGAACCAAGTGATAATGATAATGAAGCGATAGGATATTGTTTGACAAAATAATTTACCACCCCTACAGAAAATTCATTGTTCCTTAGCTCCTAAACCCCATCTTAAAAGTTAATTATGTCTCCCCCATAGGTGGGGGAAACATATTGTTTTTGCCTTCACCATCTGTCTGTCTGTCTGTCCATCCGCATTAAGCTTGTCTGGCTTTCACAGGTCAAACTGCTGGCTGGATTTTGATGTGCATATTGCCGACATATTCTGCTTCACTGCACAAAATGGCCACCAGAGCTAAAGGTATACATAGGGGGGGGACATATGTTTTTGTGAAAAAAAACACCTTTCTAGTTTTAATTGGGTTACAAATATTAGGCAAAAGTTGGTATATCTAAATTACATAAGTGCGACACAGGCCGTTTTCATTCAAATAACTCTGCCATTTTTCAAATAGGTAGTTGCTATTCTTAACGTCAATCCCACTTTTTGATTAGTTCAGTTTAAATAGAAATAAGACTTTACCACGAAAAAACTACAATTTCAATAATATAAAATGTTAAAATCTTTACTGCCCATCCCGGCCTTTGCCATAGCTATAAAATTAGAGTTATTAGTTGATTTGTGCAATGTTTCCTTTTTTTCCCATTTTTTTTCCCAACATAAATTTTCATTTTTATGAATTTCCTAGTAAAATATTGTTGCGACTTTATTTCGCATAGTAAAAACAGCAAAATATTCTAGGCTATTGACAATTGGAATGCAAGCATTTATCTAACTATTTAGCGCCAACTAAATACAATATAAGAAATCAAAAGAACTTTTACGGTATTCCATCTGATGTCTGATCTTGTAGCCATTTGAAAAACAGTATGATTCTAATTTACAACAATGTAAACATGTGCTATTATGTTTCCTGCCAAGCCAGATATTGTTGAAAAGTTGACAATTCGATATTCTATGAATATGTTGCAATTTTCTAAGTACAGGTACAGCTAAACATTCCTTTTATTAGCTCACCTGTCACAAAGTGACAAGGTGAGCTTTTGTGATCGCGCGGTGTCCGTCGTCCGTCAGTGCGTCCGTAAACTTTTGCTTGTGACCACTCTAGAGGTCACATTTTTCATGGAATCTTTATGAAAATTGGTCAGAATGTTCATCTTGATGATATTTAGGTTAAGTTCGAAACTGGGTCACGTGCCATCAAAAACTAGGTCAGTAGGTCTAAAAATAGAAAAACCTTGTGACCTCTCTAGAGGCCATATATTTCACAAGATCTTCATGAAAATTGGTCAGAATGTTCACCTTGATGATGTCTAGGTCAAGTTTGAAACTGGGTCACGTGCCTTCAAAAACTAGGTCAGTAGGTCTAAAAATAGAAAAACCTTGCGACCTCTCTAGAGGCCATATATTTCACAAGATCTTCATGTAAATTGGTCAGAACGTTTACCTTGATGATATCTAGGTCAAGTTTGAAACTGGGTCACTTGCCATTTAAAACTAGGTCAGTAGGTCAAATAATAGAAAAACCTTGTGACCTCTCTAAAGGCCATATTTTTCATGGGATCTGTATGAAAGTTGGTCTGAATGTTCATCTTGATGATATCTAGGTCAAGTTCGAAACTGGATCATGTGCGGTCAAAAACTAGGTCAGTAGGTCTAAAAATAGAAAAGCCTTGTGATCTCTCAAGAGGTCATATATTTCATGAGATCTTCATGAAAATTGGTCAGAATGTTCACCTTGATGATATCTAGGTCAAGTTTGAAAGTGGGTCACGTGCCATCAAAAACTAGGTCAGTAGGTCAAATAATAGAAAAACCTTGTGACCTCTCTAGAGGCCATATTTTTTATGGAATCTGTATGAAAGTTGGTCTGAATGTTCATCTTGATGATATCTAGGTCAAGTTCGAAACTGGGTCACGTGCCATCATAAACTAGGTCAGTAGGTTAAATAATAGAAAACCTTGTGACCTCTCTAAAGGCCATATTTTTCATGGGATCTGTATGAAAATTGGTCTGAATGTTCATCTTGATGATATCTAGGTCAAGTTCGAAACAGGGTCATGTGCGGTCAAAAACTAGGTCAGTAGGTCTAAAAATAGAAAAACCTTGTGACCTCTCTAGAGGCCATACTTGTGAATGGATCTCCATAAAAATTGGTCAGAATGTTCACCTTGATGATATCTAGGCCAAATTTGAAACTGGGTCATGTGCCTTTAAAAACTAGGTCAGTAGGTCAAATAATAAAAAAAAAACTTGTGACCTCTCTAGAGGCCATACTTTTCATGGGATCTGTATGAAAGTTGGTTTGAATGTTCATCTTGATGATATCTAGGTCAAGTTTGAAACTGGGTTTACTGCGTTCAAAAACTAGGTCAGTAGGTCTAAAATTAGAAAAATCTTTTGACCTCTCTAGAGGCCATATTTTTCAATGGATCTTCATGAAAATTGATCTGAATGTTCACCTTGATGATATATAGGTCAGTTTCGAAACTGGGTCACATGCGGTCAAAAACTAGGCCGGTAGGTATAAAAATAGAAAAACCTTGTGACCTCTCTAGAGGCCATATTTTTCATGAGATCTTCATGAAAATTAGTGAGAATGTTCACCTTGATGATATCTAGGTAAAATTCAAAACAGGGTCACATACCTTCGAAAACTAGGTCAATAGGTCAAATAATAGAAAAACCTTACGACCTCTCTAGAGACCATATTTTTCAATGGATCTTCATGAAAATTGGTCAGAATTTTTATCTTGATAATATCTAGGTCAAGTTCAAAACTGGGTCACATGAGCTCAAAAACTAGGTCACTATGTCAAATAATAGAAAAAAC
This sequence comes from Mercenaria mercenaria, assembly GCF_021730395.1. NCBI lineage: Eukaryota > Metazoa > Mollusca > Bivalvia > Venerida > Veneridae > Mercenaria > Mercenaria mercenaria. The sequence goes on along the minus strand of NC_069369.1, from coordinate 42,399,819 downwards.
GACGTCATACTCAAAACTGGGTCATGTGGGAAGAGGTGAGCGATTCAGGACCATCATGGTCCTCTTGTATTTTATACACAGTGGGAGTGTTCTTCAACTAACACATTGCCTAGATTACGTTATTTATTTTTACTGTTACTTACAAATGAAAGTACATAAAAAAGGAATATGGAGACATTTTCCTGCATTAAATAAAATACTTGCAAACTGGTCCCAGTAATCAGACAGCCAATCTGATGTCAATCAAGCAAGACTTTCCCTCATGCTGTCCAGATCTTGATCATATTCAAGCACAAAAAGAGAAATATTCTAACACGATTCGATCCGCAGCAATTGCTATATAAACATATAGCGAAATCGCCTATGCATGAATCTACGATAAAATATAGCTGTTCCATTCCACCCTACGATTGCAACATGACTGTGAGATTCTACTCTGCTTCCTTTATATGCTGACTAAATACTCGACCTTTTTCAGTACTAAGTAGTAGTAATAAAAAGTACATCAAATTTTCTGAAACAAACAATTTCTAACTGATGCATTTATTTGTTTATATTTTTACCGTAAGTAAATGTTTTAGCTAGTCTAGACAGTACCTCAACATCAGTGAATCTATATCTGGTTGTGTACGTAGCTTACAATTTCTGCGTTGTAGGCACCACAAATGTCAACTAGATTATACTTTGACAGTAAATAAATAATAATTCATGTTCCATTATCTTCCAGACTCAAGTGTTTACATGTTTATATGCCCAATGTTCTGGTGTGTATGTTGCAGTACTTGTCATCATAGGTGACGCGTACTATTTTTAGAAACTGCATAGAAATAGTCAAATACTTTGAATGAAGTATTTACTTCTGATTTCTTTTATATCTGACCTTAGATGTTATTGAAAAAAAAAACATTTTCACAGCAGTAACTACTTACTACTTTAATTAAAATTTACTGAATATCGGAACCTTCAATTATGCAATGCTTTCCATTCGTGGGGAGGTTTTTATAATAGCATATGGCCAGCCGATTGACGTATCGAGCTAAAATGTAGAGCTGTAAAATGCGAAGAATTTGAGTGGTTAGAATCGAAATAATAAATATGTTCCAATATTTTTATCAGTTAATAAAATATGGGCAGTCGTTCGGATGCGAATATTTTATTAACTGATAAAATATAGGGACATATTTATTATTTCTTAAATATATTATACCAAGTACCAAATTACATTACAGAGTGCAGACTGTCTTTTTAAGGTTTAGCAGTATATCACCAAAACACAGAAATGTTTGGTAAAGGAACAACATTTTTACCAACAACCTATCTGTCTAATACATGTTTTACCTTACTGTCCTGTACCACTGGATACTTTAAATATTCTCAAAAGTTGTCCCCCTTTATAAAAGAAAATAAAAGTAAACAGTTGTTCAAATTGATGTTTAACCTAGTTATGTGAAGTTTAAGCACTGGGACATTATTGCAATTGCAACAAAACATAGACATGTAACAGTTCTTTAAAAATGGTGTGTGTTTGAAGGCATTGAACTGTCCAGAAGTATGGCCCCTTCATGCAGTCCCTTTCCAGAATTCAATACATATGTGAGCAAATTGATGATGCTTTTGTAGACTTATATGTATGTTTTGTATGCTGTTTAATTGTCATGTAAAACAACTCTTTCTTTCTATAATTTGGTGATATTCGAATTTTTTTTCCAAAACCTGAATTTTTTTCAAAAACCTGGACCTAACTCTTAATCATTTTATCATTTTACATCTTCACATGTGAGTGTGAGTTTTAGGCTTTACCTTTCACTTGCAACATAATAGCTATGAATAGATATAGAAATGAAATTTTCATTATGGGAAATGTATGAAGAAATAAAGTAAAAAAAAAATACAAATTAAGAATAAAGTTCAGTTTTGTCAGATAATTTATTACAAAGAACGATTATTATGATACATCAGTATATCCACCCAGCAGTCTGCGCCTCATTTTGGATTACAGCGTGTAGATAACTCTGCATGTAACCAAGGAATGAGAAAACTGGTCTACTTATGTTTCATTTTAGATCATACAAAGGGAGATAACAACATTTATATTATACATTTCATGCTTCATATTGTATGTTGTATTTGAACATTGTAAGCATTTGTATGTGGACAACTTTGCCGGAGCAATGTGACAGCCCTTTTGATTCATATAATGGTATGTATATTTAGACCTTTCGTAATACAGAATTAAGAAATATTACTAAAAACACTGACAATATAAATCCATGTTTTTATGATTATTTATGCAGCTAAATGTAGCATGTTGACAGATAAGAATGGAATCTGGCCGGCTACAGAAGCTGAAGATTCGGCTACAATAGCATGTGAAAAGTTCTATGTAGGTAAGTTACTAAGTTAAAACATGTATAAAGGTATGTCGCTGAGTTAGAATGTTACTGAATAAATAGTTAAGATTCTGGTTTCTTTGTACTTCTTTATAAATCATAAACCAAATACATCTTAAACAGAATTTAAGGTGAAAATTGATAGAACATAAAAATCCTATATCATTTAGAATATGTTTGTTTTTCTAACTAATAATTTATTATTACAACTTTGTATTCTATCACATTTTAAGGAAACTATTCGAGAATGTGCAGTGCTAACGGTGAGTGGGGAATAGTTTTTGATCAGTGTGAAATACAAGAGACAGTCTTGAAAGAGATTCATGAACAGGTTCGTCATTAACAACATGTCCTTATTCTCCCCCACCATTTTCATAGAAAAAGGGGGACATAGAAATTGGCTATGTCCTTCCATCTGTCTGTCTGTCTGTCACACTTTGTGTCCGGTCCATAATTCTGCCATCTGTAAAGGAATTTTAAAATTACTTGGCAAAAATATTCCCCATAATGAGATGATGTATCATACACAAGACCCATACCTCAAGTTTCAAGGTCAAGGTCACACTTGTAGGTCAAATGTTAACAGGGTCTGTTTCCTGTCTGGTCCATAACTCGTCAATTTTCAAGGGATTTTAAAATTACTTGGTACAAATGTTTCACATAATGAGACGATGTGTATCCACAAGACCCAGATTCATAGCTCAAATGTCAAGGTCACACTTGGAAGTCAAATGTTAAGTTTTATGTCCAGTTCATATCTCTACCATTCATCAAGGTATTTGAAAATCATATGGCACAAATATTCCCCATAATGAGGTGACATGTCAAGTGCAAGACCCGGGCTCCTATATCACAGGTCAAGGTCACACTTAGAGGTCTAAGATAATAAGTCTTTTTCTCTTTATTTTTTGGTCAATAATGTACTTTGCATGGATAGATATTAAAGTAACTTGGTACAAACAGTCACCATAACAAAATGATATGTTGCATGTGAGACCCAGACCTCTAGCTCAAGGTCAAGGTCACATTTGAAGATAAAAAAAATATTATCATTTTATCTGGTCTAACTTTTCTATGCATGGATGTATATTCAAATACCTTGGCATAAATAATTACCATTACAAGACAGTGTGACTTGAGAAATACCCAGACCACTCATTTTTTGTTGTGGTTAAGGTAGTTCTGCACGTTTGGATCGAAAAAATTTTCTACAATGAAGAATTTGGTAAAACACTGATTTTTCAAAACTTCGAAATATACCTAGAAAATTCAGCAAATAAAAAAGATATGTGCTTGATTTTTTGCAAGACTGATTTTAAAAAATCGGATCTCACGCAATTTTTCATAATGGGAGTCTTTGGGAAAATCACAGCTTTCATAACTTTTTCGTGAATAGAAATTTTTCTATAATGTAGATTTTAATGAAACTTCTCACAGTTGTAAATAAACATTTGGCCTATATTTTGGTGAAATAAAATGTATAGGTCCGTGTGCTTATTTTTGAGATATTTGACCATGATTAAAGTGACCCGCACATTTCAAGCTAATTTCAAGACATCATTTTCAATTATCTAACATGTCAGATGTTTTAATATCATATTTTAACTTTAGAAAGAAAGTAAAGGTGCCGTTGTAATAAATTTACTCACAGGTTGCCATTAATTCATAAACTGATTTTCATTTCCGTACGCAGAATCCAGACTTTACTCTATGTTTTCCGGATAAATGACGTTACGCTATCACTTCCGGTTTCTCAAACATGCAGAACTACCTTAAATGCAGTTACCCTCCTTTTATATGATAAAGTACAATACATGTGTTTTTCATCAATTTTCCCACTAATTTATAAAGGAAATTATGTTTAAAGTATGATGATTGGTATGATAGATATAAAACAAATTAAAAAATGTAGATTTCCAGAAGGCAAACCCAGGCATAAGTTATAACTTTATTAGTCCCCTACTGGTTGAAAACCAGTTTTGGGGACTATATGAATGCACTTTTCCGTCATTCCGTCCGTCCGCAATTTCGTGTCCAGTCCATAACTCTTTTATCCATGAAGGGATTTTATTATTACTTGGCACAAATGTTCCCCATGATGAGACGACGTGTCATGTGCAAAACCCGGACCCCTAGCTTAAAGGTCGAGGTCACAATTGGAGGTCAAAAGTCAACAGGGCTTTTTTCCTGTCCATTCCATAACTCTCTCAGTCATGAAGGGATTTTAATATCAATTGGCAGAATTGTACGTCATAATAAGACGATGTGTCATGCACAACTTTCAGACCCCTAGCTCAAAGGTCAAGGTCACACTTAGTAGTCAGATGTTAACATGGCATGAACAGGGTCTGTTTCGTGTCCGGTCCATAACTCTGTCATTCATTAAGGGATTTCAGTATTACTTGGCACAGGTGTTCTCCATGATGAGACAACATGTCATGCGCAAATCCCGGAGCCCTTGCTCAAAGGTCAAGGTCATACTTAGAGGTCAAAGGTCTAATTAAAGAATGACTTTGTCTGGAGCATTTCATCTTTATGCATGGAGGGATTTTAATGTAACTTGGCACAAATGTTCACCACCATGAGACAAATTGTCTTGCACCAGAACCAGGTCGCTAGGTCTAAGGTCAAGGTCATACTTAGAGGTCAAAGGTCAAATTCAAGAATGACTTTGTCCAGAGCATTTCTTTTTCATGCATGGAGAGATTTTGATGTAACTTGGCACAAATGTTCACTCCCATGAGGCACACTTTTTTAGAATTACGTCCCTTCGTTGTTACTATAAATAGATTACATTGTAACTCTTTAATTACTGGCCATAGGGAAAAATCGAGACCACTTTTCTGTGGTACAACATGCATGTTACATCCAGTATTTAGGTGTATTTTGATCTATCTCTACCTGGTAAAGATTTTCTTGTGGACTTACATTTTATAGATTTTTTTTTTTTTTTTAGGATTAATTTCACTTTGTTGTTACTATAAATAACTTTTATGATAACTTTTTGTATAATAGGCCAAAAAAATTCCAAATGAAAACAACTCTGTACGTTTTTATATAATTATGCAAATTTTAATCCAAGCCCTTTGTTATATTATATTGTATATATAGTACAATGTTGTTTATACATCATTGACAGATATCAGTTTATTATGTTATACTGCAGTAGAGAAAATTAGGTGCCTTCCAGTAGGGGACTTTGTATTGCATGGCAATACTTCATTCACTTGTTGTACCCCCCGACAACAAAGTTGTAAGGGGGGGTATACTGGTTTCAGGTTGTCTGTCTGTCCGTCTGTCTGTCTGTCTGTCCGTCTGTCCGTAGACGCAATCTTGTGCGCACCATCTCTCCTTATCCCCTTGACAGAATTTAATGAAACTTCACACAAGTGATCAGTACCAACAGTAGTTGTGCATGGGGCATGTTAGGTTCTTTTAGAAAAAAAAATTGCAGAGTTATGGGACTTTGTTTTTTTGTTACTATACTATATACATAGACACAATCTTGTGCGCACCATCTCTCCTCATCCCCTTGACACAATTTAATGAAACTTCACACAAGTGATCAGTACCAACAGTAGTTGTGCATGGGGCATTTTAGGTTCTTTTAGAAAAATTTTTTGCAGAGTTATGGGACTTTGTTTTTTTGTTATTATACTATATACATAGACACAATCTTGTGCGCACCATCTCTCCTCATCCCCTTGACACAATTTAATGAAACTTCACACAAGTAATCAGTAACAACAGTAGTTGTGCATGAGGCATGTTAGGTTCTTTCAGAAAAAAAATTTGCAGAGTTATGGGACTTTGTTTTTTTTGTTACTATACTATATACATAGACACAATCTTGTGCGCACCATCTCTCCTCATCTCCTTGACACAATTTAATGAAACTTCACACAAGTGATCAGTAACAACAGTAGTTGTGCATGGGGCATGTTAGGTTCTTTCAGCGACAAAAATTGCAGAGTTATGGGACTTTGTTTCTTGTTAACATACTATGTACATACAGTCTGCATATGCAATCTTGTGCGTGCCTAATCTACCAAACCCTTACACACAATTTAATGAAACTTCACACAAGTGATCAGTACCAACCCTAGTTGTGCATGGTGCATGTTACATTCTTTTAGATAAATATTCTGCATAGTTATGGGACTTTGTTTTTTGTTACTATACTGTATACATACAGTCTATATACATACAGTCCACATAATTATGCAATCTTGTGTGCGTCAAATTGCAATGTACTGTGTCAGTGCATGCGGGGGGTACATTCATCACCTTTAGTGATAGCTCTAGTTATTTTTAGGTAGATAAGCAGCATATTTAGTTGATATTCAGTGCAGATGTTCACTGTTTGTTTACTGTTTACTTCCCCTTTATATAATGAAATATTTCATTACATTTTTGTTGCCCTTATCCATCCATCCTTCCTTTGACCTAGAGATCTCACAGAATTGTTATTCAGCATGTGAAGTTGTGCACCTGCAGGGGTCACACTGGGAATTTTTTTCTCTGAGCCACTGCTTTTTCCGAAGATAAAATTATGAGACCAACCACGGCGAAGCGCATAGCATTGACGTTCTTGTAGGACTACATTATATGTACCAAAGTACTACTCAAGAAATTAATGTAGTTATTACATATTTCTTAGTAACCCTTTAAAAAGCTATTTAGAAAATCTCTTTGTGTTAATTTCTAAAATTATCATTTTTATAAACATCTGCCATTTAATAAAAAAATTCTGAAAATCACATTTAAAATAAAGATGTCAAAAAAGAAAAAAAAAATTGTTTAAAAAAAACAACAGTGTCTTATTTTGCACATTGCCTATAAGTGGGTGGGGTTCGATGCCTTCGCATGTTTTATTCTCGAAAAACACTTCAAAATAAGAGCTCCTTATGCAACAGTTGTCATATTTTTCTTAAATGTAGACTTTTTATTGGCCTTTTATTAAGATTGCACTAAAAAATCTAGTCAGAAATGACAGAAATATCCGAAAGTCACGGTCGCGAAAACGGGTGACAAATTCGGAAAACGTAAGTTAGAATTAAATATTTGATAAAATACCTATGTTTTATTGCTTTTCTATCATCACAGCTATTTAATACTTACAATTTCTGCTTTTCTAAAGCATTTTTATTTGTTTTTGCCCAAACTAACCCTCGGCAATCATAGAAAATTTGTCTAACGGCCGACTGCTCATAAAATCGTATCAAGTGCACGAATGATGATTATAATTATCCAGTTTGTTATTCAATAATCTAATTATCGCCAATTAACTGCCTGATCAAATAAAAAAATTGCAAATTGGCTTTCAATAACGGATGTTGTGTCTACACAGATTATCGATTTTTCACACCGTTTGGTTTGTAAAACTGGCAATATTCGTAGTTTTGCAGACAGACATAGCTTCGGGCCATTTTCGCCAATTAGAAAATTTCGGAGCCACATTTAATTTTTTGTCGCAAATGGCTCAAGTGGCGATCGACAGCGTGACCCCTGACCTGGTGTTTTAATTGGGATCTTGCACAGCCAGACCAGAGTTATGGCATTGACATAGTAAAAAATATGCATATAAAGGACCTAAAAGTTTGTGTCACATGTTTCTCAACAAGTATGTAACCTATCATTATGAAACATTAAAGGAATATTATTTAGCATGTGAAGTTGTGCACCTGGGGTTTTCTTTGAGATTTCGTGCAGCCAGAGTAGACTAACGGCCAATGACTGTCAAAAATATGCATAAAAGGACATAAAAGTTTGTATTGCATGTATCTTAAAATGTATTTGACCTAGGATCATAAAACATAATAGGAATATTATTCAGCATGTGAAATTGTGCATCTGGGGTTTGTTTTGGATTTCTGTCCTTCAGACCAGAGAGTTATGGCCCTTGGTTAAGTGAAAAATATGCATATGTTGTGGGGGATAAAATTTTTGTTACTTAACGCTGTCTTGTAGAACAGCCTATCTATACGTTCGTTTAATAGTTTGCTTGGAAGCAGTGGTTAGCAGATTACTAGTAGTAAATCATTACGTCAGAATTACTGACACGTCAGGATGACACCACCCTTTACTTAGAAAGGGAAAATAAAAACACAAATACTGAATAAATTTGAAAACCAACCAAATTTTTACTTATCTTTCTAAACTAACATTTTACAAAAAGATCTAAATATACATATTAGAAAAATGCCAAAAATACTGATAAAGATGACAAATCAGCTTATTGAATAAAAAGAATAAAGTTTTAAGTTCTGCCAAAAAGTAAATAATAATCTAAATAAATGTTATTATTAAAGTATCTAAATGTATTTTTGTGACTCTGTACTTGTATGACTCTGTGCCTAAAAATAACAGCAATATAAATTAAATACTAATAATTACTGAAGTATTTAAAGATGAAAATCTGAAATAATTGCTGTTAAAACAATAGAATTTAAATTACTTTATTAAAGAAAATTACCTCCTAAACCTTAAAAGTTTGTGTTTTAAATATCTGCAAAAATGTATCACCTAGAGTCATGAAAGGAATGTTATTCAGCATGTGAATTTGTGCACCTGAGTATTCATTTTTTTTATTTCACTTTATTAAAGAAAATTACTTACTAATTTAGAGAAAAATTACAATAAATTTAGTAAAACTCTTAGGTTAAATAAATAGCCAAAAATAAATACAAAATTAATTAATTATTAATTACTAAACTCTAAGAGAGTTTTTGAGATGTTGTCAGTCCAAAAATTCCTTACAGTGAGAAGAAATGGCTCTGAAATTCTACTGAGGTAAACTCTTCCAGAATGCATTCAACCATGAAGGATGTAAAGTACATTCTGATTGGTCAGCATTTTTCTGATAAGCCATTCGACATTTATCTTACAAATCAGCTATGACCTTGGCAATGCTTATGTAAACTCTTTGTCTATAATCTAAAAATAGCTCAAAGTTCTTTCATAACTGGTCTTACTAAAAATAGCTGATGAAAATACAAAATGAAAATATGTAATGATATTAAATGCAGTTTTTAACATTAAAGATACACTAAAAGTACTGATGACTATGAAATATATAAACAACAGTAAAGTATCATAAATGAATATACTGAAGAATGATCAATATAGATAAATCAGCAGTCTTTAATAGACTAGCTGAATGCCCTTAATAGACTAGCTAAAAGTCTATGCTTTCAAAACTCAATATATCATACTATTTGGAAATACAAATATTTATGACAAAATATTAGACTATTAGATTATATTATGCAATACTGAAACTATGTATTATGTAACATTATGTTGTAAAAATCCAACTTTACAACACATAAATGGCAAACAATTCTGTGTCACATGTATCTCAAAAAGTATTTGACTTAGAAGGATAAAACATTAGGGCATTGTTATATAGGAAGTGAAGTTTTGCACCTTGTGTTCTGTTTGTGATTTCACTCAGCAAGACCAGAGATATGGTCCTTGACTTAGTGAAAAATACACATGAAGTCCTTAAGGTTTAGGAGTATATCACCAAGACACAGAAATATTTTATAAACGAACAACATCGTTACCAATATTTTACCTGACCATTACATGTTCTGCCGTACTGTCCCGTACTGAAAATATTCTGAAAAAGTTGTCCCCCTTTGAAAATGAATGCCATTTGTAAAGAAATAAAAATAAACAATCGCTGAAAACTGTGTTTCACCAAGTTATGTGAAATTTCAACACTCGCACGCTATTACAAATGCATCAAAACAAACATGTGTAACAGTTCCTTGAAAATGGTGAGTTTTTTAAAGCGCTTGACTGTCTGTAAGTGGGGCCTGTTTAAACAGCTCTTTTTACAGAACACAATGCTTATATCAGTATACTGACACTTGTTTTGTAGAGTAATATAAGTAATATACACGCTATCATTACAAAAATAACAAAACAAGTGTCAGTATACTAATATAAACATTGAATTCCGAAAAAAAGACTGCCTAAATGGGACCCACTTCCGGGCAGTCAAACGCCTTCAAAAACTCACCATTTTCAAAGAACTGTTACACATGTTAGTTTTGATTCATTTGCAATCGCATGCGAGTGTTGAAATTTCACATAATTAAGTGGAACACAGTTTTCAGCAATTGTTTATTTTTATTTCTTTACAAATGGCATTCATTTTCAAAGGGGGACAACTTTTTTAGAATATTTTCAGTACGGGACAGTACGGCAGAACATGTAATGGTTAAGTAAAATATTACTTAATGATGTTATTCGTTTATAAAATATTTCTGTGTTTTGGTGATATACTCCTAAACCTTAAAAGTTTGTGTTTTAAATATCTGCAAAAATGTATCACCTAGAGTCATGAAAGGAATGTTATTCAGCATGTGAATTTGTGCACCTGAGTATTCATTTTTTTTATTTCACTCTGGAAGACCAGAGTTATTATGTCCCCTCCCCCTGGGAGAGACATATTGTTTTTGCCCTGTCTGTCCATCCGTACGTCACACTTCATTTCCGAGCAATAACTGGAGAACCATTTGACCTAGAACCTTCAAACTTCATAAGTTGGTAGGGCTTATGGAGGAGACGACCCCTATTGTTTTTGGGGTCACTCCGTCAAAGGTCAAGGTCACAGGGGAAAACCATTTCCGATCAATAACTCAAGAACGACTTGACCCAGAATGTTGAAACTTCATAGGATGATTGGTCATGCAAAGTAGATGACCCCTATTGATTTTGGGGTCACTCCGTCAAAGTTCAAGGTCACAGGGGCCTGAACATGGAAAACCATTTCTGATCAATAACTTGAGAACGACTTGACGCAGAATGTTGAAACTTCATAGGATGATTGGTCATGCCGAGTAAATGACCCCTATTGATTTTGGGATCACTCTGCTGAAGGTCAAGGTCACAGGGGCCTGAACATTGAAAACCATTTCCGTTCAGTAACTTGAGAACCACTTGACCCAGAATGTTGAAACATAATAGGATGATTGTTCATGCAGAGTAGATGACCCCTATCGATTTTGGGGTCACTCTGTTAAAGGTCAAGGTCACAGGGGCCTGAACATTGAAAACCGTTTCCAATCAATAACTTGAGAACCTCTTGGCCCAGAATGTTGGAACTTCATAGGATGATTGTTCCTGCAGAGTAAATGACCCCTATTTGTTTTTGGGGTCACTCCTTTAAAGGTCAAGGTCACAGGGGCCTGAACATTGATAACCATTTCTGATCAATAACTTGAGAACCTCTTGACCCAGAATGTTGAAACTTCATAGGATGATTGAACATGCAGAGTAGATGACCCCTATCAATTTTGGGGTCACTCTGTTAAAGGTCAAGGTCACAGGAGCCTGAACATGGAAAACAATTTCCGATCAATTACTTGAGAACCACTTGACCCAGAATGTTGAAACTTCATAGGATGATTGAACATGCAGAGTAGATGATTTTTGGGTCAGTCTATTAAAGGTCAAGGTCACAGGGGCCTGGTCATGTAAAATTATTTCCAGAAAATAACTTGAGAACCACTTGACGTAGAATGTTGAAACTTAATAGGATGATTGGACATGCAGAGTAGATGACCCCTATTTATTTTGGGGTCACTTGATCAAAGGTCAAGGTCACAGGAGCCTGAACAGTGACTTGAGAACCACTAGGCCAAGAGTGTTGAAACTTAGCGGGATGACTGGACATGCCAAGTAGATGATCCCTATTGCAGCCAACCATCAGAGTCTCTTTGACTTTCGCTCCTGACCACTATTGACTTCTTGCCTATAGGACTTTGCATTGGGGGAGACATGCGCTTTTTTACAAAAGCAATTTCTAGTTGCCCTTGATTTAGTCAAAAATATGTATTGACGACATAAAAGTTTGTGTCCCATATATCTCAAAATGTACTGGACCTGGAGTCATAAAATATTAGTGGATTGTTATATGGCAATCCCTGTTTTGGATTTCACTCTGCAAGACCAGAGTTATGGTCCCTGACGTATTGAAAAATAAGCATACAGTATTTAAAAGTTTACGTTTCATATTCCTTAATATGTATTTCATCTAGAGTCATAAAACCATGTACAGTGGCAGAATTTGGGGGCACCAGTGTGTCCTGTGAACACACATTTCAAAACCTGTTCAAAAATAAAATCACATTAAATTTTTAAAATACTGATATTCATATTTGAAAGGATTAACCAATTTTCCTGACATTTTTAAACTACATACCTCTTCATCAATTATATAATACTGATATATATATAATAATAATAATAAATCTTATTGGGTAAGTGGACTTGTTGTGGCATGTGTGTGTTCGTTTGTACTGATAGGCATTGGTCTGGTATATTGTGGTGGCGATTTAGTTCATATAAATTCTCTCTTCTATGTAATAATTTATAATGCAAACTTGTATGCTAGCTGATCTCAGGTATGGGAAAGTCAACTGTTCTGAATTTAATTATATCCCTTAATGCAAACTATCTCTATATATTCAATGTATCCTCGAGAGCCAGTTAACTTTCAGAGAGAGAAAATATAGCTTCTCTGGTCCCAATCAGTTAAAAAACTAAAATGTCACTACTGATTTATGAGACATGAAAACAGAGATTTGAGTATATATATGCAAATGTTGAACCAGTACGAATGTGTAGTACAGTTCGTGCTCGTATATCTTCTTTCTTCTTGTTGTTCACTGTCAGACCAGTAGCCTCGATGAAACTTGTGGTTTGCCGCAGATCTGAATGCCTCCATACAGTTTCTGGTGGATTGAGGTATCTATCGGCCAAGTCGCAACTGGCTCCTGGTCATGCCTTTTACATCTCTGAAGTATATGCTCCGCAGTTTGATCTTCACCAAATGGACAAGTTGGCAATGATGCCAGTCTGTGTTTCTTGTACATGTGAGCATTGAGCTTGTTGTGCCCTGAGTGGAGCCTGACCATCATCACTTGTTCAGAGTGATCAAGGAGATGAAAAGCATCTTCCTCCATCCTTGGTCTCATTAGTGCCTTGATTATGGTGACTTTCTCCTTGTAACTCACAGGTTCTGTTGGTTGTTCTGACTGAGCTCCTAGCTTAGCCAGTTTGTCTGCCTCTTCACTGCCTGCAAGTCAACAATGGGATGGAATCCACTGAAGTGCTACTTCGCAGGTTATACTCAGGCTCTGCATTCTCCTGGCTAGCTGCGGAGCTTTATTGTTGATCAGAGCTTCCATGACAGACAGTGCATCTGTGAGAAAGACGACTGAGGAGCTTTTTTCTGCCGAGTCTTCAACCACTGAGACGGCCTTCATGAGTACTTCTGTCTCTGCCTTGTAATTGCTGCAGTGTTTTCCTGTGGCTGCATGTAGTGTTTCTTTCTTGCCAGATTGAATGAAAACTCCTGCTCCTCCATCTTTGATGGTGCATGTGGCTGATCCGTCTGTATAGACATGAGTCCAAGATTCTGGAGGATAGTCTTCATTGATCATAGCAAGTGTGAGGCTCTTCCGAATGCCTTCATCCTCTTGCTTCCCGCAGTCAAGATGAGGAACAGCAAGTCTCACAGTCATTGAGGACAGATCATTCGCTAGTGGGTTTATAATGTCTTCACTACCTAGGGGAGTTGTTGGTATGCTCAGCTCAGTATTGAACTCTCGGTTGAGTTTCTTTGCCTCATGTACGAAGCTGCTATGTTTGAGCCAATTCTTTGTGTAGCCATCTAGCTTGGCTTCCATGGGATGGTCTTGAAAAGACCGGAACTTCTCTGCTTGAAGCAGAATCTTTGCATGTCTTCTGTCTTGTAACAGCTGTGTGCCTGTTAGCTTCTCCATGAAGGAGATTGGTGTAGACTTTGTAGCTCCTGTCATGATCCACAATGCTTGGTTCTGAACCTTGTCTAAAGCCTGTTGGTTAGTTTTGGCAGTAGTCAGAGCTATACTCTAAATGGGGTCTCACTGTTCCCTGATATACTGTCTTTTGTATTTGCTCATTTGCTCCCCACGTTGGCAAGCTTCCTACGGGCCTTCCCTTCTGCTTGACTAATGTGGGGCTTCCAGGTTAGCCGTTTGTCAAAGGTCACTCCGAGGTATTTTGCCTCGTCTGCTTCAATCAGCGAAGTATTTCCCATCTTGATTTTACCCGCCCTCTGCTTTGACAACAGGAAGAATAGTGTCATGGACAATATCTCTGTATTGATCGATAGCCCAAGCTGAAAGCTTGTTGATGGCTTCTTGCATCCTGTATGTGGCTGTAGTGGCATGTTCTTCCTTACATCATAACACCAGAGAGCAGCCTTAACTCCTTTCGGTAGTACAGACACCAGATCATTGATGAAAAGCAAGAAGAGTGTAGGGGATATAAGACTCCGCCTTGTGGGACACCATGACACAACAGGAACTTCCTACTGTTGGCATGTTCTAAACTGACTCTTGCTCTCCTGTTGTGGAGGTATGACTTAATCCACCTCAGCATGTGACCTCCTACTCCAGTCCTCATCAGCTTGACGAGGAGTCCATCAGTCCAGACTTTGTCAAACGCCCTCTGCAGATCAATCCATGCTGTAAGCCTGACTTTCTGCTCTTGGAAGGGGTCCTCTATCTCTTGCGATAGATAAGTTTTCTGGTCCTCAGTGGAGCGGAATTGTCTGAAGCCAGCTTGTTGCGTTGCGAATAGGTTGTTAGCCTCCATGTACCACTTCAGGCGTGCATTCACAATCCTCTCCATGGTCTTTCCAACACAGCTGGTTAGGCTGATTGGGCAATAGCTTGCAGCCTTCTTTGGATCCTTCCCTTTCTTGTGGATGGGGATCATGACTGTCTCTTTCCATATCTGTGGAAGCAGTCCTTGTGTCCAGCTGTAGTTGTAAATTTCCAGGAGTTTGCAAATTGCTGCAGTGCTTAGATGGGTCAGCATTTCATTTGTGACTCCATCTGGTCCAGGAGACTTCTTTGGCTTCAACTGCCTAAGAGCTGTCTGTAGCTCATGCAGTTCAAGACTCTGCTTCATGCATTCTGGTGTCACTTGGCTTGTCTGCCTTTCCCTTTTTTCTCTTCGGGCTTCCCTTTGCCGTTCCCTGTTGATTGGGATGTTGGAAATATCTTTGTAGTTAGAGGCAAAAGTGTTTGCCACTTGTTTACCCGTCAACAGTTCACCATTCTCTTCCAAAGTTGCTGAGCCTCTTCCTGTTTCTTCATCTTTCAGCTGTCTCGTCAATCTCCACAGCTTTTGGCCATCTCGCTCTAGGTTGAGCGAGGCTGTTTTGTTTCTCCAGCTCTTCCTCAGTGCTTCCCATTTGTGCCTGAGGAATTTGGCCTTGGCTTGCTGTAGAGAGAGGTTACTTTCTTGTGAGGGATTGTTTCCTGCTTCCTCCCTGGCTTCTGATAACTTTGCCTGAAGATTCTCAAACTCATCACTCCAGTAGAGCTTATAGTCCTTTCTTGCTCCCCTTGGAATGGCGCTGTAAGCAGCCTTAAGTATACTGGCGTTGAAGTCTTTGACAACCCGGTTGATGTCTCTACCTTCCACTCTAATGTCTTTACAGAGCTCATCACTCAGACTTTGGTAAAAGGTCCACCTGGCCTTCTTGTAGTTCCATCTGGGGATGTTAGGTGAAGGAGAGGCTATATGGTCCATAGTAAGTTGGACTGGGCGATGGTCGCTACCTCCTAGTTGTTCATTGACTTCCCGCTGATGTTGTTCGCCAGCTTCTGGAGTAAAAGGTTGGGGGATCATCTGGCTTGTTGATGAGGTTTAGCTTGTTATCATCTTGCCAGGTCTCCACTTCCTCTCCATGTTTTTCCAGGTGGTCATATCCCCAGCTTAGTGAGTGACTGTTAAAGTCTCCTACAATGATGAACCTGGTTTCATCAGTTGTAACTTTGTCAAGGAACAGAGCTTTGTCACTTGGAGAGTATATGTTCACAAGTTTCAAATTGAACTCGTTCTTTCTGAGGCTCAGAACTTGGAATTCGGAGTCATCCATATGCGTGTTGGTCTGGACAGCGCTGATGTTGTTCCTGACCAATGTCATGATGCCTCCTTTTCTTCTGCCAATTCTGTCACAGCGAAAACACTGGTATCCTCTGATTTTGAAGGATTTCTCTGGCTGTAGGTGAGTTTCCTGAATGCAACAGACATTGATGTCTTTCTCATGGAGGATATGCTCAAGTTCAGCTTTCTTGTTGAAGACACCCTCCGCATTCCAATGCATCAGCCTGAAAGGTTGATGCAGATTGGTTCTTCTCCTTGGTATGTTCCTCCTTCTTCTCTTTGCATGTTGTGAATTGAAGGAGGGACCCCCAGTAGCTGTGGGTGGACTCTGTCAAGGCTCAGAGCCCGGCACTGAATCCCCCTGGAGGGACCTCTGAGATTCAGCACCACATTGTTGAATACGGGATGGCTGTGTAGTCATAGCGATATTGCATGATGCTGTGGTTCGTTAAGAGAGTGCCAATGGCCCAGCACCTCTGTCTTCAACTGTCTAGGTTTCTTTCAGGGTTACCTCACCCTTAGTTCCGAGTTAAAGCCCTATCCTTGGAACACAGGAGCTATTTGTCCCATAGCTGGGAGTCTGTTCATAGGCATCAGGGCGTGTCCACACACCTGTGGGCCTGGTATGCCACATGTCTGGGGGCAGACCTCCTCCAAGTCCCCTGCAGTTCTGCCTGAGGCTGCAAGGTGCTCAGTTACCGTGTGGCACCATCTGGGAGGCACTGCAAAAGGGCTTGTCTGCAGAGAGGCTATGTACTGGCAGGGAAGACTTACGCACTCAGCTCCTTTTTCACCAGAAGGCTAGCCAGCGGTGGAGGCTGAAAGCGGAAGGTGACAAGCACACAACACACAGCACACCACACTTGACGCATCAGCAGACCAATGCCACACAGGGCTTGTATATAAAGCAGCTTCGAAACTAATCTTATTGGGATAGTGGACTTGTTGTGGCATGTGAGGGGACTTGCTGTGGCATGTGCTTGTTCGTTTGTACTGCTAGGTGCTTTGCCGTGTAATTGGTCTATTATATTGTGGTGGTGATTTAGTTCGTATAAATTCTCACTACTTTATAATAATTTATAATGTGAACTTGTATCCTAGTGGATCTCAGCTATGGGAAAGTCAACTGTTCTGAATTTAATTATATCCCTTAATGCAAACTATCTCTATATATTCAATGTATCCTCGAGATCCAGTTAACTTTCAGAGAGAGAAAATATAACTTCTCTGGTCCCAATCAGTTAAAAAGACTAAAATGTCACTACTGATTTGAAAGACATGAAAACAGAGATTTGAGTATATATATGCACATGTTGAACCAGTACGAATGTGTAGTACAATTCGGGCTTGTATATAAAGCAGCATCGAAACTAATCTTACTGGGTTAGTGGACTTGCTGTGGCATATGCGTGTTCATTTTTACTGCTAGGCGCTTTGCCGTAGTTGGTCTGGTATATTGTGGTGGTGATTTAGTTCGTATAAATTCTCTCTACTATATGATAATTTATAATGCGAACTTGTATGCTAGGGGATCTCAAGTATGGGAAAGTCAGCTGTTCTGAATTTAATTATATCCCTTAATGCAAACTATCTCTATATATTCAATGTATCCTCACGATCCAGTTAACTTTCACAGAGAGAAAATATAGCTTCTCTGGTCCTAATCAATTAAACAGACTAAAATGTCACTACTGATTTGTGAAATGTCACTACTGATTTGAAAGACATGAAAACAGAGATTTGAGTATATATATGCAAATGTTGAACCAGTACGAATGTGAAGTACCATTTGGGCTCATATATAAAACAGCATCAAAACTAATCTTGTTGGGTTAGTGGACTTGCTGTGACATGTGCGTGTTCATTTTTACTGCTAGGCGCTTTGCCGTAGTTGGTCTGGTATATTGTGTTGGTGATTTAGTTCGTATAAATTCTCTCTACTATATATATATTATAATTATGATTGATAGTCATTTTAGTATGTTTGCCCCTTATTTTCAAGGGGATGTTGTATTATGTTTTGTGAAAAATATCCCTAGGTGTGGGATGTTGGTAACTCTATAACAATTTCATGTTTAGAAATCACTGGAAGAAGTAGAAATTGTCTCAGCATTAACTGTATGTCTTTATTTAGATATAATTGAAATGTCACTACTGAAATTGTCTCAGCATTAACAACATGTTTTTATTTAGATATAATTGGAAAG
The DNA here is from genome assembly GCF_021730395.1 of Mercenaria mercenaria. Classification (NCBI taxonomy): domain Eukaryota; kingdom Metazoa; phylum Mollusca; class Bivalvia; order Venerida; family Veneridae; genus Mercenaria; species Mercenaria mercenaria. Next base: position 42,381,263 of record NC_069369.1, on the reverse strand, counting down.
AGTAGAAATTGTCTCAGCATTAACAACATGTCTTTATTTAGATATAATTGGAAAGAGTAGAAATTGTCTCAGCATTAACAACATGTCTTTATTTAAGATTACTTGAAATAAAGATAAAGACATGCAACATTCTCAATATTTATTATTCATCTAGTGATGACTATATCACATAACCGCCTCGGTAGCCTAGTGGTAGAGCGTCCGCTTCGAGTGCGGGAGGTCGTGGGTCCGATCCCCAGCCGCGTCATACCAAAGACGTAAAAAATGGTACTAGTAGCTTCCTCGCTTGGCGCTCAGCATTAAGAGGATAGTGCTAGGACTGGTCAGCCCAGTGTCAGTATAATGTGACTGGGTGGGGTATCATGCCACGTGTCTACAGCGTGATATTCCAGTGAGGCAGCACTATAAAGTTGGGCAATGTGCTCACTGCTACAAGTAGACACCATCGTTTATATGACTCAAAAATTGTTGAAAAAGACGTTAAACCCGAACACACGCACGCACGACTATATCACATTAATTTCCTATAATATATAAAAAGGTTGGCATATATATTGGCAAAATATATATATATATATATCGAGAAAGTCAGTCGATAGGGTGGGCTTTTAAGGTCCTACCGACCGATAGGTTCCATCGACCGTAAGGAGACCGGGTGCATTTGGCAAATCAACACTGTTAACAAAAACCTTTACTTTAAAGTGTAATGCAATGCAAGGGCTTGAAGCTACTCAAGCAAACTGATACCCTTGTGGCTAACAGCATCCAAGACACACCAGCGCATTACCTCAAGAGTCCAACCAATTGTGTAACTGCAGGCCTCTCCTCTCAACAGGAACGTAGTTGAGACCACTACTTACATGCCATATCTCCCGCCGGGAGACTTTTTCTCCCGTATTTTCAGTATATCTCCCAGTCTCACGCTGGGACATGAAAATCTCCCGTGAAAAAATAATTTCAGAAAAAAAGTCATCTGTCGAAAAATCGTATCTCGGACCCAATGTAGAGAAGGATACAATACATAAAATGCTTGAAACTCCATATCGAGTAGCCCGGAAATCAGTACTCTAGTCTTCCTAATTTTGATAGTTTTTTATAATCCCCTTGTTTCTTGAGACTTTCGTTTTCGCTGACCTCAATATTTATCGAGCGATCGGAGGATGAGACAGTTTAGTGCTTACACCGAGTTTATGCTTTTCAATTTAAACAACATGCAAAAAATTGACCATGATTTAGCAAAAATTGGCGAGTTCATGTCAGAAACTAAAGAGAATTTCGAACAAACATAAACTCGGATAAGTAAATTTTATGAGATAAATTGCAATTCATACTGCCCTAAGGAATTTGCAAGTTTATAAAAATTGATTGACATTCCTTTGTGATATTGTCATGTTGCAATAATTAATGGGAGAAGAATTCCCAGTACAGTACATGTACCATGTAGTTTTAATCTAAATATGGACAATCCAGCAAGAGAACGACCTTCATTGTTGTTTTAACAACTTCATTTCTGAAAAGAAATGACTGCCCTTAAAAGACTGTTTTGACATGATCTCTCCGCAATCTTTTGAGTATTGTATGCTAAAACATGTCAAAAAGACCACTCTCTCCAGATGCAAAAGCATCAACACATAAAAACCAAAAACAAAGTATCTGGTTCAATCTTTCATGGAATTCTGAATTTCCTTGGATTAAGTAAAGTGCTATAAGTAATAATCATGCATTCTGTACACAATTGTTGGCTCCACTCAATTCAATATACGAAACTCAATGATTTTTTTATGAAAACTGCTATTTAGTGCGTAAAAAATGAGCGTATTAAAGTCTCCCTTATTTTCACCCAAATCTCCCTTAAAAAAAAGCCATGTTGAGGCAAATCTCCCTTATTGACCATCTGAAAATATGGCATATATGCCACTACCAACGTAGAGAAGAAAGGACCAACAATCACACAACCGGATCAGTGGTGCCAGTATGGTAATATGCGCTATACTGACGCCTTATGTAAAACAGCAAAGCTAGCTAGGTCTTACCAAGTACTATAAGGGCCAGACCTAGTGACCCGAAGCAACACGAGTCAATTACAGTTAAAGTGGTAAATGGCATTGTATACAATTAATAGTCAAAGATGCAATTAATTGATGCTGAACTCAAAACAGCAACGCAAAGCAGCAAATACAACGGACTAGAAGCAACTCAAGTCAACCACAGCTAGGGTATGCCACGGTAACATGCACACCAAATGCATTGCAATTGACGCAATTCTCCGACCACAGACACCCATCTCCCATTGGGAACGTAATTGAACACCAACGACGAAAGAGAGAAAGTCCATAATCTGAAAATTAACAAATGTTGCCAAACAAAAATGTTATGAAAAGTTAATCTGCAATAACCGATGCCCGATCACCTTCCGGTCAATAGAATTTTTCTGCCATAATAAATTTTAATTTATCCCCCAAAATTCTATTATATTTTCACATATTTATACCCCCACCAAACATGTTTGAGGGGGGTATATAGGAGTCAGTTTTGTCGCGTCCCGTCGCGTCCCGAAATCTATTATCTCAGTTATTACCAAATGGATTTGATTCAAACTTAAAATACATGTTCCACCTTATCACCCACATCATGTGACACAAGGTGCATAACTCTGACACCAAGTTTTCATGAATTATGTCCCCTTTTACTTAGAATTTAAGGTTAATTTTGTTGTATTTTTACTATATCTCATTTATTACTAAATGGATTTGATTGAAACTTAAAATAGGTGTTCCACCTCATCACCCACATCATGTGACACAAGGTGCATAACTCTGACACTAATTTTTTATGAATTATGCCCCTTTTTACTTAGAATTTAAGGTTGATTTTGATGTATTTTCACTGTATCTCAGTTACTACTGAATGGATTTGATTCAAACTTAAAATAGATGTTCCACCTCATCACCCACATCATGTGACACAAGGTGCATAACTCTGACACCAGGTTTTCATGAATTATGTCCCCTTTTACTTAGAATTTAAGGTTAATTTTGTTGTATTTTCACTATATCTCAGTTATTACTAAATGGATTTGATTCAAACTTAAAATAGTTGTTCCACCTCATCACCCACATCATGTGACATAAGGTGCTTAACTCTGACATAGATTTTTTATGAATTATGTCCCCTTTTACTTTAAATTTTAGGTTGATTTTGATGTATTTTCACTATATCTCAGTTATTACAAAATGGATTTGATTCAAACTTAAAATAGTTGTTCCTACTCATCACCCACATCATGTGACACAAGGTGCATAACTCTGACACCAATTTTTCATGAATTATGTCCCCTTTTTACTTAGAATTTAAGGTTAATTTTGATGTATTTTCACTATATCTCAGTTACTACTGAATGGATTTGATTCAGACTTAAAATAGATGTTCCACCTCATCACCCACATCATGTGACACAAGGTGCATAACTCTGACACCAATTTTTCTTGAATTGTGTCCCCTTTTACCTAGAAATTAAGGTTAATTTTGATTATTTTCACTATATCTCATTCTGATTGGCTTAGAGCCAAAGAGAAGTAACCTTTTTTTAACTTTTGTACTAAGTTTCTTCCCTTAAATTCCAGAAATTAGTCTATTTTTAGAAATCCTATTTTTTAGATTTTCAATATTTTAGGTATTTTTCTAACTTTTTTATTATAAGTCGTATGTAAAATGTAAATACATTTTTCTGTGATAACATGGGTTGGTAAGACACTTTTTTATATTCACTTTTAGTGTATCTCTAATATTAGAGATTTTTTATATTTACTAGTATTACTATACTAGTATTACGATAGGTATTTCAACAACAACACGTATTATGTATAGTTTTTTTTATCTCATCAACGTTTCGGCTAACGCCTTCATTTTTTTTTTTTATACTAGTATTACTTATATGTGGAAGCCCAGGATGAAGTACTCCAAAGACTAAGTATTTTTAAGATTTCTTATGGTTGCCATTCTTCTGTGACAAGACTGTATGGTGGGGGTATGAGTCACTCCTGTGACAGTTCTAGTTCGAAGAATGGCATCCTTTAGATAATCTAAATAAAATTCACATCCAACATCATTCAAGTGAACGCCATCGTTACGAAAGAAGTTTGTTTTGACATCAGTGTCAGGTATTATGACATCACTCCTCCCCGACTTTCGGACTATCTGGCGGCCCAAGTCTGTTTATGCATTTTTGTTTTTCTTCAATTGCTTTCAACCCAGATGCCCCTCTCCAGACTCTCCTAGGTAATATATCAATCCTGTATCTGGGTTTCAATTGCATGACGGAAGGTTGGCCAGCCCAAACCCCTGACTGCCAACTATGCCACTGTCGTAGTCGGTAAAGAAAGATTTTCCTTCCCCATCCGTTTCGCTCTTTCATCGGCCCAGTAGATATTGAGTCCCCCAACACCCAGATGTCTAAAAATATGGAGGTAACAATGTTAGAAAATTCTATGAGGCTTTAACCAGATGTCAAGTATAATTACACGGTAAGAAAAAATCACTACATGAACTTCAGAAAGGGGGGTAATCAGAAACAATGGATTCAATAATACTTCCTTCTGTGTTAATCAGTATTCAAATCTTTGACGAATACTAGGGGAAAACAACTATCAGAAATAGATTTAAGTAAAAATGAATATTATTATTATTCATAATGAACAAACCAAAAAGGGGTGGCAGCTACATAATAAACAAAGGCCTTTCGAGCCTTTAAAACATATCTCACTTCTTAAGACGAAAAATCTAAATGGTTTTCAGTCGGTCTAAAATTTCCCATCTTTATATGGATATTTCAACATGTAATTAAATCTTGTGAAAGAAATCCATAACTGGCATTTTCCCAAACAACTGTGTAGCCATTTATTATAAATGAAAACCTTATGGGCCTTTAACTAAAAATACATTTATAACAAACATTCAAGATGAGTCTTACAGACATTTTACAATGATGGTCATGGTACCAACAGAACAACACTTAAGTACAAATATATAGTTTATAACAATCGGGAGTCTCCCAAGTTTCATAACGACCTATGATGAATGACCTTGAGACGCTAGATCAGTGGCCCTACCAATTCTAAAAGTATGAGATTTATAGGCACCCGAAGTCGACATACGTTGACACTTTTAGCTTAAACGGCAACAAACTGAGCTCTATAGAGTTACCGGTGTGCCATCTTTGTGGCAGAATAAAACACTTCCACTTTTAGGGCGTATTGTCACAAAATCTTAATAATGAACACACCAGGCAAATAGGACTTATTCAATACAATAGCACATTCTCTAATCAGCCCCTGTGTCTATTTTTAGAATGACCTGATAAAACCCTGTAATATAGTAGTCGCAACTTGACCGCGATGGTTGACCTTCGGCTGATTATTCATATCGATTATTTCATTGTAGAAATAAAGGGTGGTTAGGGTAGCAATGTATATTTATATGGAATTAGTTTGTTTACAGAGCATTATCAAAGTATGTATACTTACATTTGATCAGTTAAAACTTTCCAATACACTAATTTATAATTTCACAAATTTATATTTCCACATTCACATGCAGCTCGTGTTTCAGTGTTTCACGTACACTCCTTTTCAATAGTAGGTTGTGCCTCCTTATGTATTATAATACAAAGGTCAACCATCGGGGTCAAGTTGCGTCTACTATACCTGTAATCTGAAAATGTGCTATAGGTTTTCCTCCCTGGTTTGTTTTGAAATGCCGAAGTTTGATAATAGCATATTTGTTGCCGATAAATGATAGGTCTGACTATTGTCCTGGGCCTTCTGTCTGCCCCTTACAGGAAGCATCTAGAATAGGCCAAAGTATGCTAATGTAAAAAGAGCTAAGAATAATTTTGTCTCATAATTATCTTAACAAATTTGAGGGAGTTTTTCACAGATGGCAACCAAAATCAAATTTTATTATGGGCTTAGTCAGTGGTGCATGATTGTCACAAGTAATTTGGTTTCTATGGCAACCTTCCAACAATTTCTTGGTAACAAAAACCTTAGACATTTCATAAAACCAAAAGTTTGTGGAAGTAATTTAACCCAGCCACATATGTAGTAATAGTTTTGGGTGAAAACCTTTTCTCGAAGCAAAAACTCATAAACAAAATTATATGTTGGCTCGGAATAGGCCAATATTTTGAAAGTGCATACAATTGTCTAAAGTTTTCAGAAGACCGGATGGCAGTATTATAATTATGTCAAGACAGAATTAGTTGCAATTCCTGTATGAGGCAGTTGTCTAGCTCTAGATCGAAGATGTTCCAGAGGAATTCTGGGACCTGGTAAGGTTCGAAATCTGCAGTTGGTGCTAATTCCCTGAATCTGGTCAACTGAAAGCGAGACAAAGCATCGCATATACCATTAAAACAACCTGGGACATGATGAGTTTTTAGCCCACCACCATCATCAGATGGTGGGTTATTCAAATCACTCTGTGTCCTTGGTCCGTCCTTCCGTCCGTCCGTCCGTCAGTTAACAATTTCTCGTTATCGCATCTCCTCAGAAACTACTGGGGGGATTTTGACCAAACTTTGTCAGAATGATGTATTGGTACCCTAGTTGTGTCCCTCTGAAAATCAGACTGGTTCAACAATTTTTGAGTGAGTTATGGCCCTTTGTTTATTTTTATAATTTACATAGATTTATATAGGGAAAACTTTGAAAATCTTCTTGTCCAAAACCACAGAGCCTAGGGCTTTGATATTTGGTATGTAGCATCATCTGGTGGTCCTCTACCAAGATGATTCAAATTATTTCCCTGGGGTCAAATATAGCCCCACCCCGGGGGTCACATGGTTATATAGACTTATATAGGGAAAAACTTTGAAAAACCTCTTGTCCAAAACCACAGGGCCTAGGGCTTTGATATTTTTTATGTGACATCATCTAGTGGTTCTCTACTGTTGATTATTGAAATTATTCCCCTGGGGTCAAATATGACCCCGCCCTTGGGGTCACATGGTTCATATAGACTTATATAGTGAAAAGCTTTTAAAATCTTCTTGTCAATAACCTACAACATTCAAATTTGGACCACATGACATTGTATGGTTTTGAGTGGCAAGATGAACCTTGACATGAGTTGACCTTGATTTTGACTTAGTGACCTACTTTCACATTTCTGTAGCTACAGCTTTCAAATTTGGACCACATGCGTAGTTTTGTGCACTGAAAAAAACTGTGACCTTGACATTGACCTAGTGGCCTACTTTCACATTTTTGAAGGTACAGGCTTCAAATTTAGACCACTTGCATAGTTTCGTGTTCCGAAATGAAATTTGACCTTGATTTTGACCTAGTGACCTACTTTTACATTTCTCAAGCTACAGCCTTCAAATTTGGACCACTTGCATAGTTTTGTGTACCGAAACAAACTTTGACCTTTACATTGACCTAGTGACCTACTTGCACATTTTGAAGGTACAGACTTCAAATTTGGACCACATGTGTAGTTCTGTGTTCCGAAATAAAATTTGACCTTGATTTTGACCTAGTGACCTACTTTCACATTTCTCAAGCTACAGCCTTCAAATTTGGACCACTTGCCTAGTTTTGTGTACCGAAATGAACTTTGACCTTAAGATTGACCTAGTGACCTACTTTCACATTTCTGTAGCTACAGGCTTCAAATTTAGACCAGATGCATAGGATTGTGTACCGAAACAAACTTTGACCTTGACATTGACCTAGCGACCTACTTTCACATTTTTGAAGGTACAGGCTTCAAATTTGGATCACATGTATAGATTTGTGTTCTGAAGTGAAATTTGACCTTGATTTTGACCTAGTGACCTACTTTCACATTTCTCAAGCTACAGCCTTCAAATTTGGACCACTTGCATAGTTTTGTATACCGAAATAAACTTTGACCTTAAGATTGACCTAGTGACCTACTTTCAAATTTCTCTAATTACAGCCTTCAAACTTGATGCACATGCATAGTTTTGTGTACAAAGAACTTTGTCCTTGAAATTTATCTAGTGACCTACTTTCACATTTCTCAAGCTACAGCTTTCGAATTTGGACCACATGCACAGTGTTGTGTATGGAAATGAAAATTTGACCTTGAGCTAGTCAATAAGTCTTGAAATTTGGAACACTCAAAAATGGCACATTGGTGGGCGCCAAGATCACTCTGTGATCTCTTGTTATCAAAATGTTAAGATGAAGACATCTCAAAGTCAAAAATCTGACCAGGCACATCACCTTTTCTGATTTCGGGGACAATTTATTTAAGATATGAACCACTGCCATGTTATCGCAGTTAAATTTGATCTTTTTATTCACCATGTCGGATCCCTAAATAAACATTGCCACTAGAATTGGAAATAATTCCAAGGCTGTAATATCGGATATTAGACCGTGTGAATGCCATGAATCTGGCTACTTTGCGTGGCACCAATGACCCTTGAAATATATCCCAAATCCGAGACCTGTACCTCCAGCGCTGTCTGAAAATAATTGCACATCTTCATTTGTAACCCAATATCTGTCATGAAAGACAGATATGCCATTGAAATTCTGAAGGAACACCAGCCACATGTTTAAATCTAGGTGTATCTCCTGATTAACTCTAATGTGATGATACTGTTTTGTTAACCCGCAAATTGAATTTATCAAGCGACAAGAAAAAGGTCTCCCCACGGAGATAGCTCTGCAACAGAAATTCAAAGAGCCTGTCAAAGACTGCATTTTTTTTAAAGTTGTTTTTTGATAGGATAGAATCTCTTTTATTTTCTATACAACCTCCTGAATTTTTTAAACTTGCATTCTGATAGTCATTTTGGTTGAATCGAGTTCAAGGCCAAGAAATACAAGTATCTCCGTGAGGCCTTCCATTTTCTCATCGGCTAAAGGTACACCTAGTTCTGAAAACGTATCCTTAAAAATGGTTAATTCCTCGGTACACAGCGTCGATGTTTTATTGCCTCCTAAAAAATAATCTAGATAATGAATCAGTTTACCCGATCTTAATTTCGACTTTATGCAGAATTCTAGAAATCTGGCAAATCTTTCGAATGTAATCCAACTAATAGACACCCCGAAAAGAAGTGGCTTGTCGATGTAGAAACGATCATTGAAGCAAAACCCCAATAACTCAAAATCTGACGGTTGTATAGGTATCAGACGGTATGCACTTTTGATGTCTGCTTTAAATAACTTGCAGTCATGCCCCAGTTCCTGCATTAACTTGACAGCCTTGTCAAAACTAGTGTATTGAACTGAGCATACAGCCGGGTCAATATAATTGTTAATTGACTCATCAGATGGGTATGACAAATGGTGAATCATTCGGAATTCCCCGGGAGTTTTTTTTGGAACAAGACCAATCGGCGATACAATTTAAGTTGGGAGTGGGCGTTGAACAAATGGACCTGTGACTCACCCCGCCTTTAACTCTTTTGTTATTTGAGTTTCTATTATATTGGGATTTAAGAATGTAGATCCCAAGTTTTTTTAATCTCGTGGGAATCTCAGTCCCGTATATTGAATGAAAAACCCTTTAGTAAAACCCTCTATCAAAAATGCTGCTTCACTTTTATCATAGTTATGTGAAAAATGTTTTAAGACTTCTAGCTTAATGGGGGACATTGCTATATTTGAAATGTCAAAATAAGTGATCTGTTCTGCACCCGACCTTTTGATTCTACTTCCCGTTGGATTGTCCCCTTCCACGACCCCAGAATGGTCTACGAAACCCACTTGAGCGAAACGTATTTTGAGGCCCCAGAGTTTGCGACTTGATTGTTGACCGAAACTGGGTTACAGTTAATCTCAGGGTGAGGTGCAAAACACTGAGCACAGGAGTGAGAACATTTACAATTTGACCATCTGCAGTAACCGTTGTTGAAGTTGTTGCAAGTGTATTTACGTATATTTGATTGGACGGGCGCTTGGACGTCTTTTACCTGCATGCACCGCCACCAGAGTTCATTATTTATATGCGACCAGGACGTTGGTGTTATTGCCTCATGTAGACGAAATTGTTTGTCATACGTTCTCTGAGCAAAGCCACCTTGGCACATGGCACATTCTCTAATGTTGTACATGTAATGAAGCATTTCATGTACTTTATCTGGGTGACTCAACTGGTAAATTGACGTGTATATGATAAAGACGTCTGTCCATTTTTCGACAGAAGTTAATTTATCTTTACATTCTTTTTGCACCGATTCTATGTGTCTGTCGGCAGTTAGTTGAAAAAGGCTACCCCTGCAGAATTCTGAAAGCTCAACGTCTCCTTTTAGCATCAGGCATAAATTTGTATATTTGTTACTTTAGGGGCGATGGAACATGAGCGGCTAAATCATCACTTGCTAAATGAACAAGAGGAGTGGTTTGTATGGTTCTTGCATTTGCAGGTAATATATTTGATGCCTCAATGAGAAAAGTTTGTAAGTTTCGGTCACTTGCACCGCCACACCCCGAGATAGAACTACTAAGGATAGAACCATTCTGACTACTACCTAAAGTTTGTAAGTTTTGGTCATTTGCACCGTCACACTCCGTGACAGAACTAATTCTAGGAGAAGAACTGTTCCAATTACTGGGTGGAATAATACCAGAATCTAAAATAAGTTTCTCAAAATCAATAATATTAGACACACCGGCTTTTTCCTGAAGTAAAACGTTGCCACCACCATCAGTGTCAGCCTTGGAGCCCTCAGCATTAGTTTCCGGCGTCTCAGCGTCTAATTGGTTGGCGTTCGCTTTTGTCCTCTGGTGTTTGGACGGTTGTCCTGTTCTAGCTGCCTTGTAGCTTGTCTGCCGATGACACGGCCTCTACCATGGCCTGCACCCCGAACCACTCCTCGTCTACCACGTGGCATGCCAATAACTTTTATTAAAATTGAAATGATACCGTAGGAAAGAAGATTTTCAACTTGTACTGTCATAAGTAACAACTGAACTGAGAAAGTTGCACGTGATCCTGACAGTTAAATAGTGGTTTGTCAGAGGACTGTTTTTCGGTTCAATAAACATGAGTATGTTAAACGTCCATATAACACGGGAGCCAAATTCATCCAAGTATTATGGATTGCCTAGCAAAGACGACACGATTATTTCTCAAAATAAATAAACAAAATTATTTCCATTAAATAATTTCTATTATTTAGATATAATTGGAAAGAGTAGAAATTGTCTCAGCATGAAGAACATGTCTTTATTTAAGAAATAATGTATAGTAAAACTGTGTTTTAACGTTATTAATACACGAAAATAGGTTAGACGTACGCGGAATAATTTCACGAGGGCATAGCCCTAGTGAATTATTCTGGCGACGTATATCCGATTTTGAGTGTATTAATTTAAGTAAAACACGAATTTGATATACATTATTTCGATTCTAATATGCACTTAATCTAAAACAGTAGATAAAATATAGTTGCTCATTCTTGGTCGCAGCAAAAAATTGACGTCATCGCATGTTAACATGACGTCATTTTAGTGTAAGCGTGTTTTAACAGAAAGAAGCATATTAGAATTAGATATAATTGGAAAGAGTGGAATTTGTCTCAGCATTAACAACATGTCTTTATTTAGATTTAATTGGAAAGAGTGGAAATTGCCTTGAGCAGCATTAACAACATGTCTTTATTTAGATATAATTTGAAAGAGTAGAAATTGACTCAGCATTAAGAACATGTCTTTATTTAGACATAACTGGAAGGAGAAGAAATTGTCTCAGCATTAACAGTGTGTCTTTATTAAGATTTAATTGGAAGAGTGGAAATTGCCTCAGCATTAACAATATGTCTTTATGTAGATATAATTGGAAAGAGTAGAAATTGTCTCAGCATTAACAACATGTCTTTATTTAAACATAACTGGAAGGAGTGGAAATTGTCTCAGCATTAACAACATGTCTTTATTTAAACATAACTGGAAGGAGTGGAAATTGTCTCAGCATTAACAACATGTCTTTATTTAAACATAACTGGAAGGAGTGGAAATTGTCTCTGCATTAAGAACATGTCCCTATTTAAACATAACTTGTAGGAGAATAAATTGAACTTGTTCTTATGTAGATATAACTGGAAGGATTGGAAATTGTCTCAGCATTAACAATGTGTCTTTATTAAGATATAATTGGAAGGAGTAGAAATTGACTCAGCATTAACAGCATATCCCTATTTAGACATAACTGGGAGGAGAAGAAATTGAACATGTTCTTATTTAAAAATAACTGGAAAGAGTGGAAATTGTCTCAGCATTCAACATGTCTCTATTTAGACACAACTGGAAAGAATAGCATTAAGAACATGTCAAGTCTCTTTTTCGATCACATTATATTATTCAGATATTCAAAGGGGGCCTCTGTGGCTGAGTGGTTAAGGTAGCTGACTTAAATCACTTGCCTCTCACTGATGTAGGTTCGAGCCTCACTTGTGGTGTAGAATTTTTCATGTGAGGAAGCCATCTAGCTGGCTTACGTAAAGTTGATGGTTTTTAGCTCACCTGTCACAAAGTGACAAGGTGAGCTTTTGTGATCGCGCGGTGTCCGTCGTCCGTGCGTCTGTCCGTGTGTAAACTTTTCCTTGTGACATCTCTAGAGGTCACATTTTTCATGGGATCTTTATGAAAATGGGTCAGAATGTTCATCTTGGTAAATTCTAGGTCAAGTTCGAAACTGGGTTACGTGCCATCAAAAACTAGGTCAGTAGGTCTAAAAATAGAAAAACCTTGTGACCTCTCTAGAGGCCATAATTTTTAATGGATCTTCATGAAAATTGGTCAGAATGTTTACCTTGATGATATCTAGGTCAAGTTCGAAACTGGGTCACGTGCCTTCAAAAACTAGGTCAGTAGGTCTAAAAATAGAAAAACCTTGTGACCTCTCTAGAGGCCATATATTTCACAAGATCTTCATGAAAGTTGGTCAGAACGTTTACCTTGATGATATCTAGTTCAAGTTCGAAACTGGGTCACGTACCATCAAAAACTAGGTCAGTAGGTCAAATAATAGAAAAACCTTGTGACCTCTCTAAAGGCCATATTTTTCATGGGATCTGTATGAAAGTTGGTCTGAATGTTCATCTTGATGATATCTAGATCAAGTTCGAAACTGGGTCACATGCGGTCAAAAACTAGGTCAGTAGGTCTAAAAATAGAAAAACCTTGTGACCTTTCTAGAGGCCATATATTTCACAAGATCTTCATGAAAATTGGTCAGAACGTTCACCTTGATGATATCTAGATCAAGTTAGAAACTGGGTCACGTGCCCTCAAAAACTAGGTCAGTAGGTCAAATAATAGAAAAACTTTGTGACCTCTCTAAAGGCCATATTTTTCACAGGATCTGTATGAAAGTTGGTCTGAATGTTCATCTTGATGATATCTAGGTCAAGTTCGAAACTGGGTCACGTGCCTTTAGAAACTAGGTCAGTAGGTCAAATAATAGAAAAACCTTGTGACCTTTCTAGAGGCCATATTTTCCATGGGATCTGTATGCAAGTTGGTCTGAATGTTCATCTTAATGATGTCTAGGCCAAGTTTGAAAGTGGGTCACGTGCCATCAAAAACTAGGTCAGTAGGTCAAATAATAGAAAAACCTTGTGACCTCTCTAAAGGCCATATTTTTCAATGGATCTTCATGAAAGTTGGTCTGATGATATCTAGGTCAAGTTTGAAACAGGGTCATGTGCGGTGAAAAACTAGGTCAGTAGGTCTAAAAATAGAAAAACCTTGTGACCTCTCTAGAGGCCATACTTGTGAATGGATCTCCATAAAGATTAGTCAGAATGTTCATCTTGATGATATCTAGGTCAAGTTTGAAAGTGGGTCACGTGCCATCAAAAACTAGGTCAATAGGTCAAATAATGAAAAAACGTTGTGACCTCTCTAGAGGCCATATTTTTCATGGAATCTGTATGAAAATAGGTCTGAATGTTTATCTTGATGATATCTAGGTCCAGTTTGAAACTGGGTCAACTGCGATCAAAAACTAGGTCATAGGTCTTGAAGTAGGAAAACCTTGTGACCTCTCTAGAGGCCATACCCTTGAATGGATCTTCATGAAAATTGGTCAGAATGTTCACCTTGATGATATCTAGTTCAAGTTTGAAACTGGGTCACGTGCCTTAAAAAACTAGGTCAATAGGTCAAATAATAGAAAAACCTTGTGACCTCTCTAGAGACCATATTTTTCAACGGATCTTCATGAAAATTGGTATCTTGATAATATCTAGGTCAAGTTCAAAACTGGGTCACATGAGCTCAAAAACTAGGTCACTATGTCAAATAATAGAAAAAATGACGTCATACTCAAAACTGGATCATGTGGGAAGAGGTGAGCGATTCAGGACCATCATGGTCCTGTTGTTTCCAGATCCCGCCCGTGACACAATATTGTCTGGAGGGTCCGACCCATGACATAATATTGTCTGGATGGTCCCACCCGTGACACAATATTGTCTGGAGGGTCACCTGAGGCCTTCCTCCACCATGAATAGCTGGAAAATCACCAAATGAACTGTAATTATGTGTGACGTTAAATTCAACAACAAAAATCAGATATATAAGTTCTGTCCAATTTACCACTGAAGATTGGGCATCAATTGTCGGTCAGTACCAGTGTTGAATCTCCCATATATTTTACTTTACTAAAACCAGCAGTCTGTCACTGTTGGTGACTATTACAGAAAAATAACAGTATCAGTATGCAGTACAGGAAATAAAATGTTTGGATTTTGCTGTTGATGCAAGAAATACTATACAAATTTTATAGCAAATATATTTGTATTTGTTTGATTTTTTCCAGCTGAATTTGATATCCAACTTCTCTGAAGATGTGTCAAACAATATTGAGGACATTTTAGAAGTGTTAACTAGAGTAACAGACTATGATGTGGATGGTAATGTCATTGAAAATGTTACTGTAATATTGAGGGACATTGTTTCTGTTGTTGAAAACACAAAAAATGTCACAGACAACAATACTCAGGTAATTATGACATGGTTTCATTTATCACACATACCGGTGTTATATTTCATATCAATATTACAAAGTCAGGATTTTCTCATACTATGCATTATAAAATTTTGTAAGCACCTAACTATATAGTGTGTTCGCTTAGAGCCATATTTTGGGTCCCGTATGATTGGAAAAAAGATTAATGGCGACATATACCAGTCTGTTCCGTAATGTCTGAAGTTCATCTAAGCCATGTCACCAGTCTGAATTTTGCAACTGGGCCGAATTATGACATCATCAAAACGGCGGCCATTTTTTAAAATTAAATCTGTCATCTTCTTCAAATGATTGATCGGAGTTGTTTGTTTTCAATGCTAAAAGTGAGGGGTTTTTGTAGTTTACATCGTACACATACATAATTATTTAGCATTATGTTATTTTGAATAAAAAGGACGTCATTTATACAATATTAAAGATATATTATGCCCAAATCTCATATTTGAATATATGAACAATTACAGCATATGATTTATGGAATGATAACAAAAACATGTTTGTGAGTATGAACGGTAGTGTGTAAGGTTTAAATACTACATACTAATTAATGTGTAAATAAACACAGTATGAATATGTTACGCTGCTAAAAATCTGGAAATTTGTGTTTGAAACAAATGGTTATTACTTTATAGACATTTAATTGTGATTGCAGTATACACAGTTAGTTTATATATTAAGCCAAGGTAATGATGTTCAATTAGGATTTTCTAGATTTAGGTCAATATGCAATGGTGAAATATTTATGTAAAAGGTGAGCATACTACATCTTTAAAGGGACGTGAAATAAAACAAAAGCTTTGGTGAAGTAATTTCTATGCTACATCGTAATTAAATGTAAATCAAAAATAGAAACCTGTTGATAATTATCTAATAATTATAATAGTCTTACATAGTTGAAAACAGTAATAATAGATTAGAAAAACTTAAAACCAAAAACACCATGACCTCGCAGGGACTTGAACTCAAGACCCTTCAAAAATTGTATATTAATATATTGTAATATAATTCTGCATTTGGACTATTTCACGAATCTTTCAGAATGAGAGAGCTCTTTTCTTTCTAGTGATCTCTTGTCATGCTATTTAACACAAATGATCATAACTAAAGAATAAAAGAGTATAACTATATCTGATTTATCTTTCGCATTTAGAAGTTACTTTCTACTTTCTTTGCTGTTCTTGTGATATTCATATATCTTTGCTATTGACCCATTCAAAATGATGTGTCTCGAAACCCTTCAACCATGAAATATTGCTCTTTCGTAAAATATATGCAGCATTCAGTGAAAACTGACATATTTACAATCATTTCAGAAATGTTTAAGCCTCTGTATGAAACACATCAATAAATTTACTTCTAACATTTTCTTGACAATGTTTTAACTTCTGTTTGTTGATATATCTTCTCTGTAATGTTGTTTTGTACCTGTAAAGATGTATCAAAATGTCTGATCATAACAACACTAAGCCACAGTAACACAACTTTGCACGATATGAAAACTATGTATGATATGTTAAACGTGCGGCGGCAAAATGTGTCCTAGCGCTTATGCAACAATCTTTTCTACCATTAGAGAGCGCATTTAATATATGATGATTGTGATTTCTTAGACATAGACTGACTTTCCATCTTCATAAAGAATTTGTGATAGAGCTGCGTCAGTATAGACAAAATGGATCGCGCTAAAATCAGATAAGAAACGATTATTGTTGCTACAGCAACAGAGTAAAATGTGACTGAAAATAAACAAACACTCATAAGTTATAATGATCCTTTTATAAAAATGTTTGTTTTCTGTCAAGAAAGGCAATCGCAAATATTAGTTGTTGAAAGAGGCAAATGCTCTGTGGGTGAAAAATTACAGACAGCAATCAAAAAGTCTTACAATGTTTCAAATACGTTTAAATTCGGCTATAAGCGCAAAATATGCCAATCTATTGTCAATGAGACTAATAGATAGCAATTCAGTTTTTGGACAGAAATGTTAACTCCTTGGGGCCGAAATGCGACTAAAGGCGTTGTATTTTCTACCCCTGTAGCGTCGATATCCGACTATAAGCGCGTTATCAGGACTCCCCAGGACGGCGATTGGCGAGTATAGTCGCGGAACCGAGGTCATGCTGATTGCGTCATGTACTTGTTAATTTTTGATGATCCTTACAAAAGCAAAATTAATTTGCATACCGGGTACTATTTCTTAGATGTTTTAGTTATTAATTGAATTGATAATTAGTTCCCTTGTTCAAATAAATGTTTGTAATTACGCGGTCATGTAAAGGAAATAGAAAAGACGAACTGCACTTTGTTTCATTAAACTGTATTTGACTTTTCATGAGTACAATAATGTCGTCTGCAAGTGATGTTTTTGAAAATGAAGAAAATAATCATTACCATTCTAATTCTGACATATCAGTCCCATAAAAAAAGTTTTAAAAGGTTGAAATATTCGTACACGTACATCGCAAACTTTACAAATGAATAAAATTAACACAACAAAATATGTTACATAAAATAAAAAAATGTGTGTTAATATACACAAATGCCATATTTGTAAATTTGATAATTCTTCAAAAATTAATTAAATATCACTTCTCTGTACTTTACAGAAGCTCTCAGCTTATATCACACAACGTTCGGGTACATGTTCATAAATAAATTATACATAAAAATCGTCTATATTCATACAAAAACGGACATAAATTTCAAGTAATGCTGATGTAAATATTCTGTGTTAATAATGTATTTATATTTATTGGAATTCAATATGTTTAAATTTGAAAAAGGTAAGAAATGTTCTGATATTTATTAAATGTATTAGGTATGTTAAAACTGAATATTTCGAAGTGAAAATATTAATATATTTAGGTACAAGTTACAGACAAAATTGAATAATGTGTTGTTTTTTTCAAAATTCAAAGGTTTTGTAAGTTTATTTTTATTTATTCCCACGTTATTAATGTTTTCCTGCATGATTTCAATTGACTGTATGCGAGAGTGATTATGATAAGATCAGATAATCTTTCTCGATGTCAAGTGGTAATTCTTATCTCGCCGCAGCAGGTATGTTATCATATCGGCCTCAGGGAGTTAACATACAAGAGCTTTCCTCTACAGCTAAATTCTTTAGGGAAAAATGATACTCAACCCTCAGGCTGGTACTTACAGGATCAGTAACAATTACTGCTGATAATCAAGATCTTCTTGGGAAATCCATACCTGTTTTATGCATCCCGTCTGTAGAATGTCCAGGTATTTCCATGGAAAAGTACATGGAATTATTCCATGGAGTACTGGAACAGATTTCCATGGAATAAATCCAGTGTTCCATGGAAAATTTGAAAGGTTTTGTCTGTTAATGTTTCTGGAAATATTCCCTAGTATCCCTGGAAATATTCCCTGGTACACCTGGAAATATTCCATAGTATTCCTGGAAATATTCCCTGGTACACATGGAAATATTCCCTAGTATTCCTAGAAATATGCCATAATATCCCCGGAAATACTCCCTGGTACACCTGGAAATATTCCCTGGTATCCCTGGAAATATTCCCTAGTACACCTGAAAATATTCCCTGGTATCCCTGGAAATATTCCCTGGTACACCAGGTTTTAACTTAAAAATTATGTTGTTAGTAGCTCAGAAACAAAAGAAATTTCTTTGTTCAAACTCTGACTTGTGTACAATTTGTCAGGTCTGTCTGTGATATAATTTCATCCTGTAGCATGGTCATTGAAGCAGTCAGATTTCTCTGACCAGATCAGTTCATACATATGTGTTGAGGACATACTTATAAAACTTTACCGAGTCTGCAATTTTCACTGTTTGCATTGTTCTTGGTGCTTCTGAGGGATCTACTTTTCAGATTATATTTACTTCACAACAGCGGGTGTTAAGTGCTGTGTGGCGGCCGTAAAAAGTCGCCCCGACTTCATCTCAGTGTTGTTATATTTTCTGGTCCTTCGGGATCATTGATTTCAACTCATTTAGATTTGAAGATTGAATACTGCTTAAGCCGGTGCTAGAGGGCGTGGGCAGTGTTGCATTTTCCATTACTGCTCATGAACAGACTCAATCAAACCGAGTCTGCAATTTTCACTGTTTGCATTGTTCTCGGTGCTTCCGAGGGATCTACTTTTCAGATTATATTTATATGTACACCCTTTTATGAAAGGTAAATTTATAACATTTAAAATGGTTAGGCACTCTTGTAATTAAGTCATGGTTCAAACTGATTTAAGTTACTAATTACCTAAGTTACAGTATGTACTGAAAATTGACATCAAGTATTAGATAAACTGCTGCTACAGAAGCATAATTATCTATCATTCACATATACCTGAACAAAAATTATCTGTAACGAGGTAAAAGTTTAAGCCATTGAGATGAATAAAGTTCCTGCTTCAGTCTATATTTTTTTTCTAGTCCTGTGACATATTATAGCTAAGGTTTGAATTACATTTGAAATTAGAAAGTTTAATGTATTTACCTGATGTCCTTCTAAAAGCATTTTAGAGTTTCCAGTTACACAATATTCAGCTCCATTCCATGTGCCACTAACAACATGAACAAAGCACTTCCTGTTTACATTCAAATTTTTTGTATTCATGAGCAATTTTCTTCAGTACAATTAGTTACTGATAGGAATATCTAGAATGTTATGAGAATAGAAACATATACAATACAAGAGTGAATCTGACTATTTTTTAGCTCACAGAATTTGCAAAGATCACAGGAAAACAACCAGAAAAATCGGGATTTTTTTTTTTTTAGGTCACAAGGCTACTTCAGAAGCTTGCATTTTCATTGGTTTTTTATCTTGATCAAAATATCCAGCTGTTATCAGTTATATATATTTGCAAATGCTACAGTGTCCAGGGATTTTTTCCATACAAACTCCATATACATTTTTAGTTTAGGGACATTTTCCATGCAACTTTCTGTATGACTGGAAACTTTCCAGAGTTTCCCTGGAACACAGGACACTTTTCCATGGAACATTTCCAGGGATTTACATTTTATAGTGTCAGAAACATACTTTCCATGGAATTCCATGCACTTTCCATGAAAAACCTTGCTTGTCTATGGGCATTCTACAGACGGGATGTTTTCTATGTTGGTTGATTCTGAGTCCTTCCACGGAAAGCGAGAGTGACAATTTTAACATGTCATGGAGAGTCACATTCTCAACACGTCACAGAATCTTATATGCTTGACCCTTACATGTACGTATACATCCACAAACCTACTACAGCTATTTGTGGTGGTCATAACTAATAACATTTACAGGTTGCAGTCGGTGTATTCTTCATTAAACATCAAGAAGTACAGAACTTAAATACTTATTACATGGATTATATATTTAAGTAGACTACTTTTAGCCCATCAGAATCAGATAGCTAATAATAATATACAGCAACTGTTCTCTTATTAGGATGTCTATATTCCAAGACACTTTGTGATTGGTCGCCATGTGTTCTTTGCCGTTGACAATTGTGATTTCAAAAAAGACACTTTTGATAGCAAGAATTCTGTCATAGAACGGTTCAAAATTGTTATTAAATATTGTGCTAGTCCTTGACCATTGATAACATTATCCCAGAACTTTCAAGAGTTACTCAGAATGGCAGACGATGGCAAATGTTTCATCACCCAGTCGTGATGCATATCATGAAAAGTTTCCATCTCGCAAATGCTTGCCACAGACTGGGCTAAAATGACCGACATACTCTAAAATGACAGTAACAATCGAAACTATGGACTATGGAAAGTTTATTGTTTAAAGACTCCAGTATTGTTCAATAAAGTTTTGAGATCCTATGGAAACTATTAATCCTAACTTTTGAAAGGTTTCTATCAACATAAACATATCTACCAGGAAAAGAAACATTAGAAGAAAGGCAGGAATTATGATCATTGCATTTAATTAAGTGCGGATGTTTACAATCATTGTGCAGTTCAACGCAATACGAATGCTGGGCCAGCAAATTGGTACAGAATAACGTTCATGTGTGGCAGAGAATCATTCTCATCCATTAGGAGGTTCGTCAAAATCCCAAGACGAATGTTTAGGGAGCCATGGTAGACCACTTGTATGTGATAATGGAGAGAATGAGCTTTGTTCCATTACAGGCTACAAAAAATATCGAAATAACTTTGAGATAGTTTAAAGTACACATAAAAAGCTACAACTCTATTGGAATATGATGATATTTGTATATTTTAATGGTATAGCATATACCAAACAAATATATTCAACAAGAAAATAATCTGTTGAAATAAAGTGGGTGGGGTAATATATATTTTGATTATTTCACATTATTTAATTGTTTATATCTTCAATATTGTTATTACATTGTCCACAAATATTCTAGGATGGAAAACCAAAGATAATAAGATGAAGTTTTGCTGTGTAACTTAAATAAATTATGAAATATGCAAAGTTATATTTTCAAACTTGGCTGCCATTTTGATGACGTCATAGATCGGTCCAGTTGCGGATCTCGGACTGGTGACATGTATTTTTGTGACCTTCAGACAAAGTCAAACAGTTTGGTATATGTGGCCATCTTTTTTCTGATCGCACGGGATCCCAGTTCTACATACACTACTACATGTCAGTCCAGAAAACAGAAATATATACAGACAGATGTACACAATTTAGTATTAGATAACATTTCTGCTGTATGCTTTATTCCGTTGAAAGGTACTGTCAAGATTTGTACTTCCCACAAAACTATCTGCAGCATTAACACACATTGTGTGTGGTTATATTTTCTAGTGTTTTTGATCATGTAGTCAATTTAACATGTAATTATGCTAAATGTAATTCTGCTTAAGACTGTACTAGGAGAGGGGGAGGAATGTTGCACAGTTCAGTACCTCTTAGCAGACAGAATTAACCAAGCCTGCCGTTACTGTGCTTGGTTGCATTCTGTGCTTTCAAAGGATCTTCTAGATTTTACTTGAGTATTACCTTTACCTTATATTAGTTTTTTCCTAATTTTCAGTATTTCTTTGAGACAGTTAGTAACCTTATGAAACCAGACAATGAGGAAGCATGGTCCAAAGTAAGAAAGTTTTTCTCATGAAATGCTAGATAGCTTTGCACTTTGATATTTGCCTATAGTCTGTTATGTTGCAGGTAGTTTAAAATTGTTACTGGGCCCCTACTTTTGGTGGAATCCCTGTAATAACCACTCTGTCCATCTGTCTGTCTGTGTCTCTGTCTGTTTCCAGGCACCTTTTGTCTGAGTCACAACTTCGGAAATATTCAAGGGATTTTGTTAAATGGACATTTATTCAAACTGCATACACACTACATGATACAAAGGAAAAGAGAAATGTACAAGAATCATAACTCTATCTTGCTTTGTTTTTAATTGCGTCTCCCTAGTCAAATTCACTTTTAACACTGTTGTCTGGAAAATAACTCTTAACTTGTCAGAAGGGATTTTGTTGAAATTTTTACACAATAATACAGGACATTGAGAGAAACTACATTGTACAAAAGTCATAGATCTGCCTTGCTTACTTTTTGAATTATCTCTCTTGATTTAACTAACTCGTCTAGGGCATAATTATCAAATGCTGAATGTAATTTAGTCAAACTGCATACAATGACAGAGGACACAAATGGAAAGTGCAGTGTACAAGAACCACAACTCCACCTTTTTTAATTATCCCCTATATCAAATTAAGTGTTCTGGGCCATAACTCTAAAAGCTGAATACAAAAGAAGGCATTGAGGAAAAGTGCAATGTACAAGAACCATAACTATCTTTCCCACTTTTTATATTATATCTTGCTTTTAGGATCGATGAATGACCGCCGTCCATTCGTTCACATTTAGTTTGTTTACACTAGCATTCACAATTTTGAAGCAATCTTAATCAAACTTGGTGACAATGTTTTTTGGTCACAAGACCTTGTTTGAGTTTGATTATGGGCTAGATCGGATCAGTATGTCCAGAGTTATGTGCCCTTGATTGACAAAATTTGCTATATTTCACCTTGTTTACACTCTAGCATCTTCATTTCTTCACCAATCATAATCATATTTATATAGAATGTGTATGACTTCAAGATCTTGGATGAGTTCGATTATGAGCAAAATCGGTCTGGTAGGACCAGCGTTATGTGCCCATGATTTACAAAAATTACTGTATTTTATGTTGTTTACACTCTAGCACCTTCATTTCTTCACCAATCCAAAACATATTTACAAAGTATATGTATTGTCATAAGATCTTGGACGAGTTTAATTTTGAACAAAATCAGACAAGTAGGACCAGAGTTATGGGCCCTTGATTTTGCAAAAATCCCTATATTTTACCTTGTTTACACCATAACACCTTCATTCCTTCTGCAATCCAAATCATATTTACACAGAATGTGTATGAGCATAAAATCTCAGATGAGTTCGATTATGAGTGAAATCTGACCATTAGGACTAGAGTTACTCGCCCTTGATATTACAGAAATTGCTATATTTCAAAGGAAAATCTTGTTAACACTATAGAGTCCACAGTTAAAGTTTGAAACTCATGAGAATTGGTCAGAATGTTTGTCTTGATGACCTCTAGTCAAATTCGCAACTGGGTCATGTGGGGTCAAAAACAAGTTCACACAGTCAAATCAAAGGAAAAGCTCTAGAGGCCACATTTATGACCATTTCTTTTTGAACCTTGGTCAGAATGTTTATCTTGATGACTTCTAGGTCAAGTTCGAATCTGGTATCTGGAGTCAAAAACTAGGCCACCCAGTCAGAAATCAAAGAAAAACCTTGTGTATGCAATAGGGGTTGCACTTTACACTGGATCTTCATGAAATTCGATCAGAATGTTCATCTTGATGAAATCTAGGTCAAGTTTAAAAATGTGTCATCCTGGTTCAAAAACTAGGTCACCCGGTCAAATCAAAGAAAAACCTTGTGTCTGCAATAGGGACTGCATTTTTAACTGGATATTCGTGGAATGTGATCAGAATGTTTGTCTTGATCAAATCTAGGTCAAGTTTGAATATAAGTCATTTGGGAACAAAAAGTAGGTCACTCTGTCAAATCAAAGAAAAACTTGGTGTGTGAAATTTGATCAGAATAATCTTCTTGATGAAATCTAGGTCAAGTTTGAATGAAAGGAAAACTGTGTGTATGCAATAGGGGCTGCATTTTTCATTGAATATTGTGGAATTTGATCAGAATGTTTGTCTTGGTAAAATCTAGGTCAGCTTTGAATATGGGTCATGTGGGGTCAAAAACTAGGTCACCTGGTCAAATCAAAGAAAAACTGTGTGTGTGCAATAGGGGCTGCATTTTTCACTGGATATTGCGAAATTCGATAAGAATGATCTTCTTGATGAAATATAGGTCAAGTTCGAATATGGGTCATCTGGGGTCAAAGACTAGGTCACCTGGTCAAATTTAAGAAAAACCTTGTGTATGCAAGATTCTTTGTCTTGATCAAATCTAGGTCAAGTTTGAATATAGGTCATCTGGGAACAAAAATTAGGTCACTCTGTCAAATCAAAGAAAAACTTGGTGTGTGCAATAGGGGCTGCATTTTTCATCTGATATGCATGAAACTTGGTCAGAATGTTTGTCTCCATAAAATCTCGGACGTGTTTTTATCTGGGTCAAAAACTATATCACCAAGTCAAATCAAAGAAAAAGCTTGTTTACAATCTAGGGCCCACATTTTTAATTCAATCTTCATAAAACTTGGTCAGAATGTTTGTTATCACAAAATCTTGGAGAGTTTTGGATCTGGGTTACGTGGGGTCAAAAACTACGTCACTAGGTCAAATCAGAGGAAAAGCTTGTTTGCACTGTAGAGGCCACTTTTTTGCTTCAATCTTCAGGAATCTTTGTTAGAATATTCGTCTCTATGAATTCTTGGACAAATTATAATCTGGGTCATGTGGGGTCAAAAACTAGGTCAATAGATCAAATCAAAGAAAATGCTTATTTACACTCAAGAGGCCACTTTTTTGCTCTAATCTTAATGAAGATTGGTCAGAATATTTGTTTCCATGAAATCTCAGATGGGTTAAAAATTGGGTCAGTTTTGGTCAAAATCTAGGTCACTAGGCCAAATTGAAGAAAAATCTTGTTTAAACTCTAAAGGCCACAATTTTGCTCCAATCTTCATGAAACTTGATCAGAATGTTTATCTCATCTAAAACTCGAATAAATTTGAAACTGGGTCATGTGGATTAAAAAACTGAGTCACTAGGTCAAACCTGGTTACACTGTTATGGTGTGTTACTCAGGTGAGCGACCTAGGGCCATCTTGGCCCTCTTGTTTAATTTACTTGGGACTGAATAACTCCAAAACTAACAAAGGGATTTTATTGAACTTTCACACAACAGAGGGCATTTATATGTCCAGTGCACAAGAACCATAACTCTGTTTGCTTACTTTTTGAATTGTCTCATTATCAAAGTTCCTCTAAAAGCGCTGAAGGAAATTTAATTAAACAGAATACATGATTAAGGGATATTGAGAAGAAGAACCTTAACTCTATTTTGTGTCACTTGTCTGTTAACCCCCTTTATCTTTTTATTACAAGTCAAGTAAAGTCTTGGAGTTTATAGGCTGAAACATATTTACATGTCCATCACCAAGTCACATGTTTGACATAGGTATGGTATGAGAACAAACATGCAAAAATGCAGCAAGAATTAGCAAGTTTACAGTTATAACTATCAGAGATCTTAGTCTAACTGTTGCAAGATATATAAGTCATATTATACACTGGGACCCCGTTATAATGCTGTCGTCGGGGTCCAAGGTTCGAGACCCGCGGATCTAGCGGGGTTAAATTTATAACGCGGGTTGCTCGTATCAGCGGTATATGCAATACCCCACCCACCGGCAACGTATTTTGGACGCTGTTTTTTGTTAATAAGAAATAAGAATTGTATTAATGGGACATTTATTTACCTTAAATGCTACTGAAAAATACATTAAAACAATTATAACGCTGTGTCATCTTCTCATTTTGTCGTGATTCTAAAAGAAAGTTGGATTTGTGTATCCCGGAAGTAAACATATATAACGCTGTGTGAGGAGTGCACTGTTGTGAGTATTACATATGCAATGCAATTGCACTGGGGGTTTTGTAACTAAAAGAGAAAAAACGCGGACAGTCTTAAAAAATTTAATTTTGAATACATGAAGAAAATCGATAAATAAGATAGAAAATTTTTAAATCACCATCGTTGATGTACGATATTAAAAAGGGAGCACATTCTCAGTATGGCTTTCAATGCGTCGAATCTTCGTTAATTCCGATGAAATGAGTTTGATGATTACGAAAAACGGCTGCAGTTTATTACAAAACTGGGCCTGTTGTACGATTTTTTATTCACTCAAGTGATCATGTCATCTGCTTAATTGGTGCAAACTTAAATGGTTTGATAGTTGACTGACCAACATTACACATTTGTTATGCAAACAATCTAATTTTGACACGGTACTGATTGCCTAATTGTCACATGTCTACATGTATTCAAACTTCAACAAAGGCGATACGCAAACAAGTAAGCTAGCAGACAATTATTGATTTTTGTCACAGTTGTCATGGCAAAAGTGTTAAAAGTACAAAGTAACATCTGCGGACTCGGTTTTTGTTGGTTTTATTTGTTGTTTTTTTACCTCGAAAATTCCGGAGCCAAGAGCCTACCACGTTATAACGAATACCGCGGTATATCAAGTAGCATTATAACGGGTTTCGAGTGTACTTGTCATACAGTTATAACTATCAGAGATCTTAGTCTAACTGTTGCAAGATATATAAGTCATATTATACTTGTCATACAGATTACTGAAGAAATCATAAAAAGGGGCAGTGTTTAGGAACCATAACTATTTCTTAACATAATTATTCCCCTTTGTTAGTTTGGTCCGACATGGCTTGCTGATAGCGAACTTTCTTACACATTTATATAATGTGTTCCAATGCAGTAGGCAGTTAGGCTACAATTATATAAAGAAAATATTTTGATTTGGCTATTGATCTGAGTATTAATGTTCTAGTGTATATTTTATTTTGGAAAATACTTACTGCTTGGGAATAATGGAGAACATCACAGAGCTGTGAGTAGATTTTGTATGCTAATGGAAGATGATATTAAGTGTATGTGTATGAAAATGAAAAAGAGATAAGGATATGTGCCTAGAGTTTCTGTTATATTTTACCATAGTATTACTTTTGTGTCTTCAGTATTGTGATATCAAAAATAGAAATATCTGAAATAAAATTGTGCTATTTCATTCTTGTAATTAAGTAATATGGATACTTGAATACTCTTGCAACATTTTAGAATGATAATCATATACACATTGTATGCAGTATAAAATTATATATTGTGAATTGTTTTGTTTGTTTGTTTGTTTATTTAGACATGCTTCTGTTACAGGCAGGTGTTGAGGGAAGTGAAATGCTAGATATTGTTGATAAATACATGGCTTTATTACAAGAAATTACGTGCAGCGGCCTGAACACTGGAGAAGTCAATCAAATAGAAAAGAACCATCTTTGTACGAATGAATCCTTTGATATGAAGTTAAAAAAACACTGTTTTCAACTGCAAATCTTTACTAACACAACATTTTGTTCAAGATTTTAGAATATTTCTTTATTCACCTCTTAAAAGAAAAATTAAAATTTAGTTTCAGTTAGGCGGCAGGGCACATAATATATTGGCATAAAATGATGCAAACTTTACGTGTATCTGTGGAATCATTCAGCATAGAATCATTCAGTATAGATAGGCTTATCCAACTTTTATAATTCTAATAGTTTTCTGATTATTTTTAAGATTATTAGGAAGACTTAACAAAGTATATGGAGAGCTATCCTACTCGGCCCGGTGTCTGCATCCTTGCGGCGTCCTCGCCTTGATTAAATTTTGATGCACTTTTTCTTTATCTCAGTAACTAGGTGATGGACTTGCTTTAAACTCACCCACATCATATGACACAAGAGCCATAACTCTTGCATCAGTATTTCATGAATTATCCCCCTTTTTTAGCTCAATGCTCAGGTGAGTTTTTCTGATCACTCAAGTTTGTCGTCTGTCTGTCGTTTGTCGGTCTGTCAACATTTAGCTTGTGTATGCGATAGAGGCTGTATTTTTCAACTGATAAGTATGAAATGTAGTCAGATTGATCTTCATGAATTTTGGTCAGAATAATTACCTTGATAAAAATCTAGGGCGAGTTTGAAAATGGGTCATTTGTGGTCAAAAACTAGGTCACTAGGTCAAATAAAAAAAACAACTTGTGTATGCGATAGAGGCTGTATTTTTAGCCCACCATCTGATGATGGTGGGCCAGTCAAATCACTCTGCGTCCGTGGTCCATCATCCTTCCGTCCGTCCTTCCGTCAGTCCTTCCATCCGTTAACAATTTCTCGTTATCGCATCTCCTCAGAAACTACCAGGGGGATTTTGACCAAACTTTGTCAGAATGATGTATTGGCACCCTAGTTGTGTCCCCCTGAAAATCAGACTGGTTCAACAATTTTTTATTGAGTTATGGCCCTTTGTTTATTTCTATAATTTACATAGATTTATATAGGGAAAAACTTTGAAAATCTTCTTGTCCAAAACCACAGAGCCTAGGGCTTTGATATTTGGTATGAAGCATCATCTAGTGGTCCTCTAGCAAGATGATTCAAATTACTTCCCTGGGGTCTAATATGGCCCCGCATGGGGGTCACATGGTTTATATAGACTTATATAGGGAAAAACTTTGAAAAACCTCTTGTTCAAAACCACAGGGCCTAGGGCTTTGATATTTAGTATGTGACATCATCTAGTGGTCTTCTACTAAGATTGTTCAAATTATCTCCCTAGGGTCAAATATGGCCCCACCCCGGGGGTCACATGGTTTACATAGACTTATATAGGGAAAAACTTTGAAAATCTTCTTGTCCAAACCACAAAGCACTGAAAAAAACTTTGACCTTGACATTGACCTAGTGACCTACTTTCACATTTTTAAAGTTACAGGCTTCAAATTTGGACCACATGCATAGTTCTGTGTTCCGAAATAAAATTTGCCCTTGATTTTGACCTAGTGACCTACTTTCACATTTCTCGAGCTACAGCTTTCAAATTTGGACCACTTGCATAGTTTTGTGTACCAAAATGAACTTTGACCTTAAGATTGACCTAGTGACCTACTTTCACATTTCTGTAGCTACAGGCTTCAAATTTAGACCACATGCATAGGATTGTGTACCGAAACAAACTTTGACCTTGACATTGACCTAGTGACCTACTTTCACATTTTTGAAGGTACAGGCTTTAAATTTGGACCAAATGCATAGATTTGTGTTCTGAAGTGTAATTTGACCTTGATTTTGACCTAGTGACCTACTTTCACATTTCTCAAGCTACAGCTTTCAAATTTGGACCACTTGCATAGTTTTGTGTACCGAAATAAACTTTGACCTTAAGATTGACCTAGTGAGCTACTTTCAAATTTCTCAAACTACAGCCTTCAAACTTGATGCACATGCATAGTTTTGTGTACAAAGAACTTTGTCCATGAAATTGATCTAGTGACCTACTTTCACATTTCTCAAGCTACAGCTTTCGAATTTGGACCACATGCACAGTTGTGTACGGAAATGAAATTTGACCTTGAGCTAGTCAATAAGTCTTGAAAATTGGAACACTCAAAAATGGCACATTGGTGGGCGCCAAGATCACTCTGTGATCTCTTGTTCAATTAATCTTCATGAATTTTGGTCAGAATGATTACCTTGATGAAATCCAGGCCGAGTTTGAAAACGGGTCATCTGGGGTCAAAAAATTAGGTCACTAGGTCAAATAAAAAAAACATTGTGTATGCAATAGAGGCTATATTTTCTAATTAATCTTCCTGAAATTAAGTCAGAATGATTGCCTTGATGATATCTAGATCAAAATTGAATATGGGTCATCTAGGGTCAAAAAAAGGTCACTAGGTCAAATCGAAGAAAACCCTTGTGTATGCGATAGAGGCTGTATTTTTCAACTGATCTTCATGAAATTTGGTCAGAATATTGCCATGATAAAATCTACGTTAAGTTTGATTATGGGTCATCTTGGATCAAAAAGTAGGTCACTAGGTCAAATTAAATAAAACCCTTTTGTATGCAGTGAGGCTGTATTTTTCAATTGATCTTCATGAAATTTGGTCAGAATGATTGCGTTGATGAAATCTAGGTCAAGTTTGAATATGGGTTATCTAGGGTTAAAAACTAGGTCACTAGGTTAAATCAAAGAAAAACCTTGTGTATGCGATAGAGGCTAATTATTTCAACTGATCTTTATGAAATTTTACAGAATGGTTGCCTTGATGGAGTCTAGGTCAGGTTCAAATATGGGTAGTCTGGGGTTAAAAACTAGGTCACCAGGTCAAAGAAAAACCTTGTGTATGCGATAGAGGCTGTATTTTTCAATTGATCTTCATGAAATTTGGTCAGAATGATAGCCTTGATGAAATCTAGGTCAAGTTCGAATATGGGTTATCTGGGCTCAAAAACTAAGTCACTAGGTCAAATCAAAGAAAATACTTATTTATACTCAAGATTTTGCTCCAATTTTAATGATAATTGGTCAGAATTTTTTTTTCCATGAAATCACTAGGTCAAACATGTTTACACTGTTATTGTGTGTTATGGTGTGTTTCTCAGGTGAGCGACCTAGGGCCATCTTGGCCCTCTTGTACTTAGAATTTCCGTTTAAAGTTTTGGTGCATTTCCACTTTATCTCTAAATGGATTTGATTCAAACTTATAATTTTTCCATATCATCGCCAGCATCATCTGACACAAGAGCCATAACTCTTGCACCAATATTTCATGAATAGTCCCCCTTTTTTACTCTGTTATTAGATTTAATTCAGGCTTATGATATTTGTTCCACATTTTCACGAATATCATGTGACACAAGGGCCATTTTGCTACACTTTCTCTATATCTTTGTAATAATTTAATAGATTTGATTCAAACATAAATCATTGTCCTCATTTGACTCTTTCATGAATTATATCCCCCCTATTAGTATAGGTGGATGGTCAAGCGTCCAGTGTCCTTCGTCCGTCATCCTGGATCCTGCATCAACGTTTTTAGTCCACCATCATCAGATGGTAGGCTATTCAAATCACTCTGCGTCCGTGGTCTGTCGTCCTTCCGTCCGTTAACAATTTCTCATTATCACATCTCCTCAGAAACTACCAGGGGGATTTTGACCAAACTTTGTCAGAATGATGTATTGGTACCCTAGTTGTATCCCCCTGAATATCAGACTGGTTCAACAATTTTTAGTGAGTTATGGCCCTTTGTTTATTTCTATAATTTACATAGATTTATATAAGAAAAAATCTTCTTGTCCAAAACCGCATCATCTAGTGGTTCTTTACCAAGTTTGTTCAAATTATCCCCCTAAGGTCAAATATGGCCCCGCCCTGGGGGTCACATGGTTCATATAGACTTATATAGGGAAAAGCTTTTAAAATCTTCTTGTCCATAACCTACAACATTCAAATTTAGACCACATGTATGGTTTTGAGTGGCAAGATGAACCTTGACATGAGTTGACCTTGATTTTGACCTAGTGACCTACTTTCACATTTTTGTAGCTACAGCCTTCAAATTTGGACCACATGCATAGTTTTGTGCACTGAAAAAACCTTTGACCTTGACATTGACCTAGTGACCTACTTTCACATTTTTGAAGGTACAGGCTTCAAATTTGGACCATATGCATAGTTTCGTGTTCCGAAATGAAATTTGACCTTGATATTGAACTAGTGACCTAATTTCACATTTCTCAAGCTACAGCCTTCAAATTTGAACCACATGCATAGTTTTGTTTACCGAAACAAACTTTGACCTTTACATTGACCTAGTGACCTACTTTCACATTTTTGAAGGTACAGGCTTCAAATTTGGACCACATGCATAGTTCTGTGTTCCGAAATAAAATTTGACCTTGATTTTGACCTAGTGACCTACTTTCACATTTCTCGAGCTACAGCCTTCAAATTTGGACCACTTGCATAGTTTTGTGTACCAAAATGAACTTTGACCTTAAGATTGACCTAGTGACCTACTTTCACATTTCTGTAGCTACAGGCTTCAAATTTAGACCACATGCATAGGATTGTGTACCGAAACAAACTTTGACCTTGACATTGACCTAGTGACCTTCTTTCACATTTTTGAAGGTACAGGCTTCAAATTTGGACCACATGCATAGTTCTGTGTTCCGAAATAAAATTTGACCTTGATTTTGACCTAGTGACCTACTTTCACATTTCTCGAGCTACAGCCTTCAAATTTGGACCACTTGCATAGTTTTGTGTACCGAAATGAACTTTGACCTTAAGATTGACCTAGTGACCTACTTTCACATTTCTGTAGCTACAGGCTTCAAATTTAGACCACATGCATAGGATTGTGTACCGAAACAAACTTTGACCTTGACATTGACCTAGTGACCTTCTTTCACATTTTTGAAGGTACAGGCTTTAAATTTGGACCACATGCATAGATTTGTATTCTGAAGTGTAATTTGACCTTGATTTTGACCTAGTGACCTACTTTCACATTTCTCAAGCTACAGCTTTCAAATTTGGACCACTTGCATAGTTTTGTATACCGAAATAAACTTTGACCTTAAGATTGACCTAGTGACCTACTTTCAAATTTCTCAAATGACAGCCTTTAAACTTGATGCACATGCATAGTTTTGTGTACAAAGAACTTTGTCCTTTAAATTGATCTAGTGACCTACTTTCACATTTCTCAAGCTACAGATTTCGAATTTGGACCACATGCACAGTGTTGTGTACGGAAATGAAATTTGACCTTGAGCTAGTCAGTAAGTCTTGAAATTTGGAACACTCAAAAATGGCACATTGGTGGGCGCCAAGATCACTCTGTGATCTCTTGTTACTTAAACATCTTAACTTCTGAAACTGCTGGTCAGAATTACACAAAGCTTGGTTAGTAGCATCCTGGCATGGATCTTTACCAAGTTTGTTCAAATGGTTCACCTTGGCCCCATTTAGGGGTCACCAGAGCTAAAAATAGAAAAACCTTTAAACAATTTCTTCTCAGCTGCTTGATGGATCTTCATCAAACTTGGTTTGTAGCATAATTATAAGGTCCTCTCTCAATTTTGTTCAAATGGGGGCACTTTAACCCTTTTAGGGGCTGATAGAGCTAAAACTAGAAATACCTTTAAACAACTTCTTCCCATTAGGCGCAAGTAGAGTTAAAAATAGAAAAACCTTAAAATGCCTTCTTCCTATGAACCATAACAATAATGAACTGCTGGATTGAACTTCATCAAATTTAGTCTGTAGCATCATTATAAAGTCCATTCCCAAATTTTTTCAAGTGGGGTGGGGCACTTGGCCACTTTTGGGGGCCACTAGAGCCAAAAAATAGAAAAAAGCCTTCAAATGACTTCTTCTGATGAATGGTTGGATGTATCTTCATCCGACTTGGCCTGTAGCATCATTGTAAGGTTGCTTTCCCAAATTTGGGCAGTTGGCCTCTTTTAGAGGCCATTAGAGCTAAATATAGAATAACCTTTTAAAATTGGATCTTCAGTAAACTTGGTTTATAGCATCATTATAAGGTTTTCTCTCAATTTTGTTCAAATGGGGGCTGTCAGCCCTTTTTAAGGGGCTGCTACAGCTAAAAATGGAAATGCATTTAAATGACTTCTTCTCATGAAATGCTGGATGGATCATCATCAAACTTGGTTATAAGGCCCTCTCCCAAAATTGTTAAGTGGTGGTGTTTGGCTCGTTTAGGGACCGCTAGAGATAAAAATAGAAAAAAGCCTTTAAACGACTTCTTCTGATGAATGGCTGGATGGATCTTCATCAGACTTGTCTTGTAGCATCATTGTAAGGTCCCTTTCCCAAATTTGTTCAAATTGGGGCACTTGGCCTCTTTTAGGGACCATTAGAGCTAAAAATAGAATAACCTTTAAATGACTTCTTCTCATGAACAATTTGATGTATCTTCATTAAACTTGGTAGTATCATTGTAATGGTTCTGCATGGTCCATTTTACTAAATGGATTTGATTCAAACTTAAAAATTGTTCCACATTGTCACCCAGATCATATGACAAAAGATCTGGAACCAGTTTTTAGTTCACCTGAACATTGTTCAGGGTGAGCTATTAGTATAGGTGGATGGTCCGTCGCAGAGCTGTCAAAGCCTGAAGGTGTGTAAGAGTGAGATGGGGGTTCCAAGGGTGTGGGGGTGCTCCTTGGTTAGGGGGTCCCCAGAAGCTGTAGATGCCCGGAGATTGATTTTGGCTATTTTTTCATAAAAAATTTGCACTACATTCAGACTTCAAAGATACTAATTTTAGGTCACAAAGGTATAGAGAACAGACAATCAAAGACAACCATTCTTTAATTAGAACATGTAGCCTTCAAAACAGGACAGTATCTAAGTAAACCATATTTTACACAATACTGTACTAGCAAAATACTGTCTACTTCCAGTTTACTGGTGCTGCTTGTTATACTCCCATGTGACTTTCTTGGAACATTCAACAGAGCTTTTACATTGATTGTATTTATGTGATGGTTCCTTATTGTTCAGTTTTACTGTTAAAATAGAGCTCAGAGATCCATCTGTTTTGAGAGATGCACGAAAGTCTGTCTTATTCATATGAACTAAGCTAAAAACATGCTCTTCTTCTGCATTACTATGAGGCAAAACTAACACAAGCATTGCAACCTTGAAAAGTATTTGCAATCTAGAGTGCATATGTAACCTCCATATAACATCCATTAGTGTACTGAGTAAGTTTTTTTTATATGCTGCAGCTCTCCAGCAAACCTTTTTGTTTTTGCCATTTTTGGCGACGACAGACCTGGATTTTTTTTTTCCTACTCATCTTAACTTTTTATTTGGTCGCACTCGATTAACTTCATGCAAAAATCGGAGATGCCCTGGGATGTTGCGTAGAGGCTCTTGGTTAAAAATTTGATGCTACTTGTCAATATTACGAGGAAATATTCGAGAACATCTTGAAGTGCTATTTATTAGACCTGTACTCGGGGCGTTGAATTCTTCATGTGAGGAAGCCATCCAGCTGGCTTACGGAAGGTCGGTGGTTCTACTCAGGTGCCCGCTCGTGATGAAATAATGCTTCCTCCACCATTAGAGCTGGAAAGTCGCCATATGACCTATCATGTGTCAGTGCGACGTTAAATCCAAAAAAAAAAAAAAACTAGATCTGTGTGGATGGTTGTTTTTAAACGTTTTGTTGCGACGATCATGTAAACATCACAACAAAAAAGTGAATCGGCCATCCAGCATATACCGACTTAGGGCGTACTTGTTTGGAACAGCATACACTAAATAAGCGTCATTGGTTACTTCCGCCAAACTCCACACAGGAGTTACTTCCCTTCCGCTATCTCTACCTATAGGTAAGAGAGATCACTGCATAGGAGATTGTACTTTCGCTTGTAAACGGACGTGTTGTATGGCAGTAACCAGGATCACGTATATGATAAAACATTTGAAAACCGTAAAATTTAGCTGTTTTAGATTAATATTGATTATTTCAGGTACAGCTCTTAATTAGGCCATACCAAATTGATCAATAGTTCTTCGGAAAATTTTCAAAAAAAATAGGAGCGAGTGAGCGAATTTTTTTTTTTTTCTCAATTTTTATTTTTTCAGAGGCGGGTAGATTTTACATGGAGCGAGTGGGTGTTTTTTGTTTTGTTTTTTTTCTAGCTTGGACCCTTGAGAATGCAGTTATCATTGTACATGAAGTTAATATTTCTTTAGAAATAACACATAAATCAATTATTAACAGTGTGACAATCACAGTAGATAGCCTTTCTGTATGTTTTAAAGACTACAATTCATGTCATGATTTTGCAAATTAATTCTTGCCAAAATTCACTGAATCACTTTTTTTAGCTCACCTGTCACAAAGTGACAAGGTGAGCTTTTGTGATTGCGCGGTGTCCATCGTCCGTCCGTGCGTCAGTGCGTCCGTGCGTGCGCCCGTAAACTTATGCTTGTGACCACTCTAGAGGTCACATTTTTCATGGGATCTTTATGAAAATTGGTCAGAATGTTCATTTTGATGATATCTAGGTCTAGTTTGAAACTGGGTCACGTGCCCTCAAAAACTAGGTCAGTAGGTCTAAAAATAGAAAAACCTTGTGACCTCTCTAGAGGCCATATATTTCACAAGATCTTCATGAAAATTGGTCAGAATGTTCTTCTTGATGATATCTAGGTCAAGTTCGAAACTGGGTCACGTGCCCTCAAAAACTAGGTCAGTAGGTCTAAAAATAGAAAAACCTTGTGACCTCTCTAGAGTCCAAATATTTCACAAGATCTTCATGAAAATTGGTCAGAACGTTCACCTTGATGATATCTAGATCAAGTTCTAAACTGGGTCACGTGCCATCAAAAACTAGGTCAGTAGGTCAAATAATAGAAAAACCTTGTGACCTCTCTGGAGGCCATATTTTTCATGGGATCTGTATGAAAGTTGGTCTGAATGTTCATTTTGATGATATCTAGGTCAAGTTCAAAACTGGGTCACGTGCGGTCAAAAACTAGGTTAGTAGGTCTAAAAATAGAAAAACCTTGTGACCTCTCTAGAGGCCATATATTTCATGAGATCTTCATGAAAATTGGTCAGAACGTTCATCTTGATGATATCTAGGTCAGGTTCGAAAGTGGGTCATGTGCCATCAAAAACTAGGTCAGTAGGTCAAATAATAGAAAAACCTTGTGACCTCTCTAGAGGCCATATTTTTCATGGGATCTGTATGAAAATTGGTCTGAATGTTCATCTTGATGATATCTAGGTCAAGTTTGAAACTGGGTCAACTGCGGTCAAAAACAAGGTCAGTAGGTCTAAAAATAGAAAATCCTTGTGACCTCTCTGGAGGCCATACTTGTGAATGGATCTTCATGAAAATTGGTCAGAATGTTCACCTTGATGATATCTAGATCAAGTTTGAAACTGGGTCACGTGCCTTAAAAAACTAGGTCAGTAGGTCAAATAATAAAAAAAACCTTGTGACCTCTCTAGAGGCCATACTTTTCATGGGATCTGTATGAAAGTTGGTCTGAATGTTCATCTTGATGATATCTAGGTCAAGTTTGAAACTGGGTCAACTGCGTTAAAATAACTAGGTCAGTAGGTCTAAAATTATTAAAATCTTTTGACCTCTCTAGAGGCCATATTTTTCAATGGATCTTCATGAAAATTGATCTGAATGTTCACCTTGATGATATCTAGGTCAGTTTCGAAACTGGGTCACGTGCGGTCAAAAACTAGCCCAGTAGGTATAAAAATAGAAAAACCTTGTGACCTCTCTAGGGGCCATATTTTTCATGAGATCTTCATGAAAATTGGTGAGAATGTTCACCTTGATGATATCTAGGTAAAGTTCAAAACAGGGTCACGTACCTTCGAAAACTAGGTCAATAGGTCAAATAATAGAAAAACCTTGTGACCTCTTTAGAGACCATATTTTTCAATGGACCTTCATGAAAATTGGTCAGAACTTTTATCTTGATAATACCTAGGTCAAGTTCAAAACTAGGTCACTATGTCAAATAATAGAAAAAAACGACGTCATACTCAAAACTGGGTCATGTGGGAAGAGGTGAGCGATTCAGGACCATCATGGTCCTCTTATTTATTTTGTATCTATAATTACTAAGGGATGAGTGTCTTATTTTTAATTTTGATTTTTCTACATCAATCTGAAGGCATGCCTATTTAATGGCAGAGAATGAGGAATATTTGAGACAAAACAGCCACCTGAGTGGACTAACATATCTTCTGAAACGCAGTAAGGTGGCTTCAACACATGAGCAATTTTGTGCCCCTAGTGAAACCCCAACCCATCGAGGTGAGGGGAAAGTAATAAACCACTTGACCAGTGAGTCCAGAGTTGGGCATACAAATGCTTTGACATTGCTCGAATCCCATTGGAATAATTTCTTAACAGATCAGGCCAGCTTAAGTCTTTTTAGTAGATGTTCATTTCAGTCAAAAATGGTAACAGACGGACAAAGAATGATCCCAACATGCATCCCCCCACCCCTCTTAAAAGTGTTATTTATTGTGATTTGATTGACATAGAAATTGGGGAGGTCTGTTCTTTTCAGTTTCTTTCTTTGAATCAATTCACAGCCAATTAATATACAAACAGGGAAAATTGGGGTTATAAAAGGACAGATTTTGTTAAAAATTATTTTATATATACACTACTTATTTGAAAAGCTAAACAATTTTTAAATTGACTAAATGCATTTTGATAGAATATCTGACTGCTGTACTAAAAAAGTTAGGATCTGTCAACAAACTTTTTTTTTTAAGGTATAGGTCCATGTTTCGGAGAAAGAAGTTCGAACGTCATCAAATCATAGAAAGAAAGCATTGTTTTACTTAAAAATTTAACAGCTTATAAAACATTTTTATTATTCTACAAAACCATTGTCAATTTACGAATATGTAGTTAAAGGGAAAGGGGGATTTGCATAAAAGGGGGCCACTGTTCTGGACATTCAGCCCTTTTAAAAAACTCCCCATTTTTGCCCACCTGCACAAAGTGACAAGGGGGGTTTTTTGTGTTTCCGGCGGCTCCGCGCCGCCCCGTCCCGCCGTGCGGCGTCCGGCCCCTTCCGTAAACTTTTGCTTGTACCACTCGAGGTCACATTTTTCAGGGGATCTTTAGAAAGTTGGTCAGAATGTTCACCTTGTGATATCTAGTCAAGTTCAAAACTGGCCCACGTGCCATAAAAAACTAGGTCATGGGTCTAAAAAAAAAAACCCTTGTGACCTCTCAAAGGGGGCCATATTTTTCACAAGACTTCATAAAATTTGGTCAAATTTTTCCCCTTTGATGATACTGGAAATTCGAAACGGGGTCACGTGGGTCAAAAACTGGGTCGTAGGTCTAAAAAAAAAAAACCCTTGTGACCTCCTGAGGCCATATTTTCATAAAGTTTTCATGAATTTGGGTCGAATGTTCACCTTGAGTACTAGGTAAAGTTCGAAACTGGCACAAGGGTCAAAAACTAGGTCATTAGGTCTAAAAATAAAAAAAAACCTTTTAACCTCTCTAGAGGCCATTTTCTCAATGGATCTTCATGAAAATTGGTCAAAAGTTCACCTTGTGTATCTAGGTCAATTCAAAACGGGGTCCGGGGTTAAAAACTGGGGTCAGTAGATCTAAAAAAAAAAAAACCTTGTGCCCCTTTTTAAGGGGCCATATTTTCATGAGATCTTCTGAATATTGGTCAAAATGTTCACCTTGATGATACTAGGCAATTTTCGATACTGGGTCAGTTGGACAAAAACTGGTCAGTAGGTCTAAAAAAAAAACCTTGTGACCTCTCTAGAGGCCTATTTCTCAAGGGATCTTCTAAATTGGTCAAAATTTCCCTTGATCTATCTGGGTCAAGTTCGAAACTGGGTCACGTGCGGTCAAAAACTGGGTCATAGTCTAAAAATAAAAAACCTTGTGACCTCTCTGACCCAAATTTTTTTTCAAGGGATCTTCAAAAAATTGGGTCAGAAGTTTACCTTGAGATATCAGATAAAAGTTCAAACTGGGTCACGGGGGGTTAAAACAGGTCGTAGATCTAAAAAAGAAAAACCTTGTGACCTTCTAAGGCCATATTTTTCAGAGATTTTCATGAATATGGTCAAAATTTTTCATCTTGGATATCTGGGCAGTTCAAAACTGGTCCGTGGGGCAAAAACTAGGTCATGGGTCAAAAATAAAAAAAACCTTGTGACCTCTCTAGAGGCCTATTTTAAATGGATCTTCATGAAAACTGGGGGAAAAATGTTCACTTGATAATCAGGTCAGGTTCGAAAACGGGGTCTGTGCGATAAAAAACTAGTCATGGGTCGAAAAAAAAAAAAACCCTTGTGCCCCCTCTCTAGAGGCCATATTTTTCACGAGATCTTCATAAAAATTTGGGTGAAATTTTCCCCTTTGATGATATCTAGGTCAATTTAAAAGGGTCGGTGCCTTCAAAAACTGGGGATTGGGTCAAAAATGAAAAAGCTTGGACCCCCAGAGGCCATTTTTTTTTCAATGGATCTTCATAAAAATTGTCAAAATTTTTATCTTGATATCGGGTCACATGTCTCAAAAACGGTCACTATGTAAAATAATAGAAATAACGACTCATACTCTTTCAACACTGGGTCATGTGGGGATAGGGAGCGATTCGGCCCATAGGTCCCTTTTAAAAAAAGCTGTTACACTCTTTTTTTTTGATGCTTTGCAACATCGTGCGAGTGTTTAAACTTTACTAAAAAAAACAAGTTTTTGAAAATTTGTTTACATTTTTTCATTACAAATGGCATTCTTATTTGGGGGGGACAACTCTTAAGAATATTTTTAAGTACCCAACCCTTTTGGGGACAGAACAGAAAAACATGTATTGGACAGATAATTGTGTCCGATGCGTCATTCTTAAAAAAAATCTTTTGTTTTTATGATATACTGCTAAACCCGAAAATCAATCGCGGGGGGGGCCAAATTAACATACTGAACAAAACAACTGAAACAAACGGTTTGAAAACTTTATATCTGAACAATAGTTCTAAGTTTACCCAAAAATTTTTATGTCTCCCCCCCTCTGGGGAGACATATTGTTTTTCCCCTTCCATCCCGCTTCCGCCCCGCCGTCCGTACTCACACTTCTTTTCCGAGAAATAACTGGAAAACCCATTTGACCTAAACCTTTAAAACTTGATGGGGTGTGGGGCTGCTGGATGAACGCCCCTATTGTTTTGGGTCCTCTGTCAAAGGAAAGGCACGGGGGCCGAACATTGAAAACCATTTCCAATCATAACTAGAAAACCCTTTCCCGATTTTGAAACTTAATAGATGATGGTCTTTGTACATGCAAAGTAGACCCCTACATTTTGGGGTCATTCTTTAAAGGTCAAGGTCACAGGGGCCTAACTTTTAAAAACTTTTCCCAGTCAATAATTTGGAACAACATACCCAAAATTTGAAATTTAAAATGGGATGATTGATCATGCAGAGTAGATGACTCTATAATTTTGGGGATCATCTGCCAAAAGTAAAGGTCCGGGGGCCAAAACATGGAAAACAATTTCCATCAAAAACTTGAAACCCTTGACCCGAATGTTAAAACTTTATGAAAATTGGGACAGCAGAAAAAATGACCACAATTTTTTGGGGGGTCACTCTATTAAGGTCAAGGGTCCCCGGGGCCTAAACGGAAAAACAATTTCCGGTCATAACTTGAAACCACCAACCCAAATGTTAACTTCATAATATTCTCTGCAGATAGATGCCCCCCTTTTGGTTTTTTGGGGGTCACCCTTTAAAAGGTCAAGGCACGGGGGCCTGAACTTGATACCTTTTCCATCAAAACTTAAAACCCCTCTTTATCCAGAAGGAAACTTCGTAGGAAAATTTGAACTGCGAGTGATGCCCCCAATTGAGGGGCAGTCATAAAGGTAAAGGGTCCGGGGGCCGGCAGTGAAAAATTTTCCCCCGGAAAAATAATTTGAAAACCCACTTGACCAAAATGTTGAAACAAAATGGGTGAGGGACATGCAAGTAGTGACCCCTGTTTTTTTGGGGGTCTTTTATCGGTCGGGGTCACAGGCCCCTGAAACATGACTTGAGAACCACTTGGCCAAGATGTTAAAACTTACGGGATGACTGGACATGCCAAAGTAATGACCCCTATTGCGCCACCATCATTCTCTTTGATTTTTGCTCCTACCCGTACTGACTTTTTGCCTAACCACTTTGCATTGGGGGAGACTGCGCTTTTTTGAAAAAGCTTTTCAGTTTTAATTGTTTTCTTGTCACTCGCATGTCTTACAATCAGGCTTTCATTCTTTTCAAGTATTGAACAATTGTAAACGTGCCTCTTCATCATCTACCGCACATCAAAGGGCAATTTTGGGGCACAACATGCACTCGAGATTTTAAAAAAAAATTGAACAAAACCATAAATTTCCTGATTTTTGAGTTTGGGTCATCAGCTACATGTATAAGGACACTAAAAATCCGATCAAAACCCCTTTGACCTTTAAAAACAGCGAAAAAACCGTTTTAAACCATTATCTTTCCGGACCGCGTAATCAAAAAAAAAAATTATTTGGGAGATTTTTTAAAACGTCGAGCAGTGATTTTTTTATTTTTTTCTCGGGAAGAAATTATTGATGGTCGTTACGAACGACAAAAATTTGGGAAGGCCAAAATAAATATGCATGAGATTTGACGTATGCCGTCGTCCATAATCCAAACGTCCTGAAAAAAAAAACATTTTCTCCTCTGGGCCTTAAGCAAAATAAAAAAAAAAAAAAAAAATTAAATAACTTTTGTTTTTAATTAAATGAATTTAAAGGGATGTTAACCAAACTTGGCAAAGCAACCTATGATAAAGTCCCTTTGTTGAGCGATTAGGCCTTTTGGCCTCTTGTTATACATTTGTCTCATTTTATTTGGGAAATTTAAGATTACAGTTGAATGCATTTTTTTCTCTTCTCAGTTAAAAGAGGAGTTTTAAAATATAAATGCTCTGGGAATATCCGCTTGTACCCAGGATTTTTCACAAAAAAATTAACTGTACACATAAGGTTTTGGTAAGCTTTAAATTTTAAATACCACACATTTTAAAAAATCCATGCAGTCTAGCTTGAAAATAGGGGATTAAAAACCCGTCTCTTGTGGGTACACTAATGCAAAAAGGGTTTGGGGGAAAGGTCTTTTTTTCACTGACCAAATACAGTAAAAACCTTCTTAACACCAGCCGGGGGAAACAGACAATTTGGCTGTTTAAGCCAGGTGACCCTGAGGGGGGGGCACCCCACCTGGGATTAGGATCAAACTGAAAAGGTTTTATAAATTGGACAATAAAAATTTAATGTTAGACTTGAATAGTCTATACAACGGGATATCATCACATCATCATCATTATTATCACAAAAATCAAACTTTGTTTTTGCCCCGAATAATGCGACATAAAATAAATT
The DNA here is from genome assembly GCF_021730395.1 of Mercenaria mercenaria. Classification (NCBI taxonomy): domain Eukaryota; kingdom Metazoa; phylum Mollusca; class Bivalvia; order Venerida; family Veneridae; genus Mercenaria; species Mercenaria mercenaria. The sequence goes on along the minus strand of NC_069369.1, from coordinate 42,338,186 downwards.
TATTTCCCCATTTTCGACTTCCCAGTTTTTCAATCATGATTTGGGCCTTTTTCTTTTCTTTTTTTAATCTATCATTTTACCTTGAAATACTAAGGGTTTTTCTTAGCAATCAACAACTCCCCGTGTTTTTTTTACAACAGAAATTAATCATTTTCTTTGGCTCGCAAAAACCGATTCCAGGGGGAAAAGAGTGCTTTCCCTGCCTCTTTGGTATGCTTTTCACATGTGTGTGCATTATAATAAGTTTGAGATTCTGACACAATATTTGTTCTTAGTCTTTTTCGACCATGAAATAAATGCTCTGCTTTTTGAATACTTTTTGTGCAAAATTTAAAAATGCTACCTTCTTTGAAACGCAAATAATCGAAAAAAAGAAATTTTTGATATTAATACAATTTTTTTTATTAAACTAAATTAACTCAAATAAAAACCCAAAAAATTTCAGTTTGCAATTTTACAATACAACGTGGAAAGCCAAGGTATTTTTATCTTTTTTTGGGAAAATGTGGGCCTTCATTAAAAATCTTAACACTTTATAAATGAAGCCGAAGTATATAGGTAAATTCCACAGCTGCTTTAATAGGTCCGGGCCCAAATTTCCCCCTAAACGGGTTCAAAAACCATTACCTTACCTACGCTAAATATAAACTACATGCTTAAGAAAGTAAATAAAATCGCCTACCTATACATACATATACATGTAGTGGACCGGGGCATACTCCTATTAAAAATGCCCATTCTCCGGCATGTATCTTAGAAGACTTTTTTTAACCCTTTATTCGAGTTATTACGGAATGCCTTTTTAAAACTTTTTCCGACTGAAATTTTAAAACAAATAAAAAATTCCACCCACGAAAACCCCGATTTCAGAAAACACAAAATTATTTAAATCTTTAAATCATCTCTTTTTGACAAAATCTTTTATATCCACCAACGCCCCAAATAAAACCGGGTTGTCAAAATTAGGCAATTTTTTTCGTCGAAAATTTAAAGCGAGCTTGTACATTTTAAATCACCCTAATATCAACCCCCCCCCCCCCCACCCCCCCCCTAACATCCTGAACGATTTACATAACACAAAACCTTTAAAACTTTTTTTATTTCCTTCTAAAATCCTATTTTTAACCCGCAAATCAGGGAAATAAACGTTTTTTTACCTTCCCTTTTAAAAACCCCTCCTATATCCCTATACAAACATTCTCTCAAATTTAAATTTTCCCTTTTATCGGGGAAATCCCCTCCCCAAACCAAAAAAGGATAAGAGCACGTTAATTGAGGGAAAAAGAGGGTTTTGGGAAGCCTTTAGTATGGCCTCTTCAGACCCAAGAAAACTTTTAAATTGGACAGACAACTCAAAAAACAAACACCGTTTTCGTCTATATACACACTTTTTTTCTTTACATATACAGTAATAGATATTTTACACATACGTTTTTTTCTTTACATATACATGTACATTTTTATATATAAATTTCATGCTTATAAACCCTACGAAACAAAAGTGCCATGTTTTTTTAAAATCCCCCCTCCCCTATAGCCTTAATTAAAGTGTAATAACGTTGAACCGGATAAAAATTTAGAAACTGTAAAACACGACTTATCCACCTCACGATTAAAAATGACCCATTTTTACTTTCCCTTTTCCAACTTTTATCCAACAAAAAAAACAAAGGGTGCAGGAAAGGTGCGTGTATTTTTTATTATTTTTGGGGTGAGGGGGGGAAAGGGGGGGCCCCCTACGTCACTCCCGAATAACCAATCTTGTTTATATATTTTTTTTTCTTAAACACTTTAATAAATTTTCCATAAAGGTTATTTAGCTTATTCCCTTTTCCATTCCAGTTCCTCTCTACCCAACTCCCAAACCCCTGCAAGGTCCCCCCCCGGGTCTGTCGGGAAACCCCTTTCCCCTCCTTCCCTTTTTAAATGCTGGTGGCTCGTTTTTCCCCCGGGGTTCGTATTTTTTTAAACCTTTTCAACAGATCTTTCTTTTTTATTGCGTATTTTCCACGCCTCCCACTATGTAATCGTCCCCTCAAACCCAAAATCAATGCCGATTCTTAATGGGTTTAAAAAAGCAGGGGCTGTTTTAAAAGAACGATTTTCCCCAGTATGGGTTTTTGCAAAAATTTTCGCCTCGGCTTTCCCGTATTTGTCTCTCATTCACGTATGCACGTTCCCACGACGTTTACGGCAACCGCCTCCCATTAGTGGTTGCACTCTTTCACAATTCCGGGCTGCAAGACTTTGAATTGCTCTATAAGTTACTCATGGGTCCTCTGTTTCTTCGTCGGAGGATCGCCTCCTCCTTTTTTATGGTTTTTAATTGTCCCCGATTCCTTATCACTTTCGTCACCAGTAGCATTCATTTTTTCCCACTGTCCATTTACCGCTTTCCTCTTTGCTGCTCTCTTTTGCTAAAATGTTTTTCTCGTCTAGAGTTTTCCCCCCCAAACGTTTCTGTGTTCAGTCGCGCTGGCTGGTAAAAGAGGAGGAAATTCTCATACAGCAGTATAAAAGGAGGGGGGTCCCTTCCCCTTTTTTCCCGCCAACGCCGACTGAACCATGCAAAGTTTTTCGGGAAAAAATTCAGTTTAAAGAGATAACGTTACGTCATAAGAAGACGCAGCATAATGAGGAAAACGGGGAATCGACAGTGCGGAAGAAATGAACCTACTGGTGACGATTGATAAGGAACAAGGACAATTATACCATAAAAAGGGGGGGCAGTTTTCCCCACAAAAAACAAGGCCCATAGTAAAATTATAGACCAACTTCAAAATCTTGCAGCCGGAATTATGAAAGAGTGCAACATACATGGGGACGGGGCGGATCGCCTAAAAACGCTAGGGAAACGTGCATACATGACTGAGAGACAAAAAAACAGAAGACGATGGCGAAAATCTTTTCTAAACCATACTGTGAACGTTCTCTTTAAAAATGACCCTGCTTATAAATCCCTTAAAAAACGGCACTGTCTGGTTGTGAGATTACGTTGAGGGGCTGGAAAAACGCAAAAAACAAAAGAAAGTATCAGTTTGAAAATTCGAAAAAATACGAACCCGGAAAAACGAGACCACCAGCATTAAACAGGAAGGAGCGAAAGAGTTACCGACAGACGCCGGGGCACCTTTCAGGGGGTAGACCGTTGGGGGGAGAGTGAACTGGGAAAGGGAAAGGAATAAACCTAAAAATAACCATTATCGGAAACTTATTTAAAATGCTTAGAAAAGAAAAAAATAAACAATGACTTGTTATTTGGAGTGACGTAGGAGGCCCTCCTCTACCCCCCCACCCCACAAAATAATAAAAAGTACCGCACGCGTTCCTAGCATCCTTGTTTTCTTTGTTGGATAAAGATTGAGTTAAAAGAAAATAATAAAAGGTCATTTATTAATCAGTGATGTGACTAAGTCCCTGGTTTTTACAGTTCTAAAATTTTTCTCTTCAACGTTGATTTCACTTTTTTTAAGGCTATAGGGGGGGGGATTATAAAAATTGGGGCCCATTGCTTACGCTAGGTTTATAAGCATGCAAAATATATATACAAATTTACATGTATAAGTGAAAAAACGATGTGTATTATACTATATACATGTTATGTAAAAAAAAAAACGTGTGTAAATAGACGTAAAAGGTTTTTTTTTCTTTAGCTTCGTCTGTACCCAAATTTTTAAATTTCTTGGGGCTGAAGAGCCTACTCAGGCTTCCCACAACCCCTTTCCCACCTCAATTAAAGGCTCTTGTCCTCTTGGTAGGGGGGGGTACTCTCCTCAAAAGGGGTTTTTTTGAAGAATCGTTTTTATACGGATTAGGAGGGTATAGGGCGGTAGAACGTTTACTTCCTGATTTTGCTGGAGTTATAAACTAGGACATAGAACGGAAAAATAAAAAATAAAGGTTTTGTGTTATGTAAAACGATTCAGGATAGTCAGCGGGGGGGGGGGGGGGGGGGAGTTGATATTTTCGGTGACTTAATGTACAAGCCGCTTTAATTTTAAAGACGAAAAATTACCCACATTTTGACAACCGGTTTTTATTTGGGGCGTTGGCTGGAATAAAAGATTTTTTCATAAAGAGAATTTTAAAAATTTAAAAGGGTAATGTCGTGTTATTTTGAAACTCGGTATTTTTCCCTGGCTGGAATTTTGTATATTTCAAAATTTCAGTCGGAAATGTTTAATAAGGCATTTCCTAAAACAAATCGAATAAGGTTAAAAAAAATCTTCTAGATACATGCACAGGGCTAATTGGGCTTGTAAAGGAAAGTATCCACGGTCCACCTGTTAGCATTAAGGTAGGCGATTTTTTTACTATCTCTAAGCATTTGTTCTATTTATGTAGGTCAAGGTGAATGGTTTAACCATTTAGGGACTTGGACCTGGACCTATTTAATGCAGCTGTAATTCCACTAATACAAAAAAGCCGATTTTGCACCTTTTCTACAAACAGTTTTAAATCGCAACAGAAAAACGTAAATTTTTGATCATTTAAACATCAATTATAATTTAACTTCTTCAAGACTGCGAAGTGGGGAGTTTTTTTTAGACTCAAAAAACTTTTTATTGGTCAAAAATTTTGGTGAAATCATGCAAAATTACCACAAAAATGTTTCCAAATTGATACTTCGGCGATTTTCGCCCAAAAAATTGGTTTTGGGCAACATGGCCGTTGAAAGGGGTCAAATACGGTAGTTGGGAGGCAATTCCGGTGGTGCGACTGGAATGGGGGGTACCGCGAAAAAAGTGATGAAATAGAGGAAAAACCTCGGGGGGGTCACAAAATGACCGCTGAACGGAGGGGACCGCGACGGGGGTGACAGGTTAGATGTCGGTCCTATAAAAAACTGTTTTATTTTTGTTTGGGCAAAGGTAATTTCAGAAATTACTTTAATGGAGATAATTTAAAAATTTTAAATTTTTTTCATCTTTACTTGATCTGTAAGAAAAATTTAAAAATAGTGTAATTTCCGTAGAAACCCTCATCCCTATGCAAAAATCAAAGAAATTGCGCTACGATGCAAAATTTTTTAATCAGGCAAATAGCTCAAAGCCTGGCATCTCAGTAGGGGCTGCTCATACAATTTTTAAACGAAATTTAAAAAAGAGAAGATAAATAAAATTGATACCCCAAACTGCTTTCGAAACCTAAATTGCCCATGAAAAATGGGCCCAAAAAAATTTTTAAACATTCTCCAAAAAAAGACAGTTGATCTTTTTCAAATACCATCAGCAGGGTGAGACTGGGTTTATTTTTTTACCATGTGAAAAATCCAGAACAAAATATGGCCACCAAAAAAGCAAAAGACCTTGCATTGCAAAACGTACCAGGACTCAGAAAGGCAAAATCCATTTTATTTACAAAAACAAATCCTGCCATTTAATTGCCGTACAAAAGGAAAAACGTAAATCCAATTTTTTCAAAGGCAAAGGGCCTTTACAAATTGAAGAAACATTTAACAAATGCAGACAACAATGGGTTTGCGGGATATTGATGACAATGTACGCTTTATGTCCTTCGCCATTTGCGTCGTCCTCCATCACATTTCTAAAAAAAACTTTTTTAAACTATGGGGAGATTTTAAAAAGCTGAAATCTTTTTGTTTAAAAACCCAGGGGGGCCCAGGGCTTTATATTTGGGGGGTAGCTCATCTATTTGGCCTCTACCAAATTTTCAAACTATCCCACTAGGGTAAAATATGGCCCCGTCGATTTATATAAAATTTTAAAAGGGAAAATTTGAAAAATTTTTGGGACAAAAACAAAACCTGGGGTTTGATATTATATATGGCCTAAGACCACAGTTCTTTTTACTTTTTTTCTAATAGGCACTGGACACTATAACAAATTTTTCATGCATTCCCAACCCCCATAAAAATACCTGAACTCAACAGAACTATTCAAGAGAAAAAATTCCAGCCACAGTAAACATTTGGTTGACCGGCTCTTTTTTCCACCATTTTGAACCAAATCACATGCGTATGAAGAATACTCTCTAGATGGCCGCAAACAGGCCCTATCAAAAAGTCATGTTATGCATATTCTGACATTCTCATTCTGTCAAATTGTACATGTACCTACTATTTCATATTTCCTCTATTAAATCATGCCATTTATTGCAGGTCTTTCACTCTAAAATTCACCAATATTCACCATCAAACAGAGGAACTATTTTCCGCGTAACCACATTGTGGTCAACCAACACCTCTGTTGAACTATGCACTAAAATTTGACAGCTTCGAATGTTACACATGGTATTGGTCAAATCTGAGCAAAAATAAAATTTGCGTACTTTTCAGACGAAAATAAACCCGCAAAATTCTATAACTTTTTTGTTTGATGAGATTTTCACCCAAAATAAAAAACAGCATGTTTCCTTATTATACATCTATCCAAATTAAGAGCCACTTCAAGTCTGATTACAATATCACTGTTCCAATTTTAAGGAAAACTATTCATATTACAAAAAGCACGTCAAAACGCGTAGTCATCTCGCACGAAAAAGTAAAATGTGAACTAAGAAAAATCCTGTAGCTGTCAAATTTGCCCTTTTTAAGCAGCCCAGTATGTGGCAAATGTGAGAATGAATAGCTTTTGTACATATATGTGTCATATACTTTTCAGTGGTCATTCATTTATGGCTACCCTAGGTAAAATGAGCCAAACAGCTCTGAAAAGTCCAATATGTGAGCTTACTAAAAAGCTTATGAGTCTTTCTGGAATGAATATTTCACTCAAATCTTACAGTTTACAGGCATTCAGTGCACTCTGTAAATGAAACATGCACACCATGACCATTTACAACACTGTGTATCACAGCTGAGCATTCTGGCAAAACAGCCCCTATCTCTATAAAGAATGATTTTAATGTACATCACTGCCTGCTGAATGTTCCAAACCGGCTTAATTTCAGCAAAAACCTTAATAGATATCAACCTGAGAAACTACAACTGGTGCTCCTAATTTTTCCGGTGACTAATATCAATGGAAGTGACCCTTCGTGTGACCGAAACAGGATCTTTTGTGTGACTGGAAGGTCTTCGGCCGAACAACATCTGAAATATGAATCGAGCTAGTCATAATTTCTTAGATTGAATACTTAATCAGTTTACATGATTGTATGTATGTGCAAACTATATTTCAAAACAATCTGACTGCAAAGAAAGTGTGAAATGCTAAAAAGTGCTCCTCAAAGCAACTTTTCTATGAATATTTATATCACAATGATCATTGAAAAGTGGATGAAGAAAAGCATACTAATTTATTTGATAACATCAATCTACATTATTTTGGTAAGGGTAAATACTTATTGATGCATGTCACTTATCTTTTTTCTGTTTTTTTCTGTCCAAATGATCAGCATTTGCATACGAAAGTTGGTGGGGTAAGGAATTTACATTATCACAGCAGTTTCGCCACAAGAGTACACAGCATGTATGCAGCAGGAGTACACAGCATGTACGCCGCAGGACTCGGGTCAGGAGTACACAGCATGTACGCCGCAGGAGTACACAGCATGTACGCCGCAGGAGTACACAACATGTACGCCGCAGGGGTAGTACACCGCAGGCTCATTTGCATGTGAAAAGTGTATGTGCCGCGTACATGCTGCGTACTATTTCCCGCATACTAAATTCCTCCAGCGTACATCCTGTGTACTATGTAGTCCACAGCATGTACGCAGCAAGTAGTACGCGGCAGAGCTCATTTGCATGTCAAAAGTGTACTACAAACGTACTATCGGTGTATGTGCGGTGTATATCCTGCGTACTATTTAAAGCCCTTGATTTCAGTACACATCATGTACGCATCATATACGCTGTATGTACACAGCAAGAGTACGCAGCAGGCCTTTTTCTTCTGTAAGGGTAGATGGCCGCAAACAGGCAAAACAGGCCCTATCAAAAAGTCATGTTATGCATATTCTGACATTCTCATTCTGTCAGATTGTACATGTACCTACTATTTCATATTTCCTCTATTAAATCATGCCATTTATTGCAGGTCTTTCACTCTAAAATTCACCAATATTCACCATCAAACAGAGGAACTATTTTCCGCGTAACCACTTCCGTATTGTGGTCAACCAAGGGCAAATAACTGTGGTCTTGTGCCTATTTAGCATCGTATAGTAGTCCTTTACCAAGATTATTCAGATTATCCCCCTGGGGTTAAAACTGGCCCCGCCCTGGGGGTCGCATGGTTTAAATAGACTTGTATAGGGAAAAACCTTTAAAAAATTCTTGTCTTAAACTTTAAGGCCCATAGCTTAGATATTTAGTATTTGGCATGCTCTAGTGGTTCTCTAACAAGATTGTTTAAATCATGACCCTGGGGTCAATATATGTCACGCCCAGGGGGTCCCTTGTTTTACATTGACTTATAAAGGAAAAGTATTTAAAAATCTTCTTGTCCAGAACCATTAGGCCCAGACCTTAGATATTTGGTATTCAGTATTGTCTAGAGGTCAGCTATCAAGTTTGTTCAAATCATGACCCAGAGGTCTACTGACCTACTTTTTTGTTTTTGAAGTTACAGCATAGAAATTTAGACCACATGTATAATTTTTTGATACAGATTTCAATACTCATCTTGAATAGTCTTAATCTTGACCTACTGACCTACTTCCTTGTTTTTGAAATTTGGACCATGTGTATAATTTTTGATACAGATTTCAATACTCATCTTCAATACTCTAAACCCTGACCTACTGACCTACTTTCTTGTTTTTGAAGCTGCAGCAAAAGAGATTTGGCCTTCTTGTATAATTTTTTTAACAGATTTCAGTAGTTATCTTGAATAATCTTTACCATGACCTTCTCACCTAGTTTTTATGCCCCCACTTTGGAGGGGGCATATAGATTTGCCCTTGTCCGTCCGTCCGTCCTTCCGAGAATGTTGTGTCATGCCTAGCTCCAAAAGTATTTGACGTAGAGTCACAAAACTTTACAGGAATGTTGGTCAGCATGTGTAGTTGTGTACCTGGGGTTTCCTGTCTGGATTCATTCAGTCATGTAGGAGTTATGGCCCCTGACTTCGTAAAAATTGGTCATTTTAGTGTTGTGTCGCGCCTAGTTCCAAAAGTATTTGACATAGAGTCACAAAACTTTATAGGAATGTTGGTCAGCATGTGTAGTTGTGCACCTGGGGTTTCGCGTCCGGATGCATTCAGTCTTGTAGGAGTTATGGCCCCTGACTTAGTAAAAAATTGGTCATTTTAATGTTTTGTCGCGCGTAGCTCCAAAAGTATTTGACCTAGAGTCACCAAAGTTTACAGGAATGTTGGTTAGCATGTGCAGTTGTGCACCTGGGGTTTGGGTCCAGATTCATTCAGTCATGTAGGAGTTATGGCCCCTGACTTAGTTAAAAATTGTCATTTTAATGTTGTGTCGCGCATAGCTCCAAAAGTATTTGGCCTAGAGTCACCAAAGTTTACAGGAATGTTGGTCAGCATGTGCAGTTGTGCACCTGGGGTTTTGCGTTCAGATTCATTCAGTATTGTAGGAGTTATGGCCCCTGACCTAGGAAAAAATTGTCATTTTAATGTTTTGTCGCGCGTAGCTCTGAAAATATTTTACCTAGTCATTACGAATTTTAAATAGCATCATATTGTTTTCCCAAAGTTGATCTGTGTCCTTTGTCATGTAGTGGGGGCATCTGTGGCCCATGGACACATTTCTAGTTTGTTTTTGAAGCTTTAGCAAAGATATTTGTTCAAGCAAGCAACTAAACTCAGGTGAGCGATATAAGGCCATCATGGCCCTCTTGTTAAGATACAGCCTTGAAATTGGATGACATATACAGTTTTGCACACTGATCTTAAAACTGACTTTCAGTGACCATGAATGTGGCCTCCTGACCTACTTTCTTAATATTTTAGCATCAGTTTGACATTTGAAACATGTTCACACAACTGGGAAAAGATTTCAATGCTTACTTATTTTTGACTTTCTCACCTGATCTCTTACACTTGTCTATGAAGTTCATATTACTCAGGTGAGCGATCCAGGGTCATCATGGCCCTCTTGTATACCAAGTTAATGTTTCGATACACTTATACTCTATCTCAGTTACAAGGAAATTCATTGATGCAAGCATCAAAGACGCCGCCAAGTGTTGTGTCTGAAGTACATTTATTGCAATATGAGAAATCACCTAATTATTAGTTTGGTTAGTCTGACTGGTTACAAATTATCAACATTAGCACATAATACAATATATGTTATAAACTGTTCAAAGCATGGAAAATAAGCATGATAGAAAAGTATTACCATGCAATACAAATCCTCTACCTGCAATGACATTGACATTGCGAGTAGGTGGTCCCTTTACATACAAAATTAAAGTAATTATTTCACCAACTAAGGTCAGCACCTATAAAAAGTTCTTATATACAGGAGTATGTGTATGAAGTTTCACAGAAATGCAGTTAGTTGGGAAATGAGGAAATGTTGAAAGATAATTATTTCAAAGTTTTGGTTCACAGAAACCATTATTTTTATTATCATATATTGTAATAACTGTTTTCTATTCACTGATGAAGTTTCATGGTCCTTAGTCACCTACATTATAGATTTCAGAATGCAGATTATACAGTTTCCGTTGCCAAAACAACCAAAAATTTTTTCCAAGAAAAGAATGATATAACATGAATAATCTCTATATTGCCCCTATTCACAAAGCAAATGTCATGAATCTTTCTTATATACTTTTGGAATATCATAGAATTCATTTTTTTTTTGGACCAACGGCAAACTTGATTCAAATCTAATATTACAAGAAATTTAGCAAGCATAATAACCCTCTGCCAAAGTGTAGAAAATCTTTTAATGAAAATCTTTTTTTAAGTTAGACAGGAATGGACAGATACAAAAACAAACTATCTATACAAGTTAAAAAAAAAAGAAAAAAAAGAAAAAAGAAACAAGTAACAAGATATAATACAAACGGAGCAACTGACTATTCATATAAAATTAATGAAAATATAAATTCAATAAGGAAATCTTATAATTTGAAAATCACTGATGCTTTGATAAGTTATGGTCCCATGGCTTTTGATATTTTGATCTAACCACATTTTAAAGAAGTATTAACTTGTCACTGACAAATTCAGCCAAATGATGGCCCTTTATTGCACACCTTAGTTGACAGTGAATATCTGTAAACAATAAGTATATGACACATAAGCAAAAAAAAGTCAAAGGTTAGAATCAATTATATAAATATACAACTGTAAAAGGAATCTGCAAAAATGTGCGCATTCTGAAATTACATCACTGTACCTATCAACAAAGAAAATAAGACAAAAGATTAACTATAAGTTAACAGCGGCACTTTCTATGTTCATTTAAACATATATATGCTTATTGATTCCTTTATTTAATTTGTTAATACGTTTTTTCAAGGAATTTTATGCAGGCAAAGGGTAATTTTCCATATTTTTATTTTTATGCCCCCGAAGGGAGGCATATAGTTTTTGAACCGTCTGTCGGTCTGTCAGTCTGTCCGCAATTTTCGTGTCCGGTTCATATCTTTGTCATCGATGGATGGATTTTCAAATAACTTGGCATGAATGTGTACCACAGTAAGACGACGTGTCGTGCGCAAGACCCAGGTCCGTAGCCCAAAGGTCAAGGTCACACTTAGACATTAAAGGATAGTGCATTGATGGGCGTGTCCGGTCCATATCTTTGTCATCGATGGATGGATTTTCAAATAACTTGGCATGAATGTGTACCACAGTAAGACGATGTGTCGCGTGCAAGACCCAGGTCCGTAGCTCAAAGGTCAAGGTCACACTTAGACATTATAGGATAGTGCATTGATGGGCGTGTCCGGTCCATATCTTTGTCATCGATGGATGGATTTTCAAATAACTTGGCTTGAATGTGTACCACAGTAAGACGACGTGTCGCGCGCAAGACCCAGGTCCGTAGCTCAAAGGTCAAGGTCACACTTAGACTTTAAAGGATAGTGCATTGATGGGCGTGTCCGGTCCATATCTTTGTCATCCATGGATGGATTTTCAAATAACTTGGCTTGAATGTGTACCACAGTAAGACGACGTGTCATGCGCAAGACCCAGGTCCGTAGCTCAAAGGTCAAGGTCACACTTAGACGTTAAAGGTCATTTTTCATGATAGTGCATTGATGGGCGTGTCCGGTCCATATCTTTGTCATTCATGCATGGATTTTAAAATAACTACGCATGAATGTGTGACACAGTAAGACGACGTGTCGCGCGCAAGACCCAGCTCTGTAGGTCAAAGGTCCTTGTCCATCGGCCATAACTTTTCATTCAAAGTGCCATCGGGGGCATGTGTCATCCTATGGAGACAGCTCTTGTTTAATATTCTCTTCGAAGTTTACTGAAAAATTTATGTAAAATGCATGAACGCTCCCTTGTCCGCAAATCAAGCGTTGCAGTATGGTAAATCTGCGGTGTGTTCTATTTATAGAAAATGAGATAGGCAAGTAGGTCATGCTAAGGTCAGAAATGGAAAACTTGACTCACAGAGTAACCTCCCTTATCAATAAATTGGATCAACATTTTGACGAAAATGTAAATTAAAAAAATATTTTCTGCTGTACAAATAGGGAGAGTAAAGACAGATAACATTGTTTTATATCACATAATAAGTTGCATTACATACATTTCTTATGTTTTCTTTTTGCCATTTTTTTGTTTATTCACTAAAATCTATTGTGCAATATCGAGGGCCCTTTTACAAACTATCCACTGTGTTCAGTTTATCATTCCTAAACTATTCATTACCATCTTTACAGAGTCCAAAATAAAAGTGTATCCAATATACTCGACACCGCCTCCTGGCGGCGTCGAATAACTAAATTTATCACATGTTTGACGTTGCGGGAGTGTAATAAAGCCATTAAATAAAAATGATAAATACACTAGTGTAATAAAGCTTTGACGTCGACGTCATTTATAGTAAAGGAGACGTTGATCAAATTGACTTGTTTATATAGTAAAAGAAAGTCGAATTTTTAATGTTTCGACAAGAAAGACTAACATGTGATAAAAAGAATATTACATTTGTGACTTTCCACATTGAATTTATTAAACGAGTTGAATAAAATAATAAAATGCGAGGCTCTCATGTGAAAAGACACACATGTAATATCCTCTATACATTGGACTCAGACTTAAACTATTGTCCAATATTGTCATCCACATTGGAGTTATTAAATTCTCAAAGATAGCTACAGCTTCTTCAGATATACCCAGTTTCATTATCCAGCATCGAAATAGTTGAGCGCACTGTCTCCTGTGATTAACCGTATTAAACTGAGTTATATGCCACTTGCTTTTTATTAAAATACACAAACTTTTATTGAATAGATTATTATTCTTGGATATAATTAGATACTGACATACCTGATTAAATGTGTACTATAGCTGACCTTTCAAATGCTGTTCATTTATTAGATACAGAAATAGGACGCCAGTCAGGAAATGTTGTGTTTCCAAGCATCAAACAGACCGGAGCAGTCATTGATATACCTGAAAGCACCCTTAGAAATACAGGTAAAATGTTTTTAATGTGACCTTATAACTTAAACCCGTTTAAGACAGAAGAAAATATTTGTATGCTTTGACGTTACGCACGATGTTCATACGCTTTTGTCTTTTTAGATGACACACGGCCTAAATTCAGATGTATTGAGCGCTATACCCGACGCAATTTGATGACCAATACATCAAAATAAAGAGACATAAAATCTGTCTACTTTCAACTGCATTTAAGTCAGGAATTCACTGCACTTTATTAGATAACACCAAGTAAAGTGTTATATATTGAGTAAAAACATTATGTAGACGGGTAAACAATTTCGAACAGGCACTTACTTAAATTTGTTAATAACACCTTTGTTAACACGGGAAAAGGTCAAATAACGTTACCCTGAATGCCGTCTGCAGATGACGTCAGTGACGGAGCTGAAAACATTTGACGTCATACGCACAAAACAAATCCTAAACAAGGTAATTTCACGACTAGACATGTAGTCGATTGGATATTTTGCAAAAAGTTTAGAACGGTAAGCGGGTTTATTTGAAAATTATATAAAAATTATATATCTTATTTTAAGATTTGTTTTCATAATTTCATTGTTGCAGGCTAAATGTTCCTGCAAATAATTTTAAATCCTACAAACGTTGTTAGAAGTTGGAATAAGTTTCAAAAGTCTGTGTCTAGTAATAATGTCACAGAGTAGAAAATTAATGTAGTCTTGCAAATTTTGGCGATGTATGTACTATTTCAGACCTGAATATTTACTTTATGGTGATAGATAGTTCACAAATTTAAATATTTATACAATGTTATTTTCAAGATAATTTCGAAATTATACTCGGTAATTAAATATTTAGATATATGATTACTTTATCGTTATAATTGAATGTCCAATGAAAATGTCACAAAACTGATGTAACGTCTTATTTCCTCGACGTTACAGTACTGTATGTAGCATTTTATCTAAGTTTATGATTATATATTCATTCATATACGTAGACTGATCCCATGTATTTTGTCAAATATTGACATTGCTTTCTTTTCACTTAACTTCTATATTTTATCATAATACACTGCATAATACTGCATTATTTAACTCTTTGCTTTAGGAAAGCTATTATGACTTCAACAGAAAGTGCCAGAATAAAAGCAATTAATGACGCAAAATGGCAGAGACGAAAACAACAGAAACTCGACTCCTTACATAGAATCAAACAAACGGTACTGAAAGCCTATTGCGATGTTACGAAAGGTTCGTTACAATACAAGTATTGTAAAATCTGGCCCCGTGCTTATAGTTTTATGCTTAACTCAATTCCATGCTCAAACGTAAGATGCTTTGAACAGGTATGTTCTCATATTTTACTAGACCTTTTTATTTAAAAATATGGATAGTCCAATAAGCTTACAAAGTTGATTTACAAACAAATGTATTTTAACTGCCACACTTCACATATACAAGAAAATCAAAATTCATGCTGCTGGAAAAATATAAGCACGGGGCCAAATATTTTTTGCGGGTTGGGAATTTTGCAAATTTTAAATTCTGAAGTTGTTCATGAGGTTAACCTTATTCAAATTAATCAGGCTTTCAAGTAGTCCTACTTTTTCCTACTTTTTTTGAAAAAACTCCTACTATTCCTACTTTTTTATCTAAAGAAGAAGAAATATATGTTAACAAATATTGTAAGTCTTTTCATATAATTAATTGTGTTACATAATATCAAGACTGGTAGTGTACTTGTGATGCTCTAGAGACCTTTGGCATGCTGCTGGTGACCTCTTATGCATGCAGGAACCTGCTGACAGTTTGCTATGTGAGTTGAAGACTGACCTTGATTTTGAAGCATAAGAGGTTGCAGGTGGCTATGTACAATGCGGACCTCAAGGGATCATGAAAATAGACAGACCATGTATACTGTGATTTATGTCCTGCTGTGTAATTGTGAGTAAATGAACAAAATTCAGCCCAAGATTTAGGGCTAGACAGAGGGTATCCATGCCTCCCAAGTTTGCTGAGAAGTGACCTATACTCATCAAAGTTGCACCCAACTGAGGAAAGTGTCCCTCCCAGTATCTCAAAATTAAGACCAAAGAATGTACCAGAGCCCACCATTTCATACCTGTATTTCAAAATTTTCCCCCATCCCTAAAATGACTGGGATATCTTCTCTCATTCGTAAAAATCTAGACCAAAAATTGCACCAGAGCTCACCGTTTCATACCTATATTTCAAAAATTTCCAGGGGAAGCAAGCCCCTGACCCCCTAGAATAACTGGGATGTTTCCTCCCATACTTAAAAATTTAGACCAATTTGTACCAGAGCCCACCATTTCATACCTGTGTTTTAATAGTTTCTAGGGGGAGAACCCCCTAAAATGACAGGGATACCTCCTCCATACCTCAAAATCTAGACCAAAAATTACACCAGAGCTCACCGTTTCATACCTATATTTCAGAAATTTCCAGGGGAAGCCCCTGACCCCCTAGAATAACCGGGATGTTTCCTCCCATACTTAAAAATTTAGACCAAAAATGTACCAGAGCCCACCATTTCATACCTGTGTTTTAAAATTTTCTAGGGGGAGAACCCCCTAAAATGACAGGGATACCTCCTCCATACCTCAAAATTTAGACCAAAAATTGCACCACAGCCCACCGTTTCATACATATATTTCAAAAATTTCCAGGGGGAAAGCCCCCTGACCCCCTAAAATGACTGGGATACCTTCTCCTGTCCTTAAAAATTTAGACCAAAAAATGCACCAGAGACCCACCATTTCATACTTGTATTTCAAAATTTTGCTAAAATGTCTAGGATGCCTCTTTCCATACCTCAAAATTTTCAACAAAAAATGCACCAGAGCCCCCCTGTTTCATACTTTTATTTCAAAATTGTCCAACAGTCCCTTGATCTCCACCCCTAAAATAAAGGGAATATCCCTTGAGTACCTTTTTGGCGCTATGCACCTTGCCTGTGATGCTTTTGTTCTAAAACTGATGCCTCCCCAATCAAATATTTCTGGATCCGGGTCTGAGTTTGTTCTCATAAGTTCCTACTTTTTATCCCCCGACGAAAGTCGGAGGGATATAGTTTTGGCGTTGTCTGTTTTTCCGTCCGTCCTTCCGTCCATCTTTCCGTCTGTCCGAGCCATATCTAGGAAATGGTTGGGAATATTTATTTAAAACTTCATATACATGTTCACCACTATGGGTTCTTCAGCCCGTCAAGTTTCAGTCAGATTGCCCAAGTAACACCAGAGTTATGGCCCTTAGAAGTTTCTACTGTTAACTATATAGGGTACTATAAATATGGCAATTTCTACATCATAACTTTTGATATATTTCACCTAGAACTATGAAATTTAAACAGAATTTAGATCACCATAATGTGGTTGTGTACACACAATTTTGTTTGGATTTATTTGTAAATTAAGAGTTATTGCCCTTAAATTGTATAAAAATCCACATATTTGTACATAACAAACTTACCATTTGGTAGAATTTCATTAAATTTCTTTCATTCTTTTCCATGAACATTTATTGTCAACATGTGAAGTTGTGTACACACACCTGGTCACCCCGATACCTTGATCACACCCCTCCCACTACCCTGCAAAAAAAAAAAAAAAAATCATTTCTTATTTAAGATTTTTTCCAAACAAACTTCATATACATGTTCACCACTATGAGGTTATGGGGCCCATCAAGTTTCAGACAGATTGCCCAAGTAACACCAGAGTTATGGCCCTTAGAAGTTTCCAGTGTTAACTATATAGGGTACTATAGATCTATAGATATGGCAATTTCTGCACCATAACTTTTGATATATTTGACCTTGAACTATGAAACTTTAATAGAATTTAGAGCACTATAATGTGGTTGTGCACACACAATTTCGTACGGATTTCTTTTGTAACTTCAGAGTTATTGCCCTTTAATTGTCTAAAAATCCACATATTTGTACATAACAAACCTACCATTTGGCAGAATTTCATTAAATTTCTTTCATTCTTTTCTGTGAACATTTATTATAAACATGTGAAGTTGCGCACACACACCTGGTCACCCACTTGCCTTGGTCACCCCCGCCCCCTCCCAACACCCCCCCCCTCCCAACACCCCTCCGCCCCCCCCCCCCCCCCCCAAAAAAAAAGAAAAAAAAAAATTTTTCATTTCTTATTTTAGATTTTTTTCAAACCTTCCATGATTATTTATCAACATGCAAGTTGTACCATACCCCCACCTCACTCCTCCACCCAGGCGTGCCCACCACTGATCATGCATCCTCTGCACCCCCCCCCCCCCCCCCCCCCCCCCAACTTCACCCTTTTACCCTTTTTTTTTTTTTTTCATTTTTAAATTTCCATCAATGTTTATAATCAACATGTGAATTTTGTTTCCTCTCCCATTCCCCCGCACCCCCACCCCCTAAAAAAATAAATATATACATATATCTATATATATACATATATATATTTCCATTCCTTTTTTTTATCCCCCGACGAAAGTCGGAGGGATATAGTTTTGGCGTCGTCCGTCCGTCCGTCCGTCCGTCCGTCCGTCCTTCCGTCCGTCTTTCCGTCCGTCCTTCCGTCCGTCCGTCCTTCCGTCTTTCCGTCCATCCGTCCGTCCGTCCGTCCAGAGCCATATCTAGGAAATGGTTGGGAATATTTATTTAAAACTTCATATACATGTTCACCACAATGAGTTCTTGCGGCCCGTCAAGTTTCAGTCAGATTGCCCAAGTAACACCAGAGTTATGGCCCTTAGAAGTTTCTAGTGTTAACTATATAGGGTACTATAAATATGGCAATTTCTGCATCATAACTTTTGATATATTTGACCTAGAACTATGAAACTTAAACAGAATTTAGATCACCATAATGTGGTTGTGTACACACAATTTCATTTGGATTTATTTGTAAATTAAGAGTTATTGCCCTTTAATTGTATAAAAATCCACATATTTGTACATAACAAACTTACCATTTGGTACAATTTCATTAAATTTCTTTCATTCTTTTCCATGAACATTTATTGTAAACATGTGAAGTTGTGTACCCACACCTGGTCACCCCCTTACCTTGATCACACACCTCCCCCCTTATCCCCCGACCCCCCCCCCCCCCACCCCAAAAAAAAAAAAAAAAAAAAAATTCATTCCTTATTTTAGATTTTTTTCAAACAAACTTCATATACATGTTCACCACTATGAGGTTATGGGGCCCATCAAGTTTCAGACAGATTGCCCAAGTAACACCAGAGTTATGGCCCTTAGAAGTTTCTAGTGTTAACTATATAGGGTACTATAGATCTATAGATATGCCAATTTCTGCATCATAACTTTTGACATATTTGACCTAGAACTATGAAACTTTAACAGAATTTAGAGCACTATAATGTGGTTGTGCACAGACAATTTTGTAAGGATTTCTTTTTGTAACTTCAGAGTTATTGCCCTTTAATTGTCTAAAAATCCGCATATTTGTACATTACAAACTTACCATTTGGCAGAATTTTATTAAATTTCTTTCATTCTTTTCTGTGAACATTTATTATAAACATGTGAAGTTGCGCACCCACACCTGGTCACCCACTTGCCTTGGTCCCCCCCCCCCCCCCCCCCCCCCCCCCCCCCCAATTTTTTTTTTTTTTCATTTCTTATTTTAGATTTTTTTCAAACCTTCTAAGTTGTACCATTCCCCCACCTCACTTCCCCATCCAGTCATGCCCACCACTGATCATGCATCCTCTGCCCCCCCCCCCCCCACACTCCAACTTCACCCTTTTACCTTTTTTTTTTTTTTTTTTAATTTTTAATTTTCAATCAATATTTATAATCAACATGTGAAATTTTGTTTCCTCTCCCATTCCCCTGCACCCCCACCCCCTAAAAAAATAAATATATACATATATCTATATATAGATATATATATTTCCATTCCCTTTTTTTTTTTTTTTTTTTAAATGTTCAAACCTTCAACATGTTAAGTTGTGACTGCACAAACCTTGCCCTCAGCCATGTTCAAGATATCTTACCTGTGTTCTCTTAAGGACATCTGATCTTTTAAGTTCAAATGTACATGTAAAACAGCAACACCTGGTGCCAAACCACTCAAAGACAATATTTCATTCAAGTTAAACTTCAAGCTCACATTTCAATTAACTGCATTTAATTTTAAAAGCTAAGCTTATTACACTAAGCATATCCCATTCAAAATAAATTCTTAAGTCAGGATCAAAGTATCATACATTTATTATGTACTCTTTAATTAAACATTTGTTTTCTGTTAAATTGATTTTGACTAATGAAATTATTTGCTTCTTATTAACATCCTTAACTTTTTGCCGGATATATCTTTTTGCCATTCCTCACCACAAACCCTTTCGGCAGGGGATACCAATTCATCGAATTTGCTTGTTTTTTTTTAAATGTTCAAACCTTCAACATGTTAAGTTGTGACTGCACAAACCTTGCCCTCAGCCATACATGTCATACGTCCCGGATTGTCCGGGATTGTCCCGGAAATGACATACTTGTCCCGGTGTCCCAGACAGTGTTGAAATGTCCCAAAAAATTAAAAATACAGAAAACAAAAATAACCCCCCAAAAAACTACTGTTTTTGGTCTATAAATTGTTGAATTTTACATTAATAAAACACAATAAACAGTCCCCGGTGTCACATTGTTTATTCCTAATTATATAAATAATGAAAATTGACCCAACCCGAAATATTTTATATGAAATTTATCTACAAGATTTATTTTATTCCTTTGAGGATTCCATTTTATTAATGATTAGATAAATGTTTAAGCTTTAAAATGATACCAGATAAGCTGGATTCTAAATCACGATGACAAGGTTAATTCTTCGTATGTAGTAAGTCTCCTAATTCTGTTCACCTTGGGAACGCAACCAATTCACGTGCCGAACTATAGACGTAAATTACCCTATTTACCTCCCTTAGAAAGCTAGACGACATTTGCAGCAAATTATTCCTAAGCGAGTGTACAATGTTTATCTTCGGAAACTACATGCCATTTTATGATAATTATGCATGCAATAGACGAATACTAATGTCACGGTGTATGTCCTGGACAAAAGGTAAAAATCCCGGAAATTTTAACTCAGAATCCCGGAAATGTCCTGAAAAATTATGGCATGTATGCCTCAGCCATGTTCAAGATATCTTACTTGTGTTCTCTTAAGGACATTCTGTTCTTTTAAGTTCAAATGTACATGTTAAACAGCAACACCTGGTGCCAAACCACTCAAAGACAATATTTTGTTCCAGTTAAACTTCAAGCTCACATTTCAATTAACTGCATTTAATTTTAAAAGCTAAGCTTATTACAGTAAGCATATCCCATTCAAAATAAATTCTTTAGTCGGGATCAAAGTATCATACATTTATTATGTACTCTTTAATTAAACATTTGTTTTCTGTTAAATTGATTTTGACTAATGAAATTATTTGCTTCTTATTAACATCCTTAACTTTTTGCCGGATATATTTTTTTGCCATTCCTCACCACAAACCCTTTCGGCAGGGGATACCAGTTCATCGAATTTGCTTGTTATTATCAGATTCCTACTTTTCTCCTACTTTTTTTATGTCAGAGGCTCCTACTTTTCTCCTAGTTTTTCATCAAAGGTCACTTGAAAGCCTGAAATTTAAATTTTTAGATCAAAATATTTCGAATCTCATTTAGAGAATTATGTCACCGGCTCTGCTATTATATTTACGATGTGTGAAATAGGTTTGATAGTTTTCAAAGTCGTCATATTAGCACTTGTCATTCTAGCGGCAATTGTATAGAGCTGCCTTTGCTACCAGTGCAGATCAAGATCAGACTGCGCATCCGTGCAGACTGATCATGATCTGCACTGTTCGCTATTCTGTCTGTACATTTTAATGAATACCTCTATGAACTATAAATGGTAATGTCCAAATTGAAAGATGGAGAAGTTCATTTTAGAAACTTAGCAGGGTAAGGTTTAATGCGCCGCTATTAATCTCGCATTACCGATTTTAATGTTTTAATTTTGTAGACAACAGAGGAAGACATGTATCTGATGCTGCATTAAGGAAGAGAAAACAACGGGAAAGGGAGAAACATCTGAAGGATATGCGTAATAAGAGACAAAAACGGTGGAGAGATAAACAAAAAATACATCAAAATGAGGACACTTCTTACAAGTTTTTGAATAAAATGCATAAGAATAGAGCTGTTAAAAAATTGAAGAATTTACTCCCGCCATCTACACCAGCTAGAGTTGCAACAATATCAGCTTATTTACAACAGGATAAATCACCAACTGTTAAAAGTTTGCAGAAAAAGGGCGTACTACTCACACCAGAAGAAAAGGACACTATAACACTAGGAAATGCAGTTTTACAGGACTTGAAATCGACAATAAAAAGTGCAAAAACGAAACGAACGGATGATTCGAGGATTGCCATGAATGTCATTAGTGCAGTGAAGAATCAATAGCAAAATCGAAGTCAAAAACGAAACTTGCAAAGAGACTTTCTGTAAATAAAAAAAGAATTTTCAGTGGATCTAAGAGAAACAAAGTGTATCACACAGCAAAGGCCACATTTACATTCACAGAAATAAAACACGTTCAGACGCACTGACTGAAGACATAAAAAGAATGATATATGACTTCTGGTGCGGACCAAACAGTGCGAGGCTGACTGGAAACAAGTCCGATGTGAAAAGAGTCAGAATAGGACCAAAACAGTACTCTAGTCATGCAGTTTATACAGAATGAAGTATTTTTAGAATTTCAAGAGAAGCATCCAGAAATTAAAGTATCGCAATGAATGTTTGAAAACTGTAAACCATATTGTGTTCGTCCTGTACGAACTAAGGATTGAATGACTTGTTGTTGCAGATATCACATAAAAGCCAGGACATTGTTCAAAGCATGTATGGATTTCAGGAAATCTCTCGCAGCATCGGAACACGATATGTATAAAGTGTACAATAATTTATCTGATTTTGCGTCAGCTACACTTTGTGATAAAACTGAAGATGGGCTCTACCGGAAGGTGTGCTTGGACAGGGAATGTGCAAACTGTGGAGTGTCAAAGTTAACGTTTCACGACAGTGAACTGTCTTCAGAAATCGACTCCCCGGATGTAAAGTGGGAAAAATATGAATATGTTGAAGTGACTATGAAAAATGGAACAAGAAGAAAATTAACTCTAGTACAGAAAAATACCAAACCCGAAGAGATGTTCGCTTACCTAAAGAAGGTCATGGAAATGTATCCAGGCCATCAGTTTCACGCAGTGTGGCAAAATGAACAACTTAAATATTTAATTACAAACTTACCGAAAAACCATTGTCCATGATTTTTCTGAGAACTATTGCGGTATTGAGCAAAAAGAAATACAGTCGTCTTATTTCCAGAGAACAGAGGTATCATTACATGTAACTTTAATATACAGACATGCAGTTTTAGAAGTTGACGGAATCAGTAGTACTGAAATTAAACCAAATATTATTGGTGAACAATTCTTTGTAATATCACCAGAAGACAGTCACGATCAGCATTTCACACGTGTTACACAGATGAAAATTGCTGAGTATCTAAAATCCATTAACTATGATTGTACCGTCATGCACGAATTTTGCGGTGGTTGCCAGTGTCAGTATAAAAGTTGACATTGTTTGAGCGACCTCACTGTGTCTGTGAAAGATCTAGGATATACATCCATTTATCGAAATTTTTTCAAAACCAGTCATGCAAAAGGCCTACAAGATGCTGCGGGAGGGCTCATGAAGAATCTAGCAGATGCAGCAGTCACTCGCGGAAAGACTCGGATTCAGTGTGCACATTATTTGTATTTGTTTTCCTGCAAATTTCTACAGGAAACAAAGTCACATATATTTAAACGCCTATCTTTAGATATGTTGCAAATATTCCAAGAAATACTGTCCAATGCTAGAAAGCAATTCCAGAAAATAAGAAGATTCACCAAGTTAAAGCTACTAAGAACTCGAATAGCTTACAAATTAGAAATACAACATGTTACCAATGTGACAATTGTATCGACGGACAGATAGAACGGTGTGAAAATATTGAAACAGTCAGAGTGGTGAGGTCTTTAAAAGTTCAAAATGTATTACGGGATCAAAGTGATGTCATTAATGAAAGCAATAATGAAAATATATCGGATTATATAAAACGCGGGACAATAGTAGCCGTTCTTTCGCAAAACGATGCTGAAGAATTTTATCTGTTAAAATGCACTACCAAAGAAGAACTAAACAGATTCATGGAACGCAACGCATCACGCCGGTAGCATAGTTTTAAAGGGCAAATATTTCAGAAAACTTGAAAATTTAGAATACAAACTCATTCGTGGAAAGCATGCAATTTTCCCTGTTCAATCTGTGATATATATTTGTACAGAAACCACATGTAAAAAGGACATACTTCAATTAAATGAAGATGAACTGCAGGACATTTTACAATGTTTGAGCATGTGCAGATTAATTGCGTAAAAAATTCACGTTGTTCAATGTGATGTATGCATAAAATATTTATACATGTACCAGATTTAGTGTTTGTATACAAGACAAGACAGCAATTAAAGACATATACTTTTCTTAATTATCTTAATAAATACTGTCATTTACATTTTTGTTATCCCCCGACGAAAGTCGGAGGGATATAGTTTTGGCGTTGTCCGTCCTTCCGTCCGTCTTTCCGTCCGTCCGTCCTTCCGTCTTTCCGTCCGTCCGTCCGGAGCCATATCTAGGAAATGGTTGGGAATATTTATTTAAAACTTCATATACATGTTCACCACAATGAGTTCTTGCGGCCCGTCAAGTTTCAGTCAGATTGCCCAAGTAACACCAGAGTTATGGCCCTTAGAAGTTTCTAGTGTTAACTATATAGGGTACTATAAATATGGCAAATTCTGCATCATAACTTTTGATATATTTGACCTAGAACTATGAAACTTAAACAGAATTTAGATCACCATAATGTGGTTGTGTACACACAATTTCATTTGGATTTATTTGTAAATTAAGAGTTATTGCCCTTTAATTGTATAAAAATCCACATATTTGTACATAACAAACTTACCATTTTGTAGAATTTCATTAAATTTCTTTTATTCTTTTCCATGAACATTTATTGTAAACATGTGAAGTTGTGTACCCACACGTGGTCACCCCCTTACCTTGATCACACACCTCCCCCCCTATACCCCGACACCCCCCCCCCCAAAAAAAAAAAAAAAAAATTCATTCCTTATTTTAGATTTTTTTCAAACAAACTTCATATACATGTTCACCACTATGAGGTTATGGGGCCCATCAAGTTTCAGACAGATTGCCCAAGTAACACCAGGGTTATGGCCCTTAGAAGTTTCTAGTGTTAACTATATAGGGTACTATAGATCTATAGATATGCCAATTTCTGCATCATAACTTTTGATATATTTGACCTAGAACTATGAAACTTTAACAGAATTTAGAGCACTATAATGTGGTTGTGCACAGACAATTTTGTACGGATTTCTTTTTGTAACTTCAGAGTTATTGCCCTTTAATTGTCTAAAAATCCACATATTTGTACATAACAAACTTACCATTTGGCAGAATTTCATTAAATTTCTTTCATTCTTTTCTGTGAACATTTATTATAAACATGTGAAGTTGCGCACCCACACCTGGTCACCCACTTGCCTTGGTCACCCCCCCCCCCCCTCCCAACCCCACCCCCCCCCCCCCCCTCTCCCAAATTTTTTTTTTTTTTTTTTTTCATTTCTTATTTTAGATTTTTTCAAACCTTCCAAGTTGTACTATTCCCCACCTCACTTCTCCACCCAGTCATGCCCACCACTGATCATGCATCCTCTGTCCCCCCCCCCCCCCACATCCAACTTCACCCTTTTACCTTTTTTTTTTTCATTTTTAATGTTCAATCAATATTTATAATCAGCATGTGAAATTTTGTTTCCTCTCCCATTCCCTGCACCCCAACCCCCTAAAAAAATAAATATATACATATATCTATATATAGATATATATATTTCCATTCCTTTTTTTTTTTTTTTTAAATGTTCAAACCTTCAACATGTTAAGTTGTGACTGCACAAACCTTGCCCTCAGCCATGTTCAAGATATCTTATCTGTGTTCTCTTAAGGACATCTGATCTTTTAAGTTCAAATGTACATGCAAAACAGCAACACCTGGTGCCAAACCACTCAAAGACAATATTTCATTCCAGTTAAACTTCAAGCTCACATTTCAATTAACTGCATTTAATTTTAAAAGCTAAGCTTATTACAGTAAGCATATCCCATTCAAAATAAATTCTTTAGTCCGGATCAAAGTATCATACATTTATTGTGTACTCTTTAATTAAACATTTGTTTTCTGTTAAATTGATTTTGACTAATGAAATTATTTGCTTCTTATTAACATCCTTAACTTTTTGCCGGATATATCTTTTTGCCATTCCTCACCACAAACCCTTTCGGCGGGGGATACCAATTCATCGAATTTGCTTGTTTCTATTACGATAACGTTTTTGCATAACCTTTAAGAACGTCAATTTTTGACGTTAGATTTTGACGTTTTCGACGTTACCATTCGGTATACCAACATCATGCGTAACGTCATTGTGTACCTATTTCTATTTTTGGAATGATGTTAATTTTCAAAGGTTGTAATGCAAGCCTACTGAAAACAAATGTGTCATGTCTGCCTAACATTTTGTCTAAGTAATCTATTGTGGTTCTTTTCTATCAGCTCACATTTTGAAAGGTGCTAAAACATTTCTTAATTTGTCATTTAAGGTATCATGAATGTTTGCTTTGGTGGTGCTTACTATAACTCCCTTGGAGGTATAATGGAGCAGCAGGTGACAGATGAAGGGTAAGTAACTCCCTTGGAGATATAATGGAGCAGCAGGTGACAGATGAAGGTTAAGTAACTCCCTTGGAGGTATAATGAAGCAGTAGGTGACAGATGAAGGGTAAGTAACTCCCTTGGAGGTATAATGGAGCAGTAGGTGACAGATGAAGGATAAGTAACTCCCTTGGAGGTATAATGGAGCAGCAGTGACAGATGAAGGTTAAGTTACTCCCGTGGAGGTATAATGGAGCAGCAGTGACAGATGAAGGGTAAGTAACTCCCATGGAGGTATAATGGAGCAGCAGTGACAGATGAAGGATAAGTAACTCCCTTGGAGGTATAATGGAGCAGCAGTGACAGATGAAGGTTAAGTTACTCCCATGGAGGTATAATGGAGCAGCAGTGACAGATGAAGGGTAAGTAACTCCCTTGGAGGTATAATGGAGCAGCAGTGACAGATGAAGGTTAAGTTACTCCCTTGGAGGTAAAATGGAGCAGCAGGTGACAGATGAAGGGTAAGTAACTCCCTTGGAGGTATAATGGAGCAGCAGGTGACAGATGAAGGATAAGTAAATCCCTTGGAGGTATAATGGAGCAGCAGTGACAGATGAAGGAAATGTAGCTATAATGGAGCAGCAGGTGACAGATGAAGGTTAAGTAACTTCTTTGGAGGTATAATGGAGCAGCAGGTGAGAGATGAAGGTTAAGTAACTCCCTTGGAGGTATAATGGAGCAGCAGTGACAGATGAAGGATAAGTAGCTCCCTTGGAGATATAATGGAGCAGCGGTGACAGATGAAGGATAAGTAACTTCCTTGGAGGTATAATGGAGCAGCAGGTGAGAGATGAAGGTTAAGTAACTCCCTTGGAGGTATAATGGAGCAGCAGTGACAGATGAAGGATATGTAGCTCCCTTGGAGGTATAATGGAGCAGCAGGTGACAGATGAAAGGTAAGTAACTCCCTTGGAGGTATAATGGAACAGCAGGTAAGAGATGAAGGTTAAGTAACTCCCTTGGAGGTATAATGGAGCAGCAGGTGACAGATGAAGGCTAAGTAAACATTAAAGGGTGAAAACAAAAACAAATATCTCTTAAAATTCTAAATGAATTACCGAACCCACTTGTGCCTGACAAGAACGAAAATAGCAACTAAGCAAATCAACCAACTTTTAAACATCCATATATACAGTAGTACATAGGGATTAAAGGATGCTTCATTGTGAGGAAGTTTTCTGGGAACATGGGTATTCCTTTTGAATCTTTGTCGTTGTTTTACTATGATTTGAGATGAAAAGATTTGTTTCGCTTACTGGAACTATATTACCTGTCATATTCTTTATTCTTAACTATGACTGACTTATCACAAATAAATGATTATCTGTCTATGTGAAATTAAACATTTTGTATAATGCAAAATCTAGAAGAGATTAAAGATTTATACCAAAAATATTTTCAAAATTCCATGTCAAAAATCATACATTAATTCAGATGTTCTAGAGTAAAGTTTCTAGATTAAATAATGACACTTTGTGTGACGTCTTTTGTTCCCAAATGAAATTGTCCAATTCAGAACTGTGGAATTGTTTGCTAGTGGAGAAGTGAATTCGGACATCATAGCAGTTCAACTGCATACAGAACCAAGCATGTCCTTCCATGATTTGAATCCATCTATTCATATAACTTTAACTCTTAAAAATGTGAGTATACAGTAGGTAAATGTTTCATCAACATAAACGCATTTTCAACATGTGACCAACACTCATTTAGCGCTAATGACTGAATTAGACGCTAATCTTAGATAACACAAACATCAAAATGAAAAACATTATTATAACTGATAAACAGAAAAATGTAATGAATTTCAAACAAATAGAAGACATTTGTATTAAAGTCTCGTTCGACATAATTAGTACTCTGCTTGTATTTAAAATAAAATGTACTTAAACTAAGCAGTTATAGAAGTACATGTCTGAATATTTCCTATTCATACACAGGCAGTTCTTATTTTAGAAATTTACTGATTAAGCTTTCTATATCACAAGACAAGTTATATTTTATCAGTTATCTTGTTTTCAGGAAAATTATTCTAATCCTGTTTGTGTATTTTGGGATTATAACATCTCGTAAGTATTACACTCTCTTAAGCTACAGTCACACATACGGATATGTCTGTGCGTTGAGGTACGGTGCGGATGGGATTGGTCTGTGGGGGGCAGACACGGTATGTACGGAGCAGTACATCTTAGTAAAAAAAATACAGGACGCGAATAAGTACTACGTTGAACTACGTTTTACTGTGCCTGGCAACTTGTCCAGCGCATGGATGGGTCTGCGGTGGACTACGTTGAACTATGCTTAAGTATGGGCAGCCTCAGATAACTATGTTCAGCTACGGATCAATACGGCAAGGTACGTTTTAGTACGTTTAACTACGGATGAATAAGTTTCAACCAAGTTGGACTAAAGTCACGCTCAGCGGATCGCTCGAACTTTTGTGCATGTTCAAAAGTTGGAGAAACATGCAAGTTTGGGATAAGTCTTAAATACGTTTTGACCAAGTGTTGGTACGGATTGATACGGATTACTACTTTGATGTTCGGCTCAGGTATGGATCGATAAGGATTACTACATTTCTATCTGTGGCTAGACGTAGCTATCCGCGCCGTATGTGTGACTGGGGTATTACTGACACTGGTATATTTGCACAAAAGCTACAGATGTTGAATTTGTCCAACTAGCAGAAATTCACCCATAAAGTACAATTAAGATAATAAAGAAAATTGAATTCTGTATGTATAAATGTTCATTAATTCTTTAATCTGTACTATAAAAATATATTTAAAACATTTTGATGTGTGTTATTAGACGATATTCAACTCCAACAAAGCACCTCTATACATATTTTGTATTTTCAGAATTAAGTCGGGCAGGAAGGGGGCATGGTCTTCTGAGGGATGTGTCTTAGAAGAGATTACAAACTTGACAGCAACTTGTGCTTGTAACCATCTCACCAACTTTGCAATTCTGATGAGCCCATCAAAAATTGTAAGTAAATATCTGGTTTCAAAACATCTGATGGAAAATTTCAGTATAAGAACAACACAGTGTTGAAAACTTAGGGTGCTATAGTTATTGCTGTAGAAGGCAGAAATGATTGTACACACATGATATGAATCTTATCAGAATAACACTTTTTACTAAGAATGGTGCAAATAGAAAATATAATTTAATGGTAGCTAACTATTGTTTAAAATGAATTGTGTACCTTACTGACATTTTTGAACAAGGCTTACATCAAGAACTGACGGGTTTAATGTTCATATGTCTAAGCTTCAAGTCAAAACTGCTAGTCTCAATGACTGAGTCATCTACAATGATACCAGCTTTATTAAATGATTACCAAACTTATTTTATCCTCTACCAATTAAAGTCTAGTTGTGACTATAGAATTGCCATGCGTTAGTCCATCTGCCAGCCAGCCAAATCGATATTCTTGTTAAGTATTACTTTGCCAGTCACTAAAAAGTTGCTTCAGACATTTACCGTTACAAATTTATTGTGCATGATACCAGTGTCACCAAGGTCACACTTAGAAAGTCAACCTCTTATAGGATTACCTTTAACCTTTTGCACTCAAACTTAGCTCTTAGCTTAGTAGTCTAAATATAGGCATTTTTCTTGCCCTGCTGGCATTAAGATGGTGAATAACGCTTTATGAAATTTTATTATTCAAATGTTTGTTTCTTTTTTATAATTTTTACAAAGTACCTAACCCTGTACATTTTAAATCAATAAACAGACAAGTTAAAGCATAGCAAAAGTTCCTTCTAGGGCACATCTATATAAATATATAATGATCATCTTGTAAAATTTTGGTTGCAATGTCTGTTTTAAATATTGGTCATCAGTGTGCGGAACCCCAGGATTGGACACAAGGACAAAACCATTCTACCTTATTGACATTCCGTATCCTCCCGTTTAATCAGGGAGTCAGTGGCGCAGTGGTTAGCAGTTTGGACTACAACGCCAGCAATCCGCGTTCGATTACCGGACCCGGATCGATTCACGGTTGCGGCTGATATCCCGACTAGTGTTCAGTGCAGGGTGATTTACTTTAATTATGTCTCCCCCAGGAGACATATTGTTTTTGCCCTGACCGTCCGTCCGTCCGTACGTCACACTTCATTTCCAAGCAATAACTGGAGAACCATTTGACCTAGAACCTTCAAACTTCATAGGGTTGTAGGTCTGCTGGAGTAGACGACCCCTATTATTTTTGGGGTTACTCCGTCAAAGGTCAAGGTCACAGGGGCCTGAACATTGAAAACCATTTCCGATCAATAACTAGAGAACCACTTGACCCAGAATGTTGAAACTTCATAGGATGATTGGTCATGAAGAGTAGATGACCCCTATTGATTTTGGGGTCACTCTGTCAAAGGTCAAGGTCACAGGGGCCTGAACATTGAAAACCATTTCCGATCAATAACTAGAGAACCACTTGACCCAGAATGTTGAAACTTCATAGGATGATTGGTCATGAAGAGTAGATGACCCCTTGATTTTGGGGTCACTCCGTCAAAGGTCAAGGTCACAGGGGCCTGAACATTGAAAACCATTTCCGATCAATAACTAGAGAACCACTTGACCCAGAATGTTGATACTTCATAGGATGATTGGTCATGAAGAGTAGATGACCCCTATCGATTTTGGGGTCACTCCGTCAAAGGTCAAGGTCACAGGGGCCTGAACATTGAAAACCATTTCCGATCAATAACTAGAGAACCACTTGACCCAGAATGTTAAAACTTCATAGGATGATTGGTCATGAAGAGTAGATGACCCCTATTGATTTTGGGGTCACTCCATCAAAGGTCAAGGTCACAGGGGCCTGAACATGGAAAACCATTTCCGATCAATAACTAGAGAATCACTAGATCCAGAATGTTGAAACTTCATAGGATGATTGTACATGCAAAGTAGATGACCCCTATCGATTTTGGGGTCACTCCATTAAAGGTCAAGGGCACAGGGGCCTGAACATTGAAAACCATTTCCGGTCAGTAACTTGAGAACCACTTGACCCAGAATGTTGAAACTTAATAGGATGATTGGTCATGCAGAGTAGATGACCCTTAACAATTTTGGGGTCACTCTGTGAAAGGTCAAGGTCACAGGGGCCTGAACATTGAAAACCATTTCCGGTCAGTAACTTGAGAACCACTTGACCCAGAATGATGAAACTTCATAGGATGATTGGTCATGCAGAGTAGATGACCCCTAACGATTTTAGGGTCACTCTGTTAAAGGTCAAGGCCACAGGGGCCTGAACATTGAAAACCATTTCCAATCAATAACTAGAGAACCACTTGACCTAGAATGTTGAAACTTCATAGGATGATTGTTCATGCAGAGTAAATGACCCCTATTGTTTTTGGGGTCACTCCGTTAAAGGTCAAGGTCACAGAGGCCTGAACATTGATAACCAGTTCCGATCAATAACTTGAGAACCACTTGACCCAGAATGTTGAAACTTCATAGGATGATTGAACATGCAGAGTAGATGACCCCTATTGATTTTGGGGTCAGTCTATTAAAGGTCAAGGTCACAGTGGACAGTTCATGTAAAATCATTTTTTGGAAATAACTTGAGAACAACTTGACCTACAATGTTGAAACTTAATAGGATGATTGGACATGCAGAGTAGATGACCCCTATTTATTTTGAGGTCACTTGATCAAAGGTCAAGGTCACAGGAGCCTGAACAGTGACTTGAGAACCACTAGGCCAAGAGTGTTGAAATTTAGCAGGATGACTGGACATGCCAAGTAGATGATCCCTATTGCAGCCAACCATCAGTGTCTCTTTGACTTTCGCTCCTGACCCCTATTGACTTCTTGCCTATAGGACTTTGCATTGGGGGAGACATGCGTTTTTTTACAAAAGCATTTTCTAGTTTGGTACTGTTTCCAACAGTATCGGTCTAGACTGGATGCTGCGGAGGTAAATGACGCCTGCCGTGAGCTCGGCTGGAAATAAGTTGTTCCATCCATTCCAGGTGGGGACTTTCGTCGACAAGAAACTTTACTTATTTTTAAGCGCCCCTGGGGGCGTTACTTTTGCACCAAGAGTGCGTTTATTTCTGTACCAAAATACAAAAAAAAAACAACTAAAATTTTGAAAAAGAACTAGGTTTTTTTATACTGCCTAAAAATGTCAAGTAAGTATTTACGCTAACATAAATTGTGAATCCAACAACAAAGTAAATACGTTACCACTTTCAGTGGAGTAAATACGGCAATAAGAATACACTGACTATACACATTTGACCCGGTCAATCCATTTCCACATGTTGCGTGAATTTGTTGCGCATAATTAGAGGGTCGCAATGGGGTTTGTTTTCACATATTGACCATGCATTCGAAGGTAACGATAATATTTATTTTGTTGTTTACATGTAAATTTGCTGATATATGTCTATCTGTTTGAAGAATGGAGGAAATAAAAGAATCAATCAATCATCCTATGTTATCCGCGGAGCGCGTTCAGTCAAAGTCGCCTCAATTAGGAAATAATAAGTTTAACGTTAGAGGTTATTTCTAAGGTCACAGAGTCTGATTGGCCAGCTTGTAATGACAACAGCTTTCGAGGTCAGTTGCTCAGTCAAGTGTGACTTACCGGCCCTAAGTGTTCCTTCTCAAGAGAAGGAACAATAAATCAAAACTGGTCTTACAGCTTACGACTACAAAAAGATAAAGGTTACTAAAGGGAATAAATATTTATTATAATGTTTTTCAGTGAATTCTGAAATATTAGAATGAAATATATTTGGCATTTCACAGCGAAAAATATCAAATATATTTTTCACTGGTAAAAAACTATAAATGTGTATATTTTGTCAAAACATGAAATAAAAAGAAAAATTTTGTTTTACATATAAGATCAAAATATCTTTCACTCATGAACACCATATTCACGAGTGGCTTTGCCTGTTGAACTTTCAAAGATGGTTCTTCAAAAATGAATGTCACACATAGGGGGCAAAAGTTACATGCAGTCTCTCTTCATGCCCAGTAACTTGTTAATGCATATAGGGGGGGGGGGGGGGGGGGGTTTGAAATAACTCTGTTTATATGAACAGTGTTAGAAGACATGTCACACCAATGGACCAGGTCCCTAATTCAAAGATCAATGACTCAGAGGTCAGAGTCATATTGGTGATTTTGTAACTGGCATTTGAATGGATGATGGAACTATTTTATAATAACTTTGAACAAATGAACATTGTTAAATTGTCAGTTGTCAAGCCTCAAGATGAAAGTCCCTATAAAAGAGGCTCTGTGGTTTTACTTTTTAGCTTGAAGAGATTGTAAAAACAAGTTTGTATAAATGATCAGTGTAAGATGTAAGATTTTGAAAACAGGGACTGCTATTACTTCCAGTATCAAGGACCAATATCAGGCATATCATTTCTATTAAAGAAAGATTTACAATAACAATAATTATTTAATTCTTATTTATTTCAGTCGGCCAAACATTCGATGATATTAGGTATCATATCAGCAGTAGGATGCGCAGTATCAATGTTGTGTCTTCTCCTTACTATCATTGCTCACTGGATGGTTTGGGGGTAAGTAGGATGTGCAGTATCAGTGTTGCATCTTCTCCTTACTATCATTGCTCACTGAATGTTTGGGGGTAAGTAGGATGTGCAGTATCAATGTTGTGTCTTCTCCTTACTATCATTGCTCACTGGATGGTTTGGGGGTAAGTAGGATGCTCAGTATCAATGTTGTGTCTTCTCCTTACTATCATTGCTCACTGGATGGTTTGGGGGTAAGTAGGATGTGCAGTATCAATGTTGTGTCTTCTCCTTACTATCATTGCTCACTGGATGGTTTGGGGGTAAGTAGGATGTGCAGTATCAATGTTGTGTCTTCTCCTTACTATCATTGCTCACTGGATGGTTTGGGGGTAAGTAGGATGCTCAGTATCAATGTTGTGTCTTCTCCTTACTATCATTGCTCACTGGATGGTTTGGGGGTAAGTAGGATGTGCAGTATCAATGTTGCGTCTTCTCCTTACTATCATTGCTCACTGGATGGTTTGGGGGTAAGTAGGATGATAGGATGATTGTGCAGTATCAATGTTGTGTCTTCTCCTTACTATCATTGCTCACTGGATGGTTTGGGGGTAAGTAGGATGCTCAGTATCAATGTTGTGTCTTCTCCTTACTATCATTGCTCACTGGATGGTTTGGGGGTAAGTAGGATGCTCAGTATCAATGTTGTGTCTTCTCCTTACTATCATTGCTCACTGGATGGTTCGGGGGTAGGTAGGATGCTCAGTATCAATGTTGCGTCTTCTCCTTACTATCATTGCTCACTGGATGGTTTGAGGTTAAGTAGGATGCTCAGTATCATAGTTGCGTCTTCTCCTTACTGTCATTGCTCACTGGATGGTTTGGGGGTAAGTAGGATGCTCAGTATCAATGTTGGGTCTTCTCCTTACTATCATTGCTCACTGGATGGTTTGGGGGTAAGTAGGATGTGCAGTATCAATGTTGCGTCTTCTCCTTACTGTCATTGCTCACTGGATGGTTTGAGGTTAAGTAGGATGCTCAGTATCAATGTTGCGTCTTCTCCTTACTGTCATTGCTCACTGGATGGTTTGGGGGTAAGTAGGATGCTCAGTATCAATGTTGCGTCTTCTCCTTACTATCATTGCTCACTGGATGGTTTGGGGGTAAGTAGGATGTGCAGTATCAATGTTGCGTCTTCTCCTTACTATCATTGCTCACTGGATGGTTTGGGGGTAAGTAGCAGTCTTCGCCTTAATTTTTTTTCAGCTCCTGTCCTTTCGGGCAAGTAAGTTAAGAAAACCACTTGCCCGAAAACATTTTTACTTGCCCGAAATCATTTTGTTTATAAATATGATGTGTTTTTGTTTATGCTTAATTCAACATTCAGTTATTTAAATGGTAGTCAACTAACCTACCCACACTATTGATGGGCAGGCTAAGCCAACATAAGTGGATAACCATGTTGCAATATTCAAGTACCTAGCCGACAAAAATTATGGGAGAAAACTGTAGAAAAAAAGTAAAACCTATACCAGTATCTAGTTATATGCCAGGTGTGGGGTTCAAATTTACACTACCCTTCTAAAACTTACTTTTTTAATCCAGGGCCTTTAAAATAGTGTAGTTGTTCAAATTTAACTGCAATAATGGATCAGCCTGGTTAGGCACCCCCCCCCCCCCCCCCCACCAAAAAAAAAAATTGTTGTGTTTCTGGTGGCATGGCCAAAAAAAAGTTGAATCATTATTATCAAGTAAATATCACAGTCCGGGGCGACGTGTCCAAAAAATATGGACACAATAATCATCAACCCACCCGTGTTTAAAGCGAAAAAAAAAAACATTAACAATTATCGGTAATTATTCTGTTGATAAACAAGTAATTGGCCTTGTTTTCATCATCAATTAAAACCCCCTCAAAGAGCTAAAAGAAGTGTGTCGGTATCATGGCATTTGAAGCGGAGATCAAAGCGGTATAGTTGCCCGAGATTGTCATGGCATTACGTCATGTTTTCGCGCCATTTCACTGTCTGATCGTACGGCCTCGGTTCTTTAAATTGCTGAGAAGAAATCAGTAAAAAAGTATCTTCTTTAATTTTTTTAAAAGCAAATGTGCAATATCCCGTATAAACTGACAGGTAAATGTGTCAAACGATAATAGTAGATATCCTACACTCTGTGACCTATTTGCCCTCAAGGAATTTACGTTATTGTTTGAAAAGAATATCTGACATAGTGTGGAGTCAAAAAAGACTTGTACAAAGATTCATTTACTTATTAAACTTATTAAAAACCACAGCGACATCAGACTGCTTTATTTTAAAACAATTTTTTATTTACGTTCACGAGGTCACGTAACCTATTCTGCCGCACTTGCAGAAATCTGTTTGCCAAAAAACGTTTTACCTGATGTATTTAAATTGCTGCCGCTTTTTCATTATTTAAGATTTTTTAATTCTGTTTTTTGTACTTTCTTGTCAAAAGTCTGAATTTTATGACCATAGTATGTATTATTTATTTACTTTTAGAAATAAATAAATAATTAAGATCGCGCTGTTTGAAATTTTACAAATAATTGTATGAAACTTCGATCGTTTTTATAGAATTTTGCCTACATTTCTGTCGATATCTTATTAAAATTGTTATAGAATTCAAACTGTATTACTTCTCAAGTGGTGTTGAAAATTTGAAGCGATTATATTAAAAAATGAATGCACTACACGCGTTTTTTGTGTACGTGTCGATAAACAAATGTAACGGCGATACGATAGGTCGCACGTGCTCGAGGAATGGAAAATTACTGGCATGACGTTTTGATATATTTACGATTCGCGGGTAAACTCCAGTCATAGGGATGTAATTTTGTAAAGCAACTTTATATATTGCAAATGTGGTCATCAATTCATGCATAAATATACGAAAGCTAGTATTTAGGATGTTCATTTCAGATTCATGAAATTCTTTTTTGTAATTATTGTGAAAATTAAGGGATTTAAATTTCGGAAAAAGCACTTGTCCGTTCGGGCAACCACCTGAAAACTTTGGCTGCCCCGAAACTGGATCTACTTGTCCCGGACTTCGGGCAACCCAGTTACGACGAAGACTGAAGTAGGATGTGCAGTATCAATGTTGCGTCTTCTCCTTACTATCATTGCTCACTGGATGGTTTGGGGGTAAGTAGGATGTGCAGTATCAATGTTGCGTCTTCTCCTTACTATCATTGCTCACTGGATGGTTTGGGGGTAAGTAGGATGTGCAGTATCAATGTTGCGTCTTCTCCTTACTATCATTGCTCACTTGGTGGTTTGGGGGTAAGTAGGATGTGCAGTATCAATGTTGCGTCTTCTCCTTACTATCATTGCTCACTGGGTGGTTTGGGGGTAAGTAGGATGTGCAGTATCAATGTTGCGTCTTCTCCTTACTATCATTGCTCACTGGATGGTTTGGGGGTAAGTAGGATGCTCAGTATCAATGTTGCGTCTTCTCCTTACTATCATTGCTCACTGGATGGTTTGGGGGTAAGTAGGATGTGCAGTATCAATGTTGCGTCTTCTCCTTACTATCATTGCTCACTGGATGGTTTGGGGGTAAGTAGGATGCTCAGTATCAATGTTGCGTCTTCTCCTTACTGTCATTGCTCACTGGATGGTTTGGGGGTAAGTAGGATGTGCAGTATCAATGTTGCGTCTTCTCCTTACTGTCATTGCTCATTGGATGGTTTGGGGGTAAGTAGGATGTGCAGTCTCACTGGATGGTTTGGGGGTAAGTAGGATGTGCAGTATCAATGTTGTGTTTTCTCCTTACTTTCATTGCTCACTGGATGGTTTGGGGGTAAGTAGGATGTGCAGTATCAATGTTGCGTCTTCTCCTTACTGTCATTGCTCACTGGATGGTTTGGGGGTAAGTAGGATGTGGAGTATCAATGTTGCGTCTTCTCCTTACTGTCATTGCTCACTGGATGGTTTGGGGGTAAGTAGGATGCTCAGTATCAATGTTGCGTCTTCTTCTTACTGTCATTGCTCACTGGATGGTTTGGGGGTAAGTAGGATGTGCAGTATCAATGTTGCGTCTTCTCCTTACTGTCATTGTTCACTGGATGGTTTGGGGGTAAGTAGGATGTGCAGTATCAATGTTGCGTCTTCTCCTTACTATCATTGCTCACTGGATGGTTTGGGGGTAAGTAGGATGTGCAGTATGCTCAGTATCAATGTTGCGTCTTCTCCTTACTATCATTGCTCACTGGATGGTTTGGGGGTAAGTAGGATGCTCAGTATCAATGTTGCATCTTCTCCTTACTATCATTGCTCACTGGATGGTTTGGGGGTAAGTAGGATGTGCAGTATCAATGTTGTGTCTTCTCCTTACTATTATTGCATTGCTCACTGGATGGTTTGGGGGTAAGTAGGATGTGCAGTATCAATGTTGTGTCTTCTCCTTACTATTATTGCTCACTGGATGGTTTGGGGGTAAGTAGGATGCTCAGTATCAATGTTGCGTCTTCTCCTTACTATCATTGCTCACTGGATGGTTTGGGGGTAAGTAGGATGTGCAGTATCAATGTTGTGTCTTCTCCTTACTATTATTGCATTGCTCACTGGATGGTTTGGGGGTAAGTAGGATGTGCAGTATCAATGTTGTGTCTTCTCCTTACTATTATTGCTCACTGGATGGTTTGGGGGTAAGTAGGATGTGCAGTATCAATGTTGCGTCTTCTCCTTACTATCATTGCTCACTGGATGGTTTGGGGGTAAGTAGGATGTGCAGTATCAATGTTGCGTCTTCTCCTTACTATCATTGCTCACTGGATGGTTTGGGGGTAAGTAGGATGTGCAGTATCAATGTTGCGTCTTCTCCTTACTATCATTGCTCACTGGATGGTTTGGGGATAAGTAGGATGTGCAGTATCAATGTTGTGTCTTCTCCTTACTATCATTGCTCACTGGATGGTTTGGGGGTAAGTAGGATGCTCAGTATCAATGTTGCGTCTTCTCCTTACTATCATTGCTCACTGGATGGTTTGGGGGTAAGTAGGATGTGCAGATGCTCAGTATCAATGTTGCGTCTTCTCCTTACTATCATTGCTCACTGGATGGTTTGGGGGTAAGTAGGATGTGCAGTATCAATGTTGCGTCTTCTCCTTACTATCATTGCTCACTGGATGGTTTGGGGGTAAGTAGGATGTGCAGTATCAATGTTGCATCTTCTCCTTACTATCATTGCTCACTGGATGGTTTGGGGGTAAGTAGGATGTGCAGTATCAGTGTTGCGTCTTCTCCTTACTATCATTGCTCACTGGATGGTTTGGGGGTAAGTAGGATGTGCAGTATCAATGTTGCGTCTTCTCCTTACTATTATGTTGGGATTAACGCTCTTATATGTATGACGTTATTTACCGCCATTGTATGTAAGACGTCGTTGACGTCACTTAGTATGTATATGTTTTTGGTCTGACGGTTTCAGAGAATAGATTGGTAAAGTACACAACGCGTCTATTGTTATACAACCCTATTTTCCACATTTTGGTGCCGTGACGAAAAAAAAAAACCATGAAGGCAGAGAAATTACGTTCGATACGGGAGGGATATTACCGAGTTATTACGAGTCAGTTGCAGAAAATCGATACGGCAAAGGAAAATTCCGATTGGATCCAGTTCAAAACAATAATCAAAGCAATATCGCAAACACTAGAGACAGTAAAGGCATTAAACGATAAAATCTTAGAAGCAACAGAAGTGACGGAAATCGAAGAGGAAATCGTGAGCGCTCAGGAATTTTGTTTGGACATTGAAGTAAAATTACAGCATTTAAAGGAATTCAGCAATAATTTGAAATGCAGAATAGACGGTGAAGAGACGCAACAGGACGAAAACACGAACAATGCAGCGAACGCGCTAGGAGAGGACAGTCGATCACGCATGACAGCTGTTTCTACGGAATCTACGGAAGCGCAGAGTGGACAAAGACAATCAGGTACTTCTTTTGCAAATTCTTTACAATACCAGAGACTTCCAAAACTAACACTTTCGGTATTTAGTGGTAATATTATTGAGTGGCAGAGTTTTTGGGACGCTTATGAATCTACAGTTCATCTAAATCCTAACCTCAGTGAAGTGCAAAAATTTAATTACCTCAAGAATCAGCTAGAGGGCAGTGCAGCTCAAACTATACATGGATTTGCTCTGACAAACGCGAATTACATCCAAGCAATCAATCTACTGAAAGAAAGGTACGGACAAAAACACAAGATTGTTCATACATACATGCAGACGTTATTGAATATCCCAGCTCCAGGTTATACAGTGCACGGCTTGAGAAATTATATAGACAAATTAGAATCTTACATTCGCGGTTTGGAGTCGTTAGGCGAGTGTCAAAGTAACTATGGGACTTTGTTAGTGCCAGTGATAATTGACAAGTTACCATCAGAAATTAGAAAGAATTTAGCGAGAGAACATGGAAGTGACAATTGGCAGCTAGACGAATTACGAAAGGCGTTATATCGCGAACTGAATATCATGGAAGCCGGAAAACCTTCTGAGATCGCAGACGACTATCCAGCAACAGCCTCATTTTTCACGAGCGCGCGACAAAGGTCGAAAAATGGAAGTAGACAGAAATCAACAATTTTTCCGCGCAACCAAAAGCAGTGCATTTATTGTAGTGAAAATCACCATGCCAACGAC
Source organism: Mercenaria mercenaria (assembly GCF_021730395.1). NCBI lineage: Eukaryota > Metazoa > Mollusca > Bivalvia > Venerida > Veneridae > Mercenaria > Mercenaria mercenaria. The sequence continues at coordinate 42,297,498 of NC_069369.1, read as the reverse complement.
TGTGTAAAAGTCACAGATGTAAACAGTCGCAGAGACATTATTAAGAAAAAACGTGTATGTTTTAACTGTTTGAAATTCCACCAGGTTTCTGAATGCCGTTCGAACTTTAGATGTTTGAAATGTAAAGGCAAACACCACACTAGTATTTGTAAAAATGGACCAGAAGCAAGAATAGACACCGGAAACGGATGTCAGCCAATGCCAAGTTTCGCAGCAAGTAGTACCGGAAGTCAGCAAACAGCCGCTTTATTCAACTCCACATTTAGCCCAAGACCAGAAGTTTTGTTAAAAACCGCAGTCGCCGAAGTTTACGCAGAAAATCAGTACGCTCAAGCAAATATTTTATTTGATGAAGGGGCTCAGTGTTCATTTATATCGGAGAAACTCGCAGATCAGCTAAACATCAAACCTTGTGACAACACTGTCGTCAATCTGGCAGCGTTTGGAGATTCATCTCAGAAAGTACGACATCTGAAGACGGCAACAATATATTTACTTACGGACGACGGCGACAAGATACCTCTAAATGTTTTGATCGTTCCGGTAATTGCCGTTCCGCTACGTAACATTCCGCAGTCCGTAACGTCGTTACCGTATCTCAGACACCTGAAGTTAGCGCATCCCGTTATAGACGATGACAAGTTCGAGATTTCATTACTAGTAGGAGCTGACCATTTTTGGAAAATAGTGGGAAATAAGATAATTCGAGGAAATGGTCCTACAGCCGTGAGTTCGAGGGTTGGATATTTACTCTCGGGTCCAGTTCCAGTTACCAATGTTATGACTCAGTCCTGCTTCGCACTGAACGTGATGACTACAGACATAGAAAAATTTTGGAAACTAGAATCTATTGGAATCAGCCCCGAAGACGACAGAGATGTATGTAAACTAGAAACATATCAACAAAACAGTATTAAGTTCATTGATGGAAAATATGAAGCAAAATTGCCCTGGAAAGAAGACCACGCCCCACTCCCTACAAACTTAGAAGTGACAAAGAAAAGGACAGAATCCCTTGTAAGACGGCTCCGCCGAGAACTGAACATCTTTCAGAAATATTCAGAGATCATACAAGATCAAGAGAGGCGAGATTTTATTGAGAAAGTGGACGAGAATGAACAACAACCCGATCGAATGCACTATATTCCACACCATGCAGTGAAGAAGGATTCAGCCACAATGCCTATACGTATAGTATATGACTGTAGTTGCCAAGAAACATCACAGAAACCCAGTTTAAACGACTGTTTAGACTCTACCCCACCCACATTGAATGACCTTTCACATATCATGATTCGATTCCGACTTGGCAAGTATGCAGTGTCCACGGATATAGAAAAGGCTTTTCTCAATGTAAGACTGGATAAAGAAGATAGAGATATGACCAGATTTCTGTGGCTGAGTGACCCAGGTAACCCAGACAGTCCATTCACGACATACAGGTTCAAATCCGTACTCTTCGGTGCCACGTGTTCACCATTCATCTTAAATGCCACATTACTCAAGCATCTAGAAAACAACGCTTCTAGTTGGGTCAGCAGATTTCTTAAACGGGACTTGTATGTGGACAATATAATATCAAGTTTTTCAACAGAAGAAGAAGTTTTGAAGTTTTTCCGAGAAACAAGAGATTTATGCTTAACGGAGGATTTAACCTGAGGTCCTGGGCATCAAATAGTCAACAGCTAAGATCAGCTGCTTCAGCAGAAGGTGTCCTTGACACCGGCGAGATTACAAAGGTTCTAGGCATGCTTTGGCTCACCGTCACAGACGAGATATCTTACCCGAATAAGGAACTTCCTGTAATACCGGATATGACAAAACGTGCTATTCTACAATACACATCGAGAATATACGATCCACTTGGTTTACTAAATCCAGTCTTAGTACGTGCAAAGATTCTTCTTCAAGATCTGTGGAAAGAGAAATATCCATGGGATACAATTCTACCAGAGCCAATTCAGAAGAAATGGTTTCAACTTGCACGCGATATAAACAATGTAACGGAAGTTAAATTTTCACGCCTTATCTTCAAATCATCTGAAGCAGACGACAACACTCTACATGTATTTGTTGACTCGAGTATTCAAGCCTATGGTGCAGCAGCTTACCTGTGCAGAGGAAATGAATCCAGACTTATCATGGTGAAGTCACGTGTCGCGCCCTTAAAGAAACTTACCTTACCGAAGTTAGAGCTGATGGCTGCTGTAATAGGAGCCCGTTTAGCCAAACACCTACTAAAAGCCATAGATGTACAAAACGTCACATTTTGGCCGGACAGTCAAATTGTATTGCACTGGCTAAACACTTCAAGACCTACATCAAGATTTGTTCAGAACCGAGTAAATGAGATTAGAGAGCTAGCACACAACCGGAAATGGAATTATTGTCCTACACGAGAGAACCCGGCAGATCTGTTAACACGAGGCGTAACGGCAACACAATTCAAAGAAAACAGATTATGGTTTAGCGGTCCAAACTGGTTACCCAACACAAGTCAATGGCCTCAATGGAAGCTTTCCGAAACTATCACCATGGCAACCATTAACGATGAAACAGCTCAGCAGACGACAGATTTATCAACCATGTCAGAAGAAGGTTTACACAAGATTATAGATATCGCCAGATATAGCAGCTACAGGAAGTTGGTTTGAGTCACGACGTACATACTGAGATTTATCCACAACTGCCGTGTTAGTAAGGACAGCAGACGACACGATCCATTATCCGTCATAGAGCTACAAACTGCAGCATCCAGATGGCTACAGAACGTTCAGCAATCTACATTTCCAAGCGAAATAGCCAACATAAAGTCCAGTGAGAAGACTCTAAAAAGACTACCCATTGTGAGACAATTAAAGTTATTTATTGACAAAGAAGGATATATACGATGTGGTGGAAGAATACAGAACGCACCGTTAAACGAAGCCACTAAATACCCATACCTGCTACCTACCAAACACCCATTAACACGGTTAATTATCCTAGACGTCCACCACCACCAACTGCATTCTGGGGTAAATACTACTATAACATACTTGCGCCAGAAGTATTGGATACCTTCGATTCGCAGATGTGTCAAGACAGAACTACGCAGATGCATTACCTGCAACAAAGTGAATGGAAAATCGTACAAAGCCCCAGATCCCCCACCCCTACCGAAATATCGTCTTGAAGACAGTCCTCCATTTACAGTAACTGGAGTAGATTTTACAGGTGCATTACACGTTAAAGATCGTCATGGAAACCAGGAGAAAGCTTATATATGTCTTTTCACTTGCGCCTCTACACGAGCTTTACACCTAGAAGTTGTTCAGAATTTAACAGAAAAAACATTTCTACAGGCGTTTAGAAGATTTTGCAGTAGAAAGTCATTACCACGTATAATGGTTTCTGATAACGCAGCAACGTTCCAGTCTACATCAAGATATATACGTCAGCTGTTTGAATCCCAGAGCATACGAGAAACTCTAAGTCAGGAAGGTACACAGTGGTATTTCATCCCGACGAGAGCTCCCTGGTACGGCGGATGGTGGGAGCGCTTAATAGGAATTACCAAAAATACTCTAAAGAAAGTTCTAGGTCGCAGATTTATTACGTTAGAGGAACTCCAGATGACAACCACCGAGGTAGAAGCGATACTCAATGATCAGCCAATTACCTATGTATCATCCGATGTCTCGGACCCAGTACCTTTGACTCCATAGCACCTGTTATATGGTCGGCAAGTGACGTACCTCCCATCACAAAATGTTCCAGTTGAAACGTTATCAGATCCAACGGCTGGCAGTCGTTCCAGTCTTACCAAAAGAGCCAGGGTACAGAAACAACTAATTGATCATTTCCGGGAACGTTGGCGACATGAATACCTGACGGACTTACGTGAATACCACCGAGTGACGGGAAATAACCAACAGAAGATCTCACCTGGTGACGTTGTTCAAATCCATGAAGATACACATGCGGTGGAGATTAGGTGTTATTCAGGAACTCGTTTACGGGAAAGATGGACTTGTACGTGCCGCGAAAGTTAAATCAAACAATGGAACTTTAGTGAGACCGATTGTTAAACTTTATCCTTTAGAAACAAAGTGACTGTTAATAAATGTTTCATGAAGATCGCGCTATGTGATAATGTTCGGTGAAAAAGACTGACCGACAAACTTTGCTGTCAGAAACTGAAGATTGTAATTCAGCTGTGAAAATTGCATATTTGTTTATATATGCATAGTTAACGATTTATTGCCAATTTTAAATAGGTCTGCATCGGCTAATAAGTTATTCAGTGCATTCAAGTTTATTCCTAAACTGACTCTTAGTTAAATTCAAATTTCATATTTTAATACTGAACACTTGAGTAATTAATCATTTCGCGGCCCCCAGTATGTTGGGATTAACGCTCTTATATGTATGACGTTATTTACCGCCATTGTATGTAAGACGTCGTTGACGTCACTTAGTATGTATATGTTTTTGGTCTGACGGTTTCAGAGAATAGATTGGTAAAGTACACAACGCGTCTATTGTTATACGACCCTATTTTCCACAACTATCATTGCTCACTGGATGGTTTGGGGGTAAGTAGGATGCTCAGTATCAATGTTGCGTCTTCTCCTTACTATCATTGCTCACTGGATGGTTTGGGGGTAAGTAGGATGTGCAGTATCAATGTTGCGTCTTCTCCTTACTGTCATTGCTCACTGGATGGTTTGGGGGTAAGTAGGATGCTCAGTATCAATGTTGCGTCTTCTCCTTACTGTCATTGCTCACTGGATGGTTTGGGGGTAAGTAGGATGTGCAGTATCAATGTTGCGTCTCTCCTACTGTCTTCTCATGAGTTGGAGGATGGCAATCAAGTTGGTTCTCTACTGTCATGCTCACTGGATGGTTTGGGGGTAAGTAGGATGTGCAGTATCAATGTTGCGTCTTCTCCTTACTGTCATTGCTCACTGGATGGTTTGGGGGTAAGTAGGATGTGCAGTATCAATGTTGCGTCTTCTCCTTACTGTCATTGCTCACTGGATGGTTTGGGGGTAAGTAGGATGTGCAGTATCAATGTTGCGTCTTCTCCTTACTGTCATTGCTCACTGGATGGTTTGGGGGTAAGTAGGATGCTCAGTATCAATGTTGCATCTTCTCCTTACTGTCATTGCTCACTGGATGGTTTGGGGGTAAGTAGGATGCTCAGTATCAATGTTGCGTCTTCTCCTTACTGTCATTGCTCACTGGATGGTTTGGGGGTAAGTAGGATGCTCAGTATCAATGTTGCGTCTTCTCCTTACTATCATTGCTCACTGGATGGTTTGGGGGTAAGTAGGATGTGCAGTATCAATGTTGCGTCTTCTCCTTACTATCATTGCTCACTGGATGGTTTGGGGGTAAGTAGGATGTGCAGTATGCTCAGTATCAATGTTGCGTCTTCTCCTTACTATCATTGCTCACTGGATGGTTTGGGGGTAAGTAGGATGCTCAGTATCAATGTTGCGTCTTCTCCTTACTGTCATTGCTCACTGGATGGTTTGGGGGTAAGTAGGATGCTCAGTATCAATGTTGCGTCTTCTCCTTACTATCATTGCTCACTGGATGGTTTGGGGGTAAGTAGGATGTGCAGTATCAATGTTGCGTCTTCTCCTTACTATCATTGCTCACTGGATGGTTTGGGGGTAAGTAGGATGTGCAGTATCAATGTTGTGTCTTCTCCTTACTATCATTGCTCACTGGATGGTTTGGGGGTAAGAACAATATTTCTCTTTTTTTTCTTTATTGGAAACTAATATTTTCAAATATTCTTTGTGCATAAGGTTTCTTCAACTTCAAGTATTTAAACTAATATTCCTTCTACGCACAAGATGAAAATGAGAGTGTGCCATAATATATTCAAAGGCTTTTGTAACCTCACACTTGGTTTTTTGTTTTTATCTCTGCCAAATTTCAACAGATTTGAATGAAAATTGGATATATTGTTTATTGATTAGTTCAGTTGAATTAAACATTAGAATGACAACAATTGTACATAGATTCTTTGAGCTGCGACAGTTGCAATACTGTAACCCAAGAATAAAAAGTTATAAAATGAGTGCACTTTTGTGCTGGTCTCTATTTGGCAAAAAGTACAGTCTGCAGGATCAAACAATTTTACCTTATTATACGCCCAAAGGGTCGTATTATCTTATACTCCCGGTGCTTCAAGGTCAAGGTCACACTTAGGGGTCAAAGGTCATATATGACTTTGCTTTGTGTATGTTGCTCTGCATTGCAGTGCTCTTGTTTTTATTTGGCAGATCCCTTTTTTGTTCACTTACAATAAAAAAAATTTGAATTACTTCCCTTTTATGTTACTATAGATAGCTTATTTTGAAACTTTTTTATTATTGGCCGTAGGGAAAAACCGAGACCACTTTTCTTTGGTACAACATGGATGGTACCTCCAATTTTTAGGTGTTTTTTGACATACTTGTACCTGGTAAGGATTTTTTTGTGGACTTAGAATTTTTTTGGAATTTCTTCCCTTTGTTGTTCTTGTCCTTTGGGCTTCAGCAGTCAAGTTCTTTAAATTTTGCTCCTATCCTCTGATGTAACCCTTCAGGCGTATATTGCCCCGCTTGGTGGAGCTCTTGTTGTAACTGTTACAGCTAAATGAGTTTACTTCTGGTTATTATCATTATTATAATTTGTACATTGTAATAAAATATCATTAAACATTGTGCCCTAATTTCATTCATATCTGTCAAAATTTAGCAGAAATAAAAACAAAAAAAAGCAGGTGTATGTATTGCAATTCTTATTGTAATTTATGCTTTATTTAAACATCACAAAGGATTTATTTGTATCTCTTATTTTAGGTAATAGTTAAATCAAAATTTTGGAATTAAAGTATCTGACTACCAAACTGTGCAGTGACCTACCCATAAATTCTCACTTAAAATACTTTTGAAAGTTTCTTCATAAAAGTATGTGCAAAGAGCATTACAATGAAATAAAAATTTAGTTTCCAAACACTATGATGCAGCAATAAACTTGATATCTAGCTTTTTGAATGACACAGTGTTCAAATTCAAAACTGACAATAAAAAAAGAGCTACTGCTGATCTACAAAACATTACTTGAAAGTGATATATTACATGGACTTTCAGAGTTGTTCGCAGTAACAGAACTATTACTTTGATGCACCTATGTGTGGCTCTACTGCTTGCCTTCAGTGTCTTCCTGGTGGGTGTGAATAGAACAGAGAGTCGTGTAAGTTCTAGTTATGTCTCCCACCACACAGTGGTGTGGGAGACATTGATTTACTCCAGTCTGTGTCTGTCTGTCTGTCACAAAGCTTGTCCGCACTCTAAACATTTCTCATCCGATCTTCACCAAACTTCAACAAAATGTGTCTGCCAATAACTGCTCGGCCAAGTTCGATAACTAGCCAAATCGGCCTAGGCACTTCGGAATTATGACCCTTGATTTACCAAAAATACTCAGATTTCTTGCGAAGTTTTACCCTTAAACCGGCGCTTATACTACTAGTAGTATAGGCATCCTTTTGGTGTCAAGAAAGCGCATGCACATGTGGATTAAGTAAACAGTATATAAAGACTGACTTACTATTTAGATGATTAGGCAGTTGTGGGAGACATGCACTTTTCTCAAAAGCATCTCTAGTTTGTAGATGTCTTGTCAAATCCACTATTTCTTTAATCTCCTGGTCAGACATTGTGAATTTGTGGATGTATTACTGTCAAAACAACCGAGACAAGCAAATGACTAAATAAATGCATCTAATTCATGTTAAGTTGGTAAGATCATGTGAACTCAACCTGGGCTGATCTATATACTGTCGTTCTATAATCCATTGAAACCAAGGATCGTTATCTTTCAGTTTAAAAATGTTTTAATTTTTTGTTGAGGAATCATTGTAATAGCAAAACAATAAACTGTTTCATATCATTGAATTAATGAATCCAAACTGCTCTATAATTTGGTTGGATGGTTCACAATATCCAAACTGCTCTATTGTTTGGTTGGATGGTTCACAAAATCCAAACTGCTGTATAGTTTGGTTGGATGGTGCACAATAGCCAAACTACTGTATAGTTTGGTTGGATGGTGCACAATGTCCAAACTGCTCTATAGTTTGGTTGGATGGTGCACAGTAAAGAAACTGCTCTATAGTTTGGTTGGATGGTGCACAATATAGAAACTGCTCTATAGTTTGGTTGGATGGTGCACAATATTGAAACTGCTGTAGAGTTTGGTTGGATGGTGCACAATATCTAAACTGCTGTATAGTTTGGTCGGATGGTGCACAATATGCAAACTGCTGTATAGTTTGGTTGGATGGTGCACAATATCTAAACTGCTCTATAGTTTGGTTGGATGGTGCACAATGTTGAAACTGCTCTATAGTTTGGTCGGATGGTGCACAATATGCAAACTGCTGTATAGTTTGGTTGGATGGTGCACAATATCTAAACTGCTCTATAGTTTGGTTGGATGGTACACAACATCCAAACTGCTGTATGGTTTGTTTGGATGGTGCACAATGTTGAAACTGCTGTATAGATTGGTTGGATGGTGCCCAGTATCCAAACTACTGTATAGTTTGGTTGGATGGTGCACACTATCCAAACTGCTGTATAGTTTGGTTGGATGGTGCACAATATCCAAACTGCTGTATAGTTTGGTTGGATGGTGCACAGTGCACAATATCCAAACTGCTGTATAGTTTGGTTGGATGGTGCACAATATCCAAAATGCACTATAGTTTGGTTGGATGGTGCACAATATTGAAACTGCTGTATAGTTTGGTTGGATGGTTCACAATAGCCAAACTACTGTATAGTTTGGTTTGATGGTGCACAATGTCCAAACTGCTCTATAGTTTGGTTGGATGGTGCACAGTAAAGAAACTGCTCTATAGTTTGGTTGGATGGTGCACAATATAGAAACTGCTCTATAGTTTGGTTGGATGGTTCATATTATCCAAACTGCTCTATAGTTTGGTTGGATGGTGTACAATATTGAAACTGCTGTATAGTTTGGTTGGATGGTGCACAATATCTAAACTGCTGTATAGTTTGGTCGGATGGTGCACAATATGCAAACTGCTGTATAGTTTGGTTGGATGGTTCACAATGGCCAAACTACTGTATAGTTTGGTTGGATGGTGCACAATGTCCAAACTGCTCTATAGTTTGGTTGGATGGTGCACAGTAAAGAAACTGCTCTATAGTTTGGTTGGATGGTGCACAATATAGAAACTGCTCTATAGTTTGGTTGGATGGTTCATATTATCCAAACTGCTCTATAGTTTGGTTGGATGGTGCACAATATTGAAACTGCTGTATAGTTTGGTTGGATGGTGCACAATATCTAAACTGCTGTATAGTTTGGTCGGATGGTGCACAATATGCAAACTGCTGTATAGTTTGGTTGGATGGTGCACAATATCTAAACTGCTCTATAGTTTGGTTGGATGGTACACAACATCCAAACCACTGTATGGTTTGTTAGGATGGTGCACAATGTTGAAACTGCTGTATAGATTGGTTGGATGGTGCCCAGTATCCAAACTACTGTATAGTTTGGTTGGATGGTGCACAATATCCAAACTGCTGTATAGTTTGGTTGGATGGTGCACAATATCCAAACTGCTGTATAGTTTGGTTGGATGGTGCACAATATCCAAACTACTGTATAGTTTGGTTGGATGGTGCACAATATTGAAACTGCTGTATAGTTTGGTTGGATGGTTCACAATATCCAAACTGCTCTATAGTTTGGTTGGATGGTGCACAATATTGAAACTGCTGTATAGTTTGGTTGGATGGTGCACAATATCCAAACTGCTCTATAGTTTGGTTGGATGGTGCGCAATATTGAAACTGCTCTATAGTTTGGTTGGATGGTGCACAATATTGAAACTGCTCTATAGTTTGGTTGGATGGTGCACAATATCCAAACTGCTGTATAGTTTGGTTGGATGGTGCACAATATTGAAACTGCTGTATAGTTTGGTTGGATGGTGCACAATATCCAAACTGCTCCATAGTTTGGTTGGATGGTGTATAATATCGAAATTGCTCTATAGTCTGTTTCGATGGTGCGCAATATCGAAATTGCTGTATAGTTTGGTTGGATGGTGTCCATTATCCAAATTGCTGTGAAGTTTGGTTGGATGGTGCACAACATCCAAACTGCTGTATACTGTAAGTGTACTTATATTAGCACAGCTAAATTTTAGCGCAAACGTCTTAAATTGAGTAGTTTCGACTTATTAGCACGTACTTGTATTAGCAGTGCTAAAGTAACCAATTGGCGGTATCTGAAACTGTACACCAATTTCCGATGAAATACGGAATGGCCCGAACGTGACCGTTGTATCAAACAGTTCTGCCCGGGACTATATATACACGTTTTTTTCTTAAAAAAATATTACTTAATAAAGTTTGCATATGTATTAAGTCTTTTTTTTTAATAAAAAGCAATATATATATTATGCATGTTGATCTGTTTTCTTTTTCTTTCTTCTCTTACTGTGTAAAATCACGTATTAAATAAATGTTATTATCTCCATTTTACACTTTATTTGCCACGATCTTTGGAAATATTGAGCTAATTTCTATACATGTACATTATCTTACGGGATTTTGCCTGACAGATAAATATCTCAAACGATTATTTCAAATTTCAATTTGTAATCACTTCAATGCATGTAAGGCCTGCTCGTAGTAATTTGCGTAACTTTTTTATTAGGAAAGCCTTTCATTTCAGTCTAATATTAGCGCTAGACATGAATTAGCGCATGCCCGATCCCGCTAATAGCGCGAAAATTAGTACTCCGCTAATATTAATACACTTACAGTAGTTTGGTTGGATCATGCCCAATATCCAAACAGCTGTAAAGTTTGGTTGGATGGTGTGCAATATCCAAACAGCTGTAAAGTTTGGTTGGATCATGCCGAATATCCAAACAGTGTAAAGTTTGGTTGGACCATGCCCAGTATCCAAACAGCTGTAAAGTTTGGTTGGATGGTGTGCAATATCCAAACAGCTGTTTGGTTGGATCATGCCAGATATCCAAACAGCTGTAAAGTTTGGTTGGATGGTGTGCAATATCCCAACAGCTGTAAAGTTTGGTTGGATGGTGTGCAATATCCAAACAGCTGTAAAGTTTGGTTGGATCATGCCCAATATCCAAACAGCTGTATAGTTTGGTTGGATGGTATGCAATATCCAAACTGCTGTAAAGTTTGGTTGGATCATGCCCAATATCCAAACAGCTGTAAAGTTTGGTTGGATCATGCCCAATATCCAAACAGCTGTATAGTTTGGTTGGATGGTGTGCAATATCCAAACAGCTGTAAAGTTTGGTTGGATGGTGTGCAATATCCAAACTGCTGTATAGTTTGGTTGGATGGTGTGTAATATCAAAACAGCTGTAAAATTTGGTTGGATGGTGTACAATATCCAAACTGCTGTATAGTTTGGTTGGATGGTGTGCAATATCCAAACTGCTGTAAAGTTTGGTTGGATGGTGTGAAATATCCAAACTGCTGTAACGTTTTGTTGGATGGTGTGCAATTTCCAAACTGCTGTATAGTTTGGTTGCATGGTGTGAAATATCAAAACAGCTGTAAAGTTTGGTTGGATCATGCCCAATATCCAAACAGCTGTGTAGTTTGGTTGGATGGTGTGCAATATCCAAACAGCTGTAAAGTTTGGTTGGATGGTGTGCAATATCCAAACAGCTGTAAAGTTTGGTTGGATGGTGTGCAATATCCAAACTGCTGTAAAGTTTGGTTGGATCATGCCCAATATCCAAACAGCTGTATAGTTTGGTTGGATGGTGTGCAATATCCAAACAGCTGTAAAGTTTGGTTGGATGGTGTGCAATATCCAAACTGCTGTATAGTTTGGTTGGATGGTGTGCAATATCAAAACAGCTGTAAAGTTTGGTTGGATGGTGTGCAATATCAAAACAGCTGTAATGTTTGGTTGGATGGTGTACAATATCCAAACTGCTGTATAGTTTGGTTGGATGGTGTGCAATATCCAAACTGCTGTAAAGTTTGGTTGGATGGTGTGAAATATCCAAACTGCTGTAACGTTTTGTTGGATGGTGTGCAATTTCCAAACTGCTGTAACGTTTGGTTGCATGGTGTGCAATTTCCAAACTGCTGTAAAGTTTGGTTGGATGGTGTGCAATATCCAAACTGCTGTATAGTTTGGTTGGATGGTGTGCAATATCAAAACAGCTGTAAAGTTTGGTTGGATGGTGTGCAATATCAAAACAGCTGTAATGTTTGGTTGGATGGTGTACAATATCCAAACTGCTGTATAGTTTGGTTGGATGGTGTGCAATATCCAAACTGCTGTAAAGTTTGGTTGGATGGTGTGAAATATCCAAACTGCTGTAACGTTTTGTTGGATGGTGTGCAATTTCCAAACTGCTGTAACGTTTGGTTGCATGGTGTGCAATTTCCAAACTGCTGTAAAGTTTTGTTGGATGGTGTGAAATATCCAAACTGCTGTAACGTTTTGTTGGAGGGTGTGCAATTTCCAAACTGCTGTATAGTTTGGTTGGATGGTGTGCAATATCAAAACAGCTGTAAAGTTTGGTTGGATGATGTGCAATATCAAAACAGCTGTGAAGTTTGGACAGCTGTAAAGTTTGGTTGGATTATGTGCAATATCAAAACAGCTGTGAAGTTTGGTTGGATGGTGTGCAATATCAAAACAGCTGTGAAGTCTGTTTGGATGGTGTGCAATATCCAAACTGCTGTATAGTTTGGTTGGATGGTGTGCATTATCAAAACTGCTGTATAGTTTGGTTGAATGGTGTGCATTATTAAAACTGCTGTATAGTTTGGTTGCATGGTATGCAATATCAAAACTGCTGTATAGTTTGGTTGGATGGTGTGCAATAGCTAAACTGCTGTATAGTTTGGTTGGATGGTGTGCAATATCCAAACAGCTGTTAAGTTTGGTTGGATGGTGTGCAATATCCAAACTACTGTATAGTTTGGTTGGATGGTGTGCAATATCAAAATAGCTGTAAAGTTTGGTTGGATGGTGTGCAATATCAAAATAGCTGTAAAGTTTGGTTGGATGGTGTGCAATATCAAAACTACTGTATAGTTTGGTTGGATGGTGTGCAATATCAAAACTGCTGTATAGTTTGGTGTGCAATATCAAAACTGCTGTATAGTTTGGTTGGATGGTGTGCAATATCAAAACTGCTGTATAGTTTGGTTGGATGGTGTGCAATATCAAAACTGCTGTATAGTTTGGTTGAATGGTGTGCAATATCCAAACTGCTGTTAAGTTTGGTTGGATGGTGTGCAATATCCAAACTGCTGTATAGTGTGGTTGGATGGTGGGCAATATCCAAACAGCTGTTAAGTTTGGTTGGATGGTGTGCAATGTCCAAACAGCTGTGAAGTTTGGTTGAATGGTGTGCAATATCAAAACTGCTGTATAGTTTGGTTGAATGGTGTGCAATATCCAAACAACTGTTAAGTTTGGTTGGATGGTGTGCAATATCAAAACTGCTGTATAGTTTGGTTGAATGGTGTGCAATATCCAAACTGCTGTTAAGTTTGGTTGGATGGTGTGCAATATCCAAACTGCTGTATAGTTTGGTTGGATGGTGGGCAATATCCAAACAGCTGTTAAGTTTGGTTGGATGGTGTGCAATATCCAAACAGCTGTGAAGTTTGGTTGGATGGTGTGCAATATCCAAACAGCTGTTAAGTTTGGTTAGATGGTGTGCAATATCAGAACTGCTGTATAGTTTGGTTGGATGGTGTGCAATATCCAAACAGCTGTAAAGTTTGGTTAGATGGTGTGCATTATCAAAACTGCTGTATAGTTGGATGGTGAAAAATACCCAGACTGATCTATATTCTGGTTGGATGGGGCACAATATCCAAATTGCTCAATATTTTGGAGATGAAATGACCTTTAAATGATTCTACATTATGTCTGTTATGTGGCAAGTTGTATTTGTAATAGCTTCATAATAATCTTTTTATGCCCCGGCATCTACTGATGCGGGAGGTATATAGTGATTGTCCTGTCGGTCCGTCCGTTCATCCGTCCGTTCGTACGAGGTTACCCAAATGGGACGGTTTCGTCTAGCATCAATACCCCTAACTAGAATGACTTGATACTAATGCAGATGTAACCTGTGACCATTCCTCATCTTCAGACATCACCTGACCTCAGTTTGACCTTGAACTTGACCTCGTTTTGGACTTGCTTTGTATCGACAAGGATGCCACCGGGGGCATCAAGCGTTTATTGAACGCAGCTCCTTGTTTCCAACTGAAATTTCTTATACACCTACAAACAAAGCTTTTAGTGATGTGGATATTTTTTATTGATAACAAATTGCAAAAACTAGGAGGAAAATTAAACTTAAAAGCATACTAAGCTCAGTAACAAACTGCATTGTCATTTCAGGTAGCCTGTGTGATCATTGCAGCGCTTATCCAGTTCTTGTTCTTGACTGTTTTTTTCTTAATGTTGGTTATTGGAATGGAAATTCTTCTAAGTGTTGTACATGTGTTTGGTAGCAGGTTTCGCATATCAAAGTTTCTCCCAGTTGCATGGTGTAAGTGACAATTTGTTTCTTTTAGGACTACATGACATACATGTAGGACTTTATGACTTAGAGATTGATTATGTTATATGTTATCTTTATCTTGTTTGTTCTTTAAATTCACCACCTTGTTATTATCTACTAGCAGTACATAACATTACCATTAACTGCAGTTACATACTGTATTAGGACCCTTAAAATTTGCAAAAATACTTACTTTTCTCAACCTAATTGGGACAGAAAATTACTTGGATATTTTTCTATTCCTGTTGTTCGGATCAGTATGTAAAGCAATAACTTTATCAACAAAAATGTGAGAAAAATCAGGGGAAAATGTATTTATATTCCTGTTATAATGGATTTGTTAAAAAAAAGCTGTAGTTTTAGACAATAATTTTAATTTGATCAATTGTATACGTCACAATCATAAATTAATAACAATGGTAATTTATCAAAGAATAATACAAACAAATATTAATTTTTGCAGAGACATTACACAAGTCACATGGAAACAATCAGCATGTCAAAATATAAATAGCAGAAGACCTGCTCAAACAAACAAAATTTTCTAACCTGAAAATTAATTGATAGATTAAACGAGACTTACCTGTAAGTTGAAGTTTGATTGAGATTCCATCTTCCACCAACTCCTTAAGGGATCATACAGAGATGACGTAGCTCATGTTTCCGTGAAATTCAGGCTTCAGAGACACGCAGTCAAACAGGAACAAAGTTCCATGTTGACAAGTATAGTAAAAATAAAATATCAAGCCCAACTGGGTGGGCTGGGAGGGTGTATGATCCCTTAAGGAGTTGGTGGAAGATAGAATCTCGATCAAACTTCAACTTACAGGTAAGTCTTGTTTAATCTATCAATTCTATCTTCCACCTAACTCCTTATAGGGATCACACAGAGATTTCAGAGTGGATTGTTTGTTCAACAAATAGAATAAATTTTCAATATCTATTTATTCAAGTTATATACAGTGACGTAATTACTTCTGGGTAACAGATTGAACTGTCTTTGTAACGGCTTATCATAATACCTTTGTCCTAACACAGAGACAATACAAAGTTTAGAATTTTTTGGGTATGCCGTTAGCGTTATAGGGTCCAAGTGAAAAAGTAGGTCTGGACTGTTTCAATTTAATAAGTGATCCACCGATTTTCTGTGACAAAATTGTATCCACCGTTTGATGAATGTGGCATACTGTCTCTGTGTAGACGTTCTCCAGCTGTCAATAATAATTCCAGCAGCTTGCTCCGATAGGCCTTGTTCACGGAGGGCTTCCCTGATAACCAGAAAGCACCCAAATCCATTTTCTTTAGGGGGTGTTTCCGATTCGGCCTATGCGGGAGTGCTAGTATCTTCTGTGACGACGGAAGCAAGTAGCTCTGCTGACTTAGCAAGTGAAGCAAGAGGGCCCACCAGCCCTGTGTCGTCAAAATTGGTGCTATGAGTACAACTTCTGCTCTGTCCTGGAAGATCTTCTGGAGAACTCGACCAATCAAGCTGAAAGGTGGAAACATGTATAGAAAGTTATTTCCCCAATCAAGTGAAAATGCATCTATGGCCCATGCAAAGGGTTCTGGTAACCGGGTTACATAGCATTCTAGTTTGTTGTTAAGCCTAGATGCAAACATATCAATGTCTAAAGCTCCAAACTTTGAAACAAGTGTTTTAAACACAGCATCGTCTAAAGACCACTCTTAATCTTCATTGAATTTTCTAGATAACATGTCTGCTTCAATGTTTTCCACCCCAGGTACATGTGCTGCACTTAAATGTATTTCACGTTCAATGCACCAAAATATTATTTCCCTCGCGAGTTGATTTAAATTTGCGCTTTTACCACCATATTTGTTGATATATGCACAGCATGTTATATTGTCTGTATATATTCGGATATGCACTTCACGTTTGTCGGAGCATAATGCAAGTAGAGCTAATTAACAAGCTTTTAATCAAGAACATTAATATGCAAGTTCTGTTCTTGTATTGACCAGATACCACTCGTCTGCATGTTCTGTTCTTTGATGCATGCTCCATATCCTAGCAAGTAGTGATGATAATCGGACAGCATTATGATAATCGATTAATCGGATATAATCGGAAGGCCTTCCGAGCGATTAATCGGAAAATAATCGGACTTTAACACTGAACCTTCTGTAACGTATTAACCATTACCTCACTTGACTAACTGTATTAACATATATTTAGCAGGAGTGATATAATGTGTGTGTGAACTTTTAGCCCTTGTATGCACATATCAATGTGGCTAATTAAAAAGTAGTTTTTATTTATTGAGGCATAATGCGGCATTTTTATATGATTTGCACCGAAACGTCTGTGTGACTATCAGGACTCCCTGAGAAACTGACCATGCTGTCAGACCTAACACACCTCAATAAAAAATGCTATTTTTGTCCCTATTTGTACATTTTATTATTGGTTCAAACTTCAGTGCCCTCCAATTTTTTATTTCTAATTTTCTATTTATAACTATTTCTTGTTTATAAAATCACACATCTATACAGCTGCATATTAAAAATATCTAGAAGCACAATGCTGATTGGAACTGTGAAGTAAATCAACCTACATTACGAACGTGGGATGGGTACCGTTATTTGCGGTCTTTAGGGCATAATCGGCAAACGACAATCCCCATTTTTAAAATTTTCTTTCACTGCTGCACCTTCACAAATCTTGTTGAATCCAAACTACTTCACACTGGTGGTAAAGACTTCCCTGGGTAGGGGAAATTTCCGAATATAGTTTTGATTGCATTATTATTTTGATCGAATGCAGTATGGTTTGCCTCCGTTTTGAAGAGTGGAAAAGAAATGAACCTAAAGAGGAAATACCACCAAAAAGACGCGTAACTCCCGAATAGGCTTAAAACTAGCAATAGTGTCAAATAATCGATTATCCAAGTTCATAATCGATGTCGGCGACTTTGGCTTATTAAATGATCGACAATCGGAACATCACTACTAGCAAGCTTGCGTCACAATGAATCGTAATCGATGGATTCCCATGTTGAAGGTTATCAACCCACCAATTGATTTCATTTCGATTGGAAGTAGACATTTTCATGAAAGCGTGGTAATTACCTCGTTTTAGTTTCAAATTATGAATTTTTGCTTTTTCAAGCAGTTTAAAATACAGAGGGGCGTATACAACACCAGGTTCAGTTGCCACAAATGTGCCAATCAATTGAGCAAATTCAGTAATTGTTACCCACTTCCGACCAAGTAGTTTCAAGCATTGATCCTTAATGTTTGTTATTTTGTTTCCAGTCAATCTGACTGTCATGGTGTGAGAACATAAATTAAAACCAACAAATTCTATTTGTTGAGACGGTTCAAGACAAGATTTTTGCAAATTAATTGTAAGTCCCAGATTATCTAATAATAAAACCGTATCTTGAATGTTCATGAGACATTCCGCGTAATTTGCACACTGCAGGCCAGAGTCCTCAACATAGACAGTACTAATGTGACCTTTTGCTCTAAGAGATGCAAAGGCTGGTTTTAAAATCTTTGTAAACACCCTAGGGGCTGTAGTCAGCCCCCCATCACAAGAGAAGTAAATTGAAACTTCTGTCCATTGTGAAAAAATCTAAAATATTTCCTGTCCGATGTATAGATTGGAATAGAATAATAAGCATCAGCAATATCAGCCAAGCCAAAGTAACAGTCTGGCGTCATGAGATTGACAGCAGATTTGAGGGTTTCCATTTTGAAATGTATGTGTTCCATGTGATCAGTTTTTCAGATTCAAAATAATTCGAACCCTACCATCCTGCTTTGGACGAGCAAAAATGTTGGAAATAAATTCATCTTTATCTTCAGTAAAAACTGGTTCAGTTATATGACATTTCAAAAATCGATTTATTTCCGTGTCAGTTTTCTCTTTTTCAATGTCACTGAACTTCAAAGGTTGTGGACAGAAAAACTGATAAGGTTTGGTGTCAAGTTCAACCACATAACCACAGATAGTTTGCAATATCCATCTATCTTGAGTAATTTTCCTCAAAGCATTTTTTTGTTTTCCCTGCTAGAAAATTATCAGAAGTGTTAACAAGACGAAAATGTTTGTGTTTACTTACAGTTAATGTTTTTTCAGTGGAGCATGACCTTTCTTTGGCAAATTCCTGCCGAAGTTTCTGGATTTCTGTCCGAGGTTCTTCTTCCCTGAGTAATGTTTCCCCATCCCGCTTGTGGTTTGATAACCTTGATGGCTCTGTGTATACGCTTGGTGAGGGGCAAACAGACTGGATTTGCTGTTCCCCCTCCCTTGTCCTGAAAAATCCATCTTATTTGTCATTTTGATTTGTCGGGACATATCAAGCTGTTTACACTGTTTCTGCAAATTATCCCCAAAAAGTCCTGTGGCAGACATTGGTGTCTCTGCTGTGCACAAACTTTTAAACATTGGGTCCAATTCTTTCTTGATCTGTTCCCATCTTTGGATGTTGATGGAGCCGCATACTACCTTAAATGCATCCCCAATGCATTCCTTTAAAATTGTAGCGTCCGGCTTATCATTATGTTAGCAGTGGTCCATAGCAGCAATTAAAGGACATGCAATTTTGTTAAGATTATCAATCATGTATTGTTTTGATACATCTGTCGTCTTTATTTGGTTTTTCAATTGGTTCCATAAAAACCGATCAACTTTTCAGACTTGCAGGCATTCCACATTGTTGGGTCTTGTAGCCTCATTCAATTCTTTCATTTTCTTATGATCTGTTTTCTGTTTTCTAAGGTTTTTGTTTAGAGTTGCAGCCACTTGTTGATTGATGTCACCTGACGTTTCTGTTTCTTCAACAAAGAAATCGTCTAAATCATCCACTAAAGCATCCTTTACATCAACATCCGAACACAACTTCTGCCTGCCACCTTGCATCAGCTGATGCACATCATCCGTACCCGAATCAGATTCATCCGAAACCAGATGGACGTCCGTTCAGGGCCCCTTTGTTTGGCACCGAATCTTCTCTCGTAGCGTTCTTTTGTTTTAGTTTGACTGAATTTGGTCAACTGATGTCGAAAGATCTTTAATTTTGAGCATTTGTCCCTCAAATGCTCGTATTGACGAGACAAACGTGTCCAGAGTCTCCTCGCCCCGTTTTATAAATCGATCCATTTTGTTTTCATCCGTTTGCGCATGAGCAGTGTCACGACTTCCACCCAGCGCAGTGCGCTGTTCCATCAGGTCGCTGGCTGACCCGCTCGCCATTCCAGAAACCTCCCTCCGATCGTAGATTCCTAAAATTTTAAATAAATGGCCAGATCTTAGACAATATTCACAAACCAATGGGAAATCTAAATAAAGTCCATTTATTACAGTTCGATCGTAGACGAGATCTAAAAAAGGACCCTTGGTCATTTTAAGAATCCGGCCATAATATCTGACCCGGAGATTCGCCATTGTTCCATCAGAACCGCAAAGAATTATTTAACTTGCTCGATCTATCGATCTCAGAATCCATTCACTTAGCTCAGTAGGGAGAGCGTTGGTCTAAGGATCGCGGGGTCGCGAGTTCGATCCCGGGGTGGGGCGTATGTTCTCCGTGACGATTTGATAAAAGACATTGTGTCTGAAATCATTCGTCCTCCACCTCTGATAATTCATGTGGGGAAGTTGGCAGTTACTTGCGGAGCACAGGTTTGTACTTGTACAGAATCCAGGAACACTGGTTAGGTTAACTGCCCGCCGTTACATGACTGAAATACTGTTGAAAAACGGCGTTAAACCCAAAACAAACAAACAAAACATTCAGGATAGTCGTTATCGTTCAGATAACAAATTATTGCAAATAAATGATCAAGTATCACAGGAAGTTCATTCCTTGAGAGTCATTCAGACTTCTTAGAATCGTTCAACCATGCAGAACAAAGAAATGACCGTATGGTCGGAATCGAATTTTCCAATATAATTTGAAAATCCATATAAATCGATTGCATCTTACCCTTTACATGATAGAAATTATCCAGTTGTAAAGAAGAAATATTCCTTACGTCGACAGTCTGTATTATTTGATGATATTTGTAATTGAAAGACAAATTTCTTGAAATTAAATCTGTAAGAAAAAACTCTGTAGAATTCCACAAAAACTAGCCTCGTTCTGAATTTCACAGAAACATGAGCTACGTCATCTCTGTGTGATCCCTATAAGGAGTTAGGTGGAAGATAGAATTTGTTTTTTATCCAATGACTCAAACTAGTGAAAGACTTTCATAATTTCTGGATTCATAATATTTCCTATTTTGGTGAAATTAAAATCCCATTAACAAAGGAAGACACACCGACAGTGTTCCGCTTTCATCTTTGACTTTCAATTGAAGGTGCTACATTATTTTTTGATCTCTCTGCAGTTGGTGTAACATTTAAGCACAGTGTAAAAATTTAAAGTTTTACTAGCACTAACATGATATGCAGGTATAATAGCTTGTGTGTTTTTATGCCCCTACCCCTCTCTCGGGCATATGGTAATTGCAGCGTCCGTATGTTCGTCCCGATTTCATGTCTGGGATGTAACTTTGTCATTCATGGATGGATTTCAAAAAGACTTGGCAAAAAAGATCAGTATGATATGACATGACTGTGTCATCACATGCTAGAACCATAAATCTACCTTTAATCATCTCCTTTTATTAAAATTTAATGTATGCAAATTGCACACAGCGATAGAGGACATTTAGAGGAAGTGCAATGTACATTTACCATAATTTACCCATCATACTTTTTAAATTATTTACTGTTATTGAATGTCCATCCAAACTTAGTAGCTGGTCTGTAGCTTTGTTGTTCATGAATGGATTTGACCAAACATTTACCCAGATGATACATATCAGTTACCACTTCCATTCAAATGAAGCAATATGGGGGTGGGGGCATGCAGTTTTTTAAAAGTAGTCTCTTTTTTTCTGTCTTTCTTATCATCCTATGTAAAATTGATGTCCCTAAAGTTTGGCACATTTTTTCTATAAATATTTTTTTTATTAAATCTTGGGACATGTAAAAACCTTTTTTTTGTGGCCCAAAACTTGGAGAAAATCTGGGTAATATTTTTCATGTCATTTGCTTGAAGTCAGTATGTCATGTTATGTTAAAAGGTATATAGCTGATGTTGTGTAAAAATACACTTATTAGAAGTTCTAAATGGATTTTTTTTTTCAGTGGCACCAATTGTCATTGTTGGGGTTTCGTTAGGCGTGACAAAAACTGAAGGCTATGGAAATGACAGCTTGTAAGTGTTTGAAATACAGTTAAAGCTGTATCAAGGTAGTGTACAATCTGTAATTAGTCCCCTACTGGTTGAAAACCAGTTTCGGGGACTATAGGAATGCACTTTTCCGTCATTCCGTCATTTCGTCTTTCCGTCATTCCGTCATTCTGTCATTCCGTCATTCTGTCATTCCGTCATTCCGTCCGTCCGCAATTTCGTGTCCGGTCCATAACTCTTTTATCCATGAAGGGATTTTATTATTACTTGGCACAAATGTTCCCCATGATGAGACGACGTGTCATGTGCAAAACCCGGACCCCTAGCTTAAAGGTCAAGGTCACAATTGGAGGTCAAAGGTCAACAGGGCTTTTTTCCTGTCCGGTCCATAACTCTCCCATCCATGAAGGGATTTTAATATCACTTGGCACAATTGTACCTCATAATAAGACGATGTGTCTTGCACAACTTTCAGACCCCTAGCTCAAAGGTCAAGGTCACACTTAGTAGTCAAATGTTAACATGGCATGAACAGGGTCTGTTTCGTGTCCGGTCCATAACTGTTTCATCCATGAAGGGATTTTAATATTACTTGACACAAATGTTCCCCATGATGTGACGACGTGTCATGCGCAAAATCTGCACCCCTATCTCAAAGGTCAAGGTCACAGTTAGAGGTCAAAGGTCAACAGGGCTTTTTTCCTGTCCGGTCCATAACTCTCTCATCCATGAAGGGATTTTAATATCAATTGGCAAAATTATATGTCATAATAAGACGATGTGTCGTGCACAACTTTCAGACCCCTAGCTCAAAGGTCAAGGTCACACTTAGTAGTCAAATGTTAACATGGCATGAACAGGGTCTGTTTCGTGTCCGGTCCATAACTCTGTCATTCATTAAGGGATTTCAATATTACTTGGCACAGATGTTCTCCATGATGAGACAACGTGTCATGCGCAAATCCCGGAGCCCTTGCTTAAAGGTCAAGGTCATACTTAGAGGTCAAAGGTCTAATTCAAGAAGGACTTTGTCTGGAGCATTTCTTCTTTATGCATGGAGGGATTTTAAGGTAACTTGGCACAAATGTTCACCACCATAAGACAAATTGTCTTGCGCCAGAACCAGGTCGCTAGGTCTAAGGTCAAGGTCATACTTAGAGGTCAAAGGTCAAATTCAAGAATGACTTTGTCCGGAGCATTTCCTCTTCATGCATGGAGAGATTTTGATGTAACTTGGCACAAATGTTCACCACCATGAGGCACACTTTTTTAGAATTACGTCCCTTTGTTGTTACTATAAATAGATTACATTGTAACTTTTTTATTACTGGCCGTAGGGAAAAATCGAGACCACTTTTCTGTGGTACAACATGCATGTTACATCCAATATTTAGGTGTATTTTGATCTATCTCTACCTGGTAAAGATTTTCTTGTGGACTTACATTTTATAGATTTTTTTTTTTTTTTTTTTTTTTTTTTTTTTTTTTTTAGGATTAAATTCACTTTGTTGTTACTATAAATAACTTTTATGATAACTTTTTGTATAATCGGCCAAAAAAATTCCAAATGAAAACAACTGTACGTTTTTATATATGCAAATTTTAATCCAAGTGCTTTGTTATAGTATATTGTATAGATAGTACAATATTGTTTATACATCATTGACAAATATCAGTTCATTATGTTATACTGCAGTAGAGAAAATTAGGTGCCTTCCAGTAGGGGACTTTGTATTGCATGGCAATACTTCATTCACTTGTTTTCATGTGATTATGTATTCTTATGTGGCATTTTGGCATTCTGCTGATGATAAGGTTGCTTATACGAGCACCTGACTTTCCGTTCATACTGGAGAATGTCTATATCCTTTCGACAGCCAGCACATTTTTAGCTCCACTATTCGAAGAATAGGGGTGCTATTCTACTCGCCCCGGCGTCGGTGTCTGCGTCAGCGTGAGCTTTCTTGGTTAAAGTTTTTCGGCAACCTTTGTTTTTCTTTGTTACTATTGCTTATATCTTACTGTAACTTCACATTAACATTGTTCAGCATGCAAACAATGTATGTGCAGTGGCTGGGCCCATTATACCCAAGGTCAAGGTCACCAAGGTGTTATACTTAGGTTATTTTTAAGGTTAAAGTTTTTCGGGAACCTTTGTTTTTTCTGTCATATCTTTGTTACTATTGCTTATATCTTACTGTAATTTCACATAAACATTGTCCAGCATCCAAACAAAGTGTGTGCAGGGGCTGGGCCTTTTATATCCAAGGTCAAGGTCACCAAGGTGTTATACTTAGGTTATTTTTAAGGTTAAAGTTTTTCGGCAACCTTTGTTTTTTCCGTCATATCTTTGTTACTATTTTTTGCTTATATCTTATTGTAACTTCACATAAACATTGTCCAGCATACAAACAAAGTATGTGCAGGGACTGGGCCCATTATACCAAAGGTCAAGGTCACCAAGTTGTTATACTTGGAATTATTTTCATGTTAATTTTTTACGAAAGCTTCGTTTATAGACATATCTTTAGTACTTTAAAAGATAATGACTTGAAATTAAAAATATTTCTTTATAATCATCATCTGCATGTGTGGTTACAATCCCCATAAGTCTAATTGTATTTTGACAGAATTATGCCCCTTTCATACTTAATTTTTTTTGGCAATCTTCGCTTTCTTTTTTTTTTTTTTTTAGCTCACCAGAGCCAAATTTAGGCTCAGGGTGAGCAATTCTGATCACTCACCATCCGGCGTCCGTATACTTTTACTTTAAACGACATCTCCTCATAATCTGCTAGGCCAATTTCATCCAAACTTCACAGGAATGTTCCTTGGGTGAAGCTCTACAAAAATTGTTCAAAAAATTGAATTCCATCAGAACTCTGGTTGCCATGGCAACCGAAAGGAAAAACTTTAAAAATCTTCTTCTCAAAAACCAGAAGCCCTAGAGCTTAGATATTTGGTGTGAAGCATTGCCTAGTGGACCTCTATCAAGTTTGTTCAAATCATGACCCCCCGGGTCAAAATTGACCCCGCCCCCGGGGTCACTTGATTTTACATAGGAAATTTTTCAAAAATCTTCTCAAAAACCAGAAGCCCTAGAGCTTAGATATTTGACATGTAGCATTGCCTAGTGGACCTCTACTTAAGTTGTTCAAATCATGACCTCGGGATCAAAATTGACCCCGCTCCAGGGGTCACTTGATTTTACATAGAAAAATCTTCAAAAAATTTCTAAAAATAAACCAGAAGCCTAGAGCTTAGATATTTCACATGTAGCATTGCCTAGTGGACCTCTACTAAAGTTGTTCAAATCATGACCCCGGGATCAAAATTGACCCCGCTCCAGGGGTCACTTGATTTTACATAGAAAAATCTTCAAAAAATTTCTAAAAATAAACCAGAAGCCTAGAGCTTAGATATTTCACATGTAGCATTGCCTAGTGGACCTCTACAAAATTTATTCAAATCATGACCCCCGGGGTCAAAATTGACCCCGCCCCAGGCGTCACTTGATTTTACTTAGGAAAATCTTCAAAAAATTTCTAAAAATAAACCAGAAGGCCTAGAGCTTAGATATTTCGCATGTAGCATTGCCTAGTGGACCTCTACAAAATTTGTTCAAATCATGACCCCTGGGGTCAAAATTGACCCCGCCCCGGGGGTCACTTGATTTTACATAGGAAAATCTTCAAAAAATTTCTAAAAATAAACCAGAAGGCCTAGATCTTAGATATTTGACATGTAGCATTGCCTACAAAATTTGTTCAAATCATGACCCCTGGGATCAAATTGACCCCGCCCCATGGGGTTACTTGATTGTACATAGAAAAATCTTCAAAATTTTCTAAAAATAAACCAGAAGGCCTAGAGCTTAGATAGTTGACATATAGCATTGCCTAGTGGACGTCTACAAAATTTATTCAAATCATGACCCCCGGGGTCAAAATTGACCCCGCCCGAGGGGTCACTTGATTTTACATAGGAAAATCTTCAAAAATTTTCTAAAAATAAACCAGAAGGCCTAGGTCTTAGATATTTTACATGTAACATTGCCTAGAGGACCTCTACAAAGTTTGTTCAAATCATGACCACCCAGGGGTCAAATTGACCCCGCCCCATGGGGTTACTTGATTGTACATAGAATAAATCTTCAAAATTTTCTAAAAATAAACCAGAAGGCCTAGAGCTTAGATATTTGACATGTAACATTGCCTAGTAGACTTCTACAAACTTTGTTCAAATCATGACCCCCCGGGGTGAAATTAGCCCTGCCTCAGGGGTTATTTGATTGTACATTGGAAAATCTTCCAAAAAATTTCTAAAAATCATCAGTTTGACATTTGAAACATGTAGCTCATATTACTGAGGTGAGCGATCCAGGGTCATCATGACCCTCTTGTTTTTTTTTTGTTGGGTTTAACGTCGCACCAACACAGTTATAGGTCATATGGCGACTTTCCAGCTTTGATGGTAGAGGAAGACCCCAGGTGCCCCTCCGTGCATTATTTCATCACGAGCGGGCGCCTGGGTAAAACCACCGGCCTTCCATAAGCCAGCTGGATGGCTTCCTCACATGAAGAATTCAATGCCCCAAGTGAAGCTCGAACCCACCGCGGTGAGGGGCAAGTGATTTGAAGTCAGCGACTCTTCGCTTTCTGGATATAACTTTAGTACAATATAAGATAATGACTTGAAACTTAAAATGTATCTTTATCGTCATCATCTGCTATAATAATAAATAAAATAAATAAAGTAAGATAAAAATAAATAGAAAATAAATAGAAATATAATTTGAGTTTAGCAAAGTCTTTATACTTTATGTGCATGTAGTTTCTTGGACTGTTTTTTTCTGATATAATTTAATTCCATCAAAATAAAGAATGTCAGTACCCCTTCCATACTTGACCTTTAACCCCTCTGAGTAGTAGGGTCTTAATATATCTTGGTGTATCTTCCTTTTAAAGTAGAGGTCTCTTATTGAGACATAAATTCATTTTACTGTCAAATGGCCGAATAGTGGAGCGCGCTGTCTTACGGACAGCTCTTGTTATACAATCTCGCCAGGCTTACGTATCATTTTTACAATACAGAAAATGACGTCAGATGACCTTCAGCTTTCCTGGAAGTAAAGAAAATGAAAGTACACAGGCTAAACTTGAAAACGAAAGTCGCATTACCATTGGTCGATAGTCAGAGGTCACGTGCAGGGGTCACCCCGTCAAAATATATGCGCTTGGACTTCTTTTTTATATTCTTTTTTATATTGTTTTTGCTAATGAGGAGTCACTAATAAAAGTCTTTTCAGCACTTTCGAACAAATTGAAAATACCTGGGCTATAGCACAACATGTCAGCTTTTTATCTATGAAAAGATATTTGCATTCGGAATAAACTCAAATCCGACAGGGGTCCGTAACGGAGCAAGGGTATATGGAGATTTTTGGAACTTCATCAAATCGTTCAAAAGGTCCTTTTTGATGTTGTCTAAAAGTGTCAATATATGCCTCGGATGTCAGATATTTCCGTATTTGAGAGCTGCAGACCTAGACATTTCAGAAATATTTTCAAAATGAATTTCGTGTAATAAATGTTGATTCTACGGAAGCGTGAAAGGGCAATCATATGCTAATACATTTTATTACGTTACGGCCGTGGAAAGGATATCGCATAAAGAGAATATGTAATTGATCGGAAATTTCCGTTACTACCTGAAGCATCCAATCAAGGGACTGACATAATTTGGCTGCTGAAAGCAGGTGGCTGTTTAATAAAGGTGGAAATTAAAACAAAATGTCAATTTGGGATGCTAGCTGCTTCAGACTTGCTTAATAAAGGTGACCACTTAGGCAGGTTCAACTGTAGTTTGTTTACATTCAAGTTAAAGTAGGCAGGAGTATGTATTTATGTATGTTTAAGCTTTGCATCATTCCCTTACTATATTAAGTGCTAGTATAGATGGGTAAGACAGACATTTTGGCATAATGAAAATAAAATGTATGTAATAAGCAACAAGAGATTTTCAAATTTTTGACCCACCTATTAGTTTATTATGACAGGTCATGCTGTACCTATTTAGTGAATCCATTAAGTAGATCATTCCGCGGGCTAATTGGTTACCTACAGTTTTATTTGATAAACTATAAATGGGTTATAGATCACTTACTGACCTACTGAATTAGGTTATTGCTTTCACTTTGCTTTGTTCCATTACTGCAAAACTTAATTTCATTAGATCTATAATCTATATATTAAAACAGCAACATTTTGCTGCCAAAGTACATATAGACACTTTTAAAGACTGGTCATGGTTGGAATATTTTAGCATCATTGTAATACACAATAGGTATTAAAATTTTATTACAAATATATGCACATTGCATAAATCCTCAATATGTGTGTCAAAATAAAGGGATCTGTTCTGACTAATTACAATGTTGTGAATGGCTCTAATTGGTACCAGGTGTTCTTATGTGACTCAGATTGAGAAAGCAACAGTAATACCGTGTTCACACTAGCAGAACGGTTTTATTTTTATTAGGCACTAATTGGCTATAATTGGTATTTGACATTCAAAACCCATCAAAATATAATCAAGTTTGCGTCCACACTAGGCAAAGAAATGTGGTTTAAATATATACATGCAATGTTGCAAGTTAACAAATATCTTGCAATAAGTAAAAAAGGTTACAAAGAATTGAGGCTAACAGAAACAAGAAGGGGTCATCAATATTTAAACTTCTGTGTTCATCTAAGAATTTCTGTTCATTCCATCTATTGTCCATTTTGAGCGTCAGCATGACTCCATATCGCAATTTAATGTTTTTGTTTCAACAACAGTCCAATTACTTTTGCCAGCCACAGCCTCAATTATTTGATACAAAAGAGAAACACATGGTATTCTTCCTCCAAAAGGTAAGATCTGTGGATTTGGGATTGTAAAATCAGTTAGAACCCACATTTGCGTTCACATTTGTAAAATAATGTAGCATTACTTTTTAATGTAGTATTAAAACCACCTCCTGAGGTAGTTTTAATGCTACATTACAGAAACCACTTGACCGTTACAAAATTCACGTTTTACACCACATATAGTGTGGACGCAAACGAGTTTAAAAAATAAACCCAAGTTAATGTAGGATTAAAAACGTAGTCTGAACACGGTATAAGTTATTTATATATATTATTTATGTTATAATTTATTAGCTGTCAGAGCCTTTCTAAGAAAATCAAACTTGAAGGTAGAAATAACAACAAATTTTTAATTAGGTCACATGTTATCTTCCACCTGTTAGATTTTTTTATTAGTATTCACAATCTGTCAACTCCATTTTTATCATATGCACTGTTAAGTATCTTGGCAGTATATTGTTATGTATAACATTACAATAAATTCCATATAGACAGTTGTGCTTGAGCTCATTGAAGTCATGTAAGAATTTTATTTGTTCTGGTTTATTGTTGGTAATAGGGATACTAAAACTAGATCTCAGGGCATTAGAATGGTTTTCTTTCTGATGGGTAAAACAAATTAGGCCGATTCATCATGTTATTCTTTTCAGAAACAGTTGAATATTTTTTGTCATTCATCGAAAAGTCAAGTTGTGAAAACGTCGAGTTCAAATTATCTGTTAAACTCTATATCTTTAAGGATCTGAATTATTCTTAATAAAATTGATTGGTTATACATTATGTTTGACACAAACATTTTATATATGATTTTCCTTGTCCTCTTGTATTTTGTCAGACACTATGATATATAAACTTTATTCTCAGCTAATATATTGTCAGACACCATGATATATAAACTTTATTTTCAGCTAATATATTGTCAGACTCCATGATATATAAACTTTATTCTCAGCTAATATATTGTCAGACACCATGATATATAAACTTTATTCTCAGCTAATATATTGTCAGACACCATGATATATAAACTTTATTCTCAGCTAATATATTGTCAGACACCATGATATATAAACTTTATTCTCAGCTAATCTATTGTCAGACACCATGATATATAAACTTTATTCTCAGCTAATATATTGTCTTTTCAGCTGCTGGTTAGACATAGATTCAGGACTTATATGGTCTTTCATAGGTCCAGCTGCATTTGTCGTTTTTGTAAGTGGCAACATGTAATAACTTACCTGCTCTTTTAGCTCACCTGTACATTGTTCAGGGTGAGCTATTAGTATAGGTGGATGATCCCTAGTCCTGCGTCAACATTTTTCTTAAACATCTTCTCTGGAACAACTAGTCGGAATTACACCAAATTTGGTTGCTAGCACCCTGCATGGACCTTTCTCTAGTTTTTTTCAAAGGGTTTGTTTGACCCCTGTAAGCAGCCATCAGAGCTAAAAATAGAATAAACTTTAAACAACTTTTCACATTAACCACTTGATGGATCTTCAGCAAACTCTGTCTAAAGAATTCTCGTGTAGACCTCTGTCAAGTTTATTCAAATGCTTATGCTTGACCCCTTTAATAGGCTGCTGGAGCTAAAAATACAAAACCCTTAAACAACTTCTTGTGAACCACTTAATAAATATTCACCAATATAGCCTCTTCTATGGATATATTCAAGTTTGTTCAAAGGGTTCCACTTGACCCCTTTTAGGGGCCACCAGAGCTAACAATAGTAAAGCCTTTAAACAACTTCTTTTTCATGAACCACTCAATGGCTCTTCACCAAACTTAGTATGTAACATCTTTGTATAGACCTCTCTTAAGTTTGTTCAGAGGGTTCTGCTTGACACTTTTAAGGGTCTATTTGGATATAAGTTACGGATGAAAGTGGATATATATAAATATTTGTTCAAAACTTGGAAGATTTTTTAAGTATAGTTTGATTTACACCCATGTTAATAATATTTCAATGCATGATTTCAATTGACTGCGTGCGAGTGTGATTATGATAAGATCAGATAATGTTCTTCGACGTCAGGTGGTAGTTCTTATCTCGCCGCAGCAGGTATATTATGATATCGGCCTCAGGGAGTTAAGGGCATATTAGAATCGAAATAATTAATAGCAAAACCGTGTTTTAACACTATTTATACACACGGGTGGTAATACGTCGTACAAATAATTTCACGAGGGCACAGCCCTCGTGAAATTATTACACCCGACGTATAACCGCCCATCGTGCATAAATAGTGTTAAAACACTCTTTTGCTATAAATTATTTCTTAAATAAATAACTTTTAATGAACTGCTTAATGAATGTTCACCGAACTTGGTCAGAACCAAGGTCAAAAGGTCAAGTTCCTCCTCAGGTGAACGAGTTATGCCCATTTGTGCCTCTTGTTTAATTGAGTTCATACCATAAAAGTTTTTCCTACCTACCATAAAAGGCATTTTAAAATTCTTGATTAAACAACAAGAGCTGTGAGAGGAAATGGCGCACTCGACTATTTCAGTGCTTGATAGTGAAATAGGGCATATTTGAGGAAACTAGAGAGTTATTTTTTAAACACTTTATGATACGCTTTTGCATTACAATGTCAGCTAGGTATTTAAATTGTTCTTATGAATATTATTCTGTGAATGAACATTTTTTAGCTCACCTGTCATGAAGTGACAAGGTGAGCTATTGTGACCGCTTGATGTCCGTCATGCCTCGTCCGTCGTGCGTCAACAATTTCTAAAAAAAATCTTTCTTCTTGAAAACCACTGGACAGAATTACATCAAACTTCACAGGAATGATCCTTGGGTGGGCCCCTTTCAAAATTATTCAAAGAATTGAATTCCATGCAGAACTCTGGTTGCCATGGCAACCGAAAGGAAAAACTTTAAAAATCTTCTTGTCCAAAACCGCAAGGCGTAGAGCCTTGATATTTGGCATGTGACATCATCTAATGGTCCTCTATCAAATTATTTAAATTATGCCCCTGGGGTGAAAAGAGGCCCTGCCCG
This sequence comes from Mercenaria mercenaria, assembly GCF_021730395.1. Lineage (NCBI taxonomy): Eukaryota > Metazoa > Mollusca > Bivalvia > Venerida > Veneridae > Mercenaria > Mercenaria mercenaria. The sequence continues at coordinate 42,265,749 of NC_069369.1, read as the reverse complement.
GGGCTCCCAAGTTTTACATAGACTTATATAAGAAAAAACTTTAAAAATCTTCTTGTCTAAAACCACAAGACCTAGGCCTTTCATATTTTTTTGGTATGTAGCATTGCCTTGAGGTCCCCTACCAAAATTGTTCAAATTATAACCCTGGGGTGAAAAGAGGCCCTGCCCTGGGGGTCCCAAATTTAACATAGACTTATATAGGGAAAAACAATCTTCTTGTCTGAAAGTTCAAAGCCTAGGCCTTTGATATTTGGTATGTAGCATTGCTTAGTGGATGTCTAACAAGATTGTTCAAATTATTCCCGTGGGGTGAAAAGAGGCCCCGCCCTGGGGGTCACTTGTTATATGAGTTATATAGGAATAAATACTTCAAAAATTATCTGATCATATTTCCTAGACTGTTTGATTGTAATTACCTGATGACCTCAAGAGATTAGGGGTCACCTGACTGTGACCTTGACCTACTGACCTACTTTCTTGTTTTTTAAGATACAGCCTTGAAATTTGGATGACATGTACAGTTTTGCACACCGATCTTAAAACTGACTTTCATTGACCATGAATATGACCTTCTGACCTACTTTCTAATATTTTAGCATCAGTTTGCCATTTTAAACATGCGGCTCATATTACTCAGGTGAGTGATTCAGGGTCATCATGACCCTCTTGTTATCTATTGCAGGTCAATGTTATTATCATAGTGGTTGTTTTCAAGAAAATGGCATCAGCAACTTTTGTCAAATCCAAGACGTCAAGGGTGAAAATAAAGTAAGCATATCTTGTTCAATCTAAGTCATCAAAAGCAGGAATAAATAAGCAGATTTTGTTGAATCCAAGATGTTAACAATGAAAAAACGTAAGCAATGACATCAAAGGCAAAAATAAAGTATTACTAAGCAGATTTTGTTGAATATCCAAGACATCAGCAGTGAAAATAAAACAAGAGGGCCATGATGGCCCTATATCATTCACCTGAGTTTAGTTGCTTGCTTGAACAGTTAAAGGTTTCTACTAAATATATATACAAGCAGGTACTGTGTATGTGCGTGTTGAGGTGGGGGAGGGGGTAGAGGTGGGGTAAGACATTGGGGGAATGATGTGATATGATATGACAATATCAAACGTGAAGATTTTTTTGGGCAGCGAAGCGTGCCCACAGATTTACCATACCACAAATTTATGGACGATACGCTTATCCGAAACCGAACAAGTAGTTCCATGTCCTCCATAAATTTTACGTAATTCACGTCTGTTTAACTTTCAGAAAGCTTCTGAGATTCAACTTTATCAAAAAATGCATTGCTTAAGTACATATTTGTCGTAATCTATATTTTATAACAAAAACAAAGCGTATGAAAATGAGCATGCTTGCTTTGATCACATGACCAAAACAATTCTTCATCACGTGACCAAAATAAACTATAAATAACCTATAAAAATAGTACAGTACTTCAGCACCATCCGCGTAGATCTATAATCGGTATTAAAACCAAGTTGCTTCTTTTGTAAACATTTTAAATTAAAACTCAGTTCCTGCTAGAAAAGTTAATCGAAATTTTATTATTATAACAACACCAAAGAGCTTGTTTTGGTCACATGATCAGAAAACATCTAACTATCACGGCGTGCGTTCTATTTCGATATGATACTGAATGATAAAATTGCACCCGTGTATCCGTTGAAGTTTGTAGCATAGAAATGGGTTTATGGAAAGATATATTGCATGAAATCAACAGAAGAGGTGTTATCTTATTTATTTTTCATAGAGAAAGATACGATCCTTTCATAATATTTACGTAAATAATTTTTATTTGCACGACTTAGGAAAATAATTGCAGCCATAACGGAGAGGGCGAAAAAATTGTACCTGTTTCCCGAAAATACGAACATATGCACTTCAATTTGATTTAATTTTACATTCTAGCTGGTGTTTGTGATTGACATATCATTAAAGGGTATAATTAATTCGAAAGAAACATTATTTTTAACAAGTTCGCCTTTTAATCGCCGGTAGATTCGCGGTGTTTTCATCCCCAAATATTCACGTACTGGCGTACGATTTCTTCTCAGATAATTATACAATAGCGGGATTCGGAAGACTGCAATGAAATAATTTGAGGCAATTCAAACTAAGTTTGAAAAATATTAATTTTCAATATTTGCATTTTTAACAATAAAAACCGTAAAAAGATCCTTTGGAAGCATAGAATGCAACCAAGAAGAATTCGGTTTGATTGAGTCTGTTCACGAGAGGTAATGAAATGTGCAACACCTCTTGCGCCCTCTAGCACCGGCTTATGCGGAACTCTATGACTCCATGATCCCAAAGGACCAGAAAATATAACAACACTAAAACATGCATGTTGTCATGATTATGAGGCATATTACATTAATCTACAGCTGAAAAATGACTGAATGCAACCTGAAGATCATGATGTATGCTGATATTGGAGACAGTAGTAGTTGTTTTGGTTGTTTTAAAATTGAATGAAACATTTAATTTCATTGTAAATATTCTTTTATGGTTGCTTTTAGCACAGGAGTCTGAAATTCTATCAATAAGACCATAGAAGTCTATCTTTACAAAAAATACCCCCTATATATATAAAATAAACATATAGGGGGTATTTTTTGTAAAGATAGACTTCTATGGTCTAATTGATAGAATTTCAGACTCCTGTGCTTTTAGTTTAAGAACTATTCTGAAGTGTCTTTTATCTATGTAAATTATGTATAATTATATTCATAGCCTGCTTTTACCAAGATGAGATCTCATTTGAAAAAATTTAAAAAATCACCTGTCAAGGTCACAGGGGCCTAAACATGGAAACCCGTTTCTGATCAATAACTTGAAAACCACTTGACCCAGAATGTTGAAACTTCATAGGATGATAATAATCATTGGACATGTAGAGTAGATGATCACTATTGATTTTTGAATCACTTGATCAAAAGTTAAGGTCACAGGAACCAGAACTTTGAAAACAGTTTCCAACCAATAACTTTAGAATCATTTGACCCATGACATTATGACCCTGGGGTGAAAAGAGGCCCCACCCAGGGGGTCCCAAGTTTTACATAGACTTATATAGGAAAAAACTTTAAAAATCTTCTGGACTGAAAGTTCAATGCCTAGGCTTTTGATATTCAGTATGTAACATTGCCTAGTGGCTCTCTAACTAACAAGATTGTTCAAATTATGCCCCTGTGGTGAAAAGAGGCCCTGCCCCGAGGATCACATAGTTTTTGTATGAGTTATATAGGAAAAAATACTTCAAAAATTATCTGATCATATTTCCTAGACTGTTTAATTATAGTTACCATATGAACCCAAGTAACTAGGGGTCATTTGACTGTAACCTTGATCTACTGACCTACTTTCTTGTTTTTTAAGATACAGCCTTGAAATTTTGATGACATGTACAGTTTTCCACACCGTTCTTAAAACTGACTTTCAGTGACCATGAATGTGACCTACTGACCTACTTTCTTGTTTTTTAAGGTACAGCCTTGAAATTTGGATGACATGTACAGTTTTGCACACCGATCTTAAAACTGATTTTCAGTGACCATGAATGTGACCTACTGACCTACTTTCTTGTTTTTTAAGATACAGCCTTGAAATTTGGATGACATGTACAGTTTTGCACACCGATCTTAAAACTGATTTTCAGTGACCTTGAATGTGACCTACTGACCTACTTTCTTGTTTTTTAAGATACAGCTTTGAAATTTGGATGACATATATAGTTTTGCATGCCCATCTTTAAACAAACTTTCAGTGATCCTCAATGTGACCTACTGACTTGGTAGAGGATCACACAAGGACCATTTGTTTGAAATTATTTTAAAATCAGACCAGCGGTTTAAGAGGAAATATTGTTTAAAGATTTTTTCTATTTTTAGCCCTGGCAGCCCCTATGTGCAACCAAGCAGAACAATTTGAACAATTTTAGAAGAGGACCACCCATTGAACATCCAGGCCAAGTTTCATTAACTTCCACCAAATGGTTTTAGAGGAGATGTTGTTTAAAGGAAAGTGTGGACGGCCGGACGCCGGACGGTGAGCAGTCACAATAGCTCACCCCAAGCACTTTGTGCTCAAGTGAGCTAAAAAGCAGCTTTTCTGAAATCCAGGACCTCAATAGTAAATAAAGTAAGCAGATGACATCATCAGTGAAAATAAAGTAAACATACTTTAGCAAACATCTTTTTGAGGATGTACCATATGATTACCCTTTGTGGAACTAATTTGAGTTCTTGTGTTCTTTCAACATTAAATCATATGTGCCCATAATATAGGTCACCAGTATAGTCATGTCATTATTGGCTTTTGACGGAACAGCTCGTATCGGCCAATTCTAGACCATTTACAAAAGAATAATGAAACTCAGTTTTCAGGATCATTTTTTTCTGAAAAATAATAGTATAAAGTTGTACCTATATCGCAGAAGGTAAAAATATATATGTAATTGAGACTACAGTATCACCATAACATGCACACATTTTTTATTTGACGTCAAACATGGCGGCATTAATTTCAAACACAATTAGGTATGCTTAAAGAGTACCTCCGCTGTAGTACATTTAGATATCCTTCTAAGTACATACGTCTGCTTACAGTGCAAGGGTTTCTTTCTAAAAAAACTTAATTTTGTCTTGCGCTGATGAATAGAAAAGATGGGGACACCTTCTTAAAACTATTAAGACTGCCACCTTCGACCCAGCACCTTAAAGCGACTAACCCACACATTGTGATTTGTGATTTTTAAAATAATTTATCACCGAAAGGCAAAATTCCGTCACGGTTTTATATATTTACATGAAACTTAATGGTTGATCAGTTTCTAGTTTCCAGAATTACGGGAACATTTTAGTTTTCGCAGTTTTTCTCATGCACTTTTATAGACCGTTGCTATGGTTTATTTTGTAAACATTGATAAATATAGAACGAGTTTAGACACAGTCAACACGTGGGCATCAATAGAGCGCACACGCAGCTGGCACACAGCAACAAAATGGCTACAAACAGTAAGAATTCTGGGAAAAGGAATTGGGTATTTAATGGCGAATTTTCAAGTATACGCTCTTGCATCAATAGAGTGCACACATAGCTGGCACACAGTAACAAAATGGCTACCCACAGTAAGAATTCTGGGTAAAGAAATTGGGCATTTAACGGCGTATTTTCAAATATACGGTCTTGCATGTGATGTAAATTATTGTTAGGGTATTTTCAACAGCTTACAGACAAACTGTCCGGGATTGTGACACCATTTATTATACATTTTAATGCATTTTAAATGCATGTAATTCGAAGTCCGTACTTTGAGTATGGATATGGTGTAATACCGGTAAACAATTTTGTATGTATCGTGTCAAGAGAAAAATGCTGTTAGCGACCATGATTAACAACACACTAATGATAGGGAATACAACACCACTTACTGTACATCATGTTAAAGGTGTTTATATTGAAAGATCTAACGTTTTCATCCCATGTATAGGAACCTGTACTTAATACATTTGAAAGACAGTATTGGTACCTTTAAGATGATGTATAACAAGTGTCGTCCCTGAAAGATGGTCTGTATGCTGTTCAATAGCGCTCCAAATAGCGTTTTCCAAATGACTAAAGATGAAAGATTGAATGAAATACCCATTTTATCCCCCTAGATAAAAACATGAGCCTAAATTTGATCGAAAGACAATGTAAATAACTCTAAAGTGATGTATGGTAAATGGTGTCATATTCCGTGAAACAGGGTATTTGGGATCTTCCAAAGTGCTAGGACTGACAATCTCTAAGAAGACATAATGTAGAAGACTGAATGATCTACCATATTCATATCCAAGGTCGCACATTGGGCCTTAATGCATTTGAAAGGATATATAAATACATTTAAAATGATGTATGGTAAGTGGTGTCACATTCCCCTAGAAAGTATCTATTGACTTTTCAATGTGCTCAGAACGGCCTTCCTTCCTCAATACTTAAAAGCAAGATTGAATCCTTTACCCTATTAATTCCCAAGATATAAACGATAGTCTGAATGCATCTAAAGGACAATATAAATACTTCTAAAATGATGTAATGCAAATGGTGTCACATTCCCTGAAAGAGGGTCAAAAGTGTTCAAAACGGCTTTCTCCAAGAAGACTTAAGGTGAAAGATTGAATGATATATCTAATTCATCCGCAAGATAGGCACATGAGCCTCAATGCATCTGAAAGACAATATAAATACCTGTAAAATGATGTATGGCAAGCTGTGTCACATTCCCTGGAAGAGGATCTGTTGGCTGGTCAAAATGCTCCTAACGACGTTTTTCAAAGAATGATTAAGGTACAAGATTTAATAATACACCCTATTCAGCCTCAAGATAGGAATTTCCGTGTAAATGCATTTGAAAGAAAATGTAAATACCTTCAAGATGATGAATGAAAAGTGGTGTCAGTTCCCTGACAGAGTGTCTGTAGGATGTTCAAAATGCTCTGAACGGCTTTTTCTCCATAAAACTAACGGTAGAAGATTGCATGATCTACCTAATTCATCCCAAAAATTGGAACCTGAGCCTTAATGCATTTCAAAGACAGTATAAATAACCTTTCAAATGATGCATAACAAGTGGTGTCGCCTTCCCTGAAATATGGTCTGTGGGCTATTTTAAAGGGTTCCGAACGGAGTCCTCCAATAAGACTTATTGTGGAAGATTTAATGATATGCCAAATTCATCCCCAAGAAAGCACTTTGAGCATAAACACATTTGAAAGGAGATATTTATACCTTTAAAGTGATGTATGGCAAGTGGTGTCACATTCCCTGAAAGTGTCTATGGAATGTTCAAAATGCTCCGAACGGCATATCTCACCCAATACTTACGGTAAAAGATTGAAAGATATACGTAGTTTGTCTCCAAGATAGGAACTTGAGCATTAATGTATTTGAAAGACAGTATAAATACCTTTCAAATGATGTATAGCAAGCGTTGTCACATTACATAAAAGAGGGTATGTGTGTGTTCAAAAGTGCTCCGTTGGCGTTCTGCAAGAAGACTTAAAGAAGAAGATTGAATAATATACCCTATTCATCCCCAAGATATGAATTTGGGCCTAAATGCACCTAAAAGACAATACAAATACCTTTAACATGATGTAGCCTGTTCCCCTATATTCTCGCGGTACTAGTGACAATAAATACAATAAGTAAGCAAATAAATATAATGACGGTTATTTTGTATAATAGATAATTTCAACTAATTCATTATCTATCAAAACATACAAATTCTGATACAAAACATAATTAAAATACTCCCGACAATCATGTGTCAAAATGTACACTTTCTACCATTTTGATTTTGTATGTCCTTGGTATTTTCGCGTTAAAGATGTTGTTATTGTAGTTGTAGAATTATTGTTAGGTTACATCCCTTACAGAAGAAAAAGGCCTGCTGCGTACTCTTGCTGTGTACATACAGCGTATATGATGCGTACATGATGTGTACTGAAATCAAGGGATTTAAATAGTACGCAGGATATACACCGCACATACACCGATAGTACGTTTGTAGTACACTTTTGACATGCAAATGAGCTCTGCCGCGTACTACTTGCTGCGTACATGCTGTGGACTACATAGTACACAGGATGTACGCTGGAGGAATTTAGTATGCGGGAAATAGTACGCAGCATGTACGCGGCACATACACTTTTCACATGCAAATGAGCCTGCGGTGTACTACCCCTGCGGCGTACATGCTGTGTACTCCTGCGGCGTACATGCTGTGTACTCCTGCAGCGTACATTCTGTGTACTCCTGTGGCGTATATGATGTGTACTCCTGCTGCATACATGCTGTGTACTCTTGTGGCGAAACTGCTGTGATAATGTAAATTCCTTACCCCAATAACTTTCGTATGCAAATGCTGATCATTTGGACAGAAAAAAAACGAAAAAAAATAAGTGACATGCATCAATAAGTATTTACCCTTACCAAAATAATGTAGATTGATGTTATCAAATAAATTAGTATGCTTTTCTTCATCCACTTTTCAATGAAATAAATCAATTTTTGTAGCATGTAATTTGGTAAACATTTGAAGAAAATGGCGTAACTGCATCAATGGGAAACAACTTTAATGCAACTAATATGTGTTATGATTTATTATAGACGATGTGTGCATAGTCTGTATTTATTTTGATTAAAATCCATCTGAGAACAATCTAGGACTGGAATTATATAAGCATTTATACACTTTTACGTCCGTAAAAAGTAGCGCACCAAAAAATTTTGGATTGATTTTTTCCAATGGGGCGAGCGCAATTAGCCAAAAACGTTCTGAAAATATACGAGCGGCAAATCCGATGAACAACTTTTTAATTTGGTGAGGCCTTAATGGGTTAACATAATGAGCATTAAAGCCTTTATAAAACATGATAGAGTGGTGTTTTGCTTAAGAGTATTCAAATAACAGTGAGAGCTATTAATTCTTCTCATTCGGGCGCTGTTCAGGCATTATCTTGGTAATTATTTCATGTATTACAAAATGTAATGCAACAAAGTTCAAATAAGGCTTTTCAATTATCCAAGTTAGAAAGCTCCAGGATTAATTCAAAACGAAAAAGAATATATTTTTACACTGCATGCAAGGTGCAGCTCAGAAATCACTAAGATGTAAGCTTCACAAATGAACACTGCAAATAGTTTGGCAATTTTTCATTGTTCAGAATACCGGTAATCTGAACTATTCTATGCTATTAAGATAAAAGTTACTCGGAAATCAAGTTCTTGCTTGCAAAAAAAAATAAAAATGTACAGATCCTTTCTGCATGAAGTGTACTTCAGACTTTTACCTAAAAAAATTCAAAGTATAAACACCAAAAGAAAATGAACAAGTCCCTCCCGCATATATGAAGTTTACTTCAGACTTTAACTTATAAAAAAAACCTAAGTATAAATGCCAAAAGAAATTGTACAAGTCTTTCCCGCGTATATGAAGTGTACTGCACAAATTTCAAAGTATCTGCGGTGTACATGCAGTGTACTATTTTCTTGTACAAGTCCCTCCTGCGTACATGCAGTGTACTCCTTAAATTTTCAGAGTCTGTGCTGCGTACTTGAAGTGTACTAGTGACCTCCTGCGTACATGCTGTGTACTCGTCGAAATAGTATGCGGCATGTACGCGGCATGCGGTGTATGTAAAATGTACTCCTCTGGCGTACTACTGTGTTCGCGGCATATACACAGCAAATACGCAGCATGTACACCACAGAGGCTTGCTTCTGTAAGGGATACCACAATATTTGTTTATTTCTGGTACACTAAGGAATTCTGTGTCTGGTTGTAAAAATTACAGTTTAATTATAACAATATTGGTAAAATTATGTAAATGTTCCACACCCAGTACTTGACAATTTACTCATTTTGACAGTCCCTATACCTGAAAGAGCTGTTCTTTCTCAGATCCCTGACCTTTGAACCTTTCAACGTGGCTACTAAATCCAGTCTGTTTCCGAAATTATGATAATAAGGCGCGAATTAAAGAGAAACGGGACATTGTGGGCTCGTCGTTCATCCGAATCGGTCCTATTTATAACAGACAACATAAACAAAACATTGGCAAAAACGTCGTTAACAAGTGAAAAATACAGGATTTTGGTTTAATATGAGAGAATTTTAAGTATTTCAACTATTTCAAAGTATATTCACCAAAATTATATGCATTTTGGATAAATTGATTAAAATCTGAATTGTAAATGAAAGTAGGTTGTTTGTGAACAATGTCCAGATTGCGCTGCAGTGCTAAACGGAAATAACGCGAAATTTCCAATGACGCGAGAATACCACGTACGACTATACAATAAGTGGTGCATATTCCCTGGCATAAGATGTGTGTGTTGTTTATCATGGTCGCTAACAGCATTTCTCCCTTGATACCATACGCCGACTAAAATTGTTTAACACACCCTATCCATCCTCAATGAAAGCACTTTGAAATACATGCATTTAAAAATATTAAAATTACCATTAAATCCATGTATAATAAGTGGTGTCAGGTCAATAAGCTGTTGAAAATACCCTAACAATTTACATTGCATGCAAGACCGTATATTAGAAAATTCGTTATTAAATACCCAATTTCTTTACTCAGAATTCTTACTGTCATTTTGTTACTGTGTGCCAACTACATGTGTGCTGTATTGATTATCATGACGACTGTCACGTGATGTTGCCAGATGCTTCCTAGACGTAATTCCGTTTTTTTATACATGGGGAAACATCGTAAAAGTGAATATAGGAAAAGTTTGATTTTTTAAAATCTCATACCACGATGTGTGGGTTAGTCGCTTTAAGTTTTTATAATTTCATATACATCAGAGGAAATGAAAAAAAAAAGATGATTAACATTATAACATAAAACTGCTGTTTTGTCACCTTTTGGGGGTGTTTACATTTCTTCACACTCACGCAAAATAAAAAATGTTTTACAATCACATTCCACAGGGAAATGCCGATCTGTCTTTTTGGCCGAAAGAGATATCATGGCCAGTGTCTACAGACAACCAAAGACCTAACTCTGAAAAAATACAATTTCACTAGCAGCTTAACAACTGATAAAAGATGAACAACAGAAACATGTTCTTACAGCAAATAAAACTCTGGATTGTATTTGGATCAATATTTGTATTTATCAAAGAATAGCATTGATGCATGTCTTTTTCCCTTTCGGTTGGTAACATCTGCAGAATCCATCAAGGTACTTCTAAGACCTTGTTGCCGTGAAATGATATGATGCCAACCAATAAGAATACTGCAGGTGATTTTTTTATGAAAACACAAGTGTTAGGCATTTTTCTGTTTTGAAAGTTGAAAGCTGAATACAAAGTTTGGAAACAGGAAAATGCACAACAATTTACATTTTTGGTAAAATAGCCAAGTCGCAAAGTCAGACATGTAATATAGGAATTGGTAAAAAAAATATACGCATGTGCGTTTTGTGCGTAACAGTCATTTTATGCACGCATATCAGGTATAGATACTGTTGCATAGAAATACAACTAACACTATATTTTCTGTTTCAGTATTATTTCATGTGAGAAATCTCACAAGTCGACAACATACACAGATAAAACAGTTCAACAGAAGTATAAACATTAAATAATTCCTATGTTGGTAAACCAAACAAATACTTTAAACACTGGCTATTAATTCTAATGGAAAACCATTGATATGAACACCTTTTAAAAAACTTACTACAGTGTTTAATATGTTGAAAATATACAAGAATTTTTGTTGACCAATAAAATCAATTCAGAACTAAACATGCAAATTTACATTAACCAATGAAATGTCAGCATCCCTTATTAACAACATTAATTTCCAAGGGCTTCAAACCTAAACAAGTGTTACTTCATAATTTCCTGTTAAGCCTTAATACAATACAAATGTTTGGACAATATATCATCTGCATACAAATTGTTATCACCATAAATTGTTTTAATTCTTGACAGGTCTTGATTAGAAATCTTTGTTAGGAAGAAACTTACAGCAATAGTTTTGACAATTTAAAAAATGTCTCAAGAAATTCTTGATAAAATAAGTGACACTTGTTATTAGAAAAGATTTCTGTAATGTTGATTTCAATAATTTCAGTGATTCTTAATAATGTAACATTAAAATGTAAAGACACAAAAATTTACACATAACAGTAGATATGACCTGGCTGAATACATGTATTAACAAATCGCGTGTATCGGAGCTATACCCTGGGCACATTAAAGAACCAGTGTCTATTCACAAAGAGCTAGGCTAAGTTAGCAGAACAGTCCTGTGTCTAAAAGGATTTCTCTCTCTCTCTCTCTCTCGCTCTGTTCTTTGTGAAATTGTCTCACTCTGTCCCTCTGGTCAGAGTACTAGTAGAGGATGAATTTGGCACCCTTCGTGGCCACTATGTAAATCACCTTTGAACCTGCTTATCATGAAAAGAGCGCTGTATAAATCTAGTACATGACTTTGTGTATTATATAATATATATAGTGAAGATGTGAATGAACTTGAGCCTCTATAAATATTTCCTCTTATATCATGTTCAGGACCTGGCTTCACAGTCTGTGCGTATTGCTTCCAATGTTGGGTATTACATGGCTGTTTGGATTATTGTCGGTAAACAGTGATATGTTCATACTGCAGTATATGTTCAGCATTTTCAATTCATTACAGGTAATTTTGTGTTAATTGATTAAAATATTTACTTTAATAGCAAGTTATTGTGTATGACCATAATCAAACCTTCACTGTGCCAATTTTTAAATTGGTTTGTGTTGATTAAGAATATATATCAATTTCATGAACTATCAAAAAACTGCTTGTCAGACTGTGGTGAAAATATGTAATTTGATTTGCTCCCAGTTTCCTTTACACCTACATGTATTTTCAACTTGTTAGCTCACCTGAACCAAAGGTTCAGGGTGAGCTATTAGTATGGGGTGGATTGTCCGGCGTCCACATTTTTACTTAAACATCTTGTCCTCTGAAACAACTCGTCAGAATAACACCAAATTTGGTCTGTAGCATCCTGGTGAGGTCCTCTATCAAGTTTGCTCCAACGGGGGCACTTGGCCCCTTTTAGGGGCCGCTAGAGCTAAAAATAGAAATACCTTTAAACAACTTTTCTCATGAACTGGTTGATGGATATGGTCCTCTCCAAAGTTTGTTCAAATGGGCCCCTTTTAGGGGCTGCTAGAGCTAAAAATAGAAATACCTTTAAATGACTTCTTCTCATGAACTGCTTGATGGATCTTCATCAAACTTGGTCTGTAGCATCATTATATTGTCCTCTCCTAAGTTTGTTCAAATGGGGGCATTTGGCCCCTTCTAGGGGCTGCTAGGGCTAAAAATAGAAATACCTTTAAACGACTTCTTCTCATGAACCTCTTGATGGATCTTCATCAAACTTGGTCTGTAGCGTCATTATATGGTCCTCTCCCAAAGTTATTCAAATCAGGGCACTCGGCCCCTTTTAGGGGAGGCTAGAGCTAAAATAGAAATACCTTTAAACGACTTCTTCTCATGAACCGCTCGATGGATCTTCATCAAACTTGGTCTGTAGCATTATTATATGGTCCTCTCCCAATTTTTTTTCAAATGGGGGCACTTGGCCCCTTTTAGGGGCAGCTAGAGCTAAAAAAAGAAATACCTGTGATTGATCTTCATCAAACTTGGTCTGTAGCATCATTATATGGTCCTCTCCAAAATTTGTTCAAATGGGGGCACTTGGCCTCTTTTAGGGGCTGCTAGAGCTAAAATAGAAATACCTTTAAATGACTTCTTCTCATGAACCACTTGATGGATCTTCATCAAACTTGGTCTGTAGCATCATTATATGGTCCTCTGCCAATTTTGTTCAAATGGGGGCACTTCGCCCCTTTTAGGGGCCGCTAGAGCTAAAAATAGAAATACCTTTGATTGATCTTCATCAGACTTGGTCTGTAGCATCATTATATGGTCCTCTTCAAAATTTATTCAAATTGGGGCACTTGGCCCCTTTTAGGGGCCGCTAGAGCTAAAAATAGAAATACCTTTAAAGGACTTCTTCTCATGAACCGCTTGATGGATCTTCATCAAACTTGGTCTGTAGCATCATTATATTGTCCTCTCCTAAATTTATTCAAATGTGGGGGGGGGGGCACTTAGCTTGGCCCCTTTTAGGGGCCGCTAGAGCTAAAAATAGAAATACCTTTAAACAACTTTTCTCATGAACTGGTTGATGGATATGGTCCTCTCCAAAGTTTGTTCAAATGGGCCCCTTTTAGGGGCTGCTAGAGCTAAAAATAGAAATACCTTTAAATGACTTCTTCTCATGAACCACTTGATGGATCTTCATCAAACTTGGTCTGTAGCATCATTATATGGTCCTCTGCCAATTTTGTTCAAATGGGGGCACTTCGCCCCTTTTAGGGGCCGCTAGAGATAAAAATAGAAATACCTTTGATTGATCTTCATCAGACTTGGTCTGTAGCATCATTATATGGTCCTCTTCAAAATTTATTCAAATGGGGGCACTTGGCCCCTTTTAGGGGCCGCTAGAGCTAAAAATAGAAATACCTTTAAACAACTTCTTCTCATGAACCGCTTAATGGATCTTCATCAAACTTGGTCTGTAGCATCATTATATGGTCCTCTCCCAAATTTGTTCAAATGGGAGCACTTGGCCCCTTTTAGGGCCCGCTAGAGCTAAAAATAGAAATACCTTTAAACGACTTCTTACCATGCACCGCTTGATGGATCTTCATCAAAGTTGGTATGTAGCATAATTATATGGTCCTCTCCAAAATTTGTTCAAATGGGGGCACTTGGCCCCTTTTAGGGGCCGCTAGAGCTAAAAATAGAAATACCTTTAAACGACTTCTTACCATGCACCGCTTGATGGATCTTCATCAAAGTTGGTATGTAGCATAATTATATGGTCCTCTCCAAATTTTGTTCAAATGGGGGCACTTGGCCCCTTTTAGGGGCCACTAGAGCTAAAAATAGAAATACCTTTAAAAGTATTTTTTAATTAATTTTTTTTTTTTTTTTTTTTTTAATTCTTTTTTAAATTTAATACAGTGAAACACCGCTCGCTCGAACATCGATGACTCGAGCACCCGGGCTCGCTCGAGCAATTCATGTGGTCCCAGCCGATTTCCTTCTATTTTCTATGTGAAATTACCATGGCTGGGTCGAGCATCGATAACTCGATCGCTCGAGCATGACACCTGGTCCCTGTGTATTAATTTACTCTTTGTTGTTTATGGCAAACTCGAGCAGAGGTGTCAAAATTTTTCACACCTTCGGCAGTCGGAATGTATCGGTTTATTTAAAATTTTCGCATGTCGTCAGAATTGCATTGTCTATTCCCCGACTATCTTTAATGTTTGTTTGTCGGTATATTTGATCTGATAATGAGATTAATTATTGATGAAAGGTGGAAGAAAAATTTTATTGATCAAAATTGTTATTTACCATAGATACCCATGTATAATGCGCAGTTTTTTGACCCACGGGACCTCCCCCGAATCGTGGGTGCGCATAATACACAGGTATAGACAATTTTCCAACTTCAAAACAAGTTTGTTACCGATGTTCGCCATTTTGGTAAAGGGAAACTACTCCCCGCGCTTACTGTCACCGCTAAAATCTAAGATTGCCGTTACGTTCCGTAGAAGATCGAATGGTTTATTTTTCTTTCAAACAAAATTAATTTCATGTAAATTTAAAAGTATTTTGATGAAAGAAATATTAATAAATCACAAAAATGATGATACTAATTAAAGATCGAGAATTATCTTTAACCAGGATCAAACTGTGAACAACATAATTGACACAAGGTGACATGTTAATTGCCGGTAATTACTGGCTATTTGATCGTGACAAAAAGACTATCACACCTTTTGTTATTGGTTTGAATTGAGAAGCTCATGTCATTTTGAAAGATACCATTCCGAAATATTGAATCAGCTGCTGTTTATTTATTCAAAATAGTTAATTAAAAATGTGAAACAACAAATAAAACAATATTTTACTGGTTTTATTTTCGAGAAAACAAAAATCGATAGTAACGCGAGACCGATGCTGCTCTCTGCCGCGGAAATAAAATTTATTACCAGTGTCGATGTAAACTCTACTTTCGTTTTCCATCCACCTCAAAATTGACCAAAAATGCTTTTTCCCAGGATTTTGGGCCAAAATCGGGGGTGCGCATTATACACTGGTGCGCATTATACATGGGTATCTACGGTAATTATTACTTTTTTCTACAGGATCGAGAAGATAATTATGAGATCCTAATATTTTAATCAACAGTTGTTTGCATGTAAATAAAGGAAATAAGATAGCCTTTTCATAAAATTGAGACGATAATTATGAGATCTTAATTTGGAGAAGAAAATTGCGAATTCGATTACAGTATTTCAAATAAAAAAATAAAATAAAATGTCTTAGCTGTTTCTTCACATGTGCCATTTACGATCTATCATAAATAACGTTTGTAATACGTTTTTTGAAAATATCACGAGTGTGTTATTACGCATCACTGTTTCCTCTGCAAATGGTCTCAATGACAATTGGTAAAACAAACTTCAATTTTCTTCATATGTTGGTCAATGTTTGGGTCGCTCGAAACCATGGATAACTCGGGCATTTTGCTCATCCCCTTGCGACCTCGAGCAAGCAGTTTTCACTGTACTTTGTCACAAGCAAATCTAATTAGGTCAAGGCCTGCCTCAGGTGAGCGACTTGTTTTTATAGGAGTGAGCTTGTTGGTCAGTTCGTTGGTTTTCATGGTTTCCGGACGATAACTCATGAAAGGTTTCAATACAGATTTCAATAATTTTTGGTACACAGGTGTAACATCCTAAAATACATATCAAGTTTGACTTTGATGTCAGTAGGTTGAAGGTCAAGGTTATAATGACCCGGAACAGTTAAACGGTTTCCAGATGATAACTTGAGAATGCTTGGGCCTAGGATCATGAAAGTTGATAGGTAGGTTGGTCATGACCAGCAGATGACCCCTATTGATTTTGAGGTCAGTAGGACAAAGGTCAAGGTCACAGTAACCCGGAACATTTAAACAATTTCCGGAAGATAACTTGAAAACGCTTGGGCCTAGGATCATGAAAATTGATAGGAAGGTTGTTAATGACCAGCAGACAACCCCTATTGATTTTGAGGTCAGTAGGTCAAAGGTCAAGGTCACAGTGACCCGGAACAGTTCGACTTTGACATTGGCTTACTTCTGTGACAAGGCCGTATTGTGGGGGTATAATTCATCACTCCTGTGACAGCTCTAGTTTTGTCCATTTTGTATTTTCTGTTAGGTATATTGCCTTGTTTATTGTTGTGTTTCTTTCTCCTCCCCCATTGCTCAGACATCCTAACTCTCTCGATCACGTCAGGTTTCTCCCAATTCTGGATGTAAAATCCGATCACTCCGTTAAGAAGTCCAAATCTCCTGATTTAAAAAAAAATTTATCCACTCCTTAATACATTAATCGGATATAGCTAATAACGAGAGTCTGCAAACAACAGTTTTCGGATATTTTCACACCTGTCTACCCTTGTTCTTTGATGTTTATTACATGATATATAACAAAGCTAGGTGTTGATTAATGTGTCACAACTGAATTTGAAATCCAGACAACAGATATTTAATTTTAATCAATCACAATCGAATTTAGATCAGAAAATATATTGGCTTTACCTTTTTCTATAAGTTTTTGAAATTGAAAGTAGGTAGTCGCGATGTCAACCTGCTGATTTTTGCATTTACGTCCCCACTCCTTTTAATATGAGTGAAGTTAGGTGTTAAATGTTGATCCTTGATTTTTTCCACTTCCCAAAACACCCCCACCCCATACCTATTTCCATATTTTGCATATAATTAAAATGTAATTAATGTTGGATCTTTAAGCAAGCCGTTTCCTATATCTTTCCGCTACAGTTTCTTTTGTTGCGGGCCTACTTTGCTGTGCATGGTTGGGTGCTCTGTGCTTCTGGGAAATCTACCCTAACCTTTTATTATTTTAATTTTTTTGACATTATGAAACTTTATTGATAATCTACAGTCTTGATCAATAAAAAAAATTGGAGACAACTTTATTAAAATAGACAACAAATGTTACATTTTCATGAAAATAAACATGAATGTTAGCATGGTTTTTCAACTGTGAATACAAATTTGCAACAGAATCATACATTTGGTAGTGTTTGTATGTTGACATATTTATTTAATCCAATATTTATTTATTACTTTTACATTTCAGGGTCTGTTTATTTTCTTGTTCCACTGTATCTTTAACAGACAGGTGAGTTTACAAAATATTTATGAGGCCAGTATAACAGCCCAGTTTTTCCCCCAATCAGTTCTTTCCCCGGGGAAAAAACTGACTAGTCAATTCTTTCCCCCGAGGAAAAAACTGACTAGTCAGTTTCTAACCCCTCCCAGTCAGTTTTCCCCCCCTTGGAATTAGTTTTCTGATAGAAACTGACTAGTTAGTCAGATTTTTCCCCGGGGAAAAAACTGACTAGTGATTTCTTTTCCCTTAGTCAAGTTTTCCCTTCAAGTACTGGTTTTTTTCGGTATTGTTATTAGGGATACAAGTGTCTATTCATTTTCCATTTAAATTTCAAATGAAATAGGTATTGTTTTTCATTTGAATAAACCTATATGTTTCTTTTTTTGTAACTTTTATCAATGTTTTGTTTTTTTGTCAACTCAAATTTTTTAACTTCTTTTTGATTGCCATTACTATTTAATATCTGTCAGGTGCAGGAAAGAAATTGATCGGTCTGTTCTTTCCCCTCTAGCATATACTTGACCTTTTTTCTGACCTGTTAAGTGGGAGAAGAAATTGACTGGTCAGTTCTTTCCCCCTTGCATATGCTTGACCTATCAGGTAGGGGAAGAAATTGACCGGTCAGTTCTTTCCCCACAAGCCAGTACCTGACCTCTCAGGTGGGGGAAGAAATTGACTAGTTAGTTCTTTTCTCCCTAGCCAGTACTTGACCTGTCAGGTGGGGGAAGAGATTGACTGGTCAGTTCTTTCCCCCCTAGCCAGTACTTGACCTTTGGGGTGGGGAGAGGAAATTTACCAGTCAGTTCTTTTCCCCTTAGCCAGTACTTGATCTGTCGGGTGGGGAAATGAAATTGACCAGTCATTTCTTTCCCCCCTAGCCAGTACTTGCTCTGTTAGATGGGGGAAGAAACTGACCGGTCAGTTCTTTCCCCCTAGCCTGTACTTGTTCTGTTAGGTAGGGGAAGAAATTGACCGGTCAGTTCTTCCCCCCCCCCCCCCCCCCCCCTAGCCAGTACTTGCTCTGTCAGGAGGGGGAAGAAATTGACTGGTCAGTTCTTTCCCCACTAGCATATACTTGACCTATCAGGAGGGGGAAGAAATTGACTAGTCAGTTCTTTCCCCCCTACCCAGTACTTGACCTGTCAGGTGGGGAAATGAATCAGTCAGTTCTTTCCCCCCTAGCATATACTTGATCTGTCGGGTGGGGGAAGAAATAAGTCTGACTAAAGTACATCTCCTACTATGCTTTGCTTAGGATCTGAACACAAGCTATTGATAGCCTCATTTTTCTTACTCTTTGACATTTGAATAAGTCGTCTGATTGGTTCAAAGAAAAAAGGATTTGCGAAAATAAAAATTCCAAAATATACAGAAGACGAATGTGAATGGGTCGTTCTCAGATCTTCGTTTAGAAGATCAAGTACTTTAGTCAGATTGGGGAAGAAATTGACTGGTCAGTCACTGACCAGTCAGTTTCTTCTCCCCACCCGACAGGTCAAGAACTTGACTATGTTTAAATCCCCAGACAGCAGCTGAGTAATCTAGTATAGGGGTGACACAGGAATAGTACATTTTTTCAAAGGTTTAAAATCCAAAATCATTAATTTTATGTATCTTCGAGATGACAATAGTTAATTCATATTATCAAATTATCTTCCTGATGACCTTTAGGTCAAGATCTTATCTTGATTATGTGGGGTAAAAAACTAGGTCACATGATCAAATCAAAGAAAGAGTTTGTAAACACTCTAGAGGCCACATTTATGACCCTATCTTCATGAAACTTAGTCAGAATGTTTATCTTAATCATCTCAAGGCCAAATTCAAAACTGGGTCATGTGGGATCAAAAACTAGGTCACTAAGCCAGTTCAAAGGAAAAGCTTGTTAACACTGTAGAAGCCACATTTATGACCCTATCTTCATGCAACTTGGTCAGAATGTTTATCTTAATGATTCCAAGGCCAAGTTTTAATCAAGGTCATGTGGGGTCAAAACCTAGGTCACTCGCTCAGATCAAAGGAAAAGCTTGTTAACATTCTGGAGGCCACATTTATGACCTTGTCTTCATGAAACTCGGTCAGAATGTTTATCTTCGTGATCCCAAGGTCAAGTTGGAATCCGGGTCATGTGGGGTCAAAAACTAGGTCACATGCTCAAATCACATAAAAAGCTTGTAAACACTCTATAGGCCACATTTATGATCCTATCTTCATGAAACTTGGTCGGAATGTTTATCTTGATGATCTGTACGCCATGTTCGAATCTGGGTCATGTGGGGTCAAAACTAGGTCACCCAGTCAAATCAAAGGAAAAGCCTGTTGACTCTCTAGAGGCTGTAGGCCCAAGTACTCATGTGAGCGATCCAGGATCATTATGATCCTCTTGTTTTTATGAACTGTGTAATGTAACAAAAAAGTAAAACTACGGCTTAAATTATTGCTGTATCTTAAAATATGATCTTTAGTACTTCTATTTTACATGTAATACTTTCATAAAGCAAATGAAAAGAACTGTTGTATTGTAAGTTGAATGTTGAAAATAACGAGTAATGCAATATATACCGTCCATCTGTATTGTCGCGGCACTTGACATGCAACTTAACGACATTAAACAAGAAACATCATAACAGAGTATTTCTTGTCTTTACCACAATATTTCATGTCATATGCATCAATTACTGTGTAAAAATGAATCGGATATCATTCAAGGAACATCCATGTGCACTTTGAAAAACAATAGTCAGCCATTGTTCGTGTGACGTCACATCACTAATTTCGCGGTATGGGTCAACAATTGTTGCAATCAAACTATCACAGGTTAAAAAGCACTAAATATTATTCAAACATTGAAAAGCTGTCTAAGTCAAACTAACAGGAACACTCAAAAGCCATTAAACGCCAGTTTAAACATTTTATTTGAACTGTTTACTTGGCACTATCGAAAATCTTCTCCTCTGTGCAGTGGACACACCAGATATTTTGCAAGTAAACCACAAGGTCGCGGGCGTGGTCATAATGTATCGGAGCCTAAAAATTGTAGTATTACTGAATATTTTCTATCTGATACTTATCTAACATGTTCCAATTTACTACTAAATATCATGGGTGTATTTTGAGGAGATGGGCCCCCATCCCCTCATCCCCCTTGAAATCCATCGAGTTTAGACGTTTTGATGTTTCACGTAATACTGATATTTCATTCATTTTTGTCTAGCTGGGGGATGTTACGTAAAATTTGATGTTCTCTAACCTATGGGCGGGACTTAATTTGCATAATTAATGAAGACAAATGTCGATTAGCTGGTAGACGAACTTGTAAACATTGCAAATATCTGCTTAATTAATGGATTTTTTTTTATTTTTGCAACGGATATGTGAAAAATACGATCTTAATAAATATTGACAGGTATTTAGCAAGGTAACTGCAGGTAAGAGCATTTTCCGCTAGCATGCATAAAATAGGTCACGAACTTTACATGTAAACACCATGTAGGTGGCGCAACTCAAATACTGCGAAATTAGTGATGACGCGAGATTAGTGATGTCGAGTATACAACTTTTTTTAACGTGTGAGTGGAGAAGTAGCTACTAGTTTAAATGGTGTTAAATCATCCAGGAACGCTAATTACTGAACTGGATATTTTATTTTGTTCTTCTTACTGACATTGTTAATAAATTTAATTTTTATGAACTGTTTCCTGTGTTTTCAGAATATATGTTTACTAGTTTTCTTTTGGTGGAGAAAATGGGTGGTAATATAAAAACGATACCAGTAAAGACCCGTTTTAAAGAGTGTATGACCTTGCAGTGCCTAAAAGTTTGTGTCGTATGTATCTCGAAAAGTATTTGACCTAGGATTATGAAACAAAATAGGAATATTATTCATTGTGTGAAGTTTTGCTCCTGGGGCTTTGTTTGAGATTTAACTTAGTCAAACCAGAGTTATGGCCCTTGATTTAGTCAGAAATATGCATAAAAGTTTGTGTCACACAAATCATAAAATTTATTTGATCTAGGGCCATGAAACATAATAGGAATATTATTCAGCATATGGAATTGTGCACCTAGGGTTTTGTTTGAGATTTCTGTTGGTCAAAAGTATTTGACTGAGAGTCATAAGACAATAGAGGATTGTTATTTAGCATGTGAAGTTGTGCACCTGGTGTTCTGTTTGGGATTTCACTCAGTCACACCAGAAGTATATTCGTTGACTTAGTGAAAAATGTCCCCTCATCCAAGCTTTAGTGTAGGATGAAGGGCATTATTGGAATAAAGCCGGAGGCTGAGCATGTATATATGGCATTCCTTCCAGGACGTAATATTGGTGACCGCTTTTGAAAGAAATAAATTACTACCGTCTAACCCATAGTTCACATGCATGCGCACGATGCCGGAAACAGAGAACAGCTGATCGTAGTTTAAAGCATCTGTTTGTTGCAGAAATCAAAATAAGGGAGGGGAAAAACCCACAAAATTGTTCAATAAGAGGTAGAGTTAGGGAGGGTATATACATGCTCAGCCTCCGGCTTTATTCCAATAATGCCCTTCATCCTACACTAAAGCTTGGATGAGGGGACATTATTTTCATAAAGCCTTTGGCTTTCGCATGTATATATGGCATCTTCAAAGGCAACAAAACAGATAAAATCAAACAACCAATTTATCATTATTAATACCCTCGGAAATCAATAATACAACAAAGTACATAATATTCAACTACCACTAATAAGTAATTTCAAAAACTGTCTATGTTATAAAAACTTCCCCTCTGTGCCACTGCAAAACAATGTCATATTCTCCACAAATAATATATGCTATGTGAAATTATTTAAACACTGCATCTGTAAAAGAAATATGATTTTTACTCAATGCATGCCTAAAATAAAATGTTCTGAAATTTTTATCAGTCTTCCAGTCAGCCGTATCTAAGATGATTTTTAATGAGCATCCTTTGCCAAAAGCGGCAGACGTAGATGCTCCTCTATATGAATGAGCCTTAAAAATACTAGAGTCAATACCAGACAAGCTAAGTACTTCTTTTAGCCAACGTGCGACTGTACTACTTGAAACAGCTTTATAAGTTTTGTATGATACTAGAACACTTCTACTTAATCTGTGTTTAGATGTAACGTCAATATAATGCAAAAGGGTGTGCATAGCACATAACGATTCATCCTGAAAGTGTTCAATCTTCAAAACAAAAGAATGACCTATTCTAGAAGCTTTCAATACATTAGAAAATGAAAAAACAACTGCCTGTTGTTCTTTTATCATATTGTCTAAATTCATAGAAATTAGAGTCTGTGCCCTAGGAGCTGTAGCTAACGCTACTAAGGCAACAACTTTGAAAGTCAACAATTTAAGTGACAGTTTATCCAAAGGCATCAGAAACCTTAAAAACTGTAACACAATGGAAACATCCCATGTAAATAAATATTTTGGTTTAGGTGGTTTCTGTAAGAAAACACTTACATTACCACACCATGAATTTCCAAAAAACAGCAGCGTTTGCAATAACATCGCTTTGTGGGTGTTGATAACTGAATATGATTTACCTGTCAAGAACAAAGAATACAAATAATTAATCACTGTTGCTTCAGAGGAACGAAAGGGATCACTAAACCTGATATCATTCCACAAATACCATTTTTCCCATGCATATCTGTACTGCTTACGGGTCCCTGCTGCCCAAGATTGAAGGATGAACTTTGCAACATCTGCTGAAAGGCGTCTACTTTGGAGCGCTTTCCTGAGACAGTGGCTGTGAAGATCTTCAGTTTCTTTCCCAATGGGTGTATACTTCTCCGCTGTGTGACATCATAAGCAGATCTCTGTGCCTTGGTAATCTAACTGGAAAAGAACACAAACTTTCCAAAAGTAAAGGAAACCATGCCTGCGAAGGCCAAAAAGGAAACACCAGTATAGCTTTGTCAACCTTGTCTTGTACCAGTTTATTCAAAACTTTCCCAACTATATTAAAGGGGGGAAATAAATAAGGTTGAAGTTTTTCCCAAGACTTGGAAAAAGCATTGACAAATTTCGCACCCGGTTCCGGAAACCATGTAACAAAACTGTCGAGTTGATGGTTTAACCTTGACGCAAAAAGGTCAATATCTGGAACAAAACATTGATGACAGATTCTTTCAATTCTGTGGAATCTGAAAAATTACGCGAATAAAAGTCTGCAATGCTGTTTTCAGTACCTGGAATATGAACAGCTGATATTTGAATATCTCTAACTAAGCACCACTGCCAAATGTGCTTGGCAAGACTATCTATAAGTTCAGACGCCATTCCACCAAGGTCATTCACGTAAGAAACTGCTGATACATTTATCTGACTGTACCTCTATGTGTGTGTTTTGACAGTCTTTATAAAGTGTTTGAAGGGCATAAAAAATACTGAGCAACTCTAAATAGTTTATAGAATGTCCCCTCTCATCATGGTTCCACCTACCATTTGCATGCCTTCCTGATGCAGTATCTACACATCCAAAACCTTCAAAAGACGCATCTGTTCTACATTTCAATTCAACTGGAATTGGCCTAATTCTTTTGCCATTTTTTGAATATACATTATTTATCCACCAGACTATGTCTTGTTTACATAATTCAGACAGTGATATTTTGTTGTCAAAATCAGTATCATTTCCCAAACCAGTAATTTTATCTCTTTCCATTGATCTATAATGTAGTGGTGCTTCAAATACTGCATAAAAGGCATTAATTACTAGTCCTATAAAGGAAGCCAGTTCTCAAACCACCACTACATCTTTCCCTAACAAAATTTTGGCTTTGGTTAGTATTTTCTGCACCTTTTCATCAGTCAGAACTCAACAGAATCAAGCACAAACCCCAAAAACACTATTCTCTGTGTTGGGACAAGAACAGATTTCTTTTCATTTAGAGTAAACCCTAGAGATTGCAAGGTATTTGTAATAGTTACAGAATTAGTTTGACAGACATCCTTTTCTTGATTCATGTTCAAAGAATCATCCAAGTAGAAACTACATCTAATGTCTTGTTGTTTAAACCAAGCATATACTGGTTTCAAAATTTTTGTAAACAAAAAAGGAGCTATCTTAATTCCAAATGGTAAACAAACAAACTGATAATAAGCTCCATTCCACTGAAACTTTAAATATTTTCTTGAACTTAGATGAATAGGCACATGAAAGTAAGCATCCGTCAAATCAATTTTTGTAAAGAAGTCCCTTTCTTGAATGAGATCTAACACAATGTTAAAAGTTTCTTGTTTGAAGTGATTGTAAGGAATAAATTTATTCAACTACTTCAAGTTTATCACTGGTCTAAATTTTCCATTCGGTTTTGGAACAATAAATATAGTTGAAATGATTTCACCTTGCTCTGGAAATGATTCAACAATAGCACCTTTATTTAATAATTCCTGGACTTCATTATCAACAATTGACTTGTGTTCTTGATTAAAAGGAATTTCATTGGGTACCCTATCTTGAAAAGGCTGTTGATCAAACTCAATTCTATAACCTGAAATAGCCTCTAGAATCCACCTATCATTTGTGAACTTTTTCCATGTATAAATATAAAACTTAAGTTTACCTACACAAGATGTTGCATTTATTCCTGCCCGTTTGGGGCTGTAACTGTTGCCACTGGAGCCTTTCTTGCAGGCCTAGACCTAGCAGAATATGGTCTATACTGTTGCCCTCTCTGCGGATATGGCTGGTATCTACTAGGATGTGCCTGATAACCATAAGAACCACCGTAACTTCTACGTGGAAATCTGCTCCGATTACTACCTCTTACAAAGCCTGCACCTCTGACAGAGTCTTTACCAAGATATGCAAAAGATTCACAGTTCTTTACTTCCTTAGATATATCATCGCCAAAAAGTTTTGTATTGATTGGCATTGACTTATGACACAATGCAGCATACTTCCTCTTAAGTGCAGATCTGATCATATATCGTCTTCGGACAGATAAATTATACTGTATTTGTCCTAGAACTGTAAGAGCATCTGACAACAACGACTTAACTTCAGAATTACATGATATCTGTCCTTTGAAAACTTCTGCTAATCTGATAATTGGCGCAAAATCTATGGCTGCCAAATTCTGAATGTCAACAAGAATTTTATCCTGCCCATGGGCCTTCTTGTCCAAAATCTTCCAAATTTCTTGGTTAACTAATGGAGGGTTAACCATCTCACAATTCTCAGGAATTTTATACCTTGCTAACAATGAGTCTATATCACACTGTTGCGTACAAGAAACATTAATCAGTTTTGCTAAAGTATCTGAAACAGCCTTGCCTTTCTCTAGTATTTTTAATTTAGATAATTCCCAGACACCATCATCAGGATCACTATTACACGAGTCATTAAATAAAGCATTTGAAAACTGCTTGTTTACATCTGTATTTGTATTCACATTATCATACTGTGTCCCTTCTGGGTATTCATAGTCAGAAATATCGTCGGGATTCACCTCGACATGAATATTGGGCATATTCTGCAATTCTCCACCAAAAACATGTTTTTCTGAATCAGGAGCCGAAGTCTCTTGATTAATACCCAATAAAGTCCTAAGACTATCAATGTCTTTCTGAGTCATAGTAGAAAAGTCAATTTCAGCATTTCTAGACTTCTGTTTATTACCTTTTTTAGTTTTACTTTTAGCACAAGAGTCCGAAGACTTCTTGCTTTTACCTACCAACTTTTTTCCCTTAGCTTTATCCGAAGATTTAGCTTTATCTGAAGCTTTATCCGAAGATTTAGCTTTACAATTCCCACTTGTCTCTAAATCTTTAGAGCCCGAAGGCGTTTCATCTAACACAATAACAGAAGTGGGTGGGGTAGGTTTACTTACAACCAATCTAATTCTAATCAGTCTCCATCGTCAGAGAGTGACAACGAATCAGGGTCAGACATTTCAAACCGCAAACTCGCGACAATACAAACCCAAAACACAAGCGTTTATACGATACACTGAAAAAGCGTGCCACCAGTCACCACGCCGGAAAGGAAATGATCAGCTGTTCTCTGTTTCCAGCGTCGTGCGCATGCGTGTGAACTATGGGTTAGACAGTAGTAATTTATTTCTTTCAAAAGCGGTCACCAATATTACGTCCTGGAAGGAATGCCATATATACGTGCGAAAGCCAAAGGCTTTATGAAAATAATACACATAAAGGGCTTAGAAATTTGTGTTGCTTATGTCTTAAAAATATTTGACCTAGAGTCATGAAACCATGTAGGAATATGAAACTAGAAATAAATGTTATTTCTGTTGTCATAGCAACCACAATTCCAAAGCACTCATGCATCATGAGAATATGGAGATGTATAGATTAAAAGCTTTGATGAAACCAAAAATACACTGTTAAGTTATTTTTGAGTAAATTCATTTTAATTGTTTCTAAATATTCAAATGTATGATGGTTAATTAGTGATACACTTAATATGTCCCATAAATGACATGAAAAACACACATCATTTACGATAACGTCGTACTGCTTTTATGACTTCTTAACAGCACATCTCTAAATGCCTTCATTGGCTTACTGAAAAGTATTGTAAGTCTTGGGGCTCAACTAGTGAAGATAATTTCTTCAAATTTTCATATTTGAAAGGTAAAAGAATGTTCTTCATGAATAATTTGTTGAATTTGATTTTTTGTCACTGACACAGGTTTTGTCATGTAACAGCCCATATTTATAAATGTAACAGGAGAAGAGAATCAGTGAAAATTAAAATGATTTCAGATTCGCCAAGCCCTAAAACACAGGAAAGAACGTAGAAGAACTCTTGCAACATTTAGCTCCGAGTTGAAGAACACCACAAAGGTTTGTTAAAGCATTCTGATTATACATTGAAATCTCTCCATTTTTAGCTCACCTGTCACATAGTGACAAGGTGAGCTTTTGTGATCACCTTCGTCCGTCGTCAGTCCGTGCGTTCGTACGTGCGGCCGTCCGTCAACAATTTTTTGTCATCTCAATAGATGTTTCATTTTTTTTTAACCAAACTTGCACACAACTTGTATCACCATAAGATCTCGGTTCCTTTCTTGAACTGGCCAGATCCCATTATGGGTTCCAGAGTTATGGCCCCTGAAAGGGTCAAAATTAGCTATTTTGACCTTGTCTGCACAATAGCAGCTTTATCTATGATTTGATTTTTACAAAACTTGCACACAACTTGTATCACCATAAGATCTTGGTTCCTTTCTTGAACTGGCCAGATTTCATTATGGGTTCCAGAGTTATGGCCCCTGATAGGGCCAAAATTAGCTATTTTGACCTTGTCTGCACAATAGCAGCTTCATTTATGATTTGATTTTAACTAGGGATGGGAACGAATATTCGAAAATCGGTCGAATATTCAATATGAAAATCAAATTCGAATATTCGTAAGTTGGTTTTTTTTTTCAAAATAATTATGATTTTGGACAATATGAGCATGCTAATTCTACAGAATAAAACCATGTCATGTTTGTTTATCGCGTATCAAAAAATGTTCAATTAACAAGAATATAACAATGCATAATTGGCAGGGGCTATTTACAGATTAACACTTTGCAACAGGCGTCAATGTGTCAGATGCATGTCAAAAGATGTCCAGTTAACAAGAAAATTGCACTGCATAATTACCTTGGGTCATCGCTACGGATTAACAGTTTGTATAAGACGTAGATGTGATATCTTTTTATCTTTTGTTCATTTTTATTGGCGCCTGTTTTATGTAACAAGTTGTAGAATTTTTTTTTTTCGAAAACAATACCTAACTTGTAGATGTTGTCGATCTTTTCACAATATGTTGTACGACATTTCAGACTATCCACAGAATCGGTTTTCATCCGCAATCAGCCGTATTCGAATTAAATTTTGAAGTACTTTATAATTAAATCAAGAAATAACATATGATTGGTGCATAAATTCATGTCGAAGGAGGTTTAAGTCTGCCTTACTTGCTTTTTACATGACGATTTTTACACGCTGATTGAAAAATTACAAAATGGCGGTGTAATACAACAGCACGTCACGTGTTTAAATGGGACGACCTGCTATTTTTAGATAAAATTGCGACGATCTAAATCGTTTTTATTTTTAGCTCATCTGTCACGAAGTGACAAGGTGAGCTATTGTGACCGCTTGATGTCCGTCGTCCATCGTACGTAGTGCGTCGTGCGTAGTCCGCCAACAATATCTAAAAAAATCTTCTTCTTGAAAACCACTGGGCAGAATTACACCAAACTTCACAGGAATGATCCTTGGTTGGCCCCCTTTCAAAATTGTTCAAAGAATTGAATTCCATGCAGAACTCTGGTTGCCATGGCAACTGAAAGGAAAAACTTTAAAAATCTTCTTCTCAAAAACCAGAAGCCCTAGAGCTTAGATATTTGGTGTGGAGCATTGCCTAGTGGACCTCTACCAAATTTGTTCAAATCATGACCCCGGGGTCACAATTGACCCCGCCCCAGGGGTCACTTGATTTTACATAGGAAAATCTTCTTCTCAGAAACCAGAAGCCTAGAGCTTAGATATTTAACATGTAGCATTGCCTAGTAGACCTCTACTGAAGTTGTTCAAATCATGACCCCGGGGTCACAATTGACCCCGCCCCAGGGGTCACTTGATTTTACATAGGAAAATCTTCTTCTCAGAAACCAGAAGCCTAGAGCTTAGATATTTAACATGTAGCATTGCCTAGTAGACCTCTACTGAAGTTGTTCAAATCATGACCCCAGGGCCAAAATTGACCCCGCCCCAGGGGTCACTTGATTTTACATTGATTTCTGTAGGAAAATCTTCAAAAAAAATTTAAAAATAAATGAGAAGGCCTAGAGCTTAGATATTTGACATGTAGCATTGCCTAGTGGACCTCTACAAATTTGTTCAAATCATGACCCCAGGGGTCAAAATTGACCCCGTCCCAGGGGTCACTTGATTCTACATAGGAAAATCTTCAAAAATTTTCTAAAAATAAACCAGAAGGCCTAGAGCTTAGATATTTAACTTGTAGCATTGCCTAGTGGACCTCTACAAAATGTGTTCAAATCATGACTCCCGGGGTCAAAATTGACCCCGCCCCAGGGGTTACTTGATTTTACATAGGAAAATCTTCAAAAAATTTCTAAAAATAAACCAGAAAGCCTAGGTCTTAGATATTTGACATGTAGCATTGCCTAGTAGACTTCTACAAAATTTGTTCAAATCATGACCCCTGGGGTCAAATTGACCCCACCCCATGGGGTTACTTGATTGTACATAGAAAAATCTTCAAAATTTTCTAAAAATAAACCAGAAGGCCTAGAGCTTAGATATTTGACATGTAGCATTGCCTAGTGAACCTCTTCAAAATTTGTTAAAATCTTGATTCCCCCTCCCCCCAGGGTCAAATTGACCCAACCCCAGGGGTTACTTGATTGTACATAGGGAAATCTTCATAAATTTGCTAAAAATAAACCAGAAGGCCTAGATCTTAGATATTTGATATGTAACATTGCCTAGTAGACTTCTACAAACTTTGTTCAAATCATGACTCTCGGGGTAAAATTGGCCCCGCCCCAGGGGTTACTTGAATGTACATCGGAAAATCTTCCAAAAAATTTCTAAAAATCATCAGTTTGACATTTGAAACATGTAGCTCATATTACTCAGGTGAGCGATCCAGGGTCATCATGACCCTCTTGTTTGTATCATTTTGAAGCTAAAACAGTGAATTAGTTAAATATGTTCATGATTATACTGAAAGAATCGTGAAATAAAACGCTAGGATCGGCAGGTTTTGCTAGGTAGGATCGGGTTACCTGAAGCAAAAATTTTTTGGCCTTATTACGTACGATGATCCACGCTTTAGACAAATGTGTGTATGCCAATCACTTAATAAAAATTTAAAGCTTTCATTAAAACAAACCGAGTATTCGAATATATTCAAATATGGCAAACCGAATATTCGAATATTGATTTCAGTATTTGTCCCCATCCCTAATTTTAACCAAACTTGCACACAACTTGTATCACCATAAGATCTTGCTTCCTTTCTTGAACTGGCCAGATCCCATTATGGGTTCCAGAGTTATGGCCCCTGAAAGCACCAAAATTAGCTATTTTGACCTTGTCTGCACAATAGCAGCTTCTTTTATGCTTTGACATTTATAACCAAAAACCAAGGAAATATACCTTTTGTTTGTTGGAGACAAAGGTGTGCTACAAGCAATATGCACCCTGTCCCATTTTAACAGTACCCTGCCCTTTTAAGAGCTCTTGAAAAATCCCTATAAATGCACATCTTTCTGTTTAAAAGAGTCTGTTGAAAGTTGATATATGATGAATACGAGATTGTGTTGTTAATAAGCATGCTAATTTAATTTTGTATCATCACTGCTAAAAAAACTTAAAATTGTTATTTATTTATTTGTTATAAGAAAATATAAAACACAAAAGATATGACATTTATACATAGATAGTAAGTGTAACAAGTATTATGTTGTTTATTTTATACATGCACATATCCCTTCTTTATGCATACAAAACAGACCACGGCTTCAAAAAAATGGATTGGCTCCAAAGTGGCTCTAAGATTTTGGAAGTGGCTAAACTGGTGGCTCTAACTTTTAAAATCCCAGCGGACGCCCTGATACCGATTCGTCAAAAAACTTGGCCGCTGGAGG
Organism: Mercenaria mercenaria; assembly: GCF_021730395.1. Taxonomy (NCBI): domain Eukaryota; kingdom Metazoa; phylum Mollusca; class Bivalvia; order Venerida; family Veneridae; genus Mercenaria; species Mercenaria mercenaria. Next base: position 42,234,255 of record NC_069369.1, on the reverse strand, counting down.
GCGTGGTCACTTTTCCCTATATGTATATAGTGGAAACTTTAAAAAATCTTCTTGTATGAAACTGCTGGCCTGATTTTAGAATAATTTTACACAAATGGCCCTTGTGTGACCCTGTACCAAGATTGTTAAAATTATTTTGATTCATCAAAAAACATGGCCGCCAGAGGGCGTGGTCACTTTTCCCTATATGTATATAGTGGAAACTTTAAAAATCTTCTTGTTTGAAACTGCAAGCCTGATTTTTAGCTCGACTATTTGAAGAATAAGTAGAGCTATCCTACTCACCACGGCGTCGGCGTCACACCTTGGTTAAGTTTTTCGTACCAGTCCACATTTTGACAAAGTCTTTTGAGATAAAGCTTTGAAACTTTCAACTCTTATTTACCATCACCATGGCCAGTTATAGGCAAGAGTACATAACTCCATCAAGGATTTGGCTGAATTATGGCCCCTTTCGACTTAGAAATCTTGGTTAATTTTTTCGTACCAGTTCATATTTTGACAAAGTCTTTTGAGATAAAGCTTTGAAACTTTCAACACTTGTTTACCATCACCATGTCCAGTTATAGGCAAGAGCACATAACTCCATCAAGGATTTTGGCTGAATTATGGCCCTTTTTGACTTAGAAATCTGGGTTAATATTTCGTACCAGTTCATATTTTGACAAAGTCTTTTGAGATAAAGCTTTGAAACTTTCAACACCTGTTTACCATCACCATATCCAGTTATAGGCAAGAGCACATAACTCCATCAAGGATTTTGGCTGAATTATGGCCCTTCTTGACTTAGAAATCTGGGTTAATATTTCGTACCAGTTCATATTTTGACAAAGTCTTTTGAGATAAAGCTTTGAAACTTTCAACACCTGTTTACCATCACCATATCCAGTTATAGGCAAGAGTACATAACTCCATCAAGGATTTTGGCTGAATTATGGCCCCTTTTGACTTAGAAATCTTGGTTAAGTTTTCCGTACCAGTTCATATTTTTTGTAAAGTGTTTGACATATGGCTTTGAAACTTTTATCACTTGTTTAGTATAATAGTCTCTGTCTGTAGGAAAGAGTACATAACTCTGTCATCTATTTTGGCTGAATTATGGCCCTTTCTGGACTTCGAAATTGGTTCTGTTTTCATACAAGTCCACGTTTTGTCAAAACTATTTGACATATGGCTTTTAAACTTTGAACACTAAGTCTTGTTTATCATTATGATTTCCATCTGTAGGCAAGAGTACATAACTATTTTGACTGAATTATGGCCCTTTTTGGACTTTGAAATTGGTTCATACATTGCCATTTAGTGCAAGACTTATCGAAATCAAAGAAATACAGGAACATTGTTTGTCTAATCCATTTATTTCTTTTGTCTGAATATCTGTGGAAATATTTTGACCCCATTCTTCAATCAGTTCTTCGAATAGTCGAGCGCGCTGTCATCAGACAGCTCTTGTTAATTTTTTTTACACAAATGGTTCTTGTGTGACCCTCTACCAAGATTGTTCAAATTATACCGATTCGTCAAAAAACATGGCTGCCAGGGGGCGTTGTCACTTTTCTTCTCTGAATCAATAATAGCTAAAGCCTTGATATTTGGCGTGTGATATCAGGTTTGTAATGTCTTCCATAATTGTTCAAATTATTGCCCTAGGTTTAAAAGTGTGTGTGACATGTATATAATATAGGCTAACATAGAAGAAACCTAACTGTACTTATACAAACACACTTGAAGCCTTATACACAGGTGAGCGCTTTAGGGTCAATGACCCTCTTGTTTTTTTAAAAATCTTCTTGTCTGAAATTTCAAGGCCTAGGCCTTTGATATTTGGTATGTATCATTGCCTAGTGGATCTCTAGCAAGATTGTTTGAATTATGCCCCTGGGGTGAAAAGAGGCCCCATGCTAGGGGTTACTTGTTATACGAGTTATATAGGAAAAAATACTTAAAACATTATTAGATCATTATTTCCTAGACTGTTTAAGTATAATTACCTGATGACCCCAAATGATTGGGGTCACCTGACTGTGACCTTGACCTACTGACCTACTTCTTGTTATCCCCCGACGAAAGTCGGAGGGATATAGTTTTGGCGTTGTCCGTCCGTCCTTCCGTCCGTCTTTCCGTCCACAGCCATATCTAGGAAATGGTTGGGAATATTTATTTAAAACTTCATATACATGTTCACCACTATGAGTTCTTGCGGCCCGTCAAGTTTCAGTCAGATTGCCCAAGTAACACCAGAGTTATGGCCCTTAGAAGTTTCTAGTGTTAATTATATAGGGTACTATAAATATGGCAATTTCTGCATCATAACTTTTGATATATTTGACCTTGAACTATGAAACTTTAACAGAATTTAGAGCACTATAATGTGGTTGTGCATACACAATTTTATATGGATTTCTTTTGTAACTGCAGAGTTATTGCCCTTTAATTGTCTAAAAATCCACATATTTGTACATAACAAACTTGCCATTTGGCAGAATTTCATTAAATTTCTTTTATTCTTTTCTGTGAACATTAATTATAAACATATGAAGTTGCGCACCCACACCTGGTCGCCCACTTGCCTTGCTCACCCGGGGTGACCCCGGGGTCAAAATTGACCCCGCCCCAGGGGTCACTTGATTTTACATAGGAAAATCTTTAAAAATCTTCTTCTCAAAAACCAGAAGACCTAGAGCTTAGATATTTGACTTGTAGCATTGCCTAATGGACCTCTACTAAAGTTGTTCAAATATTGACCCCGGGGTCAAAATTGACCCCGCCCCATGGGTCACTTGATTTGACGTAGGAAAATCTTCAAAAATTTTCTAAAAATAAACCAGAAGGCCTAGAGCTTAGATATATCACTTGTAGCATTACCTAGTAGACCTCTACAAAATTTGTTCAAATCATGACCCCCGGGTCAAAATTGACCCCGCTTCAGGGGTCACTTGATTTTACATAGGAAAATCTTCAAAAATTTTCTAAAAATAAACCAGAAGGCCTAGATCTTAGGTATTTGACATGTAGCATTGCCTAATAGACTTCTACAAAATTTGTTCAAATCATGACCCCCAGGGCCAAAATGACCCCGCCCCATGGGGTTACTTGATTGTACATAGAAAAATCTTCAAAATTTTCTTAAAATAAACCAGAAGGCCTAGAGCTTAGATATTTCACTTGTAGCATTGCCTAGTGGACCTCTACAAAATTTGTTCAAATCATGACCCCTGGGTCAAAATTGACCCCGCTCCAGGGGTCACTTGATTTTACATAGGAAAATCTTCAAAAAATTTCTGAAAATAAACTAGAAGGCCTAGATCTTAGATATTTGACTTGTAGCATTGCCTAGTTGACTTCTACAAAATTTGTTCAAATCATGACCCCCGGGGTCAAATTGACCCCGCCCCATGGGGTTACTTGATTGTACATAGAAAAATCTTCAAAATTTTCTAAAAATAAACCAGAAGGCCTAGAGCTTAGATATTTGACATGTAGCATTGCCTAGTGGACCTCTACAAAATTGGTTCAAATCTTGACCCCCCCCCCCCCCCCCCCCGGGTCAAATTGACCCAACCCCAGGGGTTACTTGATTGTACATCTTCATAAATTTGCTAAAAATAAACCAGAAGGCCTAGATCTTAGATATTTGATACGTAACATTTCCTAGTAGACTTCTACAAACTTTGTTCAAATCATGACCCCCGGGGTAAAATTGGCCCCGCCCCAGCGGTTACTTGATTGAAAATCTTCCAAAAAATTTCTAAAAATCATCAGTTTGACATTAGAAACATTTAGCTCATATTACTCTGGTGAGCGATCCAGGGTCATCATGACCCTCTTGTTTTTCATTTTTGATTTTCCATCAATATTTATAATCAACATGTGAAATTTTGTTTCCTCTCCTGTTCCCCCGCACCCCCACACCCTTAAAAAATAAATATATATACATATATATATTTCCATTCCTTTTTTTTTTTTAAATGTTCAAACCTTCAACATGTTAAGTTGTGACTGCACAAGCCTTGCCCTCAGTCATGTTCAAGATATCTTACCAGTGTTCTCATAAGGACATCTGTTTTTTTAAGTTCAAATGTACATGTTAAACAACAACACCTGGTACCAAACCACTCAAAGACAATATTTCATTCCAGTTAAACTTCAAGCTCATATTTCAATTAACTGCATTTAATTTTAAAAGCTAAGCTTATTACAGTAAGCATATCCCATTCAAAATAAATTCTTTAGTCAGGATCAAAGTATCATACATTTATTATGTACTTTTTGATTAAACATTTGTTTTCTGTTAAATTGATTTTGACTAATGAAATTATTTGCTTCTTATTAACGTCCTTAACTTTTTGCCGGATATATTTTTTGGCCATTCCTCACCACAAACCCTTTCGGCGGGGGATACCAATTCATCGAATTTGCTTGTTTTTTAAGATACAGCCTTGAAATTTAGATGACATGTACAGTTTTGCACACTGATCTTAAAACTGACTTTCAGTGACCATGAATGTGACCTACTGACCTACTTTCTTAATATTTTAGCATCAGTTTGACATTTGAAACATGTAGCTCATATTACTCAGGTGAGCGATCCAGGGTCATCATGACACTCTTGTTTTTATTTTTTAATTTTTTTTTTTTTTTTGAGCACTTGATTACTAAATTAAGTAATTGATACTCGGAACACCGAGCAAGTACTTGGTTAACTTTTGCCATCCCTAATATTGACCAATGAGAACTATTTTAACAAATCTAGACAAGTTCTTTGAAATTTTTAATTTGTCTCAATACAGACACCCCCTATCTTAATTGGTAATTAAGTTTAAGTTTTTACTAGTAAGTTCATTTATTAGTTGCATTAGTTTTTTTAAAATATAATTTATAATTTGTCTTGCAACTATTACTAAAATGTGTATGTTCTAGTTGTAAACAGTCAAGTAATAAAATATAAACCAGACCATGAGCAGCATTTCCTATACGGCTTCCAATAAAGCAATACACTGGTTTTTTGTGACTAGATACATAAATAAAGCACAATTTATATACTATTATAGTCAACACTTTAATATTACATAGATTTTGCTACAATTATCTCACGCAAAGTGGTATATAAGCAGGCTGCATTTGTAACTACGCAGTATATATTATTACCATTATCTGAAGCTGGAAAGAATCGGATTTTCCTCTAACAGTATGACTGAGCTGAACATTATTAAAGGTATACATACATTTGTATGGTATTTGATTGTTTTTTTGTATCCGCCTCAATGCTAACATAATCTTATACAGACTTTCAAAAATCAAGTCATTTATTAATGCAAAAAGCCTAACAAAGTAGTTCTACCTCCTTCTCCAAACAGTCTTTTTGCATAATTACGCTATCATATTTAAGCTAGCAGACATATCTAACAAAGTGTGTATCATATAAAAACAATGCGTTTAATATCGGCAATTGTAAATGAAAAAGACATGTAAGTTCGCTAATGTTCAAGCCAGTTTACACGAAATTCACGAATGTAACGTTTAAAATATCGTTTTACCTGCATAGCCATAGCAAAACAAGAATAATAATTATTGCTCCGCCCCATCAGGTTTCTGAAAGTTTTGATTTAAGCTTTTATAATTGCTCTTTATCTTAGGGTAGAATTTAAAAAAGATTTACCTGGCCAATAAAGTGTTGATATTAGGAAAAATAATTAAGTTGAAGTTTTTTGAGAAAACTGAATTGGCTTTGTTGATTTCAGAAAATGGCTTTTATTTGACAGATAGTTATAATACAAAAGAACCAAATGAAAAAGCAACCCCTGTTTAAAGTGAATTGACTCAGAAATTAAATAGTAATGGAAAATTGCAAAGGTGTCAGTATTAGGAAGGTGTCGGATTTAAAGACCTGCTCCAATCCTACCTTTTAACCTTAAATTGTCACTGAAAAAGTATGAAAATCCTGATTATGAACTACCAAATAAAGTGTGGTGCATGGCTGTTAACTGTTACCTATTGTAATCATGGGTTGCATACACACAATAGAATTTGAATAGCTGAGGAGCAGGGCTTTAACAAATCTTAATCTTAGTAGTGGTTATTGAGCTGTGACTTAAAATTTTGCATAGTTTGCACACTTAGTTAGGTATGCTGTAAGGGCTTATATGTTGGTATTGCTTTCCAGGACAGACATTCACAAAGTTTGGATCAATCTCAAAAGTGATCAGTTCAAAATGTAAGTAGTTTTGACACATATATATTTTGCATCCCTACCATCTCTTCTCACTTCAATACTAAGAATAGGTAGTGTCAGTCAGGTGATTCTTTTCAATTAAATTGTTAAAGTTACCTTTAATGGTCTTCATTTTCATTAGTATGTAATTTTCATGAGAGACGTAGGTACAAGTACCATATGATGAAAAGCTACCTTTGCATTTATGCCCCTCCCCCTTCAAAGAATAGGGGGTATTTTTCTCTGCTCTTGTCAGTGGCATTGGTAGGTCAGTCCGTATAGAGTGAAAGGTTTCCGCCCAGTAACTTTAGAACCACTTGACCCAGGACATTAAAACTTGGTAGCATAGTTGGGTTATAAAGTAGATGTCCCCTATTGCTTTTGAGGGTAAACAGGTCAAGGTCACAAGGACCTAAGTCTCGAAAACCATTTCCGCTTAGTAACTTGGACCCATTTGACCAACTATCTTCAAAGTCGGGAAAGGGCCATAATTTCAATTAAATTCAACCAAGAGTTCTCTAACTTGGCTATTTCAGTAGGTATAATGACTAGACAGCCTTGTGTGAAGTTTCAATCCAATACATGCTATGCCAGTTACTGAGAAACTTTAAGGTGTGACAAAGATGACAGCAGTGGCACTGAGTAGAAAAGCTCTCACTTTTCTTAGAATATTCCAAGCCAGAACCTTGAAAACCATTTCGGCTCAGTAAATTGAGAATCACTTGACCCACTATCTTCAAACTTGATGGTATGATTGGGCTTAATGAAGTAGATTGGCCCCTATTTCGGGGTTAGTAGGTCAAAAGTCAAGGTCATAGTCATTACAGGACTGAAAATGGGACAACCCATTATGGGCAAACAACCCTTGTTTTTACAGTATTATTTCATAGGTGCTCAAATCACTTAAATTGCCCCTTACCTATGTTGGTGCTGATCGAAATGTGAGGAAGCATGAAAGGTTGGTGCTTCTACTGAGGTGTCCCCCTTTGGTTAAAATAATGCTCAGTGAACATCTTGTGTCTTCATCCACTATTAACACTGGAGACTCGTAATACAACTTTTTAGCTCACCTGTCACATAGTGACAAGGTGAGCTTTTGTGATCACCCTTCGTCCGTCGTCCGTCGTGTGTCCGTGCGTCCGTCCGTCCGTGCGTCCGTCCGTCCGTCAACAATTTCTTGTCTGCACGATAGTGGTTTCATTTATGATTTTATTTTAACCAAACTTGCACACAACTTGTATCACCATAAGATCTCGGTTCCTTTCTTGAACTGGCCAGATCCCATTATGGGTTCCAGAGTTATGGCCCCTGAAAGGGCCAAAATCAGCTATTTTGACCTTGTCTGCGCAATAGCAGCTTTATTTATGATTTGATTTTTACCAAACTGGCACACAACTTGTATCACCATAAGATCTTGGTTCCTTTCTTGAACTGGCCAGATCCCATTATGGGTTCCAGAATTATGGCCCCTGAAAGGGCCAGAATTAGCTATTTTGACCTTGTCTGCACAATAGCAGCTTCATTTATGATTTGATTTTAACCAAACTTGCACACAACTTGTATCACTATAAGATCTTGATTCCTTTCTTGAACTGGCTAGATTCCATTATGGGTTCCAGAGTTATGGCCCCTGAAAGGGCCAGAATTAGCTATTTTGACCTTGTCTGCACAATAGCAGCTTCAGTTATGATTTGAATTTAATCAAACTTGCACAAAACCTGTGTTGCCATAAGATCTCAGTTCCTTTGTTGAACTGGCCAGATCCCATAATGGGTTCCAGAGTTATGGCTCCTGAAAGGGCCAAAATTAGCTATTTTGACCTTGTCTGCACAATAGCAACTTCATTTATGATTTGATTTTAACCAAACTTGCACACAACTTGTATCACCACAAGATCTTGGTTCCTTTCTTGAACTGGCCAGATTCCATCATGGGTTCCAGAGTTATGGCCCCTTGAAGGTCCAAAATTGGCTATTTTGGCTTTTGCAGCCATATAGAGACTTCATTTATGGTTTTATTTGATACAAACTTCCAAAATATCTTCAACAACAATAAATCTTGGATTCCATGACAAATCAGATCCAATCGTAGGTTCCAGAGTTATTTTATATTGATTACCTCCCTGATTGTAGTCAAAATGGATTTATATCAGTAAGTACTTATAGGACTTATTTGAAATTTCATTATTATCATTAGTTGGACTGAGTCAATCAGGGTAGATAACTATGGACTGATTTTATGTCAAATTACCTCCCTTTATTTCAAATTAAAATGGGTATATCTCCGTAACTAATGAAGATACTGATCTGAAATTTCATTTCTGTCAACAGATTTATTTGGCAGATCCTTCTTTTGTTCACTTACAATAATTTTCTTTTTAATTACTTCCCTTTTACGTTAATATAAATAGCTTATTTTTAGTAACTTTTTTTATTATTGGCCGTAGGGAAAAACCGAGACCACTTTTCTGTGGTACAACATGGATGGTACTTCCAATTTTTAGGTGTATTTTGACATATCTGTACCTTGTAAGAATTTTTTTTTTCTTTTTGGTTAAATTTCTTTCCTTTGTTGTTCCTGTCCTTTGGACTTAGATATTTTTTCTGAGGACCTTCTTGTCCTCAAGTGCAATGATAACAGGTGAGCGATATAGGGCCATCATGGCCCTCTTGTTTAGTCTCATTTTATGGTTTTTAGATTTGTGATCGCTCACCATCCATCATCAGTTCATTACACTTTTCTCAAGATGACATCTTCTCTGAAACTACTGGTTAGAATTGCACCAAACTTAGTTTGGATTATCCTGGCATGGTCATCTAAAAAGTAACTTCAAATGTTTCAGATTGGCCCCTTTTAAGATAGAAAAAAAAACTTTAAACAATATAATGGTTCTTCATCAAACTTGGTGTGTAGCATCATTACAAGATCCTCTCCTAAGATTGTTCAAATGGGGGCGCTTTGACCTTTTCAGGGGCCACTAGAGCTGAAGATAGGTAAAACTGTTAAAAACTACTCATGAACCACTCGATGGATCGTCACGAAATTTGGTCTGTAGCATCATTACAAGGTCCTCTCCCAATTTTGTTCAAATTGGGCCACTTATGCCCTTTTATTTGGGCCCTTTTAGGGGTCGCTAGAGTTAAAAACAGAAATACATTTAAACAACTTCTTCTCTTGAATCCCTTAATGGATTTTCATCCATTATCTGTAGCATCATTATAAGCTCCTCCCTAAAATTTGTTAAAATGGAGCAGTTTGGCCACTTTTATGGGTTTCTTGAGCTAAAATAAGAAATACCTTTAAACAACTTCATCTCATGAACCGCTTGATGGATCTTCATCAAATGTAGTCGGATTCATTGTTGTAAGGTCATCTCCAAATTTTGTTTAAATGGGAGTTCTTTAGAAACCACTAGAGCTAAAAATAGAAATACCTTTTAATTTTTTTTTATGAAACTGATGTATCGTCATGAAATTTTGTATGTTCCATCACTGTATAGTCTGCTTCCAAATTTAAACTAATGGGCATCCAGCCTCTTTTAAGAACTGCTAGTGCTTAAGAAAATAGACATACCTTTAAATGGCTCCTTAATGGATCTTCATCAAACTTTGTCTGTAGCATCATTGTAAGTTCCTCTCCCAATTTTATACAAATGGGGGCACCTGGCCCCTTTGAGGGTCCATTAGAGCTAAAATAGAAATACCTTTAAACAACTTCTCATGAATGACTTGATGGACTAAACTTGGTCTGTAGACTGTAGCATTATTGTAAGATCTTCTTCCAAACTTGTTCACATAGGGGTACTGGCCCCCTTTTAGGAGACATTAGAGATAAATATAGAAATACCTCTTGAACCACTGGATACAGATAACCATTATAAAAAGACTGTCCAAATCACTGTCAGTGTGCTCCATTGGTCTGTGTGTACTGTCCAGATCACTCTCAGCGTGCTGCATTGGTCTGTGTGTATTGTCCAAATCACTGTCAGCATGCTCCATTGGTCTGTGTGTACTGTCCAAATCACTCTCAGCGTGCTCCATTGGTCTGTGTGTACTGTCCAAATCACTCTCAGCGTGCTCCATTGGTCTGTGTGTACTGTCCAAATCACTCTCAGCGTGCTCCATTGGTCTGTGTGTACTGTCCAGATCACTCTCAGCGTGCTGCATTGGTCTGTGTGTACTGTCCAAATCACTGTCAGCATGCTCCATTGGTCTGTGTGTACTGTCCAAATCACTCTCAGCATGCTCCATTGGTCTGTGTGTATTGTCCAAATCACTGTCAGCATGCTCCATTGGTCTGTGTGTACTGTCCAAATCACTCTCAGCATGCTCCATTGGTCTGTGTGTACTGTCCAAATCATTCTCAGCGTGCTCCATTGGTCTGTGTGTACTGTCCAAATCACTGTCATCGTGCTCCATTGGTCTGTGTGTTTGTCCAAATCACTGTCAGCGTGCTCCATTGGTCTGTGTGTACTGTCCAAATCACTGTCAGCGTGTTCCATTGGTCTGTATGTATTGTCCAAATCACTGTCAGCGTGCTCCATTGGTCTGTGTGTATTGTCCAAATCACTGTCAGCGTGTTCCATTGGTCTGTGTGTACTGTCCAAATCACTCTCAGCGTGCTCCATTGGTCTGTGTGTACTGTCCAAATCACTGTCAGCGTGCTCCATTGGTCTGTGTGTACTGTCCAAATCACTCTCTCCATTGGTCTGTGTGTAGTGTCCAAATCACTGTCAGCGTGCTCCATTGGTCTGTGTGTACTGTCCAAATCACTGTCAGCGTGCTCCATTGGTCTGTGTGTACTGTCCAAATCACTGTCAGCGTGCTCCATTGGTCTGTGCGTACTGTCCAAATCACTCTCAGCGTGCTCCATTGGTCTGTGTGTATTTGTTCCACCCAGTTTTAAAGACCTGAGAAGCATACAGTGTTTTTAGCTCACCTGTCACAAAGTGACAAGGTGAGCTTTTGTGATCGCGCAGTGTCCGTCGTCCGTCCGTGCGTCAGTGCGTCCGTAAACTTTTGCTTGTGACCACTCTAGAGGTCACATTTTTCATGCGATCTTTATGAAAGTTGGTCAGAATGTTCATCTTGATGATATCTAGGTCAAGTTCGAAACTGGGTCACGTGCCATCAAAAACTAGGTCAGTAGGTCTAAAAATAGAAAAACCTTGTGACCTCTCTAGAGGCCATATATTTCATAAGATCTTCATGAAAATTGGTCAGAATGTTCATCTTTATGATATCTAGGTCAAGTTCGAAACTGGGTCACGTGCCATCAAAAACTAGGTCAGTAGGTCTAAAAATAGAAAAACCTTGTGACCTCTCTAGAGGCCATATATTTCACAAGATCTTCATGAAAATTGGTCAGAACGTTCACCTTGATGATATCTAGGTCAAGTTCGAAACTGGGTCACGTGCCTTTAAAAACTAGGTCAGTAGGTCTAAAAATAGAAAAACCTTGTGACCTCTCTAGAGGCCATATATTTCAAAAGATCTTCATGAAAATTGGTCAGAATGTTCACCTTGATGATATCTAGGTCATGTTCGAAACTGGGTCACGTGCCTTCAAAAACTAGGTCAGTAGGTCTAAAAATAGAAAAACCTTGTGACCTCTCTAGAGGCCATATATTTCACAAGATCTTCATGAAAATTGGTCAGAACGTTCACCTTGATGATATCTAGGTCAAGTTCGAAACTGGATCACGTGCCTTCAAAAACTAGGTCAGTAGGTCTAAAAATAGAAAAACCTTGTGACCTCTCTAGAGGCCATATATTTCACAAGATCTTCATGAAAATTGGTCAGAACGTTCACCTTGATGATATCTAGGTCAGATTCGAAACTGGGTCACGTGCCATCAAAAACTAGGTCAGTAGGTCAAATAATAGAAAAACCTTGTGACCTCTGTAAAGGCCATATTTTTCATGGGATCTGTATGAAAGTTGGTCTGAATGTTCATCTTGATGATATCTAGGTCAAGTTCGAAACTGGGTCACGTGCGGTCAAAAACTAGGTCAGTAGGTCTAAAAATAGAAAAACCTTATGACCTCTCTAGAGGCCATATATTTCATGAGATCTTCATGAAAATTGGTCAGAATGTTTACCTTGATGATATCTAGGTCAAGTTCGAAAGTGGGTCACATGCCTTCAAAAACTAGGTCAGTAGGTCAAATAACAGAAAAACCTTGTGACCTCTCTAGAGGCCATATTTTTCATGGGATCTGTATGAAAGTTGGTCTGAATGTTCATCTTGATGATATCTAGGTCAAGTTCGAAAGTGGGTCACGTGCCATCAAAAACTAGGTCAGTAGGTCAAATAATATAACAACCTTGTGACCTCTCTAAAGGCCATATTTTTCATGGGATCTGTATGAAAGTTGGTCTGAATGTTCATCTTGATGATATCTAGGTCAAGTTCGAAACAGGGTCATGTGCGATCAAAAACTAGGTCAGTATGTCTAAAAATAGAAAACCTTGTGACCTCTCTAGAGGCCATACTTTTGAATGGATCTCCATAAAAATTGGTCAAAATGTTCACCTTGATGATATCTAGGTCAAGTTTGAAACTGGGTCACATGCCTTAAAAAACTAGGTCAGTAGGTCAAATAATAAAAAAACCTTGTGACCTCTCTAGAGGCCATACTTTTCATGGGATCTGTATGAAAATTGGTCTGAATGTTCATCTTGATGATATCTAGGTCAAGTTTGAAACTGGGTCAACTGCGGTCAAAAACTAGGTCAGTAGGTCTAAAATTATTAAAATCTTTTGACCTCTCTAGAGCCCATATTTTTCAATGGATCTTCATGAAAATTGATCTGAATGTTCACCTTGATGATATCTAGGTCAATTTCGAAACTGGGTCACGTGCGGTCAAAAGCTAGGCCAGTAGGTATAAAAAAAGAAAAACCTTGTGACCTCTCTAGAGGCCATATTTTTCATGAGATTTTCATGAAAATTAGTGAGAATGTTCACCTTGATGATATCTAGGTAAAGTTCAAAACAGGGTCACGTACCTTCGAAAACTAGATCAATAGGTCAAATAATAGAAAAACCTTGTGACCTCTCTAGAGACCATATTTTTCAATGGATCTTCATGAAAATTGGTCAGAATTTTTATCTTGATAATATCTAGGTAAAATTCAAAACTGGGTCACATGAGCTCAAAAACTAGGTCACTATGTCAAATAATAGAAAAAACGACGTCATACTCAAAACTGGGTCATGTGGGAAGAGGTGAGCGATTCAGGACCATCATGGTCCTCTTGTTAGTATTTGTAACCTGTCGTACTGATTTATGTATTCAATTTCTACTGCCTCTTGAACTTTCAACACCTGGAACATATTATGGTCCTCTTTGAAAGTTGCACTCTCTAGCCAGCTTAAGCTCTGAAACTCAGTTGAGCGATCTAGGGCCACCATGGCGTCTTGTGAGTTTAGGCTTTACAGTGAAGGAGCATGGTTATTCACCAGTGTAAAATGTGTATATTAGTAACATATAGGTGAAAATATGTAAAGTAATCAAACAATTATATATTTTTCCTTTTCAGTTATCCTAGATGTTAACAGTGTGATGAATAGGGGGAATAAGAAAGAATTCCTGTACCAGTAGTGTGGAATCTTCGTATATCATGATTTTATGTGCATACTGTTCTTTTATTTATTTATTTATTTTGTTGGGTTTAACGTCGCACCGACACAATTTTAGGTCATATGGCGACTTTCCAGCTTTAATGGTGGAGGAAGACCCCAGGTGCCCCTCCGTACATAATTTCATCACGAGCGGGCACCTGGGTAGAACCACCGACCTTCCGTAAGCCAGCTGGATGGCTTCCTCACGTGAAGAATTCTGCGCCTCAAATGAGGTTTCGAACCCACATCGATGAGGGGCAAATGGTTTGAAGTCAACGACTTTAACCACTCGGCCACGGAGGCCCCGCATACTGTTCTGTTAGCAAGATTCTGCTTCAATACAACACTAGTTTCTTATTATGTCTCCCACATGTAGTGGGGTCGACATTGATTTAGTGCCGTCTGTCTGTCTATGTCACAGAGTTTGTCTACACAACTTCTCCGACACCACTGGACAAATTTACACCAAACTTCACAAGAGTGATCACTGCAAAAACTTATTGTGCTTACCATCAACATTTTTTTTTTTGGTTTGATGATTGTCAGCAGTTATGATTCATCAAATTTTATGATTTTTTGGCAACTTCTCTACTGGGCGGATTTCCACTAAACGTTACAGGAGTGATCAGTGCTAAGCCTTATTGTGCATACTGCCTGCATATTCAGTGATTTTCAGTGGAGTTATGGCCCTTTGTCGTATTTTACCTTGCCCGGGCAACTGCTCCGATACAAAAACGAGGGATTATACCACACTTCACAAAATTGATCATTGCCATGCCTAGTTATGCATATTGTCAGCAATTTCCGGTTCGGTGTATTTCAGCTGAGTTATAGCCCTTGCTTCATCAAATTTTATGATGTTTTAGCAACCCAGCAAAAAATCATAGGATGCTTCACTCTCGAGAGGTGTGCATATTTTCTTTATTATCCGTTGGAATGATTTTTCAGTGAGATATTGCCCTTTGATTATTAAACATTAGTAAACTATATGTGCCCTGTCAGTAAATTCCACTTTTGTTCTTTTAATATGCAAATTTTGGGGAGCATCCATCGGTTTTACCGATATTTTCTTGTTTTCGGTGCGAAATGCAAGCTAACTGTACCAATTTACTTAATATATTTATGTTTTTCCTCCTCTCCATGTAACAATAGAAATATTTGATATTTAAAAAATGAATTAAGGTGACTTGAACATTTCCTAGTGTATGTTCTCTTTTTCAAACAAATTTTTCACCTGGAAAGCCAGTTTTAGACATAGATTTTTTGTGAAAAACTATCTCTTGTTGTACCCATCCCCCAACCAACAAAGTTGTAAGGGGGTATACTGATTTCAGGTTTGTCTATCTGTCCATAGACACAATCTTGTGCGCACCAACTCTCCTCATCCCCTTGACACAATTAAATGAAACTTCACACAAGTGATCAGTAACAACAGTAGTTGTGCTTGGTGCACATTAGGTTCTTTCAGAAAAACAATTGCAGAGTTACGGGACTTTGTTTTTTGTTAGTACATTTTTAGCCGACCATCATCAAATGGTGGGCTATTCAAATCACTCTGCGTCCGTGGTCCGTCGTCCTTCCGTCCGTCGTTATCGCATCTCCTCAGAAACTACCAGGGGGATTTTGACCAAACTTTGTCAGAATGATGTATTGGTACCCTAGTTGTGTCCCCCTGAAAATCAGACTGGTTCAACAATTTTTGAGTGAGTTATGTAGAGATGGTACCTACCAAAGAAAATCAAAGGGGGACAACTCTGAATTGACCAATAAACTGAAGCCAACATAAAACATTGGTCAAAAGTGAAAGAAAAATCAGATAGGTCCTTTTTCAAACAATTTTAATATCAGGCAGACAAAATATGACCTACATTTGTTTAAATCCCTTTGTATTCAATATACAATTTGCACGCTTTTCTCATGACTTACACTGACAGTTATTTTATAAGTTGTAGTGAGGCCCTGATAGAAAGTTTAGTAATGCATGAAGATGATATAGAATAATGCATAAATTCCTTTAAAGAAAATTTACGACATTAAGAAACGTTATTAAGTTTTGATCTTTTTAGCCCAAGTTATTTATTGTTCTCAATGGTGAAACATTGGTTTACACAACATTTATATATCAAAATGTAAAATGTATATATCCAACAATGAGAAATAACAAAAAAAGTTAAATTGTTAACACAAAAATTCATTGTCATCAAATATAATTACAATGTTTTAAGGTAGTGGTTGTAATTACAACATTTTAAGGTAGCTGATAGGTAATGACTCTATGTAATGTATTTTAAGCAATTCTCATTTTAAACATTCTCTGGAAGGAACTAGCACAATCATTTGCTTTCCTTGAAAAACTAATAAATCTAAAAAAGCAAACGGAGATTACATTATTTGATGATTTTCGTTACAGGTCAACTACCCTAAACAAACTATAAGGTGTTTTATTTATTGTTGAAAACAAAGTAATCGGGTAACTTCAGATATCAACATTAATTTACAACTGTTTAGACAACTTGAAAAAAAGGTTTTTTATATCAACAATTATCACCTGAATTGAGTGCATTCATGAGTGGAAAATATTGATGGTAAAATGGTGTAGGGGTTTGTTTACAATATAAAATCTTTAATAACTTCTTTCAGGTACATTTTTGGTATGGTTTTGTTAAGCTTATAATAAAGAGCATGTCATTCTCTTTCACTCAGATTTTTTTCAAGCGTTTTGGACTCTTGGCTAGTCTTGGAATTTGACTTTATTAAAAGACAAAAGGAAGTTCAGTATAGGGTCTTTCAAAATGTTGAAAGTAGAGTAAACTTACATTATACTCTATGGAATGTATTTAGCTGTGGGAACTTTTGATATAGACTATAATTGGGGAAATCCTAAAATCATTGAAAAACGGTCAATACAAGAGTTGTCCATTTTGCTTCAGATATTTTGAGAAAGTCATTTTTTAGATATCAAATATTTCTATTTTTGACATGGAGAAGAGGAAAACCATAAATATATTTAGAAAACTGGTGCACTTAGCTTTCATTTCACTATGAAAAAAACCTGTAAAGATGAATTTGATTTTTTCAGGTACCATCTCTAAGTTATGGCCCTTTGTTTATTTTTGTAATTTATATAGGAAAAAACTTTAAAAATTTTCTTGTTCAAAACAACAGGCCCTAGGGCTTTGATATTTGGTATGAAGTATCATCTAGTGGTCCTCTACCAAGAGAGCCCGCCCGCTTAGCTCAGTAGGTAAGAGCGTTGGTCTACAGATCGCGGGGTCGCGAGTTCGATCCTCGGGCGGGGCGTATGTTCTCCGTGACTATTTGATAAACGACATTGTGTCTGAAATCATTAGTCCTCCACCTCTGATAATTCATGTGGGGAAGTTGGCAGTTACTTGCGGAGAACAGGTTTGTACTAGTACAGAATCCAGGAACACTGGTTAGGTTAACTGCCCGCCGTTACATGACTGAAATACTGTTGAAAAATGGTGTTAAACCCAAAACAAACAAACAAAATCTACCAAGAGTGTTCAGATTATTTCCCTGGGGTCAAGTATGGCCCCGCCCCGGGGGTCACATGGTCACATGGTTTATATAGACTTGTATAGGGAAAAACATTGAAAAACCTCTTGTCCAAAACCACAGGGCCTAGGGCTTTGATATTTTGTATGTGACATCATCTAGTGGTCTTCTGCTTAGATTGTTCAAATTATCCTCCTAGTGTCAAATATGGCCCAGCCCTGGGTGTCACATGATTTACATAGACTTATATAGGGAAAAACTTTGAAAATCTTCTTGTCCAAACCACAATGACTAGGGCTTTGATATTTGTAATGTAGCATCATCTAGTGGTTCTCTACCAAGTTTGTTCAAATTATCCCCCTAGGGTCAAATATGGCCCCGCCCTGGGGGTCACATGGTTCATATAGACTTATATAGGGTAAAAGCTTTTAAAATCTTCTTGTCAATAACGTACAACATTCAAATTTGGACCAATGTATGGTTTTGAGTGGCAACCTACTTTCACATTTTTGAAGGTACAGCCATCAAATTTGGACCACTTGCATAGTTTCGTGTACCGAAATGAACTTTGGCCTTAAGATTGACCTAGTGACCTACTTTCACATTTCTGTAGCTACAGGCTTCAAATTTAGACCACATGCATAGTTTTGTGTACAATTTGAAATTGATCTAGTGACCTACTTTCACATTTCTCAAGCTACAGCTTTCAAATTTCGACCACATGCATGGACCACATGCACAGTGTTGTGTACGGAAATGAAATTTGACCTTGAGCTAGTCAATAAGTCTTGAAATTTGGAACACTCAAAAATGGCACATTGGTGGGCACCAAGATCACTCTGTGATCTCTTGTGTATACTATATACATAGTCTGCATATGCAATCTCTCCTGAATCCTTGCACACAATTTAGTGAAACTTCACACAGTAATCAGTAGTAACCCTAGTTGTGCATGGTACAGAAAAGAAATCTGCACAGTTATGGGACTTTGTTTTTTGTTAACATACTATATACATACAGTCTGCATATGCAATCTTGTGCGCGCCTAATCTCCCGAACCCTTGCACACAGTTTAATAAAACTTCACACAAGTGATCAGTACCAACCCTAGTTGTGCATGGTGCATGTTGTTCTTTTAGATAAATATTCTGCAGAATTATGGGACTTTGTTTTTTGTTACTATGCTATATACATAGTCTGCATATCTGCAATCTTGTGTGTGCCTAATCTCCCGAACCATTGCACACAATTTAATGAAACTTCAAACAAGTGATCAGTACCAACCTTACTTCAACAGTGCATGGTGCATGTTAGGTTCTTTCAGAAAACTATTCTGCAGAGTTATGGGACTGTTTTTTGTTACTATACTATATACATAGTCTATAATTATACCTACAGTCCACATAATTATGCAATCTTGTGTGCGTCAAATTGCAATGTACTGTGTCAGTGCATGTGGGGGGTACATTCATCATCTTCAGTGATAGCTCTAGTTTATATTTGTATTACAATAACTAACATGTTATGAACAATGTGTGCATAACAATATTTATTGTAGAATGTACATTTACACGAGTTTTGTCAGCGAATTAAACAACAAACAAACTTTGATTATTCCAATAATACTAACCAAACACAGAAATGCTTTAATCTGTACACCTTTGTATTATGTTATCAAAAAAAAGAGAAAAGATTAAAAGATTTTGCTTCTTACATAAATATAATGGTCATATAATGGAAAACATTGCAACACAACCCTTTGTTGAGATTTTCTCCTTATTTTGTGTAGGATGTCATTCTGTGCACCAAAATAAAGAATTCCAAGTTTTTGATTCTTATATGTCTAAAATATAAAATGGTTGCACTGTTTCTTGGTGGCTAGCAGTTGGCCAATGTGACATCACTATTAGTGTTATAATAAAAATAGATATGAATAACATAAAATCTGCAACAGACTGAAATACATTATGTGAACAACTGAAGCCTGTATATACTGAGAAATTTCTTGATGACCACCAACCCAAGGACAGCAATGCTTAACTATTGAAAAGCCTTGTCACAAGGTTAAATGACAGAATAAAATAACATAAACATGTATAGAAGGGTAACAATTTTGATTAAATCTTAGAGTAAAAGCGCTTTCCTGTGTTATGATAATTGCCAGAATTGCCAAGTCAAACGAGCTATTCATAAAACAGTGTGTTGCACTATTCAATAACTTCTATGTCAAAGAAGGGCCATAACTTGGAAAGACTTATCATGGTAATGATAATGAGTTTCTGACATGGTTATAAATAAAAGCTTGATTAGAAGGATGTCTTATGTTAAGTTTCAATCTAATATATGTAGTTGCTATTGAGATACAACTTAATTAGTTGCATGCGATACTTTAACCAAATTTTTTAAGTCAGAAAAGGACCATACTTTCAATTAAATTCAACCAAGAGTTATCTAACTTGGCTATTTCAGTAGGTATAATGACTAGATAGCCTTGTGTGAAGTTTCAATCCAATACATGCTATGCCAGTTACTGAGATAAGAACTTGCACACATAACTTTTAAGATGTATGTGACAAAGACGACAGAAGTGGTGCCAAGTAGAATAGCTTAAAACACAATAGCTCCTCTTTAGTCCAGCTAAAACATATGGAATCAGTAACAATGCAAAAAAGTTATTTGATACCCTGCATGGCACCCTTTTATCAGTGAAACACCTGTGTAGTGTTCAAACAAGTTTCTAACATTGCAACAAAAATTTGCAAAACACAAGTGTTTTTATCTGGTAAGAATACTCCCCCTGCCAAAGAGGTCACAATTCAAACCTTAGCCACTTTCCACAGTAACATAAACATCACTTTGTTCAACTGGAGTGTAATGGCAGTAAAACATTTGCTTCTTTCTGCGCAAGTTTTGTTCAATATTAAATCAAAACTAGAGCTGTCACAGGAGTGACGAATTATACCCCAACAATACGGCCTTGTCACAAAAGTAAGCCAATGTCAAAGTCAAACCTCAAAATCAATAGGGGTCATCTATTATCAACTTTCATGATCCTAGGCCCAAATGTTCTCAAGTTAACGCCCGGAAATGGTTTAACTGTTCCAGGTCACTGTGACCTTAACCTTTGACCTACTGATTGCTGGTCATGATCAACTTCTCTATCAACTTTCATGATCCTAGGCCCAAGCGTTCTCAAGTTACCATCCAGAAACTGTTTAACTAGTCTGGGTCATTGTACCTACTGACCTCAAAGTCAAACTTGACCTGTATTTTATGATTACACCTGTGTACCAAAATTTATAATCCTAGGCCCAAGCATTCTCAAGTCATCATCCGGAAACCGTTTAACTATTCTGAGTCATTGTGATCTTGACCTTTGACCTACTGATCTCAAAGTCGAACTTGACCTGTATTGTATGATGTTCTGTGTACTAAAAATTATTTAAATCTGTCGAGCCTTTCTTGAGTTATTGTCCGGAAACCATGAAAACCAGCGGACCGACAGACAGACTGACCGACAGACCAACAAGCTCACTCCTATATACCCCCTCAAACTTTGTTTGTAGGGGTATAATCACTCAATACTGGACACAGACAATTTTCTCAATGTTGACGAAATCCACATCCATTACCATAAGGATACTCTTCAAAACAGGCTAGTTATGAAAACACATCTACATAATTATAGTGAAACACATTCTCTACAAATTTCCTATAGATCTTCTTGTTTATTTCCAATCATGACTATAACAGAAGGGGCCATAACTATCTGTGTACTGTTTCAAACTGACTGGTAGTTTTGCATTATTGTGGTCCATATTCTGTGAAACAAGAGCTCATCGAACATGAAATGCCCCCTTGATGCATTCAGTAACTGCACATGGAACAGAAATTATTTGGTCACTGTGCACTGGATATTTGATGTACTGACCTCAAATCAATAATTATGGGACATTTACCAATCAAAAGTGACCTCTATATCAAATGTGATCTTAAACCAAAGCATTCTCAAATTATTTGGCAAAAAAACTTCTACTTTTCTGAGTCAATGTGACCTTGACCTGTGACCTACCAATCTAACAAGAGATCACAGAGTGATCTTGGCGCCCACCAATGTGCCACTTTTGTGTGTTCCAAATTTCAAGACTTATTGACTAGCTCAAGGTCAAATTTCATTTCCGTACACAACACTGTGCATGTGGTCTAAATTTGAAAGCTGTAGCTTGAGAAATGTGAAAGTAGGTCACTCGATCAATTTCAAGGACAAAGTTCTTTGTACACAAAACTATGCATGTGCATCAAGTTTGAAGACTGTAGTTTGAGAAATTTGAAAGTAGGTCACTAGGTCAATCTTAAGGTCAAAGTTTATTTCGGTACACAAAACTATGCAAGTGGTCCAAATTTTAAGGCTGTAGCTTGAGAAATGTGAAAGTAGGTCACTAGGTAAAAATCAAGGTCACATTTCACTTCAGAACACAAATCTATGCATGTGGTCCAAATTTGAAGCCTGTACCTTCAAAAATGTGGAAGTAGGTCACTAGGTCAATGTCAAGGTCAAAGTTTGTTTCGGTACACAATCCTATTCATGTGGTCTAAATTTGAAGCCTGTAGCTACAGATATGTGAAAGTATGTCACTAGGTCAATCTTAAGGTCAAAGTTCATTTCGGTACACAAAACTATGCAAGTGGTCCAAATTTGAAGGCTATAGCTTGAGAAATGTTAAAGTAGGTCACTAGGTCAAAATCAAGGTCAAATTTTATTTCGGAATACAAAACTATGCATGGGGTCCAAATTTGAAGCCTGTACCTTCAAAAATGTGAAAGTAGGTCACTAGGTCAATGTCAAGGTCAAAGTTTATTTCAGTGCACAAAACTATGCATGTGGTCCAAATTTGAAGGTTGTAGCTACAGAAATGTGAAAGTAGGTCACTAGGTCAAAATCAAGGTCAACTCATGTCAAGGTTCATCTTGCCACTCAAAACCATATATGTGGTCCAAATCTGAATGTTGTAGGTTATTGACAAGAAGTTTTTAAAAGCTTTTCCCTATAAAAGTCTATATGAACCATGTGACCCCAAGGGCGGGGCCATATTTGACCCTAGGGGGATAATTTTAACAAACATGGTAGAGAACCACTAGACGATGCTACATTACAAATATCAAAGCCCTAGGCTTTGTGGTTTGGACAAGAAGATTTTCAAAGTTTTTCCCTATATAAGTCTATGTAAACCATGTGACCCCCGGGGCGGGGCCATATTTGACCCTAGGGAGATAATTTGAACAATCTTAGTAGAAGACCACTAGATGATGTCACATACAAAATATCAAAGCCCTAGGCCCTGTGGTTTTGGACAAGAGGTTTTTCAAAGTTTTTCCCTATGTAAGTCTATATAAACCATGTGACCCCCGGGGCGGGGCCATATTAGACCCCAGGGAAATAATCTGAATCATCTTGGTAGAGTACCACTAGATGATGCTTCATACCAAATATCAAAGCTTTAGGCTCTGTGGTTTTGGGCAAGAAGATTTTCAAAGTTTTTCCCTATATAAATCTATGTAAATTATAGAAATAAACAAAGGGCCATAACTTACTAAAAAATTGTTGAACCAGTCTGATTTTCAGGGGGACACAACTAGGGTACCAATACATCATTCTGACAAAGTTTGGTCAAAATCCCCCTGGTAGTTTCTGAGGAGATGCGATAACGAGAAATTGTTAACGGAAGGACGGAATGACAGACGGACGGAAGGACCACGGATGCAGAGTGATTTGAATAGCCCACCATCTGATGATGGTGGGCTAAAAATCAATAGGGGTCATCTGCTGGTAAAGATCAACCTCTCAAGTTTCGTGATCCTAGGACCAAGTGTTCTCAAGTTTTCGTCCTGAAACGGTTTAACTGTTCCGGGTTACTCTGACCTTGACCTTTGACCTACTGACCTCAAAATCAATAGGGGTCATCTGCTGGTCATGACCAACCTACCTATCAACTTTCATGATCCTAGGCCCAAGCGTTCTTGAGTGCTTAACTGTTCCTAATCACTGTGACCTTGTCCTTTGACATACTGACCTCAAAATCAATACGGGTCATCTGCTGGTCATGACCAACCTCCCTATCAACTTTCATGATCCTAGGCTCAAGCGTTCTTGAGTTATCATCCAGAAACCGATTGGTCTACATACCGACCGACCGACATCTACAAAACAATATACCCCCCACCCTCTTTTCTTCGAAGGGGGCATAAAAATGGGAGTTTGCAGATAAAAAAACATACTGCAGTTATTGTGTAAAAAAGAAATTGTAACAGTTACCAACCTCCCCCACCTAGGGACATTTTTCCTAAACACACTGCCAGCTGTGTCTATGTATATTAATCAGAACTATATTTCATGAAGATGTACCTAGAAATCTAAAACTGGTGAATGCTTTCAAATGTAAATATCAGATTCTGTATTTTAAGGATTTAATGAGACTTTATTATTGGCAAGAAAAATGTAATGAAATGTTTTATCATATAGAAGGGAAGTAATTTATAAACAGATGAAATGTATGACATTTATATATTATTATACCACATTTATATAGCACACTTTTCATGCACATGTACACATTGAAACGTGCTTTATATGCTACTAATGAAACTTGTTTTTAAATAATGCAACAGTGAAAGTTAAAGAAGTCACTGACAAGATCATATGACAAAAAAAAAAAAAGAGAACATTTTTAGACATCAGAAAATTGTTGCTATATTTCTTAAGAAGGCTTTTAAACTACTGACAGATATGTTATGAAAATAATTTTTCCATTCAAAAGTAAAGCGTTTATTAAAGGGTACTGGAGGTAAACTGTTTTAATTATAAAGCTTCATTTAACGATCCCTAAGTACGTATTCCTCCATGATGTACTGGTCAAGAACACATGAAAATTTTTTTTTTTTTTTTTTTTTATTCTTAATCGAACCAAACTCAGGCATTTTTTTTCTTGATTTGGCATTTTTAAGATAGATTAGAAACAAAAACTTCATTTTTAAAGAAAGATCATTTTAAGCCAAAATCTGGAGGTCAGTACCTTTAATACCAATGTTGGTCAATGCAGAGCTACACTATAATTTATTATCAACCTAATGTATTGCAATCATAATAATACTGTATTTACCTATATAGTTGAAATAAAATTACAACTTATGCCTGTGTTTGCATTCTGGAAATCTACAATTGTTAATAGCTTTTTTAGCTCGCCTGAGCCAAAGGCTCAAGGTGAGCTTATGTGACCGCTCGATGTCCGTCGTGTGTCAACAATTTCTAAAAAAAACTTCTTCAAAACCATTGGGCATATTTACAGCAAACTTCACAGGAATGATCCTTGGGTGGCCCCCTTTCAAAATTGAAATCCATGCAGAACTTTGGTTGTCATGGCAACTGAAAGGAAAATCTTCTTCTCAGACTGTTAGCCGGATTTCAAAAATATTTTGTAGAAATGATCTTGAGGTGACTTTCTACCAAAATCGCTTAAGCCATTCTATTTCGGTAAAAAACATGGCTGCCATGACTATATTGTAAATTTCAAAAAATCTTCTTCTCTGAAACCTGAAGACCTAGAGCTTAGATATTTGGTATGTGGCATTGTCTAGTGGACTTTTACCAAGATTGTTCAAGTTATGATCCCAGATTCCCGCCCCGTGGTCCCTTGAATTTACATAGTGTTCTATACGAAAAACATTAAAAAATGTTCTTCTCTGAAACCGAAAGGCACAGAGCTTAGATATTTTACCTGTGGCATTGTCTAGTGGTCCTTTAATAAGATTTTCAAATCATGACCCAGGCCGCCCTATGGGCCTACGAGATTAATAGGAAAAAATACTTCAAAAATTATCTGATCATATTTCCTAGACTGTTTAATTATAATCACCTGATGATCCCAAGTAATTAGGGGTCACGACTGTGACCTTGACCAACTTTCTTGTTTTTTAGATACAGCCTTGAAATTTGGACGACATGTACAGTTTTGCACACCGGTCTCAAAACTGACTTCCAGTGACCTTGAATGTGACCTACTGACCTATTTTCTTAATATTTTAGCATCAGTTTGACATTTGAAACATGTTCACACAACTGGGAAAAGACTTCAGTGCTTACTTATATTTGACTTTCTTACGTGATCTCTTACACTTGTCTATGTAGCACATATTAATCAGGTGAGCGATCCAGGGTCATTATGACCCTCTTGTTACATCTATAAGTACAACAATCTCGAAAATGAACCTGGGAGCCTTCAAATCAGGAATTTTATCAACCCTGTTATGGAGAACATTTGTGCCAAATAATTTCAAAATCCCTTGATGAACAGCAGAATTACTGGCAGACACAAAACAGACCCTGTTAACATTTGACCTCCAAGTGACCTTGACGTGGAGCTAGGGGCCTGGGTCTTGCACGCTACATGTCGTATCATAATGGGGAACATTTGTGCCAAGTTCTTTCAAATTCCCTTCTTGGATGGTCGAGTTATGGACTGGACATGAAGGACGTAAGGATGCAGCCTATTTCTATGTCCCCCTTTTTTCTTTGAAAAAGCACTATTCTGCCTACCAAGCGGGCTAGAAACTGGAAAATTGTAAAACAAGAGGGCCATGAAGGCCCTGTATCGCTCACCTGGCCTATTGACCTAAAGATCATCAAGATTAACATTCTGACCAAGTTTCATTAAGATATGGTCATAAATGTGGCATTTAGAGTGTTTACAAGCTTTTCCTTTGATTTGACCTAGTGACCTACTTTTTAACCCGACATGACCCAGATATGAACTTGACGTAAAGATCATCAAGTTTAACATTCTGACTAAGTTTCATGAAGATAAAGTCATAAATGTGGCATTTAGAGTGTTTACAAGCTTTTCCTTTGATTTGACCTAGTGACCTAGTTTTTGACCCCACCTGACCCAGATTTAAACTTGACCTAAAGATCATCAAGATTAACATTCTGACCAAGTTTCAATAAGATATGGTCATAAATGTGGCCTCTAAAGTGTTAACTAGCTTTTCCTTTGATTTGACGCAGTGACCTAGTTTTTGACCCAACATGACCCAGATTCGAAATTATCCTAAAGATCATCAAGTTTAACATTCTGACTAAGTTTCATGAAGATACAGTCCTAAATGTGGCCTCTAGAGTGTTAACAGGCTTTTCCTTTGATTTGACCTAGTGACCTAGTTTTTGACCCCACCTGACCCAGATTTGAAACTGAGCTATAGATCATCAAGATTAACATTTTGACCAAGTTTCATTAAGATAAGGTCATAAATGTGGCCTCGACGGTGTGTACTAGCTTTTCCTTTGATTTGACCTGGTGACCTAGTTTTTGATCCTACATGACCCAGATTCAAACTGGATCTTAAGAGCATCAATATTAACATTCTGACCAAGTTTTATGAAGATACAGTCATAAATGTGGCCTCTACAGTGTTAACAAGCTTTTCCTTTGATCTGACCTGGTGACCTACTTTTTGACCCTAGATGACCCAATATCGAAATCATTCAAGATTTTATTAAGGGTAACAGTCTGACCAAGTTTCATCAAGATTGGGCCAAAATTGTGACCTCTAGAGTGTTAACGAGCTTTTCCTGTGATTTGATCTGATGACCTAGTTTTTAACCCCAGATGACCCAATATCAAAATCATCCAAAATTTTATTGAGGGTAACATTCTGACCAAGTTTCATTAAGATTGGGCCAAAATTGTGACCTCTAGAGTGTTAACAAGCTTTTCCTTTGATTTGACCTGGTGACCTAGTTTTTGACCCCAGATGACCCAATATCGAACCCTTCTAAGATTTTATTGAGAGTAACATTCTGACCAAGTTTCATTAAGATTGGGCCAAAATTGTGACCTCTAGAGTGTTAACAATCAAATGCTGATGACGACGGACGACGACGGACACTGGGCGATCACAAAAGTTCACCTTTGAGCACTTTGTGCTCAGGTGAGCTAAAACAACAAACAAACAGCAATTTTTTTTTACATGGCACAGACTAGCCAACAGACTAAACTGACAAAACCAATATCACTTTCAACCATCTAAGAAAGTGATTTTACAGTTGATTTCTTTAGATTAGATTAGTTAACTGGGTCTAAAGGTAATCTACAGCCGGGTAATCTAAAAGTTATGATACTAGCCTAATAACTTTGTCATAACTGATGAAAACAGTGTACAAGTTATATCAATAGAAAGCTATGTTTTAACCATATGCAAGTATCTTAAAAATATACAGGTACAAGTGTGGTACTGTATAATAAACTTGTTTTTTTTTCCCCCACTGTACAGCTGTGAAAAGCACGTATGTGGCATAAAAAAGTACTGTATGTTGTTTTTTTTTATCAATTTCTTTTGAAAATTTACATACACTGCAATTATTTATGGACTTCACAAATTATAATCAGAATAAATGTTAACTTTTTTGTACTAAAATTTATGACATCATCTTAAAATATTAGTTGACCATCTGATCTTACTTCTGATCAAGTTTGGTGAATGTGTACTTCACTGGCGATTTAAATGCAAGGATGGGTTAACGTCAAGTGTTTTTTTTTGTATTTTGCTGATGGCCCAAAATTGTATTACCATTAGAACAAACTTGAAGATGTGAAGCTAGTATTGTAACTTTTTGAACACCCCTCATACAGAAGAGGGAACTTTGAACATTCGGTGTAAGCACTGTCACTGTTGACTTGAGAAAGCAATTTTAAATCTGCAGTAACTATGCTTGTGATTGTAGTCCTGGAAACAAGAGGTTATATGTAGCTGTGTATGTGTATCTCTGTATTGTTGTGTACATAAACAATCACAACTCCATTCTTTTCCGGTAATGTAATAGTAATGGTTCATCCTGAAAGAAGATAAAAACAAGAAATCATAGAGTAATTTATCACAGACTAAGGTTATCAATAAACAAAAGTTTGGCTGTGCACATTTTACAGCAGAAAATATAATGGCCCTAGGTCGCTCATCTCAGTAACACACCATAACAGTGTAAACATGTTTGACCTAGTGACCTAGTTTTTGACATCACATGACCCAGTTTCAAATTTGTCCGTGTTTTCGAGGAGATAAAAGTTTCATGAAGATTGGAGCAAAAATGTGGCCTCTAGAGTGATTACAAGCTTTTCTTTTGATTTGACCTAGTGACCTAGTTTTTGACCCCATGTGACCCAGATTGGAAATCATCCAGACTTCATGATAACATTCTGACCAAGTTTTATGAAGATTGAATGTAAACAAGAGTGTAAACAAGCTTTTCTTTGATTTGACCTGGTGTCCTAGTTTTTGACCCCATGTGACCCAGATACAAACTCATCTGAGATTTTAAACAAGCTTTTCTTTGATTTGACCTGGTGTCCTAGTTTTTGATACCGTGTGACCCAGATATAAACTCATCTGAGATTTTATGGAGACAAACATTCTGATCAAGTTTCATGCACATCAAATGAAAAATGCAGCCCCTATTGCATAATTATACAAGGTTTTTCTTTGATTTGTGCTGGTGACCTAGTTTTTGACCCCAGATGACCCATATTCAAACGACCTAGATTTCATCAAGACAAACATTCTTACCATTTCTCATGAGTTTCAAACTTAAAATATGGTCTCTAGAGTGTTAACAAGATTTTCTTTTGATCTGGCCTACTGACCTAGCTTTTGACCCCACATGACCCAGATTCGAACTTGGCCTAAAGATCATCAAGATAAACATTCTGACCAAGCTTTATGAAGATAGGGTCATAAATGTGGCCTATAGAGTGTTAACAGGCTTTCCTTTGATTTGACTGGGTGACCTAGTTTTTGACCCCACATGACCCAGTTTCAAACTTAACCTAGAGATCATCAAGAAAAACATTCTGACCAAGTTTCATGAAGATAGCATCATAAATGTGGCCTCTAGGGTGTTAACAAGCTTTTCCTTTGATTTGAGCGGGTGACCTAGTTTTTGATATCACATGACCCAGTTTCGAATTTGGCCTAGCAATTGTCAAGATAAACATTCTGACCAAGTTTCATGAAGATAGAATCATAAATGTGGCCTCTAGAGTGTTAACAAGCTTTTCCTTTGATTTGACCGGGTGACCTAGTTTTTGACCCTACATGACCCAGGTTCAAACTTGACCTAGAGGTCATCAAGTCAAACATTCTGAACAATTCCCATGAGTTTCAAATTAAACTGTGTACTCTAAGAGTGTTAACAAGATTTTCCTTTGATCTGGCCTACTGACCTAGTTTTTGACCCCACATGACCCAGTTTCGAATCTGAACTAGAGATCATCAAGACAAACATTCTGACAAAGTTTCATAAAGATTGGGTCACAACTGTGCCCTTAGAGTGTTAACAAGGCAAATGTTGACGGACGACGCATACCGCACGATGCCGGACAATGACCGGTCACAATATCTCACCTTGAGCACTTCATGCTCAGGTGAGCTAATAAAAAAAACTAGATGTCAATAGGACAATGGTGCCCCCTCCCCCACTTCCTGTCACTGTACATGATTTCATTACTCTAGGGAAAATATTTTTTTAAGATATAAACTTTTAAGCATGTGTCTTCATGTGTATTTTTAACTAAGTCAAGGACCATAACTCTGGTCTGGCGGAGTGAAATCCCAAACAAGGCCAATTGCCCAACATGCCATTAAACAATTTTCTAATGTTTTATTACACTAGGTGAAATACTTGTAAAGATATATGTGGCACAACATTTCATGCCCTAAATGCATATTTCTGATTAAGTCACATGCTGAATGACATCATTGTGCTTGGAGGATTCTGGGTCAAATAATTTTTGAGATATGCACAATACGAATTTGGATGGATGGACAGATAGAAAAGGGCTACTCTTATGTGCTCAACTCCATTTTTTTTATTTATTTTTTGCCATAAAAACATTAAGGGTCTGGCAAAAATTTTTGGGTAGGTCGGGATACCGGAAACAATTTTTTTTAGGCCTTACCAGTATTGTCACAAAGACCTGAATCGAAGACCTTGACACCTGATATTATTCTGCTGTTGTCCATGATAGGGCCATGAGAATAATACACCACACTTCCTCCCACCGAAGTATGCCAAATATAAGAAATGCTCCATGCATGTAAAAGTTGATAGTTATCCAGACAAAACTGGATAAAATTTGACATGACCTTGGACCCCAAGTGTGACCTTGATCTTCGAGATAGGGACCTTTGGTCTGCACAAGACACTCCATCTCACCGAGGTAAACATTTATGTCAAATATAAACAAGCAAATTCAGTGAACTGGTATTGGGGGAAAAAGGTTTCACTATTTAAAAAGCATTCTCTGCCTACAAAAAGCACTTAAATGCAATTGAATTTCAGTCTCTATAAAAGCTACTCATTCCTTACTTAGCTATTAATCGAAAACCATTTTTCTATATTTAGTAACAATGACCTTGAGCCAGGCTACCTAAAATTCAAACAAAAACATTTGTCTCTGTGAAAGCTACCTATTTAGCATGTTTGATCTGCTTACCTCATTCCTAACAAGAAAACCATTTATTTTCAGTAACAATGATCTTGACCTTGACCTAAGCAACCCAAAATATAACTTTTGGTCAAATACCCTATTCCTTACTACAGTTACTGAACAGGAACATTTTCTGGTTTTAGTAACAGTGACATTTACCTTCAGCCCAGTGACAAGAAGGCGTAGGGTACATCAGTTTCCCAGAAAGCTGCATTATGTGTTAAGCTTGGTAACAATATCCCAAAGGGAAAAGGACCCCAGAATGCCATGAAATTTGCAAAGAAATATCCTATGTTGTAAATATTATATAAGTACTAAGGGTCATAACCCATGTGTTCCTCAACCAATTTCACTGAAACTTGCAGGGCCACATTTCCAAATTACAACTAGAAGATGCTTTTGTAGAAAAGCGCATGTCTCCCCCAATGCATAGTCATATAGGCAGGAAGTCAATAGGGGACAGGAGCAAAAGTCTAAGCAACACTGGTGGCTGGATGCAATAGGAATCATCTATTTGGCATGTCAAATCATTCCACAAAGTTTCAACATTCTGGGCTAAGTGGTTCTCAAGTTATGAATTGAAAACTGTTTTCCAAGTTTGAGCCCCTGTGACCTTGACCTTTAACGGAGTGACTCCAAAATCAATAGGGGTCATCTACTCTGCATGACCAATCACCCTATGAAGTTTCAACATTCTGGGTCAAGTCATTCTCAAGTTATTGATCGGAAATGGTTTTTCATGTTCAGGCCCCTGTGACCTTGACTTTCAATGGAGTGACCCCAAAATCAATAGGGGTCATCTACTCTGCATGACCAATCATCCTATGAAGTTTCAACATTCTGGGTCAAGTAGTTCTCAAGTTACTGACCGGAAATGTTTTTCCATGTTCAGGCCCCTGTGACCTTGACCTTTAATAGAGTGATCTAAAAATCAATAGGGTTCATCTACTATGCATATCCAATCATCCTTTGAAGTTTCAACATTCTGAATCAAGTGGTTCTCAAGTTATTGATCGGAAATGGTTTTCCATGATCAGGCCCCTGTGATCTTGACCTTTAACGGAGTGACCCCAAAATCAATAGGGGTCATCTACTCTGCATTATAAATCATCCTATGAAGTTTCAATATTCTGGGTCAAGTGGTTCTCAAGTTATTGATCAGAAATGGTTTTCCATGTTCAGGCCCCTGTGACCTTGACCTTTAACAGAGTGACCCCAAAATCAATAGGTGTCATCTACTCTGCATGACCAAACATCCTATGAAGTTTCAACATTCTGGGTCAAGTGGTTCTCAAGTTACTGATCGGAAATGTTTTTCCATGTTCAGGCCCCTGTGACCTTGACCTTGACCTTAACGGAGTGACCAAAAAATCAATAGGGGTCATCTACTCTGCATGATGAATCATCCTATGAAGTTTCAACATTCTGGGTCAAGTGGTTCTCAAGTTATTGATCTGAAATGGTTTTTCATGTTCAGGCCCCTGTGACCTTGACCTTCAATGGAGTGACCCCAAAATCAATAAGGGTCATCTACTTTGCATGATCAATCATCCTATGAAGTTTCAACATTCTGGGTCAAGTGATTCTCAAGTTATTGATCGGAAATGGTTTTCCATGTTCAGGCCCCTGTGACCTTGACCTTTGACGGACGAGGACTTGGTGCAAAACTATTGTATCTTGTTCTTTATTTATATACACTTACAATAGTTTTGCACCAAGCCCTCGAATGATAAAGAACAAGATAAATAGTTTTGTGTCAAGCCCTCCAATAGGGGTCGTCTCCTCCATAAGCCCTGCCATCCTATGAAGTTTGAAGGTTCTAGGTCAAATGGTTCTCCAGTTATTGATCGGAAATGAAGTGTGACGTACGGACCGACAGGGCAAAAACAATATGTCTCCCCCAGAGGGGAGAGACATAATTAATTAACATTACTATCACGTTTTATTCAAATCCTTCAAACCACTTCTGAGATATGACACTGACTGGACAGAAAATGGAACAAGAGCACCGCCTACGGTTGCCATCGCTCGTCTGCAAGTGCTGGACAATATGTAAGAAAAGAGTTAATGTTCAGATTTTCTAAGTACATAAAGGGCCATAATTCTAACAAAATGCAGGTTAGAGTTATGGTTCTTCAACTACATAGTCCCCTTATGATGATAAACGAGTGTGCAAAGTTTCAAAGCTGTAGCTCTTATAGCTTTTGAGAAAAGGTGGACCTAAACAAAAATTTTAACCAAGAAACTCAAATTTTCTAAGTACAAAAAGGGCCAGTATTTTATCAAAATGCATATCAGAGTTATGGTTCTTGGCCTACAGAGTCTCCTAATGATAAGTGTGCAAAGTATCAAAGCTGTAGCTCTTACAGTGTTTGAGAAGGTGGACCTAAACAAAAATTTTAACCAATGCCGACGCGATGATCAAGTGACGACAATACCTTGTGGATTTTTTTCAAAAATCAGACGAAACACTATAATGTAATATATATACATCTACAAAGAACCACGAATCTTGTCTTACTCAGGCAATCTGACCAAAACTTGCAGGGTGGCATTTCTACCATGCTTTACTTAGTTACTCCAAACCATGTTAGACTAACAGATGGAAAGACAGACTAACAATGTCAAAACTATACCCCTCCACCTTCAGCGGGGGATAAAAAGATTGTTCCATACATGTCAAAACTTTTGTTCAGGCAAAATGGCATGGACACACGTAAAAACTAATGCAACAGCCATTTTGACAACTATGTGCCGGCTCCACAAAACACACTTTATATTCAAATTTTCGAACAATCCCTTTTCAAGAAAGTTTTGAGGTTATTTTTCATCCATGATTTAACAGGACACATTGTGTCATTAATTTCCTGTTAACTTTGTATTAAAGAAAACCCCTCCAAAGCAATTTTGAGGTAAAGCTGCAACTGGACATACTTAAGTGAAGCTCAGAAAATTATTCACCATGTGCATTTAAGAATTGTTTTGTATGGAAAGAAACAGATTAAGCCGCCTCCTCTCATGCAACTCTTGTTTGAATTTTATAAATTCTTGAGTTTTTTTCTGAAAAAGAGAAGAACTTACTGCTAATCTCCATCTAGTTGCAATAATAAACTTTAACATGTGGTCCTTCCCTAGCAATTCATTGTTGCACAGTATATCAATCTGAAATCATATGAGAGAATTTACTTACTTTTGTATCATAACATTTAATAGATTTTGTGAAAAAAAACACACTTATCCTAAATATATTATCTTCAAGCTTAAACATATTCAGTGTCACATGCTTGTTTAACTCATTATACCATCCATTATTGATTGCTGGAAGGAAATCAGTATGTATATTTTAGTCTAAAGGTAAAACAGCATTGGGGTCACCTACTGATGTAAACAAGGGACTTTTAAATGTGCCCTAAAAACACACTTTCTCCTTTGATTGACAGGTTATTTTAAATCTGAGCCACTATGACTTTGACCTACTGCCACAAAAATACAGAACCTATTCAGTTTGATAACTGTAGGCTTAATCATTCTGCATTTATTGATATCAGAAATGATTTGGAGGTTAAAGATCAGTGTAACATTGACATTTGACTACAAAAACATAAGGGATCATCTATTGTTCACAGGTGATCTGAAAAGGTTTTGGCCTCAAGCTCAGTGAACAACCTTTAACCTACCAATCCAAATAAACAATAGGGGTCAATAACTTATCACAGATTACCTTCCTATTAAGATTGATAGTTGTCTAACAAAGCTCCATTTATTGACCTTAGACAGTTGTCAGTCCCCTAGTTACTGCTACCTTGACCTTTGACCTACTAAACTGTAAAACAGTAAGCATCATCTAGCACTACTGATTAAAGGCACAAAGGCATTATTTCTATGAAGACTAATGGCCACAGGCTCCAGTCTTCTCCAGCTGATAAAAGAAAACCATTCTGAGGTCACTGCAACCTTGACCATTGACCTAGTGACAAAAACAAGAGGCCCAAATGGGTTTAAGTCGCCACCTGAAGAAAACCTTGATCATCTGACCTTGCTTCTGACCAAGTTTGGTGAACATCTTTTAAGAAGTTCAATAAAATAATAGTCATTTAAAGGTTTGTTCTGAATTTTGCTGTGATGGTCCAAAAATGTGTTACCATTAGAAAAACTTCAAGACAGGAAGTTATTTAATTCTTTTTCTTTCTATTTTTAGCTCTGGTGTCCCCTAAAAGGGACCAAGCAGAACCATTTGAACAAATTTGGGAGAGGACCCTACAATAACGCTGATGAGTAAATTTGATAAAAATCCATAAAAGGTTCATGACCATGACAGGTTTATCTATTTTTAGCTCGAGAGCCCCTTGACAAGTTTTTCTATTTTCAGCTCTAGAGGCCTAAATGCCTCCATTTGAACAAGTTTATGAGAAGACTTTACAAAGATGCTACAGACCATGTTTAATGAAGATCCTCCCAGAGTTTCATGAGAAGATGGCATTTTAACATTTTTTCTCCATTTTTAACTCTATGGCCCCGAAAGAGCCTAACACTCTTGACTTGACAAACTTGGGAGAGGACCTTACAATGATGATACATACCAAGTTTGATGAAGATTCATCCAGTGCTTCAGGAGAAGTTGATTAAAGTTATTTCTATTATTAGCTATTAATATAATAGTGGTCCCCAAAAGGGGCCATGTGCCCCCATTTGAACAGCTTTGGTAGAGGACTTAATAATGATGCTCCAGACCAAGATCCATCAAGCAGTTCATGAGAATAAATTGTTTAAAGGTATTTTGATTTTTAGCTCTTGTAGCCCAGTGCCCTTTATTGAACAAAGTTGGTTGTGGACCTTGTAATGACGCTATCAATCAAGTTTGATGAAGATCTATCTTGCCGTTCATGAGAAAATGTAATTTAAAGGAATTTCTATATTTAGCTCTAGGGGCCACTAAAAGAGGCCAAGCATCTTCATTTGAACATATTTGGGTGAGGACCTTACGATGAATCTACAGACCAAGTCCAATGAAGATCCACCCATCCGTTCATCTTTAGTTCTAAACAAGTGAATGAAGTATTGTCATGCAATACAATCCCCTACTGGAAGGCAACTCATTTTCCCTACTGCAGTATAACATAATGATCTGGTATGTTTCAATGATGTATAAAAATATTGTACTATATATACAATATGTTATAACACAATGTTTGGATTAAAATTTGCATGTATAAAAATCTCCAGTTGTTGATTACAGTAAAACACCGCTCGCTCGAGGTCGCAAGGGGATGAGCAAAATGCTCGAGTTATCCATGGTTTCGAGCGACCCAAACATTGACCTACATACGAAGAAAATTGAAGTTTGCTTTACCAGTTTTCATCGGGACCATTTGCAGAGTAAACGGTGATGCGTAATAATAACATATTTGTGACATTTTCAAAAAAAAACAGGAGCTGTCTCCATAGGATGACACATGCCCCCGATGGCACTTTGAATGAATAGTTATGGCCAATGTTAGAGTTTAGGACCTTTGACCTATGGACCTGGGTCTTGCGCGCGACACGTTGTCTTACTTTGCCACACATTCATGTGTAGTTATTTTAAAATCCATGCATGAATGACAAAGATATGGACCGGACACGCCCATCATTGCACTATCATGAAATATGACCTTTAACGTCTAAGTGTGACCTTGACTTTTGAGCTACGGACCTGGGTCTTGCGCGCGACATGTCGTCTTACTGTGGTACACATTCATGCCCAATAATTTTAAAATCCATGCATGAATGACAAAGATATGGACCGGACACGCCCATCAATGCACTATCATGAAATATGACCTTTAACGTCTAAGTGTGACCTTGATCTTTGAGCTACAGACCTGGGTCTTGCGCGCGACACGTTGTCTTACTGTGCCACACATTTATGTGTAGTTACTTGAAAATCCATCCATGGATGACAAAGATATGGACCGGACACGCCCATCAATGCACTATCATGAAAAATGACCTTTAACGTCTAAGTGTGACCTTGACCTTCGAGCTACGGACCTGGGTCTTGCGCACGACACGTCGTCTTACTGTGGTACACATTCGTGCCAAGT
Source organism: Mercenaria mercenaria (assembly GCF_021730395.1). Classification (NCBI taxonomy): domain Eukaryota; kingdom Metazoa; phylum Mollusca; class Bivalvia; order Venerida; family Veneridae; genus Mercenaria; species Mercenaria mercenaria. Next base: position 42,197,283 of record NC_069369.1, on the reverse strand, counting down.
TATTTGAAAATCCATCCATGGATGACAAAGATATGGACCGGACACAAAAATTGCGGACAGACCGACAGATGGTTCAAAAACTATATGCCTCCCTTCGGGGGCATAAAAAACACAAACAAGAGGACCATGATGGTCCTGAATCGCTCACCTCTTCCCGCATGACCCAGTTTTGAGTATGACGTGGTTTTTTTCTATTATTTGACATAGTGACCTAGTTTTTGAGCTCATGTGACCCAGTTTTGAACTTGACCTAGATATTATCAAGATAAAAATTCTGACCAATATTCATGAAGATCCATTGAAAAATATGGTCTCTAGAGAGGTCACAAGGTTTTTCTATTATCTGACCTATTGACCTAGTTTTCGAAGGTACGTGACCCTGTTTTGAACTTTACCTAGATATCATCAAGGTGAACATTCTCACTAATTTTCATGAAGATCTCACGAAAAATATGGCCTCTAGAGAGGTCACAAGGCTTTTCTATTTTTATACCTACTGGCCTAGTTTTTGACCGCACGTGACCCAGTTTCGTAACTGACCTAGATATCATCAAGGTGAACATTCAGATCAATTTTCATGAAGATCGTTGAAAAATATGGCCTCCAGAGAGGTCAAAAGATTTTAATAATTTTAGACCTACTGACCTAGTTTTTGATCGCAGTTGACCCAGTTTCAAACTTGACCTAAATATCATCAAGATGAACATTCAGACCAATTTTCATACAGATCCCATGAAAAATATGGCCTTTAAAGAGGTCACAAGGTTTTTCTATTATTTGACCTACTGACCTAGTTTTTGATGGCACGTGACCCACTTTTGAACCTGACCTAGATATCATCAAGATGAACATTCAGACCAACCTTCATACAGATCCCATGAAAAAAATGGCCTCTAGAGAGGTCACAAGGTTTTTCTATTATTTGACCTACTGACCTAGTTTTTGATGGCACGTGACCCATTTTCAAACCTGACATAGATATCATCAAGGTGAACATTCTGACCAATTTTCATGAAGATCTCATGAAATATATGGCCTCTAGAGAGGTCACAAGGTTTTTCTATTTTTAGACCTACTGACCTAGTTCTTGACCCCACGTGACTCATTTTCGAATTTGATTTAGATATCATCAAGATGAACATTCAGACCAATTTTCATACAGATCCCATGAAAAATATGGCCTTTAGAGAGGTCACAAGGTTTTTCTATTATTTGACCTACTGACCTACTTTTTGAAGGCACGTGACCCACTTTCGAACTTGACCTAGATATCATCAAGGTGAACGTTCTGACCAATTTTCATGAAGATCTTGTGAAATATATGGCCTCTAGAGAGGTCACAAGGTTTTTCTATTTTTATACCTACTGACCTAGTTTTTGAAGGCATGTGACCCAGTTTCGAACTTGACCTAGATATCATCAAGATGAACATTCTGACCAACTTTCATAAAGATCCCATGAAAAATGTGACCTCTAGAGTGGTCACAAGCAAAAGTTTACGGAAGGACGCACGGATGCACGTACGCACGGACGGACGACGGACGATGCGCGATCACAAAAGCTCACCTTGTCACTTTGTGACAGGTGAGCTAAAAACGTATTACAAACGTTATCTATGATAGACGTTTCAATATGTAATTTATAAATGGCACATGTGAAGAAACAACTAAGACTTATTTTATTTTTATTTATCAACAAGTGCATATCAGAATTATCGTCTCAATTTTATGAAAATGCTTTTTTATTTCCTTCATTTGCATGCAAACAACTGCTGATAAAAATACTAAGATCTCATAACTATTTTCTCGATCTCGCAGAAAAGATGTTTTAAGTAATCAGTAATTGATCGAAATTTGACCAATAAAACTTTTCTTCAACATTTTATCATTAATTAACCTCATTATAAGATTAAATATACCGACAAACAAACATTTAAGATAGCTGGGGAGTAGACCACGCAATTCTCACGGTGTGTGAAAATGTTTAATTAACTGATACATTCTGACTGCCGAAGGTGTGAAAATTTTGACACCTCTGCTTGAGTTTGCCAGAAGAAACGAAGAATAAATTAAAACACAGGGACCAGGTGTTATGCTCGAGCGATCGAGTTGTCGAAGCTCGACCCAGCCATGGTAATTTCACATAGAAAATAGAAGGAAATCGCCCGGGACCACATCAATTGCTCAAGTGAGCCCGGGTGCTCGAGTCATCAATGCTCGAGCGTGCGGTGTTTCACTGTACTTATAACATCTATAAATATAAAAATGTACTGAATTTCAATTTTGATAACATTTCATTTTGAAATTGATAGGAAAATATGAGGAAAAATTAAAGAAATCCTCATATTAAAGGAAATAATTCTGAGGAAATTACACAAAAACATTTTTTATTTTGTCAATATGATATATGAGCTTATATTAAAATATTTTACAGACTTGACAGGAAAAGATAAATGTTGACTTGACAGGAAAAGATAAATGTTGACTCGACAGGATAGATCAATGTTGACTTTTGACCTTCAAATGTGACCATTTGAGCTAGGGGTCTGGGTATTGCACACAACACATTGACTTATTATTGGGCACATTTGTGTCAAGTAATATTAATACAGTGTAACTTACGAAAACCGCAACAACCTCCGGACCAGCCTAAATGTTCCGTATTTGGAAGTTTCCTTGCAAGTTTGCAGGCAAAGTGGACGTGGTGCACTAGAGATATGTTTTCTTACACATAGAATGAAGGGGATTATTATCCTTTATAACTGTACAAGTTTGTATGAAGTAATTAATTAACTGATTAAGTAAATAATAAACTAGTTACAAACCTTACGGATAATCAAAGATATATAATAAATACATAAATAACCAATATAAAAACATATCTTTTATTTACTATTTAACAAATTAAAGTAATCGCTGATTATTTCTTTACTTTTGCATCAAATGATCATTGTGATTAGAACGCATGTCAAAATAAACACGCGCCGCTAATAGATAAACAAAAGAACATGTTGACAACTTGCCAAGGGCGTTTTTGGATTAACAACATGTTAAAGACAGGTGACACTTTTAATCAGGCAAATATTTTGCTGTTTGTCAACTTTAGTGTTAAAATTTGTATTCAAAAATTGTCCGGTTTTCAGAATTCGTAAGTTCCAGTTTTCAGAAGTTAGAAATATATAGAAATAATAATGAAAAAAGAATGAGACTTGGAATTTTGTGCGGTTTTCAAAGGTTTCCGGTTTTTAGAAGGTCCGGTTTTCAGAAGTTCCACTGTATCCCTTGATGGATGACAGAGTTATGTACCAGACAGGAAAAAAACCTAATGACCTTCGACCTCCGACTGTGACCTTGGCCTTTGATTTAGGGATATGGGTTTCGCAAGACACGTCATCTCATTATGGTGAACATTTGTGTCAAGTAACATTGAAATCTCTTAATGGATGGCAGAGATATGAATTGACCTTTGACCTCTAAGTGTGACCTTGGCCTCTGAGTTAGGGGTTTGGAATATTTGTGCCAGCTTATATTTAAAACCTGTTTTGCATGACAAAGTTATGGACCAGACAGGAAAAAAACCTACTGACCTTTGAACTCCAAGTGTGACCTTTGAGCCTGGGTTCTGGGTTTTGTGTATGACATGTTGTCTGATTATGGGGAACATTTATACCAGGTATTATTGTAATCCCTTGATGGATGAGAGTTCTGGACTGGACATGAAACAGACTCTGTTCATGCCATATTAACATTTGACTGCCAAGTGTGACCTTGACCTTTCAGCTAGGGATCTGAAAGTTGTGCAAGTAATATCAAAATTCCTTCATGGATTATTGAGATACAGACTGGACAGGAAAAAAGCCCTGTTGACCTCTGATTGTGACCTTGACCTTTGTGCTAGGGGTCCAGGTTTTGCACCTGACAAGTTGTCTCATCATGGGGAACATTTGTGCCAAGTAATATTAACCTTGATGAATGACTAGAGTTATGGACCGGACAACTGTGGACAGACGGGAAAGTGCAATCCTATAGTCCCCAAAACTAGTTTTCAAGCAGTAGGGGACTAATAAAACAAGAGGACCATGATGGTCCTGAATCGCTCACCTCTTTCCACATGACCCAGTTTTGAGTATGACGTCGTTTTTTCTATTATTTGACATAGTGACCTAGTTTTTGAGCTCATGTGACCCAGTTTTGAACTTGACCTAGATATTATCAAGATAAAAATTCTGACCAATTTTCATGAAGATCCATTGAAAAATATGGTCTCTAGAGAGGTCAAAAGATTTTAACAATTTTAGACCTACTGACCTAGTTTGTGACCGCTGTTGACCCAGTTTCAAACTTGACCTAGATATCATCAAGATGAACATTCAGACCAACTTTCATACAGATCCCATGAAAAGTATGGCCTCTAGAGAGGTCACAAGGTTTTTTTATTATTTGACCTACTGACCTAGTTTTTTATGGCACGTGACCCAGTTTCAAACTTGACCTATATATCATCAAGGTGAACATTCTGACCAATTTTTATGGAGATTCATTCACAAGTATGGCCTCTAGAGAGGTCACAAGGTTTTTCTATTTTTAGACCTAATGACCTAGTTTTTGACCGCACATGACCCTGTTTCGAACCTGACCTAGATATCATCAAGATGAACATTCAGACCAATTTTCATACAGATCCCATGAAAAATATGGCCTTTAGAGAGGTCACAAGGTTTTTCTATTATTTGACCTAATGACCTAGTTTTTGACCGCACGTGACCCAATTTCGAACTTGACCTAGATATCATCAAGATGAACATTCAGACCAAATTTCATACATATCCCATGAAAAATATGGCCTCTAGAGAGGTCACAAGGTTTTTCTATTATTTGACCTACTGACCTAGTTTTTGATCGCACGTGACCCAATTTCGAACTTGACCTAGATATCATCAAGGTGAACATTCTGACCAATTTTCATGATGATCTCATGAAATATATGGCCTCTAGAGAGGTCACAAGGTTTTTCTATTTTTAGACCTACTGACCTAGTTTTTGACCGCACATGACCCAGTTTCGAACTTGACCTAGATATCATCAAGATGAACATTCAGACCAACTCTCATACAGATCCCATGAAAAATATGGCCTATAGAGAGGTCACAAGGTTTTTCTATTATTTGACCTACTGACCTAGTTTTTGACCGCACGTGACCCAGTTTTGAACTTGACCTAGATATTATCAAGGTGAACATTCTGACCAAGTTTCATGAAGATCTTGTGAAATATATGGCCTCTAGAGAGGTCACAAGGTTTTTCTATTTTTAGACCTACTGACCTAGTTTTTGAAGGCACGTGACCCAGTTTCGAACTTGACCTAGATATCATCAAGATGAACATTCTGACCAACTTTCATAAAGATCCCATGAAAAATGTGACCTCTAGAGTGGTCACAAGCAAAAGTTTACGGACGGACGGACGCACGCACGGACGGACGACGGACGACGGACACCGCGCGATCACAAAAGCTCACCTTGTCACTTTGTGACAGGTGAGCTAAAAACAAGAGATCACAGAGTGATCTTGGCGCCCACCAATGTGCCATTTTTGAGTGTTCCAAATTTCAAGACTTACTGACTAGCTCCAGGTCAAATTTCATTTCCGTACACAACACTGTGCATGTGGTCCAAATTCGAAAGCTGTAGAGAAATGTGAAAGTAGGTCACTAGATCAATCTTAAGGTCAAAGTTTGTTTCGGTACACAAAACTATGCAAGTGGTCCAAATTTGAAGGCTGTAGCTTGAGAAATGTGTAAGTAGGTCACTAGGTCAAAATAAAGGGTCAAATTTCACTTCAGAACACAAATCTATGCATGTGGTCCAAATCTGAAGCCTGTACCTTCAAAAATGTGAAAGCAGGTCACTAGGTCAATGTCAAGGTCAAAGTTTGTTTTGGTACACAATCCTATGCATGTGGTCTAAATTTGAAGCCTGTAGCTACAGAAATGTGAAAGTAGGTCACTAGGTCAATCTTAAGGTCAAAGTTCATTTCGGTACACAAAACTATGCATGTGGTCCAAATTTGAAGGCTGTAGCTTGAGAAATGTGAAAGTAGGTCACTAGGTCAAAATCAAGGTCAAATTTTATTTCAGAATACAGAACTATGCATGTGGTCCAAATTTGAAGCTTGTACCTTCAAAAATGTGAAAGTAGGTCACTAGGTCAATGTAAAGGTCAAAGTTTGTTTCGGTACATAAAACCATGCATGGGGTCCAAATTTGAAGGCTGTAGCTTGAGAAATGAGAAAGTAGAAATGTTGGACTTATAGCGTGGACGAGAATAAAAAGGCCGATTTTCGGTAATTCAAGGGCCATAATTCCAAAACACCTGGGCCGATTTGGCTAGTTATCGAACTTGGCCGAGGACTTATGGTCAAACAAATTTTGTTTAAGTTTGGTGATGATCGGATGAGAAATGTTCGACTTAGAACACGGACAAGAGTAAAAAGGCCGATTTTCGGTAATTCAAGGGCCATAACTCTGAAGTGCCTGGACCGATTTGGCTCATTATCGAACTTGCCCTACTAGAGCGCATGCACATTCATCAAGTCAAAAGAACTCCTATACTACTCAGACTGCATGCACATTCCTGGAGCCATAGGGGTCCTTTTGGCTCCAGGAATGCGCCTAAAATCTTAGCGTTTTTCGGTAATTCAAGGGCCATAATTCCGAAGTGCCTGGGCCGATTTGGCTAGTTATCGAACTTGGCCGAGGACTTATTGGCAAACACATTTTGTTCAAGTTTGGTGAAGATCGGATGAGAAATGTTTGACTTAGAGTGCGGACAAGCTTTGTGACAGACAGACAGACACACACACACACAGACAGGTGTAAATCAATATGTCTCCCACACCACTGTGTGGTGGGAGACATAATTCTAAGTAAAAGGGGGCATAATTCATGAAAAATAGCTGCTAGAGTTATGGACCTTGTGTCATATGATGTAGGTGATGAGGTGGAACAACTATTTTAAGTTTGAATCAAATCCGTTTAGTAATAACTGAGATAGAGTGAAAGTGTATCAAAACTTTAACCTGAAATCCTAACTTGGCCTAAGTAAAAGGTGGGGGGGGGGGGGATAATTCATGAAATATTGGTGTGAGACTTATGGCCCTTATGTCATATGATGTGGGTGATGATGAGGAATAACTACTTTAAGTTTGAAACAAATCCACCAGGTAATTACAGAGATAAAGAGAAAGTGCATCAAAAACGCCGATGCCGGGTCAAGTAGGACGGCTCTCCATACTTCGTATGGTAGAGCTAAAAATGTCTATGCAAAAGTCCTTGTCCTAGTTATGTAGTCTTGCCTACATATGCAACAAGTGGTCAAAGTTTCAAAGCCATATGACAAACAAAGTCCAAAAAGGGCCATAACTGAGCCAAAACAGTTGACAGAGTTATGTACTCTTGAATTACAGATGGAGATCATAATGATAAGCAAGTGTTCAAAGTTTCAAAGCCACATGTCAAATAGTTTTGACAAAATGTGGACCTGTATGAAAACTGAACCAATTTCTAAGTCCAAAAAGGGTCATAATTCAGCCAAAATACTCGACAGAGTTATGTACTCTTTCCTACAGATGGAGATCAAAATAATAAACAAGTGTTCAATGTTTCAAAGCCACAGGTCAAATTTTTTTGACAAAACGTGGACTTGTACGAAAACTGAACCAATTTACAAGTCCAAAAAGGGCCATAATTCAGCCAAAATAGTTGACAGAGTTATGTACTCTTGCTTACAGATAGAGACTGTTATAATAAACAAGTGATAAAAGTTTCAAAGCCATAATGTTAAACAGTTTACACGAAATATGAACTGGTACGAAAAACTTAACCAAGATTTGTAAGTGAAATGGGGCCATAATTCAGACAAAATCCTCAAGTTATGTCCTCTTGCCTAAAGTTGGACATGGTGGTGATACACAAGTGTTGAAAGTTTTATCTCAAAAGGTTTTGTTAAAATGTGGACTGGTACGAAAAACTTACCCAAGGTGTGACGCCAATGCCCGACGCTGTGTTGAGTAGAATAGCTCTACTTATTCTACGAATAGTCGAGCTAAAAATACTTCCAGTGAAAATCTAACATGTATTAAGAAATCAGCAAACACATATAAGTGTAAATGATTAGCTGTTAAAGTTTTAAACAAATCCATTAGTTGACCAAAGTCTGATTAACCACCTTTAATGGTATTTCTATTTTTAACTCTAGCCGCCCCTAAAAAGGGGCAAAACGTTCCACTTTCACAAACTTTTCAGAGGGCCTTATAATAATGCTACAGACCAAGTTTGAGATCCATCCAGTGGTTCATGAGAAAAAGTTGTTTAAAGCTTTTTTTTAATTCTAAAAGGGGCTAAGGTGAGCTATTTGAACAAACTTAATAGAGGTCCATGCCCAGCATGCTACTGACAAAGTCTGGCGTAAATCTGACAGTAGTTTTAGAGGAGAAGATAAAGATTAGGAGTTTAAGTAAAAATGTTGACGCATGACGAATGACAACGGATGACGAACCTAACAAGAGGACCATGATGGTCCTGAATCGCTCACCTGTCCCAACATGACCCAGTTTTGAACTGAGTATGACGTCGGTTTTTTTCTTCTATTATTTGACATAGTGACCTAGTTTTTGAGCTCATGTGACCCAGTTTTGAACCTGACCTAACTATCATTAAGATGAACATTCAGACCAACTTTCATACAGATCCCATGAAAAATATGGCCTCAAGAGAGGTCACAAGGTTTTTTCATTATTTGACCTACTGACCTAGTTATTGATGGCACGTGACTCAGTTTCAAACTTGACCTAGATATCATCAAGGTGAACATTCTGACCAATTTTCATGAAGATCCATTCAAAAGTATGGCCTCTAGAGAGGTCACAAGGTTTTTCTATTTTTAGACCTAATGACCTAGTTTTTGACCGCAGCTGACCCAGTTTCAAACTTGCCCTAGATATCATCAAGATGAACATTCAGACCAAATTTCATACAGATCCCATGAAAAATATGGCCTCTAGAGAGGTCACAAGGTTTTTTTATTATTTGACCTACTGACCTAGTTTTTGAAGGCACATGGCCCAGTTTCAAACTTGACCTAGATATCATCAAGATGAACATTCAGACCAACCTTCATACAGATCCCATGAAAAATATGGCCTCTAGAGAGGTCACAAGGTTTTTTTATTATCTGACCTACTGACCTAGTTATTGACGGCACGTGACCCAGTTTCGAACCTGACCTAGAAATCATCAAGGTGAACATTCTGACCAATTTTCATGAAGATCCATTCAAAAGTATGATCTCTAGAGAGGTCACAAGGTTTTTCTATTTTTAGACCTAATGACCTAGTTTTTGACTGCAGCTGACCCAGTTTCGAACTTGACCTAGATATCATCAAGATGAACATTCAGACCAACTTTCATACAGATCCCATGAAAAATATGGCCTCTAGAGAGGTCACAAGGTTTTTCTATCATTTGACCTACTGACCTAATTTTTGACGGCACGTGACCCAGTTTCGAACTTGACCTAGATATCATCAAGGTAAACATTCTGACTAATTTTCATGAAGATCTTATGAAAAATATGGCCTCTAGAGAGGTCACAAGGTTTTTCTATTTTTAGACCTACTGACCTAGTTTTTGACCACACGTGACCCAGTTTCGAACTTGACCTAGTTATCATCAAGATGAACATTCTGACCAACTTTCATAAAGATCCCATGAAAAATGTGACCTCTAGAGAGGTCACAAGCAAAAGTTTACGCATGGACGCACGGACGACGGACGCTGCGCGATCACAAAAGCTCACACTGTCACTTTGTGACATGTGAGCTAAAAACGAAAGGGGCCAATGAATATGAAGAATCTTACTGTGAAGTTTCACAGCCACAGCAAATGTTCTCATCCTTTAGTGTGATGTCAAATAGATTTTGTTGGTTTGCATTCAAAGAAGGACCTCATTGTTATCCTTACTATCAGCCAATAAAAGCCACAATAAACCATTATTTTATACTTACATCTTTGTAACGATCTATTGTTCCAAACACTTTTAAAGCCACAAATTTTTTTAAATGAGTCACAGTTGCTTGGGAAGACAGTCTAAGTATTTTACGTTTCAAACTTTTGAGTACATTAATTTCCAAACATTCAAGACACACGTTAACTTGCTCGTCAAGACGATGATAGTCATTATTATCCTCCTTGTCAGGAGAGTTCTTCTCAATATTCTTCTTGTCATCTTCATAGGCTGCAAAGAAAAATAATGCATTTACCCTCCAAACTAGAATTTTATCCCTCCTATTTTAGATGGACACTAAATTAGAAAAAAAACTTTAATTGCAAAAATTTACAGCTTCTATTCAATTCATTTCTCTGTCTTTCTTAGAATTTCAAAAAGTATAAGTAAGACTAAACTTTGAAGAAATGAAGGGTGCAGGCTTAATCAAATATGTTAAAAATTACAGATTTAGAATTTAGGAATCTTAAGAATTAAAGAAAGTAAGAGCTAGGAATAGATTAACTGTTGTTTGTAAAAAACATCCATTGAATTAAGGTTCTAGCATACTAGTGTTTTCTCATGGCCAAGTCGTTTTTTTCTTGCATACAGGACCATTTCAAGTGTACGAGGGTTGTTCAAAACTAATGTAGACTTTTGCTGTCAAATGCCATCTTTTGTGTACAGTGCAATGTGAAATATATCATTGTTATTTGCAATCTTTGTGTAATTTGCTCATATATTTTTGTGACATTTTTGCTGATAGTCGATCTAAGCTCATAGGATGTTTTAATTACCATGGTTACGCATAACTGGTGCAGTCGCTTTTTCATCTATCATGATTACCCCTACTAATAGTTGCACTGATAGTGCAGTTGTTTACCAGAAAATACGCCAAAGTGCAGCAACACGTCAAGGCGACATGCACCTAAAGTATGGCGTCATTTGGCCGTGGGAAGAGGAAGTAAACCAAGTTTAACCTAAGTGAGCATTGCTAGTTATAACCCAGGTAACGTCGTCACCGACTCGCAGAGATAACTGGACAGTTGTTAAGTTATGTAGAGATTTTGGCAAACATCAATTGAAATTTATAAATTCATGAAGCATACGCCACAGCAATGTTTGATCATCTGTTTTGATCTTCAAGTTTATACAAACCATTCTCAAATGGCCCAGATTTACTAAAGGTCAATGAATGTCAAGAGAAAAAACAAAATATACGTGATTCGATGTAAACGTCAATATTTGACGCCTTGGATATAGACCAACTACTCACTGTGCACACCCTGTCTTAGGCGCTTGGCCTAATTAAGTGTTCACACTTTTTTCAGTATTCTATGACCACTTAGGTATTGTTTATCACAATCAAATAAATTTACAAATATAAACTGATGCGAACTTAATGAAAGCATCTCGCTGAAGTTGAGACATCGTTTAAATATTATCACCGAGCAATTTCGTGTAAGTGACTGTTTTCGAGGAATCATAACTTCTGTTTGACCATAATCACGTCAAATTTACAAAGCAGTTAGCGGAAAGATTGTAAATCGTGACAACGTATTTTTTTACTTCATTAAAAGTATCTAAAAGCTAAAGACAGTCTTCTTTATTTTTGAATAGCCCTCATATCCTCTGGTGCTGGCAAAACTCGTCTTGATGACTGACTTCTTCACTAACTTATTTACCAATTGTTGCTTAATCAAAATGTTATAATAAGGAGTGCTTAACAGAGAAAGTTATTTGTTTTATTTTATTTCTTCTTATATTTGTAGAATATGGTATGCAAGAAAGAATCTATCATTGGTTGTAGGTTCCAATGGGAATATCCAGTTTGAGTGCATTTTTTCAAGGAGTAATGGAACTTTTTCTGCATTTACAACCAGTACACTATTCTAATAATCAAACCTACCATCTCCATGGGGCATTTGAAGACCTTTTTTCTTGTAAAATTCTACCTGTCTTTTCTTCTCATCTAAAACATAGAGAAAATATGATATTTAACTAACAAGGGGGTCATGATGACCCTATATCGCTCACCTGTTAAACTTGGCCTTGGAATCATGAAGATAAACATTCTGACCAAGTTTCATGAAGACAGGGTCATAAATGTGGCCTCTACAGTGTTAACAAGTTTTTCATGCGATTTGAGCACGTGATCTAGTTTTTGATTCCACATGAACAAGGTTCTAACTTGACCTATGGATCATCAAGATAAACATTCTGACCAAGTTTCATTAAGATAGGGTATTAAATGTGGCCTCTACAGTGTTAACAAGCTTTTCCTTTGATTTGACCGGGTGACCCCTCATGACCCTGTTTCGACATTAGACTAAGAATCATCAAGATATACATTCTGACCAAGACTGAACTGATCAGTAACGCAGGAGCCAAAGGATCAGTGACTGCAAAATGCAGGAATGCAGGAGCTTCGGATTTTTCTTCTGTGTTCGTTTTCATCAATTTCTCAGGGAAACGTACATTTATCACTTGATTTATCTATCAGAAACTGCAATAAGTATTGTCTCCTGATAACGTTCTAGTCTAAACAGCAATTTATTGTGTTTTTTTAAAAGTTAATCATTCTTCTGATGAAACCCCGTGTATTTCTATTGATTTAAGGGCAGGAATTCGGTCTCACTGTGGTCAAAATGTTTTAGACAGAAAAAGGCATGCATGAACTAAATCCTGTTGTCTATATTTTTTATATAAAGTAAAAATAATATGTACAGATAGCTCGCCCCATTTCAAATTATAAGCACGATGGCAAGAAAGCCATTTTCAAGAGATTTTTCCTGAGATCAAAATTAAAATGCTGTGACTTGGAACTACTTTTCATACTACAGTGTAATTTTATTTCACACCTTAGCACATCTATTGATGCGTTTCTACCAAAATGTCAAAAACATTCGCAATGAACACGCACGTATACCTTCAAGGAACTTGTCCCCAGTTACGTGACTATTCTTAGATGGTTCTCATCCTTGTGATTTTACCTCCTTTAGACTAGAATGTAAATTTTCCTTTTTTCAGACTAAAAGAAAGGCAAAAGCTTTTGGGTCCTTGACGACAATCACAGACTTTTCGCTACAAACTTTATTCAATAGTAAAAATCGACAGTATCTAAACTGAAGAATTACGGGATTAGCATTTCTTTAGCAGAAATAATTCAATTTGTGTAAAAATACAAATTATCATACCTTCATGGAACAGGGAACACAATGGTATGTGCACAGTGTGGAATGCTTTTTTTATTACAATCAGTATAATTGTATACCTTAAGAATCAGTACTGATTTCAAGTTCTTAGGTAAGTTGGAGCCGTCCTGTTTGTTCTTACTTCATCTATTCAATTTTTTCATATACTTCAATTTAGTACAAACATATGGTGACGTGACTCTTACCAGAGTGGAGCATTAAACATCATTTTGATCATGTTGTTCTTTGTGTTACCACTACTTATCACTGTTTTGATAGATAAATAAAGTGAAAAAAGGTATGTTTCACTTGTAAATTGATGAAAACGAACACAGAAGAAAACTCAGAAGCTCCTATATTATAAAGTGTTGTGTCATAATATTGACACTGACCTGTACAAAGATTCATTTAAAACTTATTAAAAACCACAACGACATCATACTGAATTTTTTTTAACCCATTTACTAATTATGTTCACGAGGTCACGTACACCGCACTAACAGAAATATGTTTGCCAAAAATCGTTTTACTCCATGTTTTTAAATTGCTGCTGCTTTTTCATTATTTAAGATTTTTCTATTCTGTTTTTTGTACTTTCTGGTCTAAAGCCTGAATTTTATGCCCATAGTATGTATCATTTATTTACTTTTAGAAAGAAATAACTGTTTAGGATCGCACTTTTTGAAATTTTACAACCAATTTTATGAAAATTTGACCGTTTTTATAGAATTTTGCCTACATTTCTGTGGATATCTTATTAAGATCGTTATAGAATTCAAACTGTATTACTTCTCAAACGGTGCTGAAAATCTGACGCGATAATATTAAACAAGAGGGTCATGATGACCCTGGATCGCTCATCTGAGTAATATGAGCTACATGTTTCAAATGTCAAACTGATGATAAAATATTAAGAAAGTCAGTAGGTCACATTCATGGTCAATGAAATTCATTTTTATGATTTGTGTGCAAAACTGTTTATGTCATCAAAATTTCAAGGCTGTATCTTAAACAAGAGGGCCATGAAGGCCCTGTATCGCTCATCTGACCTATTGACCTAAAGATCATCAAGAATAACATTCTGACCATGTTTCATTAAGATATGGTCATAAATGCGGCCTCTAAAGTGTTAACTAGCTTTTCCTTTGATTTGACCCGGTGACCTAGTTTTTTATCCCACATGACCCAGATTCGAACCTGACCTAAAGATCATCAAGATTAACATTCTGACTAAGTTTCATGAAGATACAGTCATAAATATGGCAACTAGACTGTTAACAAGCTTTTCCTTTGATTTGACCCTGTGACCTAGATTTTGATCCCGAATAACCCAGATTAACATTCTGACCAAGTTTCATGAATATATAGTCATAAATGTGGCCTCTAGAATGTTAACAAGCTTTTCCTTTGATATGATCCTGTGACCTAGATTTTGATCCCGAATGAACCTGACCTAAAGATCATCAAGATTAACATTCTGAACAAGTTTCATGAACATATAGTCATAAATGTGGCCTCTAGAATGTTAACAAGCTTTTCCTTTGATTTGACCTAGTGACCTAGTTTTTTAACCCACCTGACCTAGATTTGAACATGAACTATAGGTCATCAAGATTAACATTCTGACTTAGTTTCATTAAGATAAGGTCATACATGTGGCCTCTACAGTGTTAAGTAGCTTTTCCTTTGATTTGACCTGGTGACCTAGTTTTTGACCCAACATCATCCAGATTCAAACTGGACCTTGAGATCATCAAGATTAACATTCTGACCAGATTTCATGAAGATACAGTCATAAATGTGGCCTCTACAGTGTTAACAAGCTTTTCCTTTGATCTGACCTGGTGACCTAGTTTCTGACCCCAGATGACCCAATATCGAACTCGTCCAAGATTTTATTGAGGGTAACATTCTGACAAGTTTCATTAAAATTGGGCCAAAATTGTGACCTCTAGAGTGTTAACAAGCTTTTCCTTTGATTTGACCTGGTGACCTAGTTTTTGATCTCAGATGACCCAATATCGAACTCGTCCAAGATTTTATTGAGGGTAACATTCTGACTAAGTTTCATTAAGATTGGGCCAAAATTGTGACCTCTAGAGTGTTAACAAACTTTTCCTTTGATTTGACCTGGTGACCTATTTTTTTAACCCACATGACCCAGATTCGAACTTGACCTAAAGATCATCAAGATAATAATTCTCACCAAGTTTCATGAAGATACAGTCATAAATGTGGCCTCTAGAGTGTAAACAAGCTTTTCCTTTGATTTGACCTAGTGACCTAGTTTTTTAACCCACCTGACCTAGATTTGAACATGAACTACAGATCATCAAGATTAACATTCTGACTTAGTTTCATCAAGATAAGGTCATACGTGTGGCCTCTACCATGTTAACTAGCTTTTCCTTTGATTTGACCTGGTGACCTAGTTTTTGACCCTACATCACCCAGATTCAAACTGGACCTTGAGATAATCAAGATTAACATTCTGACCAGATTTCATGAAGATACAGTCATAAATGTGGCCTCTACAGTGTTAACAAGCTTTTCCTTTGATTTGACCTGGTGACCTAGTTTTTGACCCCATATGACCCAATATCAAACTCGTCCAAGATTTTATTGAGGTAACATTCTGACCAAGTTTCATTAAAATTTGGCCAAAATTGTGACCTCAAGTGTTAACAAGCTTTTCCTTTGATTTGACCTGGTGACCTAGTTTTTGAACTCAGATGAACCAATATCAAATTCGTCCAAGACTTTATTGAGGGTAACATTCTGACCAAGTTTCATTAAGATTGGGCCAAAATTGTGACCTCTAGAGTGTTAACAAGCTTTTTCTTTGATTTGACCTGGTGACCTAGTTTTTGACCCCATATGACCCAATATCGAACTCATCCAAGATTTAATTGAGAGTAACATTGTGACCAAGTTTCATTAAGATTGGGCCAAAATTGTGACCTCTAGAGTGTTAACAGCCAAATTGTTGACGACGACGGAGGGACGGACGACGACGGATGACGGACACAGGGCGATCACAAAAGCTCACCTTTGAGCACTTTGTGCTCAGGTGAGCTAAAAACGAATGCACTACGCGCGTTTTTTGTATACGTGTGGATAAACAAAAGTAACGGCGATGTAAATTATATATTACGATAGGTCGCACGTGCTCGTGGAATGTAAAATTACCGGCATGACGTTTTTATATCTTTATGATTCGCGAGTAAATTCCAGTCACGGAATATCAACAGTAGAATTCAGCCAGCAGAAATGCACTAAAATAACGACCAGAAAAGGTCTTTGGTTCTTATAAGTATTTGATATTTTAATCGATACAACACATACAATGTATAATAACGGTAATTGATTTACATCTTGAATCGGTACACACCCATAGTGTGCAACATACTTTTTTGACCAATCAGAGCGAGTTATTTTTCAAAAAATGTGGTTTCTTATTCCTTAAGACCAATGTGACTGCAGCAATAATTTTCGAAGAACAGCTCTACACACTGAAGAGTGCCGACAGAATGCGCATGCGTATCAATGACTGCCCCTTCATCGTATTTTAAAGGAAGCGGACACATTTTTGTTAGTCAAAGGTAGGCGGAGAATCCGACATGACTGACTCTGCAATTCTGATTGGTCAAACGTAAATTTCACACTATGTCAGATAGAGTCCATGAAGAGAATTCTTCGAGAAAAAGAAACCTCAGTCGGTCACTCCACTATGCTCCGTTTCCCTTCCTATCGGTTTCTTTTTCAGGAAGAATTCACTTCAAAAACTCTATCTATAACATAGTCCCAACACTTCGGGATGAAAAATACGCCGAGAAAATAGTCCAAAAAATTAGGGACAAGAAAAACTAGAAAATGCTTTTGTAAAAAAGCGCATGTCTCCCCCAATGCAAAGTCCTATAGGCAAGAAGTCAATAGGGGTCAGGAGCAAAAATCAAAGAGACACTGATGGTTGGCTGCAATAGGGATCATCTACTTGGCATGTCCAGTCATCCCGCTAAATTTCAACACTCTTGGCCTAGTGGTTCTCAAGTCACTGTTCAGGCTCCTGTGACCTTGACCTTTGATCAAGTGACCTCAAAATAAATAGGGGTCATCTACTCTGCATGTCCAATCATCCTATTAAGTTTCAACATTGTAGGTCAAGTGGTTCTCAAGTTATTTCCAAAAAATGATTTTACATGAACAGGCCACTGTGACCTTGACCTTTAACAGACTGACCCCAAAACCAATAGGGGTCATCTACTCTGCATGTTCAATCATCCTATGAAGTTTCAACATTCTGGGTCAAGTGGTTCTCAAGTTATTGATCAGAACTGGTTATCAATGTTCAGGCCCCTGTGACCTTGACCTTTAACGGAGTGGCACCAAAAACAATAGGGGTCATTTACTCTGCATGAACAATCATCCTATGAAGTTTCAACATTCTGGGTTGAGAGGTTCTCAAGTTATTGATTGGAAATGGTTTTCCATGTTCAGGCCCCTGTGGCCTTGACCTTTAACAGAGTGACCCCAAAATCGTTAGGGGTCATCTACTCTGCATGACCAATCATCCTATGAAGTTTCATCATTCTAGGTCAAGTGGTTCTCAAGTTACTGACCGGAAATGGTTTTCAATGTTCGGGCCCCTGTGACCTTGACCTTTCACAGAGTGACCCCAAAATCATTAGGGGTCATCTACTCTGCATGACCAATCATCCTATTAAGTTTCAACATTCTGGGTCAAGTGGTTCTCAAGTTATTGACCGGAAATGGTTTTCAATGTTCAGGCCCCTGTGACCTTGACCTTTAATGGAGTGACCCCAAAATAGATAGGGGTCATCTACTTTGCATGTACAATCATCCTATGAAGTTTCAACATTCTTGGTCAAGTGGTTCTCTAGTTATTGATCGCAAATTGTTTTCCATGTTCAGGCCCCTGTGACCTTGACCTTTGATGGAGTGACCCCAAAATCAATAGGGGTCAATTACTCTTTATGACCAATCATCCTATGAAGTTTCAACATTCTGGGTCAAGTGGTTCTCTAGTTATTGATTGGAAATGGTTTTCAATGTTCAGGCCCCTGTGACCTTGAACTTTGACGGAGTGACCCCAAAATCAATAGGGGTCATCTACTCTTCATGACCAATCATCCTATGAAGTTTCAACATTTGGGGTCAAGTGGTTCTCTAGTTATTGATCGGAAATGGTTTTCAATGTTCAGGCCCCTGTGACCTTGACCTTTGACGGAGTGACCCCAAAATCAATAGGGGTCATCTACTCTTCATGACCAATCATCCTATGAAGTTTCAACATTCTGGGTCAAGTGGTTCTCTAGTTATTGATCGGAAATGGTTTTCAATGTTCAGGCCCCTGTGACCTTGACCTTTGACGGAGTGACCCCAAAATCAATAGGGGTCATCTACTCTTCATGATCAATCATCCTATGAAGTTTCAACATTCTGGGTCAAGTGGTTCTCTAGTTATTGATCGGAAATGGTTTTCAATGTTCAGGCCCCTGTGACCTTGACCTTTGACGGAGTGACCCCAAAAACAATAGGGGGCGTCTACTCCAGCAGCCCTACAACCCTATGAAATTTGAAGGTTCTAGGTCAAATGGTTCTCCAGTTATTGCTCGGAAATGAAGTGTGACGTACGGACGGACGGACGGACAGGGCAAAAACAATATGTCTCCTGGGGGAGACATAATTATCATTATCTTTACAGATTTTAGGGGTGTCCCAAGATAAAGGGTGTCCCAAGACTTAGGGAAAATACGGTACTGCATTTTGCAGTCGCTGATCCTGTGTCTCCTCCGTTACTCACCAGCACGGTCATGAATCACCTTATATTGGTCTTCCAAGAAATATAATTCATCATTTATGATAAAATATGTTACAGGAATGTGTCAGTGATATCGTGGAAGTGGTAATTTAGTGTTTTTGCCAAATAACGTACTGAAATAATGCTTTTTCTGAGTCGTGGCATTGTTTACCTGCTATTTTCGCATGGTTTTCCAAAGTAATTGAGAACAGTGCTTAGATTTGCTGGAAAATGAATAGCAACGAGTGTTTCATAATATTTGGAGCACATCTTGCGCTATATGCCGTCCTTGACAACAAATTCTAAATAACAGAAAAATATAATTTTCTTACCCAAAATCACCAAAACTGCTCCATTTGATTGGAAATCATGCATTACTGATCCGGTTTTTCAAAGTAACTATTGGATACAATGTTACTGTTTTATTAATACACAAACTAAAACTTTAACTGAACAGCTTAATTTTTACTTTGTATTCAATGACAAATGAAGGCACTTTCTAAATTTTGAACAAGAGCTCCGCCAAGCGGGGCAATATACGCCCGAAGGATTACATCATAGGATGGGAGCAAAATTTAAAGAACTTGACTGTTGAAGCCCAAAGGAGTGGAACAACAAAAGGAAAACTTACGAGGGGCTATCAAAAAATACGTAGACACATGTAACTGACTACTGAAATGTGGCGTTGTCTATAATTGATTTGTTAATTTGTGTTTATTCATGTATAATTTACCTAATATGAAAAACAAATAATATATTATAACGTTATAAAAATGTGTTTCTTGTGTTTAAACGACCATATGTACGCTCCTATGGCGCAAGCCGAAATAATAACCAAATAAGAAAAATACTCCAACTTGTTTATGCATATTGTCCTGGTGATTAAAGTCAAATTGCGCCAAAACATCACGTTTACGTTGTCTGACGTCATTATAATAAGTGTGCAAAATTATGACGTCATAATGTAACACGTTATTGAAATATTCAATGTTTTGTAGTACAGGTGTGAAATCGTAAAACGAAAAAAATGACAACGCCGAAATTGACGGAGCAGCGCGCTGCTATTAAATTCTGTGTTAAACTGAATAAAACGCCCTCGTAAACCATGAATATGTTGTCAGATGCCAATTTGAAACCGCCGGTATGTAGGGCACTTGTGTATAAGTGGCACAAACGTTTTCGAGAAGGAAGGGAATCACTCGAGGACGATTCCGGAAGAGGAAGGCCAAAACTTGTGTCTTCTGCAATGATTCAACGAGTGAACGACGTCGTGGATGAAGACAGGCGAATCACTATAGGGGAAATATGCGATAGAATTCATGTGAGTTACGGAACTATACAAACAATATTAACTGAGAAACTCTTTATGCACCGTATATGTGCCCGTTGGATACCTCGTTTACTATCTGCTGATGACAAAAGCCGTCGTGTTGTGGCATCCAGGGAATTTCTGCGCCGTTACAACAACCAAGGCGATGCGTTCTTGAAAAGAATCATCACGACAGACGAAACCTGGCTGTTCTTTTATGACCCGGAAAGTAAACAACAATCGTCCCAGTGGAAGAGATCATCATCACCACCTCCATTAAAAGCAAAAGTTGTGAAATCGGCCAAAAAGAATATGTTTATATTCTTCATGGACATGGAAGGAATGATCCTAAGTCATGCAGTACCACAAGGACAGACGGTCACAGCAGCATACTATTCAAAGGTTTGTTATGATATTCTATATAACAATGTAAAATGAAAATTTGTATTTTTGAAACTACTATTATTATAATAATCTAAAGTAATTCAGTATCTGAATAACATACATGAAGTATTTAATTTGAACAAAATGCGTAAGCACGTGATTTGAAGATAAGACATCTCTCAATTTTCAGGTCATCAGACGAGACTTGATGCATGCGTTACGAAAGAAACGACCACACATTGCAGCTGAACATATTATATTTCATCAGGACAATGCACCAGCCCATCGTGCCGAATCAACCACCCTTGAAATGGATATTCTGGGGTTTGAATGGCTGATTCATCCTCCATATAGTCCGGACCTCGCACCCATTGATTTCAGTGTTTTTCTGCCTTAAAGTCCGAATTGCGCGGTCACAAATTTGACAATCTTGATCAGTTGCGATACACCACGAGAACTATACTTTCCCAGAAGTCATGTGATTGGTACAGAGGTATCTATAACACTTGGGTCCGGAGACACACGAAGTGTATAGAGAAAAACGGCGAGTACTTTGAAAAAGTTTAAATGACTGACGTCGTTTTACTTGCACCGTGTGCGCCGTGCTGTAAGCAATGACTAATTTTATAATACCATGAAAATGTAACTATTGATTTGTTTACTGTAAAATTTTCAACATTTATTGGGTGAAAATTAAATATTTATGCTGTGTATATTTCGATTATCTATTACAAACCATTTGCTTAATATACCGAATGTCTACGTATTTTTTGATAGCCCCTCGTATAAAAAACAAATCTAAGTCCACAAAAAAAATATTCAAAGTCCACAAAAAAAATCCTTATCAGGTACAGGTATGTAAAAATACACCTAAAAATTAGAGGTACGTCCATCCATGTTGTACCACAGAAAAGTAGTCTCGGTTTTTCCCTAGGGCCAATAATAAAGAAGTTTCAAAATAAGCTATTTATAGTAACATAAAAGGGAAGTAATTAAAAAAAAAATTATTGTAAGTGAACAAACAAGAGCGCCGCCAAGCGGGGCAATATACGCCCGAAGGCTTACATCATAGGATGGGAGCAAAATTTTAAGAACTTGACTGTTGTAGCCCCAAAGGACTGGAACAACAAAAGGAAAACTTCAAAAAACAAATCTAAGTCCACAAAAAAAATATTCAAAGTCTACAAAAAAATCCTTATCAGGTACAGGTATGTAAAAATACACCTTAAAATTAGAGGTACCATCCATGTTGTACCACAGAAAAGTGGTCTCGGTTTTTCCCTAAGGCCAATAATAAAAAAGTTTCAAAATAAGCTATTTATAGTAATATAAAAGGGAAGTAATTCAAAAAAAAAACTAGAAAATGCTTTTGTAAAAATGCGCATGTCTCCCCCAATGCAAAGTCCTATAGGCAAGAAGTCAATAGGGGTCGGGAGCGAAAGTCAAAGAGACACTGATGGTTGGCTGCAATAGGGATCATCTACTTGGCATGTCCAGTCATCCCGCTAAATTTCAACACTCCTGGCCTAGTGGTTCTCAAGTTACTGTTCAGGCTCCTGTGACCTTGACCTTTGATCAAGTGACCTCAAAATAAATAGGGGTCATCTACTTTGCATGTCCAATCATCCTATTAAGTTTCAACATTGTAGGTCAAGTGGTTCTCAAGTTATTTCCAAACAAGAGATCACAGAGTGATCTTGGCGCCCACCAATGTGCCATTTTTCAGTGTTCCAAATTTCAAGACTTACTGACTAGCTCAAGGTCAAATTTCATTTCCGTACACAACACTGTGCATGTGGTCCAAATTCGAAAGCTGTAGCTTGAGAAATGTGAAAGTAGGTCACTAGATCAATTTCAAGGACGAAATGTGAAAGTAGGTCACTAGGTCAAAATCAAGGTCAAATTACACTTCAGAACACAAATTTATGCATGTGGTCCAAATTCAAAGCCTGTACCTTCAAAAATGTGAAAGTAGGTCACTAGGTCATTGTCAAGGTCAAAGTTTGTTTCAGTACACAATCCTATGCATGTGGTCTAAATTTGAAGCCTGTAGCTACAGAAATGTGAAAGTAGGTCACTAGGTCAATCTTAAGGTCAAAGTTCATATCGGTACACAAAACTATGCAAGTGGTCCAAATTTGAAGGCTGTAGCTCAAGAAATGTGAAAGTAGGTCACTAGGTCAAAATCAAGGTCAAATTTTATTTCGGAACACAGAACTATGCATGTGTTCCAAATTTGAAGCCTGTACCTTCAAAAATGTGAAAGTAGGTCACTAGGTCAACGTAAAGGTCAAAGTTTGTTTCGGTACACAAAACTATGCATGTGGTCCAAATTTGAAGGCTGTAGCTTGAGAAATGTGAAAGTAGGTCACTAGGTCAAAATCAAGGTCAAATTCCATTTCAGAACACGAAACTATGCATGTGGTCCAAATTTGAAGCCTGTACCTTCAAAAATGTGAAAGTAGGTCACTCGGTCAATGTCAAGGTCAAAGTTTGTTTCAGTGCACAAAACTATGCATGTGGTCCAAATTTGAAGGCTGTAGCTACAGAAATGTGAAAGTAGGTCACTAGGTCAAAATCAAGGTCAACTCATGTCAAGGTTCATCTTGCCACTCAAAACCATACATGTGGTCCAAATTTGAATGTTGTAGGTTATTGACAAGATTTTAAAATCTTTTCCCTATATAAGTCTATATGAACCATGTGACCCCCCAGGGCGGGGCCATATTTGACCCTAGGGGGATAATTTGAACAAACTTGGTAGAGAACCACTAGATGATGCTACATTACAAATGCCAAAGCCCTAGGCTTTGTGGTTTGGACAAGAAGATTTTCAAAGTTTTTCCCTATATAAGTCTATGTAAACAATGTGACCCCCGGGGCGGGGCCATATTTGACCCTAGTGGGATAATTTGAACAATCTTAGTAGAAGACCACTAGATGATGTCATATACAAAATATCAAAGCCCTAGGCCCTGTGGTTTTGAACAAGAGGTTTTTCAAAGTTTTTCCCTATATAAACCATGTGACCCCCGGGGCGGGGCCATATTAGACCCCAAGGAAATAATTTGAACCATCTTGGTAGAGGACAACTAGATGATGCTTCATACCAAATATCACAGCCCTAGGCTCTGTGGTTTTGGACAAGAAGATTTTCAAAGTTTTTCCCTATATAAATCTATGTAAATTATAGAAATAAACAAAGGGCCATAACTCACTAAAAAATTGTTGAACCAGTCTGATTTTCAGGGGAACACAACTAGGGTACCAGTACATCATTCTGACAAAGTTTGGTCAAAATCCCCCTGGTAGTTTCTGAGGAGATGCGATAACGAGAAATTGTTAACGGACGGAAGGACGGACGGACTGACGGACGGAAGGACAACGGACCACGGACGCAGAGTGATTTGAATAGCCCACCATCTGATGATGGTGGGCTAAAAATGATTTTACATGAACAGGCCACTGTGACCTTGACCTTTAATAGACTGACCCCAAAATCAATAGGGGTCATCTACTCTGCATGTTTAATTATCCTATGAAGTTTCAACATTCTGGGTCAAGTGGTTCTCAAGTTATTGATCGGAACTGGTTATCAATGTTCAGGCCCCTGTGACCTTGACCTTTAACGGAGTGACCCCAAAAACAATAGGGGTCATTTACTCTGCATGAACAATCATCCTATGAAGTTTCAACATTCTGGGTCGAAAGTTTCTTAAGTTATTGATTGGAAATGGTTTTCCATGTTCAGGCCCCTGTGGCCTTGACCTTTAACAGAGTGACCCTAAAGTTGTTAGGGGTCATCTACTCTGCATGACCAATCATCCTATGAAGTTTCATCATTCTGGGTCAAGTGGTTCTCAAGTTACTGACCGGAAATGGTTTTCAATGTTCAGGCCCCTGTGACCTTGACCTTTCACAGAGTGACCCCAAAATCATTAGGGGTCATCTACTCTGCATGACCAATCATCCTATCAAGTTTCAACATTCTGGGTCAAGTGGTTCTCAAGTTACTGACCAGAAATGGTTTTCAATGTTCAGGCCCCTGTGACCTTGACCTTTAATGGAGTGACCCCAAAATCGATAGGGGTCATCTACTTTGCATGTACAATCATCCTATGAAGTTTCAACATTCTGGGTCAAGTCGTTCTCTAGTTATTGATCGGAAATGGTTTTCCATGTGTAGGCCTCTGTGACCTTGACCTTTGATGGAGTGACCCCAAAATCAACAGGGGTCATCTACTTTTCATGACCAATCATCCTATGAAGTTTCAACATTCTGGGTCAAGTGGTTCTCTAGTTATTGATCGGAAATGGTTTTCAATGTTCAGGTCCCTGTGACCTTGACCTTTGACGGAGTGACCCCAAAAACAATAGGGGTCGTCTACTCCAGCAGCCCTACAACCCTATAAAGTTTGAAGGTTCTAGGTCAAATGGTTCTCCAGTTATTGCTCGGAAATGAAGTGTGACGTACGGACGGACTGACAGACGGAAGGACAGGGCGAAAACAATATGTCTCCTGCATCTACTCTTCATGACCAATCATCCTATGAAGTTTCAACATTCTGGGTCAAGTGGTTCTCTAGTTATTGATCGGAAATGGTTTTCAATGTTTAGGCCCCTGTGACCTTGACCTTTGACGGAGTGACCCCAAAATCTATACGTGTCATCTACTCTTAATGACCAATCATCCTATGAAGTTTCAATATTCTGGGTCAAGTGGTTCTCTAGTTATTGATCGGAAATGGTTTTCAATGTTCAGGTCCCTGTGACCTTGACCTTTGACGGAGTGACCCCCAAAACAATAGGTGTCGTCTACTCCAGCAGCCCTACAACCCTATGAAGTTTGAAGGTTCTAGGTCAAATGGTTCTCCAGTTATTGCTCAGAAATGAAGTGTGACGTACGGATGGACGGACGGACGGAAGGACGGACGGACGGACAGGGCAAAAACAATATGTCTCCTGGGGGAGACATAATTATTGTAATACAAAAAAGAGATCTGCCAAATAAAAACAAGAGCACTGCAATGCAGAGCAATATACACAAAGCAGTCATATACGACCTTTGACCCTTAAGTGTGACCTTGACCTTGAAGCAAGTCATCCGGAGCATGCGCTCTGCACATCGTTACAATGTGGTGAACATTTCTGCCAAGTTTCTTTGAATTCCTTCCAGCAGTTCAAGAGTTACAGAGCGGACACGAAACAAACTGATATGACTTTTGACCCCTAAGTGTGACCTTGACCTTGAAGCAAGTCATCCGGAACATGCGCTCTGCAAGTCGTCTTGATGTGGTGAACATTTGTGTCAAGTTTCTTTGAAATCCTTCAAGGGGTTCAAGAGTTACAGAGCGGACACGAAACAAACTGATATGACCTTTGACTCCTAAGTGTGACCTTGACCTTGAAGCGAGACATCCAAAACATGCGCTGTGCACGTCGTCTTGGTGTGGTGAACATTTGTGTCAAGTTTCTTTGAAATCCTTCAAGGGGTTCAAGAGTTACAGAGCGGACACGAAACAAACTGATATGACCTTTGACTCCTAAGTGTGACCTTGACCTTGAAGCGAGACATCTAAAACATGCGCTCTGCACATCGTCTCAGTGTGGTGAACATTTGTGTCAAGTTTCCTTGAAATTCTTCAAGGGGTTCAAGAGTTACAGAGCGGACACGAAATTGCTAACGGACAGACGGACACCAGCGTCATAACATAATACGTCCCTTCGGGCGTATAAAAACGTGGCCTCTGCAGTGTTCACATTTTCTATCATTTGATCTAGTGACCTGGTTTTTGACAATGGACACCGCACAATGAAGGACATAGGATGATCACCTTGGGCACTTTGTTCTAAATTTTGCAGGCATGCTTTGCTTGACAGGTGGGACACTGATTTAAATGGCCCCTTGATATTTTAAAGCTATTTACTTATGTTTTCAAAAGTGAAAGGAGCTTTATTTTAATAAGATGCAAAACTTTTCCATTTTATCCAATTAGAAATTGCTGTTTGATCCACCTAGTCCATTTGGGTTTTTCTTGAATTTCTGCTTTCTGATACAATCAAGATATAAGTTATACACCATTCTAAACACCTCAAAGGAATCTTTTCCAGTCTTATAGCTATCTTGAAATATGCCGATTTTATGGCCAAAAATGTCTTTTTCCCTGAGTAAAAATTTGACCAAAATTGCTTTTCGAAATCGTCTATTCTTTTTTTTTAACAGAAAGGCTGCTTTTACACTAAGATATCCTGAAAATTAATATCCATCCACTGACAAATCAAGCCAAAAGTTTAATCTTAGAAAATCTTTGGTATTCAAATGACTAAATTTTAAGATGGGAAATACCCTATTACTCTTTTTTTTGATGACTGATTAAGAATTAATCAAATTCAAAAGTTCCTATTAACATCCATGCAGATCGTTAGAATGATGTAGAATACAAATGTTATTGTCCTATTTTAAAAGAGGAATAATGAAGAAACCTTGTTATGGTGGTTAAAAGAGTAACTTAAGTCTGAAAGCAATCAAAGTGATATTACAACATAGTATAAAACCCTTCCAGAAACTTACTTTCTTGTAAATTTGGCACTAGTTTGTAGACAATATCTTGCATTGTACGGTCATGGCTGAAACAAAATACAATTTATACATTAACAAAGAATCTGTATATATTCTTATATGTATCTTTGTAAGATGCTATATTTGTACCCTACTCTTGAAGTCACACCTGTTTATTACTGACCTTGACTTTATTAAAGAAAAGTGTGCGACCATAATGTTTTATAAGTATTGCAGAGTTCTAGCCAGAAATTTTGAATGCATGCAAGAATTGTTTTTGAGATGCTGGAGGGAGTATGTTGTCCTCCCCTAGATTTTATCCTTATATTAGTTGCATTCTGCTGTATTTTAGCGCAAAAAAGGATGTCATTATTTGTAGCCCCACACCAGATATTCTTCTATTGTTAAACAGGAAAAGTAAAAGCCGTAAAGGCATTTATATGTAGCACATAAAAGGCAGTTCTTTGCAACAAATAAAGGGAAGTTCTGCGTTACACATGAAAGGCAGTTCTTTGTAGCATTTGAAGGGCAGTTCTTTGTAACACATGAATAGGTTCTTTGTAACACATGAAAGGCAGTTCTTTGTAACACATGCCAGGCAGTTCTTTGTAACATATGACAGGCAGTTCTTTGTAACACATGACAGACAGTTCTTTGCAACACATGACAGACAGTTCTTTGTAACACATGACAGACATTTCTTTGTAACACATGAAAGGAAGTTCTTTGTAGCATTAAAAAGGCAGTTCTTTGTAGCATTTGAAGAGGTTCTTTGTAACACATGAAAGGCAGTTCTTTGTAACACATGAA
The DNA here is from genome assembly GCF_021730395.1 of Mercenaria mercenaria. Lineage (NCBI taxonomy): Eukaryota > Metazoa > Mollusca > Bivalvia > Venerida > Veneridae > Mercenaria > Mercenaria mercenaria. The sequence continues at coordinate 42,169,167 of NC_069369.1, read as the reverse complement.
GGGCAGTTCTTTGTAACGCATGAGGGGCAGTTCTTTGTAGCATATGAAAGACAGTTCTTTGTAACACATGACAGGCAGTTCTTTGTAACACATGACAGGCAGTTCTTTGTAACATATGAAAGACAGTTCTTTGTAACACATGAAAGGCAGTTCTTTGTAGCATTTGAAGGGCAGTTCTTTGTAACACATGAAGAGGTTCTTTGTAACAGATGACAGGCAGTTCTTTGTAACACATGAAAGGCAGTTCTTTGGAGCATTTAAAGGGCAGTTCTTTGTAACACATGAAAGGCAGTTCTTTGTAACACATGAAGGGCAGTTCTTTGTAACATATGAAAGTCAGTTATTTGTAACACATGACAGGCAGTTCTTTGTAACACATGAAATGTAGTTTTTTGTAGCATTTGAAGGGCAGTTCTTTGTAACACATGAAGAGGTTCTTTGTAACACATGAAAGGCAGTTCTTTGTAACGCATGAAGGGCAGTTCTTTGTAACATATGAAAGACAGTTCTTTGTAACACATGACAGGCAGTTCTTTGTAACACATGAAAGGCAGTTCTCTGTTACACATGAAAGGCAATTCTTTGTAACACATGAAGGGCAGCTCTTTGTAACATGTGAAGAGCAGTTCTTTGTAACATATGAAAGGCAGTTCTTTATACCATATGAAGGGCAGTTTTTTATAACCTATGAAAGGCAGTTGTTTGTAACACATCAGATCAGGTCTTTGTAACATGTGAAAGGCAATTCTTTGCAACACATGAAGGGCAGTTCTTTTTAACACACAAATGGCAGTTCTTTGTAACACTCTGTTCCACATGAAAGGCAATTCTTTGTAACACATGAAAGGCAGTTCTTTGTAACATGTGATGGGCAGTTCTTTGTAACACATGAAAGGCAGTTGTTTGTACCACATGAAGGGCGTTTTTTTTATAATATATGAAAGGCAGTTGTTTGTAACACATTAAGGGCAGATCTTTGTAACACATGAAAGGCAGTTCTTTGTAACACATGAAAGGCAGTTCTTTTTAACACACAAAGGGCAGTTTTTTGTAACATATGAAAGGCAGTTGTTTGTAACATATGAAAGGCAGTTCTTTGTAACACATGAAATAACATACTTTGTTACACATGAAGGCTGTTCTTTGTTACACTTGAAAGGCAGTTCTTTGTAACACATGAAAGACAGTTCTTTGTAATTAATTACAAGTGTTATATTCACCAGTCCTAGTTTCACTTTTTATACAGAACATTGAAGTGTTACCTAGGAATATTTATTTTCAAAAATTGTTTCAAACCAGAGCTTCTGTTTCAAGATTTGACAAATATTTGCAATCTCACTGAAATCTTCATTGTGTTTGTACTGGCAACTCTTTCTATGACTGATTGAAATTGTTAGACAAGAGGGCCAAAATGGCCCTAGGTCGCTCACCTGAGTAACAAACCATAACAGAGTAAACATGTTTTACCTAGTGATTTCCTGAAGACAAATATTCTGACCAATTTTCATTAAGATTGGACCAAAAATGTGGCCTCTTGAGTGTAAACAAGCATTTTAGTTGATCTGACCTAGTGACCTAGCTTTTTACCCCACATGTCCCAGATTCGAACTTGTCCAAGATTTCATGAAAACAAATATTCTGACTAAGTTTCGGGAAGACTGGAGCAAAAAAGTGGCCTCTAGAGTGTACACAATCTTTTCCTTTGATATCACCTAGTGACCTAGTTTTTGACTCCACCTGACCTAGATTTGAAATCACCCAAGACTTCATGATAAACATTCTGACCAAGTTTTATGAAGATAGAATCAAAAATGTGCCCCCTAGTGTGTAAACAAGCTTATTTTTTTATTTGACCTGGTGACCTAGTTTTTGACCCCATGTGACCCAGATAAAAACCTGTCAGTGATTTCATGCAGACAAACATTCTGACCAAGTTTCATGCACATCAGGACGGACGATGATGGGCGATCACAAAAGCTCACCCTGTCACTATGTGACAGGTGAGGTAACAAGAGCTGTCTGATGACAGCGCGCTCGACTATTCGAAGAATTGATTGAAGAATGGTGTCAAAATATTTCCACGGATATTCAGACAAAAGAAATAAATAGATTAGACAAACAATGTTCCTGTATTACTTTGATTTCGATAAGTCTTGCACTAAATGGCAATATATGAGCCAATTTCAAAGTCCAAAATGGGCCATAATTCAGTCAAAATAGTTATGTACTCTTGCCTACAGATGGAAATCATAATGATAAACAAGTGTTCAAAGTTTAAAAGCCATATGTCAAATAGTTTTGACAAAACATGGACTTGTATGGAAACAGAACCAATTTCAAAGTCCAAAATGGGCCATAATTCAGCCAAAATAGATGACAGAGTTATGTTCTCTTTCCTACAGATAGAGACTATTATGCTAAACAAGTGATAAAAGTTTCAAAGCCATATGTCAAACACTTTACAAAAAATATGAACTGGTACGAAAAACTTAACCAAGATTTCTCAGTCAAAAAGGGCCATAATTCAGCCAAAATCCATGATGGAGTTATGTACTCTTGCCTATAACTGGACATGGTGATGGTAAACAGATGTTGAAAGTTTCAAAGCTTTATCTCAAAAGACTTTGTCAAAATATGAACTGGTACGAAATATTAACACAGATTTCTAAGTCAAAAAGGGCCATAATTCAGCCAAAATCCTTGATGGAGTTATGTACTCTTGCCTATAACTGGACATGGTGATGGTAACCAAGTGTTGAAAGTTTCAAAGCTTTATCTCAAAAGACTTTGTCAAAATATGAACTGAAGATCAATTGAAAAATACAGTCTCTATCGCATACACAAGGTTTTTATTATTTGGCCTAGTGACCTAGTTTTTAACCACAGATGACCCATATTCTAACTTGACCTAGATTTCATTAAGGCAATCATTCTGACTAAATCTTATGTATATCCAGTGTAACATGCAGCCCCTATTGCGTACACAAGGTTTTTCTTTAATTTGACCGAGTGACCTAGTTTTTGACCTTGATGACCCATATTCAAATTCGACCTAGATTTCATCCAGACAAACATTCTGATCAAATTTCATGAAGATCCAGTGTAAAATGCAGCCCCTATTGCATACACAAGGTTTTTCTTTGATTTGACCTTGTGTCCTAGTTTTTGATCCCAAATGACCCATATTCGTAACTGGCCTAGATTTCATCAAGGCAATCATTCTGACCAAATTTCATGAAGATCAATTGAAAACTACAGCCTCTATTGCATACACAAGGTTTTTCTTTGATTTGACCTAGTTTTTGACCCCAGATGACCCATTTTCAAACTCAGCCTAGATTTCATCAAGGTAATCATTCAGACAAAATTTCATGAAGATCAGTTGAAAAATACAGCCTCTATCGCATACTGTACAAGGTTTTTCTTTGATTTGACCTAGTGACCTAGTTTTTGACCTTGATGACCCATATTCAAATTCGACCTAGATTTCATCCAGACAATCATTCTGACAAAAATTTCATGAAGATCAGTTGAAAAATACAGCCTCTATCGCATACACAAGGTTTTTCTTTGATTTGACCTAGTGACCTAGTTTTTGACCCCAGATGACCCATTTTCGAACTCGGCCTAGATTTCATCTAAGTAATCATTCTGACCAAAATTCATGAAGATCAATTGAAAAATACAGCCTCTATGGCATACACAAGGTTTTTCTTTGATTTGACCTAGTGACCTAGTTTTTGACCCCAGATGACCCATTTTCGAACTCAGCCTAGATTTCATCAAGTTAATCATTCTGACCAAACTTCATGAAGATCAGCTGAAAAATACAGCCTCTATGGCATACACAAGCTAAATGTTGACGGACGACAGACAGATGACAGACAGACAACAGACAGACGCCGGACATCGAGCGATCAGAAAAACTCACCACAGCATGGCTAAAACCCCCCAAAAAACAAGAGGGCCATAATGGCCCTATAGCACTCTCCTGTTATCATTGCACTTAAGGACAAGAAGGTCCTCAGAAAAAATATCTAAGTCTAAAGGACAGGAACAACAAAGGGAAGAAGTTTGAACCCCAACCTTTGCTATAAAAGAAGTGGGAGGAGCCAAATTTCAAATGGTGGCTGTTTTTGCAACAATTTTCATCAGAGAGAGATTTTTCAGGAATTTACCAGTGTATTTTTTTTTTTTTAAATATGCAGTTGTGGGGACATGTTTTCTGCTCCTTCCACAAATAACCCATTGAATAAATTAGATACAGCAGTTACAAAATTGAAATATCAAGGTATTTTTTGAAAATTTGAATCTGAAACGACTTTTGACCCAAGTCATGTGATGTAAACAACCACAAGGTGTATATAACCCACTTGTGTGTATGGACAGTGTTTAATGTAAAAGATATATAGTTCACATTATAACAAATGTGTTTACTTTAGAATTATGGTTAGTTTTGAAGGCATGCAGTTCTGCATGCTTTTTAATTATGCTTTTTTGATTTAGATATTATGATAATTGAGTTAATAATTCCACTAACCTGAGTCCTAGGTCCATCACAGTTATAATTCCAAATGATATGTTATCCATTTGTAATAATTCTTAGGTGAATATTTCTTTTTATGATACATATAAGTCACTGTTTGTAACTTTTTAGTATATACATCATTACATAATACAGAATTTTAGTTTCTTTTGTCATTTTATTTTTAAAATATAGATGGATTTTGGGTATCTAGTTCCATTTATGGCACATGTATGGCTGACCTGGAAGGTTTGGGTACAAGCCCTGCACTTGATTAATTACACATGCTGGCATAATCTCCCTTAATGTCCTCACATCAGCCTCTGTTCTTGTCCTGCTTAATGCCGTTTGCTTTTTCTGAACATACTGAGGGAAGTACCAAGCCCCTGCATTGGATAGCATATTCCAGTATTTTTGGTACATTTTTTTCCATAACCCACTATTTATTTCATGTGGATTTGCACCATTACCAAGCCAGCACTGTCGTTGTAGAGTAATGCATAGATTCAGGAAACAATGTTGACACGCTTGTCCAATGTCAGTATCCACAAGGTTAGCCTGTCTGTCATCCATATTATCATCACTGTCATCATCATCATCATTGTGCCCACCACCTGTCGTTCCCTCAGTTACTGGACATGGCATTCCCACATTTTCAACAACAAGCAAGTTTTCACTATTTCTATAATCATTAAAATCATTTTCCTCATCATCCTGTGCCCAAACTGATTTGACTAATGAATTCTCAAAATCCCACTCATTAAATTTAAAAAAATGAACCAATGTATCAAACTGTTCCCTTGAAACTTTCAAAGTAATTTCTCGTTTTTCAGCCATTTTGTCTAAAATCTCACACAAAAATTTTGCCGGGAAATTTCACAATGTCAACATATCTGGAACAGATGATTCCATTATTTCTGTGTACAGTTTCTGTTTGCTTGTATATGATATATTTTGTACTAAAATAATGCTATATGTTCAGAACTGTATAATTAATTTACAGAATTGCTATAATGGGGCAAAATAGTTTACTCTTTAATTTTTGAAATAATTAAGTCAACATAACAGAACATCCTGCAACCCCTCAAAATTGTTTCTAGTCTCTATGGAACTTGACCCAAGTTAGTTTATGATCCACTGACCATTACAGTTATCTGTTTCATCAAGATCATGGATTTATTTTATGGCCCAGCATGAAGCATTCTCATCAATTATCTATATATCCACATGTAGATTGCATTTTGTGAAGACTGCACATGTATTTAGGCTAATAAATGTAATTTGCATTCGTGTAAATTGAATAGCACTCTCTCGTGTTCTATAAATAGAACACACAGCAGTTATACTATAATGCAATGCGCGAATTGACCTTACGCCAGTGTTGATTGACAGGTTCCAACTGACCAATCAGATAACAGAACTGATAAGCCTTGTTGTTAGCCGCCATTTTGTCCGTCAAACTTAGTGCCGGACTCGCCAGTCAAAGAATATAAATACCACCGAAAAATCGTCCAAAATGGTAAAAAGGTGACGTTACGACACCTTTACATCAGACACAGGGAAGAGAGTGTAATACTAGAGCGCTTCCCTTTTCCAAATCCACTCTCAGACCTCGAATATTGTCAACGATGTATCAGGCTCTGTGGACGTCCTCCAGAATAGTTGATCTTAAAATTCTTATAAGAGTGTTTAAAAGCAAAGCAATTCGACTTAGCACTCATTGTGTTATAACGTTTTAATTATTTCATTTAAATCAGTGTAAAATTCCATGAAAATTAACTTTCTTATTTAACAAAAGTGCCTAGTACTCTTTATTCAATAGTAAAAATATTCCATCAGTTACCAGAGTAACTGGTATGTACTGATAAAACACAAGTATTTGATGTTCTATATTATTTGACTGGTAACGTGTAAATATTATGCCTTAATGTACCGGAAACATGATTTATGCATTTTTTAAGGTTTACATCAATCTCCCAACAAATAATAAACATGATAAAAAAACTATGATTATTATAAGATTATTTTTAATGAGTCTAATCAACAATTTTCTAGGCGCTCAAAGTTTTGACTTAGCACTCGGTGTGTGCTTTCGTTCTAAATTTCATTTTAATAGACAGCGTAAACTTCGTCTAAAATTCCAGAAAAAATAGCATATTTCGTATAAAGAAGATATGTTCTTAAACAAAAAATTATACATTCATTCTGTATACTTTATAAAGAAATTTGGTAGGCTCAAACATTGTTTTAAGCTGCGATGCGCCGGTATATGTCTTGAAATATGAGTATGGACTATATCATCGCCTTGGACTATATCTTATTTATTTATCATTTACACGTTTTAATTCTAATAAGAGAACTTTCTTTACTTATACTTAAAACACATCATGTCTAAGTATTAGACATTAAATGCTATGTATCTGAATAATGTTGAACAATGATATGAGCATCTTAAATGAGTTCCGGTATTTCGAAATCCGACGTTTCTTAAATGACACAAGTGACAATTTTTACATGTAAATTACCTTATTTAATTCATCTAATTATTTTGAAATAGGATTCAGAATCCACAGTCTGATTTCAACCTTAATTAATAAAAATCAATGTTCTAGTCTGCTTAATATAGTCATACCCTACATGATTTCCGGGAGATCGAAATTTGACGTTTCTATAATGAAAAAGAAACGGACAATTAAAAAAACCCCACAAAATCAGCTATAATGGTTTCAGAGATTTCCGTCTTTTTTACGTGTTTTCCGCTCAGCCCCCTGCCTTGTTTAGTTTTCCTCATACTCGGGTGCAGTTCCCGGCTTTTAACAACAACGTATCGTTGTTTTTTGTAGAATTTATGTTTCGCTACAGAACATCCACTTATTAACGATTGTGTTTTGTCTTTTCACTTTAGAAATACGTGTGAATTTGAGGTAGCGTACGCCGAAATCAACTAGAATGTCTGGCAAAATATTTCTGCCGTCGCCATTTGATTCCTTTGTTTGTCGGGCCTAGCATGAGTTGTTCCCCCTGAAAACTGGTAGGCGTGGCTACAGGCTATCTGGCGTAAGGTCAATTGCGGACAAGGAATATCTCAGTTAACTTCAAAGGGTATTAACAAGAGCTGTCTGATGACAGCGCGCTCGACTATTCGAAGAATTGATTGAAGAATGGGGTCAAAATATTTCCACAGATATTCAGACAAAAGAAATAAATAGATTAGACAAACAATGTTCCTGTATTTCTTTGATTTCGATAAGTCTTGCACTAAATGGCAATGTATGAACCAATTTCAAAGTCCAAAAAAGGGCCATAATTCAGTCAAAATAGTTATGTACTCTTGCCGGAAATCAAATTGATAAACAAGTGTTCAAAGTTTAAAAGCCATATGTCAAATAGTTTTGACAAAACGTGGACTTGTATGAGAACAGAACCAATTTCAAAGTCCAAAACATAATTCAGCCAAAATAGATGACAGAGTTATGTACTCTTTCCCACAGATAGAGACTATTATACTAAACAAGTGATAAAAGTTTCAAAGCCATATGTCAAACACTTTTACAAAAAATATGAACTGGTACGGAAAACTTAAACAAGATTTCTAAGTCAAAAGGGGCCATAATTCAGCCAAAATCCATGATGGAGTTATGTACTTTTGCCTATAACTGGATATGGTGATGGTAAACAGGTGTTGAAAGTTTCAAAACTTTATCTCAAAAGACTTTGTCAAAATATGAACTGGTACGAAATATTAACCCAGATTTCTAAGTGAAAATGGGCCATAATTCAGCCAAAATCCTTGATGGAGTTATGTACTCTTGCCTATAACTGGCCATGGTGATGGTCAACAAGTGTTGAAAGTTTCAAAGCTTTATCTTAAAAGACTTTGTCAAAATATGAACTGGTACGAAAAACTTAACCATGATTTCTAAGTCAAAAGGGGCCATAATTCAGCCAAAATCCTTGATGGAGTTATGTGCTCTTGCCTATAACTGGCCATGGTGGTGGTAAACAAGTGTTGAAAGTTTCAAAGCTTTATCTCAAAAGACTTTGTCAAAATGTGGACTGGTACGAAAAACTTAACCAAGGTGTGACGCCGACACCGACGCAGGGGTCACGCTGTCAATCGCCACTTGAGCCATTTGCGACAAAAAAATTAATGTGGCTCCCAAATTTTCTAATTGGCGAAAATGGCCCGAAGCTATGTCTGTCTGCAAAACTATGAATATTGCCAGTTTTACAAACCAAAAGGTGTGAAAAATCGATAATCTATGTAGACACAACATCCGTTATTGAAAGGGAGGGAGCCAATTTGCAAATTTTTTATTTGATCAGGCAGTTAATTGGCGATAATTAGATTATTGAATAACAAACTGGGTAATTATAATCATCATTTTGTGCACTTGATACGATTTTATGAGCAGTCGGCCGTTAGACAAATTTTCTATGATTGCCGAGGGTTAGTTTGGGCAAAAACAAATAAAAATGCTTTAGACTAGCAGAAATTGTAAGTACTGAATAGCTATGATGATAGAAAAGCAATAAAACATAGGTATTTTATCAAATATTTAATTCTAACTTACGTTTTCCGAATTTGTCACCTGTTTTCGCGACCGTGATTTTCAGATATTTCTGTCATTTCTGACGAGATTTTTTAGTGCAATCTTAATAAAAAGCCAATAAAAAGTCTACATTTAAGAAAAATATGACAACTGTTGCAAAAGGAGCTCTTATTTTGAAGTATTTTTTGAGAATAAAACATGCGAAGGCATCGAACCCCACCCACTTATAGGCAATGTGCAAAACTTTTTTTTAAACATTTTTTTTTTCTTTTTTGACATCTTTACTTTAATTGTGATTTTCAGATTTTTTTTATTAAATGGCAGATGTTTATAAAAATGATAATTTTAGAAATTAACACACAAATTGATTTTCTAAATAGCTTTTTAAAGGGTTACTAAGAAATATGTAATAACTACATTAATTTCTTGAGTAGTATGAGTACTTTGGTACATATAATGTAGTCCTACAAGAACGTCAATGCTATGCGCTTCGCTGTTGTTGGCCTCATAATTTTATCTTCGGAAAAAGCAGTGGCTCAGAGAAAAAAATTCCCAGTGTGACCCCTGCCGACGCCGTGGTGAGTAGGATAGCTCTACTTATTCTTCAAATAGTCGAGCTAAAAATGTAACATGCCACCTGTATTGTCTCACCTGTTAACAGGATGAGTATAAGAAACAATAACTAATTAAAGAAACATAATTATTGGAACGAATGTAGGAAATATACCAATGACGTACTTTTTTAACGTGGCGATTCAAAACAGGGTAAGCAAATAAAGAGCACTGTTAAAAAGTATATGTTGCATGCACATGACCCCATATTCTGCAATAAATACTATTAAAATCATGCATCAGAAGAACAGTTAAACTCTTAATAACTCTTAATGCAAAATGATTTTGATTCCTGACTTTTAAAGAATGTATCAGTGCCTACACGTATTTCATTTTAAAGAAATGATTCACAAAACAAAAGACGCAAACTTGATGATGATCCATACATGCCATATATTTTCCGACGGTCAATAAGGGAGATTTGTCTCAACAGGGCATTTTTTAAGGGAGATTTGGGTAAAAATAAGGGAGACTTTTATTTGCTCATTTTTTACGCGCTAAATAGCCGTTTTCATGAAAAAATCATCAAGTATTCTATATTGAATTGATGAGTGGAGCCAACAGTTGTGTACAGAATGCATGATTATTACTTATAGCACTTAAATTAATCCAAGGAAATTCAGAATACCATGAAAGATTGAACCAGGAACTTTGTTTTTGCTTTATGTGTTGATGCTTCTGCATCTGGGGAGAGTGATCTTTTTGACATGTTTAAGCATACAATACTCAAAAGATTGCGCAGATATCATGTCAAAACAGTCCATTAAGGGTAGTCATTTCTTTTCAGAAATGAAGTTGTTAAAAAACAAGAGCTGTCACTAATGGTGACAAATGCCCCCGCAGCACCTTGACCTTTGACCTGGTGACCCCAAAGTCAGTAGGGGTGGTGTACTCTTAAAGTACTATCAGCATGTAAAGTTTGAAGGCCCTGGGTGAAGTGGTTCGCGAGTAAAGTGCCTTCATGCAAAAAGTTAATGTTGGCCCCTGTGACCTTGACCTTTGACCTGGTGACCCCAAAGTCAGTAGGAGTGGTGTACTCAATAAGTACTATCAGCAAGTGAAGTTTGAAGGTCCTGGGTGCAGTGGTTCGCGAGTAAAGTGCCTTCATGCAAAAAGTTAACGTTGGCCCCTGTGACCTTGACCTTTGACCTGGTGACCCCAAAGTCATTAGGGGTGGTGTACTCAGTAAGAACTATCAGCATGTGAAGTTTGAAGGTCCTGGGTGCAATGGTTCGCATGTAAAGTGCCTTCATGCAAAAAGTTAACGTTGGCCCCTGTGACCTTGACCTTTGACCTGGTGACCCCAATGTCAGTAGGGATGGTATACTCAATAAGTACTATCAGCAAGTGAAGTTTGAAGGTCCTGGGTGCAGTGGTTCGCGAGTAAAGTGCCTTCATGCAAAAAGTTAACGTGACTAACGAACGAACGAACTAACTAACGAACGGACGGACAGTTGAAAACTAATATGCCTCCCTTCGGGGGCATAAAAAAATGAAAGTCCTTCTTTTGCTCGATTGCCCATATTTAGATTAAAACTACATGTATTTAAACTGGGAATTCTTCTCCTGTTAATTATTACAACATGACAGTTATATCACAAAGGAATGGCAGTCAATTCTTCGGGTAGTATGGACTGCAATTTATTTCATAAAATTCACTTATCCGAATTCATGTCTGTCCGAAATTCTGTGTAGTCCAGCATTAACTCGCCAATTTTTGTTAAATTGTAATTGATTTTTTGCATGTTGTGCAAGTATTTAAATTGAGAAGCATAAACTCGGTGTTAGCACTAACCTGTCTCATCCTCTGATGGCTAGATAAATATCGAGGTCATCGAAAACGAAAGTACACTTTGGCAGGTGGCGGTAAAATGACGTAATTTTAAGACTGGTTTACATATTGTTTTGAAAACTACAAATCAGCGACTTTGATGGTATTGAATCAGTCTAAAATCTCCCATGCACATGTTTACAACTGCCTACGGGTAAGATTAAATAGTTAATTGTTTGGAGATGGTGACAGTAGGTGGTAAGATAATTAATGCCTCAGGCCTGTATCCCTCGACAAACAAGCTAGGGATTATAGATAACCATCAAAATTATGTTTGAAGAGTATTTCTGGGCTATTCAATATTGCATTTTAAGCATTTTCTAAAGGTCTACATTGGGTCCGAGATACGATTTTTCGACAGAATTTTTTTTATTATTATTCATATTTTTTATGGGAGGTTTTCATGTCCCGGCGGGAGACCGGGAGATATACTGAAAATACAGGAGAAAAAGGTTCCCGGCGGGAGATATGGCATGTATGGATGATCCCCAATGATGTGGTTGAGATGTCAGCTGTGGTCGGTGTCCGTCAAGCATTTCCTTATTGAAAATACATATTTATGCATGATTTGGTAGAACAAAAATGGTGCTGCATTAGATTAGCAACATGTTTTACCTGATATAGTTGAGAGGATGGCTTTGGTCCATCAATATACCACAACTTGGACATGAGATAACAGACTGGCTAGAAGCCTGAATTACGTGTTTCAGAAAATGGTTTACCTGATATAGTTGAGAGGATGGCTTTGGTATATCAATATACCACAACGTGGACAAGAGATAACAGACTGGCTAGAAGCCTAAATTGGGTGTTTCAGAAAATGGTTTACCTGATGTAGTTGAGAGGATGGCTTTGGTATATCAATATACCACAACGTGGACATGAGATAACAGACTGGCTAGAAGCCTGAATTGGGTGTTTCAGCAAATGGTTTACCTGATATAGATGAGAGGATGGCTTTGGTCCATCAATATACCACAATTTGGACATAACAGACTGGCTAGAAGCCTGTATTATGTATGTCCGAAAATGGTTTACCTGATAATAGTTGAGAGGATGGCTTTGGTATATCAATATACCACAACTTGGACATGAGATAACAAGACTGGCTAGAAGCCTGAAATGGGTGTTTCAGCAAATGGTTTACCTGATATAGTTGAAAGGATGGCTTTGGTATATCAATATACCACAACTTGGACATGAGATAACAGACTGGCTAGAAGCCTGAATCGGGTGTTTCAGAAAATGGTTTACATGATATAGTTGAGAGGATGGCTTTGGTCCATCAATATACCACAACTTGGACATGAGATAACAGACTGGCTAGAAGCCTGAATTACGTGTTTCAGAAAATGGTTTAGCTGATATAGTTGAGAGGATGGCTTTGGTATATCAATATACCACAACGTGGACATGAGATAACAGACTGGCTAGAAGCCTGAATTGGGTGTTTCAGAAAATGGTTTACCTGATATAGTCGAGAGGATGGCTTTTGTATATCAATATACCACAACTTGGACATAACAGACTGGCTAGAAGCCTGAATTATGTGTTTCTGAAAATGGTTTACCTGATATAGTTGAGAGGATGGCTTTGGTGTATCAATATACCACAACGTGGACATGAAATAACAGACTGGCTAAAAGCCTGAATTAGGTGTTTCTGAAAATGGTTTACCTGATATAGTTGAGAGGATGGCTTTGGTGTATCAATATACCACAACGTGGACAGGTGTTGTTCTCCAACAAAAACTTTACTAGACAACTCCGACAAACTGTACAAAACAGAAAAAAGAGTTTCACATATTAACATAGTAAGCCCTGCAGATAACTATTTCTATTACTTACATGAATATCTAATTAAATATTTCAGGCCATATCAAAACTTATGAATAATGATTAATCAGTTAAATGTATGAAACAACCAGTCAATTTTGCGAATAAAAATCAGCAAAAACTGTTGAGTTAAATCTTTGAATGTGAATGCTGTGTCCTCATTAACAGAGCTATCTGTAAAGAAGATACAAAATACACCAATTCCAAATAAGAGCAATAATTTTATATAAAATAATGTTCATTTCATTTCACACCAAATATTTAAAGGTGGTCAATCATATTAAAGCAATGTTTCATTAACTTATTGCTTTTCATGCTCTATCTGAGATTCATTTAAAGAACAAACAGACATATGACTTAGAGTCAGTATTCAAAAAGCTGAGTATTTCTTTTAGTTATACATCACATTTGATAGCTAATGTGATATTTCAACAATCTGAAAGCTAATGTGATATTTCAACACACAAAAGAAATATTTCAAAACTGTGTAGCTTTGTAATTCATTTGTTGTCAATCTATCCTGGTTGGGAAACCAGGATTGCCTAGGCAAAGTGAGATAATAATAATTTTACAACCTTGCATTTTTACTGAATTTTGGTTAAATGTATAATTGTCAATGCAAATCCATAACAAATATAATATACAATAGTTCTTATATTTATATGATTCTCTAGACTAAGTATGTTTATCAAATTAGTACTTATGCTAAAATAGATTCTTTTTGGTTTGGCAACCAGGACAGGTAAAAATCAAATTTTAAAAATACCTCTGGTGAAAATCTAACATGAATTAAGCACAGTGACCATAAATAAGTGTAAATTTTCAGAACAAATCCATTACTTGACCAAAGTCTGATTAACCATTTTTAAGTATAAAGCTTTATAACAAGAGGGCCCTGAAGGCCCAGTACTGCTTACCTGACCTAATTCTTACCACAGATAGCCTGGTTCCTAATTTGGCCTAGATTTCGTATAGACGAACATTTTGATGTTTTATGTAAATCAGGTAGATCATTGAGCAAGTTTTTCAATGACCTAACCTAGTGAACTCATGTTACTTAGTTTTTATATTAGCCTACATTTCATAGGGACAAACAGTGAACTCATGTTACCCAGTTTTTAAATTAGCCTACATTTCATAGGGACAAACAGTGAACTCATATTACCCAGTTTTTAAATTAGCCTACATTTCATAGGGACAAATAGTGAACTCATGTTACCCAGTTTTTAAATTAGCCTACATTTCATAGGGACAAATAGTGAACTCATGTTACCCAGTTTTTAAATTAGCCTACATTTCATAGGGACAAATAGTGAACTCATGTTACCCAGTTTTTATATTAGCCTACAATTTCATAGGGACAAACAGTGAACTCATGTTACCCAGTTTTTAAATTAGCCTACATTTCATAGGGACAAACAGTGAACTCAAGTTACCCAGTTTTTATATTAGCCTACAATTTCATAGGGACAAACAGTGAACTCATGTTACCCAGTTTTTAAATTAGCCTACATTTCATAGGGACAAATAGTGAACTCATGTTACCCAGTTTTTATATTAGCCTACAATTTCATAGGGACAAACAGTGACCTCAAGTTACCCAGTTTTTATATTAGCCTACAATTTCATAGGGACAAACAGTGAACTCATGTTACCCAGTTTTTATATTAGCCTACATTTCATAGGGACAAATAGTGAACTCAAGCTACGCAATTTTTATATTAGCCTACAATTTCATAGGGACAAAAGTGAACTCAAGTTACCCAGTTTTTATATTAGCATACATTTCATAGGGACAAATAGTGAACCCATGTTACCCAGTTTTTATATTAGCCTACAATTTCATAGGGACAAACAGTGAACTCAAGTTACCCAGTTTTTATATTAGCCTACATTTCATAGGGACAAACAGTGAACTCATGTTACCCAGTTTTTATATTAGCCTACAATTTCATAGGGACAAGCAGTGAACTCAAGTTACCCAGTTTTTATATTAGCCTACATTTCATAGGGACAAAATAGGGACAAACAGTGAACTCAAGTTACCCAGTTTTTATATTAGCCTACATTTCATAGGGACAAATAGTGAACTCATGTTACCCAGTTTTTATATTAGCCTACATTTCATAGGGACAAATAGTGAACCCAAGTTACCCAGTTTTTATATTAGCCTACAATTTCATAGGGACAAACAGTGAACTCAAGTTACCCAGTTTTTATATTAGCCTACATTTCATAGGGACAAACAGTGAACTCATGTTACCCAGTTTTTATATTAGCCTACATTTCATAGGGACAAACATTCTGACAAAGCCTAAGGAAGATCAAACATAAAATGTGGCCAGTCTAGAATGTTAACAAGGTTATTCTATGATTTGACGTGATGACCTACTTTTTGTCTAAGGTACCCCAGTTTTGAGTTTGTCCTAGATTTCATAGATACAGTCTGGCAAAATTTCATAAAGATGAGGTTGAAATTGTGGCCTCTAAAATGTTGAAAAGGTTTTCCTATTAACTGAACTAGTGACCTTTTTGAACCCTGATGACCCAATAACAAAGAGCTGTCTGTTGACAGGGTGCAAGACTATTCGAAAAATTGATGTTAAGTATGGAGTCAAAATATAACCAAAGATTTTCAGAGAAAAGCAGGAAAATAGATAAAACAATGTTCCTGTATTTGTGGAACTGGATAAGTCTTGCACTATATGGCAATGTGTAACTCATTATAATTATTAACTAATTTCTATGTCAAACAAGAACTGTCTGTTGACAGCACGCTAGACTATTTGAAGAATTGATGGAAGTATGGGGTAAAAATATTACCAGAGGTTTTCAGATAAAAGAAGAACAAGAGGGTCATGATGACCCTATATCGCTCACCTGTTAAACTTGGCCTTGGAATCACCAAGATAAACATTCTGACCAAGTTTCATGAAGACAGGGTCAAAAATGTGGCATCTACAGTGTTAACAAGCTTTTCCTTTGATTTGAGTGGTGACCTAGTTTTTGACCCCACATGACCCAGTTTCAGAATGGCAAATGGCAAAGGAATCATCAAGATAAACATTCTTACCAAGTTTCATGAAGATAGGGTCAAAGATATAGCCTCTAGAGTGTTAACAAGCATTTCCTTTGATTTAAGCATGTGACCTAGTTTTTGATCCCACATGACCAAGTTTCTAATTTATCTTAGAAATCATCAAGATGAACATTCTGACCAAGTTTCATGAAGATAGGGTCATAAATGTGGCCTCAAGAGTGTTAACAAGCTTTTCCTTTCATTTGAAGGGGTGACCTAGTTTTTGACCCCACATGACCCAGTTACAAACTTGGCATAGGAATCATCAAGATAAACATTCTGACAAAGTTTCATGAAGAAAGGGTCATAAAAGTGGCCTCTAGGGTGTTAACAAGCTTTTCCTTTGCTTTGACCTGGTGACCTAGTTTTTGACCACCTGGTGACCAAGTTTTGAACTTGGCCTAGAGATCATCAAAATAAACATTCTGTGCAAGTTTGTTTCAAATCAAAGCATAAATCAAACCTCTATATGGCTGAAAGGGCCAATATGGAAAATTTTGCCCCTTTCAGTGGCAGTAACTCTAGAACCCATGACTGAATCCAGCCAGTTTTCGAAAGAAACCGAGATATTATTGTGACTTAAGTTGTTTTTAAAGTGTGGTTAAACTCGAATGTAAAATGTCATTTCTACTGTGTCCGCAAGGTAAAATTAACAAATTTTGGCTCTTTCGGGGGTCAATCAGGGGCCATAACTCCAAAACCTATAATTGGATCTGCCGGATTCATCATGGAATCCAAGTTCCACAGTTGTTGAAGATATTTTGCAAGTTTGTATCAAATCAAACCATAAATGAAGTCTCTATATGGCTGCAAAAGCAAAAATAGCAAATTTTGGCCCTTTAAGGGGCCATAACTCTTGAACCCAGAATGGGATCTGGCCAGTTTTTGAAAGGAACTGAGATATTATGCCAATACAAGTTGTGTGCAAGTTTGATTAAAATCCATTGCAAAATGTGGTCACTATCGTGTTCATAAGCCAAAAATAGCAAATTTTGGCCCTTTAAGGGGCCATAACTCTGGAACCCATGACGGGATATGGCCAGTTTTCGAAAGGAACCGAAATATTATGCCAATACAAGTTGTGTGCAAGATTGATTAAAATCAATTGCAAAATGTGGTCTCTATCGTGTTCACAAGCCAAAACAAGAGGACCATGATGGTCCTGAATCGCTCACCTCTTCCCACATGACCCAGTTTTGAGTATGACGTCGTTTTTCTATTATTTGACATAGTGACCTAGTTTTTGAGCTCATGTGACCCAGTTTTGAACTTGATCTAGATATTATCAAGATAAAAATTCTGACCAATTTTCATGAAGATCCATTGAAAAATATGGTCTCTAGAGAGGTCACAAGGTTTTTCTATTATTTGACCTATTGACCTAGTTTTCGAAGGTACGTGACCCTGTTTTGAACTTTACCTAGATATCATCAAGGTGAACATTCTCACTGATTTTCATGAAGATCTCATGAAAAATATGGCCTCTAGAGAGGTCACAAGGTTTTTCTATTTTTATACCTACTGGCCTAGTTTTTGACCGCACGTGACCCAGTTTCGAAACTGATCTAGATATCATCAAGGTGAACATTCAGATCAATTTTCATGAAGATCCATTGAAAAATATGGCCTCTAGAGAGGTCACAAGGTTTTAATAATTTTAGACCTACTGACCTAGTTTTTGACCGCAGTTGACCCAGTATCAAACTTGAACTAGATATCATCAAGATGAACATTCAGACCAACTTTCATACAGATCCCATGAAAGGTATGGCCTCTAGAGAGGTCACAACGTTTTTTTCATTATTTGACCTACTGACCTATTTTTTGATGGCACGTGACCCACTTTCGAACTTGATCTAGATATCATCAAGGTGAACATTCTGACCAATTTTTATGGAGATCCATTCACAAGTATGGCCTCTAGAGAGGTCACAAGGTTTTTCTATTTTTAGACCTACTGACCTAGTTTTTGACTGCACATGACCCTGTTTCGAATTTGACCCAGTTATCATCAAGATGAACATTCAGACCAACTTTCATTTTCATACAGATCCCATGAAAAATATGGCCTTCAGAGAGGTCACAAGGTTTTTCTATTATTTGACCTACTGACCTAGTTTTTGAAGGCACGTGACCCAGTTTCGAACTTGACCTAGATATCATCAAGATGAACATTCACACCAACTTTCATACAGATCCCATGAAAAATATGGCCTCTAGAGAGGTCACAAGGTTTTTCTATTATTTGACCGACTGACCTAGTTTTTGATGGCACGTGACCCACTTTCGAACTTGACCCAGATATCATCAAGGTGAACATTCTGACCAATTTTCATGAAGATCTCATGAAATATATGGCCTCTAGAGAGGTCACAAGGTTTTTCTATTTTTAGACCTACTGACCTATCTTTTAAACACAATCATGTGACCCAGTTTCGAACTTGACCTAGATATCATCAAGATGAACATTCAGACCAACTTTCATACAGATCCCATGAAAAATATGGCCTTTAGAGAGGTCACAAGGTTTTTCTATTATTTGACCTACTGACCTTGTTTTTGACGGCACGTGACCCAGTTTCGAACTTGACCTAGATATCATCAAGGTGAACGTTCTGACCAATTTTCATGAAGATCCTGTGAAATATATGGCCTCTAGAGAGGTCA
The DNA here is from genome assembly GCF_021730395.1 of Mercenaria mercenaria. NCBI lineage: Eukaryota > Metazoa > Mollusca > Bivalvia > Venerida > Veneridae > Mercenaria > Mercenaria mercenaria. The sequence continues at coordinate 42,150,065 of NC_069369.1, read as the reverse complement.
CAAGGTTTTTCTATTTTTAGACCTACTGACCTAGTTTTTGAAGGCACGTGACCCAGTTTCGAACTTGACCTAGATATCATCAAGATGAACATTCTGACCAATTTTCATGAAGATCTTTGAAATATATGGCCTCTAGAGAGGTCACAAGGTTTTTCTATTTTTAGACCTACTGACCTAGTTTTTGATGGTACGTGACCCAGTTTCGAACTTGACCTAGATATCATCAAGATGAACATTCTGACCAACTTTCATAAAGATCCCACAAAAAATGTGACCTCTAGAGTGGTCACAAGCAAAAGTTTACGGACGGACTGACGCACGGACGACGGACGCCGCACGATCACAAAAGCTCACCTTGTCACTTTGTGACAGGTGAGCTAAAAATAGCATATTTTGGCCCTTTAAGTGGCCATAACTCTGGAACCCAAAATAGGATCTGGCCAGTTTTCGAAAGGAACCGAGATTTTACGCCATTACAAGTTGTGTGCAAGTTTGATTAAAATCAATTGCAAAATGTGGTCTCTAACGTGTTCACAAGCATAAAATATCAAATTTTGACCCTTTAAGGGGCCATAGAACACATGGGATCTAGACAGTTTTCGAAAGGAACCGAGACATTATGCCAATACAAGTTGTGTGCAAATTTGATTAAAATCAATTGCAAAATGTGGTCTCTATCGTGTTCACAAGCCAAAAATATCAAATTTTGTCCCTTTAAGGGGCCATAACCCTGGAACCCATGACGGGATCTGGCCAGTTTTCGAAAGGAACCGAGATATTATGCCAATACAAGTTGTGTGCAAGTTTGATTAAAATTGATTGCAACATATAGTCTCTATCGTGTTCACAAGAGATTGTGGACGCTCGGCGTCGACGGACGACGAGTGATCACAAAAGCTCACCTTGTCACTATGTGACAGGTGAGCTAAAAATAGATAAGACAAACAATGTACCTGTATTTGCGGATTTGGATAAGTCTTGCACTATATAGCAATGTGCGACCATGATGGTAAGCAAGTCTTCAAAGTTTCAAAGCCATATATCAAACAGTTTAGACAAAATATGGAATGGTATGCCAAACTTAACTAATTTCTATGTCAAAAAAGGGCCATAACTGAGCTAAAGTCCTTGTCCTATAGTCAGGGTTCTCCCCAAGATTTTGTTATAGCCGGGCTCTGTGGAATTATAGCCGGGTACACTTTTTAGTGGTTTATCACGATAAACATATTATTCATTTAAGTAAATTGAGGTGATGAATAATAAGAAGAAAGATATGAAACAGCTTCTGAAACCTGAAACTGTAACATATATTAACATATTTATTAATTCTAGCATAAAACTTCTGTTATTGTCACTTTTTGGGGGTGTTTTAACAGGAGAGAAAACGTGTGTTAACAGAGAGATTCTCGCGCTCACGTGCTGTTATAACACCTTTTTATATATGCATGTTCCGTGGCAAAGCGTAAACGCATTATGGCCCCAAAACGGATAATTCAAAATGAAATGATGTCGACGTGACAAAACAACGTAGACTTTACCGCGCATTTCCTAGAAATTCAATGACGTTGAGGGACAATATATTAATTCACCTGTTTTTTATGCGTTTTCTGCTAGAATAGCGTTAGCGCATGTTCTTTTCGTGTTATAACATCTTCAGAATCCCTCGCCTCTCAATTCGTTCTGGATGGTGGAGCTTGTCGGCAAATTCCATCTTCACCATGACAACGCAACACCCCATACGTCTGTCGTTACCAAGACAACACTAGCTGGGCTAGATATTAAAACTATACCACATCCCCTGTACTCTCCAAACCTAGCACCATGTGACTTTTGGCTTTTCCCCACCACCAAGAACGAATTGAGAGGCTCACGTTTCAACAACGTCGAAGACCTGCCAATGGTTGTTCAGGAGTGTATCAGGAGAATACCAACAGAAACTTCAACAGCTGCTTTAAATCTTGGGTTCACAGACACGAGAAGTGTGTGAAGTACTCTGGGGAATATTTTGAGAAAATTTGACATGTGTATTGTGTTCGACATTATGACATAGACTTTCTGCAATTATTTATACATTTAGTTGCCCCGCTCACAATTACCTAACGTTGCTATGGTAATAATAACTAGAACTGTCACAGGAGTGACTTATACCCCCACAATACGGTCTTGTCACAGAAGAATGGCAACCATAAAACATTTTAAAAATACTTAGAATAATCTAAAACATAAAAAAAACTATCATCCTGTGCTTCCGCGGCACATATAAGTAATACTAGTATGAGGGATGAGGTAAATATAAAAATCTCTAATATTAGAGAAACACTAAAAATGAATACAAAAAAAGTGTCTTACCGACACATGTTACCACAGAAAAATGTATTTACTTTAGGACTAATAATAAAAAAGTACCCAAAATCTAAAAATAGACTAGGGGAAGTAACTCAGTACAAAAGTTAAAAAAGGTTACTTCTCTCAGGCTCTAAGCCAATCAGAATGATAGAGTGAAAATGCATCAAAATGAACCTTAAATTCTAAGTAAAAGGGGGCATAATTCATGAAAAACTGGTGTCAGAGTTATGCACCTTGTGTCACATGATGTGGGTGATAAGGTGGAACATCCATGTTAAGTTTGAATCAAATCCATTTAGTAATAACTGAGATATAGTGAAAATGCATTAAAATTAACCTTAAACTAGAGACGCTTTTGAGAAAAGCGTATGTCTCCCACAACTGCCTAATCATCTAAATAATAAGTCAGTCTTTATATACTGTTTACTGAATCCACATGTGCATGCGCTTTCTTGACACCAAAAGGACCCCTATACTACTAGTAGTATAGGGGTCGGTTTGGAGGTAAAACTACGCAAGAAATCTGAGTGATTTTGGTAATTCAAGGGCCATATTTCCGAAGGGCCTAGGCCGATTTGGCTAGTTATCGAACTTGGCCGAGCACTTATTGGCAGACACATTTTGTTGAAGTTTGGTGAAGATCGGATGAGAAATGTTCGACTTAGAGTGCGGACAAGCTTTGTGACAGACAGACAGACACACAGACGCACACACAGACTGGTGTAAATCAATATGTCTCCCACACCACTGTGTGGTGGGAGACATAATTCTAAGTAAAGGGGGCATAATTCATGAAAAATTGGTGTCAGAGTTATGTACCTTGTGTCACATGATGTGGATGATAGGGTGGAACATCTATTTTAAGTTTGAATCAAATCCATTTAGTAACTAGAAAATGCTTTTGTAAAAAAGCGCATGTCTCCCCCAATGCAAAGTCCTATAGGCAAGAAGTCAATAGGGGTCAGGAGCGAAAGTCAAAGAGACACTGATGGTTAGCTGCAATAGGGATCATCTACTTGGCATGTCCAGTCATCCCGCTAAATTTCAACACTCTTGGCCTAGTGGTTCTCAAGTCACTGTTCAGGCTCCTGTGACCTTGACCTTTGATCAAGTGACCTCAAAATAAATAGGGGTCATCTACTCTGCATGTCCAATCATCCTATTAAGTTTCAACATTGAAGGTCAAGTGGTTCTCAAGTTATTTCCAAAAAATGATTTTACATGAACAGGCCACTGTGACCTTGACCTTTAATAGACTGACCCCAAAATCAATAGGGGTCATCTACTCTGCATGTTCAATCATCCTATGAAGTTTCAACATTCTGGGTCAAGTGGTTGTCAAGCTATTGATCGGAACTGGTTATCAATGTTCAGGCCCCTGTGACCTTGACCTTTAATGGACTGACCCCAAAAAGAATAGGGGTCATTTACTCTGCATGAACAATCATCCTATAAAGTTTCAACATTCTGGGTCGAGATTTTCTCAAGTTATTGATTGGAAATGGTTTTCCATGTTCAGGCCCCTGTGGCCTTGACCTTTAACAGAGTGACCCCAAAATTGTTAGGGGTCATCTACTCTGCATGACCAATTATCCTATGAAGTTTCATCATTCTGGGTCAAGTGGTTCTCAAGTTACTGACCGGAAATGGTTTTCAATGTTCCGGCCCCTGTGACCTTCACCTTTCACGGAGTGACCCCAAAATCGTTAGGGGTCATCTACTCTGCATGACCAATCATCCTATTAAGTTTCAACATTCTGGGTCAAGTGGTTCTCAAGTAACTGACCGGAAATGGTTTTCAATGTTCAGGCCCCTGTGACCTTGACCTTTAATGGAGTGACCCCAAAATCGATAGGGGTCATCTATTTTGCATGTACAATCATCCTATGAAATTTCAACATTCTGGGTCAAGTGGTTCTCTAGTTATTGATCGGAAATGGTTTTCCATGTTTAGGCCCCTGTGACCTTGACCTTTGACGGAGTGACCCCAAAATCAATAAGGGTCGTCTACTCTTTATGACCAATCATCCTATGAAGTTTCAACATTCTGGGTCAAGTGGTTCTCTAGTTATTGATCGGAACTGGTTTTCAATGTTCAGGCCCCTGTGACCTTGACCTTTGAATGAGTGACCCCAAAATCAATAGGGGTCATCTACTCTTCATGATCAATCATTATATGAAGTTTCAACATTCTGGGTCAAGTGGTTCTCTAGTTATTGATTGGAAATGGTTTTCGATGTTCAGGCCCCTGTGACCTTGACCTTTGACAGAGTGACCCCAAAATCAATAGGGGTCATCTACTTTTCATGACCAATCATCCTATGAAGTTTCAACATTCTGGGTCAAGTGATTCTCTAGTTATTGATCAGAAATGGTTTTCAATGTTCAGGCCCCTGTGACCTTGACCTTTGAATGAGTGACCCCAAAATCAATAGGGGTCATCTACTCTTCATGATCAATCATTATATGAAGTTTCAACATTCTGGGTCAAGTGGTTCTCTAGTTATTGATTGGAAATGGTTTTCGATGTTCAGGCCCCTGTGACCTTGACCTTTGACAGAGTGACCCCAAAATCAATAGGGGTCATCTACTCTTCACGACCAATCATCCTATGAAGTTTCAACATTCTGGGTCAAGTGATTCTCTAGTTATTGATCAGAAATGGTTTTCAATGTTCAGGCCCCTGTGACCTTGACCTTTGACGGAGTGACCCCAAAATCAATAGGGGTCGTCTACTCTTCATGACCAATCATCCTATGAAGTTTCAACATTCTGGGTCAAGTGGTTCTCTAGTTATTGATCGGAAATGGTTTTCAATGTTCAGGCCCCTGTGACCTTGACCTTTAATGGAGTGACCCCAAAATCGATAGGGGTCATCTATTTTGCATGTACAATCATCCTATGAAATTTCAACATTCTGGGTCAAGTGGTTCTCTAGTTATTGATCGGAAATGGTTTTCCATGTTTAGGCCCCTGTGACCTTGACCTTTGATGGACTGACCCCAAAATCAATAAGGGTCGTCTACTCTTTATGACCAATCATCCTATGAAGTTTCAACATTCTGGGTCAAGTGGTTCTCTAGTTATTGATCGGAACTGGTTTTCAATGTTCAGGCCCCTGTGACCTTGACCTTTGAACGAGTGACCCCAAAATCAATAGGGGTCATCTACTCTTCATGATCAATCATTATATGAAGTTTCAACATTCTTGGTCAAGTGGTTCTCTAGTTATTGATTGGAAATGGTTTTCGATGTTGAGGCCCCTATGACCTTGACCTTTGACAGAGTGACCCCAAAATCAATAGGGTCATCTACTCTTCATGACCAATCATCCTATGAAGTTTCAACATTCTGGGTCAAGTGATTCTCTAGTTATTGATCAGAAATGGTTTTCAATGTTCAGGCCCCTGTGACCTTGACCTTTGAATGAGTGACCCCAAAATCAATAGGGGTCATCTACTCTTCATGATCAATCATTATATGAAGTTTCAACATTCTGGGTCAAGTGGTTCTCTAGTTATTGATCGGAACTGGTTTTCAATGTTCAGGCCCCTGTGACCTTGACCTTTGAATGAGTGACCCCAAAATCAATAGGGGTCATCTACTCTTCATGATCAATCATTATATGAAGTTTCAACATTCTGGGTCAAGTGGTTCTCTAGTTATTGATTGGAAATGGTTTTCGATGTTCAGGCCCCTGTGACCTTGACCTTTGACAGAGTGACCCCAAAATCAATAGGGGTCATCTACTCTTCATGACCAATCATCCTATGAAGTTTCAACATTCTGGGTCAAGTGATTCTCTAGTTATTGATCAGAAATGGTTTTCAATGTTCAGGCCCCTGTGACCTTGACCTTTGACGGAGTGACCCCAAAATCAATAGGGGTCGTCTACTCTTCATGACCAATCATCCTATGAAGTTTCAACATTCTGGGTCAAGTGGTTCTCTAGTTATTGATCGGAAATGGTTTTCAATGTTCAGGCCCCTGTGACCTTGACCTTTGACGGAGTGACCCCAAAAACAATAGGGGTCGTCTACTCCAGCAGCCCTACAACCCTATGAAGTTTGAAGGTTCTAGGTCAAATGGTTCTCCAGTTATTGCTCGGAAATGAAGTGTGACGTACGTACGGACGGACGGACGGACGGAAGGACGGACGGACGGACAGGGCAAAAACAATATGTCTCCTGGGGGAGACATAATAACTGAGATATAGTGAAACGCAACGGGATGCGCCGGGACGGGACGCGATACAAAACTGACTCCTATATAGCAACCCCCCCCCCCCATTTATGGTGGGGGTATAATTTGGGTGTTATTTTTAATTTTGTAAATTTGCTTCTGAGAATGAGTAAAAGGTATACAAGTTGACAGCTGGCGGCAATATAAGCCGATTGTTTGTAACACTGTCCGTGACGACATTCCCTCCGGGCATGATGTATGCCTCTGGGCATGATCAAAACAGGAAATTATCAGCTGGTTATGTTTACAGGTGATAAAATGTATACATGAAAATTTATATTTTGAAATGTTATAGCCTGGCACTAAGATATTTAAGCCGGGCTCAGAGCCCGGCGAAAAGGGCCTGGGGAGAACCCTGCTAGTTATGTAGTCTTGCCTACATATGTAGACTATGATGGTAAACAAGTGGTCAAAGTTTCAAAGCCATGACAAACAGGTTAGGCAAAATATGGACTGATATGAAAATTTTCTGATTTTCGAGTCCAAAAGAGGCCATAATTCAGCCAAAATAGTTGACAGAGTTCTGTACTCTTGCCTACCGATGGAGATCATGACGATAAAACAAGTGTTCAAAGTTTCAAAGACACATGTCAAATAGTTTTGACAAAACACTGACTTGTATGAAAACTGAGCCAATTTCCAAGTCCAAAAAGGGCCATAATGCATAGATCCGACCCGTCAATCAAACCAATATTATTGGCCAATGAGATTATGCGTTATCTCTTACCGTAACTAAGTACCTGTAGACTGTAAAGTTCTAAATAAAAACTATTCTTTTAGGCTCTCTTCACGACCCTGTGCGAAACAAGAGATGCTTTACGTATGAAATGTAAGCCTGACATTGAGAAATAAGAAAAGAACTGAACAAGTGTAATAAACAATTGCAAACACCCATGATGTTGTAGAATGTTCATTTATCATGTTTGTCATTTCAAAAAATTACAGCTATTTTTTTATTTGGTTGTCAAACAGATGTCACAGGATTTTCATTCGGCGTTGCACACGAGAAATGTAAAGGACGATCTGCAAATTTCAGTCACACTCTACAGATTTTATATAAGAATTTTAATTATGCTAAATATCCGTGAACTGATTTTGTTTTGTTTTTCCCCTTAAGAATTTCAGAAATAATGTTGAATGCATTATTCATTTTCTTGCCTTATTTAATGTGCCAGATGGTGCAGTCAGTCTGTGACTTATAGTATTAATCTCCATTTGACTACAGTTTTCTACAATAATAGATTTTTTTCATCTTTAAACTATCCTGATTGTTTCACAGGCGGTGTCAAGTCATGATTACAAATGTATTTCTGCACCCAAAGACAGATTGTTCTGCATGAACTAACTGAATGCTGCCATCTTTAAGTGAAGAAAGACTGTTATTAAAATGAAGTTGGTTGCATTATCGTAGTAAAAAGAAAACAGAAATGTAGCCAAGCACAAGAGGAGCCATAGAACAAGGCCAATGGATCTTTCAAGCCCAACTAACCAAAATTGTTGTTCTGTTTCTGATACGTGATTTATCTATGTTTATAGTCATAAATATTTACTTTTTATGAGAATCAGCATACTTGTGGAAGAATGCGTTCCAGCATATTTTGTCCATATATTCTGGATTTTTGTGTGTGTTTTAATACCACAATAATCAGACATATTCCGTAACAATGTACAGTATTTCTTAACTGTCTTTCTTGTTTTTAAACAACAAATCTCAATCAGCTGTTTATAGAATCAACACACAGTAAGTACTCGTAGAGCTTCTGCATTTAATGACCATTTAGAACAGGAAGATTTTCAAAGTTTTCCCTATATAAGTCTATATAAACCATGTGACCCCCAGGGCGGGTCCATATTTGACCCAAAAGGGATAATTTGAACAATCTTGCTAGAGGACCACTAGATGATGCTACATACCAAATATCAAAGCCCTAGGCCCTGTGGTTTTGGACAAGAAGATTTTCAAAGTTTTTCCCTATACAAGTCTATATAAACCATGTGACCCCCAGGGCGGGGCCATATTTGACCCGAGGGAGATAACTTGAAAAAACTTGGTAAAGGACCATTAGATGATGCTACATACCAAATATCAAAGCCCTAGGCCATGTGGTTTTGGACAAGAAGATTTTCAAAGTTTTTCCCTATATAAGTCTATAGAAACCATGTGACCTCCAGGGTGGGGCCATATTTGACCCTTGGGGGATAACTGTGTGAAAACTGAACCAATTTCCAAGTCAACAAGAGCTGTCTCCATAGGATGACACATGCCCCCGATGGCACTTTGAATGAATAGTTATGGCCGATGTTAGAGTTTAGGACCTTTGACTTACGGAGCTGGGACTTGCGTGACACGTCGTCTTACTGAGTCACACATTCATGCGTAGTTATTTTAAAATCCATGCATGAATGACAAAGATATGGACCGGACACGCCCATCAATGCACTATCATGAAAAATGACCTTTAACGTCTAAGTGTGCCCTTGACCTTTGAGCTACGGACCTGGGTCTTGCGTGCGACACGTCGTCTTACTGTGGCACACATTCATGCCAAGTTATTTGAAAATCCATCCATCGATGACAAAGATATGGACCGGACACGCCCATCAATGCACTATCTTTTAAAGTCTAAGTGTGACCTTGACCTTTGAGCTACGGACCTGGGTCTTGCGCGCGACACATCGTCTTACTGTGGTACACATTCATGCCAAGTCATTTGAAAATCCATCCATCGATGACAAAGATATGGACCGGACACGCCCATCAATGCACTATCCTTTAATGTCTAAGTGTGACCTTGACCTTTGAGCTACGGACCTGGGTCTTGCGCGCGACACGTCGTCTTACTGTGGTACACATTCATGCCAAGTTATTTGAAAATCCATCCATCGATGACAAAGATATGGACCGGACACGCCCATCAATGCACTATCCTTTAATGTCTAAGTGTGACCTTGACCTTTGAGCTACGGACCTGTGTCTTGCGCGCGACACGTCGTCTTACTGTGGTACACATTCATGCCAAGTTATTTGAAAATCCATCCATCGATGACAAAGATATGGACCAGACACGCCCATCAATGCACTATCCTTTAATGTCTAAGTGTGACCTTGACCTTTGAGCTACGGACCTGTGTCTTGCGCGCGACACGTCGTCTTACTGTGGTACACATTCATGCCAAGTTATTTGAAAATCCATCCATCGATGACAAAGATATGGACCGGACACGAAAATTGCGGACAGACTGACAGACCGACAGACTGACAGACGGTTCAAAAACTATATGCCTCCCTTCGGGGGCATAAAAAGAGCCATAATTCAGCCAGAATATTTGACAGAGTTATGCACTCTTGCCTTCAGATAGAGACTGTTATAATAAACAAGTGATAAAAGTTTCAAAGCCATATGTCAAACAGTGTACACAAAATATGGACTGGTACGAAAACTGAACCAATTTCCAAGTCCAAAAAGAGCCAAAATTCAGCCAAATATCATTGACACAGTTAAATTTCCTGGACTAAAGATGGAGATCATGATGATGAACAAGTGTTCAAAGTTTCAAAGCCACATGTCAAATAGTTTTGACAAAATGTGGACTGGTACAAAAACTAAACCAATTTCCAAGTCAAAAAGGGCCATAATTCAGCCAAAATATTTGACAGAGTTATGTACTCTTGCCTACTGATAGAGATTGTTATAATAAACAGGTGTTCAAAGTTTCAAAGCCACATGTAAAATAGTTTGACAAAACGTGGATTTGTACGAAAACTGAACAAATTTCCAAATCAAAAAGGGCCATAATTCAGCCAAAATAATTGACAGAGTTATGTACTCTTGCTTACAGGTAGAGACTGTTATAATAAACAAGTGATAAAAGTTTCAAAGCCATATGTCAAACAGTTTACACAAAATATGAACCAGTACGAAAAACTTAACCAAGATTTTAAGTTAAAAGGGGCCATAATTCAGACAAAATGCTTGATGGAGTTATGTACTCTTGCCTAAAACTGGACATGGTGATGGTACACAAGTGTTGAAAGTTTCAAAGCCATATGTCAAAAGGTTTTGTAACAAGAGGGCCATGATGGCTCTATATCGCTCACCTGTTATCATTGCACTTGAGGACAAGAAGGTCCTCAGAACAAGAGCTGTCTGATGACAGCGCGCTCGACTATTCGAAGAATTGACTGAAGAATGGGGTCAAAATATTTCCACGGATATCCAGACAAAAGATATAAATAGATTAGACAAACAATGTTCCTGTATTACTTTGATTTCGATAAGTCTTGCACTAAATGGCAATATATGAGCCAATTTCAAAGTCCAAAAAGGGCCATAATTCAGTCAAAATAGTTATGTACTCTTGCCTACAGATGGAAATCATAATGATAAGCAAGTGTTTAAAGTTTAAAAGCCATATGTCAAATAGTTTTGACAAAACATGGACTTGTATGAAAACAGAACCATTTCAAAGTCCAAAAAGGGCCATAATTCAGCCAAAATAGATGACAGAGTTAATATGTTCTCTTTCCTACAGACTATTATACTAAACAAGTGATAAAAGTTTCAAAGCCATATGTCAAACACTTTACAAAAAATATGAACTGGTACAAAAAACTTAACCAAGATTTCTAAGTCAAAAAGGGCCATAATTCAGCCAAAATCCTTGATGGAGTTATGTACTCTTGCCTATAACTGGACATGGTGATGGTAAACAGGTGTTGAAAGTTTCAAAGCTTTATCTCAAAAGACTTTGTCAAAATATGAACCGGTACGAAATATTAACCCAGATTTCTAAGTCAAAAAGGGCCATAATTCAGCCAAAATCCTCGATGAAGTTATGTGCTCTTGCCTATAACTGGACATGGTGATAATAAAAAGTGTCGAAAGTTTCAAAGCTTTATCTCAAAAGACTTTGTCAAAATATGAACTGGTACGAAAAACTTAACCAAGATTTCTAAGTCGAAAGGGGCCATAATTCAGCCAAAATCCCTGATGGAGTTATGTACTCTTGCCTATAACTGGCCATGGTGATGGTAAACAAGTGTTGAAAGTTTCAAAGCTTTATCTTAAAAGACTTTGTCAAAATATGAACTGGTACGAAAAACTTAACCATGATTTCTAAGTCAAAAGGGGCCATAATTAAGCCAAAATCCTTGATGGAGTTATGTGCTCTTGCCTATAACTGGCCATGATGATGGTAAACAAGTGTTGAAAGTTTCAAAGCTTTATCTCAAAAGACTTTGTCAAAATGTGGACTGGTACGAAAAACTTAACCAAGGTGTGACGCCGACGCCGATGCCGACGCCGACACCGACGCCGTGGTGAGTAGGATAGCTCTACTTATTCTTCGAATAGTCGAGCTAAAAATCCAAAGGACAGGAACAACAAAGGGAAGAAATTTAACCAAAAAGAAAAAAAACATTCTTACAAGGTATAGATATGTCAAAATACACCTAAAAATTGGAGGTACCATCTATGCTGTACTACAGAAAAGTGGTCTCGGTTTTTCCCTACGGCCAATAATAAAAAAGTTACTAAAAATAAGCTATTTATAGTAATGTAAAAGGGAAGTAATTAGAAAAAAAAATATTGTAAGTGGACAAAAGAAGGATCTGCCAAATAAGTCTGTTGGCATAAATGAAATTTCAGATCAGTATCTTCATTAGTTACGGAGATATACCCATTTTAATTTGAAATAAAGGGAGGTAATTTGACATAAAATCAGTCCATAGTTATCTACCCTGATTGTCTCAGTCCAACTAATAACAATAATGAAATTTCAAATAAGTCCTATAAGTACTTACTGATATAAATCTATTTTGATAACAATCAGGGGAGGTAATCAGATATAAAATAACTCTGGAACCTATGACTGGATCTGATTTGTCATGGAATCCAAGATTTATTGTTGTTGAAGATATTTTGGAAGTTTGTATCAAATAAAACCATAAATAAAGTCTCTATATGGCTTCAAAAGCCAAAATAGCTAATTTTGGACCTTTAAGGGGCCATAACTCTGGAACCCATGATGGAATCTCGCCAGTTCAACAAAGGAAGCAAGATCTTATGGTGATACAAGTTGTGTGCAAGTTTGGTTAAAATCAAATAATAAATGAAGCTGCTTTGTGCAGACAAGGTCAAAATAGCTAATTTTGGCCCTTTCAGGGGCCATAACTCTGGAACCCATAATGGAATCTCGCCAGTTAAAGAAAGGAACCAAGATCTTATGGTGATACAAGTTGTGTGCAAGTTTGGTTAAAATAAAATCATAAATGAAGCTGCTGTTGTGCAGACAAGGTCAAAATAGCTAATTCTGGCCATTTCAGGGGCCGTAACTCTGGAACCCATAATGGAATCTGGCCAGTTCAAGAAAGGAACCAAGATCTTATGGTGATACAAGCTGTGTGCCAGTTTGGTAAAAATCAAGTCAAAAATAAAGCTGCTATTGTGCAGACAAGGTCAAAATAGCTAATTTTGGCCCTTTCAGGGGCCATAACTCTGGAACCCATACTGGGATCTGGCCAGTTCAAGAAAGGAACTGTGATCTTATGGTGATACAAGTTGTGTGCAAGTTTGGTTAAAATAAAATCATAAATGAAACCACTATCGTGCAGACAAGAAATTGTTGACGCACGCACGCACGCACGCACAGACGACAGACGAAGGGTGATCACAAAAGCTCACCTTGTCACTATCACGCCCTGGTGTGCATGATAGCTCTACTTATTCTTCGAATAGTCGAGCTAAAAAGTCTGTGATTTTATTTCCAAGGTTCATTTACATTGGGCTAAAATTATGACCTCTAAGAGTGAACAGTCAAATTGTTGACGGCAGACAACAACAGCCGGCAGACGCAGGGTGATCACAATAACTCACCTTGAGCACTTTGTGCTCAGGTGAGTTAAAAAGCCCTACATACAGTCCATTCACAGTTTTCTAGTACAATGATATTAAAATCTTACAAGTATGAAGACATTCTGTAATGGTGGTTGCTTCAACTAGATATCCTTTACACAGTCCACATGTAATACATGGATTGACCTTCTTCAGTTTTACACGCTTTTCCATCATCTTCTAGTCTCTATTTTGTTGTAACATCAGTGCTGTGAAAAGAATTTTAAAGGAATGTTATAGACAAACTGATTACATGTCTTCTTCAGTAAGTTCATACAGTTACTTTGAAGTTAAGGAGGTAGTATACCATAACATTTGTATGTGCGCAAGCCCAACCGGAAGCTAACACGATGATTTACGACAACAGGGTTCGAATTTAAGCTCGCATACTCGCGAAATGCGAGTGCAAATTTCAAACTGCGAGGTGAGATTTCAGACACCAGCATTTTTTTGCGAGTGAAAATTTTTGGCCGAATAATGTGCATTTCTAACGGTCGTCTCGATCTTACACTGTTCTTTCTTTAACAACTCGCGGTCATTGCAGCGCATTGTCATTTGCAGAACGAATTTCGGAGCACTCTTTCATCTTTCGTCGTAAACGGAAGTTTACACTCGATACATGTCCCGTGCGCATGTCTTTTCAACTGCTGACAAGTACCTGCGTTAATTTTGATGACGTTTACCGCATCCGGTGGGTTTTTTGGTAATCTATAATAAGTTACTGTTTACATAGCGCAGATACGGTTGGCTTGACTCGTCACGTGGATGTTTGTGTTAATGTTGTAATAAAGTGACAAGTCGCGGAAAATTCAAGTTGTTTTTTCATTTAGCAAGTTAAAAAAAATACCACTTGCGAAAAAATGCAAGTAGAAAATATGGCTAAATTCGAACCCTGGACAAAGTTTACGACAAACTAAATGTGTTGGTAGATTTATTCTTCTGAAAAAAATAATTAACCTGTCCCTGATCTGATGCTTAATGGTTTAATAATGCTTAAATAATGAATACATTACCACAGAAACACTAAAAAAAACATTGTTGCCATGACGTTACCTGTCATTTACTGCGTTAAAATAAATAGCTTTTATCTTGAAAGTACTGAGCATTTTTTTTATTTGAACTATTTTTAAACAGCCATTATTTGCAGAAATATGTTTAATGAGTCTTTCGTTCTGAATAATGATCAATATTTTACGGCTTTTATGTAGTTATATTGAAATGTAAGAAAATGGATGATGGTAACTGATGTTATTGGGAATATAGTTGGGTGAAAGGTTAATTTATTACAACCATTTTCAAATATTGTAAATATTGGGCAGTTTGATTTGTAATACCTGTTTTTCCATTTCCAGTGATAATTAGATGCTTATATACTAAAACTATGCTCTAAAATGTTCAAATTTCGTCAGTACCAGTATGTGTGCATTTTGGGACTACTGTGCACCCAAATATCACTATTATCTTTAACTCATTACGCTATTTTCTATTGTCTGTCTTGTCTTGACACATTTGAAGAAATGATTAGATCTATTTTCATTTAAACAAAACTTTTTAAAACATTTTGCTATTGTTATTTTTTATAACAATAGCAAAACCATCCACAGGCACGGGTCCAGTGTATATTTTTTTGTTTAATATATTTTTTTTCCACACAAATATACTTTATATATGTTAGTCAAAAGAAAAAAAATCAATGACAAAAAATCCTGTCATAGTATCATTTACCTTGAAAAGGTGAACTATGCGAGCGTAACACTATGGGAAGCTACTCGGCAAACTTGTGGAACATTTCAAAATCGGAGTATATACACTTGCAGCCACTACCTGCATGATCGCACCTTTGAAACATTAAAAGCCTTCCACAAATGCTAAACTGACCCCATAAATTGCTTCGAAAAACACAGTACAAGTCTCTACAAGCGAAATTTTTCAGTTATCCCTGGTGATTTCATTCCGGATAGCGGACGTGTTTCTGGTTTTTATCACTTCATTTGGCAGCTGAAATCGCTGGGGATATTTGAAATATTTCGCTCCTAGAGACTTGTTCTGTGTATTTCAAAGCAATTTATGGGGTCAGTTTAGTATTTATGGATAGCTTAAAATGTATCGAAGGTGCAATCAAGCAGGTAGCGACTGTAAGTGTATAAACTCCGATTTTGAAATGTTCCACAAGTTTGCCGAGTAGCTTCCCATAGCGTTACGCTCGCATAGTTCACCTTTTCAATGTATATGACACTATGACCGGATTTTTTGCCATCGACTTTTTTTTTTCATTTGACTAAAATATATAAAGTATTTGTTTGAAAAAAAATATATTAAACAAAATATGTACACTGGACCCGTGCCTGTGAAACCATCAGGCTTACTGTTAAAACTGAAAGCCAAACAGAAAATATCAGAAAGAACAATTTATGCAGAAGAAAGAAAGAATCCGTATCACTATGACTAGGTTTTCCCGTCAGATAGGCAGCGCCTAATTTCATATTAACCTATATATTCTATATCGTCAGCTAAGTCGTCAGCAGTTTAGTGCGACCCCTGAGGTCCAAATTATTACATAGCCTCTTCCTTAGAAATAAAACAGACCAATATAAACTAATTTTAGCATGTCATCCCGAAAATGCCTAATAAATGATTTTATTTTCATTGATGTAAACGCTTTAAATAACGTTATCTTTATTAATGAAAACGGTAAAAACCGGTAGCAATTCTTACTTCTTTTGTTGGTCGCCATTACAGCCGGTGATCGCGTAAACATTTTAAGGTCGTGAAAATGAAGCTGTCAAATGTGTTAGAGGTTGTTAGACAACAAGAGACTGGTTGAATAAGTTGTGATTTTAATGAATATTATAGTGAACAACTGCGTTAGGTAATCTATTCGTTTTAATGCCGTCCTTTACCTGCAGCACTATTGATTTTAGACAAGCTTACTGTCGCTGAGTGGCTGCTTTTTAATTTCTGACTTTTGCAGCCACCGGTGTACAGTTTGACCGTCAAAGGTAAATGTAAAGGTAAGTTTTATTTACCGTCGCTTGGTGAAACAATGAACATAAGCTCTCTAGAGCTTTTCTGCGACCGTATATTAAGACCAGTTAAAACCAATTATACCTCACCCCCAGCAATTTGCTGGTACCCATTTATAGCTGGGTCGACTGAGGCAGTCGTGATAAAGTGCCTTGCCCAAGGACACACCGCAATGGGAGTAGCCAGGATTCGAACCAGGGGCCTTCACCTCCGTAGAAAAGCGTCTTAGCCCTCTCGACCAATGCGTCCACAATATATTATTAAAACAAACTGTATACGTCGGATTAGTTCAACTAGAATGATTTAGGACAGCGACAGTCAAAAGTTATCACACCTATTATTTGGACGAAATGTTTATACCAGTATGCTGAGACTTTCTTCAATTTTTTTTTCAGATTATGATACCAGCGTTATTTTACTGGCAATTGTTAAGACGCCTTGCCTGTGTTGTAAGTATAGGTGTTATTAAAGTAGTCAAAATAATTTGACAGTCAGATTGTTTTATATTTGTGACGAACATTCAACAATCTTACTGTCAAAACTTTGAAGGACCAAAATAATGGGAGATAAATCACAGTACACGGTCATGTAAAATTATTGCTTTTATAGCTTGCGCATATGCTGTGTAGACGCGGTAAACGTTTATCGTGTACAGTACATACATAGGTTTAAATCACCAGAAAATTCGTAATTTTGGAAAGTTTTTGATAATTTTTACATAAATCAATGAGGAATTGAATCCCCTTTTGATACATGTAAGTTTCGTTTGAATTTATCTCATATTCGCAACAAAATCAGCATTTAAACCCAAAATCGGCAGCGATGACAATTTCATCAGAAATTTCCTCCACTATTTTGGTCTTTCAATAGCTAAAACAATTCAGCTTCAGAGATGTTATATGCTTTTTTTGGATCTCTGAGCTGAAACGAACCCGGTATTGAAGCCTAACCAGAAATCGTGCCAGAAGTCTGTCACGCTGTAATTTTATCAAATCAAATGCCACAGACTCACCTTGTGACCTATTAATATTCCTTTAATCCATTTTTCTTTTGACTTGGCATAAAATGAACCATGCAACACAATTTAAAAACAAGTTATAGTATCTATCTATCTCTGATACTGCCAACCCCTCTTGCGAGTGTTATAGGCAGGAAATAAGTGCATGTCAGACTGTTAGTAAATAGGTGGGTCACTTGATTTTACATAGGAAAATCTTCAAAAATTTTCTAAAAATAAACCAGAAGGCCTAGAGCTTAGATATTTCACATGTAGCATTGCCTAGTGGACCTCTACAAAATTTATTCAAATCATGACCCCCGGGGTCAAATTGACCCCGCCCCATGGGGTTACTTGATTGTACATAGAAAAATCTTCTTAAAAATAAACCAGAAGGCCTAGAGCTCTACAAAATTTATTCAAATCATGACCCCCGGGGTCAAAATTGACCCCGCCCCAGGGGTCACTTGATTTTACATAGGAAAATCTTCAAAAACTTTCTAAAAATAAACCAGAAGGCCTAGAGCTTAGATATTTCACATGTAGCATTGCCTATTGGACCTCTACAAATTTTTTTTCAAATAATGAATTTAAATTTAAATTTTGTAATTAAGGAAATTCAGAATTCCTGATTACCTCATAGGAAATTCAGAATTACTGATCATTTCCCTTTTAAATTGATCAGACGTGTAAATAAGGAAAATAACAATTCCTGATTCTCTCCCTTTCAACTGATCAGGCAAAGTGAAATCAGATCTTTGAAGATTTACTCTGCATATTTATAAAACAGTCATATATTCAAAACCTTATTTTCTCAACAACATGAAAAATAAAAAAAATACTGAACATTGATCCAGACTAGAAAATTAGTGCCTGAGGTAGTTTATAATGTGTGATACTGACAGTTGATTACCAGGAAGTGGTCAGCAAGTAGAGACAGCATCTATCTGTCATTGTGATCACATCAAACTGCTTTTTCAAAATTAAACATATTTTAATTTGCACATTCAGATATGTATCTATACACTTCGCAATAGTTACATTTAATTATGTTTTTGTGCCTCCCAAATTGTTTTTTGTGGAGTGGGGGGAGCACTTAGAGTTACCCTTGTTCATACGTCCGTCCAATGTCTATAAGTCTAAATTACAAAAAATTACCTGTAGTCATCAGACATCCTAGGATTGTTATTCTGCATGTGAAGTTGTGATCTTAGAGTTATGTTTGGATTTTACTCAGTAAGACCAGAGTCAGTCAAAAATATAAATAAAGGACTTAAAAATTGGTGTTGCATGTACCTAAAAAAGTGTTTGACATAGAGCCATGAATTATTAAATACTAGTTATTCAATATGTGAAGTTTTGCACCTTGGATTTTGTTTTGGATTTCATTCAGTCGGGCCAGAGTTATGGCTCTTGACGTAAAAATATGCCTTAAGGGCTTTAAAGTTTGTGTCACATACACTCAAGGACTTTAAAACACCCCATCTATGTATTTTGAAAATGATCCTAGAAGATTTTTGTAATGCATATATTTATGAAATATGCATAATAGATAAGGGTATAAAGTGGTTATTTGACTGTGCTAAACAAAGTGTGACTATCGCTCATCAAGCACATATTCGGGTAAGTTTTATTCAGATATATTGTCGTCGCTGGATGAGAATATCTATTTAAGTCTTCATATTATTTAAAAAGTTTGTCCAATGATAAAAGGATAGGTAGGTTATGTTGATGTAATTTAAAATGCTCACGCAGAGGTGTCAAATGCAGAACCTTATAGCCAGCACTCTATCTAGTACACTTATAGTGACTCTCCATTCTTGACTGGTGTTTTATATTTTAGCCTAATAGTGTTTCAATAAAAGATTTTGAGATACACCTACTTTTGAGGAGAATAAAACTCAATATTGATTTTAATGAATAGAACATGTATTTAATAAAAGTTGGGAAATCTCTATAAAAATATTGCTCTTGAGTTTGTAATCGACTTCAACAATTATTAATTTTTAGCTTGACTATTTGAAGAATAAAAGCTATCCTACTCACATCGGCACCTGCGTCAGTGTCACATCACACCTCAGATGTGCCCAGTTTCACTATCCAGCATCGAAATAGTCGAGCGCGCTGTCTCTGGTGACAGCTCTTGTTTGTAATTTCTGTCCGAACTTAAAAAATTTTTTGCACAAAGTCATGCATTTAATGAACCAATTAAGTTATTGAAGTTAATATTCTTTAAGATTCATTTACAGAGGATGCTTCTATCGGTTTCCATGTGTTCCTAGGCTACAACTTCATGAAACATAGATATACTTCATATGATGAAAAGCAACAATATATATGGTCAAAGGGCGGGCTCGACATGTTGCCCGTGGGCATCTAGTCTTAATTATGTCTCCCACCACACAGTAGTGTGGGAGACATATTGATTTACTCCAGTCTGTCTGTGTGTGTGTCTGTCACAAAGCTTGTCCGCACTCTAAGTCGAACATTTCTCATCCGATTTTCACCAAACTTAAACAAAATGTGTTTGACCATAAGACCTCAACCAAGTTTGATAACTAGCTAAATCGGCCAAGACACTTCGGAATTATGGCCCTTGACAATAATTTATGAATCACCTAGATGCATAAATATGCTGAAGTCTTCATTCTCAAATATGCACCAAAAACCATTCATCTTGTCCGCACTCTAAGTCGAACATTTCTCATCCGATTTTCACCAAACTTAAATAAAATGTGTTTGACCATAAGACCTCAACCAAGTTTGATAACTAGCTAAATCGGCCAAGACACTTCGGAATTATGGCCCTTGACAATAATTTATGAATCACCTAGATGCATAAATATGCTGAAGTCTTCATTCTCAAACATGCACCAAAAACCATTCATCTTGTCCGCACTCTAAGTCGAACATTTCTCATCCGATTTTCACCAAACTTAAACAAAATGTGTTTGACCATAAGACCTCAACCAAGTTTGATAACTAGCTAAATTGGCCAAGACACTTCGGAATTATGGCCCTTGACAATAATTTATGAATCACCTAGATGCATGAATATGCTGAAGTCTTCATTCTCAAACATACACCAAAAACCATTCATCTTGTCCGCACTCTAAGTCGAACATTTCTCATCCGATTTTCACCAAACTTAAATAAAATGTGTTTGACCATAAGACCTCAACCAAGTTTGATAACTAGCTAAATCGGCCAAGACACTTCGGAATTATGGCCCTTGACAATAATTTATGAATCACCTAGATGCATAAATATGCTGAAGTCTTCATTCTCAAACATGCACCAAAAACCATTCATCTTGTCTGCACTCTAAGTCGAACATTTCTCATCCGATCTTCACCAAACTTGAAAAAAATGTGTTTGACCATAAGACCTCAGCCAAGTTCGATAACTAGCTAAATCGGCCAAAACACTTCGGAATTATGGCCCTTGACAATAATTTATGAATCACCTAGATGCATGAAAATGCTGAAGTCTTCATTCTCAAACATGCACCAAAAACCATTCATCTTGTCTGCACTCTAAGTCAAACATTTCGTATCCGATCTTCACCAAACTCTAACGAAATGTGTTTGCAAATAAGACCTTGGCCAAGTTCGATATGCACCAAAAACCATTCATCTTGTCCGCACTCCAAGTCAGACATTTTTTATCCGATCTTCACCAAACTTAAACAAAATGTGTATGACCATAACCCTCCCAGGTTCGATAACTAGCAAAATTGGCATAGGCACTTCAGAATTATGGCCCTTGAATTACTGAAAATCAGGCATTTTACTCTTCAAAGGTATATTTCTTGTAACTAAACAGTATAAAAACACTGACTTAGTGTTTAGGTGATTAGGCAGTTGTGGGAGACATGCACTTTTCTCAAAAGTAGCTCTAGTTGAGCCCTTATTTTTGGCAAAAATAGTCCTAATTTTTTACCAAATAGTGCTTGAAAGTCTGTAAATATATAAATTAAGTTTGCATACAGAGCTACATTTATAATTAAATAAACAGCCAGTTTTTTGGTGGCAGTACACATTTTAATGCTGTGTTTATCTATACATGTATTCAGTGTGTACTATTTTAAACCTTATGCATGCTACTGTTAACATAAACTTGTTAATTTTATGTTTACATAAACTATATGAAGTAATTGTTCATGTTTTTATTATGCCCCCCTTCAAAGAAGGAGGGGTATATTCTTTTGCAGATGTCGGTCGGTATGTAGACCAATCCGTTTCTGGATGATAACTCAAGAACGCTTGGGCCTAGGATCATGAAAGTTGGTAGGGAGGTTGGTCATAACCAGCAGATGACCCCTATTGATTTTGAGATTAGTAGGTCAAAGGTCAAGGTCACAGTGACCCAGAACAGTTTAACAGTTTCCGGATGATAACTCAAGAATGCTTGGGCCTAGGATCATGAAAGTTGATAGGGAAGTTGGACATGACCAGCAGATGACTCCTATTGATATTTAGATGAGTAGGTCAAAGGTCAAGGTCACAGTGACTCGGAACAGTTAAACGGTTTCCGGATGATAACTCAAGAACGCTTGGGCCTAGGATCATGAAAGTTGATAGGGAGGTTAATCATGACCAGTAGATGACCCCTATTGATTTTTAGATCAGTAGGTCAAAGGTCAAGGACACAGTGACCCCGAACAGTAAAACAGTTTCCTGATGATAAGTTGAGAACGATTGGGCCTAGGATCACGAAACTTGATAGGGAAGTTGATCATGATCAGTAGATGACCCCTATTGCTTTTGAGGTCAGTAGGTCAAAGGTCAAGGTCACAGTGACCTGGAACAGTTAAACGGTTTCCGAATAATTACTCAAGAGCGCTTGGGCCTAGGATCATGAAAATTGATAGAGAGGTTAATCATGACCAGTAGATGACCCCTATTGATTTTTAGATCAGTAGGTCAAAGGTCAAGGACACAGTGACCCTGAACAGTCAAACAGTTTCCTGATGATAACTTGAGAACGATTAGGCCTAGGATCACAAAACTTGATAGGGAAGTTGATAACGACCAGCAGATGGCCCCTATTGATTTTGAGATCAGTAGGCCAAAAGTAAAGGTCACAGTGACCCAGAACAGTTAACTGGTTTCCAGACGATAACTTGAGATTGCTTGGGCCTTGGATCACGAAACTAAATAGGATGGTTCATCATGACCAGCAGATGATCCCTATTAATTTTGAGGTCAATAGGTCAAAGGACAAGGTTACATTGACCCATAACAGTAAAACTTTTGTGTACAGTGACCAAATAATTTCTGTTCCTTGTGCAATTACTGAATGCATCAAGGGGGGCATTTTGTGTTCTACGAGCTCTTGTTAAATACAAAATTCAGATCTAATACACCTTTAAAGGGACTAACCTACACCTTTTAGGTGAAAAATAATTTATCTCAAAAATCCATAAAAAATGCATTCCATTTCACTATATGTTAGTGTCCATATGTAAACATCTACAAGTAGAAATGATTTGTTCATTGTGATAATCTGACATGCAGGACACAAGTTTCATAACTCTATTTTGTTTGGTTTTTAAAAAGTTATGCCCCTTTTTCGAGTAAAGTTTTATATGTAAGCTGGTATCTCAGTTACTACTTGTGGGAGTTGTTTGACTTCATACGTTTTTTCACTGTGGTGATCTGACTAGCAGTGCGCAAGTTCCTTTGCTTTTTAGTCCCCTACTGGTTGAAAACCAGTTTAGGGGACTATAGGAATGCACTTTTCCATCTGTCCGTCATTCCATCCATCTTTCCAAGCAAACGAGAGAACATTTGTTGGGTACGGAGGACAATAGGTAACGGTAAATTCTATTTATTCCGTACTGCTTATTGGGTACTTTTTATCGCTTGTTGGGTACTTTATAATAAAAGAAATACCCAGTAAAGGTCCGTTCGTAAGAACGTCCGTCCGCCCGCAATTTCGTGTCTGGTCCATAACTCTGTCATTCACTAAAGGATTTTAATATTACTGGGCACATATGTTCCCCATGATGAGACGACGTGTCATGCGCCAAACCCGGACCCCTGGGTGAAAGGTCAAGGTCACAATTGGAGGTCAGAGGTTAACAGGTCTTTTTTCCTGTCCATGAAGGGATTTTAAAATAACAAATGTACCTCATAATAAGACGATGTGTCATGCACAACTTTAAGACCCCTAGCTCAAAGGTCAAGGTCACACTTGGCAGCCAAATGTTAACATGGCATGAACAGAGTCTGTTTCGTGTCGGTCCATTTCTCTGTCATTCATTAAGGGATTTTAATATTACTTGGCACAAATGTTCCCCATGATGAGATGACGTCTCTTGCGCAAAACCCGAACCCTGGCTCAAAGTTCAAGGTCACAATTGGAGGTCAAACGCCAACAGGGCTTTTTTCCTGTCCAGTCCATAACTCTGCCATCCATGAAGGAATTTTAATATTACTTGGCACAAAAGTTCCCCATGATGAGACAATGTGTCATGAGCAAAACCCGGATGCCTAGCTCAAAGGTCAATGTCACAATTTGTGGTCAATTGTCAATAGGGATTTTTTCGTGTCCGGTCCAGAACTCTGTCATCCATCAAGGGATTACAATATATCTTGGCTTAAATGTTCCCCATGATGAGACGACGTGTCATGCGCAACACCCAGAACCCTAGCTTAAAGGTCAAGGTCACACTTGGAGATCAAAGGTCAGTAGGATTTTTTTCCTGTTCGGTCCATAACTCTCCCATCTTTGTCATGCAAAACAGGATTTAATCATGCAAAACGGGATTTAAATATCATTCAACAAATATTTCCCTGGATGAGACAACGTGTCATGTGCAAAACCAGGGCCCTTAGCTGAAAGGTCAAGGTCACACTTGGAAGTCAAAGGCCAAAAGGGCTTTTTTCCTGTCCAGTCTGTAACTCAACAATCTTTAAAAGGATTATAATATTACTTAGCACAAATGTTCACCACCATGAGATGGAGTGTCCTGCGCAAGAACCAGGTCCCAAGGTCAAAGGTCAAGGTCACACTTACAGGCCAAAAGTCAGATACAAGAATGACATTGTCCAGAGTATTTCTTCTTCTTGCATGGAGGGATTTTGATGTAACTTGGCATAAATGTGCATCACCATGAGACGGATTGTCATGCGCAAGAACCATGTCCCTAGGTCTTAGGTCAAGGTCACACTTAGAGGTCAAAGGTCAAATTTAAGAATGACTTTGTCCAGAGCATTTCTTCTTCATGCATGGAAGAAGTTTGATGTAACTTGGCACAAATGTTCACCACCATGAGGCACCCTTGATTTAGAATTACTTCCCTTTGTTTTTACTATAAATAGCTTATATTGTAACAATTTTATTACTGGCCGTGGGGAAAAATCGAGATCACTTTTCTGTGGTACAACAGGCATGTTACATCCAATTTTTAGGTGTATTTTAACCTATCTCTACCTGGTAAAGAGTTTTGTGTGGACTTATTTTATATAGAATTTTTGTTTTTAGCTCACCTGTCACGTAGTGACAAGGTGAGCTTTTGTGATTGCCCTTCGTCCGTCCACAATTTCTTGTCTGCACGATAGTGGTTTCTTTTATGATTATTTTTTTACCAAACTCTTGGTTCCTTTCTTGAACTGGCCAGATCCCATTATAGGTTCCAGAGTTATGGCCCCTGAAAGGGTCAAAATTAGCTATTTTGACCTTGTCTGCACAATAGCAGCTTTATTTATGAATTGATTTTTACCAAACTTGCACACAACTTGTATCACCATAAGATCTTGGTTCCTTTCTTCAACTGGTCAGATCCCGTTATGGATTCCAGAGTTATGGCCCCTGAAATGGCCAAAATTAGCTATTTTGACCTTGTCTGCACAACAGCAGCTTCATTTATGATTTGAGTTAAATCAATCGTGCACAAAACTTGTGTCACCATAAGATCTCGGTTCCTTTCTTAAACCAGACAAATCCCATAATGGGTTTCAGAGTAATGGCCCCTAAGAGGACAAAAAATTAGCTATTTTGACCTTGTCTGTCCAATAGCAGTTTCATTTATGATTTGATTTTAACTAAACTTGCACACAACTTGTATCACCACAAGATCTTGATTCCTTTTTTGAACTGGCCAGATTCCTTTATGGGTTCCAGAGTTATGGCCCCTGATAGGGCCAAAATTAGCTATTTATGACCTTCTCTGAACAATAGCAGCTTCATTTATGATTTGAATTTAATCAAACTTGCACAAAAACTTGTGTCACCATAAGATCTTGGTTCCTTTCTTGAACTGGCCAGATCCCATATTGGGTTCCAGAGTTATGGCCCCTGAAAGGGCCAAACTTAGCTATTTTGACCTTGTCTGCGCAATAGCAATTTCATTTATGATTGGATTTTAACCAAACTTGCACACAACTTGTATCACCACAAGATCTTGAATCCTTTCTTGAACCGGCCAGATTCCTTTATGGGTTCCAGAGTTATGGCCCCCAGATAGGGCCAGAATTAGCTATTTTGACCTTGTCTGCACAATAGCAGCTTTATTTTTGATTTGATTTTTACCAAACTTGCACACAACTTGTATCACCATAAGATCTCGGTTCCTTTCTTGAACTGGCCAGATTCCTTAATGGGTTCCAGAGTTATGGCCCCTGAAAGGGCCAGAATTAGCTTTTTTGACCTTGTCTGCACAATAGCAGCTTCATTTATGATTTTATTTTAACCAAACTTGCACACAACTTGTATCACCATTAGATCTCGGTTCCTTTCTTGAACTGGCCAGATCCCATTATGGGTTCCAGAGTTATGGCCCCTGAAAGGGCCAAAATTAGCTATTTTGACCTTGTCTGCACAATAGCAGCTTCATTTATGATTTTATTTTAACCAAACTTGCACAAAACTTGTGTCACCATAAGATCTCGGTTCCTTTCTTGAACCGGCCAGATCCCATAATGGGTTCCAGAGTTATGGCCCCTGAAAGGGCCAAAATTAGCTATTTTGACCTTGTCTGCACAATAGCAGCTTCATTTATGATTTGATTTTAACCAAACTTGCACACAACTTGTATCACCACAAGATCTTGTTTCCTTTTTTCAACTGGCCAGATTCCATCATGGGTTCCAGAGTTATGGCCCCTTAAAGTTCCAAAATTGGCTATTCTGGCTTTTGCAGCCGTATAGAGACTTCATTTATGGTTTTATTTGATACAAACTTCCAAAATATCTTCAACAACAATAAATCTTGGATTCCATGACAAATCAGATCCAGTCATAGGTTCCAGAGTTATTTTATATCTGATTACCTCCCCTGATTGTAATCAAAATGGATTTATATCAGTAAGTACTTACAGGACTTATTTAAAATTTCATTATTGTTATTAGTTGAACTGAGACAATCAGGGTAGATAACTATGGACTGATTTTATGTCAAATTACCTCCCTTTATTTCAAATTAAAATTGTTATCTCTGCATAACTAATGAAGATACTGATCTGAGATTTCATTTATGTCAACAGATTTATTTGGTAGATCCTTCTTTTGTCCACTTACAATATTTATTTTTTTAATTACTTCCCTTTTACGTTACTATAAATAGCTTATTTTTAGTAACTTTTTTATTATTTGCCGTAGGGAAAACACGAGACCAGTTTTCTGTGGTACAACATGGATGGTACCTCTAATTTTTAGGTGTATTTTAACATATCTATACCTTGTAAGATTTTTTTTTTTCTTTTTGGTTAAATTTCTTCCCTTTGTTGTTCCTTGTCCTATTTTTTCTGAGGACCTTCTTGTCCTCAAGTGCAATGATAACACGTGAGCGATATAGGGCCATCATGGCCCTCTTGTTTATTAATGGCTGTAGGGAAAAACCAAGACCATTTTTCTGTGGTACAACATGGATGGTACCTCCAATTTTTAGGTGTATTTTGACATAATCTGTACCTTGTTAGAATTTTTGGTTAAATTCTTTCATTTGTTGTTCCTGTCCTTTGGGCTTCATCAGTCAAAATTCTGCTCCTATCCTCCTCTGATGTAATCCTTCGGGCATGGAACTACTGGCCTGATTTGAAAATAATTTTATTTGAAGTAACTTGTAAGAAAATTTCAACTATATTTTCTCATAATTCTTTTGAAGTATTGAGGGTCTTTTCCTTTGAAGTATTGAGGGTCAGAAAAGAAAAAAATAAGTAATATCACAATTGTTAGTAATCATATTCAAAACAAACTGCATTTTCAATGTATAGTGATTGATGTTCCTTGCAAATGCAAACACGTGATAAAAAATTCAAACTAGCCCAAATAATTTGACGGTCACATTAATGGTTGTTTTATATTTCTGTCGGGCAACCTAACCGAGTAGAGATATTGCGCATATGAAAAGCTTATCTCAGTATTCCGAGGATCAAGTCAAATTAGTTTGACTAAAGTTCTAACCAGGTACCCTAACTCAAAAGATAATTATCAAACATGAAACTCCTGGCAATATTCTCATGTCCACTAATACTAACAAGGCAATTCATTGATGCAAGCATCAAAGACGCCGCCAAGTGTTGTGTCTGAAGTACATTTATTGCAATATGAGAAATCACCTAATCATTACTTTATTAGTCTGACTGGCTACAAGTTATCAACATTAGCACATAAAACAATATTATGTTATAAACTGTTAAAAACATGAAGAATAAACATGATAGAAAAGTTTTACCATGCAATACAAATCTTCTACCTGCAATGACATTAACATTGCGAGTAGGTGGTCCCTTTACATACAAAATTAAAGTAATTATTTCACTAAATAAGGTCATCTCCTGTGAAAAGTTCTTATATGCAGGAGCGTGTGTATGAAGTTTCACAGAAATGCAGTTTGTTGGGAAATGAGGAAATGTTGAAATTATTTCAAAGTTGTGGTTCACAGAAACCATTATTTTTATTATCATGTAATGTAATGAGTATTTTCTATTTACTGATGAAGTTTTATGGACCTTAGTCACCTACATTATAGATTTCAGAATGCAGATTATACACAGCAATTTACTGTTTCCCTTGACAAAAACAATCAAAAATTTTGTCCAAGAAAAGAATGATATAACATAAATAATCTCTCTATTGTCCCTATTCACAAAGCATGAATCTTTCTTATATACTTTTGAATATCATAGAATTCATTTTTTTTCCGGACGAACGATAAACTTGAAGTCCTCGTTGAACTGTAAGGTTACTAGGAGTATGTCAGTGTCTAGTTCAAATCTAATATTACAAGAAATTTAGAAAGCATAATAACCCACTGCCAAAGTGTAGAAAATATTTCAATGAAAATGTTTTTTTTTTTTTTATTTTATTTATTTTTTGTCAGGAATGGACAAATACAAAAACTATCTATTAAATTAAAAATAAGAAAGAAAAAAAAGAAGCAAGTAACAAGATATAATAAAACCAGAGCAACTGACTAGTCATATAAGATCAATGAACATATAAATTCAACAAGGAATTCTATTTTAAAGTCACTGATGCTTTGATAAGTTATGGTCCCATGGCTTTTGATATTTCGATCTAACCACATTTAAAGAAGTATTAACTTGTCACTGACAAATTCAGCCAAGTGCTCTTTAGCTATTGCACACCTTAGTTGGCACTTCCTTCGTTCATTTCAACATATCTATGCTTATTGATTCCTTTATTTACTTTGTAAATACGTTTTTTTTCCAAGGAATTTTTATGCAGGCAATTGTAATTTTCCATATTTTTTTTTTAATATTCTCTTTGAAATTGTAAAATACACGAACTCTCCCTTGTCCAGGCGATTCACGCTTTACAGTATGGTATATCTGCGGTGTGTTCTATTTATAGAAAATGAGATAGGTAAGTAGGTCATGCTAAGAATAGAAATAGAAAACTTGACTTACAGAGTAACCTCCCTTATCAATAAATCGGATCAACATTTTTGACGAAATTGTAAATAAAAAAAATATGTTCTGCTCTACAAATAAGGAGAGGAAAGACAGATAACATTGTTTTAAATCACATAATAAGTTGCATTACATACATTTTTATGTTTTCTTTTTGCCATTTTTAGCTCACCTGAGCAATGCTCAGGTGAGTTTTTCTGATCGCTCGATGTCCGGCGTCCGTCGTCTGTCTGTCGTCTGTCGTCTGTCGTCCGTCAACATTTAGCTTGTGTATGCGATAGAGGCTGTATTTTTCAACTGATCTTCATGAAACTTGGTCAGAATGATTACCTTTATGAAATCTAGGCCGAGTTCGAAAATGGGTCATCTCGGGTCAAAAACTAGGTCACTAGGTCAAATCAAAGAAAAACCTTGTGTATGCGATAGAGGCTGTATTTTTCAATTAATCTTCATGAATGTTGGTCAGAATGATAACCGTGATGAAATCTAGGCCGAGTTCAAAAATGGGTCATCTCTGGTCAAAAACTAGGTCACTAGGTCAAATCAAAGAAAAACCTTGTGTATGCGACAGAGGCTGTATTTTTCAATTGATCTTCATGAATATTGGTCAGAATGATTGTCTTGATGAAATCTAAGCCGAATTTGAAAATGGGTCATCTCGGGTCAAAAACTAGGTCACTAGGTCAAATCAAAGAAAAACCTTGTGTATGCGATATAGGCTGTATTTTTCAATTATTCTTCATGAATATTGGTTAGAATGATTATCTTTATGAAATCTAGGCCGAGTTCGAAAATGGGTCATCTCAGGTCAAAAACTAGGTTACTAGGTCAAATCAAAGAGAAACCTTGTGTATGCGATAGAGGCTGTATTTTTCAATTGATCTTCATGAGTATTGGTCAGAATGATTGCATTGATGAAATCTAGGCCGAGTTCGAAAATGGGTCATCTCGGTTCAAAAACTAGGTCACTAGGTCAAATCAAAGAAAAACCTTGTGTATGCGATAGAGGCGGTATTTTTCAATTGATCTTCATGAATTTTGGTCAGAATGATAACCTTGATGAAATCTAGGCCGAGTTCGAAAATGGGTCATCTGGGTTCAAAAACTAGGTCACTAGGTCAAACCAAGGAAAAACCTTGTGTATGCGATAGAGGCTGTATTTTTCAACTGATCTTCATGAAATTTAGCCAGAATGATTACCTTGATAAAATCTAGGTCGAGTTTGAATATGGGTTATCTGAGATCAAAAACTAGGTCACTAGGTCAAATTAAAGAAAAATCTTGTGTATGCGATAGAGACTGTTTCTTTCAATTGATTTTATGAAATTTGGTCAGGATGATTGCCTTAATGAAATCTAGGTCGAATTTGAATATGGGTCATCTGAGGTCAAAAACTAGGTCACTTGGTCAAATCAAAGAAAAAACTTGTGTATGTGATAGAGGCTGTATTTTTCAATTGATCTTCATGAATTTTGGTCAGAGTGATTGCCTTGATAAAATCTAGGTCGAGTTTGAACATGGGTCATCTAGGGTCAAAAACTAGGTCATATCTAAGAAAATGCTTGTTTTATCGCAAGAGACCAATTTTTTGGTCCAATCTTAATGAAAATTGGTCAGAATATTTGTTTCCATGAAATCACTAGGTCAAACATGTTTTACACTGTTATGGTGTTTCTTAGGTGAGCGACCTAGGGCCATCTTGGCCCTCTTGTTTGTTTATTCACTAAAATGTATTGTGCAATATCGTTGATCCTTTTACAAACTATTCACTGTGTTCAGATTATCACTCCGAAACTATTCATTACCATCTTTACAGGGTCCGAAATAAAAGTGTATCCCATATACTTGACACCGCCTTCAGGACGGCGTCGAATAAAGAAAACGCATTGAAAGTATGTATGGGACAAACATTCAGACACTAATTGCCACATGTGCCTTTTACACTGAGGAACACAATGACATATCCAGTAATAAATGTATTTTCGGACTCCTAACTTACTACATCCAAGTCCCATCTCAGTGATGAGTCTTTTATCCGAAACTGTTGTTTGAACATCAGCAGATAAGGTTATTTTGTACACATTTTTGCTGAACCAAAATTAAGATTGTTTCGGCTTGTCATACAATATAGGTGGAAATACACTTTATTTGGTGTTAAACATGACACAAGCGATTATTTACTCTTTTTTTTATTTCATCGCTCTTCGCTCGCATCAATAAAATGATTTGCAAAAAAAAATGTTTTTTTTTTTTCGCGCGCTCACCCCAAATATTTTTGAAAAAAATCCGAAGAACAAGACATCAATTTGGTGTGGCCTTAAAGTAAGCTTTCTATTAAGCAGTATGAATTGCTTGGGGTGAGCTTTTGTGATCACTTACCGTCCGGCGTCTGTCATCTGTCCATTGTCTGTCCATCCACACTGTTCTTCAAACAACGACTCCACTGAAACCTTGTGGTAAAGTTGATGAAACTTGGGTTGGATATTTCTTCCGAAATTGTACAAGTCGTTCCGCTTGGTTGCACATTGGAGGCTGCCAGAGCTAAAAACAGAAAAATCTTCAAACAACATCTCCTAAACTTAAACTTGTCTGATTTCAATATAATTTCACACAATGGTCCTTGTGTGACCCTCTACCAAAATTTTCAGTTTATTCTGATTTGTCAAAAACATGGCCACCAGAGGGCATTGTCACTTTTCCCATGGAAACTTCAAATTTAAAATATGAAACTGCTGGCCTGATTTTAAAATAATTTCACACAAATGGTCCTTGTGTGACCTTCTATGAAGATTGTTCAATTTAGTATTCTAAAGTATTTAGCCACCAGGGGGCTTTAAGTCACTTTACCTATATGTGTATAACGTAACTCAGGTGAGCAATCTAGGGCCATCATGGCCCTCTTGTTGATGTAGTCATATGTTACTGGTTATCAGTTAGTTGTTTTAGATAACTTTATTGGTTGAGTTTTGGAACTAAGAGACATTGTATGTGAGATTGGAACTAGATTTTTAGCAGTATTACAAACAGCAGCTGATATTAATAGCACAGTTTGTTTGTAAAAAGGGAAACAAAACAATTTCTTATTGACATTTTCAGCCTATGTCCCATGTCAAATCATTATCTTAACTGTAGTAGGGTTCAATGTGAGTATTTTGGAAATGGAGATAGTTATTTTCCTTTTTAGCAATTTTAAAAATCTGGCAATATAAGTATTAATGTAAAGAGGTTTATTATTAAAACGTATCATATTTTGATATGTAATGATTTGAATAGGTTGTGTAGGGAGACAGTATCTGTTAAAAGGTCAAGGTTAGGTTTACTTATGGATTGTGACCTCTGAATTGTGTACTTCGGAAGGATAAAATTTAGGTTCATATTAAAGTGCACATTGTGATAACACTTTATGAGTACGTGGCCTTGGAATGGCATATGTATGAGATAGCATGTTTTTATCCTTTGTGTGTCAAGTTCAAATCCTCCTCTGTTTAAATCAGATTTGGATATCAGATAAGTTGTTACAAAACCTTTGTACATAACAGTCATCATCTGATATCTAGAGAAATGATAAAGGTATCAAATAAAGTTTGAAAACCAGTCTCAAAACTGCAGCATCTGATTGGCTGTCTGTGTGTTCAGTCTGGAAACTGACCAATGACAAAGTTACATACAGACTGGTCTTGAAACTCAGTTTAAATAATTGGAACACAGATGTTGACAACAACAACTTCTGTACACATCACTTTAAACAAGAAAAGAAAAAAAAAACATGGTATGGATAGGTGATGAAGAAATTAAATGCATGAGCACTTTAAAATATAATTATTTATTCATTCAAGAATATTTTATTTGTTCACTATATTTTGTTTTTGCTAATTTCAAAGTGTGCACTGCATTTCTTATATAGATTGACTTACATTGTGTTGTACATAGGTGTCTAGTTCATATGGTTCTAATAATAGTTAACCTGGAGGTCTTCAAGGAATTAATTACTGATTGGAACCAAATATTAGAAAAGATTTATATTGGGATAGATGCATATAAAGGTAATTATCTAAAGCTGAATTATTTTAAGTATCATAGATTCAAAATGTTGTATTTCACCAAAGTTTTTTTTACGTCACGTCCATTGTTTATATTTGTATGTGTATTATCCTGATGAAGGCGTTAGCCGAAACGTTGATGAGATAAAAAAAACTATACATAATATATGTTGTTGTTGAAATACCTATTGCTAACTTATTGACAAATATATAATTACCGGTATGTTTGTTCCATTTTTAGGAAGCAGGGTATATTAATAATTGCATAATTGACATGTTTAATTCCATGTCATACAAAAGTGCTCTCTTCTTGATAAAAACAACTACTGTTCAGAGCAGGGATTGCGCTGTCGGTCGCCAATGGCGCCAAATGTGAGAATTTACAAAATCTGGCGCTAATTTGGATCAATTGGCGAAAGTCTCTTGCGACAACAAAGTGAAGATCAGGCTGAGACATTTTTTTCCAATGACACCAAGGATCATCCTACAGATTCGGGTGATATGGTCGCTTTAAAGACGGCCACTTACCTTAATTATCACCTCCGGATGAAATCCGAATCGCAGTTTTCAGACTGTTGTAATCTGTTTACTGAAGTTGTAAAACTTAATGCAGACACAACATAATACACTAGAATCTGATGTAAATTATCGATAAATCCATGGTTAACTCTGCCAACTTGCCTGTCAAACTTCAACCAATTGTAGCATTAATATCCCACTGTAGTTAATCAATATTATAAGCCGCCGCCATTTTGAAAAAGTTTCAAGCCGATAAACTTGAGTGCAGACATAAACCTTCTTCAACATGATCTTATGCATCAGTTGTATGTTATTTCTTGATTTTATTATAAATTACTTATATTTATTTCAAATACGGCCAGTTTCTATAAATGAATTGTCCGGACCCTGTGGATGAAAACAGATTCCGTGGACGTCTGAACTGCAGTACAAAATATTGTAAAAAGATCGCCAAGTTTGGTATTGTTTTCGAGAAGATTTAATAAATAAATCAATTAAATGTATAAATCTGAACAAGTTGATGCAAGAATCGGGCATTATTAAAACAAGAGAATCGAAACATGTATGAAAACTTCCAGTGTTTGATTGTGCACTTGATAAATTTACGAGTTTCGGACGTATAAATTTCGGATAAAAATTTAAAGGCGACTTTTTCCATTGCGCAGTTTGTACTTTATTTAGAAATAGTGGAAAGAACTTGTAAAACACTCATTTTACTAAAATGTTCTTTAAACTGTGCTTTTTATTATTCTCCGCTGATGAAATCGGGAGGGAGGTATTGAAATGGCTTGTCCGTCCATGCGTCCGTCCGTGCATCTGTCCGCAGCCATTTCTCAGTAACTAGCAGGTAGAATTTCATGAAACTTAAAATAAACATGAACCAACATACTGCGACGATGCCCGTCAAGTTTTTTTTTATTGGTCAATTTCCCTTAGAGTTATTGCCCTTGATTTAATGAAAAATGCCCAAAAATATCCGTCCGCAGCCATTTCTCAGTAACTATCAGGTAGAATTTCATAAAACTTGACATAAACATGCACCAACATACTGCGATGATGCCTGTCAAGTTTTGTTTTTTTTGGTTTGGTCAATTTCCCTTTATTGCCCTTGATTTAATGAAAAATCCATGTCTGCAGCCATTTCTCAGTAACAAGCTGGTAGAATTTCATGAAACTTAAAATAAACATACTTCGATGATGCCTGTCAATTTTTTTTTTAATTGGTCAATTTTCCTTAGAGTTATTGCCCTTTAATTGTTTAAAAATCTACAGATTTGTACATAACAAACCAACCAATTGGTAGAATTTCATTAAACTTTTTTCATTCTTTTCCATGAACATTTATTATAAACATGTGAATTTGTGTACCCACACCTGGTCACCACCTTGCCTCACAGGGCTGATTTGGCTTTTTAGCTCACCTCGGGGTGAGCTATTGTGATCGCCTACCGGCCCCATGTGGTTCTGGGACAATCTATGTATGAAAAGAATTGGAACCGCTGCCTTACCCTTGCATGATCATAAGAGGCGACTAATAGGGTCTTAACATTTGGTTTTGCTGTAACTCTGTGATTCCAGCAGGTATGCAAATTTTGATTCCATACCTCATGTTTTTATTTCGATGTAAATGAGATGGGAAACCAAAATTTGTAGTCCTGTTTGGCGACATAATAACCTATACTGTGTTGGTGCGCCGTAAAACCCAAATAAATGATTGCCCACGGTCCGACGTCGGTCCGTCTGTCCGTCATCGTCCATCCACACTTTCTTTTAAACAGCATTTCCTCCTAAATCACTAGGCCAATTTTGATGAAACTTCACAGGGATGTTCCTTCGATGGTCATCTTCAAAAATTGTTCAAAGAATTTAATTCAACACTGAAGTCTGGTTGCAATGGCAACTGAAAGGAAAAAATCCTCTTGTCCAAAACCGCAAGGCGTGGAGCTTCTCTATTTGGCATGTGGCATCATCTAATGGTCCTCTATCAAGATTGTTCAAATTATGCCCCTGGGGTGAAAAGAGGCTTCGCCCTGGGTGTCCCAAGTTTTACATAGGAAAATACTTTAAAAATCTTATGTTTGAAACCATAGGACCTAGGCCTTTGATATTTGGTATGTAGCTTTGCCTTTTGGTCCTCTTCTAAGATTGTTCAAATTATTACCCTGGGGTGAAAAGAGGCCCCGCCCTGGGGGTACCAAGTTTTACATAGACTTATATAGGAAAATACTTTAAAATCTTCTTGTCTAAAACTGCAAAGGCCTAGGCTTTTGATATTTGGTATGTTGCATTGCCTAGTGGATCTCTACCAAAATTATTCAGTTTATGCCCCTGGGATGAAAAGAGGCTCTGCAGTGGGAGTCCCAAGTTTTACATAGACTTATATAGGAAAAAACTTTAAAAATCTTCTTGTCTGAAAGTTCAAGGCCTAGGCTTTTGATATTTGGTATGTAGCATTGCCTAGTGGTTCTCTAACAAGATTGTTCAAATAATGCCCATGGGGTGAAAAGAGGCTCTGCCCCGTGGTCACTCGTTATATGAGTAATAGAGGAAAAAATATTTTAAAAATTGTTTGATTATATTTTCTAGACAGTTTAATTGTAATTTTCTGATGACCTCAAGTAGGGGTCACTTGACAGTGATCTTGACCTACTTCCTTGTTTTTAAAACTGACTTTCAGTGACCATAAATGTGACTTATTGACCTACTTTCTTCATATTTTAGCATCAGTTTGACATTTGAAACATGTAGCTCATATTGCTCAGGTGAGCGATCCAGGGTCATCGTGACCCTCTTGTATTTGGATAATATTATCACAGGGTACATTAAATTTTTTTCTTATTATTTTCTCATCAGTACTAACTAACCTGCCCTGTTTGTTATCACTTTGTTTTGCACTTTGATGTGAAGGCTTCGTTCATTTTAATAAGGATTTACTTTATTATTATGCCTCCCACCACACAGTGGTGTTGGAGACATACTGCCAATTTCAGAAAAGCTCGCCGAATTGGCGTTTACAACAAACGCAGGTAGTAAATGGCGTAGCTGTCACTCCAGTGATCGGTGAGAGGGTAATTTGATGACGCTTGTAGTTTGCTCCGCCCAAACGTATATTTCTATCGGTCGCAGTGGAAAGCAACCTCGTAAAGACTTAGTGTTAGTTACAAAAGTGAAATATTACGGGAGTTTATTTCGAGATAATCCTGCATAATCATTACAATATATACATACATGTGCATGCGCAGCATATACACTTAAAACTATTTACATTATAGATCTGAACTGACTGAAGTTCGACAATGATGTGTATAATTTGTATTTATAGCAACTCTCGGCGAAATACAGCACAACTGGTTTCATGTATTTATTTTGAATTGATGTATCTAGTCTTCGTATTATATCCACGGATGTCGGTCATGGATTTTTTTTCAAACGTGGAAAATACCGCATTATACATTGAACTATAAGTTTTGTTTACCCATTTTGCTTTCAATTGTGAGAAAACAAACTCGGCAATATTTATTTAAAACTACATGCAGTATCTTGTCAAAATACAACTGAAAGTTTTATCCCTAGAATCGTGGAAATCTGGTAATACCTAGTACATGTATGTATAATGCCTTTCTTCTATTTCAACCTTTAGCCTGATTGTGGCAAGTGCTTCTGTCTTTGCAACCAGTGCAGACCAAGATCAGCCTGCATGTCCGTGCAGTCTGATGATGGTCTGCACTGTTCGCCATTCAGTCAGTATCTTTTTTGTAAGCGCCCCTATTAACAGTTAATGGTACTGTCCAAATTGAAAGATGGACAAGTTCATTATAGAAAATTAGCAGGGTAAGGGTTAAGAGTGCAGCTTGTTGCATTTCGTTCTTGTTACACAGAGAATAGAAACCTAAGATCATGCACTAGATTTTGTAATAAAAAGCTTTATTGTCCAGTTTACATGTCATGTTGATTGCTATTTTAGCGCGCCAGTTATGAATGATGTCACTCTATTGAACATGCTTTCAGGTCACTGTTATATTATAACACTAAGTCTTGTTCAGTAATTCCTTTCTTCTACACATGTGTATCGGACAATTCTGTAAAGAGCGCTGAGCGCAATCGAGTAAATCGCGTGCAGTCTTGGCATTTTCTTTTATTTTCATTTTTGCTTCAAAAATTACTAAATGGTGCAGATAAACGTACACGCAGCCATTTTTAGCTCACCTGTCACATAGTGACAAGGTGAGCTTTTGTGATCACGCAGCGTCCGTCGTCCGTCCGTCCGTAAACTTTTGCTTGTGACCAGTCTAGAGGTCACATTTTTTGTGGGATCTTTATGAAAGTTGGTCAGAATGTTCATCTTGATGATGTCTAGGTCAAGTTCGAAACTGGGTCACGTGCCTTCAAAAACTAGGTCAGTAGGTCTAAAAATAGAAAAACCTTGTGACCTCTCTAGAGGCCATATATTTCACAAGATCTTCATGAAAATTGGTTAGAATGTTCAACTTGATGATATCTAGGTCAAGTTCGAAACTGGGTTACGTGCCTTCAAAAACTAGGTCAGTAGGTCTAAAAATAGAAAAACCTTGTGACCTCTCTAGAGGCCATATTTTTCACAAGATCTTCATGAAAATTGGTTAGAACGTTCACCTTGATGATATCTAGGTCAAGTTCGAAACTGGGTCACATGCCGTCAAAAACTAGGTCAGTAGGTCAAATAATAGAAAAACCTTGTGACCTCTCTAAAGGCCATATTTTTCATGGGATCTGTATGAAAGTTGGTCTGAATATTCATCTTGATGATATCTAGGTCAAGTTCGAAACAGGGTCACGTGCTATCAAAAACTAGGTCAGTAGGACTAAAAATAGAAAACCTTGTGACCTCTCTAGAGGACATATATTTCATGAGATCTTCATGAAAATTGGTCAGAATGTTCACCTTGATGATATCTAGGTCAGGTTTGAAAGTGGGTCACGTGTCATCAAAAACTAGGTCAGTAGGTCAAATAATAGAAAACCTTGTGACCTCTCTAGAGGCCATATTTTGCATGGGATCTGTATGAAAGTTGGTCTGAATGTTCATCTTGATAATATCTAGGTCAAATTTGAAAGTGGGTCACAGGCCATCAAAAACTAGGTCAGTAGATCAAATAATAGAAAAACCTTGTGACCTCTCTAAAGGCCATATTTTTCGTGGGATCTGTATGAAAGTTGGTCTGAATGTTCATCTTGATGATATCTAGCTCAAGTTCAAAACAGGGTCATGTGCGGTCAAAAACTAGGTCAGTAGATCTAAAAATAGAAAAACCTTGTGACCTCTCTAGAGGCCATACTTGTGAATGGATCTCCATAAAAATTGGTCAGAATGTTCATCTTGATGATATCTAGGTCAAGTTCGAAAGTTGGTCACGTGCCATCAAAAAGTAGGTCAGTAGGTCAAATAATGGAAAAACGTTTTGACCTCTCTAGAGGCCATATTTTTCATGGGATCTGTATGTAAGTTGGTCTGAA
This sequence comes from Mercenaria mercenaria, assembly GCF_021730395.1. NCBI lineage: Eukaryota > Metazoa > Mollusca > Bivalvia > Venerida > Veneridae > Mercenaria > Mercenaria mercenaria. The sequence continues at coordinate 42,110,630 of NC_069369.1, read as the reverse complement.
TGTTTATCTTGATGATATATAGGTCAGGTTTGAAACTGGGTCAACTGCGATCAAAAACTAGGTCAGTAGGTCTTGAAATAGAAAAACCTTGTGACCTCTCTAGAGGCCATACCCTTGAATGGATCTTCATGAAAATTGGTCAGAATTTTCACCTTGATGATAGCTAGGTCAGGTTTGAAACTAGGTCACTTGCCTTAAAAAACTAGGTCAGTAGGTCAAATAATAAAAAAACCTTGTGACCTCTCTAGAGGCCATACTTTTCATGGGATCTGTATGAAAATTGGTCTGAATCTTCATCTTGATGATATCTAGGTCAAGTTTGAAACTAGGTCAACTGTGGTCAAAAACTAGGTCAGTAGGTCTAAAATTATTAAAATCTTTTGACCTCTTTAGAGGCCATATTTTTCACAAGATCTTCATGAAAATTGATCTGAATGTTCACCTTGATGATATCTAGATCAGTTTTCGAAACTGGGTCACGTGCGGTCAAAAACTAGGCCAGTAGCTATAAAAATAGAAAAACATTGTGACCTCTCTAGAGGCCATATTTTTCATGAGATCTTCATGAAAATTAGTGAGAATGTTCACCTTGATGATATCTAGTTAAAGTTCAAAACAGGGTCACGTACCTTCGAAAACTAGGTCAATAGGTCAAATAATAGAAAAACCTTGTGACCTCTCTAGAGACCATATTTTTCAATGGATCTTCATGAAAATTGGTCAGAATTTTTATCTTGATAATATCTAGGTCAGGTTCAAAACTGGGTCACATGAGCTCAAAAACTAGGTCACTATGTCGAATAATAGAAAAAACGACGTCATACTCAAAACTGGGTCATGTAGGAAGAGGTGAGCGATTCAGGACCATCATGGTCCTCTTGTTTAAAAAAACTAATACGCATTTCCTTTCCTATGATGCGATGTAATCCGATTGTGGGTAAAAAATACAAAGTGATGTGGTCACTATATAATTATACCTCCGTCCGATTCTGTTTACCACATCCAGTCTTCCAGGTTTCAAGTGGGTTAATTTAGGTTTATTTTGATCTTTCCAAGTTTGACGCCGAGAATTGTCTAAGTCAGACAAGCTTACGATAGGAAAATTATAGTTATGATTTTAAACTAACAAAAGCACATGTGATTCTGATTAAATGCATATCATGGTCAGATTGTACGATCGTTAAAAACTAGTATTTGTGACAGGCAAAGTATAAGCAAGATCGCCTTTTACAAACGCTGTGAACATAGAGGTGCAATTTTACTATTCACAGTTTTAAATAAAAAAAATCTTTTGAGACACGTAAGTTCTATAGAATCTATTTAAGAAATAATATATCTCATCCAGTGATTTGTCGTTGAATAAATCATTGTTTGGAGCTCAGATGCGAAGGAATTATATCACGAGGGCGCAGCCCGAGTGATATAATAATACGCATCTGAACGACAAACAATGATTTATTCAAGAGCAAATCACTAAATGAGATATATTATTTCGATTCTAACACGTTACCAAGGATTTTTAAGTACATCTTTGATGACATTCATTAAATATTTGCCCGTTTTCAATCGGTTTCTTTTCCAGCGCGCCGCCATGCCATTTGACGACATGCCATAATAATTGTGATGTCAGAACAGTGATTTGTTGTATAATAATACACTGTTTTCTGTCTTCTTTGATTAATAGTAAAATGAATCGGAACGTGTTAGAATTTGTATTTACGACATAATCTGTAAAATACCAAAGCAAAGGATCGACATCGATTAGAATTTCATTGGAAAAGTTTTCAATATGAAAAAAATATACATTATTTCAAAGAAATCCGTCAAATTATTACTGATTGCAGAAGACATGTGGAATACTTAAGTCAAACGGAAAAAAGTAGAGATAAAACTAAGCTGTCATTAATCAACTTGAGAGTTCTATGTCGACTTCTGCTGTGTGATTTCTAGAATCCGAATTGTAGTACCCATCCATCGTTTGACTGCTCCCGTAGTCGAGTGGTTAGTCGTTGTCTTGAAATCACTGTAACCTCTCACTGATTGGGGTGGGGGCACAGGTTCGAGATTTCCTACCGACCATACTTCTTTATGTGAGAAAGTTGACAATTTCTTACGGAGACGAGAGTCTAGTACTGGTTCTTCCCAGGGGCGATGCTTAATTAAGTAAACTAACCATCCGACATCAAAGAAGAACTGTTGAAATCTGGCGTTAAACCCAAGAAAATAAATTTCCGTCGTGAGCAAGTTTCTTGGCAAGGAGACTTACTTAGTCATGAATCCCGAATCAAGTTTCAATTTGCTATTAAAGCCAAATGAAGGAGCAGCACTTAAGGTTTTTTGGCAAGGAGACTTACTTAGTCATGAATCCCGAATCAAGTTTCAATTTGCTATTAAAGCCAAATGAAGGAGCAGCACTTAAGGTTTTTAACTTCATGTACAACGGCTACATGACCGGAAGTTGAATCGTTGATAAGTAGGACCTAGATACATATTCAATGTGCGAAAAAATAATATTCCAGTTAATTCAAGCATGTCTTCAGAATCGCATGTTTGCTGGATTACCAAACACACAGAAATGCTTAGAGCTGTTACCTTTATAACTTGAGTAATGTATGTAAACAGGGCATTTATGTTTAAACTAAATATATAATTTTTAATGTGAAAAGTCTTGCCCATCAGGCTATGATTTACTATTGTAAACTTAGATCCCTGACCAAGCGATAAAAATACACATTATTTTTTATCGACTTGTCACAAGGAAATCGATGTACACCGGTGAAGGGAAAAAAAACTTATAATGTATACGTGAATGATCCGAGAATGCGACGTTAATCAAGTTCAGTTTTAAAGACATAATGTAATCAGTCCGAGTGCACGTAAAAAAATGTTTGTTTTGAAACTGAGACTGAGATACCGCTAAAAACTGTAAGATCATCCATTTTAAAAACCATACATACATTTATGACAGACTTTTCAGTTTAACTTGACTCGCGTCTTGGACGGAGTTTATGCAAATGACGGTTACAAAATTAGCCACTCGTGATCAGAAAATCGATATCAGTGAGTGACTAAATGTGTATGATGCAAATTCTGAATCGGCGCGCTATTCTGAAATTGGCAGTATTGATTTACTCCTGTCTGTCTGTCTCTCTGTCACAAAGCTTGTGTGCACTCTAAGTCGAATATTTCTCATCCGATCTTCACCAAACTTGAACAAAATGTGTTTACCAATAAGTCCTCAGCCAAGTTCAATAACTAGCCATATCGGCCCAGGCACTTCGGAATTATGGCCCTTGAACATAATTACATGTACCGATACACACATGTAGGCCGGTTACTCCAACATGTGAATACCAATAGGCCGCTTACTCCAACACGTAAACAGTATATAAAGACAGACTTACTATTCAGATGATTAGGCAGTTGTGGGACACATGCGCTTTTCTCAAAAGCACCTCTAGTTCCTATCTTATTAGTTCCCTACTGGTTGAAAACCAGTTTCGGGGACTATAGGAATGGGCTTTTCCGTCCGTCATTCTGTCATTCCAAGCTCACATTTGCATACTTAGGTGGCTATAGGAACAATAGGTAACTGTACTTTTTCTTTGATGTCATTCATTCCGTAAGGCTTTTATGTGGCTATTTTTCTCTTACGTGGCTAAAAGAACAATAGAGAGAACAAAAGAGTAGCCACATAAGTATCCATATGTAGGAACGTCCGTCATTCCGTCCATCCGTCCGCAATTTCGTGTCCAGTCCATAACTGTGTCATCCATGAAGGGATTTTAATATTACTTGGCACAAATGTTCCCCATAAAGAGACGACATGTCTTGCACAAAATCCGGACCCCTAGCTTAAAGGTCAAGGACACAGTTGGAGGTCAAAGGTCAACAGGGTTTTTTTCCTGTCCGGTCCATAACTATGCCATCCGTGAAGGGATTTTAATATTACTAATGACACAATGTACCTCATAATAAGATGATGTGTCATGCACAACTTTCAGACCCCTAGCTCAAAGGTCAAGGTCACACTTGGCAGTCAAATGTTTACATAGCATGAGCAGGGTCTGTTTCATGTCCGGTACATAACTCTGTCATTCATTAAGGGATTTTAATATCACTTGGCACAAATGTTCCCCATGATGAGACGATGTGTCCTTCGCAAATCCCGAACCCCTGGCTCAAAGGTCAAGGTCAAAATTGGAGGTCAAATGTCAACAGGGCTTTTTTCCTGTCCGGTCCATAACTCTCCCATCCATGAAGGGATTTTAATATTACTTGGCACAAATGTTCCCCATGATGAGACGATGTGTCATGCGCAAATCCTGGACCCCTAGCTTAAAGGTCAAGGTCACAATTGGGAGGTCAAAGGTCAACAGGGCTTTTTTCCTGTCCGGTCCATAACTCTCCCATCCATGAAGGGATTTTACTATTACTTGGCACAAATGTTCCCCATGATGAGATGACATGTCATGCGCAAAACCCGGACCCCTAGCTCAAAGGTCAAGGTCACAATTGGAGGTCAAAGGTCAATGGGACTTTTTCCTGTCTGGTCTATAACTTTGTCATGCAGAACAGGATTTAAATATCAGTTTGCACAATTATTCCCCTGGATGAGACAATGTGTTGTGTGCAACACCCGAGCCCTTAGCTGCAAGGTCAAGGTCACACTTGGAAGTCAAAGGCCAAAAGGTCTTTTTTCCTGTCCAGTCTGTAACTCAACAATCCTTAAAGGGATTTTAATATTACTTGGTACAAATGTTCATCACCATAAGATGGAGTGTCATGCACAAGAACCTGGTCCCTAGGTCTAAGGTCAAGGTCACACATAGAGGCCAAAGGTCAAATACAAGAATGACTTTGTTCGGAGCATTTCTTCTTCATGCATGGAGGGATTTTGATGTAACTTGCCACAAATGTTCACCACCGTAAGGCACCCTTGTTTCTAGAATTACGTCCCTTTGTTATTACTATAAATAGATTATATTGTAACTTATTTATTACTGTTCGTAGGGAAAAATCGAGACCACCTTTTATGATAATCGGCCAAAAAATGCCATAATGAAAACAACTGTAGGTTTTTATATATATAAATTTTAATCCAAGTGTTTTGTTATAACATATTGTATATATAGTACAATATTGTTTATACATTGACGGATATCAATTTATTATGTTATACTGCAGGAGAGAAAATTAAGTGCCTTCTAGTAGGGGACTTTGTATTGCATGGCAATACTTCATTCACTTGTTTTATACTCTTCTTTGTTTTCTAAGACTCTTTTACTTTGATGAGAATGTACATATTGTTTTGAAAATCTCTACTGGCTATGAACCAGTTTCCGGACAGAATGCAATGTTTTTAGCTCACCTGAGCACAAAGTGCTCAAAGGTGAGCTTTTGTGATCGCCCTGTGTCTGTCGTCGGTCGTCAGTCGTCGTCGTCAACAATTTGACTGTTAACACTCTAGAGGTCACAATTTTGGCCCAATCTTAATGAAACTTGGTCAGAATGTTACCCTCAATAAAATCTTGGACGAGTTTGATATTGGGTCATCTGGGATCAAAAACTAGGTCATCAGGTCAAATCAGAGGAAAAGCTTGTTAACACTCTGGAGGTCACAATTTGGGCCCAATCTTAATGAAACTTGGTCAGAATGTTACCCTCAATAAAATCTTGGATGAATTCGAATCTGGGTCATGTCGGATCAAAAACTAGGTCACCAGGTCAGATCAAAGGAAAAGCTTGTTAACACTCTAGAGGTCACAATTTGGGCCCAATCTTAATGATACTTGGTCAAAATGTTACCCTCAATAAAATCTTGGCAAGGTTGAATCTGGGTCATGTCGGATCAAAAACTAGGTCACCAGGTCAAATCAAAGGAAAAGCTCGTTAACACTCTAGAGGTCACAATTTGGGCCCAATCTTAATGAAACTTGGTCAAAATGTTACCCTCAATAAAATCTTGGACGGGGTTGAATCTGGGTCATGTCTGATCAAAAACTAGGTCACCAGGTCAAATCAAAGGACTAGCTTGTTAGCACTCTAGAGGTGACATTTTTGGCCCAATCTTAATGAAACTTGGTCAGAATGTAACCCTCAATAAAATCTTGGACAAGTTTGACACTGGGTCATCTGGGGTGAGAAACTAGGCCACCAGGTCAAATCAAAGGAAAAGCTTGTTAACACTCTAGAGGTCACAATTTGGGCCCAATCTTAATGAAACTTGGTCAGAATGTTACCCTCAATAAAGTCTTGGAAGAATTTGATATTGGGTCATGTTGGGTCAAAAACTGGGTCACCAGGTCAAATCAAAGGAAAAGCTTGTTAACACTCTAGAGGCCACATTTTTGACTATATCTTCATGAAACTTGGTCAGAATGGTAATCTTGATGATCTCAAGATCCAGTTTGAATCTGGGTTATGTAGGATCAAAAACTAGGTCACCATGTGAAATCAAAGGAAAAGCTAGTTTACATTGTAGAGGCCACATTTATGACCATATCTTAATGAAACTTGGTCAGAATGTTAATCTTGATGATCTACAGGTCATGTTCAAATCTGGGTCAGGTGGGATCAAAAACTAGGTCACCGAGTCAAATCAAAGGAAAAGCTTGTTAACACTGTATCTTCATGAAACTTGGTCAGAATGGTAATCTTGATGATCTCAAGGTCCAGTTTGAATCTGGGTCATGTCAGGTCAAAAACTAGGTCACCAGGTCAAATCAAAGGAAAAGCTAGTTTACACTTTAGAGGCCACATATATGACCATGTCTTAATGAAACTTGGTCAGAATGTTAATCTTGTTGATCTTTAGGTCAATAGGTCAGGTGAGCGGTACAGGGCCTTCATGGCCCTCTTGTTTTATTTGTCAATATCTTTTATATTAACTTACACTGATGAAACTTACTTTACAAAACTTTCAAGTCTTGCTAATATTACACAGGAAGATAAAATATGTATTTACCAGTCTGAGAGGCTTTTATTAGGTAATAGAAAGTGTTACTTTTTGTGCCCCCCAAAATTTTTGCCGAATTTGTATCGTTCATATCTTAAAAAAGTATTTGACCCAGCTTCATCAAACCTCACAGGATTTTTGTTCAGCACAGGAAGCAGTGCACCAAGGATTTTAATTTGGATCTCACACAGTCAGACCAGAGTTATGGCCCATGACTTAGTCTAAAATAGGCATAAAAAAGGCCTAAGTTTGTGTCACATGTACCTCAAAAAGTATTTGACCCAGTATTATGAAATATTACAGGAATATTATTTAGCATGTGAAGTTGTGCATCTGGGGTTTTGCTAGATGATATCACTCAGTCAGACCAGTGTTATGGCCCTTGACTTAGTAAAAAAATATGCATAGAAAGTTGTGTCGCACTTATCTAAAAAAGTATATTACATAGGGTCATGAAACATCATAGGAATATTATTCAGCATGTGAAGTTTTGCACCTGGGATTTTGTTCTGGATTTTTATCAGTCAGACCAGAAATATGGCCCTTGATTGTCAAAAATATGCATAAATGGGATACATGTTTGAGTCGCATGTATCTCAAAAAGTATTTGACTTAGAATCTTAAAACATAAGTGGAATGTTATAAAGCATGTGAAGTTGCGCACCTGGTGTTATGTTTGGGATTTCACTCAACTAGATTGGAGTTATGGTCCTTGACTTAGTAAAAATACACATAAATAATTTAATTGATCTAAGTTTGTGTTGCATATATCTTAAAAATTATTTCACCTAGAGTCATGAAATCATGTAGGAATATTATCCAGCATGTGAATTTGTGCTTCTAAGTTGTTTTTATTATTTCGCTTAGCAATACTGAGTTATGGCCCTTGACTAAGTCAAATAATGACAGTTTGTGTCCCATGTTTCTCAAAATGTACTTGACCTAGAGTCATAAAACATTAGAGCATTATTATATAGTATGTGAAGTTATGCACTGGGTGTTCTCTTTGGGATTTCACTCAGCTAGGCCAGAGTTATGGTCCTTCACTTAGTGAAAAAAATGAACATAAAGTTAAAAGTTTGTGTTGCATATAATTATCTTAAGAAATATTTCACCTAGAGTCATGAAACCATATACAGTAATGGGAGTGGGGGCACAGGTGTCCAATGGCAAACATCTAATTCCCCTTGATTTTGTAAAAAATAGGAACCAGCAAAACCACTGCATGGTCCTTTTGTACATAACTTGTGCATATCTGGAAATTAAGTATCTTTCAAGATATAGTCCCTCATTTGCATAACAACTTATTAGGCAAGGATATAAATACACTGACTTTGCTTGTTCTTGAGATTAGGTCACCTGACAGTACATGTCACTTAAGAATATGAAAATGTTCATAGTTTGAATGGCTATGGGTACTGTAAATGGATGATAAATGGATGTTTTAAATAATGTGAAGCCATTATTATTCTTAACCCTTACCCTGCTAAATTTCTATATTGAACTTGTCCATCTTTCAATTTGGACAGTACTATTAACTGTTAAAAGGGGTGCTTACCAAAAAGATACTGACTTAATGGCGAACAGTGCAGATCTTGATCAGACTGCTCAGATGTGCAGGCTGATCATGATCTACACTGGTTGCAAAGGCAGAATCAGTCGTGTCCAGCATGATAAGGGTTAAAACAATAACTATTGTATTGGATTTTGTAAGGAAATGAAACCACAGTAACTGTTAAGAAATAACATTCTCATTTATTTTTAGCGCATATGTGCACAAAGTGCCACTTCTAAACAACTTCTCATGAACTGTTTGATGGATATTCATCAAATTTGCTCTGTGGTATAATTGTAAGGTCCCTGTCGAGAATTCCATGAACATTTTATTCATGAACAGTTCTTTAACTGCAAATTGGACAAATTGGTTCATGAACTTTATCAGTTCAAGAACAGGTTCATGAACAAATGTTCATGAATTAATTCAAGAACAATTCATGAACAAATTCTTGAATTAGTTCAAGAACTATTAATACGTCCAATTTGTAGTTCAACAACTATTCATGAATAAGTTCTTGAACTAGTTCATGAACCACAATTTGTGGAATTTAATGAAAATGACCATAATTGTAAGAAACAATTTATGGAATTTAATGAAAATTCATAATAAATCTGAAATCAATTTTTCATACGGACAGCCATAACAAGACCCATGATGTGATATAGGAACCGAGATCTTATAGAGATACAAGTCGTGTGCAAGTTTGGTTTAAATAAAAAAGTAATGAAGGCACTATCGCACACACAAGCTAATTGTGGTCGGACAGACGATGGACAAAAGACCATACTAAAATCTCCATCTGACCTAAAATTGGTTAAGATGCTTGATTTCACAAATCTGGTGTCAAGGTAACTGTTCTATAAATAGAAAAATTGTTACTAAAAATAGAAAAATAGTTTATGGCCAAAAGCCTTAGTTTCAATTGACATTTTTTAATAGACTTCGTTATATAGCAGTACTAGGGTTAATACCTGGTGGTTCTTGTCTTGGCATCTTATCTCACACTTGACTTCATTTTTTTTCTACATTTCCCCACCCGCTTGTTTACATCAATGTTTTCTAAATTTTCAGCATTGTTTGAAACGCTTTAAACACTTATTTACTGTAGAACTATCTATTTTTAATTATTCTGCAATTTTTCTTCCACTATAACCGTGTCCATGTAATGATGATATGGTATTTTTCACAGATGGAGTCAAATCTACTACCCATGTCACTAAGTTGCAGACGAAATATGTAAACACCAGTTATTTCCCATTAGAATCTTAAGGTGCTAGTATAGAGTTACCCGAAAAAATTATCCTACCTTTAAATTGATTTCAATTGCACCAAAGTTCATTGAAATTTCACTAAATTTTTATCATTTTGGTAAATTTCACCCATTTCAGTGAAATTTCAAGACATTAAAACGAGTAAATTAACCTTACACACTATTATTTATTTATAGCTTAATTGAATGGTGGGTTCAAGTTTTGATGTCATGTCATTCATATTTTTTTGTTTAAAGTCTGTAAGTAATTTGATGGACAAATTCAGGATCTCCAGTGCCAAGTGCATTCTTGAATAATTTAGGGACCATTTTATCAAGCTCAGTAATATTTATCTTAAATAAAAACAATGTTCTTGTGTTGATGAACAGACAATTCATGAAATTAGGTTCATGAACTTTAGATGATGAATTGTTTGATGAACAGTTAATGAATCTATGGTTCATGAAGTACTGATGATGAACAGTTCCCAAACAATTCATTAACTTTAGGTTCATGAACTTCTGTTGATGAATCATTTTATGAACAGTTCATGAAACTAAGGTTCATGAACTATTGATGAATTATTTTAATGAACCTTTGATGAATAGTGATGAACAGTTCATGAACTGTTCATGATCATCATCAGTTCATGAACAAATTCTCGACAGGGGTCTTCTCCCAACCTTGTTCAGATGGGGGTCATTGGCTTAGAAATACCTTTAAACAACCTTTTCTCATGAGTTACTTCATGGAACTTCATCAAACTTTGTCTGTTGCATCATTTTAAGGTCCTCTTTCAATTTTATTCAAATAGGGCCCCAGCCCCCTTTTAATGGCTGCTAGAGCTAAAAATAGAATTAAAAATAAAAATCAACCGCTAGATGCAGACAACCATTATAAAGAGACCTTCCAAAACACCCGCAGACTGCTCCTCTTGTCTTTATGTATTTTTCCCACCTAATTTTAAAGACCTAAGAAGCGTATAGTGTTTGAACTGTCATCTGTCACTAATTTATTTAATCAACTTCTTCTGCCTCTGGAACTTTTGACACCTGGAACATAATTATTATGGTCCTCTTCCAAAGTTGCACACTTGCTGGCCTGTTAAAGCTCTGAAGTTCATGTGAGAGATTTAGTGCCATTACGGCCCACTTGTTATTTTTAATGTTTGAAACCTATGAGATTTTTGTGCCAATAAAATTGAGTGACAGCACAGCAAGTGGCTCAGCATAGGGACAGATGAGTTGTAGAATAATAATGTTTATGGTATATTCACAGATTTTAGAGCTGCTGGAAGTCTAAGATGCCAGTGTCTGCTTTACCTAACCTGGATCATGTATATGCCAAATGGGAAAATAGGGGACCCAAAGGTAGGAACACACTACCAACTGCCACTGAGAGAAACAGGGATCCGGCACGAGCGAATCCAGCACAGAATGGGGATGCTGAGCAAGCGATACAGTCTGGTAAACAGAAGTGGCGTGACAAGTTTGGTGATAACGTGAAACCTTTGCAGAGAAGACGTCCCAGGGATCGGAATAGACTCGTGGCTGTTCCTGCAGAAATAGTAAGTGTATTACATTAACTGAAATGTGGTTGTCAGATTGTAGGAAATGACACTTTGGGCAGGAAAATATTTGCTATGAATGTCCATATGCCAGTAGGTAGTCATTGAGCATAACTTTATAACATCTGATGGCTTTCCTTGATAATTAGTCCCGTACAGGCGTTTCACTGGAAGGAATAGTCGTCTGTCTGGAAGGAAGTAATGGTTTTCACTTAGTCTCTAAGTGTCCCTTCACAACTCCCTCCAATCTTTGTTTTCATTATCTTTTTTTTTTTCAATTTCATCTGTAAACTCAGAATGCAGGAAAATTGTCACACATACCATGGTTTATTGTTCATTTATAGAAAGAAATACACAGGTATTTGACATTCTTCTATGTACAAATTATTACCAACAGGTTATTTTGGTCAATTTAGATATTTTCTGTTAAAAATATAGTGTAAAATAAAGAAAACGCTGGAAAATATTGGCAAAGATTAATGAGTGCCACCTGTCAATACTTACGGACAACTACTTTCAATTTCTAAATGTTATCCCCGTTTCACAAACCGGGATCTGGGATAATATAATGCGGGGAAGTGATAAATAAATTTTGTAGTTCATACTGCATATTTTTTGTAAGTCTGCTTTTATATTGTTCTAAGTATGTGAAAAAAAAATCCTACAACGTTTTGTGAAACAGGCTCAAGAGCATCTTTTAGCGTTAAATATATCAATTAGAAATAACATAAACAGTAATATATAACATAACAACATATGCATACTAAAAATCATGTACATGCATATACTAATCAAGAATGAAGATGGATTCATCTCAAAAAACTTTAATAACTGCAACAAAGATGGGAGGGAGTTGTGAAGGGACACTCAGAGACTAAGTGAAAACCATTACTTTGATCTGATACAAACTTGCACAGAATGATTATCTTGATGAACTCTAGGCCTGGATCGAAACTAGGTCATGTCTGGTCAAAAACTAGGTCATCAGGTCAAATCAAAGGAAAAGTTTGTAAACAGCCTAGAGGCCCCATTTATGACCCTAACTTCATGATACTTGGTCAGACTGTTTATCTTGATGGTTCCTAGGCCAAGTTTGAAACTGGGTCATATGGGGTCAGAAACCAGGTCACCCTAGCGGGGCTTATCATAGCAGTGGGCAGCTTGCTGACCAATAGTCTTAATGCATTACATATCTCATTCGGTTTATTGCATGTTACCATAGAGGGATTGATCCCGATTTTTGTTGCTACGCGTAGGATGGATTCCCTATCAGTTTAAAGGTAGATTTTGGAATAAAAACAACACTGCCCATATTGTATTCTATTACAGGTAATTTCCTCCTCTTGGATAGATGCACCCTCCGGAGAGGTATATTTATGCCCACCTTCGAAGAAGGAGGGGTATATTGTTTTGCAGATGTATGTCGGTCTGTATGTAGACCAATCCGTTTCTGGATGATAACTCAAGAACGCTTGGGCCTAGAATCATGAAAGTTGATAGGGAGGTTGGTCATCACCAGCAGATGATCCCTATTGATTTTGAGATCTGTATGTCAAAGGTCAAGGTCACAGTGACCCTGATTAGTAAAAGGGTTTCCGGATGATAACTGAAGAACGCTGTGGCCTAGGATCATGAAAGTTGATAGGGAGGTTGGTCATCACCAGCAGATGACCCCTATTGATTTTGAGGTCAGTATGACAAAGCTCAAGGTCTCAGTGAGCCTGAACAGTAAAACGGTTTCCGGATGATAACTCAAGAACGCTTGGGCTCAGGATCATGAAAGTTGATAGGGAGGTATGTCATCATCAGTAGATGACCCCTATTGATTTTGAGGTCAGTATGTCAAAGGTCAAGGTCACAGTGACCCAGAACAGTAAAACAGTTTCTGGATGATAACTTAAGAAGTCTTGGGCTTAGGATCATGAGTATTGATAGGGAGGTTGGTCATGACCAGCAGATGACCCCTATCAATTTTAAGGTCAGTATGTCAAGGGTCAAGGTCACAGTGACCAGGAACAGTAAAATGGTTTCCGGGCAATAACTCAAGAACGCTTAGGCCTAATGTCAAGAAAATTGATAGTGAGGTTGGTCATGACCAGTAGATGACCCCTGTTGATTTTGAGGTCATTAGGTCAAAGGTCAAGGTCACATTTGCCAGGAACAGTTAAATGGTTTCTAATCTTCTTGTCTAAAACAACAGGGCCTAGGGCTTTGATATTTGTTATGTAGCAAAATGTAGTGGTCCTCTACCAAGATTGTTCAGATTATTTCCCTGGGGTCAAATATGGCCCCACCAACGGGGGTCACATAGTTTATATAGACTTATATAGGAAAAAACTTTGAAAAACCTCTTTTCCAAAACCACAGGTCCTAGGGCTTTGATATTTTGTATATGACATCATCTAGTGGTCCTCTACTAAGATTGTCCAAATTATTCCCCTAGGGTCAAATATGGCCCCGCCCTGGGTGTCACATGGTTTACATAGACTTATATAGGGAAAAACATTGAAAATCTTCTTGTCCAAACCACAAAGACTAGGGCTTTGATATTTGTAATGTAGCATCATTTAGTGGTTCTCTACCAAGTTTGTTCAAATTATCCCTCTAGGCCCCACCCTGGGGGTCACATGGTTCATATAGACTTATATAGGGAAAAACTTCATGTCTATAATCTACATCATTCAAATTTGGACCACATGTATTGTTTTGAGTGACAAGATGAACCTTGACATGAGTTGATCTTGATCTTGACCTAGTGACCTACTTTCACATTTCTGTAGCTACAGCCTTAAAATTTGGACCACATGCATAGGTTTGTGTACCGAAACAAACTTTGACCTAGTGACCTACTTTCACATTTTTGAAGGTACAGGCTTCAGATTTGGACCACATACCTAGTTTTGTGTTCCGAAATAAAATTTGACCTTGATTTTGACCTAGTGACCTACTTTCACATTTCTCAAGCTACAGCCTTCAAATTTGGACCACATGCATAGCTTTGTGTACCGAAATGAACTTTGATCTTGAGATTGACCTAGTGACCTACTTTTACATTTCTGAAGCGACAGGCTTCAAATTTGGACTGCATGCATATTTTTGTGTTCTGAATTGAAATTTGACATGATTTTTACCTAGTACCTACTTTTACATTTCTCAAGCTACAGCCTCCAGATTTGAAGCACAGGCATAGTTCTGTCTACCGAAATGAACTTTGACCTTGAAATTGATCTAGTGACCTACTTTCACATTTCTCAAGCCACAGCTTTCAAATTTGGACCACATGCACAGTGTTTTGTACCGAAATGAAATTTGACCTTGATTTTGATCTTGAGCTAGTCTTGAAATTTGGAACATTCAAAAATGGCTCAGTGGTCAGTGACGAGCTCTTGTTATTTATATGAACTGTGGTCACTAGGTGCTTTTATTTACAAGTGCACACTACATGTATATATACCATAGATCCACATTTGTACTGATGTGCAAGAGGTTGCGATTCGGACAAGTTATGTGGACGCTTATTAGGCACAAGGAAAAAGTGTATTCTTTCAAAAAATCCGAAGTCAGATGCTCTGTGCACATGCCATTTTAGCTCGACTGTACAAAGTATAAGGAGAGCTATCCTACTCGACCCGGCGTCGGTGTCCTTCCACGTCCCTACCGTGGTTAAAGTTTTCTCTGTAATTACTTGATGGATTTGATTCAAACTTGAAATAGTTATTCCTCATCATCGCCCACATCATCTGACATAAGGGCCATAACTCTGGCACCAGTATTTCATGATTTATTCCCCCTTTTCACTTAAGAGTTTCAGGTTAAAGTTTTGATGCACTTTCGCTCTATCGCTGTTATTACTGGATGGATTTGATTCCTACTTAAAATATTTGTTCAACATCATCACCCACATCATATGACACAAGGTGCGTAACTCTGGCACAAATTTTTCATGAATTATTCCCCCTTTTTACTTTGAATTTCAGGTTAAAGTTTTGATGCACTTTCACTCTATCTCTGTTATTATTGAATGGATTTACTTAAAACGTAAAATAATTGTTTAACATCATCACCCACATCATATGACACAAGGTGCATAGCTCTGGCACCATTTTTTCATGAATTATGCCCCCTTTACTTAGAATTTAAGGTTAATTTTGATGCATTTTCACTATATCTCAGTTGTTACAAAATGCATTTGATTCAAACTTGAAGTAGTTGTTCCACATCATCATGACACAAGGTGCATAACTCTTGCACCAATATTTATGAATTATGCTCCCTTTTTGCTTAGAATTATACTTACATAGTGTTTTGATACACTTTATCTTTACCACTGTTATTATCCCCCGACGAAAGTCGGAGGGATATAGTTTTGGCGTTGTCCGTCCTTCCGTCCATCCTTCCGTCCGTCTGTCCGTCCCTCTGGAGCCATATCTAGGAAATGGTTGGGAATATTTATATAAAACTTCATATACATGTTCACCACTATGAGTTCTTGCGGCCCGGCAAGTTTCAGTCAGATTGCCATAGTAACACCAGAGTTATGGCCCTTAGAAGTTTCTACTGTTAACTATATAAGGTACTATAAATATGGCAATTTCTGCATCATAACTTTTGATATATTTGACCTAGAACTATGAAACTTAAACAGAATTTAGATCACCATGATGTGGTTGTGTACACACAATTTCGTTCACATTTATTTGTAAATTAAGAGTTATTGCCCTTTAATTTTATAAAAATCCACATATTTGTACATAACAAACTTACCATTTGGCAGAATTTCATTAAATTTCTTTCATTCTTTTCCATGAACATTTATTGTAAATATGTGAAGTTATGTACCCACACCTGGTCACCCTCTTATCTTGATCACACCCCTCCCCCCCCCCCCCCCCCCCCCCCCCCCCCCCAAAAAAAAAAAAAAAAAAAAAAAATTCCTTATTTTAGATTTTTTTCAAACAAACTTCATATACATGTTCACCACTATGAGGTTATGGGGCCCATCAAGTTTCAGTCAGATTGCCCTAGTAACACCAGAGTTATGGCCCTTAGAAGTTTCTAGTGTTAACTATATAGGGTACTATAGATCTATAGATATGGCAGAATTTCATTAAATTTCTTTCATTCTTTTCTATGAACATTAATTATAAGCATGGGAAGTTGCGCACCCACTTGCCTTGGTCACCCCCCCCCCCCCCCCCCCCCCCAAAAAAAAAATATTTTTTTTCATTCCTTATTTTAGATTTTTTTTTCAAACCTTCCATGAATATTTATCAACATGATGCAAGTTGTACCATTCCCCCACCTCCACCCACCACTGATCATTCATCCTCTGCCCCCCCCCCCCCCCCCCACCCCTCCCCCACTTCACCCATTTTTTTTTTATTTTCATTTTTAATTTTCCATCAATATTTATAATCAACATGTGAAATTTTGTTTCCTGACCCGTTCCCCCGCACCCCCACCACTCAAAGACAATATTTCGTTCCAGTTAAACTTCAAGCGCACATTTCAATAACTGCATTTAATTTTAAAAGCTAAGCTTATTACAGTAAGCATATCCCATTCAAAATAAATTCTTTAGTCAGGATCAAAGTATCATACATTTATTATGTACTCTTTAATTAAACATTTGTTTTCTGTTAAATTGATTTTGACTAATGAAATTATTTGCTTCTTATTAACATCTTTAACTTTTTGCCGGACATATTTTTTTGCCATTCCTCACCACAAACCCTTTTGGCGGGGGATACCAATTCATTGAATTTGCTTGTTACTTAATATTTTTGACACAGACTCAAGCTATTGTGCAATATCTCCATCCACCATTGAAGACATTAAACACTTCAGCACCAGCTCCAGTTTCCTCAGATATACCCAGTTTCACTATCCAGCATCGAAATAGTCGAGCGTGCTGTCTCCTGTGACAGCTCTTGTTTAATTCGTTAGTATATATCTCATTCAGTATATTGCATGTTACGGTAGAGGGATCGATGTATATTTTGAAGACCCTGTAGAACCGATTCCCTATTAAAGTTTTTCTAATTTCTGTATTTTAAATTCCAATATATATTTTTCATTATATCTTTTGTACAGATACAGAGTGCTACTATCGCCCAGTTTAAGACATCACCTTCAATATTACCCGAACATTTCAGTACACAACGACCAATGATGGGGCATTGTTGCTCATGTTTGCCAAATAGTCAGGTATTTTTTGTTGTTTATATAATAAATATAAGATATTAAGATGCATAAATATCCTTTCTGCACCTGTGACATTTTTAAACAGTTTAGTGTCTGATAGCCCTTTTCACACTTTCGTAAAAGCAACATTTATTACATGAAAGTCGTTCTGAAAATATGGCTGAAATGTCTAGATTGGCAGCTCTCAAATATGGAAATATCTGACTTCTGAGGCATATACCACAGGCGCTTGAAGCTCTATCAATAAATATATGCATTACCATATCCCACCCACCTAATATACTATGAAATAGTACAGGTTGGCAAGTAAATCTTGTCTTTTTTTTATCAATTTTTATCCACTAGTAAATCGAACCACATGTCAACTACCAATGAAAACACCCTTTCAAATAGTAAAATAATCATTCCTCTTATGGGACGCTGAGCACATCTAGTAAGAAACATACCCAAGCCGTTCATTTCATTCGTTATCTTACACTATCGAAATCGCCATACTGGTATTCCGCCATACCTATTCCAACTTCTGGTTTTAAAATTCGAGGTGAATCACTTCTGAAAAAAACCTAAATTCACCGATAACAATTCGTATCAAACAACAATGGTGATTAAAGAATTATAAAACGCCAGTTTGTAAACCATCCGATCTGAATACAGTCAGTAAAACTTTTATTTACTTTGGAAATCCCCAGCGGTTTCAAGGAACTGTGACGTAATGTTTGTGACGTTATAACAGCCTTGGGATGAAGAGGTTCTGCTGTGTGCTTATTTTATCGAGATGAGCGACGACGGCAACCTAGCATTTTAGTAGATCTATGTATCATTTTCAGTTTTACCGTATTCATTGCTGTTATATTAAAATGTATTTACAATACTTAATGTTTGATCGCTAAACTTTCAATACAAGTCATACTTTGTTGGTTTATTTGTAAATCTTAACATACGTCTAACGAAAACGTTTCTCTAAACGATATAGATTAACATTGAATGTTATTGGTTGGTTTCAAAAACCTATGTGCCAACCAATAGTTAGAGCAGTTCCAGAATTAATTGTATGGGGGGGTCAGAAGGCACTTTTTGAAGAAAAAAACACCACCCATATTTTTAGCTCACCTGAGCACAAATTGCTCAAGGTGAGCTTTTGTGATCGCCCTGTGTCCATCGTCGTCAACAATTTGACTGTTAACACTCTAGAGGTCACAATTTTGGCCTAATCTTAATAAAGCTTGGTCAGAATGTTACCCTCAATAAAATCTTGGACGAGTTCGATATTGGGTCATCTGGGATCAAAAACTAGGTCACTAGGTCAAATCAAAGGAAAAGCTTGTTAACACTCTAGAGGTCACAATTTTGGCCCAATCTTAATGAAACTTGGTCAGAATGTTACCCTCAATAAAATCTTGGATGAGTTTGATATTGGGTTATCTGGGGTCAAAAACTAGATCACCAGGTCAAATCAAGGGAAAAGCTTGATAACACTCTAGAGGTCACAATTTTGGCCCAATCCTAATAAAACTTGGTTAGAATGTTTTCTTAATAAAATCTTTGACGAGTTTGATATTGGGTCATCTGGGATTAAAAACTAGGTCACCGGGTCAAATCAAAGGAAAAGCTTGTTAACACTCTAGAGGTCACAATTTTGGCCCAATCTTAATGAAACTTGGTCCGAATATTACCCTTAATAAAATCTTGGAAAAGTTCGATTTTGGGTCATCTGGGGTCAAAAACAAGGTCACCAGGTCAAATCAAAGGAAAAGCTTGTTAACACTGTAGAGGCCACATTCATGACTGTATCTTCATGAATCTTGGTCAGAATGTTACTCATGATGATCTCTAAATCCAGTTTAAATATGGGTCATGTAGGGTCAAAAACTAGGTCACAAGGTCAAATCAAAGGAAAAGCTAGTTAACACTCTAGAGGCCACATTTATGACCATATCTTAATGAAACTCGGCCATAATGTTAATCTTGATGATCTATAGGTCAAGATCAAATCTGGGTCAGGTGGGATCAAAACCTAGGTCACCGTGTCAAATCAAAGGAAAAGCTTGTTAACACTTTAGAGGCCACATTTATGACTGTATCTACATGAAACTTGGTCAGAATGTAAATCTTGATGATCTTTAGGTCAAGTCTGAAT
The DNA here is from genome assembly GCF_021730395.1 of Mercenaria mercenaria. Classification (NCBI taxonomy): domain Eukaryota; kingdom Metazoa; phylum Mollusca; class Bivalvia; order Venerida; family Veneridae; genus Mercenaria; species Mercenaria mercenaria. The sequence continues at coordinate 42,090,956 of NC_069369.1, read as the reverse complement.
CTGGGTCATGGGGGATCAAAAACTAGATCACTGGGTCAATTCAAAGGAAAAGCTAGTTAACACTTTAGAGGCCGCATTTATGACCATATCTTGATGAAACTATCTTGATGATCTTTAGGTCAGTAGGTCAGGTGAGCGATACAGGGCCTTCATGGCCCTCTTGTTTGTACATTATCTTTTATCTGTATATCTTCATATAATGTTTCTGCTGGTTCAGAAATTATGCATTAATTATGTCTCCCAACACACAGTGGTGTGGGAGACATATCGATTTACTCCTCTGTGTGTGTCTGTGCATCTGTCACAAATCTTGTCCATACTCTACAAAATTTGTTCAAATCATGACACCCGGGGTCAAAATTGACCCCGCCCCAGGGGTCACTTAATTTTACATAGGAAAATCTTCAAAAATTTTCTCAAAATAAACCAGAAGTCCTAGGTCTTTGATATTTGACATGTAGCATTGCCTAGAAGACTTCTACAAAATAAGTTCAAATCATGACCCTTGGGGTCTAATTGACCCCGCCCCATTGGGTTACTTGAATGTACGTAGAAAAATCTTCAAAATTTTTCTAAAAATAAATCAGAAGGCCTAGAGCTTAGATATTTAACATGTAGCATTGCCTAGTGGACCTCTACAAAATTTGTTCAAACCTTGACCCCCCCCAGGGTCAAATTGACCCAGCCCCAGGGGTTACTTGATTGTACATAGGGAAATCTTGATAAATTTGCTAAAAATAAACCAGAAGGCTTAGATCTTAGATATTTGATATGTAACATTGCCTAGTAGATGTCTACAAACTTTGTTCAAATCATGACCCCCGGGGTAAAATTGGCCTTTTGACATTTGAAACATGTAGCTCATATTACTTAGGTGAGCGATCCAGGGTCATCATGATCCTCTTGTTTTTATTTTCCTCAAACCCCACTACCCATGATTTTTAATTTTCCTCCAACCCCACTACCCATAATTATGAATTTCCACTAACCCCCACCACCTATAATTATCAAATATACGAAAATGAAAACATGGAGAGGTATATTGTTATAACCAATGATGGAAGCATTTACTGTTTTTCTTTTCTATATCTCAAAAACATGAAAGAGTCACTGAAATGCTTCATTCCACTTTGAAAATTTGCCGCTAGAATAGAAAAATGTGTATACCCCACCCACCAGATTTATTATAAGCACGTTTCCTAAGCATTTACGTTTACCGCTTCCGACTATTAAGTTTGTTTGTTTTGGGTTTAACGCCGTTTTTCAACAGTATTTCAGTTATGTAACGGCAGGCAGTTAACCTAACCAGTGTCCCTGGATTCTGTACCAGTACAAACCTGTTCTCCGCAAGTAACTGTCAACTTCCCCACATGAATTACCAGAGGTGGAGGACGAATGATGTCAGACACAATGTCTTTTATCAAATCCTCACGGAGAACATACGCCCCGCCCAGGGATCAAAATCGCGACCCCGCGATCCGTAGACCAAGGCTCTCCCTAAGAAGTATCAATCGGTCTCCACGGATTTTATTGACTTCTACACAAGTGCGAGATATAATGGATGACACAATTCTATTACGTCAGGAAATGTTGATTGACATACTTTCGGCGATTAAGGACGCTGTACGCACCATCCAGACTGGGAATTCAACGAGAAAAATGAAATATTCAATGAACAGAAATATAAAAAAAAGATCGGTGATGTCAAAAATGCATTCCATGTATCGCGGTCAGTAAAGTAGCGACTTGTAGTTAAAAAGAAAGGAAAATGTACATAATTAATTAAGAGAGGTGATCAAAAACCCACCCACCCCCATATTTTTAGCTCACCAGTCACAAAGTGACAAGGTGAGCTTTTGTGATCACACAGCATCCGTCGTCCGTACGTCAGTGCGAGCACACGATTGGTACCTTAGGTGGTAGGAGGTGTGGCCTAGGACAATAGAAATCCTTTGTATTCATTCCGTAACCACTTAATTCTTTTGTTCTTAAGTGTGAACAATAGAATGACACCTAATACATGAATCGTATGGGCTTCCGTCCGTGCATCCGTAAACTTTTGCTTGTGACCACTCTAGAGGTCACATTTTTCATGGGATCTTTATGAAAGTTGGTCTGAATGTTCATCTTGATGATATCTAGGTCAAGTTCGAAACTGGGTCACGTGGGGTCAAAAACTAGGTCAGTAAGTCTGAAAATAGAAAAACCTTGTGACCCCTCTAGAGGCCATATTTTTCAATGGATCTTCATGAAAATTGGTCAGAATGTTCACCTTGATGATATCTAGATCAAATTTGAAACTGGGTCATTTGCGGTCAAAAACTAGGTCAGGTCAAATAATAGAAAAACCTTGTGACCTCTCTAGAGGCCATATTTTTCATGGGATCTGTATGAAAGTTGGTCTGAATATTCATCTTGATGATAATCTAGGTCAAGTTCGAAACTTGGTCACGTGCTTCAGAAACTAGGTCAGTAGGTCTAAAAATAGAAAAACCTTTTGACCTCTCTAGAGGCTATATTTGTCAATGGATCTTCATGAAAATTGGTCAGTATGTTCACCTTGATGATATCTAGGTCAAGTTTGAAACTGGGTCACGTGCGGTCAAAATCTAGGTCAGTAGGTCTAAAAATAGAAAAACCTTTTGACCTCTCTAGAGGCTATATTTGTCAATGGGTCTTCATGAAAATTGGTCAGAATGTTATCTTGATGATATCTAGGTCAAGTTTGAAACTGGGTCAGGTGCGGTCAAAAACTAGGTCAGTAGGTCTAAAAATAGAAAAACCTCTAGAGGCCATACTTTTCATGAGATCTTCATGAAAATTGGTGAGAATGTTAACCTTGATGATATCTAGGTCAGGTTTGAAACTGGGTCACGTGCGGTCAAAAACTAGGTCAGAAGGTCTAAAAATAGAAAAACCTTGTGACCTCTCTAGAGGCCATATTTTTCATGAGAACTTCATGAAAATTAGTGAGAATGTTCATCTTGATGATATCTAGGTCAAGTTCAAAACTGGGTCAAGTGCCTTCAAAAACTAGGTCATTAGGTCAAATAATAGAAAAACCTTGTGACCTCTCTAGAGGCCATATTTTTCAGTGGATCTTCATGAAAATTGGTCAGAATTTTTATCTTGATGATATCTAGGTCAAGTTCAAAACTGGGTCACATGAGCTCAAAAACTAGGTCACTATGTCAAATAATAGAAAAAACGACGTCATACTTAAAACTGGGTCATGTGGGAACAGGTGAGCGATTCAGGACCATGATGGTCCTCTTGTTTTATATTTTTACAATCAACCCACCACCCATAAAGACGATTTTTGTGAGGACCACCACCCATAACTGTGATTTTCTGATGGACCCCACCACCCATAATTATTAGTTATGATTTTCCGATGGACCCCACCACCCGTCAATAAAAAATTTGGTTGCCGTCCGACCCTCCCCACAAACACACACACACACACACACATACAGTTAATTCTGCGCCCTTAGGAAATTACGAAAAATTACCAGCTCCAAACCACACCTATAGTTTATATATCTCATATTGTTACCGAGATTTTCCATGCTATACTTTGCGAAAACACTGGCCTTAATCAAAACATACATCTTTCAAATGATTCTCGAAGGTGGAAGTATGATCTTAAAAAACTGTAAGATAAAACCCATAAAACTAGATTGAATATACTGGATTTCTTGTGATCAAGTACCTTTGAAGCTCAAAATATGTACAGGTAAGAGTCCATAGAGTCTACTAGTCATCTATTCCCATTATAAGAGGGCTGGGAAACGATCATACATGTATTATCATCTGTGTTATGACTACCTCAGATGTAGGATGCGGTTAATTAAGTGGTAAATTTTCGATATAACCCCTCGGTTTGTCTTTGATGATTAATTTTTAAAAGTTTCTTCATTCTTTTAACAACAAATATATTAAAAAAAATAAGACCGCCGACTTTGTTCAAGTGATCGATCAATTTGCCTAGCAAAATGATAAAAGATTCTCTCTGAGTTATAGTGTACATAAGCTCGATCATATTAGTGCAAGAAATCCATGCATAAACAGGTGCGAAGTGTGCACCTTCTGTGAGAATTATGGTATTGTATGGAATGGAAATAAATCTGTAATAAAAAAGTCTGAAATTGCAGATGTGGTGCATATTTCACAGGCGTGTAGGTCTAGTAAAATTAGATCTATACATTTTGAATGAAAATTATTCAAGATATAAATATGTTTAACAATGCTTTTACTTCAGATAGATGAAAAAATGCATGATTTGCCGTTCTAACTTTAAAAATATAGCGAGGGACAATACACCTATACCGTCTTTATTACGCCTGCGTACTATGAAAAAGGTACCAGCTATGTGCCTGAGTCGCTGTTATATATTTTTCACCATGACATTTACATAATCATGCTCTCCTATTATTAAATGCTTTTTTCTAATTTCTTGTTAATTTATCCAAGAAGTAATTCAGTGCTATGCATTCCAGCGGTCTGAGTAACGATAATTTCCAGAGCATCAACTTTCTTTCACAGGATACACAAAACTGAATAATAAACACTTGACGGGCCTCAATGATTTCATTTCATTACTGACGTAGATAACAAATGACGTCACATACTTTAGTACTTGGAAATAGTTGCAGCCATGTTTATAATGTCAGTTGCGATAAAATGTGATAAATGGACTTTGGAAATAACTATGTTATTGGAGATTTCGTGAAAAACATATTCCTGTTAACTTCGGCAATCGGACATTCAGCTTCTAAAATGTGTCAGGTACTGTACATTTACACTTTCAAGTTCTTGTATGTTTCAAACCAGGGGTAGTAAAAATGTTCTTTCTGTTCCACAACGACCAGTATAAATGACACTATGTCCAATTTTTACGAGTTGAACAATTGCTCGTCCTTGTTCGTAGACATTTTGGGATGAAAGATTCTTAATTTGTTGCTAAGCGATACATTCTCTCTGACAGACCGGAAGTTGGATACGGAATGGCCGGATACCAGAACATTTTATGTACTTTATATGCAAAATGTGTATTCTATACCTAAAATGAGTCCTAGACATATAAGTACGTAAAAAAGTTATTTTTTTCTCTTTGGAATGGTGTATCATGGACAAAAATCCAACATCATTCGCCTTCAAAATCGCCGTTTAAAAAATCGAATCGCGCAAAGTTGCCACTGGAACTCTTTCAGAGATCTACAATCTCTTCAAGAGATCTGACCTGCACATATATTTCGTTGATAGAGCTTCAATCACCTGTGCATATACTGACACTTTACACAACATCAAAAAGGACCTTTTGAATGATTTGACAATGTTTCAAAAATGTCCATTATACCCTTGCGCCATTTCAGACCCCTGTATAAAATGGTCTGCATGCAAACTTTTTTTCGTAGATTAAGAGCTTATAATTATGTCATGCTCAACCGCAGATCTATTCAGTCATAAGAAAATGCATAAAACTTACTCATTAGCAAAAAAAAAAAAAAAATGAAAATCACCTGCATACTTTTAGACAGGGCGCCTGCGCATGAACCCTGAATATAGACCAATACAAATGTGTCTCGTTTTCAAGTTAATAGCCTGTGTACTTCCATTTTCTTTACTTTCTGGAAAAGCTGATGGTTGTCTTACATCATTCTCTGTTTTGTCAAAACATGCCTTGTGAGATTGTATATGAAATTAATATTGTATAAGTTTTAGATTTTAAGATGTAAAAATATGAGATTTTAGCAGAGAGGCTTATATGAGACCTACATAAACATTGTAAGAGCATATGCCCTGTCTAAAGTATGCACATGATTTTTTTTATGTTGCACAACCAGGATAGATTGGGAATATATTAGAGATGGCAATGAATATTCGAATACTATTTCACTATTCGAATATTTGGAAAAATATTATGAGATCATGAAAAATAAATAAAAGCCAAATGAAAGCACCAAACTGTTTGTTTATCTGATTTGCCAAAACCCACTTTCATTATATATATACACGCGAAAATGGCTTCTGTCGTTGTCAGACGTGTCAGTTTGTATACTGTGAAATCATTTAAATTCGCTGACATGAAATTCCGCGCAAACGTGAAAAAGGACTGTTTCGCGCGGGCTTTAATTCGCGCATTTTCAATTTTAGAAATGAAAAAATATAATTGAAAAATAATAATAGCGCGGTCTTAAATTCGCGCCTCGTCCTACCCGAATAAAAATGATTTCTCAGTATTAGCGTCCCGAGATTGTACAACGCTATGGTGATGACAATATACCCTGTAGTTAATACCGCTAATTGTTTACCTTAAGAAAATTTTAATGTTTGCAAATTCAGGTAAATCCACAAAAACTAGCCTAATGTTTTCGGCAGGTGCGAACTGCGTGTAATTAAAAATGATCAGACAGCACTTGAACTAATGACTTTGATTTCAACCAAAGTTGATAAAAGATGTATTTGAGTGAAGAAAAATGCCGAAAAGTGTAGAAAACAAGTGAAATGTGATGAATATCTTTTTTTTGACGTAAATTATCCAGTTGATATGATGAATAAATGCATTTTGTATGGTTAACAATTTTTAGCTTGACTATTCAAAGAATAGTAGAGCTATTGGACTCACCCATGCGTCGGCATCGACGTCCCGATTTGGTTAAGGTTTTATATGTAAGCTGGTATCTCAGTAACCACTTGTGGGAATGGATTGAAACTTCACACACTTATTCACTATGATAAACTGACCTACATTGCACAGGTTCCATAACTCTATTTTGCTTTTTTACAAAATTATGTCCCCTTTTTGACTTAGAAATTCTTGGTTAAGGTTTTGTATGTAAGCTGGTATCTCAGTAACCACTTGTGGGAATGGATTGAAACTTCACATACTTATTCACTGTGATAAACTGACCTACATTGCACAGGTTCCATAACTCTATTTTGCTTTTTTACAAAATTATGCCCCTTTCTTAACTTAAAAATTCTTGGTTAAGGTTTTGTATGTAAGCAGGTATCTCAGTAACCACTTGTGGGAATGGATTGAAACTTCACACACTTATTCACTGTGATAAACTGACCTACATTGCACAGGTTTCATAACTCTATTTTGCATTTTTACAAAATTATGTCCTCTTTTCGACTTAGAAATTCTTGGTTAAGGTTTTGTATGTAAGCTGGTATCTCAGTAACCACTTGTGGGAATGGATTGAAACATCACACACTTATTCACTGTGATAAACTGACCTACATTGCACAGGTTTCATAACTCTATTTTGCTTTTTTACAAAATTATGTCCCCTTTTCGACTTAGAAATTCTTGGTTAAGGTTTTGTATGTAAGCTGGTATCTCAGTACCCACTAATGGGAATGGATTGAAACTTCACACACTTGTTCACTGTCATGATCTGACATGCACTGTGTAGGTCCCATAACTCTGCTTTGCAATTTTTTTAAAATTATGCCCCTTTTTCGACTTAGCAGTTTTTGGTTAAGTTTTTGTATGTAAGCTGGTATTCCACTTATGGGAAAGGATTGAAACTTCACGCACTTGTTCACTTTATGAGCTGATAAGCTCTGTGAAGGTTCCATAACCCTTTTTCCCATTTTACAAAATTATGCCCCTTTTATCGACTTTTGTATTCATTCAATTGACAAGGTTGTTGAATAGTCGAGCGTTGCTGTCCTCAGACAGCTCTTGTTTTAATTAGTACTCAATATTCAGACAAAGAGTAAAGTTAAGCCAAATATGTCTTTGTCTTTATATTATCCTTATTAGACTCCCCCGAACCCAGAGTCTAAAAGACCTTATTTGGTTGAAAATATTTTTCATGCTAAATTACACGAATCTGCTGTCAAAATGTGCCTCCTGCTGTTCTGAAGTATTTCACGCGATCATCTGACAGGAAGTCGGCTACGTGTAATATTTGTGGAGAGAACCATCCTTACGTGAGGGCTATATCCCTGTAAGAAATAAATAAAACCTATATATAAATGAAGGCAGATAACAAATAGTTTATATTCCAAAAGATGAACAAGTGATGAGAACAATTATTCAGTCTTAATTCGTCAATGTCTGAATTACTTTCGGTGTAAACGAAAGTAGAGTTAATGCTGGTCGTTGATTAGGGTATGACAAAGATGTAAGATTTTGAGTTGATTTGTTGATCAGTTGATGACCGAGTATTCGTTCGGAAGGGTGACCGAATATTCGAATGCCAAAAATGCTATTCGTTGCCATCACTAGAATATATAGACTGTTTCAAAACATGCCTTTTGGTTCAGATTGTTGAAATATCACAATATCTATCAAATGCAAATGTAAACATATGTCATAAGGTTTGCAAAAAAAAACACTTTTGGTGTAATTTCGATTTCAAGTAAGCAATTCAGTAATCCCATTTGTATAGTAATAAAAAATGTATCATTGCTGTTAACTTTACATTATTTATGATTAACGCCTTGTTCTAGGTTTTATTGAAATCATACTTAAAAAGTGGACTATTTCTTTTGATTTCAGTATAATTTCTAATTTTACATTTGCATTTGATAAATATTGCGATATTGCGATATTTCATCAATCTGAACCAAAAGGCATGTTTTGAAACAGTCTTTATATTCCTAATCTATCCAGTGGTTGCGCAACCATGATAGGTAAAGGGAGGTAATAGTATTTTTACAAACTTGCATTTCTAATGAATTTCTGAAAAACATTTATTTGTCAATATAAATATTTGATGAATATAATACGATATTTCTTATATTCATATGACTTCTTAAAGTAAATATGTTTATCAAATTTATACATGTACTAAATAACTCTATTTTGGTTTGTCAACCAGGTTTAACCACCTTTAAGGGGGAAACCCACTATAAGATTTTTATGTTTATGCAAGAGTTCCTATCCTTCAAATATTCAAATAAAGTTTTCCCCCCTTATTTACTTACATTTTAGGGTACAGACTGTGGTAATTGTTAAAATTGTGTCAATTTGTGTCGTGCATATCTCAAAAAGTATTTGACCCAGAGTCATCAAACCTCGCTGGATTGTTATTCAGCATGTTAAAATGTGCACCTGGTGTTTTAATTGGGATCACACTTAGCCAGGCCAGAGTTATGGCCCATGACTTAGTCAAAATAAGCATAAAAATTGCCTAAAAGTTTGTGTCACTTATATCTCAGAAAGTTTTGACTTAGGATTATGAAACATTACAGGAATATTATTCAGCAAGTGAAGTTGTGCACCTTTGGTTTTGTTAGAGATTTCATTCAGCCAGATTTGAGTTACGGCCCTTGATTAAGTAATAAATATGCATAATAGGCATACAAGTTTGTATCACTTGTATCTCAAGAAGTATTTGAATTAGAGTCATATAACATTAGAGGATTACTACATAGCATGTGAAGTTTTCACCTGGTGTTCTGGTGTTTCACTCATCTTGACCAGAGTTACGGTCCTTATCTTCATTAAAAATACACATAAAGTGCGTAAAAGTTTGTGTTGCATATATCTGGAAAAAATTGTTCACCTAGAGTCATGAAACCATGTACAGTGACAGAAAGTCGGGTCATATGTGTCCTATGGACACACATCTAGTTGTTCATACTTTATGTACATAACTTTGGCAAAACTGACAATATAGCCAAAATAGAACTACTGTCAAAAGTTCAAAATGTACTGTAGGTCACAATTGTTTAATTTGGTCAATAAATTAAATTTCAATTGTAAAGAAAGTGGTCTTTATTTGAAATGCTTTTATCTCATGTAGTTACAAACACAACTAAACTGATCATTTAAGGAGGTTCAGTTGTTTCCTGGCAGGGCAGAATATGTAATTATTAAGAGCCTGAAGCCATTTGATTACCATTTACATGTTATGTACCTTATTTCTGCACTTTACTGTAATCATTTTATAAGAAGTACAGAAATATAGCAATGTATTTTAGCTACATTTAAAAAAAGTTGTTTTTTCCAGAAAGATTTGATAACCCCTGCCACAAGTACAGAAGGCATGAGGAACATTCTAGATGTCAGACATGAGCTGAGGTAAACTTGCTATTTTGCATTACAGACGTTTTATTTTTTTAAGAGAAAAGTTGTTGTTGAGGCTAAGGTCACACCAACACCATTTTTAACTCAATTGAACTTTGTTCAGGGTGAGCTATAAGTATAGGTGGATTGTCCAAGTATAGGTGGATTGTCCGTCATCCTGAGTCCATCGTCTTGCTTCAACATTTTTAGCACACCTGAGCAGAAAGTGCTCAAGTTGAGCTATTGTGATCACCCTGTGGCCGGCATTTTGCGATGTCCGTGGTGTGTTGTCTACAATTTGACTAAACACCATGTGGTCAATAAATCATTAATATTTTGTCACCAAATAATTGCTTTTTGGTTTTACTGATGAAAAAAATACAGTCCATAAAATTTTCATTTCCTATTATTGGAAGAATAGAAATATATTCTAACAAGTTAGAGAACTAAGTATTGGTATTTTTAGCTCACCTGAGCACAAAGTGCTCAGGGTGAGGTATTGTGATCGCTCACCGTCCGTCGTCCGTCCGTTGTACGTCCGTCCACACTTTCCTTTAAACAACATCTCCTCCTACACCAACAGGCCAATTTTGATGAAACTTCACAGGGATGTACCTTGGATGGCCCCCTTTCAAAATTGTTCAAAGAATTGAATTCCATGCAGAACACTGGTTGCCATGGCAACCGAAAGGAAAAACTTTAAAAATTTTCTTCTCAAAAACCAGAAGCCCTAGAGCTTAGATATTTGGTGTGAAGCATTGCCTAGTGGACCTCTGCCAAATTTGTTCAAATCATGACCCCGGGGTCAAAATTGACCCCGTCCCAGGGGTCACTTGATTTTACATAAGAAAATTTTCTTCTCAAAAACCAGAAGCCTTAGAGCTTAGATATTTGACTTGTAGCATTGCCTAGTGGACCTCTACTAAAATTGTTCAAATCGTGGCCCCCGGGATCAGAATTGACCCCGCCCCAGGGGTCACTTGATTTTACATAGGAAAATATTTAAAAAATCTTCTTTTCAAAAACCAGAAGCCCTAGAGCTCAGATATTTGACATGTAGCATTGCCTAGTGGACCTCTACTAAAGTTGTTCAAATTATGACCCGGGGGTCAAAATTGACCCCGCCCTAGGGGTGACTTGACTTTACATAGGAAAATTTTCAAAAGTTTTCTAAAAATAAACCAGAAGGCCTAGAGCTTAGATATTTCACATGTAGCATTGCCTAGTGGACCTCTACAAAATTTGTTCATATCATGACCCCCTGGGTCAAAATTGACCCCGCCCCAGGGGTCACTTGATTTTACATAGGAAAATCTTCAAAAATTTTCTAAAAATAAACCAGAAGGCCTAGAGACTAGATATTTGACATGTAGCATTGCCTAGTGGACCTCTACAAAATTTGTTCAAACCTTGTTCCCCGGGGTCAAAATTGACTCCGCCCCTAGGGGTCACTTGATTTTACATAGGAAAATCTTAAAAAAAAAATCTAAAAATAAACCAGAAGGCCTAGATCTTAGATATTTGACATGTAGCATTGCCTATTAGACTTTTACAAAGTTTATTCAAATCATGACCCCTGGGGTCAAACTGACCCTGCCCCATGGGGTTACTTGATTGTACATAGAAAAATCTTCAAAATTTTCTAAAAATAAACCAGAAGAGCTTAGATATTTGACATGTAGCATTGCCTAGTGGACCTCTACAAAAAGTTTTCAAATCTTGTTTTTAAAGTTACTTAATGAAAATTACAACTATATTTTCTCATAATTCTTTTGATTGCTTTTGACCTTGAAGACTTGTCCTTAAGTGCAATGATAACAGGTGAGCGATATAGGGCCATCATGGCCCTCTTGTCTTTTTTGTTTCCTTTCTTGACAGCAAATACACTCACTCTGGGAGTTAATAATTACACGGTATGTCCCTGCTATCCTTAGGCTTAGGCCGGCATTTTTTTATTTTCTGTTTTACGGGAGTTTTTTTTTTTTAAAATGGGTCGGGGGCAGTGGGGAGGGGGGGACAGATAAAAACCACAATTTTGAGCAGTCGACCAAATAAATAAAAATAAAACGTTCAAAAGGATACAAATTTTTTATTTTTTGTACACCATAGAAAACAAAAGCTTGCAAGTTTAAATTGCATACACACTCACAAATGAACTATTTTGAACTGGTTTATATCTCATCATCTCAGTATATTGTTGTTTTTATACACCTGAAGGGACGTATTATGTTATGGTCCCGGTGTCCGTCTGTCTGTCCTTCTGTCCGTCCGTCCGTCCGTTAGCAATTTCGTGTCCGCTCTGTAACTCCTGAACCCCTTGAAGGATTTCAAAGAAACTTGACACAAATGTTCACCACACCGAGATGACGTGCAGAGTGCATGTTTTGGATGTCTCATTTCAAGGTCAAGGTCACACTTAGAGGTCAAAGGTCATATGAGTGTGTTTCGTGTCCGCTCTGTAACTCTTGAACTGCTTGAAGGATTTCAAAGAAAATTTGCACAAATGTTCACCACACTGAGACGACATGCAGAGTGCATGTTTTGGTTGTCTCATTCCAAGGTCAAGGTAACACTTAGGGGTCAAAGGTTATATGAGTGTGTTTTGTGTCCGCTCTGTAACTCTTGAACTGCTTGAAGGATTTCAAAGAAACTTGGCACAAATGTTCACCACACTGAGACGATGAGCAACATCATTGACAGGTATCAGTTCATTATGTTATACTGCAGTAGAGAAAATTAGGTGCCTTCCAGTAGGGGACTTTGTATTGCATGGCAGTAATTCATCACTTGTTCATGTTTCCCATAGTTCTGTGCAATGTTCAACTGTTTATCTGACACATTAAAGAGGACTTTAATAGAATAAATGAGATTTATACAGTTCTGTATGTAAATCATTGAGTAAATTTATTCAGGAAAACATACATTTATTGTTCCATGTTGATAAGTTTGGATTTGTTTACAGAGGGAGTGGTGTGTTGTCTCGGCAGTTTTCAAGGCTAGTGTACTCCTGGCGGACAAGAACCCATCATAAATACCCAGAGCTGAGTATGGCTGTACTCACAAGCCAGAGGTAAGTGACATGATTAAGTTTTCCTGTCTTGAAATGTGAGTGATGTGTTGTTAACACAACCAGGATAAAACATCAATTTTAATTCTATTTACATAATGATAAATCTGTGGGATTGTTTTGATGTTGTTACTTCATTTAACATTGAGTAACACTAGTTTGTTTATAATAATAAGAAGTTATATTTATGAAAAAATTTTATACATTTTTAGTTCACTTGAGCAATGCTCATGGTGAGCTATTGTGATCACGCTGTGTCCATCGTCCGTCGTACGTCCGTCCGTCCATCCGTCTGTCGTCAACAGTTGTGTTTAAAAGACATCTCCTTCAAAACCACTGAATGGATTTTGATGAAACTTGATGTGGATGTTCCTTGGATGGTCCTCTACCAAAGTTGTTCTAAGGCGTAAAAAAAAAAGTTGTTTGTTTCCGGTGACCTGACCTACCCTATTTTTTTACCGCCGACCCTAAACTTTTTTAGCGGTAAAATCGGGCCGCATATTTTTGCAAATAAGTATATTATTATTTTTATAGCTCTTTGCACAAATGGACTACTCCACCGATCGGGCGAGTGGTTTTTTCTTGGTAACTTTACCAAATTGAGAAATTACATCAGGCAAAATTACCTGGATTGACTGGAATTTACCCGCGAATCGTAAAAATATCAAAACGTCGTGCTGGTAATTTTCCATTCCAAAAGCACGTGCGCCCTATCGTAATATCTAATTTACATCGCGGTTACTTTTGACACAAAAAACGCGCATAGTGCATTCATTTTTTAATATAATCGCTTCGAATTTTCAACACCGCTTGAGAACTAATACAGTTTGAGTTCTATAACAATTTTAATAAGATATCCACAGGAATGTAGGCAAAATTCTTTAAAAACGATCAAATTTTCATATAATGTTTTGTAAAATTTCTAACAGCGCGATCTTGATTATTTACTTCTTTCTTAAAGTAAATAAACGGTACATACTATGGTAATAAAATTCAGACTTTTGACCAGAATGTACAAGAAACACAATTAAAAATCTTAAATGATGAAAAAGCGGCAGCAATTTAAATACATGGAGTAAAACGATTTTTGGCAAACAGATTTCTGTTAGCACGGCAGAATAGGTTACGTGACCTCATGAACGTAAATAGAAATGTGGTTTTAAAATAAAGCAGTATGATGTTGTTGCGGATTTTAATAAGTTTTAAATTATTCATTGTACATGTATTTTTTGACACAACACTTCGTTAGATATTCTTTTCAAACAATAATGTAAAATTCCTTGAGGGCAAATAGGTCACAGAGGTAGGCTATCCACTATCATCGTTCACGGTTTGACATATTTACATGTCAGTTTATTCGGGATATTGCACATTCGCTTTAAAAAAAAGATAAAGAAAAATCTTTTTTATTGATTTCTTCTCAACAATTTAAGGAATCGAGAAAGTACGATTAGACAGTGATGTGTCACATGGGGCGAAAACATGACGTAATGCCATGACAATCTCGGGCAACTATACCGCTTTGATCTCCACTTCAGATGCCATAATAACCGACACACTTCTTTTAGGTCTTTGAGCGGGTGTTAATTGATGATGAAAACAAGGCTAATTACTTAGTTTATCATTAGAATAATTACCGATAATTGTTAATTTTTTTTTTTCACTTTCAACATGGGTCGACGTCGGGTGGATGATGATTATTGTGTCCATATTTTGGGACACGTTATAAAATAATTATTTTTCAGGATAACAGATTGCTAGTCTTCCATTTTTAATTATTTTAGAAATAAGCCCTGTTTCTTTGAGTCAACTGAAGTTATGACGTTTGGAGGTCCACTAAAGTCTGAGCAGGTCTACTAGATTTCAGCAGTTGGTGGACCTAAGGTCGAGGCCTGCAGAGGCTTGAAAAGTCAGGTTTTAGATGGGATTTATAGTAGTAGTAAGACATTGAACAACCACTTGCAGCTTTAATAATTCACAATTTGGGCATACCAGTCAAAACTTCATTGTCTGGCATTTCCAGTTAATCCAGAATTTTAGATTGGGGTAGGGGGTGATGGTATTAATCTCAATGCAGATCAAAGATGCAAATCATATTCCTGGCCAGTGTGCTTTTACTTGGTTTTAGTTTGAAATATAAATGTTGGTTGTTGAATAATATTCAATATTAAAATTATATTATTTAAAGAGAGAATCCACAGCAAGATTTCATTCAAGTTTCACGTTTAATTAAATATAAACCATGTTCTCTGCAAGTAATTGCCAACTTCTCCACATGAATTAGCGGCGGAGAATGAATGATATAGGACACAACGTTCCTATGACCACTTGATCCGTAGATCGTCTGCTCTACCTTGAGCTAATCGGATGGGCTTATAAATCTGGAAATGAAAAAACAACAACAACAAAACGCAAACATGTAAAGCAAATATTTATTTCATAATATTTATTTCATAATATTTTAATACAAAATCAAATGGCATTTTATATTGCTAAAACATCATCAAAGTCATTGTACATCCGGGTGTAAATCAAACATAACAATAGGATTTATGTTTATAATCTCCCTGTTTGAAACTACAATAGTGTTAGGTTAAAAAAAAAAAAAAAAATGCCTACCTACCTACCCTATTTTTTTTGGCCATGTCACTGGAAACAAACAATTTTTTTTTTTTAGGCCTAACGGTTCTGCTTGGTTGCACATAGGCGCCGCCAGAGCTAAAAATAGAAAAATTTTCAAACGACATCTCCTAAACCGATGGTCCGATTTTGAAATAATTTCATGCAAATGGTCCTTATGTCACCATCTACCAAGATTGTTCAAATTGTACCGATTTGTCAATAAACATGGCCGCCAGGGGGCATGGTAGCTTTTCCCTATATGTATATAGTGGAAATTTAAGAAATCTTGTGTGAAACTGCTGGCTTGATTTTAAAATTATTTTACACAAATGGTCCTTGTTAGACCCTCTACCAAAAATGTTCAAATTATTTTGAATCGTCAAAAAACATGGCCACCAGAGGGCGTGGTTACTTTTTCCTATATATACATGGTGGAATCTTGTGTGAAACTGCTGGCCCGATTTTAGAATAATTCTACACAAATGGTCCTTGTGTGACCCTTTACCAAGATTTTTCGAATTATATTGATTCGTCAAAAAACATGGCCACCAGGGGGCGTGGTCACTTTTCCCTATATGTATATTGTGGAAATTAAAAAAATCTTCTTGTGTGAAACTGCTGGCCCGATTTTAAAATAATTTTACACAAATGGTCCTTGTGTGACCCTCTACCAAGATTGTTCAAATTATATCAATTCGTCAAAAAACATGGCTGACAGAGGGCATGGTCACTTTTCCCTATATGTATATAGCGGAAACTTTAAAGATCTTCTTGTGTGAAACTGCTAGCCTGATTTTAAATTTTTTGTACACAAATGGTTCTTGTGTGACCTTCTACAAATATTGTTCAAATTTTTCTGATTCGTCCAAAAACATGGCTGCCAAAGGGCGTGGTCACTTTTCATCATCAATTTCTTTAAACAATATCTCCTCCAAAACAACTGAATGGATTTGATGAAACTTTACACAACTGATCTCTGGGTAGCCCTCTTTCAAAGTTGTTCAAAGGGTTCCGGTTCAGTGAACATACAGGTCTTTTTGGTTAAAGATAGGTTTTCAGCTATCAGACTTTAAAAATCCTTTTCTCTAGAGCTTTGATATTTGGCATGTGATATAAGAATTTGACTCTCTACCATACTTGTCCAAATTATTGCCCTAAGGTAAAAAAAAAATGGCCATGCCCCTGTGTCTGACATGTATAATAATAGCTAGAGCCTTGATATTTGGCATGTGATATCAGATTTGTAATTTCTATCGTAATTGTTCAAATTATTTCCCTAAGTTCAAAAATGTGTGTGACATGTTACAATATAGGCTAAAATAGAAGAAACCTAAATCTGTACTTAATCACATACAAACACACTTCAAGCCTTGTACACAGGTGAGCGCTTTAGGGTCAATAACCCTCTTGTTAAAGAAAAGTAAACTAAGTTTTCTATTAATAACAACAATGGACTTTTGACTTTGATGATTTTTTTTTCTCTGCTGTTTTTAGCTCACCTGAGCCAAAGGCCAATTTCATCCAAACTTCACAGGAATGTTCCTTGGGTGAAGCTCTACAAATTTTTTTCAAAGAATTGAATTCCATGCAGAACTCTGGTTGCCATGGCAACCGAAAGGAAAAACCTTTAAAAATCTTCTTCTCAAAAACTAGAAGCCCTAGAGCTTAGATATTTGATGTGAAGCATTGCTTAGTGGACCTCTACCAAGTTTGTTCAAATCATGACCCCGGGGTCAAAATTGACACTGCCCGAGGGGTGATATGATTTTACATAGGAAAATCTTAAAAAATCTTCTTCTCAAACACTATAAGCCCTAGAGCTTAGATATTTGACATGTAGCATTGCCTAGTGGACCTCTACTAAAGTTGTTCAAATCATGACCCCGGGGTCAAACTTTACCCCGCCCCAGGGGTCACTTGATTTTACATAGATTTCTATAGGAAAATCTTCAAATTTTTTTAAAAAATAAACCAGAAGGCCTAGAGCTTAGATATTTGACATGTAGCATTGCCTAGTGGACCTCTACAAAATTTGTTCAAATCATGACCCCCGGGATAAAAACTGGCCCCGCCCCAGGGGTCACTTGATTTTACATAGGAAAATCTTCAAAAAAATTCTAAAAATAAACCAGAAGGCCTAGAGCTAAGATATTTGACATGTAGCATTGCCTAGAGGACCTCTACAAAATTTGTTCAAATCATGACCCCCGGCATCAAATTGGCCCGGCCCCAGGGGTTACTTGATTGTACATAGGAAAATCGTCTCAAACACTATAAGCCCTAGAGCTTAGATATTTGATATGTAGCATTGCCTAGTGGACCTCTACTTAATTTGTTTAAATCATGACCCTGGGGTCAAACTTTACCCTGCCCCAGGGGTCACTTGATTTTACATAGATTTCTATAGGAAAATCTTCAAAAAAATTTAAAAAATAAACCAGAAGCCTAGAGCTTAGATATTTGACATGTAGCATTGCCTAGTGGACCTCTACAAAATTTGTTCAAATCATGACCCCCGGGATAAAAATTGACCCTGCCCCAGGGGTCACTTGATTTTACATAGGAAAATCTTCAAAAAAATTCTAAAAATAAACCAGAAGGCCTAGAGCTAAGATATTTGACATGTAGCATTGCCTAGAGGACCTCTACAAAATTTGTTCAAATCATGACCCCCAGCATCAAATTGGGCCCGCCCCAGGGGTTACTTGATTGTACATAGGAAAATCTTCCAAAAAATGTCTAGAAATAAACTAGAAGGCCTAGAGCTTAGATATTTGGTGTGTAGCATTGCCTAGTGGATCTCTAACCGAGTTTGTTCAAATCATGACCCCAGGGTCAAGCTTAAATGTAAATCTTCATAGCAACAATTTAACCAGGTGAGCAAAATAGGGCCATCATGGCCCTCTTGTTTAGCTCACCTGAGCACAAAGTGCTCAGGGTGAGCTATTGTGATCGCTCCGGCGTCCATTTTCCTTTAAACAACATCTCCTAAACCACCTGGCCAATTTTCATGAAACTTCACAGTGATGTTCCTTGGATGGTCTTCTTTAAAAAATGTTCAAAGAATTCCATACAGGACTCTGGTTGCCATGGCAACCGAAAGGAAAAACTACAAAAATCTTCTTGTCCAAAACCACAAGTCATAGGGCGTTTATATTTGGTATGTAGCATCATCTAGTGGTCCTCTATCTGGATTGTTCATATTATCCACCTAGGGTCAAATATGGTCCCGCCCTGGGGGTCACATGGTTTACATGGACTTATATAGGGAAAACTTTGAAAATCTTCTTGTTCAAAACCACAGGTCGTGGGGCTTTGATATATGGTATGTAGCATCATCTAGTGGTCCTCTACCAAGATTATTCAAATTATCCCCCTAGGGTCAAATATGGCCCCGCCCCAGGGGTCACATGGTATCTATAGACTTATATAAGGCAAAACTCTGAAAATCTTCTTGTCCAAAACCACAGGGCCTAGGGCTTTGATATTTGGTATGTAGCATCATCTAGTGGTCCTCTACCAAGATTTTTCAAATTATCCCCCTAAGGTCAAATATGGACCCGCCCTGGGGGTCACATGGTTTACATAGACTTATATAGGGAAAAATTTGAAAATCTTCTTGTCCAAAATAACAGGGCCTAGGGCTTTGATATTTGGTATGTAGCATTATCTAGTGGTCCTCTAGCAAGAGTGTTCAAATTATTCACTTAGGGTCAAATATGGCCCCGCCCTGGGGGTCACATGGTTTCTATAGACTTATATAGGGAAAAACTTAGAAAATCTTCTTGTACAAAACCACATGGAGAAAATCTTCTTGTACAAAACCACATGGTCTAGAGCTTTGATATTTGGTATGTAGCATTGTGTAGTAGTCTTTTACCAAGATTGCTCAAACTATCCTGGGGTTAAAATTGGCCCCACGCGTGGGGATTGGTGGTGGGGGGGGGTGTACATGGTTTAAACAGACTTGTATAGGGAAAAACCTTTTAAAAAATTCTTATTGAAGTTACAGGATAGAAATTTGGACCACCTGTATAATTTTTGATACAGATTTCAATACTCATCTTGAATAGTCTTAATCGTGACCTACTGACCTACTTTCTTGTTTTTGAAGGTACAGCATAGAAATTTGGAACACATGTATAACTTTTGATACAGTCTTTAATATTGTTAAGCCTGACCTACTGACCTACTTTCTTGTTTTTAAAGCTACAGCAAAGAGAGTTGGACCACCTGTATAATTTTTAACAGATTTCAGTAGTTATCTTGAATAATCTTTACCATGACCTACTCACGTAGTTTTTTGTTTCTGAAGCTTTAGCACAGAAATTTGTTCTAGCAAGCAACTAAACTCATGTGAGCGATTTAGGTCCATCATGGCCCTCTTGTCTTCTTTTATGTAAATCACTTAAAACTTACTTCACATAATAAATGCCTACATTACCAACAAAAAAAAACATACAATACCAGCAAAAAAGATGTTAAAAGTCCCGTACTGGTTGAAAACTGGTTTTGGGGTCTATAGGTTTTACCTTGTCTGTCCTGTCCGTTACTCTGTCACCTGTCATGGGATTTTGATATAACTTGAGGCCAGTGTTTCCTGTAGTGAGGCAATTTGATGAGCTTATCACCAGATCTGTAGCTTAAAGGTAAAGGTCACATTTGGAGGTCAAAGGTTACCAGAGCCTATTTTGCGTCTGGTTATAATTCTTGGATTTTGATTTTACTTGTGATGTGTTCCCCATAGCAAGTCACAATCATGTCATGCACAAGACCTAGAGCCCTTGCTCAATGGCCAAGGTTACACTCAGAGTTCAAAGATTTTATGTCATTTTCTTTTCATTATTATTCATGGTTGGATATTCTAATAACTGGGTACAAGCATTCATCAAAACAGGTTGATGTATGACATCCATGATCTAGGCCCTTAACTCAAAGCTCAAGGTTAAACATAGAGGTCAAAGTCTTTAAATCAGACACAACTTTTTAAACAGTTTTTGGCATTTTCATTCAAAGTTTTATACAAAATACTAATTTTTATACCAAATTTACTATAATAGAATGTTAGAAACAAATATAATAGACTTTACAAAATATTTTATGACCAGAAATAGATCCCTTTATAATGAGTTAAGAGATAATTTCATTTATTTTTAATACTTCCACTTTATTCCATTCATATTTTACACTTTACTATATATTTCTATATTGATTCTTAATAATCAATTAAGGTAATATCAGTTCACGGCAATGAATAAAAGATGTGAGTATCAGCCATGCTGACTCATATGTGTTCAGGTACATTGTCAGTAAATATAAACAGCTGTCCAAAACTACAGTCCGCAACCAGTAGTGGACTTGTCTGGCAGTACTTCCTTCACTTGATTAGTTTGTGTTCTTGTCATTTGGAAATAGTTATGTTCAATTGATATTTTTTTTACAAATAATATGTTTGTAATTAAACAGGCTTACATGATTTCCCTAATACTCTAGTAGCAGTTTGCTTGAAACTTTGTAAACTATGTCACTGTGCTTTTTAACCAGTTTGCTGCTTGAAACTTTATTTGTAAACTCTGTCACTTGCTTTTTAACCATAAAGATAAAAGCTAGAAATGCTGTCAGAGTAAGTCTCGGACCACTGTTGAAAAAGATATGGCAGTTTGAAAATTAAGAAGATGGCTTGTTATAGAGGCAGCCATTTTAGTATGTTTATGACATCATTTACACACTGCTGAATTCTATATTTAGCAAATAACCTTTTAAATACATTAATTTCACATGTTTCTTGAGTGTAAGATATAACACATAGTAATTTCTTTCGTTATAGCTGGAAAAAGAAGAGAAATTATTTTACAGAAATAAGTAAATACAGTTCAGATATGTATCTAGAAATTTAATATATCCATCATAGGCGTAACCAGAAATTATTGGACGGGGGTGCGAATACGAGTCGTGAAACGACGAGTGGGGGTAGGTGTGGGAGGGGGTGTCCCCCTCCTGTGGGTGGGGGTCTGGGGGGTCCTCCCCCCCCCCCCCCCCCCAAAAAAAAATTTTTTAATCAAGAAGTCATTTCGTGCGATTTGGCATGTATTTGAAAGCTTACTGATGAGTAGATATGCAACTCAATTTATCGCTTTTTTCTGTGAATAGTACATAAATAACGTCTTTGTAAGTTCACTCATTTTATTTGTAATCAGTTAAGATAATAATAATAATACAAAAGTATTATACAGAAAGACACAACATTGTTTTCTTTGTTTTTTTTAATATTTGACAGATGCGATACGAAACAAAGTTTACACAAAGTTTTATATCCTTTATTTAAGAAACGAAATATTTTTTACCGTGTTCACGCGAAATGAACAACAGAATAGGATCGGAAAATCCATGAATCGCTCTAGCGATGCATGTTTAATTTGCCGATCCTGTTCTGTCGTTCATTTCACATGAACACCGAAAAAAGTTTCATTTCTTATATTTACATTTTTCTATATCTCCTTTCCATTTATAAACAAGATTATATCAAAAACTTCACATGTTTTGTTGTATTTAACATGAAAATCAGCTCCCCGGTCATTGTAGTTGCACTTTGTTCCTGCTAGTATATTTCTCGACTTAATGAGAATTTCATAACGCTATGCAGCAAGAAATAAAATAAAATGGAACTTTATGTCGTGTGCGTCTTTCTAACGTCACAACACGTCTGAAATGTTCGTTTACGCGCGTCTGTTTCTCGCGCTGAGATTAAAATTTGTTGCAAAATGCATATCTCAACGTAATAAGCATAAAATAAAAAGAAAATGTGTTTGTTTTGCGTGGATATGGAATATATCTCATCGAGAAGTGATGATGCAATTTTTATATTTTCACGAGCGCTATGCGCTCGTGAAAATATTTAAATTACACCACTTCTCGATGAGATATATTCCATATCCACGCTAAAGAAACAAAATATCCTCTATACATTTATGCATAAAAGTAATGCTATATGATACAAATAGTTAAATAGTTACACGTACACGTAAACGGCTGAGAATGTTGGCAAGTAAGCGTTAGAAAAGAAAAGAAATGGGATTAAAATACGCTTTTTGGTCAATTTAAATTTTATCTAAATCGACGAAAGCGCAGGAAATTGCGTCTTTGAACGGCGTTTAAAAAATGCACGACAAAATATATTTTCTTTTGTTTTTTTTCGCGGTTGTAGCATTACCCTGTATTTTTCTTACAATATATCTACAACTTAAGGAAAAAGGCACAGCTATAAAATCTGATTTCAAATACAGTTTCATGTAAAAATACAGAATTTCTTAAGTAAGAATAATTCCTCCTAAGGCTAGATCTAATACTCGTACAAAATCCATATTAAAAACAAACACTTATACACTATAATACAGTAATGCATTTATCATATAAGCACCTAATCCAACATATTATAACAAAATTTTATTAGCATTAAATGCCCTAATGCATTTATAGCCTCATGTAATACAGTACACCTGTAATGAAGACATGCATTTCCATAGAAGAACAAGAATTCACATGATAAAAAACATTGTGAAACGAGCATGATATCTTATTGAAAATTGTATTCTGAGTTGGAAAACTTGACAATGTTAATGACTGCAAGGTCAACAATGCGAGATATTGCACGATAAACAGTGCCAGATTTTTCACGATAAACAATGCTTAAGATTGTACGGTAAACAATGCCAGGTAATTTTTATTGTATGGTTAACAATGTTAAACTATGCTAGAAATTGTACGGTAAACCATGTTTGAGATTGTACGGTAAACAATGTTTGAGATTGTACAGTTACAGTGCTAAACAGTGTACAGTATTCAATGCTAGAGATTGTAAGGTAAAAGATAATAGGTAAGGGTAGATTTCTCGGAAGCAAAGAACACTAAAAACCCGGCCTTAGAGCCACACATTTGCAAAGTAGGCCCACAACAAAAAGAAGCTGTAGTGGAAAAATATTACAGACGGGTTGCTTCAAAAATCCAACAAGTACATTTAAATTTTATGCAAAATATAGATAGAGGGGGAGGAAGGGGTAAGGGGTAGAAAGGGGTGGGGTGGGGGAGGAGGTTGAAGGGGAAAGTAGAACAAGGATGAATATACAAAGGGAATACGACACAATTAACAATGTTAGAGATTGCACCGTAAACAATGCTAGAGATTGTACAGTAAACAATGTTAGAGATTGTACAGTAAATGACGCTAGAGATTGTACAGTAAACAATGTTATAGACTGTACGGTAAACGACGCTAGAGATTGTACAGTAAACAATGTTAGAGATTGTACGGTAAACGACGCTAGAGATTGTACAGTAAACAATGTTAGAGATTGTACAGTAAATGACGCTGGAGATTGTACAGTAAACAATGTTAGAGATTGTACGGTAAACGACGCTAGAGATTGTACAGTAAACAATGTTAGAGATTGTACAGTAAATGACGCTGGAGATTGTACAGTAAACAATGTTAGAGATTGTACGGTAAACGACGCTAGAGATTGTACAGTAAACAATGTTAGAGATTGTACGGTAAACGACGCTAGAGATTGTACAGTAAACAATGTTAGAGATTGTACAGTAAACAATGTTAGAGATTGTACGGTAAACGACGCTAGAGATTGTATATTCTTATATGCTTGTTTCTGTTAAACCACGCTGACGCTAGAATGACGTCACGTTAACGTGCGATGACGTCAATGTTTTTGTTGCGACCAAGAAAGAGCGCTACTGTAAATTTATCTACTTTTAGATTAAGAGCATATTAGAATCGACATAATGTATAGCAAAACCGTGTTTTAATACTATTTATACACTCGTCGTGAAATTATTACGCCCGACGTATAACCGCCCATCGTGCATAAATAGTGTTAAAACACTCTTTTGCTATAAATTATTTCTTAAGTAAACAATGTTAGAGATTGTACTGCAACCGACGCTATAGATCCATAATCCATATTCACTATTCTTTTTGCACTTTTAGTAAATGAGACTTTTCAGCTCGAGTTTCCTTGGATGAAGGTTGGCAAATCTATCAATTATAGCCGATATGTCATGACGAAAAGAATAGTGAATGTGAATCATGGCTAGTGATGATAGACGCTCATCTAACATGACAGTTCTAGTGTAGTGGTGAAGCCTCGCAAGCAGCTTGCTGAGCATTCACACTCTGCGCTAGATCTTTCGAGATATAGACAGTCATCAGCAGACTGTATACTAAGGTTACAACGTCCATAATAGTAAATATATGCAAGCTGGCGAGCGTAGCGAGCCGAAAAAAAAACGAACAATGGACATTCCAGGGTATTTTGATGTAATGAAAAATGCAAGCTTTGCCGAAAAAGGGGGGTGCGATCGCACCCGTCGCACCCCCCCTGGTTACGCCCTTGACCATTTTGATCAAATATTTAAATGCTCATAACTTTCTCATTTTTAAGCCAATTTTGAAAATTCTTTCACTTCTTTAAATGATTTAAGAAATCATAGCAGACAGAATTAACATAAAAACAACATTGCCTTTCCCTATAACATCACTCACCATTCTGTTACATAAAGTTTAAATCAGTTTGAAATAACATATATTTCTCATGAAAGCTAAAATATATTGCTCTTGCTGTTTTTCAGGGTAATTGATGTTATACATGCAGAATTGTTGGCAGAAGAGGGTAGGTTTCTTTTAGCTGAAAAGGGTAGATTTATTTTACTGTTCTCAAGCTGAAGAGATAAGAGGATATTCAAGTCTTTTGCATGAATATGTTTTTAGCTCACTTGTCACATAGTGACAAGGTGAGCTTTTGTGATCACTCTTCGTCCGTCGTCTGTGCGTCCGTCCGTCCGTCCGTCAACAATTTCTTGTCTGCACGATAGTGGTTTCATTTATGAGTTTATTTTAACCAGACTTGCACACAACTTGTATCACCATAAGATCTCGGTTCCTTTCTTGAACTGGCCAGATCCGCTTATGGGTTCCAGAGTTATGGCCCCTGAAAGGGCCAGAATTAGCTATTTTGACCTTGTCTGCACAATAGCAGCTTCATTTATGATTTTATTTTAACCAAACTTGCACACAACTTGTATCACCATAAGATCTTGGTTCCTTTCTTGAACTGGCCAGATCCGCTTATGGGTTCCAGAGTTATGGCCCCTGAAAGGGCCAGAATTAGCTATTTTGACCTTGTCTGCACAATAGCAGCTTCATTTATGATTTGAATTTAATCAAACTTACACAAAACTTGTGTCACCATAAGAACTCGGTTCCTTTCTTTAACTGGCCAGTTCCTTTAATGGGTTCCAGAGTTATGGCCCCTGAAAGGGCCAACATTAGCTATTTTGACCTTGTCTGCACAATAGCAGCTTCATTTTTGATTTGATTTTAACCAAACTTGCACACAACTTGTATCACCATAAGATCTTTGTTCCTTTCTTGAACTGGCCAGATTCCATCATGGGTTCCAGAGTTATGGCCCCTTAAAGGTCCAAAATTTGCTATTTTGGCTTTTGCAGCCATATAGAGACTTCATTTATGGTTTGATTTGATACAAATTTCCAAAATATCTTCAACAACAATAAATCTTGGATTCCATGACAAATCTGTCAGATCCAATCATAGGTTCCAGTGTTATTTATATCTGATTACCTCCCCTGATTGTAATCAAAATGGATTTATATCAGTAAGTACTTACAGGACTTATTTGAAATTTCATTATTGACATTAGTTGAACTGAGACAATCAAGGTAGGTAACTATGGACTGATTTTATGTCAAATTACCTCCCTTTATTTCAAGTTAAAATGGGTATATCTCTGTAACTAATGAAGATACTGATCTGAAATTTCATTTATGTCAACAGATGGACTTGGACAATCAGTGAAGATACATATTGACTGAATTTATGACAAATTACCTCCCTTTATTTTTTATCTAAATGAATACACCTTAGCAGCTTCTAATGAGATTGGTTTGAAACGATCATATCAAATTGAGCAATGGTACTCAGGTGAGCGATACAGGGCCATCATGGCCCTCTTGTTTAGCTCAACTTTTCAAAGAATAGTCTAGCTATTCTACTCACCCTGGCGTCAGCGTCACACCTTGGTTAAAGTTTTGCATGCAAGTACATATAGCTATTACTTTAAGGCAACCTCACTGGTTAAAGTTTTGCAGTGCAAGTTATTATCTCCAAAACTAATGCAGATATTGAATTGAAACTTCACATGTGTCTTCGGGGTTATAAAACTAGGTGATAGTATCAAGTCCCATAAATTATGCCCCCTTTTGGACTTAGAAAATCCTGGTTAAAGTTTTGCATGCAAGTACATATGGCTATCATTTAAAGGCATATAGCTTTGAAACTTATTTTTAGCTCCACTATTCGGAGAATAGGGGTGCTATTCTACTCACCCAGGCGTCGGCGTGAGCTTTCTTGGTTAAAGTTTTTCGGCAACCTTTGTTTTTAGCTCACCTGAACCAAAGGTTCAGGGTAAGCTATTAGTATAGGGTGGATGGTCCGGCGTCCATCGTCTACATTTTTAGCCCACCATCTGATTCAAATCACTTTGTGTCTGTGGTCCGGTGTCCGTCCTTTCGTTAACAATTTCTCGTTATTGCATCTCCTCAGAAACTACTAGGGGGATTTTGACCAAACTTTGTCAGAATGATATATTGGTACCCTAGTTATGTCCCCCTGAAAATCAGACTGGTTCAACAATTTTTTAGTGAGTTATGGCCCTTTGTTTATTTCTATAATTTACATAGATTTATATAGGGAAAAACTTTGAAAATCTTCTTGTCCAAAACCACAGAGCCTAGGGCTTTGATATTTGGTATGAAGCATCATCTAGTGGTCCTCTACCAAGATGATTCAAATTATTTCCCTGGGGTCTAATATGGCCCCGCTCCGGGGCTCACATGGTTTATATAGACTTATATAAGGAAAAACTTTGAAAAACTTCTTGTCCAAAACCACAGGGCCTAAGGCTTTGATGTGACATCATCTAGTGGTCTTCTACTAAGATTGTTCAAATTATCCCCCTAGGGTCAAATATGGACCCGCCCTGGGGGTCACATGATTTACATAGACTTATATAGGGAAAAACTTTTAAAATCTTCTTGTCCAAACCACAAAGCCTAGGGCTTTGATATTTGTAATGTAGCATCATCTAGTGGTTCTCTACCAAGTTTATTCAAATTATCCCCCTAGGGTCAAATATGGCCCCGCCCTGGGGGTCACATGGTTCATATAGACTTATATAGGGAAAAACTTTTAAAATCTTCTTGTCAATAACCTACAACATTCAAATATGGACCACATGTATGGTTTTGAGTGGCAAGATGAACCTTGACAGGAGTTGACCTTGATTTTGACCTAGTGACCTACTTTCACATTTCTGTAGCTACAGCCTTCAAATTTGGACCACTTGCATAGTTTTGTGCACCTAAAAAAACCTTTGACCTTGACATTGACCTAGTTACCTACTTCCACATTTTTGAAGGTACAGGCTTCAAATTTGGACCACATGCATAGTTTCGTGTTCCGAAATGAAATTTGACCTTGATTTTGACCTAGTGACCTACTTTCACATTTCTCAAGCTACAGCCTTCAGATTTGGACCACATGCATAGTTTTGTGTACCGAAACAAACTTTGACCTTGACATTGACCTACTTTCACATTTTTGAAGGTACAGGCTTCCAATTTGGACCACATGCATAGTTCTGTGTTCCGAAATAAAATTTGACCTTGATTTTGACCTAGTGACCTACTTTCACATTTCTCAAGCTACAGCCTTCAAATTTGGACCACTTGCGTAGTTTTGTGTACCGAAATGAACTTTGACCTTAAGATTGACCTAGTGACCTACTTTCACATTTCTGTAGCTAAAGGCTTCAAATTTAGACCACATGCATAGGATTGTGTACGAAACAAACTTTGACCTTGACATTGACCTAGTGACCTACTTTCACATTTTTGAAGGTACAGGCTTCAAATTTTGACCACATGCATAGATTTGTGTTCTGAAATGAAATTTGACGTTGATTTTGACCTAGTGACCTACTTTCACATTTCTCAAGCTACAGCCTTCAAATTTGGACCAATTGCATAGTTATGTGTACCGAATTAAACTTTGAGCTTAAGATTGACCTAGTGACCTACTTTCAAATTTCTCAAACTACTGCCTTTAAACTTGATACACATGCATAGTTTTGTGTACAAAGAACTTTGTCCTTGAAATTGATCTAGTGACCTACTTTCACATTTCTCGAGCAACAGCTTTCAAATTTGGACCACATGCACAGTGCTGTGTACGGAAATGAAATTTGACCTTGAGCTAGTCAATAAGTCTTGAAATTTGGATCACTCAAAAATGGCACATTGGTGGGCGCCAAGATCACTCTGTTAAATGACTTCTTCTCATGAACCGCTTAATGGATCTTCATCAAATTTGGTCTGTAGCATCATTATAAGTTCCTCTCACAAGTTTGTTCAAATGGGGGCACTAGGCCCCTTTTAGGGGCCGCTAGAGCTAAAAATAGAAATACGTTTAAACGACTTCTTATCATGAACCGCTTGATTGATCTTCATCAAACTCGGGCTGTAGCGTCGTTATATGGTCCTCTCCAAAATTTGTTCAAATGGGAGCATTTGGCCCCTTTTAGGGGCCGCTAGAGCTTATAATAGAAATACCTTTAAACAACTTCTTCTCATGAACCGTTTGATGGATTTTCATCAAACTTGATCTGTAGCATCATTATAAGGTCCTCTCCCAATTTTGTTCAAATGGGGGCACTTGGCCTCCTTAAGGGGCTGCTAGAGCAAAAAAATAGAAATACATTTCAACAACTTCTTACCATGCACCGCTTGATGGATCTTCATTAAACTTGGTCTGTGGCATCATTATATGGTCCTCTCCCAAGTTTATTCATATGGGGGCACTTGGCCCCTTTTAGGGGCCGCTGAGCTAAAAATAGAAATACCTTTTTAACAATAGAAATACCTTTTTAACAATTCTAATCATGATTATATGGTCCTCTCCCAACTTTGTTCAAATGGGGGCAGTTGGCCCCTTTTAGGGGCTGCTAGAGCTAAAAATAGAAAAACTTTTTAAAGTCTTTTTAGCTTTGTGACCGCTTAATGTCCATCGTCCGTAGTGCAGCGTGCGGCTGTCAACAATTTCTTTAAAAAAGCTTCTTGAAAACCACTGAGCAGAATTTCACTAAACTTCACAGGAATGATCCTTGGGTGGCCCCCTTTCAAAATTGTTCAAAGAATTGAATTCCATGCAGAACTCTGGTTGCCATGGCAACCGAAAGGATACTTAAAAAATCTTCTTGTCCAAAACTGCAAGGCGTAGAGTCTTGATATTTGGCGTGTGACATCATCTAATGGTCCTCTATGAAGATTGTTCAAATTGTGCCACTGGGGTGAAAAGAGGCCCTGCCCCGGGGGTCACAAGTTTTACATAGACCTATATAGGAAAAAAATTAAAAATCTTCTTGTCTAAAACCACAAGACCTAGGCCTTTGATATTTGGTTTGTAGCATTGCCTTGTGGTCCTCTACCAAAATTGTTCAAATAATAACCCTGGGGTGAAAAGAGGCCCAGCCCCAGCATATTAGTTTTCAACTGTCCGTCCGTTCGTTCGTCACAACGTTAACTTTTTGCATGAAGGCACTTTACTCGCGAACCACTGCACCCAGGACCTTCAGACTTCACATGCTGATAGTACTTATTGAGTATACCACCCCTACTGACTTTGGGGTCACCAGGTCAAAGGTCAAGGTCACAGGGGCCAATGTTAACTTTTTGCATGAAGGCCTTTTACTTGCGAACCACTGCACCCAGGACCTTCAAACTTCACATGCTGATAGTACTTATTGAGTACACCATGACTTTGGGGTCACCAGATCAAAGGTCAAGGTCACAGGGGCCAGCATTAACTTTTTGCATGAAGGCACTTTACTCGCGAGCCACTGCACCCAGGACCTCCAAACTTCACATGCTGATAGTACTTATTGAGTACACCACCCCTACTGACTTTAAGGTCACCAGGTCAAAGGTCAAGGTCACAGGGGCCAACGTTAACATTTTGCATGAAGGCACTTTACTCGCGAACCACTACACCCAGGACCTTCAAACTTCACATGCTGATAGTACTTATTGAGTACACCACCCCTACTGACCTTGGGGTCACCAGGTCAAAGGTCAAGGTCACAGGGGCCAACGTTAACTTTTTGCATGAAGGCACTTTACTCGCGAACCACTGCACCCAGGACCTTCAAACTTCACGTGCTGATAGTACTTATTGAGTACACCACTCCTACCGACTTTGGGGTCACCAGGTCAAAGGTCAAGGTCACAGGGGCCAACATTAACTTTTTGCATGAAGGCCTTTACTCGCGAACCACTTCACCCAGGACCTTCAAACTTTACATGCTGATAGTACTTTATGAGTACACCAACCCTACTGACTTTGGGGTCACCAGGTCAAAGGTCAAGGTTACAGGGGCCAACGTTAACTTTTTGCATGAAGGCACTTTACATGCGAACCACTTCACCCAGGACCTTCAAACTTCACATGCTGATAGTACTTATTCAGTACACCACCCCTACTGACTTTGGGGTCACCAGGTCAAAGGTCAAGGCGCTGCGGGGGCATTTGTCACCATTAGTGACAGCTCTTGTTTTTTTGAGGCTATACCCCATTAAGACTGCAAACATTTGAATAATTATGTCTCCCCACCTCTGGGGGAGACATATTGTTTTTGCCCTGTCCGTCCGTCCGTACGTCACACTTCATTTCCAAGCAATAACTGGAGAACCATTTGACCTAGAACCTTCAAACTTCATAGGGTTGTAGGGCTGCTGGAGTAGACGACCCCTATTGTTTTTGGGGTCACTCCGTCAAAGGTCAAGGTCACAGGGGCCTGAACATTGAAAACCATTTCCGATCAATAACTAGAGAACCACTTGACCCAGAATGTTGAAACTTCATAGGATGATTGGTCATGTAGAGTAGATGACCCCTATTGTTTTAGGGGTCACTCCATCAAAGGTCAAGGTCACAGGGGCCTGAACAGCTTACCTGAGCACAGGGTGAGCTATTGTGATCAATATTTGACATGTAGCATTGCCTAGTGGACCTCTACAAAATTTGTTCAAATCTTGACCCCCCAGGGTCAAATTGACCCAGCCCCAGGGGTTACTTGATTGTACATAGGGAAATCTTCATAAATTTGCTAAAAATAAACCAGAAGGCCTAGATCTTAGATATTTGATATGTAACATTGCCTAGTAGACTTCTACAAACTTTGTTCAAATCATGACCCCCGGGGTAAAATTTGCCCCCCCCCAGGGGTTACTTGATTGTACATCGGAAAATCTTCCAAAAAATTTCTAAAAATCATCAGTTTGACATTTGAAACATATAGCTCATATTACTCAGGCGAGCGATCCAGGGTCATCATGACCCTCTTGTTTAGCTCACCTGAGCACAAAGTGCTCAAGGGTGAGCTATTGTGGTCAGTTATTGTCTGTTATGCGTCATCTGTCAACATTTTCCTTTAAACAACATCTCCTCCTGAACCACCAGGCCAATTTTGATGAAACTTCACAAGGATTTTCCTTGGATGGTCTTATTTAAAAATTATTCAAAGAATTGAATTCTATTCAGAACTCAAGTAGGTCAAGGTCACTATTGAAATTTAAGTAAAAATAGTGTTTGTTTCTTAGCTCCTAAATGCCTTGAAGCATTTTTGTGCCCCCACTATGAGTGGTTGGGGCATATAGATTTAGTCTTGTCCGTGCGTCCGAAAAAAAGTTTTTGATGTGCCTAGCTCAAAAAGTATTTGATAAAAATTGATGAAACCTTGCATGAGTCTTTATCATGATATGAATTTGCCTACCTCCTAATTTTCATTTGGCTCTGCCGCCTATTTCCAGAGTTGTGGCCCCTGAAGTAGTCAAAAATGCACATTTTCACCATGTGACGCGCCTAGCTCAAAAAGTGTTTGATATAGATTGATGAAACCTTGCATGAGTCATAATCATAATATGAATTTGCGCACCTTCTATTTTTCGTCTGGCTCAGCCCTCCTATTTCTAGAGTTATGGCCCCTGAAATAGTAAAAAATGCACATTTTCACCTTGTGACGTGCCTAGCTCAAAAAGTATTTCATATAAATTGATGAAACGTTGCATGAGTCTTTATCATGATATGAACTTGTGCACCTCTTTTCTTTTTCGTATGGCTCTGCCCCCTAATTCCAGAGTTATGGTCCCTGAAATAGTCAAAAATGCACATGTTCACCTTGTGTCGCGCCTAGCTGAGAAAGTATGTGATATAAATTGATGAAAAGTTGCATGAGTCTTTTATCATGATATGAACTTGTGCACCTCCTAGTTTTTGTCAGACTCCACCCCATATTTCTAAAGTTACGGCCCCTGAAATAGTCTAAAATGCACATTTTCACCTCATGATGTGCCTAGCTCAAAAAGTATTTGATGTAAATTCATGAAACCTTGCATGAGTCTTTATCATGATGTGACCTTGCACTCTTGCCATTCTTCTTGAGATTTCAGCTCTAATTAAAGAGTAATGGCCCTTGAAATTGCCAAAATAGTGGATTTTTTGTTTGTGATGCTCATAGCTCAAAAAGTATTTGGCCTAGAATAATGAATCCTTTACATAAAATGTTTGTTGAGGCTATACCCCCTTAAGACTGCAAACATTTGAATTATTGCCCTTTATTTGTGACAAATATACCAGTGGGTGCACACCCTGTGTCCTACAGACACATTCTAGTTTTTACTGTTCTCAAGCTGAAGTGGGTAGGTTTATTTTACTGTTCTCAAGATGAAGTGGACATGTTTATTTTACTGTTCTCAAGATGATGCGGATAGGTTTTATTTACTGTTCTCAAAGTGAAGTGGAGATGTTTATTTTACTGTTTTCAAGATGATGTGGATAGGTTTATTTTAGTGTTCGCAAGGTGAAGTGGACTTGTTTATTTTACTGTTCTCAAGATGATGTGAATAGTTTTTTTTTTACTGTTCTCATGCTGAAGTGGGTAGGTTTATTTTACTGTTCTCTAAGTGAAGTTACTGTTCTCAAGATGAAGTGGGTAGGTTTATTTTACTGTTCTCAAAGTGAAGTGGGTACATTTATTTTACTGTTTTCAAGATGAAGTGGGTAGGTTTATTTTACTGTTCTCAAAGTGAAGTGGACAGGTTTATTTTACTGTTCTCAAGGCGAAGTGGGTAGGTTTTTTTTACTGTTCTGAAAGTGAAGTGGACATGTTTTTTTTAATGTTCTCAAGGTGAAGATGATAGGTTTATTTTACTGTTCTCAAAGTGAGGTGGACAGGTTTATTTTACTGTTCTCGAGCTGAAGTGGGTAGGTTTATTTTACGGTTCTCAAAGTGAAGTGGACAGGTTTATTTTACTGTTCTCGAGCTGAAATGGGTAGGTTTATTTTACTGTTCTCAAGCTGAAGATGATAGGTTTATTTTACTGTTCTCAAGCTGAAGAGGTTAGGTTTATTTTATCCATTTTTAGCTCGACTATTCGAAGAATAGTCTAGCTATTCTACTCACCCTGGCGTCGGCGTCGGCGTCGGCGTCGGCGTCACACCTTGGTTAAGTTTTTGCATGCAAGTACATACAGCTATCATTTAAAGGCATATAGCTTTGAAACTTATTTATTCTTTTTCTAGGTCAATTACCAACCTCACTGGGTCAAGTTCCATAACTCTAACATGTATTTTGAGCAAATTATGCCCCCTTTTGGACTTAGAAAATTCTGGTTAAAGTTTTACATGCAAGTTACTATCTCCAAAACTAATGCAGATATTGAATTGAAACTTCACATGTGTCTTCGGGATTATAAAACTAGTTGATAGCACCAAGTCCCATAACTCTGACCTTCATTTTAGCCAAATTATGCCCCCTTTTGGACTTAGAAAATTTTGGTTAAAGTTTTGCGTGCAAGTACATACAGCTATTACTAAAAGGCATATAGATTTGAAACTTATTTTTTCTTTTTCTAGATCAATTACCTACCTCACTGGGTCAAGTCCTATAACTCTGACATGTATTTTAGCCAAATTATGCCCCCTTTTGGACTTGGAAAATCCTGGTTAAAGTTTTACATGCAAGTTACTATCTCCAAAACTAATGCAGATATTAAATTGAAACTTCACATGTGTCTTCGGGGTTATAAAACTAGTTGATAGAATCAAGTCCCATAACTCTGACCTTCATTTTAGCCAAATTATGCCCCCTTTTGGACTTAGAAAATTTTGGTTAAAGTTTTGCGTGCAAGTACATACAGCTATTACTAAAAGGCATATAGATTTGAAACTTATTTTTCTTTTTCTAGATCAATTACCTACCTCACTGGGTCAAGTCCTGTAGCTCTGACATGTATTTTAGCCAAATTATGCCCCCTTTTGGACTTAGAAAATCCTGGTTAAAGTTTTACATGCAAGTTACTATCTCCAAAACTAATGCAGATATTAAATTGAAACTTCACATGTGTCTTCGGGGTTATAAAACTAGTTGATAGAATCAAGTCCCATAACTCTGACATGTATTTTAGCCAAATTATGCCCCCTTTTGGACTTAGAAAATTCTGGTTAAAGTTTTGCGTGAAAGTACAAACAGCTATTACTAAAAGGCATATAGATTTGAAACTTATTTATTCTTTTTCTAGGTCAGTTACCAACCTCACTGGGTCAAGTTCCATAACTCTTAACATGTATTTTGAGCAAATTATGCCCCTTTTGGACTTAGAAAATTCTGGTTAAAGTTTTACATGCAAGTTACTATCTCCAAAACTAATGCAGATATGGAATTGAAACTTAACATGTTTCTTCGGGGTTATAAAACTAGTTGATAGCATCAAGTCCCATAACTCTAATATGCATTTTGGTCAAATTATGTTTCCGTTTCGGAACTTAAAACTCTTTTGATATTTAACATTTTGGGTAATAATTTCCTGCTTCTGTGACAATATTTCGAATAGTCGAGCTTGGCTGTCTTACGGACAGCTCTTGTTTGACTTAGCAATTTTTTATTTAGTTTTTTTTTAGATAAACCCACTTATAGGAATGGATTAAAACTTTACATTCTTGTTCATTGTTATTATCTGACTTGCAGTGCACATGTTCCATAACTGTTTTTTATTAGCTCACCTGTCACAAAGTGACAAGGTGAGCTTTTGTGATCGCGTGGCGTCCGTCGTCCGTGCGTCCGTCCGTCCGTCCGTCAGTCCGTAAACTTTTGCTTGTGACCACTCTAGAGGTCACATTTTTCATGGGATCTTTATAAAAGTTGGTCAGAATGTTCATCTTGATGATATCTAGGTCAAGTTCGAAACTGGGTCACGTGCGGTCAAAAACTAGGTCAGTAGATCTAAAAATAGAAAAACCTTGTGACCTCTCTAGAGGCCATATTTTTCATGAGATCTTCATGAAAATTGGTCAGAATGTTCACCTTGATGATATCTAGGTCAAGTTCGAAACTGGGTCACGTGGGGTCAAAAACTAGGTCAGTAGGTCTAAAAATAGAAAAACCTTGTGACCTCTCTAGAGGCCATATTTCTCAATGGATCTTCATGAAAATTGGTCAGAATGTTCATCTTGATGATATCTAGGTCAAGTTCGAAACTGGGTCACGTGGGGTCAAAAACTAGGTCAGTAGATCTAAAAATAGAAAAACCTTGTGACCTCTCTAGAGGTTTTTTTTTTCAAGAGATCTTCATGAATATTGGTCAGAATGTTCACCTTGATGATATCTAGGTCAAGTTCGAAACTGGGTCACGTGGGGTCAAAAACTAGGTCAGTAGGTCTAAAAATAGAAAAACCTTGTGACCTCTCTAGAGGCCATATTTCTCAATGGATCTTCATGAAAATTAGTCAGAATGTTCATCTTGATGATATCTAGATCAAGTTCGAAACTGGGTCACGTGGGGTCAAAAACTAGGTCAGTAGATCTAAAAATAGAAAAACATTGTGACCTCTCTAGAGGCCATATTTTTCAAGAGATCTTCATGAATATTGGTCAGAATGTTAACCTAGATGATATCTAGGTCAAGTTCGAAACTGGGTCACGTGGGGTCAAAAACTAGGTCAGTAGGTCTAAAAATAGAAAAACCTTGTGACCTCTCTAGAGGCCATATTTCTCAATGGATCTTCATAGAAATTGGTCAGAATGTTCACCTTGATGATCTCTAGATCAAGTTTGAAACTGGGTCACGTGCGGTCAAAAACTAGGTCAGTAGGTCTGAAAATAGAAAAAAATTTGTGACCTCTCTAGAGGCCATATTTTTCGCGGGATCTTTATGAAAATTGGTCAGAATGTTCACCTTGATGATATCTAGGTCAGGTTCGAAACTGGATCATGTGCGGTCAATAACTAGGTCAGTAGATCTAAAAATAGAAAAACCTTGTGACCTCTTTAGAGGCCATATTTTTTAAGAGATCTTCATGGAAATAGGTCAGAATGTTCACATTGATGATATCTAGATCAAATTCGAAACTGGGTCACGTGCGGTCAAAAACTAGGTCAGTAGGTCTAAAAATAGAAAAACCTTGTGACCTTTCTAGAGGCCATATTTCTCAATGGATCTTCATGAAAATTAATGAGAATGTTCAGCTTGATGATATCTAGGTCAAGTTCGTAACTGGGTCATGTGCGGTCAAAAACTAGGTCAGTAGGTTGAAAAATAGAAAAACCTTGTGACCTCTCTAGAGGCCATATTTTTCACGAGATCTTCATGAAAATCGGTGAGATTGTTCACCTTGATGATATCTAGGTCAAGTTTAAAAGTGGGTCACGTGCCTTCAAAAACTAGGTCATTAGGTCAAATAATAGAAAAACCTTGTGACCTCTCTAGAGGTCATATTTTTCAATGGAGTTCATGAAAATTGGTCAGAATTTTTTATCTTGATGATATCTAGGTCACATATGCTCAAAACCTAGGTCACTATGACAAATAATAGAAATAACGACGTCATACTCAGTTCAACACTGGGTCATGTGGGGATAGGTGAGCGATTCAGGACCATCATGGTCCTCTTGTTTTACAATGTAATTATGCCTGTTTTTTACGATCAATAGGGCCTCAGTGGCTGAATGGATATGGTTGCTGTCATTGAATTACTTGTCCTTCGTCAGTCTGGATCCGAACCTCACATGGGGTGTAGAATTCATCCTGTTAGGAAGCCATCCAACTGGCTTTTGGAAGGTTGGTGGTTCTACCCAGGTATCCACCTGTGATGAAATAATACCTGGAGGGGCACCTTGGATCTTCATTCACTGTCAAAAGATGGAAAAGTCAACATATGACCTATACATTGTTGGTGTGTCTTTAAACCCAACAGTAGAACCGATACCTTTTTTTGAGTTTTTCTATGCAAGCTGGTATGTCATTACCCACTAAATGGAACAAGGGGTGACTATAGAGGCCAATTTTGACTGTTGCAATACTATTGATATTGCTGAAAGACTATTGCAATACTATTTTATTGCAGGTTACTATTGCGATACTATTGCAATAGTTATTGGCCACCATGTTTTATACAGTAAAACTACCAACTGGCAAACGAGTCGGCCATTTTGTTGCGAATGTCAACGTGTTTAATAACCCAACGCGTCAAAAAAGACAAAAATTGACGGATCGGACTATGGTATACCAGCACTAAATGAAGGGCCCTACCGAACAGTTTGCTATATCATACAAGTACAGTGATTTTTTTGGAAAAATTAAAGGTGCCCATGCCCGCTTAATTGGGAAAAATAAGCACGATAATTACCAAAATTGGGAAAAACAGAAATATGTTTAATTTCCATACTAAGTGATACAAATCTCTATAATTCCTAACTGAATGTTTTTTAAGGGTTTACGTTTTTTCAAAACCACTTTTGGATTTAAAATCATGAAATTTCAGGGTGATAAAATTAATTAAGACACCAGTACAACTTATAAGAATTGTATTTTTCATGTTTCAGTTCATGCCCTTGAAATTTGAAAATGTCCGAAATTTTGACTACCCAAAACTTAATATAATCGCGCCAATTTTAATCTCCAATTTTTCAAAAAACTAGGAGAGATATTGTCATTTTTCATTACCATAAATGATTAACTGGCATAATGGAACATATTTAAACTGACTGAAGTCCATATTTCTCTTGAAAAGCGCCAATATTTTGTTTGTCACGTATTTTCGCGACGGCAGTCTTGATGCGATTTTGATCTCAAAAGGGACGTTTTTGACGTCATTTCTGCCAATTTCATGTTAGATATCGCGGATCTCATGCCAGAATATAAACTGTTACATTTGGGAAATATAATCTTTTAATTTGAGGGGAAAAACATCTCTTATTTGGGGGAAAAAATGACGATTTTTTGGGAAAAAATGGCCTATTTTGGCGAGGGAAAACTACCGAAATTCGGCAGTAAAAATGTGCAAAAAAAATCACTGAAGTAGCCTACTTTCTCCATGTCCATAGTACTTTTTCTCATTTAAGATTAGCAGGTTCATAATGATGTAAATATATTTAATCAAAGTTCTAAGAAATGAAGATAAGAGAACTAAATTTATTAATTACCTCCCAGTCTTCTCAATCCTTTATGGTTACAAGTTTAAGTCTGTGAGGTTAATTATTGTAATGGAGACATAAACATTTTTTGAGGCGCAAATGAAAGCTGGCTCTGTTTCTTGGGTTATAAATTATTAATTATTTCTATATTTACTAAAATTTCAAAACTATCGATTCTTGAAGGAACTATCAGCGATTGTCGGGACACTCAGGATCACAATGCATCGATACTTCAATGTATCGTTACACCCCTAATTGGAACGGATTGAAACTTCACAAGCTTGTTCAGGGTGATAATGCATTGCATAGGCTCCATTACTCTTGGTTGCATTTTCACAAAATAATGCTTCTTTTAATGCCCCTGAGCATATAGTGATTTTTGTTCTGTCTGTTTGTCTGTATGAACCAGATTGCCTATAGCCAATATTAATGACCCAGTTTAGTTCATACTCTCACTCAACAATTCTTGTGACAAGACCTGCAAACTGACCAATATATATAAATTACCTTGACCCTCATATGACCTTCACTTTCAAACTTAAAAATGTTTGGTCCTATAGCCCATATAAATGACCCAATTTAGTTCATACTTACCAGGTACTCAACAAACCTTTTGGCAAGACCTACAAACTGACTTATATATAAATGACTTTGACCCTCATATGACCTTCACCTTCAAACTTAAAACCTGAATAAACAATATTTTTGGTTTCACAGCCTACATAAATAACCTGATTCAGTTCAAATTCACACTCAACAAGCCTTGTTGCAAAACCTACGGACTGGCCTGTATTTGGATGACATTGGTCTTCACCTTTGAACTTAAAACCTTAAAAAACAACATCTTTGGAGCATGAATTTCTGTTCTGAAAAAGCAGCTCCTTGTTTGACTTTTCATTTGAACTTTTTTTAATGACAAGGATTTTGAATAGTGGAGTGTCGCTCTTGTTAGCAATTCACTGAGGCAATTTACCGAGATATGTTACCACTTACGCATGATATTTATTTTAAACCAGCAACCATCAAATATGTTAAAACACTCATTTTTAAACAACTTGCATGAAATATTATTGTATTAACTTAAACAGGTCTCCAGTATTTTCATGATTTCTATTGACAGTTCACCAGGACAGAGCTATGTTGGAAAAGAGAGCCAGGGATATATTGCACAATATGAAATCCAGAGTGTCAAATTTTCTTACCAAGTATGTTAAAATAAATATGCTTTTTCATACTAACTTTCAGTTGGTTCCTTTAGATTTTTAGCTCACCAGAGCACAAAGTGCTCAAGGTGAGCTATTGTGACCGGTCATTGTCCGGCGTTGTGCGGTGTGCATCGTCCGTCGTGCGTTGTCCATCAACATTTGCTTTGTTAACACTCTAGAGACCACATTTGCATCCCTGATCTTTATGAAACTTGGTCAGAATGTTTGTCTTGATGATTTCTAGGCCAAGTTCGAAACGGTCAGAAACAACGTCACTAGGTCAGATCAAATGAAAAATCTTGTTAGTCCACAGTTTGAGTTTGAAACTCATGAGAATTGGTCAGAATGTTTGTCTTGATGACCTCTAGGTCAAGTTCGAATCTGGGTCATGTGGGGTCAAAAACTAGGTCACCCGGGCAAATCAAAGGAAAAGTTTGTTAACACTCTAGAGGCCACGTTTTATGACCCTATCTTCATGAAACTTGGTCAGAATGTTTGTCTTGATGATCTCTAGGTCAGCTTTGAAACTGGGTTATGTAGGGTCAAAAACTAGGTCACTAGGCCAGATCAAAGGAAAATCTTCTTAACACTCTAGAGTCCACAGTTTAAGTTTGAAACTCATGAGAATTGGTCAGCATGTTTGTCTTGTTGACCTCTAGGTCAAGTTTGAATCAGATAAAGAATGTAAGTGTAGAACACCCCTCCCCGCTACCCGCCCCTTCTCTATTAAATCTGATTGCTGCATTCACCATCCCAACCACTTTGACATTGTCAGATAAAAACTTTAAAATTTAAGGAATCAATTGATATAAAAAAATAACATTTTAAGATGATAATAATTATTATCTTTTTGAATACGGACTGAATTGATCCCCATTTTGTTGTAATTGGATACAAAATCAAAGGCTGGACTTTGTCCGTGTTTCTTAAATTCAGCATGGGGGACTTTATATATGTGCGTGTGTGGTTAGGGGAAGGGTACATCAGTTGGAATTAATATGTAATCCAGTCGGAAAAAAAAAATGAAATCCATACTTCAGCTTCTCTTAATTTAACATTTTATTTTCAGTATTGACTTTTAATTATATTACAAGTATCATGTAAGCTAATTGCGCCAGGTGGTAAGTTCTGTGAGATCATATGTTAGGAAATCAAACACAAGCTTTTTTAATTCATGGAAAATATCAATTTTTCATTTTTCTTTACCTAAATCTGTCGAGATGAAAGATTAAAATTGCTGAAAAATAGTTTATTGCCTGTTCTTTATGTATCCAAAATCATCTATTATAATGCGCATTAGTTAAAGTATCTCATTTTGAGCAAGGCAGTTGTGGGTTTGCAAAGATCTACATATATTTTCCTTGTCTTTCGGTGGTTATTTACTATAAAACAGACTCATTATTGATCGAATAGATTGAAATGCAGTATGACATTAATGCAGTTTATAATGTCGGGTCATGTCTTTTTGCCCTACGTAGAGTGCATAGAGTGCGCATGCACAATAATTTACTCCCATTGCTAAGGAAATAGCTATCTGTAAAAACATCTATGGCCCTCAGGTCTTTCTACTGAGAGTACTTTTCTTTTGAAATGTCAGATTTAACTGTCTTTTCAAAAACATGAAATGTAATGAAGTAAGGCATATAATTGTAGGCTGACAGGATGGTTTTTACACCACTTTCTCAGTTTGATGCTCAATGGTCTTGTTGTACACAATGGACAATTGAAAATGGTGAAAACAGCATCTCAGGTACGTAACAGTCCCAGATGATATTTAAATGACAATCAGACAATAGTTATGATAATTATTCTTGCCCCTTATTTATTTGTGTTATATATATTATATAAATAGCCAAGTACTATAAATATATGACTTACCTTCAGTGTGAATTCTCAAAAACATTAGTTGTATGTGATGAAGCTTAAGATTTAAAAAAGAAAAAGTTTCTACTAAAAAAAGGGATTTTGTTTTGTCGTCTCCAGTTTATATTAATTTACACTATTGTAATTACTTTTTTTACCAAAAGAATATATAATATAGAATAAAGAACAGTATTACACTATTTTCTTATGTCTCCCTTTTTTGTGTCATTAGTTATGATGGCTAATTGAAAAAAAGTTATATACATATGCACATAAACACACACATTTATATATTTGTAATATATATATAATTCTCTTCCAGCATACATACACACTATTTTAAACGTATTGAATATGATTTTCATCTACCGTTATTTCAACAAAAGATCATTTTTAGCTCGACTATTCAAAGAATAGGTAGAGCTACTGGACTCACCTGTGCATCGGCGTCCGCGTCCCAATTTGGTTAAGTTTTTAGCTTATCTGATTTTTTGGGGGAAAAAAGATGAGTTATTGTCATCACTTGATCTTATTCGGCATCTGCGTAGGCGTTGCCTGGTTAAGTTTTATGTTTAGGTCAGCTTTTCTCCTAAACTATCACCGCTATTGCTTTAAAACTTGCAACACTTGTTCATTATCAAAAGCTGACTCTGTACAGCAAGGAACATAACTCCATCCTGCTTTTTGCAAGAATAATGGCCCCTTTTGGACTTAGAAAATATCAGATTTCTTGGTTAAGTTTTGCGCTTAGGTCAAATTTTCTCCTTAACAGTCAAAGCTATTGCTTTAAAACTTGGAGCAGTTATTCGCCATTAAAAGCTGACTCTGCACAGCAAGTACCTTAACTCTGCATTGCTTTTTTGCAAGAATTATGGCCCCTTTTGGACTTAGAAAATCATTGGTATGACAATATTTCTGTTGTACAGAGACAAAAAAATCAGATGAGCGTCTGCACCCGCAAGGCGGTGCTCTTGTTTATGTAAGCTGGTATCTCAGTAACCACTTGTGGGAATGGATTGAAACTCGACACACTTATTTACTGTGATTTACAGGTTCCAAAACTATTTTGCTTTTTAACAAAATTATGCCCCTTTTTCGACTTAGAAATTTTTGGTTAAGTTTTTGTATGTAAGACGGTATCTCAGTACCCACTTACGGGAATGGATGGAAACTTCACACACTTGTCCATTGTCATGAGCTGATCTGATTGTACAGGTTCCATAACCCCCCACCCCGTTTTGCATTTTTACAAAATTATTATCCTTTTTAGCTCATCTGATTTTTTGAAAAAAAATGATGAGTTATTGTCATCACTTGAGCGGTTGTCGGCGTCGGCGTCTGCGTCGGCGTTGCCTGGTTAAGTTTTATGTTTAGGTCAGCTTTTCTCCTAAACTATCAAAGCTATTGCTTTGAAACTTGGAATACTTGTTCACCATCATAAGCTGACCCTGTATAGCAAGAAACATAACTCCATCTTGCTTTTTGCAAGATTTATGGCCCCTTTTGTACTTAGAAAATATCAGATTTCTTGGTTAAGTTTTATGTTTAGGTCAACTTTTCTCCTAAACTATCAAAGCTATTGCTTTGAAACTTGGAATACTTGTTCACCATCATAAGCAGACCCTGTACATCAAGAAACATAACTCCATCTTGCTTTTTGCAAGATTTATTGCCCCTTTTGGACTTAGAAAATCAGTTTTCTTGGTTAAGTTTTATGTTTAGGTCAGCTTTTATCCTAAACTATCAAAGCTATTGCTTTAAAAACTTGCAACACTTGTTCACCATCATAAGTTGACCCTGTACAGCAAGAAACATAACTCCATCCTGCTTTTTGCAAGATTTATGGCCCCTTTTGGACTTAGAAAATATCAGATTTCTTGGTTAAGTTTTATGTTTAGGTCAACTTTTTCTCTTAAACTATCTAAGCTATTGCTTTGAAACTTGCAACACTTGTTCACCATCATAAGCTGACCCTGTACAGCAAGCAACATAACTCCATCTTGCTTTTTGCAATAATTATTGCCCCTTTTGGACTTAGAAAATCATTTTCTTGGTTGAGTATTATGTGTAAGTCAACTTTTCTCATAAACTATCAAAGCTATTGCTTTAAAACTTGCAATAGTTTTTCACCATCATAAGTGGACACTGTACATCAAGAAACATAACTCTTTTCTGCTTTTTGCAAGAATGATGGCCCTTTTTAGACTTAGAAAATCATGGGTAGGACAATATTTCTATTACACAAAAAAAATCAGATGAGCGTCAGCACCCGCAAGGCGGTGCTCTTGTTCAACTTTGATATTCATTCCCCCCCCCCCCCCCCCATTTTGCATTTTTACAAAATTATGATCCTTTTTCGACTTTGATATTCATTCAGTTGACAAAATTGTTGAATAT
This sequence comes from Mercenaria mercenaria, assembly GCF_021730395.1. Taxonomy (NCBI): domain Eukaryota; kingdom Metazoa; phylum Mollusca; class Bivalvia; order Venerida; family Veneridae; genus Mercenaria; species Mercenaria mercenaria. Next base: position 42,046,160 of record NC_069369.1, on the reverse strand, counting down.
TCAAGTGTTGCTCTTGTTTTTTTATGATAATTTATTTTACCTTGAATGAATGTTATTTTTAGTCCCCTACTGGTACAAGGGGCTATAGGAAAGCCCTCCGTCCGTCTGTCTGTCCATCGTGCAATTACTCAAAAAGTATTCAAGCTAAGTTCATAAAAGTTGGTTTGTGTATAGAGGGCAAGATGTAGATAATGCACATACATGACTTATGCTTGTAGATCAAAGGTCACTATTGAAAGTCAAGTGAAAATTGTTTTCGCTCTATAACTTTTATGTGCATTGATGAATTATCTTAGTGGTACACTCAAACGTCCCCCATGATGAGACAGTTTGTCTACACATGACCTATGCTTGTCGGTTAAAGGTCAAGTTCAGTGTTAAAGGTCAAGTGAAAATTTGTTTCTGCCCCATAACTTTTAATTGCATTGAAGGATTTTTTTATTACTACACAGAAATGTTTCCCATGATTAGACTATTTGTCATGCACATGACCCAAGGTTGTCGGTCAAAGGTCAAGGTCACTGTTGAAGGTCAAGTAAAAATTTGTTTCCGCTCCATAACTTTTATGTGTGTTGATGGAGTTTCCTAATACTGCACACAAATGTTAACTATTAAAATTTAAGTAAAAATAGTTTTTCGTTTCTTAGCTCCTAACACTATCAAAGTTTTATACTGATAGGTGACTTCTGTATTGCCATTGCAATACTTGGCCACTTGTCCTTTCTATATTGATCGTTATTTTTAAATAATGCAGAAATGACTCAAAACATGGAATTCTTCTTCTATTCTTCATTTGAAATATAAAAAAACTTTACCAAATAAATGATAAAGTTTAATACATCTACACCTCACAATACAAAACTTACACTTTCTATATCAAACTTTACTACAATTTCCTTTTGTTTAAGAAATAGTTAATTTGTTCCACAAAACTTGTATATAGCAACATTCCCAGAATAAAATGCTCATAGTTTGCAGGCTGCAAATTACAAAAATGAGAAAGCATGGGCAAAAAAAATGTATTTTTAGACAAATTGCCCTATGCTAATGAAAGTTGTTTTTGTGCCAGCCATGAGTGGTTGGGGCATATAGATTTGGTCTTGTCTATCTGTCCCAAAAGAGTTTGTAACAGGCCTAGCTCAAAAAGTATTTGATATGAATTGATGAAACCTTGCTTGAGTCTTTATCATGGTATGAACTTGCACACCTCATATTTTTCGTCTGGCTCCGCCCCCCCCCCCCCCCCCATTTCCAGAGTTATTGCCCCTGAAATAGTAAAAAATGCACATTTTCACCTTGTGATGCACCTAGCTCAAAAAGTACTTGATATAAATTGATGAAACCTTGCATTAGTCTTATCATGATAGGAACTTATGTACATCATATTTTTCGTCTGGCTCCGCCCCCTATTTCTAAAGTTATGGCCCCTGAAATAGTCAGAAATGCACATTTTCACTTTGTGACGCGCTTAGCTCAAAAAGTATTTCATATAAATTGATGAAACCTTGCATGCATCTTTATCATGATATGAACTTGCGTACCTCCTATTTTTCTTCTGCCTCTGCCCCCTATTTCCAGAGTTATGGCCCCTGAAATAGTCAAAAATGCACATTTTCACCTTGTGACGTGCCTAACTCAAAAAGTATTTGATATAAATTAATGAAACCTTGCATGAGTCTTTATCATGATGTGACCATGCACACTTTACATTCTTCTTGAGATTTTAGCGCTAATTACATAGTTATGGCCCTTGAAATAGCCAAAAGGTATATGGCCTAGAATAATGAATCCTTTATATAAAATATTTGTTGAGGCTATACCCCCTTAAGACTGCAAACATTTGAATTATTGCCCCTTATTTGTGACAAATGTATATGTGGGGGCACACCCTGTGTCCTACAGACACATTAAAGTTTTCCAAAATATTTGAATTTGCAGCTTTCATTTGCATGTTAAATTGAATTGTTTTATCTTACTGAGGGTACTTTCTGTCAGTATTTGATGTGTATTATATGTTTTTTACAGAGAGGTGTACCATTGTTGTTCCTGCCCTTACACAAGAGCCACCTGGATTATATAATCATCACATTTATAATGTGGAATTTCGATATTAAAAATCCAAACATTGCTGCTGGTGATAACCTTAATATCCCGTTTTTTGGGTAAAGTTCTTTTTATTGTTCTGTATAAATTTTATGCTCCCTTTCAAAGAAGAGGGGGTATATTGTTTTGCTCATGCTGATCAATAAGTCTTTTGGTTGGTAGACACTTAGCGTGCTGTCTAAAGTCTCTAAAATGCCTACATTTTCCTACTATTTTTAGCTCACCTGAGCCAAAGGCTTATGGTGAGCTTTTGTGACTGCTCAATGTCCGTCGTGCGATGTGCGTCATGCGTCCATCAACATTTTCTAAAAAAAAATCTTCTTGAAAACCACTGAGCAGAATTACACCAAACTTCACAGGAATGATCCTTGGGTGGTCCCCTTTCAAAATTTTTCAAAGAATTTAATTCCATGCAGAACTCTGGTTGCCATGGCAACTGAAAGGAAACACTTTAAAAATCTTCTTGTCCAAAACTGCAAGGCATAGGGCCTTGATATTTGGCATGTGAGATCATCTTATGGTCCTCTATCAAGATTGTTCAAATTGTGCCCTGGGGGTGGGAGGGGTCACAAGTTTTACATAGACTTATATAGTAAAAAACTTTAAAAATCTTCTTATCTAAAACCACAGGACCTAGGCCTTTGATATTTGGTATGTAGCATTGCTTTGTGGTCCTCTATCAAAATAATTCAAATTATGCCCCTGGGATGAAAAGAGGCCCTGTCCGTCCCGGGGAGGGTGGGGGGGGGGGAGGGGGGGGGGGGTTGGGGTCTCAAGTTTTACATAGACTTATATAGGAAAAAAACTTTAAAAACCTTCTTGCCTTAAACTGCAAGACCTAGGCTTTTGATATTAAGTATGTTGCCTTTCCTAGTGTTTCTCTACCAAAAATTTTCAAATAATGTCCCTAGGGTGGTACCAAGTTTAACATAGACTTATATAGGGAAAAAAAAATAAAGATCTTCTTGTCTGAAAGTTCAAGGCCTGGGCCTTTGATATTTGGTATGTAGTATTGCTTGGTGGTTCTCTAACAAGTTTGTTTAGATTGTGCCCCTGGGGTGAAAAGAGGCACCACCCCAGGGTCACACGTTGTAATTATGAGTTAAAAAGGAAAAAAATACTTAAAAAATGATCAGATCATATTTCCTAGACTGTTTAATTATAATTACCTGATGACCCCAAGCGATTAGGGATCACTTGACTGTGACCTTGACCTACTGACCTACTTTCTTGTTTTTTAAGATACAGCCTTGAAATTTGGATGACATGTACAGTTTTGCACACTGATATTAAAACTGACTTTCAATTACCATGAATGTGACCTACTGACCTACCTTCTTAATATTTTAGCATCATTTAGCCATTTGAAACATGTGGCTCATATTACTCAGGTGAGCGATTCAGGGTCATCATGACCCTCTAGTTCAATTTTGCTAAAATTCCTAAAAAATGAAAAATCAAAGGGAATTCCTTAAATGCCCTACTTTGTCCCTCTAAATTCCTATTTTTATTATAAAATTGGAGTTTTGGAAGTACTTCATGCTAAGTTTGTTTTAATGTAGATTTATAGGTCTTCTTATTCAGTGCAAGCAGTTTCAAAGGTCACAAGGGCCAGAACCTTGAACACAATAGCCCTAACAGTTGCCACCCAATAACTTGAGAACCACTCGCCCCAGAACCTTCGAATTAGGTAGCATGATTGGGCTTATGAAGAAGATGATCCTTAATGTTTTTGGGGTAAGTAGGTCGCAGGTCAAGGTCACCTAGGCCCAAACCTAGAAAACTGTTTCCACCCAATTACTGAAGAACCACTTGACAAGGGACCTTCAAACTTGGTAGCATGATTAGGCTTATAAATTAGATGACCCCTATTCTTTTTATCTCACCTGTCACATAGTGACAAGGTGAGCTTTTGTGATCACCCTTCTTCCGTCGTCAGTGCATGCATGCGTGCGTCAGCAATTTCGTGTCTGCATGATAGAGGTTTCATTTATGACTTTATTTTAACCAAACTTGCACACAACTTTTATCACCATAAGATCTCGGTTCCTTTCTTGAACTGGCCAGATCCCATTATGGGTTCCAGAGTTATGGCCCCTGAAAGGGCCAAAATTAGCTATTTTGACCTTGTCTGCACCATAGCGGCTTTATTTATGATTTGATTTTTACCAAACTTGCACACAACTTGTATCACCTTAAGATCTTGATTCCTTTCTTGAACTGGCCAGATTCCGTTATGGGTTCCAGAGTTACGGCCCCTGAAAGGGCCAGAATTAGCTATTTTGACCTTGTCTGCACAATAGCAGCTTCATTTATGATTTTATTTTAACCAAACTTGCACACAACTTGTATCACCATAAGATCTTGGTTCCTTTCTTGAACTGGCCAGATTCCATTATGGGTTCCAGAGTGATGGCCCCTGAAAGGACCAGAATTAGCTATTTTGACTTTGTCTGCACAATAGCAGCTTCATTTTTGATTTGAATTTAATCAAACTTGCACTAAACTTGTGTCACCATAAGATCTCTGTTCCTTTCTTGAACCGGCCAGATCCCATAATGGGTTCCAGAGTTATGGCCCCTGCAAGGGCCAAAATTAGCTATTTTGACCTTGTCTGCACAATAGCAGCTTCATTTATGATTTTATTTTAACCAAACTTGCACACAACTTGTATCACCACAAGATCTTGGTTCCTTTCTTGAACTGGCCAGATTCCATTATGGGTTCCAGAGTGATGGGCCCTGAAAGGACCAGAATAAGCTATTTTGACCTTGTCTGCACAATAGCAGCTTCATTTTTGATTTGAATTTAATCAAACTTGCACAAAACTTGTGTCACCATAAGATCTCGGTTCCTTTCTTGAACTGGCCAGATCCCATAATGGGTTCCAGAGTTATGGCCCCTGAAAAGGCCAAAATTAGCTATTTTGACCTTGTCTGCACAATAGCAGCTTCATTTATGATTTGATTTTAACCAAACTTGCACACAACTTGTATCACCATAATATCTCGATTCCTTTTTATACGCCCGAAGGGATGTATTATGTTATCGCCTCGGTGTCCGTCTGTCTGTCTGTCTGTTGGTTAGCAATTTCCCTTCCACTCTGTAACTCTTGAACCCCTTGAAGGATTTCAAAGAAACTTGACACAAATGTTCACCTCATCGAAACGACGTGCAGAGCGCATGTTTCGGATGGCTCACTTCAAGGTCAAGGTCACACTTAGGGGTCAAAGGTCATATGACTTTGTTTTATGTGTATATTGCTCTGCATTTGCGTTGCATTGCAGTGCTCTTGTTTTTATTTGGCAGATCCTTCTATTGTTCACTTAACAATAATTTTTTTTTTAATTACTTCCCTTTTACATTACTATAAATAGCTTATTTTTAGTAACTTTTTTATTATTGGCCGTAGGGAAAAACCGAGACCACTTTTCTGTGGTACAACATGGATGGTACCTCCAAATTTTAGGTGTATTTTGACATATCTGTACCTTGTAAGATTTTTTTTCTTTTTTTGGTTAAACTTCTTCCCTATGTTGTTCCTGTCCTTTTGTCACAAACTGACATATGGGCCTCATTGTATCTGTAGCGTAAATGCAGGTATTGCATCATCTTTTTGTAAATTTTTGAGTTATTAAGGTAAATGTCAGATTTTATGCATAAAATACCTCTCATATTTTTCTGTATTTCATAACTTAAATTTCCATGTAAATTTTATTAAATTCGGTTCGGTAATAAGAAAGTTGATATTTTATAAACTTCAGTAATTCATGTTTTTATCCCCAAAACCACTATAACGGGCCTAAAATTGTCAATTTCAATCCGCGCCAAAGTAGTCAGATTTCCCGGCTATATCATGATTCCCGTGGAAATACAAATAGTCAGAGTACACGCATAAGCCGTGAATCCCATGAAATTTAGTATTTGGTGGGACATTACCCTACAAATAGACTGGACTAGATATGCCTAGCGCACACCACATTTCGACATTAGACGAATCTATGTCAAATTGATTTTTCTTGGCAGAAATTTATGCTCGATCGAGGTAAGAAGTTTATTTGTTAGATTTTTGTATGATTTTTGAATTACGATTTTTATTTAGTAAATTTTTGTTCATTTTACATAATTTTGCAACATTTACTTTTCGGCTTGTGATTTTGGCTAGTTTCGGTATGTCAAGATAATTTATTAAATTTTTCAGACTTTTGTAAATTATTTCGAAAGAGGAGTCTAAAATGTTTCATTTCTATAAGCTGTAAGATTTGTACTGAAATTTGTGTAACATGATAATTGTAAAGTACTCTTTGTCATAAACATATGTCAAACATTTCATTGTTAATTATGGAACGCCATTACTGCATATTGTATTGTAATGTATAAATCTATATGGCAAGTCTAGTACTTTGTATGTAATATATTATTGTAATTTGAAATTGTGTGCCAGTCTATAGCATATACATACAATGTCCGTTTTGTTGTATGGCATTAGATATTATATTGATGCCAACTATGGTATAACGTTTGATTTGCATTGAATTTTGTTAATTTGTAGTTGTAAATAATAGCTGCAGTTTATCATTTCCGTATCTATAATTTTTCATCATAAACTTTTCATATCTTTTCCATACTTTAACTTTAGACTTTTAAGTAAGTAATTTTAGACGGAGGTATGGTGTACCCAAAGGAGCAGTTTTATGCCCTGACTTATTTGTTTTGCTATGGTGCTTACCATATGTTATATATTTTAGCTTCTTCCGCCAAACGATTTTTACCTGGTGATGATGTCACGACCCGGAAGTACAATACCCGAGGTTCATTTGTCCTCACTCGCCTGGATGTGATTTTCCCAGCGCAGAGCTTTCGTCCAATGGTTGTGCCGTAAACCGCAAAGACGATGATTTTTGTTATCCTCTGAAGTCAGCTTAGGAATGCAATCACCTACCATCATAGGGAGCCAAAACAGAGTCAACGTATTCACGGTTTAAAGGGACTTTACTTGAAGATATGTTGTATTTTTGTGCTACTTAAAGTTCGAAATTAATGGAAACAACTGTGCCACGTCACGTTAAAACGGAACTGTCAGTGTTAGAACTTTATATCTAGAGACACTGAGCTCAGATTTTCTTTCTTTCTTTCTTATAGTCAGATTTTTTTTTCATTTATCATTTATTAATTGTAGATAATCATTTTCTGTAAATAAATTTGTAAATATTGTAATGGGTGTCGATTTGTTCTGATACTTATTGTCCCCGGTACGTCCATCCTGTCACACCTTTGGACTTAGATATTTTTTCTAAGGACCTTGTCCTTCAGTGCAATGATAACAGGTGAGCGATATAGGGCCATTATGGCCCTCTTGTTTGTGTCAATAGGTCACAAGGCCTGAACCTTGAAAACTGCTTCTGCACAATAACTTAAGAACAACTGACCCAGAACCTTCAAACTTGGTAGCATGAATGGGCTTTTGAAGTAGATGACTCCTAGTGTTTTGGGGTCAGTAGGTCAAAGGTCAAGGTCACAAGGGACCGAACCTTGAAAACAATTACTGCCCAATAACTTGAGAACCACTCGCACCAGAACCTTCAGATTTGGTAGATTGATTGGGCTTATGAAGAAGATGACCTTAAATGTTTTTGGGGTAAGTGGGTTGAAGGTCAAGGTCACTGTAGCCCCAGACCTTGAAAACACTTTCAGCTCAATAACTTTAGAACCACTTGACCCAGAACCATCAAACTTGGTAGCTTGATTGGGTTATGAAGTAGATTACCCCTATAGTTTTTAAGGTCAAGGTCACACAGGGACCTAAACCTTGAAAATGGACCCAATAACTTGAGAACCATTCAACCAAAAACCTTAAAACTTGGTAGCAAGATTGGACTTATGAAGTTATTTTGGGGGTTAGTAGGTGAAATCTTAGTGATCACGGGACTGAAAATGGGACAGCCCATCACGGGGGACATATGTGTTTTGCAATCATCTCTTGTTAATTTTTTGTCAGTCCAATGTCAGATATCAGAATTAGTTTGTAGGATTTCGATAAGACATTGTAGAAATGTTAACTTCTGTAATGAAATGCAGCCCTGCAATTTTCATTTGGATTGCTTGAGGAAGACAAGCTTTACAGCCCTTTGTACATACATATATATAGTACATAAATATTCCATTTTCTGTCTGTCCAGAGTCATATCTCAGACATGTTTTACTGGATTTCAAATACACTTGGTAGAAATGTTTACTGCTGTAGGGAAATGCAGCCCTGCAAGTTTCAGAGAAATTGCTTTAAGAACATGAGATTTATGGTCCTTTGTACTTACATTTATAGTACATAAATAGTCCATTTTCTGTCCATCTGACCGACAGGAAATGTAGCCCTGGAAGTTTCATATAGCTTGCTTGAAGAAAACAAGATTTATGGTCCTTTGTACATTACATAAGTAGTGCCTGTCCTTCAGTATTTCATTGTAAATTTATCAGCATTCTAAGGTCCATTTTTAGCTCAACTGAGCACAAAGTGCTCAGAGGTGAGCTTTTGTGATCACCCTGTGTCCGTCTGTCGTCTACAGTTTGACTGTTAACACTCTAGAGGTCACAATTTTGGCCCAGTCTTACTGAAACTTGGTCAGGATGTTACTCTGAATAAAATCTTGGACAAGTTCGATATTGGATCATCTTGGGTCAAAAACTAGGTCACCAGGTCAAATCAAAGGAAAAGCTTGTTAACACTCTAGAGGCCACATTTATGACTGTATCTTCATGAAACTTGGTCAGAATGTTAATCTTGATGATCTGTAGGTCAAGCTCGAATCTGGGTCAGGTGGGTTCAAAAACTAGGTCACCAGGTCAAATCAAAGGAAAAGCTTGTCAACACTCTAGAGGCCACATTGATGACTATATCTTCATGAAACTTGGTCAGAATGTTAATCTTGATGATCTTTAGGTCAGTTTCAAATCTTGGTCAGGTAGGGTCAAAAACTAGGTCACCAGGTCAAATCAAAGGAAAAGCTTGTTAACACTAGAGGCCACATTTATGACTATATTTTCATGAAACTTGGTCAGAATGTTAATCTTGATGATCTTTAGGTCAGGTTCAAATCTAGGACAAGTGGAGTCAGAAACTAGGTCACCAAGTCAAATCAAAGGTAAAGCTCGTTAACACTCTAGAGGCCACATTTATGACTATATCTTAATGAAACTTGGTCAGACTGTTAGCCTTGATGATCTTTAGGTCATGTTCAAATGTGAGTCATGTGGGGTTAAAAACTAGGTCACCAGGTCAAATCAAATTTAAATTTTGTTTACACTCTAGACTCTACATTTATGATAATATCTCTATGAAACTTGGTCAGAATGTTAAACTTGATGATCTTTAGGTCATTTTCAAATCTGGGTCAGGTGGGGTCAAAAACTAGGTCACCAGGTCAAATCAAAGGAAAAGCTTGTTAACACGTAGAGGCCACATTTATGACCATACCGTAATGAAACTTGGTCAGACTGTTGATCTTGATCTTTAGGTCAAGTTCAAATCTTGGTCAGGTGGGATCAAAATCTAGGTCACTAGGTCAAATCAAAGGAAAAGCTTGTTAACACTCTAGAGGCAATATTTATGACTGTATCTTCATGAAACTTGGTCAGAATGTTAACTTTGATGATCTTTAGGTCAGGTTCGAATCTGGTTCATTTGGAATGTGACCTACTGACCTACTTTTTTGTTTTTTAAGATACAGCCATGAAATTTGGATGACATGTACAGTTTTGCACACTGATCTTAAAACTGACTTCAGTGACCATTTTTTTTTTAATGTGACCTACTGACCTACTTTCTTCAGGTGAGCGATACAGGACCTTCAGGGCCCTCTTGTTTTGCTTTGGGATATTGTGACAAAGCTTAGTATGTTTGTTGCTTTCTGGAAGGCCGCTGAGATAAGCACACCAATTTAAACCTGGTGAATAGGTTACTTTCATACAGACCAATGTTTTTGTTTTTTGGGGTAGCTTGGGTCAGTCATTGTTACTAAGTATAGAAAAATGCTTTTCAATCAATAATTTAGTCAGGAATGATTAGCTAGCAAAGAGACCTAAATTCAGTTGTCTTTAAGTGCTTTTTATAGGCAGAGGGTTAAACCATTATCTAGTTCAATGTAGGATACATGCAATACACTAAATTTGCTTGTTGATTTGCTTTGTTCACTGGGAGTTATAGATAACATAAATGGGAAGTTTACTGGGATTTATAGAAAATAAGTGGGAATTTTATTTGTTCACTGGGATCTATAGAAAATAAATGGGAAGTTTATTTGTCCACTGGGATCTATAGAAAATAAATGGGAAGTTTAATTGTCCACTGGGAGTTATAGATAAGATAAATGGGAAGTTTACTGGGATTTATAGAAAATAAATAGGAATTTTATTTGTTCACTGGGATCTATAGAAAATAAATGGGAATTTTATTTGTTCACTTGGATCTGTAGAAAATAAATGGGAAGTTTATTTGTTCACTGTGATTTATAGAAAATAAATGGGAAATTTTTTTGTTAACTGTGATTTATAGAAAATAAATGGGAAGTTTATTTGTTCACTGTGATTTATAGAAAATAAATGGGAAATTTATTTGTTAACTGGGATTTATAGATAAAATAAATGGGAAGTTTATTTGTTCACAGTGATTTATAGAAAATAAGTGGGAATTTTATTTGTTAACTGGGATTTATAGAAAATAAATGGGAAGTTTATTTGTTCACTGTGATTTATAGAAAATAAATGGGAAATTTATTTGTTAACTGGGATTTATGGATAAAATAAATGGGAATTTTATTTGTTCACTGTGATTTATAGAAAATAAATCGGAATTTTATTTGTTAACTGGGATTTATAGATAAAATAAATGGGAATTTTATTTGTTCACTGGGAGTTAATGAAAATAAATGGGAAATTTATTTGTTAACTGGGATTTATAGAAAATAAATGGGAAGTTTATTTGTTCACTGTGATTTATAGAAAATAAATGGGAAATTTATTTGTTCACTGTGATTTATAGAAAATAAATGGGAAATTTATTTGTTAACTGGGATTTATAGATAAAATAAATGGGAATTTTATTTGTTCACTGTGATTTATAGAAAATAAATGGGAATTTTATTTGTTAACTGGGATTTATAGATAAAATAAATGGGAATTTTATTTGTTCACTGGGATTTATAGAAAATAAATGGGAAATTTATTTGTTAACTGGGATTTATAGAAAATAAATGGGAATTTTATTTGTTCACTGGGATTTATAGAAAATAAATGGGAAATTTATTTGTTAACTGGGATTTATAGATAAAATAAATGGGAAGTTTATTTGTTCACTGTGATTTATAGAAAATAAATGGGAAATTTATTTGTTAACTGGGATTTATAGATAAAATAAATGGGAAGTTTATTTGTTAACTGGGATTTATTGATAACATATATGTGGAAGTTTTATTTGTTTACTGGGATTTATAGAAAATAAATGGGAAATTTATTTGTTAACTGGGATTTATAGATAAAATAAATGGGAAATTTATTTGTTAACTGGGATTTATAGATAAAATAAATGGGAATTTTATTTGTTCACTGGGATTTATAGATAACATAAATGGGAAATTTATTTGTTAACTGGGATTTATTGATAACATATATGTGGAAGTTTTATTTGTTTACTGGGATTTATAGATAAATGGGAATCTTATTTGTTCACTTAGATTTATAGATAGTCAAGTAATAAAAATGGTTTGAACTTGATTGAGAAGGTTGTAATATACACTCGAAACCCGTTATAACGCTACTCGATATACCGCGGTCCTCGGTATAACGCTGTATGGCCTTGGCACCCAAATTTTAGAGGGTAAAAAAAAAAAAAAAAAAAATCCATGGATGTTACTTAATTTGATCATAACCAGCGTTAAAACGTACCTGTACTTTAACACCTTTCCATGACAACTGTCACAAAAATCAATAATCGTCTGCTAGCTTACTTGTGTGCGTATCGCCTTTGTTAAAGTTTCAATACATGTAGACATGTGACAATTAGGCAATCAGTACCGTGTCAAAATTAGATTGTTTGCATAACAAGCGTGTAACATTGGTCAGTCAACTATCAAACCGTTTAAGTTTGCACCAATTAAGCAGATGACATGATCACTTGAGTGAATAAAATCGAATTTTGTAATAAACTGCAGCCGTTTCTCGTAATCATCACACTCAATTCATCGGAAATAACGAAGATTCGACGCACTGAAAGCCTTACTGAAAATGTGCTCCCTTTTTAATATCGTATATCAACGACGGTGATTTAAAAATTTTCTATCTTATTTATCGATTTCCTTCATGTAGATCTATTCAAAATTAATTTTTTTAAGACTGTCCGCGTTTTTCTGTTTTAGTTACATAAACCCCCAGTGCAATTGCAGTGCATATGTAATTCTCACGACCGCGCACTCCTCACACAGCATTATATATGTTTACTTCCGGGATACACAAATCCAATTTTCTTTTATAATCACGACAAAATGAGAAGATGACACAGCGTTATAATTCTTTTAATGTATTTTTCAGTAGCATTTAAGGTAAATAAATGTTCCGTTTATACGATTCTTATTTCTTATTAACATAAAACAGCATCCAAAATACGTTACCGGTGGGTGGGGTATTGCGTATACTGCTGATACGATCAACCCGCGTTATAAATTTAACCCCGCTAGATCCGCGGGTCTCGAACCTTGGACCCCGGCGACAGCGTTATAACGGGGTCCCAGTGTATCTTGTATTTTCACAGTGAAAAATATCAAATATATTTTTATAAGAAACTATATAATGGGTAAATTTAGTCAAAACATGAAATAAAAAGAAAATTTGTTTGTTGTACTTTAAGATTAAAATATCTTTCAGTCATGAACACCATACATTTTCACTTGTGGCGTTGCATCTTGTGTTCACTTGTGAAAGATATTTCAATCTTTCACTGAAACAAACACATAACCTCTATGTAACCATGTCCCACTATAATTATGTCCTTGTTATATATCTCTAGTATTTACATTTGATTTTTTTCAGTTTCTTAATGAGAGGCCTAGGAGGGTTTTTTATTCGTCGCAAGTTGGACAAATATTGTGGAAAGAAAGATGTTATATACAGGAGTGTTTTACATTCGGTAATGATTATATGTGTCTTCTGTAATATAATCACTTGCTCAATAAAAATTTTTAAGATGTATGTCAGTCTGCACTTGGCTTTGTTATCATGGACATCTATAGCTTTGTAGTTAAGATTATTGACTTCAAATCATTTGACATTCTCTGGTATGGATTCTTTGGATGTAGAATTTTTAGCTTGTCTGATTTTTGAAAAAAAAACTACGAGGTATTGCCGTCACTTGATCATTGGCATCGGTTAAAATTTTTGTTTAGGTCCACCTTTTTCTCAAATACTATAAGAACTACAGCTTTGAAACTTTGCACACTTGTTTATTATCATTAGATGACTGTGTAGGCCAAGAACCATAACTCTGATATGCATTTTGTCAGAATTATGGCCCTTTTTGTACTTAGAAAATTTGAGTTTCTTGGTTAAATTTTTTGTTAAGGTCCCCCTTTTCTCAAAAACTGTAAGAGCTACAGCTTTGAAACTTTGCACACATGTTTATCATCATTAGAGGCACACATGTTTATCATCATTAGAGGCACACATGTTTATCATCATTAGAGGCACACATGTTTATCATCATTAGAGGACTATGTAGGACATGAACCTCTAACTCTTTTCTTACATATTGTCCAGCATTTGCAGATGAGCGATGGCACCCGCAGGCGATGCTCTTGTTTCATATGGCAAAGCTATCCAGTTTGCTTGTAGGTCGGTGGTTCTATGCCCAACTGTTGTCAGTTGAAAGTTGTCATATGACTTTAAACTTAAATAAAGAAACATATAAATCATTACACAGAGCTCCAGATAAGGTTTTACACAATTCTTAGCATTACTCCCTTACCTCAAACAAATATTCTTAAACATAGAAAATAAATTCTTTGTTCAAAATGATTTGAAATACCCCTTAAAGCATTAGGGATGTATCAAAAATATGTTGAAAACAACTTTGACTGTTGGATGGAAGCTCAAAATACTGATGTAGCATAATGTTGTATATTCATCATTCAATTTGACAGATTTCAGATCATTAGGTTGTACTGCAGTTGGATAAATTAGTCATCTTCCAATAGGGGAGTTTGTATTGCATGGCAATACTTCATCCGCTTGTTTTGATGCAGAATAGTTCTTTGTTTAAGTGGATTTTTGCCTTATTTATCATCTGTTTTAATTACAGTATATGGAACAGTTGCTAAGTGAAGGGGAAAACATGGAGTTTTTCTTAGAGGGCGGACGCAGTCGTACAGGAAAGGCCTTACAACCAAAAGGTGGACTGCTCTCAGTTGTAATAGATTCACTCACTAATGGTATGTTAATTTGTTTACTAACTGTTTTATTTGTACAATTTTATGCCCCCCCCCCCCCCATGAGTGGTGGGGGCATATAGATTTGGTCTTGTCCGTGCATCCGTCCGTCCGAAGTTCGTGCCTAGCTCGAAAAGTATTTGATATAAATTGATGAAACCTTGCATGAGTCTTTATCATGATATGAACTTGCGCACCTCCTATTTTTCGTCTGGCTCCGCCCCCTATTTTCAGAGTTAAGGCCCCTAAAATAGTCAAAAATGCACATTTTTACCTTGTGACACGCCTAGCTCAAAAAGTATTTGATATAGATTCATATAACTTGCATGAGTCTTAACCATGATATGAACTTGCGCACCTCCTATTTTTCATCTGGCTCGGCCCCCTATTTTCAGAGTTACGGCCCCCTGAAATAGTCAAAAATGCACATTTTCACCTTGTGACACGCCTAGCTCAAAAAGTATTTAATATAGATTCATGAAACCTTGCATGAGTCTTAATCATGATATGAACTTGTGCACCTCCAATTTTTCTTTGGGTCGGGTCTCTATTTTTAGAGTTATGGCCCCTGAAATAGTCAAAAATGTACATTTTCACCTTGTGACGCACCTAACTCAAAAAGTATATAATATAAATGGTTGAAAACTTGCATAAGTCTTTACCATGATATAAACTTGCACACCTCTAATTTTTTGGCTGGCTCCACCCCCTATTTTTAAAGTTATGGCCCCTGAAATAGTAAAAAAATGCACTTTTTCACCTAATTATGTGCCTGGCTCAAAAAGTATTAGATGTAAATTCAGGAAACCTTGCTGGAGTCTTTATCATGGTGTGACCTTGCACACTTGGCATTCTTCTTGGAATCTTATCTCTTATTACAGAGTTATGGCCCTTGAAATAGCCAAAATAGTGGATTTTTTGTTTGTGATGCTCATAGCTCAAAAAGTATAGGGCCTAGAATAATGAATCCTTTTCATAAAATGTTTGTTGAGGCTATACCCCATTAAGACTGCAAACATTTGAATTATTGCCCCTTATTTGTTACAAATGTACCAGTGGTGGACACACCCTGTGTCCTACAGACACATTCTAGTTAAGATAAGATAAATTCTTTTAAGCAAAGTTGATGATCCCTCCCAGCATGTGCCTGACACAAGGCCATATCATCAGTTTTTAGCTCACCTGAGCACAAAGTGCTCAAGGTGAGCTTTTGTGAGGTCACAATTTTGGTCCAGTCTTAATGAAACTTGGTCAGAATGTTACCCTCAATAAAGTCTTGGACAAATTCAATATTGGGTCATCTGGGATCAAAAACTAGGTCACCAGGTCAAATCAAAGGAACTCTAGAGGCCACATTTATGAAATATCTCTATGAAACTTGGTCAGAATGGTAATCTTGATGATCTTTAGGTCTAGTTCAAATTTGGGTTATGTGGGGTCAAAAACTAGGTCACCAGGTCAGATCAAAGGAAAGGCTTGTTAACACTGTAGAGGCCACATTTATGACTATATCTTCATGAAACTTGGTCAGAATGTTAATCTTGATGATCTGTAGGTCAAGTTCAAATCTGGGTCAGGTATGTTAAAAAACTAGGTCACCAGGTCAAATCAAAGGAAAAGCTAGTTAACACTCTAGAGGCCACATTTATAACCATATCTTAATGAAACCTGGTCAGAATGATAATCTTGATGATCTTTAGGGTCATGTGGGGTCAAAAACTAGGTCACCGGTCAAATCAAAGGAAAAGCTAGTTAACACTCTAGAGGCCACATTTATGACTGTATCCTCATGAAACTTGGTCACAATGTTAATCTTGATGATCTGTATGTCAAATACAAATCTGGGTCAGGTGGGATTAAAAACTAGGTCACCAGGTCAAATCAAAGGAAAAGCTTGTTAACACTCTAGAGGCCACATTTATGACTGTATCTTCATGAAACTTTGTCAGAATGTTAAACTTGATGGTCTTTAGGTCAAGTTGGAATCTGGGTCATATGGAATGTGACCTACTTTCTTGTTTTTTAAGATACAGCCTTGAAATTTGGGTGACATGTACAGTTTTGCAGACTGATCTTAAAACTGAATTTTAGTGACCATGAATGTGACCTACTGACCTACTTTCCTGTTTTTTAAGATACAGTCTTGAAATTTGGATGACATGTACAGTTTTGCATACCGATCTTAAAACTGACTTTCAGTGACCATAAATGTGACCTACTGACCTACTTTCTTAATATTATAGCATCAGTTTGACATTTGAAACATGCAGCTCAAATTACTCAGGTGAGCGATCCAGGGTCATCATGACCCTCTTGTTTATGATACACATGTTTAATCACTTGAAATTAGCTCTTCAACTAATTAATACAGACAATTGAATTAATCTTTAAATAATAATTGTTTTATTATATTTTGTTTTTAGTTGAAGATGGCATAATTTGCTTATTAGTCCCCTACTGGTTGAAAATCATTTTCGGGGACTATAGAAATGCACTTTTCCATCCGTCATTCCGTCCGTCTTTCCGTCTGTCCGAGCTCACATTTGCATACTTAGGTGGCTATAGGAACAATAGGTAACTGTACTTTTTCTTTGATGTCATTCATTCCGTAAGGCTTTTATGTGGTTATTTTTCTCTTACGTGGCTAAAAGAACAATAGAGAGAACAAAAGAGTAGTCACATAAGTATCCATATGTAGGAACGTCCGCAATTTCGTGTCTGGTCCATAACTCTGTCATTCATGAAAGGATTTTAATATTACTTGGCAGAAATGTTCCCCATGATGAGACAACGTGTCATGCGCAAGACACGGACCCCCGGCTCAAAGGTCAAGGTCACAATTGGTGGTCAAAGGTCAACAGGGCTTTTTTCCTGTCTGGTCCATAACTCTGCCATCCATGAAGGGATTTTAATATTACTTGGCACAAACATACCTCATAATAAGACGATGTGTCATGCACAACTGTCAGACCCCTAGCTCAAAGGTCAAGGTCACACTTGGCAGTCAAATGTTTACATGGCATGAACAGGGTCTGTTTTGTGTCCGGTCCATAATTCTGTCATTCATTAAGGGATTTTAATATTACTTGGCACAAATATTCCCCATGATGAGATGACATGTCATTCACAAAACCTGGATCCCTAGCTCAAAGGTCAAGGTCACAGTTGGAGGTCAAAGGTCAACAAGGTTTTTTTCCTGTCCGGTCAATAACTCTGTCATCCATCAAGGGATTACAATATTACTTGACATAAATGTTCCCCATGATGAGATGATGTGTCGTGTGCAACACCCAGAACCCTAGCTTTAATGTCATGGTCACACTTGGAGAATAAAGGTCAGTTGGAATTTTTTCTTGTCTGGTCTATAACTTTGTCATGCAAAACAGGATTTAAATATCAATTGACACAAATATTCCCCTGGATGAGACAATGTGTCATGGGCAAATCCTGGGCCCATAGCTGAAAGGTCAAGGTCACACTTGGAAGTCAAAGGCAAAAAGGGCTTTTTTCCTGTCCAGTCTGTAACTAAACAATCCTTAAAGGGATTTTAATATTACTTGGCACAAATGTTCACCACTATGAGACGGAGTGTCATGCACAAGAACCAGGTCCCTAGGTCTAAGGTCAAGGTCACACTTAGGGGTCATAGGTCAGATAAAAGAATGACTTTGCCCGGAGCATTTCTTCTTCATGTGTGGAGGGATTTTGATGTTACTTGGCACAAATGTTCACCACCATAAGAGGTTTTCTTGCGCAAAAACCAGGTCCCTAGGTCTAAGGTCAATGTCACAGAGGTCAAAGGTCAAATTCAAGAATTACTTTATCTGGAGCATTTCTTCTTCATGCATGGAGGGATTTTGATGTAACTTGGCACAAATGTTCACCATCATGAGGCACCCATGTTTTTAGAATTACTTCACTTTGTTATTACTATAAATAGCTTATATTGTATTTTTTTATTACTGGCTGTAGGGAAAAATCAAGACCACTCTTCTGTGGTACAACATGCATGTTATGTTATATCCAATTTTTAGGTGTATTTTGACTTATCTCTACCTGGTTAGGAGTTATGTGTGGACTTATGTTATATAGAAGTTTTTTTTGTTTTTTTAGCTCGTCCGTCAGTCGTCCGTCCGTCCGTCCGTCGTCGTCAACAATTTGACTGTTAACACTCTAGAGGTCACGATTTTGGCCCAATCTTAATGAATCTTGGTCAGAATGTTACCCTCAATTAAATCTTGGATGAGTTCGATATTGGGTCATCTGGGGTCAAAAACTAGGTCACCAGGTCAAATCAAAGGAAAAGCTTGTTAACACTCTAGAGGTCACAATTTTGGCCCAATCTTAATGAAACTTGGTCAGAGTGTTACCCTTAATAAAGTCTTGGACGAGTTCGATATTGGGTCATCTGAGGTAAAAAACTAGGTCACCAGGTCAAATCAAAGGAAAAGCTTGTTAACACTCTAGAGGTCACAATTTTGGCCCAATTTTAATGAAACTTGGTCAGACTGTTACCCTCAATAAAATCTTAGTTGAGTTCGATATTGGGTCATCTGGGATCAAAAACTAGGTCACCAGGTCAAATCAAAGGAAAGGCTTGTTAACACGGTAGAGGCCACATTTATGACTATCTTCATGAAACCTGGTCAGAATGTTAAACTTGATGATCTCAAGGTCCAATTTGAATCTGGGTCATGTAGGATCAAAAACTAGGTCACCAGGTCAAATCAAAGGAAAAGCTAGTTAACACTGTAGAGGCCACATGTATGACCTTATCTTAATGAAACTAAGTCAGAATGTTAATCTAGATGATCTATAGTTCATGTTCAAATCTAGGTCAGGTGGGGTAAAAATCTAGGTCACTAGGTCAAATCAAAGGAAAAGCTTATTAACACTAGAGGCCACATTTATGACTGTATCTTCATGAAACTTGGTCAGAATGTTAAACTTGATGATCTTTAGGTCAAATGCGAATCTTGGTCATGCTTGATCAAAATCTAGGTCACCGGGTCAAATCAAAGGAAAAGCTTGTTAACAGTCTAGAGGCCATATTTATGACTGTATCTTCATGAAACTTAGTCAGAATGTTAATCTTGATGATCTTCAGGTCAAGTTCGAATCTGGGTCATGTGGGTTAAAAAACTAGGTCACCAGGTCAAATCAAAGGAAAAGCTAGTTAACACTTCAGAGGCCACATTTATGACCATATCTTAATGAAACTTGGTCAGAATGTTAATCTTGATGATCTTTAGGTCAATAGTCAGGTTAGGGATACAGGGCCTTCATGGCCCTCTTGTTTTTTGTTTTTTTTAGGATTAACTTCCATTTGTTGTTACTATAAATAACAATAGAGAAAATTAGGTGCCTTCCAGTGGGGACTTTGTATTGCATGGCAATACTACATTCACTTGTTTACAGTGTTTCTTGCCATATTTTCCCACTCATTTAGTAAGATTCTTTCAAGAGGTGTTGAATATTTCAATGTTCTGTTTGATAACTGCAGGTATAACTGAGGACCTTTATATTGTTCCAGTCAGTATCAGTTATGAGAAACTGTTAGATGGTAACTTCAACAATGAACAGATGGTGAGTGACCTGTATATTGTTCCAGTCAGTATCAGTTATGAGAAACTGTTACATGGTAACTTCCACAGTGAACAGACGGTGAGTGACCTGTATATTGTTCCAGTCTGTATCAGTTGTGAGAAACTGTTACATGGTAACTTCCACAGTGAACAGACGGTGAGTGACCTGTATATTGTTCCAGTCTGTATCAGTTGTGAGAAACTGTTAGATGGTAACTTCAACAGTGAACAGACGGTGAGTGACCTGTATATTGTTCCAGTCAGTATCAGTTATGAGAAACTGTTAGATGGTAACTTCAACAATGAACAGATGGTGAGTGACCTGTATATTGTTCCAGTCTGTATCAGTTGTGAGAAACTGTTACATAGTAACTTCAACAATGAACAGATGGTGAGTGACCTGTATATTGTTCCAGTCTGTATCAGTTGTGAGAAACTGTTACATAGTAACTTCAACAATGAACAGATGGTGAGTGACCTTTATTGTTCCAGTCAGTATCAGTTATGAGAAACTGTTACATAGTAACTTCAACAATGAACAGATGGTGAGTGACCTGTATATTGTTCCAGTTTGTATCAGTTGTGAGAAACTGTTACATAGTAACTTCAGCAATGAACAGATGGTGAGTGACCTGTATATTGTTCCAGTTTGTATCAGTTGTGAGAAACTGTTACATAGTAACTTCAGCAATGAACAGATGGTGAGTGACCTGTATATTGTTCCAGTTTGTATCAGTTGTGAGAAACTGTTACATAGTAACTTCAACAATGAACAGATGGTAAGTGACCTGTATCTTGTTCCAGTTTGTATCAGTTGTGAGAAACTGTTACATAGTAACTTCAACAATGAACAGATGGTAAGTGACCTGTATCTTGTTCCAGTTTGTATCAGTTGTGAGAAACTGTTACATAGTAACTTCAACAGTGAACAGATGGTGAGTGACCTGTATGTTGTTCCAGTCTGTATCAGTTGTGAGAAACTGTTTGATGGTAACTTCAACAATGAACAGATGGTAAGTGACGTGTATATTGTTCCAGTTTGTATCAGTTGTGAGAAACTGTTACTTGGTAACTTCAACAGTGAACAGATGGTTATGTCCACCTGAGTTTTTAGCCAAAGTCTCACATGTTAAAATGTGGGGCAGTGTCTATCACTTTATTTTGAATATTTCCAACTGACAGCCTTTTGTAATGTGACACAACTTCCAGTTTAAATTCACACGTATAGCTCCTACAGTTTTGTTTTGGAGTTTCCATTTTTAGCTCACGTGAGCACAAAGTGCTGAAGGTGAGGTATTGTGATCGCGCTGTGTCCGCGTCTGTGGATGTTGTTTGGTTGGTCCTCTACCAAAGTTGTTCAAAGGATTCTGCTTGGTTGCTTAAAGGGGCCGCCAGAGCTAAAAGTAGAAAAATCTTCAAACAACATCTCCTAAACCGACGGTCCGATTTTGAAATAATTTCACACAAATGGTCCTTATGTCACCCTCTACCAAGATTGTTCAAATTATACTGATTCATCAAAAAACATGGCTGCCAGGGGGCATGGTCACTTTTCCCTATATGTATATAGTGGAAACTTCAAAAAATCTTTTTGTGTGAAACTGCTGGCTCGATTTTAGAATAATTTCACACAAATGGTCCTTGTGTGACCCTCTACCAAGATTGTTCAAATTATACCGATTCGTCAAAAAACATGGCCGCCGGAGGGCGTGGTCAAATTTCCCTATATGTATATAGTGGAAACTTTAAAAATCTTCTTGTGTGGAAGTGCTAGTCCGATTTTAAAATAATTTTGCAAAAATGGTTCTTGTGTGACCTTCTACAAATAATATTCAAATTTTTCTGATTCATCAAAAAACATGGCCGCCAGAGGGAGTGGTCACTTTTCATCAACATTTTTTTTAAACAGTATCTCCTCCAAAACCACTGAATGGATTTTGATGAAACTTTACACAAATGTTCTCCGGATAGCCCTCTTTCAAAATTGTTCAAATGGTTCCAGTTCATTGAACGTAAGGGTCTTTTTGGTTAAAAATAGGTTTTTAACTATCAGACTTCAAAAATCTTTGTCTCTAGAGCTTTGATATTTGGCATGTGATATAAGAATTTGACTCTCTACCATACTTGTCCAAATTATTATACCCTAAGGTAAAAAAAATGGCCATGCCCCTGTAATTGACATATACTTACTATAGGCTTTTATATAAGTATAGGATAGACAATGAGTGACCGTGTCACGAGTTTGTCTATCCGACTTAGACCACGTGATATAAAATACAGTAATCACACAAACTGTCCCGTGCAATATCCACAAAATATAACTTTAGACCTATTGTGATGCTATCAAGTAAATGCTATAATTTGAATGACCATTAAACACTGATCACTCAAGATAATCCCATGCTTTATATTAGTCCCTAGCTCATATAAGACATTAAATGTTGCAAATCTAGGTTAGGTTCACAATTCGTACAAAATGGAAAAAATAGATTTGAATGAACTTTGTGATTCGGAAAATATTTCTGTTACTCAACTTGATTTCTTGCCAATTCAGGATTTATTTAAGTTTGACATCCCAGAAAATAAACGTTTTGAGTCAGTTTCTGTGGTCAGTGATGAACAATTAAAAAAACGAAAGGAAGATAGAATTCCTAGAAATACTAGAAAACAAAACTGGTGGGCGATGACCTGCTATGAAGACTGGGCCAAGTGGAGAAACACGAGGGCAGAAACTTTGGTTGGAGACAATGGTTTAGTTCCAGTTGAACTTTCAACACAATCTCTCATGGCAGTGGATTATTGGATGTCCAGATTCATTATTGAATGCAGGAGAAAAGATGGAAAACCATATCCTCCAAGTACTTTGTATAACATATCAGCATCCTTTCAAAGAGAGTTACGAGAAGTTTACGGAAGAACGAACGTAAACAATTTGGACAAAAAAGATGCACATTTCTCAGAATTCAGGAAGCAGCTAGACAGTAGGATGAAAGAACTCACGAATGAAGGTATTTGATATAGATTTTGTATATTTTAATATAAAAAGCAATAAATCTCTTCTCAAACATTCTTTTTTTTCAAGCTTGGCACATCTTTATGTTAAGTTAAAACTCTTATCCTATCCCGAATAAGAAGGAGATAACTCTGAAGGTCATTTGGACACATTCAACAATATCTGGAGTGTCTTTTATTGTTTGTATATACAGAATTGTAGAAAAAAATATTTGTATTTTTTTTCCTCTCTCCACTATTTTTGCTCGAACTATACCCAATCGGGAGACATGTTATTAACAAAACCCCCATAATTAATCGAAATCATTATATAATTTTAAGCTATGATGCACATAAGATGAACATTTGAGCCGCACCATGAGAAAACCAACATAGTGCGTTTGCGACCAGCATGGATCCAGACCAGCCTGCGTATCCGCGCAATCTGGTCAGGACCCATGCTGTTCGCTAACGGTTTCTCTAATTGCAATAGGCTTTGAAAGTGAACATCATGGATCCTGACCAGACTCTGCCTTGATCCATGCTGGTCGCAAATGCACTATGTTGGTTTTCTCATGGTGCAGCTCATTTAATCTGCAAAGTAATTATTTCTTAGAATTTTTCTCTTCAATAATTTTATGAGAAAGAAATGCATTTTTGGGGACTGAAACGCCGGGTTTGCTCCACAATTCAACCGCCCTTGTAAGTACGCTAAAATAACTCAATTACAAAGTTATAAGTATTTACTTAAACATTGTCACAAATACAAAAAAGTGCAGACTCGAGTTTTTGTTACAGGTGTTGGCATTCACAAGGACCGTGCCGATCCTGTGTCGGAGGATGATGAGATACAGCTTTGGGAGAAGGGAGTCATTGGTCACAGCAATGCACAGGCTTTAAGTTACGGTGTTTTCTTTTACAACTGCAAAGTTTTTGGTTTTCGGGGTGGCGATGAACACAGGAATCTTGATGTTAACCAGTATAGTATTACTATGGAGTCTGGACGCAAGGTTTATACTTTTTGGGTAGGAATTCAAAAAATGTGCAAGGCGGCTTAAATCAAAGAAAAGTTGAACCTAAAAAGATCAAGCAATTTGAAAGTCCTGAAAATCCCAGATGTGTGGTAAAATTATTTTGAAAAGTACCTTCAGAGTATCCCACCAACAGGCCCATTGTACAGAAAACCGTTGCCAAATAATGTTGGCGGGGCCTTAAATTTTTCTAAACAAAACATTGGAATAAATACACTTGGAAAATATATGAAATCCATGTTTTCTGATGCACTGATTGACTGTTCAGGCAGAAACATAAGAAATCACTCCGGAAAAGTAACCCTTTGCACGCGTATGTACGAACAAAACTATGACGAACAAGCTATCATGGACAGAAGCGGGCATCGTAGTACAGCTGTGAGAAGTTACAAACGTCCATCTGAAACCATGCTGCAACGTGTTAGCGATTCTCTTCAACCGCCAACTGTACATCCTCAGTCCGACAAGAAATTGAATACGGAGACAGTTTTACCTTCAAATGAAGAATTTTTTCCACAAAGTTCTATTGGAATATTAGTGCCAGAAACAATCACGACAGTTGTAATAAATAAATGTGGCAGAAAAATTTCCATTAATTTGTAACTTCAATGAAATAAACATATACCTTAAGTGAAATACTTTTTGCAGGGACATAAGTCATCAGTTCAAAGGATTTTGTATTACAATAGAATATAAAGACATAATGCTTTCCTCTCATAAAACTGGTATATTTATATGTAATAGATTACTAGCATTCGTTTTCTGTTGTTTTATTTTAATTTTATTTCATTCTTTGTAAATTATCTTGAGGCGTTTATGCAATACGTTTTTACACTGGGTCACATTAAGCTATTTATTTTCTGGCCTCACGATTAATTATATTATGATATGTTCTCACTCGGCTTGATAAATTTATACCCATTTAAAGGATTATTAGACAACGATATACTGTGTCTATTCGATTTATACAATCAAAATACTGGCCAGCGATTGGTGGGAAATGGTAGTGCATGGTCTAAGAAACATTGAAAATCTTCTTCTCTGAATCAACAATAGCTAGAGCCTTGATATTTTGCTTGTGATATCAGATTTGTAATTTCTGTTGTAATTATTCAAATTATTGCCCTAGGTTCAAAAATGTGTGTGACATGTATATAATGTAGGCTAACATAGAAGAAACATAACTCTGTACTTTTACAGACACACTTGAAGCCTTGTACACAGGTGAGCGCTTTAGGGTCAATTGTTTAAATCAGCAGACAGTCACCTTGTAAAACACCAGTGTACATGTACTTATAAGAAAGCCTATAAAACGCTCTGTACACCTGGTTAAATTGATAACACAATGCGGGGTTTATCAGGTATTGTGTAAGTTATTCATACCCCTTGGGCGATTAAAGCGTAGGTTTTGTTTATTAGGCCAGACAAAACTTTTTATTGGGTAATTATCTGTTAGCATCATAAGAAATTGTAACAAATTGTAACAAAACAGGTATGTCAGAAGTATAAGTATTTACCGACGTCAATGTTTTTGCTAAAAAGCAAAAAATATGACATCCGTATCTGCAGTATTTTGGTACTCGTAAATACGCTGGTTTTTAAACCGTTACCGGATATATGTAGTCAAAAGTTCGCCGGACTCAAAAATAAGCCGGTCTTGATAATAAGCCACCAAATCCTTACGAAAATTTTTAATAAGCCATGGCTTATTTTCAGGATTTCAGGGTATGCATATTACCTTTTTTGCTGCAGTCAGATGAATTTTCACTGACTTATTGCCCTTTAAGTATTAAAATAGTATACTATAGTACCATTTGCTAGAATTCATCAAAACTTCATAGAAAGCTTCACTCCTAAGAGGAAATGCGCACATTTTCTTCTTATTCAGGTCTGATGATTTTTCACTGAGTTATTGTCCTTTGATTATTCAACATTAGTATACTATAGTACCATTTCTTGTCTGGAGTATTTCTTAGCAACCACTGGCTGGTAATCAGTGAAGATTTATAGGATGCTTCACTCTCAAGAGGAGGAGCACATATTTTCTTCATGTTCCGGTTGATTGATTTTCAATGAGATATTGCCCTTTGATTATTGAACATTAGTAAACTATATGTGCCCAGTCAGTTATTTCCACTTTTGTTCTTTTAATATGCAGTAATCATATTTCAGGGAGCATCCATTGTTAGCTCACCTGTGCCAAAGGCTCATGGTGAGCTTTTGTGACTGCTCAATGTCCGTCGTGCGACGTGCGTCGTCCGTCCGTCCATCAACATTTTCTAAAAAAAATCTTCTTCTTGAAAACCACAGGGCAGAATTACACTAAACTTCACAGGAATGATCCTTATATGGTCCCCTTTCGAAATTGTTAAAAGAATTGAATTCCATGCAGAATTCTGGTTACCATGGCAACCAAAAGGAAAAACTTTAAAAATCTTCTTTTCCAAAACCGCAAGGCTTAGAGCCTTGATATTTTGCTTGTGACATCATCTAATGGTCCTTTATGAAATTGTTCAAATTGTGCCCCTAGGGTGAAAAGAGGCCCTGCCCCAGGGGTCACAAGTTTTACATAGACTTACATAGGAAAAAACTTTAAAAATCTTCTTGTCTAAAACCACAAGACCTAGGCCTTTGATATTTGGTATGTAGTATTGCCTTGTGGTCCTCTACCAAAATTATTCAAATTATAACCCTGGGATGAAAAGAGGCCCCGCCCCAGTAGGATCTCAAGTTTTACATAGACTTATATAGGAAAAACTTTAAAAATCTTCTTGTCTAAAACCACAAGACCTAGGCCTTTGATATTTGGTATGTAGCATTGCCTTGTGGTCCTCTACCAAAATTATTCAAATTATAACCCTGGAGTGAAAAGAGGCCCTACCCCGGGGGGTCCCAATTTTATATATACTTGTATAGGAAAAAACTTTAAAAATCTTATTGTCTGAAATTGCAAGGCCTAGGCTTTTGATATTTGGTATGTAGCATTCCCTTGTGGTCCTCTACCAAAGTTGTTCAAATTATAACCCTGGGGTGAAAAGAGGCCCTGCCACGGGGCGATCTCAAGTTTTACATACATATAGAAAAATTAAAAATCTTCTTGTCTGAAACTGCAAGGCCTAGGCTTTTCATATTTGATATGTTGCATTGCCTTGTGGTCCTCTACCAAAATTGTTCAAATTGTCCCCTGGGGTGAAAAGAGGCCCAGCCCTGGGGTTCACTTGTTATATGAGTTATATAGGAATAAATACTTCAAATATTATCAGATTGTATTTCCTAGACTGCTTAATTATAATTACCTGATGACCCCAAGTTATTGGACCCACTTGACTGTGACCTTGACCTACTGACCTACTTTCTTGTTTTTTTATACAGCCTTGAAATTTGGATGACATGTTCAGGTTTGCACACTTATCTTAAATCTGACTTTCAGTGACCATGAATGTGAACTACTGACCTACTTTCTAATATTTTAGCATCAGTTTGCCATTTGAAACATGTGGCTTTATTATTCGGGTGAGCAATTCAGGGTCATCATGACCCTCTTGTTTTTACTGATATTTTCTTGTTTTATGATGGAGTGGGGGTTGCACTATCCTTACTCACCCCAACCTTGTCTCTAATGAGCAGATGAGGTTATGTTTAAGGTATGTATTGCAGTTTTCTTTCACTTTCTTATATGATATTCATAAAACATTTTACTGTTTGATCATTACAGGGAGTTGCCAAGAAAAAAGAATCCTTTTTTGGTGCTATTAGAGGGATTTGGTCAGTGGTGAGAAATCACTATGGCAATGTAAGAGTTGATTTTGCACAACCCTTTTCCATGAAGGTAACTTGTATTTTTATGAAGCAGTCCGCTTTTTGTTTAATTTGTTGCCAGTTTTAAGTAGACCTGTTTATTCAATAACAGGCTAAACTTGAAAATACTATTTCAATTTTCATTAAAGTTACTGGCTAGGAACCAGTTTCCAGACAGAATTCGATGTTTCTTATCCATCAGTTTCTTAAATACACTGATGATAAAACTTACCTTACAAAAACTCCAGCTCTTGCTACATCTGAAAATTATTAATTACACAGTGAGTAAAATCTGTATTTATGGGAGGCTTAAATTAGGTCATAAAAATTGTTACTTGTTCAACTAATCAAAAGCTGCTATTCAGTAACAACATTTCACCATATATTTGTTGAAATACTAACATTTAAAACTGAATTAGTTGTTGTTATCTTAATCATGTGTACTTCTAAGGCATTTGCCTATTTTTAGCTCACCTGAGCCAAAGGCTCATGGTGAGCTTTTGTGTCCGTCGTGCGTCGTGTGTCCGTCAACATTTTCTAAAAAAATCTTCTTCTTGAAAACCACTGGGCAGAATTACACCAAACTTCACAGGAATGATCCTTGGGTGGTCCCCTTTCAAAATTGTTCAAAGAATTTCATTCCATGCAGAACTCTGGTTGCCATGGCAACTGAAAGGAAAAACTTTAAAAATCTTCTTTTGGAAAACTGCAAGGCATAGAGCCTTGATATTTGGCATGTGACATCATCTAATGGTCCTCTGTGAAGATTGTTCAAATTGTAACCCTAGGATGAAAAGAGGCCCCGCGCCGGGTGTCCCAAGTTTTACATAGACTTATATAGGAAAAACCTTCAAAAATCTTCTTGTCTGAAACTACAAACCTAGGCCTTTGATATTTTGTATGTAGCATTGCCATGTGGTCCTCTATGAAGATTGTTCAAATTGTGCCCCTGGGGTGAAAAGAGGCCCCACCCTGGGGGTCCCAAGTTTTACATAGACTTATATAGGAGAAAAGTTTAAAAATCTTCTTGTCTGAAACTGCAAGGCCTAGGCTTTTGATATTTGGTGTGTTGCATTGCCTTGTGGTCCTCTACCAAAATTGTTCAAATTATTACCCTTGGGTGAAAAGAGGCCCTGCCCAGGGAGTCCCAAGTTTAACATAGATTTATATAGGGAAAAAAATAAAAATCTTCTTGTCTGAATGTTCAAGGCCTAGGCCTTTGATATTTGGTATGTAGCATTGCCTAGTGGACCTCTAACAGGATTGTTCAAATTATATCCCTGGGGTGAAAAGAAGCCCCGCCCTGGGGGTCACTTGTTATATGAGTTATATAGGACAAAATACTTGAAAAACTATCAGATCATATTTCCTAGACTGTTTAATTATATCTACCTGATGTACCCAAGTGATTTCGGGTCACCTTACTGTGACCTTGACCTACTGACCTGATTTCTTGCTTTTTAAGATACAGCCTTGAAATTTGGATGACATAAACAGTTTTGCACACCGATCTTAAAACTGACTTTCATTGACCATGAATGTAACCTACTGACCTACTTTCTAATATTTTAGCATCATTTAGCCATTTGAAACATGTGGCTCATATTACTCAGGTGAGCGATTTAGGGTCATCATGTCCCTCTTGTTTGAACATGTAAGACAAAAATTCCAGAAAATATGACATTTACCAGCAGTCATGACTGATATGAGCATGGTCATAATTGTCATCTTTCCTGTTTTTTGTGGACAATTACTTTTTTTGCTTTCTATTTTTAACTCACCTGAGCACGAAGTGTGTCGTGTGTCCATCCATCATCAACAATTGTGTTTAAACAACATCTCCTCCAAAACCACTGAATGGATTTTGATGAAACATGGCCTGGGTGTTCCTTGGGTGGTCCTCTACCAAATATGTTCAAACGGTTCCGCTTGGTTGCACATAGGGGCTGCCAGAGCTAAAAATAGAAAAATCTTGAAACAACCAATTGTCCGATTTTGAAATAATTTCACACAAATGGTCCTTCTGGCACCTTCTACCAAGATTGTTCAAATTATACTGATTCATCAAAAAACATGGCCGCTAGGGGACGTGGTCACTTTTCCCTATATGTATATAGTGGACATTTAAAAAATCTTCTTGTGTGAAACTGCTGGCCTGATTTTAAAATAATTTCACACAAATGGTCTTTATGTGACCCTCTACCAAGATTATTCAAATTATTCTGAGTCTTCACTTTTCCATATATGTTTATAGTAGAAACTTAGAAAATCTTCTTGTATAAAACTGTTAGCTCGATTTTAAAATAATTTCACACAAATTGTCCTTGTTTGACCTCCAACAAATCTTGTTCAAATGTTTCTGATTCCATACATGTGATCTCCCGCGCGGGAGGGTCAAAATCCCGATTCTTTCACCTTGCCTTGAACCGTCTCCCGACCAAAACCATAATTCTCCCGTTTTTCTCCCGGGTTGATAATCACAGAGGACTGCCAGACGTGTTTACACGGAGTGTATATCAAAATCCCCTTGATCAAAATCCCCTCCACTGAAAAATGACTGGGTGTTACAAAATCCCCTTCATCACAGAGGGGATTATGATACCCCCTGCAAAAGTATGAAGGGGATTTTGTAACACCCTGTCATTTTTCAGTCTAGGGGATTTTGATCAAGGGGATTTTGATTGTCTCCCGTTTACACGGTATATCAAAGCGTCACCGACTGTTGTGTATTATACATGTTTGACACACATGTAGCTGGAGGAAAGAGTTGTTTTCCACAGGTGATGTTTGATAACATGATTAATTGTTTGGTTTTGATAAGGGATTAGACAAGCAGGGCTTTTATCCACCTGTCTCGCGGAGCTGAATATCGGCCCATTCTCAATGCCAATTAGGCTCCATTTTTTACCAATTTGAAGCTAAAATCACCCAGTCATAAGTAATAATTCCCAGCTGAAATGAATTTTTCATTATTCAAACAACGTTTTCTTCCGTAATAAAATCACATAAATTGGAAAAACAAACCCATTACTATTTTTAGAACATGAATGTTGTCTGTGCATCGATAAAAATAAAATGCATGATTCTGCCAGAAAATCTTATGTTTTGTATGTAAAAACCTCCCAAAACACATTTATACATCAACATTTATTGAATAAAGTACCAAAACCTTGTTGACAGATAGTTTTTATACCATTAAAATCAAATGTAATATATTTTCGCGACCAGATTTTTTCACCCGAACACACACACTCTACTTTTTGGACAGTATAGTTGTAACTGTGGTGAAAACCTGCTAGGTAAGTGGAGTATAAACGAAAGTTTATTCTACTTTTGCAAGGACTATTAAAAATCAGCCACCCAGAAAGGAAATCTTGAAAAATAAATTCTCTAAATTTCATTATAGGGGGATACCTTGAATTTGTAATTCATTTGAATGTCTACCAGTAAAACTTAAAAATTAATGTACTACTTGTTAAAAGTTGTTAAAATACAATATATTTGAATTTGATCCTTTTAGGTTTTTGAGGTTAAAAGTAGATGGAAAATAACATAAAATTTTGGATTTTGTCTCTTAAGTTTTGCATTCGCGCATTTCATTTATGTCGATAAAAAACCTCCAGTTTTGAGACCCCCAACTCCAGCTGAAAAATAGCAGACCTGCAGTTTTGGGATTCTGAACACATCACATGTATGCTGATTTGTCAAAAAACATGGCCGCCAGAGGGTGTGGTCTCTTTTCATTAACAGTTTCTTTAAACACCATCTCCTTCAACCACTGAATGTAGGTTGAAGGAAAACTTTACACAAATGATCTCTAGGTAGCCCTCTTTCAAAGTTGTTCAAATGGTTCTTTTTGGTTAAAAATAGGTTTTCAGCTATCACACTTTAAAAGTCTTTTTCTCTAGAGCTTTGATATTTGGCATGTGATATAAGGGTTTGACTCTGTACAATAATTGACCAAATTATTGCCCTAAGGTCAAAAGTGGCCACGCCTCTGTGTGTGACATGTACTTGCTATAGGCTTACAATAAGAAACTTTGAAAATCTTCTTCTCTGAATCAATAATAGCTGGAGCCTTGATATTTGGAGTATGATATCAGAGTTGTACTGTCTACCATTATTGTTCAAATTATTGCCCTAGGTTAAAAAATGTATGTGACATGTATATAATATAGGCTATCACAGAAGAAACCTAACTCTGTACTTGTACCTTTACGTTATACAAACACACTTGAAGCCTTGTACACAGGTGAGCGCTTTAGGGTCAATGATCCTCTTGTTGTCAAAGACTTACCCCTAATTAAACCTTGAATAGATAATCCAGTTTTGATTAGTTCAAGAGATAAACATGTTTAAACATTGATGAGTATTCACAATTTCTTATTCTCCAGGAATTATTGCAAGCATGCCAGTTACAGAGTCCTACAGTGAGTCCAGACTCATCAACTGGAGATTTCAGCAGCCCTGGTTCCCCACCTTCTATAGTACGTATTAGCAGTCTGACATCCCTGTATGGTACTGATGTCGTAATAGAGGACCAGAGACAGCTTGTCAACCGAATAGGCCTTCATGTTTTACACAGTCAGTATTTCTTTATATAATGTTGACATAGGTTTTAATAACAGTTCTCAACAGGATTTCAGTTATGTAACAATTTAACATGTAGTCTTTTAGTTTGACTATTTGAAATTTAAGGAGAGCTATCCTACTCGACCCAGTGTCTGCGTCCACTCCTTGGTTAAAGTTTTGATTCACTTTCACTTTATCTCTGTTCTTACTTGATGGACTTGCTTCAAACTTAAAATAGTTATTCCTCATCATCACCCACATCATATTACACAAGGGCCATAACTCCTGCACCAATATTTCATGAATAATTCTCCCTTTTTACTTGGATTTTCAGGTTAAAGTTTTGGTGCATTTTCACTCTACCTCTTTTATTACTATATGGATTTGATTTAAACTTAAAATAGTTGTTTCACATTGTCATTTACATCATATGACACAAGGTTTATAACTCTTGACACCAATTTTTCATGAGATATGCTCCCTTGTTACAAAAAGGCCCTAACACTTAAAAAGATAATTGCATGCTTATTAGGCACAGTGCAGTGGATGTTGTCATAGTTGGTTGGTCCATAATCAGCCAAGATGCTTGATAGCTGCTGAGTGTAAAATCATATCCATGGGTGTAAGATCTGACAAACAGTGTTCTTCAAATGTGGGGAATAAGATTCTTCCCAGCTGTTGTTTTAACCCTTTCCCACATCGATACGTTTATCACCGTATCTATCGATTACCAAACAGAAACGTATTGACCCGTGTCTATCGGTTCCCCAATAGAAACGTATTATACCAATTAACGGCCATTTGAACAGAATCGTTTTATCCCGTGTCTCATAATCAATCGCTTTATTTTCGTTCTTTTCTTAAAGAAACAAATTCCGGATGTTTACTAACTCAAAATATGGGATTTCGTCATCATTATTTATGTACAAGATCATGTGGTTACTATTTAAATTTATCGAGTACTTTGCAAAGAAAGACACCGGGGTTTTTTCCTACATGTGCACGACGCTACGTCATGGAAAATTACTGAGAAAACTGCTTGCAACTGGCCGGTTCGCGGGCTTTCCTCGTTCTAAAAATAACAACCATTTAACATCAAAGTATTTTTAAATGTGTTAGGTCATGAAGGTCACACGTGATACATGCAGATTTCCCCTAAACAACAATTTGTGTATAGGATGGCTTGGAATTTATGGCCTTACATAACGGGAACTGTTAATCAAAACAGAAGGACCACGGCTTTCAAATATTTTATGACACCCCAAGAGTTAATTGCAGCGGAAATCACCCGTGATGTACCGACGTTTGATCATCAAAATATTACGTAATATTATCCTAAAAATATTTTAATTTTTAGCACAAGAATACTGTAGTCGGTTACGACACTCGATCTCGGCGATCTTTTTGCACTTTCAGAAATTTTGCGATCCGTTATTTTTGTAGTTTTATTCAGTTTGATGGTTGTTTTTTTGTATAAATACTTACTGATTCCGATTCGGAAGATAAGTCTGTTAACTATAAATCAAACTTTGAAACATCAAAATGAAATTGTATATGAATTTCAATGTGAAAGTAATCCAAAACAGAATTTTATGCCTAAAAATATATATTCCCGTACTTTAACACTTTATATCTTCGAAACTCGAAGAGAAACTACAATAAATTTTGTATCATCAGAAAGAGAATTTAAATTGCTATAAACTTTATATTGACAAAAATAATGTCAAACTTACAGAAAATATTAAAATAATGACATTTTTAACATAAGTGTGTGTAATCACAAAATAATGCCAACACCTCTGTTCAGATGGGAGAGGGATAACGACAACAGGCCACGCATGGTATTGTTATGCGCATGTGCAAATATCGTGTTAAAATAGCCATCTAAATATAGCCATCCCAAATAAAAGTCTATTTTTAGATAACTAGCCTATTTTCTGTTTTCAATTAACATCATGGAATGGGATGAGGAATTCTCTATGAAGAATGAATCTTTATTACGATTCATTTGTGTCTGTTGAGGCAGCAAAAAATGCCATTGACGACTTTGAATATTTTACTTCTTCCTCGTTTTCGGAAACAAGATCGACAAGACACTTCGGACAGTTTTGTATAGAAGGGAAAGAAATTATTGTTAGAGTTCAACACTAATTTCAGACCCGAAGCCGCACAAGTCATGAAGTATGTTTATAAGTCGTTTTTACGGCAATAGTGCGTAGTCTTACTCTATGTAAACATTCACGACTGTTATCAAAACTAGAAAGAAACAGTAACTTAAGTGCAGACAAGTATGGTTTGAGGCTGCGTTATTTGGAACATGGCTTTCCCTGTTGGATATTCTTCCTTGTTTGTATCAGTATTATAGATAACCATGCCCTAACTGTTGTCATGGTTCGATAGCTACGGCTGACCCATGGTATCTGTGAGTACTATGGATAACATGCTCCGCATATTTTTGTACTTCAAAAGCATCATGTAGCTGGAACATGGTATATATGAGTATTTTAGATAGCTATGCTCCGACTGTTGTCCTGGTTAGATAACAACAGCTGGGGCATGGTATATATCATTACTATGTTCACCATGCTCCAACCATTGTTGTGTTTCTGTTACCTCAGCGGAGCAGGGCAAATACCAATACTATAGTATATCCATGCTCCAACTGTACTGATGGTTCAGTAACAACAGCTTGAGGACGGTAATTATAAGTGCTATAGATAACCATGCCCAAACTGTTACCATGGTTCGATAACAACAGGCAGAGCATAGTATTTATCAGTATAATAGTTAACCTTAACCAAACTGTAGTAATGGTTCGGTAGCAACAGATTGAGCACTGTATATATGAGTACTATAGATAACCATGCCATAACTGTTGTCATTGTTTGGTGACAACAGCTGGAGCGTTATTTATATCAGTACTATAGTTAACCATGACCTAACAGTTGTAATGCTCCAGTAGCAAACTGTGGTGATGGTTCGGTAGCAACAGACTGAGCACGGTATATATGAGTACTATAGATAAACATGCCCTAACTGTTGTCATTGTTTGGTGACAACAGCTGGAGCATTATATATATCAGTACTATAGTTAAAGGTCCAATACTAAGGAAAGTGAACATTTTAATTTCTTTTAAAAAGCACAGAAACTATTTCATTTTATTGGAAAATGAAAGTTGGTATGTAGAAATTCGAAATAAATCGCAGTATATGTACAATTATTTTTCTATGAAGTATGAAGAACGTTAAAAAGACCTTGGGGGTCATTCTGTCGATTCATTGAAATTTCAACATAATACACATACATTTCTTTGAGTTCCAAAGACCTTCTTTAAATTTTGACCTGTCAATCTTCATTATTTAGTGTCTTGCAGAAGTCTATGCACTGGCGAAAAAAAAATCACTTTCCCTTAGTAATGGACCTTTAACCATGACCTAACAGTTGTAATGCTCCAGTAGCAAACTGTAGTGATGGTTCGGTAGCAACAGATTGAGCACGGTATATATGACTACTATAGGTAACCATGCCCCAACTGTTAACCATGTTTTAGCCAGTGTCGTGGTTCGGTAGCATCAGCGGGAGAGCGGTATATTTGGGTACTATAGTTAACAATGACCTAACAGTTGTAATGCTCCAGTAGCAACAGCTGGAACATGGTAACATATGTCCCAAATGTTGCTATCGTTCGATAGCAAAATCAGAAGCCCAGCTTATTTAACATTAACTGTAGCATGGTATGTATCATTAGTATAGTTATTCACGTTAATTACAGCTGGAGCATAGTATATCTGAGTATCTTAGATAACCATACATTGACTCTTGCCGTGGTTAGGTTACAACAGCTAGAGTTTGCACATAACAGTACATGTACTATAGTTAATACTGTGCCAATTGTTGCTTTTGCGACTGGAGCATGGTTTATATATTATATATCCATGTTCTGACTGTTGCCCCGTAAACCCAGCTGGAGAATGGTAATTACCAAAAGAATTTATACCCATTTCCAAACTGTACTAATGATTCGATAACAAAAGCTGAAACATGGTATATATCAATATTATAGTTTCCAATGCCTCAGGTGGTGCATAATATATATGACTATTTTGGATAACTATGCCATGACAGTTGAGTTGGTTGAATCCGTCTGAAATATATTTCCATTACAGCTTATTTTTGTTGTGGGACTACTATGCAAATGCGTAGCTCTGGGGTTGTGTTTTGATGCTCTGTGCTTCTGAGAAATCTACCCTTACCTATTATCTTTTGGTTCCGACATCTGGATCATGGTATTTATTAGTGCTATAATCATCCATGCTCAAACTGTAGTTATGGTTCAGTAGCAACAACTGTAACATGATATATGGGTACTATAGATAACCATGTTCGACTTGTTGTCGCGATTCGGTTAAGTACAGTTGGAGCATGGTACATGTATATATCAGTACTAGATTAAACCATGATACAACAGTTGTATATAATGCACTAGAAGCAACAGACGAAACATGGTATACATGAATAATATAATTAACCATGTACCGACTCCTGTCGTGGTTTGATAACAACAGCTAGAGTTTGCATATATCCGTTCATGCACTGTAGTTAACAATGTCCCAACTGTTGATATTATTCGATAACAAAAGCTGAAGCCTAGTTAACTCTAGCAGTAGCATGGTATATATCAGTACTATAGTTATTCATGTGTCACAGGGTGAGAAAAATGTGCAGCCCCAGCTGTAGTGATGGTTTGATAGCGACAGTGGAAGCACGATAAGTATGAGTACTATCGATAACCATGCCCCAACTGTTGTCATGGTTAAGTATCAACAGAAAGAGCACGGTATATATCAGTATTACAGATAACCATGTCCTGGCGGTTGTTGTGGTCCAGTGATAACAGCTTGATCACGGTAAATATGAGTATTGTAGAAAACAAGATAGCCATGCCCCAGTTGTTGTCAAGGTTTGGTATTAACAAGAAGAGGTATATACCAGTATTACAGATAACCATGTTCTGGATGTTGTTACGGTTGAGTAAAAACAGTGGGAGCATGGTAAATATGAGTACTATAGATAACCATGACCCAACTGTTGTCATGGTTTAGTAACAACAGGAAGAGCATGGTATATATTAGCATTACAGATGACCATGTTCTGGCTGTTATTGTGATTAAATAACAACAGTGGGAGCATGGTAAATATGAGTACTTTAGATAACCATGCCCCAACAGTTATAATGGTTCAGTAACAACAGGAAGAGCATGGTATATATCAGTATTACAGATGGCCATGTTCTGGCAGCTGTTGTGGTTCGATATCAACTGCTGGATCACGGGAAATATGAGTACCATGGATAACCATGCCCTAACTGTTGTTATGGTTTGGTGACAGCAGGACGAGCATGGTACATATCAGTATTATAGATGAACATGTTCTGACTGTTGTTGTGGTTCAGTAACAACAGTGGGAGCATGGTAAATATGAGTACTATAGATAACCATGCCCCAATTGTTGTCATGGTTTGGTAACAAAAGGAAGAGCACGGTATATATCAGTATGACAGATAACCATGTTCTGTCTGTTTTTGTGGTTCAGTAACACTAGTGGGAGCATGGTAAATATGAGTACTATAGATAACCATGCCCTAACTGTTATCATGGTTTGGTAACAACAGCAAGATCATGGTTTTTATCAGTATTACAGATGAATATGTTCTGGCTGTTGTTGTCTTTCGATATATATACGAGTACTGTAGATAACCATGCCTTAACTGTTGTCGTGGTTTGGTGTCAACAGGAAGAGCATGGTATATATCAGTATTATAGATAACCATGTTCTGGCTGTTTTTGCGGTTCAGTAACAACAGTGGGAGCATGGTAAATATGAGTACTATAGATAACCATGCCCTAACTGTTATCATGGTTTGGTAACAACAGGAAGAGCATGGTATATATCAGTATTACAAATAACCATGTTCTGTCTGTTTTTGTGGTTCAGTAACAATAGTGGGAGCATGGTAAATATGAGTACTATAGATAACCATGCCCTAACTGTTATCAAGGTTTGGTAACAACAGGAAGAGCATGGTATATATCAGGATTACAAATAACCATGTTCTGTCTGTTTTTGTGGTTCAGTAACAATAGTGGGAGCATGGTTAATATGAGTACTATAGATAACCATGGTAACAACAGGAAGATCATGGTTTATATCAGTATTACAGATGGATATGTTCTGGCTGTTGTTGTCTTTCGATATATATGAGTACTATAGATAACCATGCCCTAACTGTTGTCGTGGTTTGGTGTCAACAGGAAGAGCATGGTATCTATCAGTATTACAGATAACCATGTTCTGGCTGTTTTTGTGGTTCAGTAACATCAGTGGGAGCATGGTAAATATGAGTACTATAGATAACCATGCCCTAACTGTTATCATGGTTTGGTAACAACAGGAAGAGCATGGTATATATCAGTACTACAGATAACCAT
This sequence comes from Mercenaria mercenaria, assembly GCF_021730395.1. Taxonomy (NCBI): domain Eukaryota; kingdom Metazoa; phylum Mollusca; class Bivalvia; order Venerida; family Veneridae; genus Mercenaria; species Mercenaria mercenaria. The sequence continues at coordinate 42,007,124 of NC_069369.1, read as the reverse complement.
GCCCCAACTGTTGTCATGGTTTGGTAACAACAGGAAGAGCACGGTATATATCAGTATTACAGATAACCATGTTCTGTCTGTTTTTGTGGTTCAGTAACAATAGTGGGAGCATGGTAAATATGAGTACTATAGATAACCATGCCCTAACTGTTATCATGGTTTGGTAACAACAGGAAGAGCATGGTATATATCAGTACTACAGATAACCATGCCCCAACTGTTGTCATGGTTTGGTAACAACAGGAAGAGCACGGTATATATCAGTATTACAGATAACCATGTTCTGTCTGTTTTTGTGGTTCAGTAACAATAGTGGGAGCATGGTAAATATGAGTACTATAGATAACCATGCCCTAACTGTTATCAAGGTTTGGTAACAACAGGAAGAGCATGGTATATATCAGGATTACAAATAACCATGTTCTGTCTGTTTTTGTGGTTCAGTAACAATAGTGGGAGCATGGTTAATATGAGTACTATAGATAACCATGGTAACAACAGGAAGATCATGGTTTATATCAGTATTACAGATGGATATGTTCTGGCTGTTGTTGTCTTTCGATATATATGAGTACTATAGATAACCATGCCCTAACTGGTGTCGTGGTTTGGTGTCAACAGGAAGAGCACGGTATCTATCAGTATTACAGATAACCATGTTCTGGCTGTTTTTGTGGTTCAGTAACATCAGTGGGAGCATGGTAAATATGAGTACTATAGATAACCATGCCCTAACTGTTATCATGGTTTGGTAACAACAGGAAGAGCATGGTATATATCAGTACTACAGATAACCATGCCCCAACTGTTGTCATGGTTTGGTAACAACAGGAAGAGCACGGTATATATCAGTATTACAGATAACCATGTTCTGTCTGTTTTTGTGGTTCAGTAACAATAGTGGGAGCATGGTAAATATGAGTACTATAGATAACCATGCCCTAACTGTTATCATGGTTTGGTAACAACAGGAAGATCATGGTTTATATCAGTATTACAGATGGATATGTTCTGGCTGTTGTTGTCTTTCGATATATATGAGTACTTTAGATAACCATGCCCTAACTGTTCTCATGGTTTGGTATCAACGGGAAGAGCATGGTATATATCAGTGTTACAGATGACCATGTTATAGCTTTTGTTGTGGTTCGATAACAACTGCTGGATCACGGTAAATATGAGTACTATAGATAATCATACCCTAACTGTTGTCATGGTTTGGTAACAACAGGAAGACCACGGTATATATCAGTATTACAGATGACCATGTTCTGGCTGTTGTTGTGGTTCGATTACAACTGCTGGATAACGGTAAATATGAGAACTAGAGATAACCATGCCCTAACTATCATGGTTTGGTAACCACAGGATGAGCATGGTTTATATCAGTATTGCAGATGAATATGTTCTGGCTCTTGTTGACTTTCGATATATATGAGAACAATAGATACCATGTCCTAACTGTTTCATGGTTTGGTATCAACGGGAAGAGCATGGTATATATCAGTATTACAGATAACCATGATCTGGCTGTTTTTGTGGTTCAGTAACGATAGTGGGAGCATGGTAAATATTAGTACTATAGACAACCATGCCCAAACTGCAGTCATGGTTTAGTATCAGCAGGAAGAGCATGGTATGTTTCATTATAACAGATGACAATGTTCTAGCTGTTGTTGTGGTTTGATAACAACTGCTGGATCACGTTAAATATGAGTACTATAGATAACCATGCTCTAACTGTTGTCACTGTTTGGTAACAACAGGAAGAGCATGGTTTATAAAAGTATTACAGATAAATATGTTCTGGCTGTTGTTGAGGTCCGATATATATGAGTTCTATTGATAATAGTGGGCCTCCGTGGCGGAGTGATTATGGTTGCTGACTTCAAATCACTTGCCCCTCATCGATGTGGGTTCGAGTCTCACTTGGGGCGTTAAATTCTTCATGTGAGGAAGCCATCCAGCTGGCTTATGGAAGGTAGGTGGTTCTACCCAGGTGCCTGCTCGTGATGAAATAATGCACGGAGGGGCACCTGCGGGTCTTCCTCCACCATCAAAGCTGGGAATTCGCCATATGACCTATAATTGTGTCGGTGCGACGTTAAACCCAACAAAATAAATAAATAAAATCTATTTATAATAATGCTCTAACTATTGGCATAGTTTGATGACAACAGCTGAAGCATGGTATATATCAGTACTGTAGTTTACCATGACCACCAGTAGCAACAGCTTAAATATGGTATACAAGAGTAATATTAATAACCATGCCCTGACATTTTTCGTGGTTGGTACCGGACCATGACAATAGTCAGAGCATGTTTATATATAGTACTGATACAAACAATGATCTAATTGTTGTTACACAACCATGAGTATAGCTTGGTCCTGAGTATCTATAGTACTGATACAGACCGTACTCTAGCTGTTCTTACACAAACATGACAACAGTTGCGGCCTGTTTATCCATAGTACTAATATAGACGATTCTCTAGCTGTTGTAACACAACCATGATAACATTTTGGGCCTGGTTGTCTGTAGTCCTGGTACAAACCATGTTCTAGCTGTTGTTACACAACCACGACAACAATTGGGGCCTGGTTGCTTTTAGTACTGAAGGAAACCATGCTCTATCTGTTGTTACCGGTCAATGACAACAGGCGGAGCATATTTATCTATTGTACTGATACAGAACATGCTGTAGCTTTTGTTACCGGACCATGACAACAGCCATAGAATGTTTATATATAGTACTGATACATACCATGCTCCAGCTGTTGTAACGCAACCTTGACAATTGTTGGGGCCTGTTTATCTATAGTACTAATACGGACCATGCTCTACCTGTTCTTACACAACCATAAGAACAGTTGGGACCAGGTTATCTTAAGCAATGATACAGACCATGCTCCGTCTATTGGTTCCGGACCATGACAACAGTCAGAGCATGTTTACCTATAGTACGGATACAGATGATGCTCTTACTTTATTTTATTTATTTTGTTGGGTTTTAACATCGCACCGACATAATTATAAGTCATATGGCGACTTTCCAGCTTTGATGGTGGATGAAGACCCAAGGTGCCCCTCCGTGCATTATTTCATCACGAGCGGGGACCTGGGTAGAACCACCGACCTTCTGTAACCAGCTTGATGGCTTCCTCACATGAAGAATTCAACGCCGCTCGAACCCACATCGATCATGCTCTAACTGTTGGTACACAACCATGACAACCGTTGGGGCCTAGGTATCTAAAGTAGTGATGCAGAACATGCTCCACCTGTTGTAGCACAATCATGACAACAGTTCTATAGTATTGGTACAGAAGATGCTCAAGCTGTTGTAACAGAACCATGGGCCATAGTTACATTTAGTGCTGATACAAACCATGTGCTAGCTGTTGTTACACAATCATGAAAACAGTTGGGGCCTTGGTATCTGTAGTACTGATACAAACAATGCTCTGTCTGTTGTTACCAGTCCATGGCAACAGCCGGAGCATCTTTATCTATTGTATTGATAAAGACCTTGCTCAAGCTGTTGCTTCCGGACCAGGACAATAGCTGTAGCAGGTTATTGTACTGATACAGATCATCCTCTGGCTGTTGTAACATAACCATGAGGTAAGTTGGGTCATAGGTAACTACAGTACTAATACAGACCATGCTGTAGCTGTTGTAACCGGACCATGACACCAGCCGGAGCATGTTCATCTATAGTACTAATACAGACTATGCTCCAGCTGTTGTTTCCGGATCTTGACAAGAGCCGGAGCATGTTTATCTATAGTATTGATACATATCATGCTCAAGGTGTTGTAACGCAGCCTTGACAATTGTTGGGGCCTGTTAATCTATAGTACTAATACATGCTCTCCCTGTTCTTACACAACCATGACATCAGTTAGGGCCAGGTTATCATTAGTACTGATACAGATTATGCTCCGGCTCTTGGTACCAGACCATGACCACAGTCAGAGCATGTTTACCTATAGTACTTATACAGAACATGCTCTAACTGTTGTTACCCAACCATGACAACAGTTGGGGTCTGGTTATCTATAGTACTGATACAGACAATGCTTCAGCTATTGTAACACAACCATGACAACATTTGGGGTCTAGTTATCTAAAGTAATGATGCAGACCATGATGTAGCTGTTGCAACACAACCCTGACAACAGTTGGGGCCTGTTTATTCATAGTACTAATATAGACCATGCTCCATCTGTTGTTACCGATCCATGACAATAGCCGGAGCATTTTATCTTTTGCACTGATATAGACCATGCTCTAGCTGTTGTTTCCGGATCATAATAACAGCCGGAGCATATGTATCTGTAGTACTGATTCATATCATGCTCCAGCTGTTGTAACGCAACCTTGACAATTGTTGGGGCCTGTTAATCTATAGTACTAATACAGACCATGCTCTAGCTGTTGTTACACCATTATGACATCAGTTTGGGTCTGGTTATCTATAGTACTGATACTGACAAAGCTGCAGCTGTTGTAACACAACCATGGCAACATTTGGGGTCTGGTTATCTAAAGTAATGATGCAGACCATGATGTAGCCTGGTTATATTTAGTACTCATACAGACCATGCTCTAGCTGTTGTTACCGGTCAATGACAACAGCCGCAGCATATTTATCTATTGGAATGATATAGACTATGCTCTAGCTGTTGCTACCGGACCATGACAACAGCCTGAGCAGGTTTATCTATTGTACTGATACAGATCATGCTCTAGCTGTTGTAACACAACTATGAGAAAACGTTGGGTCGTTGGTATCTATAGTACTAGTACAGACCATGCTCTAGCTGTTGTTACACAACCATGACAACAGTTGGGGCCTTGTTACATAACTGATACAGACCATGCTGTAGCTGTTGTAACCGGACCAAGACAACAGCCGGAGCATGTTCATCTACAGTACTAATGCAGACCATGCTCCAGTTGTTGTTACACAACCATGACAACAGTTGGGGTCTGTGTATTTATATTACTAATACAGACCATGCTCCATCTGTTGTTACCGATCCATGACAACAGCCGGAGCATTTTACCTTTTGCACTGATATAGACCATGCTCTAGCTGTATTTACCGGACCAGGACAACAGCCGAAGCATGTTTATCTACTGTACTGATTTATACCATACTCCAGCTGTTGTAACACAACAATGACAACAGTTTGGGTCTGGTTATCTATAGTACTGATACAGACCATGCTCTACCTGTTGTTACCGGTCAATGACAACAGCAGCAGCATGTGTATCTATTGTAATGATATAGACTATGCTCTTGCTGTTGCTACCGGACAATGACAACAGCCGGAGCATGTTTATCTATTGTAATGATACAGACCATGGTCTAGCTGTTGTAACACAACCATGACAACAGTTGGGGCCAGGTTATCGTTAGTATTAATACAGATTATTCTCCGGCAATTGTTACCGGAGCCTGTTTACCTATAGTACTGCTACAGACCATGCTCCAGTTGTTGTTACACAACCATGTCAACAGTTGGGGCCTTTATATTTATAATACTAATACAGAACATGCTGTTGTCCCGTTTGACAACAGCGGGAGCATTTTATCTTTTGGATTGATATAGACCGTATCTGTAGTACTAATACAGACCATGCTCTAGTTGTTGTTACACAACTATGAGAACAGTTGGGACCTAATTATCTACAGAACTGATGCAGACCATGCTGTAGCTGTTGTTGGCTGACCATGACAACAGCCGTAGCATGTTTATCTTTAGTACTAATACAGACCATGCTCTAGCTGTTGTAACACAACCATGACAACAGTTGAGGCCAGGTTATCGTTAGTACTAATACAGATTATTGTCTAGCTATTGTTACCGGACCATGGCCACGGTCAGAGCATGTTTTCATATAGTACGGCTACAGACCATGCCCTAACTGTTGTTACACAATCATGACAACAGTTGGGGTCTGGTAATCTAAAGTAATGATGCAGACCATGCTGTACCTGTTGTAACACAACCATGACAATAATTGGGTATGGGTGTCTAAAGTACTGATAGAGACCATGATGTAGCTGTTGTAACACAACCATGACAAACATTTGGGCATGGTTATCTATATATAAAGTACTTATACAGACAATGCTCCAGCTGTTGTAACACAACCATGAAAGTATTTGGGCCTGTTTATATCCAGATCACGCTCTAGCCGTTGTTACACAACCATGAAAATAGTTTGGGCCTTGTTATCTACATTACTGATACAGACCATGCTGTAGCTGTTGTAACCGGACCATGACAACAGCCGAAGCATGTTCATCTATTGTACTGATACAGACCATGCTCCAGCCGTTGTTACACAACCATGACAAGAGTTGGGACCTGTTTATTCATAGTACTAATACAGACCATGCTCCATCTGTTGTTACCGATCCATGACAACAGCCGGAGCATTTTATCTTTTGCACTGATATAGACCATGCTCTATCTGTTGTTTCCGGATCATGGCAACAGCCGGAGCATGTTCATCTATAGTACAGATACAGGCCATGCTCCAGCTGTTGTTTCCGGGTCATAATAACAGCCGGAGCATGTTCATCTATAGTACTGATACATATCATGCTCCAGCTGTTGTAACGCAACATGACATCAGTTAGGGTCAGGTTATCATTAGTAGTGTTACAGATTATGCTCCAGCTCTTTGTACCAGACCATGATCACAGTTAGAGCATGTTTACCTATAGTACTTATACAGAACATGCTCTAGCTGTTGTTACACAACTATGACAACAGTTGGGGCCTGTGTATTTATAGTACTAATACAGACCATGCTCCATCTGTTGTTACTGGTCCATGACAACAGCCGGAGCATTTTATCTTTTGCACTGATATAGACCATGCTCTAGTTGTTGCTACCGGACAATGACAACAACAGGAGCATGTTTATCTATTGTACTGATTTATACCATTCTCCAGCTGTTGTAACACAACAATGACAACAGTTTGGGTCTGGTTATCTATAGTACTGATACAGACCATGCTCTACCTGTTGTTACCGGTCAATGACAACAGCAGCAGCATGTGTATCTATTGTAATGATAAAGACTATGCTCTTGCTGTTGCTACCGGACAATGACAACAGCCGGAGCAGGTTTATCTATTGTAATGATACTGACCATGCTCTAGCTGTTGTAACACAACCATGACAACAGTTGGGGCCAGGTTATCGTTAGTATTAATACAGCTTTTTCTCCGGCTATTGTTACTGGAGCCTGTTTACCTATAGTACGGCTACAGACCATGCCCTAACTGGTGTTACACAATCATGACAACCGTTGGGGTCTGATTATCTATAGTGCTGATACAGACCATGCTGTAGCTTTTGTAACACAACCATGACAATAATTGGGGTCTGGGTGTCTAAAGTACTGACACAGCCCATGATGTAGCTGCTGTAACACAACCATGACAAAAGTTTGGGCATGGTTATCTAAAGTACTGATATGTTCCAGCTGATGTAACACAATCATGAAAGCAGTTGGGACCTGGTTATATTTAGTACAGATACAGATCATGCTCTAGCTTTTGTTACACAACCATGACAACAGTTGGGGTCTTGTTATCTATAATATTTATACAAACCATGCTCTGTCTGTTGTAACCGAACCATGACAACAGCTGGAGCATTTCTATCTATTGTACTGAATTATACCATACTGCTGCTGTTGTAACACAACCATGAAAACTGTTGGGGCCTGGTTATCTATAGTACTGATACAGACCATGCTTTAGCTGTTGTTACCGGTCAATGACAACAGCCGCAGCGTATTTATCTATTGTAATGATATAGACTATGCTCTAGCTGTTGCTACCGGACAATGGCAACAGCCGGAGCAGGTTTATCTATTGTACTGATACAGACCATGCTCTAGCTGTTGTAACACAACCATAGGAAAAGTTTGGTCGTTGGTATCTATAATACTAATACAGACCATGCTCTAGCTTTTGATACACAACCATGACAACAGTTGGGGTCTTGTTATCTATAGTATTGATACAAACCATGCTCTGTCTGTTGTAACCGAACCATGACAACAGCTGGAGCATTTCTATCTATTGTACTGATTTATACCAAACTGCTGCTGTTGTAACGCAACCATGAAAACAGTTGGGGCCTGGTTATCTATAGTACTGATACAGACCACGCTCTAGCTGTTGTTACCGGTCAATGACAACAGCCGCAGCATATTTATCTATTCTAATGATATAGACTATGCTCTAGCTGTTGCTACCGGACAATGGCGACAGCCGGAGCAGGTTTATCTATTGTACTGATACAGACCATGCTCTAGCTGTTGTAACACAACCATAGGAAAAGTTTCGTCGTTGGTATCTATAGTACTAATACAGACCATGCTCTAGCCTTTGTTACACAACCATGACAACAGTTGAGGCCTTGTTATCTACAGTACTTATACACACCATGCCCTAACTGTTGTTACACAACCATGACAACAGTTGGAGCCTGGTTATCTATAGTACTTGTATATACCTACTTTAGCTGTTGTTACCGGTCCATGACATCAGTTGGAACCTATTTATCTGTATTTATGATACAGATCTTGCTCTGACCATGACAACTGTGAGTGCATGGCTAAAGTAATTTCAAAACAGTACAAATAACGTTTATAGAAAAAAAATGATGCAAATATGATCAAATTCTGCACAATTAACTTTTGTGTATACCATTCGATGTAGCATTAATATTTCAAATGGTGCGTGCCGTAGAAAGAATTGTGAGACCTTATCATCATTTATATGTCAAATATTGAAGCAGCCATTTCAATGTATGTTGCCACAAAAAGTAAACTTATGATACTGTGGGGTTTTTTTTTGCCTCGTAAATGACTTATAGGCTGCTCCATGAGGGATATGTCACTGGGTGCGAAAAATGTACAGCGTGACCAGGACTCGAACCCGGTGCCTTTCGCTTACAGGATGAACTCTTTTGACAGAGCTACTCGGTCCCTTACACATTTTATCCACTTCAAACATAGTTTGAATTTTAGAGAACAGCATTCATTTTTCTCGTTAGTTATCACAAGGGCAGTGACTCTGAAAGGCTGCAATAACTCTAAAAGGGATATGTAAGATTAGAATTTTAATCAAATGAACATCACAATTAGGTTCAGGAAATACATGCTGTTTTGCTTCCTCTGAAGTGCATGTCTAACTAACAATTTTAACTTGAAATCAATGATGTCTACAAAAGGAAACACTAATTTTTGTTGCATATGTTTTATATTGAAACATTATTTTAAATGTTCTGCTGGCGATTTTTGTTTATTTGTATGTCTGTCTACTTGCTTTACATGAATTAAATATTTTGAACCATACCTCAAAACTTTCTATTTCAAGGTAATTAATTATTTTGAACAAAATTGCATTAAACATTGCAGTCTCATGGGGTAAGTATAACCTATGTATATAAGAAAAAATATACGAATTCAAATTTCACTAACCAGTTCCAGTTAAATGAAACTACTACTTCGTTATTTCATCCACAGACGTGTCCACTTGATAGTTTTCAAGGCCACATAAACGGAAATAAGTGCGACATATCAGGCTAATTATCATTTAGTTGTATGTTATATAACGTTGACAACCCTGCTAAGTCATACTGTACAGTAGGATACGTCACAATATTGAACTTAAATGATATGTAAATGTTGGAATTTCCGACATCTATAAAAAGTAACTAATTGACGCATGCGCATTATGCAACCATGCGCGGCCTGTTGTCGTTATCCCTTTCCCTGTTCAGATAAGACAGTCACCTTTATCAGCCATATACCGATTATTGATTATTGATTATCACTTATCAGTGTTATGTAAAAGAGGTTACTTTGGCTTCTGTTCTGTGTGGTAAAGGGTTAACACAAGGTATTAATTTCAGTGTTTAACATATGACTGCTATGTCTCCACTCATTTAGTATGTGAGAATAGTTTTTATGTATAGTATAGTCCTTACAAGAAAAATGTTACAGCTAAATGCCCAGCTGTGTATTAATTAATTTTACAAAAATACAACGACAATTTTTTTTCTCAAGCAGCTATGACAAGCCCCAAGACTCATTTTTAATGAAATATAACCAAGGTAACTGATTATTTTTGAATGAAAAAGCAGCAAATATGGGAAAGAAGATTATAACATGCAGCCTGTGTGATGTGACATAGAATTTACCCATATTCCTTTCAAAGGTTTATAATAATATTGTTTCCTACGGAGAAAAACAAATTTTGATTCTGTATTTTTATTTTATTTTTTTTTCCTCCTCCTACGACCATGTGTCATCATGGCGGTTCGTAAACCAAAAAAAAAAAAAATAAAGGCCTAGGAATAGGAAGTTTCTAGCGATCTGGTAAACAGACACCTAGCCTATGTTCTGCCCATCTGTTAACTGGAAGCCTTGCCTTTCCTCTTATGGTTTTCTTGGCATTTGTTAATTTATTTTATGAATAAACCTTATGTAATGCAACAGTTCATCTTTGCCATGATTATTTTTATTTTGCAATTACATAGATCACAAACATTAGCACATATCATATAGTATAACAAAATAAAATAGAAAATTCTGTCAGTCAATATTTGTCTTGGCACATCTACTGCACAACAACATTGGAAAAGACAGTAATTGCATCTATAATCAACATTAATCTGATGTTAATCTGTAACGTACAATAATTTCATTAAAAAATACGTAATTCATAATTTATTAACAAACAGGTTACCGGACGCCAAAAAGCCCTAGTGGACAGGCTAAATTATGTTATCGGGCCTTACAATTACACCGTTTTGATGTCGCCTGGCCCTGTACCAGTTTATTTCATCAAACAAAAGTACTTTCATCATTGTGTATATAAATGATATTTTTCGGGAAAAATGCTTTTAAGTCCGCGTAAATACGCGGTGCCAAGAATCACCGTAATAAGCATTGTGCTATTGGGACGACAGTTACCATAAACGTAGTAGTATACTGAATACAGACTGCATATCACCGACAACTGGCCATTTTTCCAGGAAAGCACTACCTCGCAACTTTGAATGTTGATGCATTTTCATTAAAAAAACTTCAAAACTTTGGAAATAATACAGCCTGGGCGCAGCCATTTTTAAACGTTTCGTAAATTGCGTAACAAGCATGCTGATTGGGCGCAGTATATATTGGAAATTTTAATTGGACATATACGTCACGCATAAGATATAAGTTTAAAAATACAATTATAGGAATTCCTAATGTTGATTTGACTAGTTCGCCGGACGGATATTCGAAGAACGAGACGGGTTTTTTTTTCTTTTTGGAATATGCGATGCATTTTTAGCTCGACTATTCGAAGAATAAGTAGAGCTATCCTACTCACCACGGCGTCGGCGTCACACCTTGGTTACGTTTTTCGTACCAGTCCACATTTTGACAAAGTCTTTTGAGATAAACTTTGAAACTTCCAACACTTGTTTACCATCATCATGGCCAGTTATAGGCAAGAGCACATAACTCCATCAAGGATTTTGGCTGAATTATGGCCCCTTTTGACTTAGAAATCTTGGTTAAGTTTTTCGTACCAGTTCATATTTAGACAAAGTCTTTTGAGATAAAGCTTTGAAACTTTCAACACTTGTTTACCATCACCATGTCCAGTTATAGGCAAGAGCACATAACTCCATCAAGGATTTTGGCTGAATTTTGGCCCTTTTTGACTTAGAAATCTGGGTTAATATTCCGTACCAGTTCATATTTTGACAAAGTGTTTTGAGATAAAGCTTTGAAACTTTCAACACCTGTTTACCATCACCATGTCCAGTTATAGGCAAGAGTACATAACTCCATCAAGGATTTTGGCTGAATTATGGCCCCTTTTCACTTAGAAATCTTGGTTAAGTTTTTCATACCAGTTCATATTTTGTGTAAAGTGTTTGACATATGGCTTTGAAACTTTATCACTTGTTTAGTATAATAGTCTCTATCAGTAGGAAAGAGTACATAACTCTGTCCTCTATTTTGGCTGAATTATGGCCCTTTTTGGACTTTGAAATTGGTTCTGTTTTCATACAAGTCCATGTTTTGTCAAAACTATTTGACATTATGGCTTTTAAACTTTGAACACTTGTTTATCATTATGATTTCCATCTGTAGGCAAGAGTACATAACTATTTTGACTGAATTATATCCCTTTTTGGACTTTGAAATTGGCTCATACATTGCCATTTAGTGCAGGACTTATCGAAATCAAAGAAATACAGGAACATTGTTTGTCAAATCTATTTATTTCTTTTGTCTGAATATCCGTGAAAATATTTGACCCCATTCTTCAATCAGTGCTTCGAATAGTCGAGCCCGCTGTCATCAGACAGGTCTTGTTTCTTCTGCAGGCTGTTATGTCATAGCGGAGGAAATAAAAAAGATACGTTTTTTCAATTTTATTTTTTTTCTGAAAACGCATTTTTTCGAGCGGCGGTTCCGTAAATCGAAAAATCAAAAATAAAAGGCCTTACACACTAAATAATTATGCATGTTGCTAGATGCATCTAAGCTATACTTCATAAATTTTAACAAATATTTGCATTGAATGATAAGAAAATGTTTCCCAACAACAGTTTAAAAGTTGGTTAAAACATTCTTGAATAGAACAATACTTTCTGTTGATTTTCAGCATGTGTTCAGACCTCAGCAGTAATGAGTACACACTTGTTGGCATTTCTTCTACTCACCAAACATAGACAGGTATGTTATCCATTATTTACAGCCTGCTGATTTGTTTTATGACTCCATTGGTTTAACATTTGTAATTGAAGTTTTTTGAAGACTTTGTGAACAGCTGTGAAACAGGAAAAGTCTTAAGATGAAATTTAAAGAATGATGTTTTATCATAACAACTGTTGTTTTAGAAACAAAAATGTGAAACTTAATCTTGTGTTTTTTATACGTCCGTTTGAAAAACGGGACGTATTATGGGAAGGCCCCTGGCGCGCGGTCTGTCGGGCGGCGTCCCCAAACTTCGTCCAGAGCATATCTTCTTCTTGTAAGGAGGGATTTTGATGTAACTTGGTACAGATGTTCACCATCATTAGACGGAGTGTCATGCACAAGAACCAGATCCCTAGGTCTAAGGTCAATGTCATACTTGAAGGTCAAAGGTCAATTTCAATAATGACTTTGTCCAGAGCATTTCTTCTTCATGCATGGAGAGATTTTGGGGTAACTTGGCACAATTGTTAACCATCATGAGACAGAGTGTCTTGCGCAAGAACCAGGTCCCTAGGTCTAAGGTCAAGGTCAAACTTAGAGGTCAAAGGATACAAGAATGACAACTTTGTCCAGAGCATTTCTTCTTCATGCATTGAGGGATATTGATGTAACTTGGCACAATTGTTCAACACATGAGACAGAATGTCATGCGCAAGAACCAGGTCCCTAGTTAAGAATTACTTCCCTTTGTTGTTACTATAAATAGCTGATATTGTAACTTTTTTATGACTGGTCGTAGGAAAAATCGAGACCACTTTTCTGTAGTACATCACGCATGTTACATCCAATTTTGAGGTGTATTTTGACCTATCTCCACCTGGTAAGGATTTTTGTGTGGACTTAGAATTTTTTTTTTTTTAAGATTAACTTTCCTTTGTTGTCACTATAAATAACTTATATTGTAACTTTTTTAGCTCACCTGAGCACAAAGTGCTCATGGTGAGCTGTTGGGATCACGCTGTGTCCGTTGCCGTCGTGCATGCTTCTGTTCGTCCGTCGTCAACAATTGTGTTTAAATGTTTAAATTAATTTGAATGGATTTTGATGAAGTTTGGCCTGAATGTTCCTCGGATGGTTCTCTACCAAAGTTGTTCAAATGGTTCCGCTTGGTTGCACCAGAGCTATAAATAGAAAAATCTTCAAACCACATCTCCTCCTAAACCACTGGTCCGATTTTGAAGTAATTTCACACAAATGGTCCTTCTGTCACCCTCTACCAAGATTATTCAAATTTTACCGATTCGTCAAAAAAAAACATGGCCGCCAGGGGGCATGGTCACTTTTCCCTGTATGTATATAGTTGAAACTTTAAAAAACTTCTTGTGTGAAACTACTGTCCCAATTTTAAAATAATTTAACACAAATGGTCCTTGTGTGACCCTCCACCAAGATTGTTCAAATTATTCAGATTTGCTAAAAAAAACATGGCCGCCAGGGGACGTGGCCACTTTTCCCTATACCGGTATGTATATGGTGGAAATTTAAAAACTCTTCTTGTGTGAAACTGCTGGCTTGATTTTAGAATAATTTATCACAAATGGTCCTTGTGATACCCTCTACCAAGATTGTTCAAATTATTTTGATTTGTCAAAAAATATGGCCGCCAGAGGGCGTGGTTACTTTTCCCTATATGTATAATAGTGGAATCTTCTTTTGTGAAACTGCTTGCCCGATTTTAAAATAATTTTAAACAAATGGTCCTTGTGTGACCATCTACCAAGTATATTCAAATTATTCCGATTCGTCCAAAAACATGGCTGCCAGGAGGCGTGGTCACTTTTCCCTGTATGTATATGGTGGAAATTTAAAAAATCTTCATTTGTGAAACTGCTGCCTTGATTTTAAAATAATTTTACACAAATGGTCCTTCATCGACCCTCTGATTATTTTGATTTGTCAAAAAACATGGCCGCCAGAGAGCGTAGTTACTTTTCCCTAAATTGTGTGACATGTATATAATATAGGCTAACATAGAAGAAACCTAACTCTGTACTTGTACCATTACATTATACAAATGCACTTGAAGCCTTGTACAGGTGAGCGCTTTAGGGTCAGTGACCCTCTTGTTTATAATTGACCGTAGGGAAAAACCAAGACCACTTTTCTGTGGTAAAACATAAATGTTACTTTCAAATTTTAGGTGTATTTTAAGGTATCTCTACCTAGTAAGGAGTTTTTTTTTGTGGACTTAGAAAAACAAATAAATTACAAGAATTACTACACAACCACAGAATAAAAATTCCATTTGCAAATACAGGTGCTTGTGTAAAGAAATTTGCTATGATTGGCTTATATTGTGACATTCTGGCACTCTTGTTAATCAGTGTATGCATGTATGTTTTGATTTTTAGCTCACCTGAGCACAAAGTGCTCAAAGGTGAGCTTTTGTGATTGCCCTGTGTCCGTCGTCGTCCGTCCGTCGTCCGTCCTTCCGTCCGTCCGTCGTCAACAATTTGACTGTTAACACTCTAGAGGTCACAGTTTTGGCCCAATCTTAATGAAGCTTGGTCAGAATGTTACCCTTAATAAAATCTTGGATGAGTTCGATACTGGGTCATCTGGGGTCAAAAACTAGGTCACCAGGTCAAATAAAAGGAAAAGCTTGTTAACACACTAGAGGTCACAATTTTGGCCCAATCTTAATGAAGCTTGGTCAGAATATTACTCTCAATTAAATCTTGGACAAGTTCGATATTGGGTCATCTGGGGTCAAAAACTAGGTCACAAGGTCAAATCAAAGGAAAAGCTTGTTAACACTCTAGAGGTCACAATTTTGGCCCAATCTTAATGAAACTTGGTCAGAATGTTACTCACAATTCAATCTTAGAAGAGTTCGATTTTGGGTCATCTGGGGTCAAAAACTAGGTCACCAGGTCAAATCAAAGGAAAAGCTTGTTAACACTCTAGAGGTCACAATTTTGGCCCAATCTTATTGGAACTTGGTCAGAATGTTACCCTCAATAAAATCCTGGACGAGTTCGATATTGGGTCATCTGGTTCAAAAGCTAGGTCACCAGGTCAAATCAAAGGAAAAGCTTCTTAACACTGTACATTTATCACTGTATCTTCATGAATCTTGATCTGAATGTTTATCTTGATGGTCTCAAGGTCCAGTTTGAATCTGGGTCATCTGGGGTCAAAATCTAGGTCACCAGGTCAAATCAAAGGAAAAGCTAGTTAAAACTGTAGAGGCCACATTTATGACCATATCTTGATTATCTATAGGTCAAGTTTAAATCTGAGTCAGGTGAGGTCAAAAACTAGGTTACTAGGTCAAATCAAAGGAAAAGCTTGTTAACACTCTAGAGGCCACATTTATAATTTTATCTTCATGAAACTTAGTCAGAATGTTAATCTTGATGATATTTAGGTCAAGTTCGAATCTGGGTCATGTGGGGTCAAAAACTAGGTCACCGGGTCAAATCAGGAAAAGCTAGTTAACACTTTAGAGACAACATTTATGACCATATCTTAATGAAACTTGGTCAGAATGTTAATCTTGATGTTCTTTAGGTCAAATAGGTCAGGTGAGCGATACAGGGCCTTCATGGCCCTCTTGTTGTAACTAAAAGGCCATATATCTGCCTGCTTTTTTAGCTCACCTGTCACTTATTTCGTGACAGGTGAGCTTTTGTGATCGCCTTCTCCGTCGTCTGTCCGTCCATCCACAATTTCTTGTGAACACGATGGATAACCCATTTGGCAGTCAATTTTAATCAAACGTGCACACAACTTGTACTGGCCAGATCCCATCATTGGTTCCAGAGTTATGGCCCCTTAAAGGGCCAAAATTTGCTATTTTTGATTGTGAACACGATAGAGATCACATTTTGCAATCAATTTTATTTTAACTTGCACACAACTTGTTTTGGCATAACATCTCGGTTCCTTTTGAAAACTTGCCAGACACTATCATTGGTTCCAGAGTTACGGCCCCTTTAAGGGCCAAAATTTGCTATTTTGGCTTGTGAACACAATAGAGACCACATTTTGCAATCGATTTTATTCAAACTTGCACACAACTTGTCCTGGCTTAATATCTCGGTTCCTTTTGAAAACTGGCTAGATCCCATCATGGGTTCCAGAGTTATGGCCCCTTAAAGGGCCAAAATTAGCTATTTTGGCTTTTGCAGCCATATAAAGACTTCATTTATGGTATGATTTGATACAAACTTGCAAAATATCTTTAACAACAATAGATCTTGGATTCCATGATGAATCCATCAGGTCCAATCATAGGTACCAGAGTTACGGCCCCTGATTGACCCCTGAAGGAGCAAAAAAAATTTACTTTTTACCTTGTGAACAAGATAGAAGTGACATTTTACATTCAGTTGTAACGACACAACTTAAGTCACAATAAGATCTCGGTTCCTTTTGAAAACTGGCTAGATTCTATCATGGGTTCTAGAGTTACTGCCCCTGAAAGGGGCAAAATTTTCTATTTTGGCACTTTCAGCCATATAGAGGTTTCATTTATGCTTTGATTTGATACAAACTTGCACAGAATGTGTATCTTGATGATCTCTAGGCCAAGTTCGAGATTTGGTCATGTGGGGTCAAAAACTTGGTCACCAGGTCAAATCAAAGGAAAAGCTTGTTAACACTCTTTAGGCCACATTTATGACCCTATCTTCATGAAACTTAGTCAGAATGTTTATCTTGATGATTCCTAGGCCAATTTCGAAAATGGGTCACGTGGTTTAAAAAACTAGGTCACCCGCTCAAATTAAAGGAAAAGCTTGTTTACACCCTAGAGGCCATATTTATGACCCTATCTTCATGAAACTTGGTAAGAATGTTTATCTTGATGATTCCTAGGCCAAATTTGAAACTGGGTCATATGAGGTCAAAAACTAGGTCACTACTCAAATCAAAGGAAAAGCTTGTTAACATTGTAGAGGCCCCATTTATGACCCTATCTTCATGGAACTTTGTGAGAATGTTTATCTTGATGATCCTAAGGCCAAGTTTAACAGGTTAGCGATATAGGGTCATCATGACCCTCTAGTTCTTTTGAGTGCTATTGATAGGCAGAATAGATGTCAAGTTTTATGTCAGTTTTAAGCTTTGTAAAAATGTCTGTTTTATATCTAGGGTACATCCTTGGACACACTTATAAAAGACTTTGCATGGATAAGGGAGGAGGTTTTAGTACGTAAGCGAGATTTGGGGTTTTCACCTTCATCAAGCACACATGACATTGTCTGCTATTCACTCTCTCTTCTTGGATCCAATCTGGTCACATGGAGGTAAGATGCTCAGATCCAATCTGGTCACATTGAGGTAAGATAATTTAGATCCAGTCTGGTCACATGGAGATAAGATTGCTCAGATCCAGTCTGGTCACATGGATGTAAGATAGTTTAGATCAAGTCTGGTCACATGGATGTAAGATGGTTTAGATCAAGTCCAGTCACACGGAGGTAAGATTGCTCAGATCCTATCTGGTCACATGGAGGTAAGATAATTTAGATCCAGTATGGTCACATGGAGGTAAGATTTCTGAGATCCAGTCTGGTCACATGGAGGTAAGATTGCTGAGATCCAGTCTGGTCACATGGAGGTAAGATTGCTCAGATCCAGTCTGGTTACATGGAGGTAAGATAGTTTAGATCCAGTCTGGTCACATGGAAGTAAGATTGATCAGATCCAGTCTGGTCACATGGAGGTAAGATTGCTCACCAGTCTAGTCACATAGGGGTAAGATAGTTTAGATCCAGTCTGGTCACATGGAGGCAAGATTGCTCAGATCCAGTCTGGTCACATGGAGGCAAGATTGCTCAGATCCAGTCTGGTCACATGGATTGCTCAGATCAGTCTGGTCACATCGAAGTAAGCTTGCTCAGATCCAGTCTAGTCACATGGAGGCAAGATTGCTCAAATCCAGTCTGGTCACATGGATTGCTCAGATCCAGTCAGGTCACATGGAGGTAAGATTGCTCAGATCCAGTCTGGTCACATGGAGGTAAGATTGCTCAGATCCAGTATGGTCACATGGAGGTAAGATTGCTCACCAGTCTAGTCACATAGTGGTTAGATAGTTTAGATCCAGTCTGGTCACATGGAGGTAAGATTGCTCAGATCCAGTCTGGTCACATGGAGGCAAGATTGCTCAGATCCAGTCTGGTCACATGGATTGCTCAGATCCAGTCTGGTCACATGGAAGTAAGCTTGCTCAGATCCAGTCTGGTCACATGGAGGCAAGATTGCTCAAATCCAGACTGGTCACATGGATTGCTCAGATCCAGTCAGGTCACATGGAGGTAAGATTGCTCAGATCCAGTCTGGTCACATGGAGGTAAGATTGCTCAGATCCAGTATGGTCACATGGAAGCAAGATACAGATCTTGTTTTCACCAACATCTTTTTAGCTCACCTGTCACAAAGTGACAAGGTGAGCTTTTGTGATCGCGCGGTGTCCGTCGTCCGTCCGTCCGTCCGTCCGTAAACTTTTGCTTGTGACCACTCTAGAGGTCACATTTTCATGGGATCTTTATGAAAGTTGGTCAGAATGTTCATCTTGATGATATCTAGGTCAAGTACGAAACTGGGTCACGTGCCGTCAAAAACTAGGTCAGTAGGTCTAAAAATAGAAAAACCTTGTGACCTCTCTAGAGGCCATAATTTTCAATGGATCTTCATGAAAATTGGTCAGAATGTTCATCTTGATGATATCTAGGTCAAGTTCGAAACTGGGTCACATGCGGTCAAAAACTAGGTCAGTAGGTCTAAAAATAGAAAAACCTTGTGACCTCTCTAGAGGCCATATATTTCACAAGATCTTCATGAAAGTTGGTCAGAACGTTCACCTTGATGATATCTAGGTCAAGTTCGAAACTGGGTCAACTGCGGTCAAAAACTAGGTCAGTAGGTCAAATAATAGAAAAACCTTGTGACCTCTCTAAAGGCCATATTTTTCATGGGATCTGTATGAAAGTTGGTCTGAATGTTCATCTTGATGATTTCTAGGTCAAGTTCGAAACTGGGTCACGTGCCATCAAAAACTAGGTCAGTAGGTCTAAAAATAGAAAAACCTTGTGACCTTTCTAGAGGCCATATATTTCACA
This sequence comes from Mercenaria mercenaria, assembly GCF_021730395.1. NCBI lineage: Eukaryota > Metazoa > Mollusca > Bivalvia > Venerida > Veneridae > Mercenaria > Mercenaria mercenaria. Next base: position 41,987,242 of record NC_069369.1, on the reverse strand, counting down.
AGATCTTCATGAAAATTGGTCAGAACGTTCACCTTGATGATATCTAGGTCAAGTTCGAAACTGGGTCACGTGCCTTAAAAAACTAGGTCAGTAGGTCTAAAAATAGAAAAACCTTGTGACCTTTCTAGAGGCCATATATTTCACAAGATCTTCATGAAAATTGGTCAGAACGTTCACCTTGATGATATCTAGGTCAAGTTCGAAACTGGGTCACGTGCCGTCAAAAACTAGGTCAGTAGGTCAAATAATAGAAAAACCTTGTGACCTCTCTAAAGGCCATGTTTTTCATGGGATCTGTGTGAAAGTTGGTCTGAATGGTCATCCTGATGATATCTAGGTCAAGTTCGAAACTGGGTCACGTGCGGTCAAAAACTAGGTCAGTAGGTCTAAAAATAGAAAAACCTTGTGACCTCTCTAGAGGCCATATATTTCATGAAAGCTTCATGAAAATTTGTCATTATGTTCAGCTTGATGATATCTAAGTCAAGTTCGAAAGTGGGTCACGTGCCATCAAAAACTAGGTCAGTAGGTCAAATAATAGAGAAACTTTGTGACCTAACTAGAGGCCATATTTTTCATGGGATCTGTATAAAAGTTGGTCTGAATGTTCATCTTGATGATATCTAGGTCAAATTTGAGAGTGGGTCACGTGCCGTCAAAAACTAGGTCAGTAGGTCAAATAATAGAAAAACCTTGTGACCTCTCTAAAGGCCATATTTTTCAGTGGATCTTCATGAAAGTTGGTCTGAATGTTCATCTTGATGATATCTAGGTCAAATTCAAAACAGGGTCATGTGAGGTCAAAAACTAGGTCAGTAGGTCTAAAAATAGAAAAACCTTGTGACCTCTCTAGAGGCGATACTTGTGAATGGATATTCATAAAAATTGGTCAGAATGTTCACCTTGATGATATCTAAGTCAAGTTCGAAAGTGGGTCACGTGCCTTCAAAAAGTAGGTCAGTAGGTCAAATAATGAAAAAACGTTGTGACCTCTCTAAAGGCCATATTTTTCATGGGATCTGTATGAAAGTTGGTCTGAATGTTTATCTTGATGATATCTAGGTCAAGTTTGAAACTGGGTCAACTGCGATCAAAAACTAGGTCAGTAGGTCTTGAAATAGAAAAACCTTGTGACCTCTCTAGAGGCCATACCCTTGAATGGATCTTCATGAAAATTGGTCAGAATGTTCACCTTGATGATATCTAGGTCAAGTTTGAAACTGGGTCACGTGCCTTAAAAAACTAGGTCAGTAGGTCAAATAATAGAAAAACCTTGTGACTTCTCTAGACACCATATTTTTCAATGGATCTTCATGAAAATTGGTCAGAATTTTTATCTTTATAATATCTAGGTCAAGTTCAAAACTGGGTCACATGAGCTCAAAAACTAGGTCACTATGTCAAATAATAGAAAAAACGACGTCATACTCAAAACTGGATCATGTGGGAAGAGGTGAGCGATTCAGGACCATCATGGTCCTCTTGTTTAAGAATAATCCTAGAAAATAAGGTTTGTGTTGAAATGGAACTTTATATATGGAAAAGTGAATTTGTTACACAGGCTTGAAGTTGAGTTGCAGATACTTTTAAGATGTTGGATCATGTATTTCAGGACTGGAGGGCAAAAAGCTGAAAATGATGTTGTGCCTTGTGTAGATATGCCAACTGTGTTTGAACTCAGTTACTATAGTAACCATGTTTTATCTGTCTTCTTACTGGAGAGCATCATTGGTACGTTATTGAGAATTTTACTACATTTAGCTTTACTATTCAAAGAATAGTGAGAGTAATTGTATGTCATCGGATGTAGGTGTCTTCGTCGCTCTCTGCGTCTAATCTAGTCCAACTCATAATAATCACTTTCACATCATTTCAGTCTGATATTACGTCCAACTCAGCCATGTAATCATCAGTGATTCCCAGCCTAATATAAATTGTAAGCTCACGAATAAAAGAAATAATATAGGTAATATAGTTACCATGTGAATAGGTAAATGCTTTTAGCTAATTCAATATAAAACCTGTAGACTGTCTTGGTAGCCTAGTGGTAGAGCGTCCGCTTCGAGTGCGGGAGGTCGTGGGTTCGATCCCCAGCTGCGTCATACCAAAAGACGTAAAAAATGGTACTAGCAGCTTCCTTGCTTGGGGCTCAGCATTAAGGGGATAGTGCTAGGACTTGTCAGCCCGGTGTCAGTATAATGTGACTGGGTGGGATATCATGCCACTTGTCTACGGCGTGATATTCCAGTGAGGCAGCACTATAAAGTTGGGCATTGTGCTCACTGCTACAAGTAGACACCATCGTTTATATGACTGAAAAATTGTTGAAAAAGACGTTAAACCCGAACACACACACACAAAACCTGTAGAAAAAAAACAGCTATTAAATAAATGCATGAACATATGGCATTTAGCACAGTCATGCTTTATTTGTCCACAAAAGGTTATCTGGTGTGTTCATAAAAGTACAGGCAAATGGAAATTATGAGATATGGAGCTAGATCTCTCCGCAGAAATAGTTTCTGTTTTCAAATGCTATCAGTAGATGATACAGTCAAGACTGTTTTAAAGAGACTGACTTTGGGAAGCAGCAAAAAAGGTCACATATGACAGGGAGTCTCTAAAAACAGTCTCACTCAACCGGCTGAAGCTGGTTTCATATATACATATATCTGCTTGATTTTTCCAATTAAGTACATGTATATCGGATACTTATATATAGGCCTCTTTTAAGGTAAGAATGAAAAATGTTTAAATACTTTTTCTTTAATTACATTTTGATCAAATAAAACATTAAAATAGTTTGCATCATTCATATGATGTTGATTAAACATTAAAATTTAAGCTCATGATCTGGCAAGAGAATAAAGGCAAGCAGTAAGTGGGATTTTAAAATATAAAAGTTCCATTAGATAAAAGATGAACCGTTTACACACTGAGGTTAATGTTCATTTGTTTCTTTGTGTATTAACGGTTCTGTGATATTTATTCATTTATTGACTGCATCAAACCATTTTTACTTCATCGTTTCCTGTTAAATACCGCCTTCTTTTTGTTTCACCAGGAACATTGTTAATTTATGCACTGACTCCGAATTCTTCAGCGACTTTATACGCTTGTTTTTCCCCAATCGAGCAATTCTAGTGCCTTAACACAATGTTCTAATGTTAAACCAGTTCTTTTTTGCATTTTTCATCAGCCATCTTTTGTAAACAAATAAGTTCTCACCTCAAACAACTTCACGCGAGATAACGAATGGTAACTCTGTCATGTAAAAACTTGCGAGGGAACATCTCAAAGTCGCTGAAAACGGTCTAATAATTGATTCGGGAGCCTGATTTCACAGTCGCTTGTCGCATAAGGCAGGGGGTTGCTTAATTCAGACTACTTTTATAGTAAATTGCATCCAGAGCATAAAATAGGGTCGCATATGACAGGGAATCGCTAAAGTCAGGGAGTCGTTAAGGCAGTCTCGACTGTAGTTTCTAATAGAATACAACAGCAATTGTGGAAATGCACTTTGAATTTGCCTGACACGTGCTTTCCAATAACTGCTTTCTGACACTGGTATGTATCGCATGTGACTCATCAATGGCGGAATAACAAATGGATGATGTAGGTCAGTGTGTAAGTTTCTTTTGGTACTATGAAGTGCTCATGATGTGAAATATTATGTGTTGCACAAAACTATGCACAAGAGAAAATTTACTAGTTGGAAATACTTTACATTTCGTCATTACTCATAATTTATTTAACAATCATGTCTTGGAGGCTGAAGTACCTTGATTACACTGATTTTTAAATAGCGGTTACTTGTGACTCTGTGGACGGACTGTTACCTAAGTAACCTGACCGTAACTCTAGTTACCTTCATTGACAGTCCGTCCACAGAGTCATCGATTGGGACTACGTCAAACCTTGCAAGGTCATATTTCAGTATGGATTGCATGTATGGCATTGAAACTGCACACAAGGCTACCTACTCATCACCCTTTCTGAAATAACAATGTGTAACAATCTTTAGGTGGAATTTAATATAAATTGTAGCCATTGTTCAACTAAAAAAAAAGGTCAAAGTTTTGTGTGTAACTATTAAGCTGAATTTTCAGTAACACCTACGTAATATTGTATTGAGGCATCACACAGTGCTTCCTAATCAGTTCTTCTTACATAATTAAGTTAGATAACTCTTGATTGATTTTGATATGAATTATTAGCTCGACTATTCAAAGAATAGTCTGGCTATTCTACTCACCCTGGCATCAGCGTCACACCTTGGTTAAAGTTTTACATGCAAGTATATATAGCTATCATTTAAAGGCATATAGCTTTGAAACTTATTTTTTCTTTTTCTAGATCAATAACCAACCTCACAGGATCAAGTCCCATAACTCTAACATGTATTTTATGCAAATTATGCTCCCTTTTGGACTTAGAAAATCCTGGTTAAGGTTTTGTTTGCAAGTTACTGTCTCCAAAACTAATGCAGATATTGATTTGAAACTTCACGTGTGTCTTCAGGGTTATAAAACTAGGTGATAGCATCAAGACCCATGACTCTGACATGCATTTTGGCCAAGTTATGCTCCCTTTTGGACTTAGAAAATCCTAGTTAAAAGTTTTGCATGCCAGATACTATCTCCAAAACTAATGCAGATACTGGATTGAAATTCTATAGATATTTTAACATTTAGGGTAATATTCCTGCTTCTGGGACAACAGTTCAAATAGTCCAGCATTGGCTGTCTCATGGACAGCTCTTGTTTGTGTTTTTGGACTGAAAGTTTGTTTAAAGTTTTGCATGCAACTGATTGTCAAACAACAACATTTATTGCACTGAAAATTTACACAAGGCTTTCTGCTCATCAGTTATACTTTCATAACCAAGTTATATAGCTCTTGGTTGAAACATTCAAACTACGGCCCATATTTGACTTACAAAATTAAATTTGGTAAGCGTGGTTATCATTGCCATTATAAAGTAACTCAGTTACATAAGTCTATCTTGGCTATAGTGAAAGTTATGGCTCTTTTTTGCTTTTGAAAATACTGTATTTAATATTCCAGCTCACTGTCATAAGGGTAGCTCTTGTTTTAAGTTTAATATGTAAATGGACTTCCATATAGCCTAGTAGCTGTAAAAGATACATGAAAAAAACTTTCAAACTCTAAATTGTGCCTGGATTATAAGATAATACAAACATATATTAGAAAAACTTAACACCAGAGATATATTTGAAATTGCACTGCAGTAACTGCTATGATACGCCTTAGTGATATCTGTATAGTAGTGTGTATAGCAGGAACTGCTTTGATACACATAAGTGATATTTATGCACCAGTTTGTACTGCAGTAACTTCTGTGATACATCTTAGTGATATCTGTATAGTAGTTTGTATAGCAGGAACTGCTTTGATACAAATAAGTGATATCTATGTACCAATTTATACTGCAGTAACTGCTATGATATATATTAGTGATACCATGTACCACTTAGTGCATTTTTGTACTTTTGTAAGTGATGTATGTCTGTGAAAATTTGTATTGCAGTAACTGCTTTGATATATCTAAGTGATGTCTATGTACCAGTCAGTATTGCAGTAAGTTCTGTGATTTATCTAAGTGATATCTACTGCAGTAAGTGTTGTGTTGTATCTAAATGATGTATATGTACCAGGTTATTTTGCTCTTTTTATATGTTCTATGTACCAGTTTGTATTGTAGTAAGGGCGGTGATATATCCAAGTGATAACAGTGTCTCTGTTTGTTAGTGATATCAGTATCTGTTTGTTAGTAATATCAGTACCTCTGTTTGTTAGCGATATCAATGCCTCTGTTTGTTAGTGGTATCAGTGCCTCTGTTAGTGATATCAGTGTCTCTGTTTGTTAGTGATATCAATGCCTCTGTTTGTTAGTGGTATCAGTGCCTCTGTTAGTGATATCAGTGTCTCTGTTTGTTAGTGATGTCAGTGACTCTGTTTGTTAGTGATGTCAGTGCCTCTGTTTGTTAGTGATATCAATGCCTCTGTTTGTATTGCAGTGAGTGCTGTGATATATCTTAGTGATATAAGCCTGTCAACACTCGGTACATCTACACCAGGGGAGATAATTTTGATGTCTAGAGATGAGATCTTAGAGACAGCTGTTCAGTTATCTAACCTGTTGAAGCATGAATTTATTTCAGTGCCAGTAAGTTTGTTTTCTCTCTGCTAAATATTTTCATGGGCACTTCAGACTGCAGTTCCATCTTACTCTTAATATAGAATAGGACTGCCCACATAATATTTTACAGTACAGTTTTTACATACCAAATTCTATCTTTTTATAATAGAAATGTTAAATCTGTTATCACATTCAAAAGTAATCACATCTGAGAAATTAAGCCTTAACAGATTATTGTGCCATTCTTCCTTTTATCAACATAACTGATATATAAAGCATCATGTGTATTGGTTTTATTTGCGAGCCTGTTGATTGGATGACTGGAGAGTTAATGCTTATACTGAATCGCTGTGTTGGAAGTTAATACAACATTTCCACAGTATATGCATAGTCAATGAAAGAAAAATATTAGGATTATGTTGGTCACATTGTGAAGGATCATTTAATATCCCCTCACGACAGTGACAAATGACAAATAGTTTGTTGTTCCCAACCTTTTGCGAAGAAAAAAGGGGGGATATGGAAATTTATGGAGGTTTTGCCTTGGCCATCCATCTGTCACACTTCATTTCCGATAAATAACTGGAGAACTATTTCACCTAGAACCTTCAACCTTTACATGATGATAAGGCTTATGGAGTAGATGACCCTTATTGTCTTGCCCACTTTTAGTGGCAGCGAGGCTAAGGGATTCAAATTCTGGCGGTGGCAACGGCATCAACAATTAGGAATAACTAAAAAAAAACGTTAAATATATTTCTTTTAAACCTTGTAGGATGGTTCAAAAACTCATTTTACACCCCCATGGTGAGTCCTGGCCCCCTAATGACCTTGACCGTGAAGAAATTAGCATTTTGCATTTTTGCAATACATGTAGTGTTAAAAATATAATGTGAGTATAAAGCCCCCTAGCATGAATCCATTTGCCCTTGGGCGAGACACTGGTGGTGGCCTTGTTTGTTTTTGGGGTCACTCTATCAGAGGTGAAGATCACAGGGGCCTGAACATGGAAAACCGCTTGAGAACCACTTGACCCAGAATGTTGAAACTTATAGGATGATAGTACATGCAGGGTAGATGACTCATATTGATTTTGTGGTCACTGGATCAAAGGTAAAGGTCACAGGGGCCAGAATTTATCGCATTTCATTTCTGATAAAAAACTAGAGAACCATTTGACCTAGAACCTTCAAACTTCTTAGGGTGTTAGGGCATATGCAGTACATGACCCCTATTGTTTTTGGGTCACTCCATGAAAGGTCAAGGTCACAGGTTCCTGAAGATGGAAAACTAACTTGAGAACCACTTGATCCAGAATGTTGAAACTTCGTAGGATGATTGGACACGGGCGGTCGGCATCCAAAGCATGTCCGCTTTCTAATTCGAACAGTTTTCATCGGATCTTCACCAAACTTACTAACAATGTTTGTGGGCATAATATCTTGGCCAAGTTTGATAACCAGCCAAATTGTCTTAGGCACTCTTGGATTATGGCCCTTGAATTACTCGAAAAACAGCGAATTTAGCCTTGTCCGCTCTATAAGTCAAATAGTTTTCATCCGATCTTCACCAGACTTGCTGACAATGTTTCTGGGCATAATATCTCGGCCAAGTCCGGTAACCAGCCAAATTGTCCAAGGCATTCTTGGATTATGGCCCTTGAATTACTTGAAAAACTGCAAATTTAGCCCTGTCCGATGACGGGCGTATTTTGTGACAGTCTGGCACTCTTGTTGCTATTGAATAAGTGGTGAGGTGCTGAGTGCATGAACCAGGCCTTAAGTCGGAGGTCAAGGTCACAGCAAGGTCAGATCTGTTGATCATATTTTGTGTCAAGAGTATAACTGAATAACCATTCAAGATATTGACTTCAAACTTGGCACATAGATAAGCAGTGATGAGACAATGTGCAGAGTGCATGAACTTGGTTGGTAAGTCAAAGTTTAAGATCACAAATTTCAAATCTGTCCTTTGTATTTTGTGTTCAGAGCACAACTTCAGAACTACTCAAGGTATTGACTTTGACTGGGAACATAGGTTGGTGGTGATGGGTTGATTTGAGGAGTGCAACAATCCACATTACTCATCACCTACCCCCAACATTACCTCTCCTCCACTGCTCCCCCACCCCCTGCCTCCAAAAAAAAATTTACTTCAAACTATATATAGGTAAGCAGCGATGAGATTATGTGCAGAGCACAGGAATTTGGTTTGTAGGTCAAAGTTCAAGGTCCCCAATTTAGCTTATATTACTCTCCCCCCTCCCCTCACACACACAATACATTGACCACTGACCCCCACCCACCCACCCCACCCAAAAGAAAAAAAAAGACCAAACAACTAGTTTCTTTTTCCTTAGTATTCTATCACCACCACTTCACAAAAGCTGCCCCACCCATGGCCACATTACACTCGCTCAAAAAAAAAAATTTCTTTTGATTTTACTTCCTCCTATGGAGAACTTCAGGTGTATATTTTACCACACTTTGAGGAGCTCTTGTTATGATTTTATCATAACTCTTGTCTGGAGCTTAACTCTAATCATATTGAAGAGATATTGTTAAAAGTTTCATCTTAATCCCTTAAAAAATGTGAAAGTAGCTTGCTTCACAAACTTGACAGTGTTTGGGGGCCCATTGTCACATAGTGACAAGGTGAGCTTTTGTGATCGCGCAGCGTCCGTCGTCCGTGCGTACGTAAACTTTTGCTTGTGACCACTCTAGAGGTCACATTTTTCATGGGATCTTTATGAAAGTTGGTCAGATTGTTCATCTTGATGATATCTAGGTCAGGTTCGAAACTGGGTCAACTGCGGTCAAAAACTAGGTCAGTAGGTCTAAAAATAGGAAAACCTTGTGACCTCTCTAGAGTTCATACTTTTCAATGGATCTTCATGAAAATTGGTCAGAATGTTCACCTTGATGGTATATAGGTAAGTTCGAAACTGGGTCACGTGCCATCAAAAACTAGGTCAGTAGGTCAGATATTAAAAAAACCTTGTGACCTCTCTAGAGGCCATATTTTTCATGGGATCTGTATGAAAGTTGGTCTGAATGTTCATCTTGATCATATCTAGGTCAAGTTCGAAACTGGGTCAACTGCGGTTAAAAACTAGGTCAGTAAGTCTAAAAATAGAAAAGCCATATGACCTCTCTAGAGGCCATACTTGTGAATGGATCTTAATGAAAATTGGTCAGAATATTCATCTTGATGATATCTAGGTCAAGTTTGAAACTGGGTCACATGCCTTCAATAACTAGGTCAGTAGGTCAAATAACAAAAAAACCTTGTGACCTCTGTAGAGGCCATATTTTTCATGGGATCTGTATGAAAGTTGGTCTGAATGTTCATCTTGATGATATCTAGATCAAGTTTGAAACTGGGTCAACTGCGGCAAAAACTAGGTCAGTAGGTCTAGAAATAGAAAAACCTTGTGACCTCCCTAGAGGCCATACTTTTCAATGGATCTTCATGAAAGTAAGTCAGAATGTTCACCTTGATGATCTAGGTCAAGTTCAAAACTGGGTCATGTGCCATCAAAAACCAGGTCAGTCGGTCTGAAAATAGAAAAACCTTGTGACCTCTCTAGAGGCCATACTTATGAATGGATCTTCATGAAAATTGGTCAGAATGTTCACCTTGATGATATCTAGGTCAAGTTCGAAACTGGGCCACATGCTATCAGTAACTAGGTCAGTAGGTCAAAGAATAAAAAACCTTGTGACCTCTGTAGAGGCCATATTTTTCAACGGATCTTCATGAAAATTCGTTAGAATTTTTTATCTTGATATCTAGGTCAGGTTCAACACTGGGTCACATGAGCTCAAAAACTAGGTCACAATGTCAAATAATAGAAAACGATGTCATACTCGGTTTAAAACTGGGTCATGTGGGGACAGGTGAGCGATTCAGGACCATCATGATCCTCTTGTTTAAATCAAGAAACAAAATAATGTTCAACTATATTTCATGGTGATGACCTGTATGAAGTTTTTTCAGATTCCCTTTAAAACTGTGGAAGTATTTCATTCCACAAACGTTTTAGAAATTGGAGTGGGTGTAGGTGCACAAGTGTCCCCCACCTTCATCAGACGAAGAAAAAATATCACACTTCATTTATAGTGATCATAAAATTGTTGAAGTTGTTTGCTCCTCAAATTGTTTGCACAAGACTCGCCTACCAACCAACAAGTTGACTGTAAGGTAGCTGCTATATACCCATAAAGAGAAATGTAAATACCTTCATTACATGATTAGAAAACTTAAATTTCTGACTTTTTTGCAGCCGTGTGCTAAACTAGAAGAGAGTCTTGCAGATATACTGGATCATCTAGTCACATCAGAACTTTTGAAAATTGATGATCATCAAGATGTAAGTCCTTTATATCACGTGTAATTGACCAGGATTGTGTCTCCCACCTGTGATGGGGAGAAGTTGATTTAGTGCTGTGTCAGTCTGTCTGTCTGTCACAGATTTTGTCCACACACCTCCTCCTGCACCACCTGGTGGATATACTTCATAAAAATGATCATTGCCAAGCCTAGAAGTGCATATTATTGGTATATTCCAGTTCAGTGATTTTCAGTGGAGTTATGGCCCTTGAATTGTCAAATTTTATGATGTTTTGACCTGTTCTCATATATGCTTGGGTAGATTATCATCAGATCTTACAGAAGTGATCAGTGCCAAGCTTACTTATGCATATAGTCGGCATATTCTGGTTCAGTGATTTTCATTGGATTTATGGCCCTTGATTCATCATACTTTACCTTGTCCAAGTGACTGCTCAGATACTGAGGGTTAGGCCTTGAAAAGTCCATGAATTTGATGATAGTCCTTGAAAACTCCTTGAAAATGACAAAAACCCTAAAAACCTGGAAAAGTACTTGAATTTTGAAAAAAAACTGCTTGAATTTCACCCAAGGCTCCTTGAAAACATTCTGTCAGTAACTTTGCTTTGCAGAAAGAATAAGGTTTAAAATAAATAGGAGAAATTGGTAATAAATTCTTGAAAGAGCTGGATTTGGTCACTTATTTATTTCCCAGTATGCTTTGATAGTGGTCTGTGGACGCATTCTATCGAGATTTACACAGTGTGCTATCTCTACTATATCACCTATATCACCGTTTGTATATTTCCGTTTTCATTTTTAACTTTGTGATAGTGAACGTTAGTGAATAAAATGAGTAAAAAAAAAAAAAATGTGTTTACTCTGGTAAGCGGGAGACAAATGACAAACATAAACAGTAACTGAAGCCCTATAATGCTGACAGAACAAACTTGTACGTCTTGTGACAAAATTGTGGACATATTAATGGGAGAGAGTGCACTTAAAAGCCACATGAAAAGTGTTAAACATCAGCAAAATATGTTTGTATATAAGTTTATTTATAAACGCCGACCGGTAACCCATATAGGCGACTCCTCCAGAAGACTGTTAGTAATCTTAGAAGGAGGTTAGTGCAAGATACGGAAGACGCTCCACTTCCAGAAGCTTCCCTGGTTCTTAGCATGCCGGGTGTAAAGCACCCATACACAAGACTCATCTCAATGTTTTGAATTTTTTGTTGGAGAAGTGGGGGCTCGAACTCATGACCCCTGGTTTCGTAGTCAAACAGTGTTACCACAGTGGACCACTGCGTCCGCTCTATCAGCAAAATAGTGCATCAAATCAATCTAAAAATCCAGTGATGTTGTTCTTACTACCCAAACCAGATATTTAAAAAAAAAAGCTGAAGCTGTTGTTGATGAAAATAACAATGACTCACTTGTAATACCAGCACTACCAAGTATGAAACAGAGCAGTGTTACCCCTTATATGACCAAAATTAGTGTACTCAAAGCTGAAATATTGTTGACATTAAAAATGGCTATGACACATCAGTCATACAAATCATCAGAAAATTCTGATAAACTTTTTTTCATCTATGTTTCCTGACAGCACAATTGCAAGTCAATTTAAATGTGGAGAAAGGAAGGCTGTCTACTTGACTGTGTCTGGCTTTAGTGAACATTTTATGTCATTGTTAAAGAATCGTGTCACTGGCCCATGTTTGATAATTTTTGACGAAAGTCTAAACAAAAAAAATGCAGGAGAACACATGTTTTTATGTAGCAGCCTTAAGTATAAAGCCATGCATTTGGTCTGACAAATGATGAGTATTTGCTGATACTATTTTGAATGTTGTTTTACTTTATAACATGATGAACACAGTAAAAGTTATTCTGATTAATAGTCCTTGAAAAATTGTAAAAAGTCCTTGAAAAGTACTTGAATTTTTTCTCAGATGACAGAAACCATTGAGAAGTATCTCCCTGTTAAAGGACAGTCAGGAGAGATATCCCCCTGGAATAGGAGAGGAAGGGGAGAGGTATCCCCTGGTATAGGACAAGAAGTGGGAGAGATATCGCCCTGGAATATGAGAGGAAGGGGAGAGGTATCCCCCTGGTATAGGACAGGAAGAGAAGAGATATCCCCCTGGAATAGGAGAGGAAGGGGAGAGATATCCCCCAGGTATAGGACAGGAAGTGGGAGAGGTATCCCCCTGGACAGGAAGTGGGAGAGATATTTCCCGGGTATAGGACAGGAAGAGAAGAGATATCCCCCTGGAATAGGAGAGGAAGGGGAGAGATATCCCCCAGGTATAGGACAGGAAGTGGGAGAGGTATCCCCCTGGTAAAGGACAGGAAGTGGGAGAGATATTCCCCTGGTATAGGACAGGAAGAGAAGAGATATCCCCCTGGAATATGAGAGGAAGAGGAGAGGTATCCCCCTGGTAAAGGACAGGAAGAGAAGAGATATCCCCCTGGACTACGAGAGGAGGTGGAGAGGTATCCCTTGGTATAGGACAGGAAGAGAAGAGGTATCCATCTGGAATACAAGAGGAAGGGGAGAGGTATCACCCTGATATAGGACAGAAAGAGAGAGGTATCCCCCTGGAATAGGAGAGGAAGTGGGAGGGGTATGTCCCTGGTATAGGACAGGAAAAGGAGAGGTATCCCGCTGATATAGGAGAGGAAGGGAAGAGGTATCTCCCTGGTATGGAACAGGAAGGGAGAGAGGTATTTCCCTGGTATAGGACAGGAAGAGGAGAAGTATCCTTCTGGTATAAGACAGGAAGTGGGAGAGGCAACACACTGGTATAAGACAGAAAGGGGGAGAGGTATCCCCCTGGTATAAGACAGGAAGGGGAGAGCTATCTGCCTGGTATCAGACAGAAAGGGGAGAGGTATCCCCTTGTATAAGACAGAAAGGGGGAGCTTTCCCTCTGGTATCCCCCTATTAAAGGACAGAAGGGGGAGAGGTATCTCCCTAGTATAGGACAGAAAGGGGAGAGATTCCCCCCTGGTATAAGACAGAAAGGGGAGAGCTTTCCCCCTTGTGAAGGAGAGGAAAGGGGAGATGTATCCAAACTAGTATAGGATAGAAAGGGGAGAGATATCCCCGTGTATAAGACAGAAAAGGGAGAGGTTTCCCCTGGTGAAGGAGAGGTATCCTCGTAGTATTAGAAAGAAAGGGGAGAGGTATCCCCCTAGTATAGGACAGGAAGGGGAGAGGTATCCCCTAGTATAAGACAGGAAGTGGGGAGGTATCCCCCTGGTATAGGACAGAAAGGGGAGATGTATCCCCCTAGTATAAGACAGGAAAGGGAGAGGTATCCCCCTAGTATAGGACAGAAAGGGGAGAGGTTTCCCCCTGGTGAAGGAGAGGAAATGTGAGAGGTATTCCCCTATTATAAGACAGGAAGGGGATAGTATTGGACAGGAAGGGGAGAGGTATCCCCCTAGTATTAGACAGAAAGGGGAGAAATATCCCCATAGTATTGGACAGAAAGGGGAGAGGTTTGCCCCTGGTGAAGGAGAGGAATGGGGTGAGGTATCCCCCCTAGTATAGGACAGAAAGGGGAGAGGTATCCCCCTAGTATAGGACAGGAAGGGGATAGTATTGGACAGGAAGGGGAGAGGTATCCCCCTAGTGTTAGACAGAAAGGGGAGAAATATCCCCATAGTATTGGACAGGAAGGGGAGAGGTATCCCCCTAGTATTAAACAGAAAGGGGAGAAGTATCCCTATAGTATTGGACAGCATGGGAGGTATCTCCCTGGATAAGACAAAAGGGGGAGAGGTTTCCCTCCTGGTGAAGGAGAGGAAAGGGGAGAGATATCCCCCTAGTATAGGACAGAAAGGGGAGAAGTATCCCCGTAGTATTGGACAGGAAGGGGAGAGGAACCCCCTGGATAAGACAAAAGGGAGAGAGGTTTCCCTCTGGTGAAAGGGAGAGGTATCCCCCTTGTATAGGACAGAAAGGGGAGAAGTATCCCCATAGTATTGGACAGGAAGGGGAGAGGTATCCCCCTGGATAAGACAAGAAGGGGAGATCTCGAGGTTTCCCCCTGGTGAAGGAGAGGAAAGGGGAGAGGTTTCCCCCTGGATAAGACAAGAAAGGGAGAGGTTTCCCCCTGGTGAAGGAGAGGAAAGGGGAGAGGTTTCCCCCTGGATAAGACAAGAAGGGGAGAGGTTTCCCCCTGGATAAGACAAGAAGGGGAGAGGTATCCCCCTGGATAAGACAAGAAGGGGAGAGGTTTCCCCCTGGTGAAGGAGAGGAAAGGGGAGAGGTTTCCCCCTGGATAAGACAAGAAGGGGAGAGGTTTCCCCCTGGTGAAGGAGAGGAAAGGGGAGAGGTTTCCCCCTGGTGAAGGAGAGGAAAGGGGAGAGGTTTCCCCCTAGTATAGGACAGAAAGGGTAGAAGTATCCCCATAGTATTGGACAGCAAGGCGAGAGGTATCCCCCCTAGTATTAGACAGAAAGGGGAGAGGTTTCCCTCTTGTGAAGGAGAGGAAAGGGGAGAGGTATGACCCTAGTATAGGACAGAATGGGGAGAGATACCCCCCTAGTATCAGACAGAAAAGTGATTATACAAGATGTAATTGTCAGAATAATTTGTATGTTTGATATATTGATAACGTAACACATAAGCACAGATAGTGCTTGACTCCCTTTTCCATGCTATCATTGCTATAATTATTGTTGAATTGCTGTTAATAATAGAATTTGGGTCATTTATGGTTGATTTGGGTTCATTATGTGGATAGCTGGGTCCCAGCTTCGCACATTATATCATATACAAAGGTTAAAGGGAACCAGATACTTGATAGAGCAAGTACTCGTTGTAGAACGTTATGTTTAAATTTGGACCAATCAGAAACAAGTTCTAAAAATAGCACGTCTGCTAAGGTATAAATAGGTAGATTGATGACAGAGAGCTCATTCGGTGTCCGGCGGTTGAAGAAGACACATCGAGGATTCAATTAATAATTTATCCCAGTACCTTGAGAAGGAGACTATTGCAGTTACCCTGTCAGGGCGGATAAATTATTAAAAAGAAGACTTTGGAAGTTCTTAGACTAAAGAAGAGTAGCAGAATTTCGATAAGGTTTCGAGCTATAGGGCCAGCGCATAGGAGCTTTACCTTAAAGGTAATTGAATGCTATAGACGATAGCATATATAGGCTGAGCATCGGGAAGCTGAGACAGAGACCCAGAGTTTGGTAATCTACTGAGATAGTAGGAGAGTTCCAGCTTATAGACGGTTCAGCATTATTGGCGAAGTACAGCCAAGGCATCGGGGATAATACCTATATGGTAGTTGAATGCTACATATGATAGCATATAGACGCTGAGCATCCAGGAGTCAGGGCAATCTTATAGAGTTTGAGAGGACAGAGGCCGAGCATCTATGCGGTAGGACTCGTATGTTGTTGATTCAAAGACATTGTCTGACAGGAACTTCAACAAAAAGACCAGTCAAGTATAAAGTCTCCAGCCTATAGGAGTTTGAGCTAATTGAAAATTGTTAGTTTGAAACATTTAGTGATTTGCCTGATCCCTGAAATTGTCTAGCTCATAATTAAAATCATTTACGAATCATTAGTACACGAATCATTTAGGCAAGGTAGCCAGAGGAAAATTCTATATCTGAGATATTTGGTTTCACCAGCTTTACGTTTTAACAAAGGACATTCTACATCGTTTGTCAGCTAGTCTAAGACATAGTCACCTTAGCGATTGGACCCAAACCATTGTTCAAGATACTAAAGGCGTAGGCACTTCCCTGGGTCATATAACCAGTATCCTGACAGTAATAAACCTTTCATTTCACAGAAATAACATATGATAGACTGCTCAGAATAGAAAAGCTTGCATGATTGAACTTGATCTCAATTGCCATTACATATATATTCATTTGTAAAACACACGTTTAGGCTCAACATTTCATTTGTTTCCATAAGCCAACAATCTAATTGTTCGTTATTAATCAATTTACAAGTTGCTCTGTATCTGTTTATGATGATGTATTTTCAGCAATATGATACCTATGAAAATGTGCATGAGCGGCAGTGGGCTACAAGGTTGTCTGCGAGTCTATCCTGGGCGGATGGAGATGATGATGAGGACAATTACTGTCAACAGGAGCAGTTATTACGGGTCAGTTTCAGCCCAGTATTGGCTTACATGTAATAAACAAAGCATCTGCCTGGTCAGATAAAACTGTCAGATTCTTTATGTGATTTATTTGTGGCTTGTACAGAGTGCAAACAAAGGAATCTACCTGCTACCAACTATTACATTAATTTAAACAATAGAAATAGTAATAAACTTTGTCTGTTGGTTTGTCTGTACATCTTGTCCACTCAATATCATCTGAAATGCTAGGAAAATTTTCATAAAACTAGCATGGAAACTAACATCAATTGTTTACCTTACCAAGACGATGTGCAGTGCACAAACCAAAGTCATTGGGTCAAAGATCAAGGTCAAGATCACACAGGGAGGTTAAATATCAAATTGCTTAACTTCATGTCCGCTCTGTCTTTTAACCGCTGGAAAGATTTTCATAAAAGTAGCATCAGTTGTTAATCTCATCAACTATGTGCAGGTCACTAGTTTCAAAGCCAGTGGTTTAATATGTCCCATCCATATCTTCTGAATGGCTGTGGTCCATATCTTCTGAATGGCTGTGATCCATATCTTCTGAATGGCTGGGAAGATTTTCACAAAACTAACATCAGTTATTTACCTCATCGATACAACCTGCAGAGTGCACAACCTAGGTCACTAGGTCCAAGGTCAAGGTCACAGAGTGCACAACCTAGGTCACTAGTCCAAGGTCAAGGTCACAGAGTGCACAACCTAGGTCACTTTTCTGTCTGATACTAGGGGGGTACCTCTCCCCATTCTGTCCTATACTAGGGTCATACCTCTCCCCTTTCCTCTCCTTCACAAGAGGGAAACCTCTCCCCTTTCTGTCAAGGTCACAGAGTGCACAACCTAGGACCAAGGTCAAGGTCACCTAGGTCCAAGGTCAAGGTCACCTGCAGAGTGCACAACCTAGGTCACTAGGTCCAAGGTCAAGGTCACCTGCAGAGTGCACAATCTAGGTCACTAGTCCAAGGTCAAGGTCACCTGCAGAGTGCACAACCTAGGTCACTAGTCCAAGGTCAAGGTCACCTGCAGAGTGTAAAACCTAGGTCACTAGGTCCAAGGTCAAGGTCACCTGCAGAGTGCACAACCTAGGTCACTAGGTCCAAGGTCAAGGTCACCTGCAGAGTGCACAACCTAGGTCACTAGTCCAAGGTCAAGGTCACATTTGGAAGAATTTTCATAAAATTAACATCAGTTGTTAACCTCATCCAGGAGACATGCTGAGTGCACAATCCAAGTCATAAGGACCAAATTCAAGGTCACACTTCAAGGTCAAAGATAAAATATTTTATTTGTGTCCACTCCGTATCTTCTTAACTACTGGAAGGGATTTAAAACAATAAGGATAAATTATTAACCTCATCAGCCCAGGTCACTATGTCAAACTTGAAAGTCAAAAGTCATGATCACTAAGTTTTACTTTACCTGTATAAAACCGGTGTCTGGGAGTATTAATCATCTTTAGTGGTAGCTCTAGTTTCCATTTGATTTTTCACTAAAATGTTTACAGATATATCCTCCTTGCATGACAAGCAGTCTTGAGTAGTGTCATAGATGTCACATAATGGACATGAATATTTTACCTTCCAGGTGAACTTAGAACACGAGGATTGTAAGGACAAACTTCGATTTTTCCACTCGATATTGGCTCCATTTTTTGAGGCTTATCTTGTTACTGCTCATAACATTCAATCTATGACAGAAGAAGAAATGACAGGTATGTGTATTAGTCATTTTTCAAGAAGCTCTCAGTTCACTTGCATTTTCTTATGCTTATGTCAAAAGTCAGCAGGGCTTTTTAGCTCACCTGTCACAAAGTGACAAGGTGAGCTTTTGTGATCGCGCGGTGTCCGTCGTCCGTGCGTCCGTCCGTCAGTCCGTAAACTTTTGCTTGTGACCACTCTAGAGGTCACATTTTTCATGGGATCTTTATGAAAGTTGGTCAGAATGTTCATCTTGATGAAATCTAGGTCAAGTTCGGAACTGGGTCACGTGCCGTCAAAAACTAGGTCAGTAGGTCTAAAAATAGAAAAACCTTGTGACCTCTCTAGAAGCCATATATTTCACAAGATCTTCATGAAAATTGGTCAGAATGTTCATCTTGATGATATCTAGGTCAAGTTCGAAACTGGGTCACGTGCCTTCAAAAACTAGGTCAGTAGGTCTAAAAATAGAAAAACCTTGTGACCTCTCTAGAGGCCATATATTACACAAGATCTTAATGAAAATTGGTCAGAACGTTCACCTTGATGATATCTAGGTCAAGTTCGAAACTGGGTCACGTTCCTTCAAAAACTAGGTCAGTAGGTCAAATAATAGAAAAACCTTGTGACCTCTCTGAAGGCCATATTTTTCATGGGATCTGTATGAAAGTTGGTCTGAATGTTCATCTTGATGATATCTAGGTCAAGTTCGAAACTGGGTCACGTGCGGTCAAAAACTAGGTCAGTAGGTCTAAAAATAGAAAAACCTTGTGACCTCTCTAGAGGCCATATTTTTCATGAGATCTTCATGAAAATTGGAAAGAATGTTCACCTTGATGATATCTAGGTCAAGTTCGAAAGTGGGTCACATGCCTTCAAAAACTAGGTCAGTAGGTCAAATAATAGAAAAACCTTGTGACCTCTCTACTGGCCATATTTTTCATGGGATCTGTATGAAAATTGGTCTGAATGTTCAGCTTGATGATATCTAGGTCAAGTTCGAAACAGGGACATGTGCGGTCAAAAACTAGGTCAGTAGGTCTAAAAATAGAAAAACCTTGTGACCTCTCTAGAGGCCATACTTGTGAATGAATCTCCATAAAAATTGGTCAGAATTTTCACCTTGATGATATCTAGGTCAAGTTTGAAACTGGGTCACGTGCCCTAAAAAACTAGGTCAGTAGGTCAAATAATAAAAAAACCTTGTGACCTCTCTAGAGGCCATACTTTTTATGGGATCTGTATGAAAGTTGGTCTGAATGTTCATCTTGATGATATCTAGGTCAAGTTTGAAACTGGGTCAACTGTGGTCAAAAACTAGGTCAGTAGGTCTCATATTATTAAAATCTTTTGACCTCTCTAGAGGCCATATTTTTCAATGGATCTTCATGAAAATTGATCTGAATGTTCACCTTGATGATATCTAGGTCAGTTTCGAAACTGGGTCACGTGCGGTCAAAAACTAGGCAGTATGTATAAAAATAGAAAAACCTTGTGACCTCTCTAGAGGCCATATTTTTCAAGAGATCTTCATGAATATTAGTGAGAATGTTCATCTTCATGATATCTAGGTAAAGTTCAAAACAGGGTCACGTATCTTCGAAAACTAGGTCAATAGGTCAAATAATAGAAAAACCTTGTGACCTCTCTAGAGACCATATTTTTCAATGGATCTTCATGAAAATTGGTCAGAATTTGTATCTTGATAATATCTAGGTCAAGTTCAAAACTGGGTCACATGAGCTCAAAAACTAGGTCACTATGTCATACTCAAAACTGGGTCATGTGGGAAGAGGTGAGCGATTCAGGACCATCATGGTCCTCTTGAATGAAATCTGAATGGATGTTGGTCTGAATGTTCATCATGATGATATCTAGGTCAAGTTCGAAACTGGGTCAACTGCGGTCAAAAACTAGGTCATTAGGTCTAAAAATAGAAAAACCTTGTGACCTCTCTAGAGGCCATACTTGTGAATGGATCTTCATGAAAATTGGTCAGAATGTTCTTGATGATATCTCGGTCAAGTTCGAAACTGGGTCACATGCCGTCAATAACTAGGTCAGTAGGTCAAATAACAAAAAACCTTGTGACCACTCTAGAGGCCATATTTTTCATGGGATCTGTATGAAAGTTGGTCTGAATGTTCATCTTGATGATATCTAGGTCAGGTTTGAAACTGGGTCAGCTGTGGTCAAAAACTAGGTCAGTAGGTCTAAAAATAGAAAAACCTTGTGACCTCTCTAGAGGCCATACTTTTCAATGGATCTTCATGAAAGTAAGTCAGAATGTTCATCTTGATGATATCTACGTCAAATTCGAAACTTAGTCACGTGTTGTCAATAACTAGGTCCGTAGGTCAAATAATAAAAAAACTTTGTGACCTCTCTAGAGGCAATATTTTTCATTGGATCTGTATGAAAGTTGGTCTGAATGTTCATCTTGATGATATCTAGGTCAGGTTCGAAACTGGGTCACATGCCATCAATAACTAGGTCAGTAAGTCAAATAATAAAAAACCTTGTTACCTCTCTAGAGGCCATATTTTTCAATGGATCTTCATGAAAATTGGTTAGAATTTTTATCTTGATGATATCTAGGTCAGGTTTAACACTGGGTCACATGAGCTCAAAAACTAGGTCACAATGTCAAATAATAGGAAAAACGATGTCATACTCGGTTTAAAACTGGGTCATGTGGGGCAGGTGAGCGATTCAGGACCATCGTGGTCCTCTTGTTCCTTATAGTTTTGTTACTCAACCATCCATCAAGGGATTTTATTAGTCCCCTACTGGTTGAAAACCAGTTTCGGGGACTATAGGAATGCGCACGTCCGTTCGTCCATCCGTCCACAATTTCGTGTCCGGTCCATAACTCTGTCATCCATGACGGGATTTTAATATTACTTGGCACAAATGTTCCCCATGGTGAGATGACTTGTCATGTGCAACATCCAGAACCCTAGCTCAAAGATCAAGGTCACAATTGGAGATCAAAGGTCAACAGGGCTTTTTTCCTGTCCAGTTCATAACTCTGCCATCCATGAAGGGATTTTAATATTATTGGGCATAAATGTACCTCATTATAAAATGATGTGTCATGCACAACTTTCAGATCCCTAGCTCAAAGGTCAAGGTCACACTTGGCAGTCAAATGTTAACATGGCATGAACAGGGTCTGTTTCGTGTCCGGTCCATAACTCTGTGTCATGCGCAAATCCCGGACCCTGGCTCAAAGGTCAAGGTCACAATTGGGGGTCAAAGGTCAACAGGGCTTTTTTTCCTGCCCGGTCCATAACTCTGCCATCCATGAAGGAATTTTAATATTACTTGGGACAAATGTTCCCTATGATGAGACGACGTGTTATGCGCAAAACCTGGATCCCTAGCTCAAAGGTCAAGGTCACAGTTGGAGGTCAAAGGTCAGTAGGAGTTTTCCTGTCCGGTCCGTAACTTTGTCATCCATCAAGGGATTACAATATTACTTGGCATAAATGTTCCCCATGATGAGACGACTTGTCATGCGCAAAACCCAGAACCCTAGCTTAAAGGCCAAGGTCACACTTGGAGATCAAAGGTCAGTAGGATTTTTTTCCTGTCCGGTCTATAACTTTGTCATGCAAAACAGGATTTAAATATCAGTTTGCACAAATATTCCCCTGGATGAGACAACATGTCATGCGCAAAACCCAGGCCCTTAGCTGCAAGGTCAAGGTCACACTTGGAAGTCAAAGGCAAAAAGGGCTTTTTTCCTGCCTAGTCTGTAACTCAACAATCTTTAAAGGGATTTTAATATTATTTGGTACAAATGTTCACCACCATGAGATGGAGTGTCGTGCACAAGAACCGGGTCCCTAGGTCTAAGGTCAAGGTCACACTTAGAGGCGAAAGGTCAGATACAAGAATGACTTTGTCCGGAGCATTTTTTCTTCATGCATGGAGGGATTTTGATGTAACTTGGCACAATTGTACAACATCATGAGATGGAGTGTCATATGCAAGAACCAGGTCCCTAGTTTAGAATCACTTCCCTTTGTTGTTACAATAAATAGCTTATATTTGAACTTTTTTATTACCAGTCATAGGGAAAAATTGAGGCCACTTTTCTGTAGTACAACATGCATGTTACATCCAATTTTGAGGTGTATTTTGACCTATCTCTAAGGATTTTTGTGTGGACTTAAAAAAATTTTTTTTTTTTTGGATTTTTTTTTTTTAAGATTAACTTCCCTTAGTTGTTTTAACTTTTTTATAATTGACCGTAGGGAAGGAGATTTTTTGTGGACTTGGAAAAACAAAAGAATTACAATAATTACTACACAACCACAGAATTAAAATTCCATCTGCAAATACAGGTGCTAGTGTATATTTGCTATGATGGGCATATATTGTGACATTCTGGCACTCTTGTTCGAAATAGAAATTAGATAAGTTTCATATACCATTCCCTATTTTGTCTTAACTGTTTGATATATTGCTTTGAAACTTTGAACACTTGCTTACCATCATGGTCACACATTGCCATATAGTGCAAGATTTATCCAGTTCCACAAATACAGATATATTGTTTGTCTTATCTGTTTTTCTTCTTTTGTCTAAAAATCTCTGGTAATTTTTTTACCCCATACTTACATCAGTTCTTCGGATAGTCGAGCACACTGTCAACAGACAGCTCTTGTGGTTGATTTGACTTATGAATTATATTTTAGCCAATGAAAACAAGAAATGCTCAAGGTTGACTTATTTTGATAATGTTTTTATCCATCCATGAAAAATTTCACTTCTGACACATAGGAGACCATATTTCTTAACAGTCTTTATTAAAATTACATATTGGGCAAGGTTGCTCAAATATCACCAGATTTATGGCCCTTGAAGTAGTCCAAAACTTACATAATGGGCAAGGTTAATCAAATGTTACTAGATTTATTGCCATTTAAATAGTCCAAAACACTTGTTCTTAAAACCCTAAGGTGACATATAAAGCTTTATAACATTTTAGGTTTATATCTTTTAAATTATATTCAGGAGAGCCTTGTCATTTCAGCACTTATATTTTCAAGGTTTGTTAAATTAAATGTACTTGCAGGTACAGGCTCTATGGGTGGGGTAGTGTGTGGTATTTCTTTTTTATACGCCCGAAGGGACGTATTATGTTATGATGCCGTTGTCTGTCTGTCCATCCGTCCGTCCGTCCATTAGCAATTTCGTGTCAGCTCTGTATCTCTTGAACCCCTTGAAAGATTTCAAAGAAACTTGACACAAATGTTCACCTAATGGAGATGACGTGCAGAGTGCATGTTTCGGATGACTAGCTTCAAGGTCAAGGTCACACTTAGGGGTCAAAGGTCATATGGGTACCGTATTTTGGTGTGTATAGGTCGCGGTAATGTATAGTTCGCATCTAAATTTTGCTCTGGAAATGGTCGGAAAATTTAAGTTCTAGCGTATTAGTCGCAGTTAAATTTCGGATTTTTTCCCCAGCAATATTTAATATTTACCGGCAAAAATGTTATGGCGGAGGCCATATTGATGCCGCGGACTGAATTATTATCGAAACCTGATTGGTGGAAATCGGACAGTGTTATTTTCGATCCCAACCGTTTCGTACCAACAGTAGTATCGGTAACAGACTACATCAAAGAAAAACGGCTTTTTGACACTAATTGGCAGCAGACGGTTTGCGTTTACATTCTGTAATTATGCAAGTTTAAATGTGAATTGTTTGCACAGCAATTATAACACCTTTCCGCGTCATGTAATTAACCGCGTTCTTTTGATTCTGAGATTAACAAAATATCTCTTTTTGGATTTTTTTTCTTTTATTTAAAAATCAAAAGTAAAAAAATATCTTTTAAGTTTTTTAATACGCTAAGAATTAGTATAAACAATGTTTGGAATGGATGACGGATCTGTCCGGATTTTATCCAACCCGGAGTACATGTCAATGGCGTCCAGTAAAACGAAAGTAGAAACAAACGTAATTGAAATTGCAAAAACATCTTTGAATTAAAGTAATTCGTAATTTTAAT
Organism: Mercenaria mercenaria; assembly: GCF_021730395.1. Classification (NCBI taxonomy): domain Eukaryota; kingdom Metazoa; phylum Mollusca; class Bivalvia; order Venerida; family Veneridae; genus Mercenaria; species Mercenaria mercenaria. Next base: position 41,962,863 of record NC_069369.1, on the reverse strand, counting down.
AGTCTGTATGGGTTATTTACGATATATTTTATTGAAAGTAACCGCTATTGGTTGAAACGCCGCCGATATTGATATTTTTTATCCATATTGTTCGTTCGTAACAGATGCACGTAATTTTGCGAGAGCTGCGGTCAGAAAATTGGCCCGAAAAAAACTCTGCTGGCAATGTTCTGTCGTATAGGTCGCAGGAACTTTTTCAGGCAGCAAAATGGGTAGAAAAAGTGCGACCTATACACACCAAAATACGGTATGTTTCGTGTCCGCTGTGTAACTCTTGAACTGCTTGAGGGATTTCAAAGAAACTTGGCACAAATGTTCAGCACACTGAGACGACGTGCAGAGCGCTTGTTTCGGATGACTAGCTTCAAGGTCAAGGTCACACTTGGGAGTGAAGTGTCATATATGACTTTGCTGTGTCCGCTCTGTAACTCTTGAACTTCTTGAAGGATTTCAAAGAAACTTGGCACAAATGTTCACCACACTGAGGCGACATGCAGAGCACAAGTTTTGGATGTCTCGCTTCAAGGTCAAGATCACACTTAAGGGTCAAAGGTCATATATGACTTTGCTTTGTGTATATTGCTCTGCATTGCAGTGCTCTTGTTTTTATTTGGCAGATCCCTTTTTAGCTCGACTATACAAAGTATAAGGAGAGCTATCCTACTCGCCCCGGTGTTGGCGTCGGCGTCTTTTTTTGCGTCCCCACCTTGGTTAAAGTTTTGGTGCACTTTCTCTTTTTTCAACTTATCTCTGTAATTACTTGATGGATTTGATTCAAACTTGAAATACTTATTCCTCATCATCATCCACATCATCTGACATAAGGGCCTTAACTCTGGCACCAATATTTCATGAATTATCCCCCCTTTCCACTTAGATTTTCAGGTTAAAGTTTTGATGCACTTTCACTCTATCTCTGTTATTACTGAATGGATTTGATTCAAACTTAAAATAGTTGTTCAACATCATCACCCACATCATATGACACAAGGTGCATAACTCTGGCACCATTTTTTCATGAATTATTCCGCCTTTTTACTTAGAATTTCAGGTTAAAGTTTTGGTGCACTTTCACTCTACCTCTGTTATTACTGAATGGATTTGATTCAAACTTAAAATAGTTGTTCAGCATCATCACCCACATCATATGACACAAGATGCATAACTCTGGCAGAATTTTTCATGAATTATTCCCCTTTTTACTTAGAATTTCAGGTTAAAGTTTTATGCACTTTCACTCTATCTCTGTTATTACTGAATGGATCTGATTCAAACTTAAACAATTGTTCAACATCATTACCCTTATCATATGACACAAGGTGCATAACTCTGGGACCAATTTTTCATGAATTATTTCCCCTTTTTACTTAGAATTTTAGGTTAAAGTTTTGATGCACTTTCACTCTGTCTCTGATATTACTGAATGGATTTGATTCAAACTTAAAATAGTTGTTCAACATCATCACCCACACCATATGATGCAAGGTGCATAACTCTGGCATCAATTTTTCATTAATTATTCCCCCTTTTTACTTAGAATTTTAGGTTAAAGTTTTGATGCACTTTCACTCTGTCTCTGTTATTACTGAATGGATTTGATTCAAACTTAAAATAGTTGTTCAACATCATCACCCACACTATATGACACAAGCTGCATAACTCTGGCACCAATATTTAATGAATTATGCCCCTTTTTGCTTAGGATATACTTATATAGTGTTTTGATACATTTTATCTTTACCTCTCTTATTACTTTAAGTTGATATTTTTGACATAGACTCAGGCTATTGTGCAATATCTTCATCCACAATTGGAGTCATTAAACACTCCAGTGAAAGCTCTAGTTTCCTCAGATGTGCCCAGTTTCACTATCCAGCATTGAAATAGTCGAGCGCGCTCTTGTTTGTTCTCTTACAATATTTTTTTTGTATTACTTTCCTTTTTTGTTACTATAAATAGCTTATTTTGAAACTTTTTTATTATTGGCCCTAGGGAAAAACCGAGACTACTTTTCTATGGTACAATATGGATGTTACATCCAAATTTTAGATGTATTTTGATATAACTTTACCTGGTAAGAATTTTTTGTGGATTTTTTTTTTTTTATTTCTTCTTTTTTGTTGTTCCTGTCCTTTGGGCTTCAACAGTCAAGTTCTTTAAATTTTGCTCCCATCCTCTGATGTAACCCTTTGGGTGTATATTGCCCCGCTTGGCGGCGCTCTTGTTTTAAATAATAAGTGATGGCACCATTAACCAGGGGGTTTGAACCTCTATATGCAGCCCATTTGGGCGTACCATATAAGGCTTTAAGCAATAGAGGTAAAATGGAGTCAGGGTGCAGGGTGCAATCATGACTGTTCAGACCTATGAAACTTAAATAGAATTAGATCACTATAATGTGGTAGTGCACACACAGTTTCTTCAGGACCTCTTTAGTAACTTCTGACGTTGACGTAATCCTAGGTAATCCCAGGCATGTTTAATCAGATTGCTGTCCTGTAAGCACGCCGCCCAAATTAGGGTCTACCCAAATTAGGCCTATCGGCAAGCATTCCCGTGTCTGACACTGAACCAGATGCAGTATTGTCGATGGAGAGATGTTAAAACATCTAGCGACTTGTTCTTGTGTTCACCCACATTCGAGCATGGCCAAAACTTGAGCCATCTCTTTGAAATTTAGCCTCGGCATTATCAACAACTGATTGTCAGAAAATCTCTGAAAATATGGTTGTATGTGATTAACACATGTACCTTTATAATATTCGCTCTATAAAACCACATGGTTGACACACACAGGCTGCCAAGGAAATCATGAGCAGGTACATAAATTTAACAATGGGCTGAATAAAATTGTACGAGTTTCAGTTGGCTGTGTTTGTCGATCAGAGTACATGTACATTTCTGACATTGCCCAACAAATTTAAACTATGTCAAGAAAATAACCTTCGATGAGGCGTTTCTTTATCTCGTCAGTATATAGTCAAAGAAAATGAACACCTAATTTAGCAAATAAAAATTCCTGAAGTATTAAGTAACTTGAATGACTATTCAGGGAAGAGGATGGTGCCTCATTACCCTCTTGTGTGTTGATATGTATAGGGAATTAAAACATACTGTTGTAGATTTAAGATGTGCATTATGTGGGTGAGAACTATTAAAGCATGTAGTTTAAATTTGTGTTTAGTTATCAAGCTTTATCATTCAATTATAGAGGGAGACTTTATGAAGAAGTTGCACAGTCATGCTAAGTCAAGGGTCACCGATGGAGTTGCCAGTTACAGTAAGTTTGTAGATATTTAACTTTGATAATTTCCTCTTCAATTTTAGGACAGAGGCTTATTTTCCCTCATAATCACTGAAATGGTATGAGCAGACAATAGTCAAACCAGAAAAGTAACCGCTTGGTCAAATTGCTTTTTTTGAAAAATTTAAAGGATGAAATTGTCCCAAATATTCATGCTCTAATATGTTAATTAATGGCTATCCAAGGGTGATTGTTTACTACAACCAAAAACATTGACTTATGTTCTCTGTTTGTGAGCTTTTTATGACACAAACATTGTTCACTAATTAAGGAGAGGACATTTCACAGGTGCTCAGTCGCATCTGAGAAATATTTGAAATGTTGTAATTTTCATGATTCTGTTGGCTTCTTTGGCAAACCGAGTTCAAGTCCTAATGCGACAAGGTCTCAGGTATAAGTCTAATTGTGCGAAATGCATTCCAGATTTTAAAAATTCTCTTGGGGAAAACCCCCATACCATCAGCTATAGGAGGGGGAGCCCCTCAGCACCTACCCCCGCTCTCCATTTCTTTTATTTAAGCTGGTGATGCTTGATCAGTTTCATGAAGCCCTTCATAAAGAATTGGCATATTGTTTTGATCATATTGGTAGACATTTGATTTCCAGTCAATAACTAGGGAATGATTTGGCATACAGTTGTCAGATTTCATAGAATGATTGCCTGTGGGTAGTAAATGACCTCTACAGTTTTAGGGGTCAGAATGTCAAAGGTGAAGGTCCCCTTTCTAAATTGCCCAAAGAATTAGAATCCATTCAGAACTGTGGTTGCCATGGCAACTGAAAGGAAAATCTTTAAAAATCTTATCAGAAACTGTTGGCTGGATTTCAAAAACATTTTGTAGAAATGATCTCTAGGTGATCCTCTACCAAAACGAGGAACATTAGCTTGTTACTTCCCTTGAAAAGCTGTATAAAGCCCAAGGATAACCAAATACAACTTTGGTCCCTTTCAGTTGGATTCCTCTGACTTTTTCGTTATTATCTTTGTCCAAGATGTTGCTGTTGGTCAAAATAGATATGCTATTTATGTGTAGGTTTTTAAATAAAAATGATTAATCAAACCTAAATTTTGCACAGAGCCACTAAAAGAAAAGAAAACCTGTGCTTAGTTATTTTCCAATCCAATGAAATTTAGCACAGATATTGCTTATGAAAATTACAAAGAAGTCAATGATAAAAACAGAGGAAGGACCAAGTACATCTCGGACATAATCAAGGGAAGTAACTGACTTCTGTTCCCCATTGCTCAAGCCGTTCTATTTCGGTAAAAAACATGGCTGCCAAGGGGCAGGGCTTATTTTTCCTCAATGGCTGTATTGTAAATTTAAAAAATCTTCTTCTTCAAAACCACTGGGAAGATTTACACTAAACTTCACAGAAATTATACTTGGGTGGCCCCCTTTCAAAATTGCCCAGAGAATTAAAATCCATTCAGAACTGGTTGCCATGACAACCGAAAGGAAAATCTTTAAAAGTCTTCTTCTCAACTGTTAGCCAGATTTCAAAAATATTTCGTAGAAATGATCTCTAGGTGACTTTCTACCAAAATTGTTTAAGCCTTTCTATTTGATTAAAAAACATGGCTGCCAGGGGGGTGGGGCTTATTTTCCCTGTATGACTATATTGTAAATTTCAAAAAAAGTCTCTAAAACCTGAAGAACTAGAGCTTATATATTTGGTATGTAAGCATTGTCTAGTGGACTTTTATCAAGATTGTTCAAGTTATGATCCCAGGGTCAATATTGGTCCCGCCCCTTGGTCCCTTGAATTTACATAGCGTTCTATAGGAAAAACATAAAAAAATGTTCTTCTCTAAAACCGAGAGGCATGGAGCTTAGATATTTTACATGTGGCATTGTCTAGTGGTCCTTTACTAAGATTGTTCAAGTCATGACCCAGGTTTAAAGCCCCTCCCCTGGGTCACTTAGTTTTTATATGAGATATATATGAAAAAATACTTCAAAAATGATCTGATCATATTTCCTAGACTGTTTAATTATAATTACCTCACTCAGATGACACCGAGTAATTAGGGGTCACTTGACTGTGACCTTGACCTACTTTCTTGTTTTTTAAGATACAGCCTTGAAATTTGGATGACATAGCATATACAGATTTGCAAACCGATCTTAAAACTGACTTTCAGTGACCATAAATGTGACCAACTGACCTACTTTCTTAATATTTTAGCATCAGTTTGACATTTGAAACATGTTCACACAACTGGGAAAAGATTTCAATGCTTACTTATATTTGACTTTCTTACCTGATCTCTTACACTTGTCTATGTAGCTCATATTACTCAGGTGAGCAATTCATGGTCATCATGACCCTCTTGTTGGTTTTTAGGGTCATTAGACTGTTGATTCGACAGTGATAAATTCTTTTTTTTCCTGTGTACATTGGAAAAAAAAGAATATGATTCTTCAGCAATACTTGATGTCTTCCCATCTTCTAATATATGAGTGTTTAATATTTAAAGTATATTAACCTTTCTGCTTGATGAAAGAAAATAAATATAAATAATGATTGCTGGATAGGTTTTGCTAATTTAAGTTCACAGATGAAAATTATGCATTTTCAGGTGAAAGTGCAGCCTTAGAGACATTAAAGAGTGCAGTAAAGTCGTACAAGGATGTTCGTATCATTGACTATTATAATGCTGGGGGAGTGAGCATGCTTGAGCTACATGGCAGATACGATGTTCGTGATTCACTCCACAAGTACCTCCAGATGCTTGAAAGTCTGAGGGGTTAAAATGGTTAAGCATGAGATCAAGGATGTCAGCATGAAAACCAGAGCCCAGATAATGGTGGAAATGAGAAACTGGCAAAAAATACTCATTTATGTGTTCATTTATGTGTTTTGTGTTAAACTATTTCTATGTAAATTCATTAGCTCACAAAAAAAGGTATAGGATGAGCTATTAGTGTAGGTGGTTACTCTAGTGTCTATTGTCCAGGGTCAGGCATCCACAATTGTGCATAAACATCTTCTCCTCTGAACTACTGGTCAGAATTACACCAAACTTTGTTGGTAGCATCCAGGTGAGGTCCCCACTCAAGTTTGTTCAAATGGTTTAGCTTGACCCCTAAAAATAGAAACTCCTTTAAACAAGTTCTCATGAACCAGTGGATGAATCTTCTTCAAACCTAGTCTGTAGCATCATTATAAGGTCCTGTCCCAAATTTGTTCATATGGGGACACTCTGGACTCTTTCATAGGCTGATAGAGCTAATAATAGAAATACCTTTAAACAACTTCTTGTCATGAACTGCTTGATGGATCTTCATTGAACCTAGTCTGTAGCATCATTATAAAGTCCTCTTCCAAATTCGTTCATATGGGGACACACTGGACCCTTTCATAGGCTGATAAAGCTAATAATAGAAATACCTTTAAACAATTTCTTCACATGAACTGCTTGATGGATCTTCATTGAACCTGGTCTGTAGCATCATTATAAAGTCCTCTTCCAAATTTGTTTATATGGGGACACTTGACCCTTTTTATGGGCCGCTAGAACTAAAAACGGAAATATCTTTAAACAACTTCTCATGAACCACCTGAATGATTTTCATCAAATCTGGTCTGTAGCATCATTATAAGGTTTTCTCCCAAATTTGTTAAAAAAGGGAAAATTGGGCCCCTTGTAGGGGCCACTTGAGCTAAAAAGCAAAATACCTTTAAAAGACTGGTTGATGACCTGGTCTGTAGATTCAATATATTGTCCTCTGCCAATTATTATCCCCCACTGAAGGTGGAGGGATATAGTTTTGCATTGTTCATCCATCCGTCTGAAGCCATATCTATGAAATGGTGTAGAGTATTAAATAATGTAAACTGCTGTAAGGAAATCTCACCCTGCAAGTTACTGTCAGATTGCATGAGTAAGACAAGATTATCGCCCTTTGTACATGTCTATATATGACATATATAGTGTTGTATTCCATTTTCTGTTTGCCAGTGTCAGATCTCAGACATTGTTGGAAAGATTTCAATAAAACATGATTCAAATGCTATAGGGAGATGTGGCCAAGTTTCATTCAGATTGGTTGAGGAAAACAAGATTTATGGCCCTTTGTACTTCTACTACATACATGATAAAAAATAGTCCATTTTCTGTTCATCTGGAGTAAAAAAACATAGTAAAAATGTTTACTGCTATAGGGAAATGCAGCCTTGCAAGTTTCAGACAGATTGCTTGAAGAAAACAAGATTTGTGGCCACAAGTACTTATTCATATAATTATAATTATTACATAAACATTTTCCATTTCCTGTCTGTCCGGAGTCATATCTGAGAAATGGTTTGAAGGCTTTCTATAAAACATCATAATAATGTTACTTGTTGGGAAATGTGGTCCTGCAAGATTCAGTGAAATTGCTTCAGGCACACGAGTTATGGCCCTTCGTACTTATATGGTGCTTACTATACAGAGTCTTCCTTTGCAAATTTAGTGTCATTTTAAGGTCCATTTTTGCTATGGGATATTGTAAGAATATGTTCAGTATGGAATAAACCATTGCATCCTATCGCATACTTGCCATATTTTCAGATGGTCAATAAGGGAGATTTGCCTCAACAGGGCTTTTTTTAAGGGAGATTAGGGTGAAAATAAGGGAGACTTTAATACGTGCTAAATAGCCGTTTTCATGAAAAAATCATTGACTTTCCAATTGAATTGAGTGGAGCCAGGAAGGTCTAATACGGGGAGTAGAAACTCCGTATAAATCAATACATTTATCTGTACTATGATGTCGTCCATACCTGTAAATATCGACCAGTCGTTAGCGATCGATATTTTGTTTTCGCCACTATCGATTAGCGCGTAATTAGCATATTACCTCATGTTAATCATGGAGCTATAACACTTATTGTTCAAAGGGTTTACCAGTCACATGTTAAGTGGCGATAATTAGATGATCAGAGATTGATCTAAAGGGATTCTGAAGCAAAAACAGCATGCGACTGCATGTTGTGATATGCTTAATTATTATGAATTAACTCGAGCTCACTTCCCTGAAGAAATATTTTACCACGTAACTTCAAACCTTTATCAAAGGGCCGATTTTTGTTGGATTTGAATAAAAAAAATGGAAAATAACAGAAAGCTGACACTTTTCTTAATCTTGTAGAGCCATAATTATAATTATTGTTTATAATGTCAGATTTCTACATACAGAAACAAACATTCTTCTTGAACGTAGGGAATGTTTCAAACGAAATTGTTGTTTAAACTAGTTTAATAAATTTAATCTTAAAACTGATGTGTGAAAAATACAATGTATTCAAATTAAAATAACAATATTTTTTTTAAAAAAGGCCGACAACGAAGTTACATTTAGTATTCCGAACTTCTAGATAAAACTGCAGAAAATCATCTAGGTTTAACACGCATTTAAATGGTGAAGAACAGAGCAATATCATAAACAAATATTTTCAGGCAACAGTTTACAGTTTTGACTTGCTATTTTCATTAAAATATGACCTAATTTTTTTATTCTAAATACTCTGAATCAACAAGGCAAATATCATGTAAAAAACGACATCTTTCTCTCTGGGTAAGACAAGTCTAGATTTAGCCATTTTCACAGGGCGAAAAGTAACATTAATGTAGATATTTTCCATTTAAAAACAGATGCAGGCAATAATTTCATGGCAGAACTTTTGTTTTCAACAAAAAATTCAACAAATGCTTTCCCAGATTTTCACTGAAAGGACGAGTTAAACTGTAAGGCGTAAGTGTTTGAGTAATAGCAGAATAACCTACGGCATACGCTTCAATTGGACGACAGCATCAGATAAGATAAATGCCTGTTTCCAGTCCCCGTATCAGTTGTTCCAGGTGGAGCCAACAACAGAATGCATGATTATTACTTATATAGCACTTTACTTAATCCAAGGAAATTCAGAATTCCATGAAAGATTGAATCAGATACTTTGTTTTGGCATGCTATCTTGAAATTAGGAAGCTTGTCTGGAGGCCATGGTTTTAGATGTATTTTGGGTTGCTTTGGTCAAGATCAAGGTCAATAATACTTAAAAGAGAAAAGTGATTTTCTCAGGATAACTTTAGTTAGGAATGAGGTTGACAGTCTGAACTTGGTAAATAGGTAGCTTTCATAGAGACCAATGTATTTGTTTCATTTTAGGTAGTTTGTTTCAAGGTCATTGTTACTAAATATAGAAAAATGGTTTTGATTTTGGAATTAGTAGCTTTCAAAAAGACTGAAATTCAATTGCATTTAAGTGCTTTCTGTAGGCAAAGAATGCTTTTTTGCAGGTGATACAAATTCTTTCAATTGCTTGATCAAGTAGGGGCCTGCATCTCCTTTTAGGAATCATTTTAGCTCAAAATAGAAATATCCTTAAATGATTTCTTCTTATGTACCACTTGATGGATCTTCATCAAACTTGGTCTGTAGCATAATTATAAGGTCTGCTGGAGCGAGACAAAAAAAACACTTAAGCAACACTTGATGGAGCTGCATATAAATTGGTATGTAGCTTCATTGCAAGTCCGCTCCTAATTTGACTCAAATTGGGGCACTTGGGGTGGTGTGGGGTCCTTTAGGGGTTACTGGAGCTAAAGATAGAAATACCATTAAACAATTCTTGTCATGAACTACTAGATGGATCTTCATCAAACTTGGTCTCTATCATTATTATCAGGTCCTTTCCAAAATTTGTTTAAATGGGGGCACTCAGATCTCCTTTTAAGGGCCACAGAAGCTGCTAGTAGAAATACCTTTACCGTCATCCTACGAATATAAGACGCACATTTTTTTTACGAGATTCTGGTCTTGAAGGATCGATGCGTCCTATATATGGGGATAGAAAAAGACCAAACATTTCCCCTGACTCAAAAATTACGAAAATCGATCTTTGTTTACCCTGTGTATATACCTCTATATTGAAGAGAATTCAAGGGGAGTAAATACCAATGACTCGGGCATAGCTAATAGCTGGTATCAGGACCCGGCGTCTTAAATTACTTTTGTATAAAATGTAAAATTTAGAGCTCGCGTAAAAGAAGATAAATAAATGCTGTTTTTCATTAAAATATATTTTACAACGCATTTCTGTAACTGATCATTAAGTTTTTAACAAGACGTGTAAAACTTCCCCAGCGTGTTTTCACACATTTTGCAGGAAAATACTTGAAACTCCATATCAGGTAGCCCGGATATCGATTATCTAATCTTCAAACATAATTTTGATAGTTGTCTAGATCCTCCGGTTCATTGAGAAATTCACGCCCAAGGCATTACTTATCCTACACCTACTGTCACAATCTGCAAACAATTAACCGTTTAATCATACCCGTAGGCAATTGTAAACATGTGCATGCGCGATTTTAGACTGATTCAAAGTGATCATAGTCGCTGATCCGTAATGTTGAAAACAATTTGCAAACCAGTCTTCAAATTATGTCATTTTACCGCCACGTACCAAAGAGTACTTTCGTTTTCACAGGTGTCAATATTAATGGAGTGGTCAGAGGATGCGGCAGTTTAGTGATTACACAGAGTTTATGCTTTTTCAATTTAAATACTTGCCACAACATCCAAAAACATCGACAATGATTAAGCAAAAACCGTTGAGTTCGTAGAAACTATAGCGAATTTCGGACAAACATAAATTCGGATAAGTGATAATTAGGTATAAGCATTTTTCCAGAATTCTGCTGATATTTTTTCATTGCGTCCTATACACGAGTGCGACCTATATTCGGCCAATTACTGTAATCAACTTCTCATGATCAGGTTGATGGATCTTCATCAAACTTGCTCTGTAGCATCATTATAAGGTCCTCTCCAAAGTTTGTTCAAATGGGGACACTTGACCCTTTTTAGGGATCACTCGAGAAACATAAAAATACCTGTAACCAACTTCTTTTCATAAACGGCTTGTTAGATCTTCATCAAATTTGGTCTGTGGCATCTCCTGATTTTGTTTTCAAATGCAGGCACTCAACCCCTTTTATGGATCACCAGAGCTAAAAACAGAAAAACATTTAAAATACGTTTTCTCATTTAAAACTTTATGGGTCTTTATCAAAGTTGGTCTTTAGGATCATTATGATGTCCCTTTTAGGACTTTGTAGAGCTAAAAATAAAAATAGCTTTAAACAACATCTTCTCATAAACAGCTTAATGTTTTATCTTTATCAAACTTGATCTGTAATGTCATAGTAAGTTTTGTTTTCCAAATTTGTTCAAATGGTTGCATTCTGCCTCTTTATGGGGCAGCTAGATTAAAATTGTAATAACTTTAAACAGCTTCTTTTCTGGTGATCTTCATCAAACTTGTTCTGTAGCATCATTATAAGGTTATTTCCCAAACTTGTCCAAATGGGGGCACTTGGCCCCTTTTAAGGGTTGCTAGATCTAAAAATAGAAACAACCTTTGAATGACTTTTCAAGATTTGCGTGGTGAATTTTCATGAAACTTGGTCTGTGACAGAATTGTAAGATCCTCTCTGAAATTTGTTCAGATGGTGGCACTTTGCTCCTTTCAGGCTAAACAGTGGTTTCCATTCATGATTCAGTGTTGCATACCTGTATTCAAGGTCAAACAGTTAAGGTCAGGTGAGTGACTTAGGACCACAATGGCCCTCTTGTTTATGAAATGTAACAATAATCATAATTGAAGTTCAAATAGTAGAAGTCAAACAAAAAGGTAGATTTTCTGTAGTGAAATGAAAATGATGAGATCAAGTTTATATGGTTACTAGGAACGTATGAAAGAAATCTCAAAACAATGTATGCTTAACTCCAGTTCTTAATGACATTTTTTTTAGCTCTTAATATAGTGCAGTTGACTGGAAATCTCAGAAATTTAAACAAATACTGACTCAAGCAGTTCCAAGATTAAGTGTATGTTAGATTTTTGAAGCAGTTTTCAGGAATTTATTGATTACATGAAATGTGAAATTATTAAATACAAAATAAAGTGATATTGCAACAAAGTAATATGTACCAAGTTTTGGATGCTATGTTATAGGGAATGGGTTCTGTAAAAGCACATATTTTCGATGGGTTTGAATATGTTCGCATGGTTTTATATTCGCGAGATTGTAAAAAAAGTTATCCTGCTTGTTTCGAGTCGGGTGTCTAAAGCTTTACCTATAGACAAATATGTTTAAATGTATACCATAAAGATCGATTGCTATGGATTTAATGGATGTTTTAATACAGTCTAACCTGTCTCAAGCAGCCAGCCAGGGGAAGCAGACAACTTGGCCGCTTAAGCCAGGTGACCGCTGATCAGAGGGGCAGCCAGTATATATATATTTCAGACTTCTGACCAGTGTTCAATCATGACTTTAGCCTTTAGGCCCATTTCTTTTACGTTTTACTCTCATTATTTTACCAGGATTCATTGACGTGCATTTGCCTTCGCAATACGAATGGTCTTCTTAGCAAGCAACAACTCCGGCGTGTGTTTTTTTTTTTTTTTACAACAAAAATTGTCATAAACGATTTTCCAACTTTTAAACAAGTTTGTTTACGAATTTCGCTGTTTTGGTAAAGGGAAGCTAGTCGCCGCACTTACTGTCTACGCTAAAATCTAAGATTGCCGTAACGTCCGTAAAAGATCAAGTTGTTTATATTTCTTTCAAACAAAATTAATTTCATATAAATTTAATAGTATTTTGATGAAAGAAATATAAAAAAATTACAAATAGTATGATACTAATTAAAGATCGAGTATTATCTTTAACCGAGATCAAACTGGAAACAACAAAATTGACACGAGGTGACATGCTCATTGCCGATAATTACTGGCCATTTGATCGTAACAAAAAGAGGATCACACCTTTGGTTATCAGTTTAAATTGAGAAGCTCATGTCATTTTTTCGGTGAAGTCACGCCAAACTTAGCGATCACATGTTTCTCAAAATGTCATCATTGCACATCAAATTGAAATATACAACTTCTATTGTCTACCGGCCAGTCACGTGTCTGTCATCGGTGGTTGATTTCTTGTCTGTTGCTATGGACACGGCTTGCAATTTAATTAGCAACCTGTTAAATCCAATTTTAAACATGGCCTCGGGACTGACTGCTGACCGTCTAATGCAGGCCGTTTTTAGGCTTTGGGAGGCAATTTGAGTGGCCTCTGGCCGCGGACAGCAGGTGACCGCCGAATCAAGGTATAAGATAGAGGGAATTGCGTCAGGGGCGTCTCAAACTGACCGTTAACGTCGGGTGACCGATTCAAGATGACCGTTAAGGCAGGTTAGACTGTACCTCTAATTACGTGTAAACCTTTATGACTTTGGCTTTACATGTAATCTATATCCAGGCAGCATACATGTCAATGTTTGTTTAATTAAACACACTACAAACACAATAGTTATTATATCAGTTCTAAATTCATTATTTTAATCTTGACTTTTTGAAGAAAAAGTAGAGCTATTGCACTCGCCCTGCCGTCTGCATCGCTGTTGGTTAAAGTTTTTAAAGAGAACAGTCCTAAAAGTTCTGATTTGAATTTTGACTGAGTTATGTCCCTTTCTATGCCCCCCTTCGAAGAAGGAAGGGGTATATTGTTTTGCTGATGTCGGTCGGTCTGACAGTCTGTCGGTTGCTCGGTCTGTATGTAGACCAATCCATTTCCGGATGAAAACTCAAGAATGCTTGGGCCTAGGATCATGAAAGTTGGTAGGAAGGTTGGTCATCACCTGCAGATGACCCCTACTGATTTTGAGATCTGTATGTCAAAGGTCAAGGTCACAGTGACCCTGAACAGTTAAACGTTTTCAGGATGATAACTCGAGAACGCTTGGGCCTAGGATCATGAAAGTTGATAGGGAGGTTGATCATGACCAGCAGTAGGTCAAAGGTCAAGGTCACAGTGACCAGGAACAGTAAAACGGTTTCCGGGCGATAACTCAAGAACGCTTGGGCCTAGGATCAGGAAAATTGATAGGGAGATTGATCATGACCAGCAGATGATCCCTATTGATTTTCAGGTCATTAGGTCAAAGTTCAAGGTCACATTGGCCAGGAACAGTTAAACGCTTGGGCCAAGGGTCATGAAAGATGATAGAGAGGTTCATCATGACCAGCAGATGACCCCTATTGATATTGAGGTCAGTAGGTCAAAGGTCAAGGTTACAGTGACCCGGAACATTTAAACCATTTCCAGACAATAACTTCAGAACGCTTCAGCCTAGGATCATGAAACTTAATAGGGAAGTTGGTCATGACCTGTAGATGACCCCTATAGATTTTGAGGTCAGTGGGCCAAAGGTCAAGGTCACATTGACCCGGAACAGTTAAACCCTTTCCAGACGATACCTTGAGAACACTTGGGCCTAGGATCACTAAACTTAATAGGGAGGTTGATCATGACCAGCAGATGACCTCTGTTGATTTTGAGGTCAATAGGTCAAAGGTCAATGCCACATTGAACCAGAACAGTAGAACTTTTGTTTACAGTGAGCAAATAATTTCTGTTCCTTGTGCAATTACTGAATGCAAGGGGGGCATTTCGTGTTCGATGAGCTCTTGTTAACTTAGAATTTTTGGGTTAAAGTTTTTGATAAAGTCAAATATCTCTGTTACAATCAAAGCTTTTGACTTGAAACTTAAAATAGTTATTTACTATCATAGTCTACACCAGGAGAAACAATCTCATAACTCTGATTTGAATTTTGACAGAGTTATGCCCCTTCTTAACTTAGAATTTTTTGGTTAAAGTTTTTGATAAAGGCAAATATCTCTGTTACAATCAAAGCTTTTGACTTGAAACTTGAAATAGTTATTTACTATCAAAGTCTACACCAGGAGAAACAATCCCATAACTCTGATTTGAATTTTGACAGAGTTATGCCTCTTTTTTACTTAAAAGTTTTTGGTTAAAGTTTTTACTTGCAAAGCTCTCATTCATCAGAGTCAAGCACTGAGAAAAGTTGAGCATGCTGTCTTATGGACAGCTCTTGTTGGGGTTTGTTCTATTTGTCTTGAAAATAATACTATAGTTATTATGACAACACAAAACATGTCCACTTTTTGTAAATATGACTGTTTTTATTTGATATGTTGGGGAAGGTTGTTGTAATGATGAGGTTTTCTTGATTTTCATTATACTAATTGTTAATATGCACGTGAGAAATAATGTTCGCATGATGGGGGACCTGGTGAATATACTGAAAATTAAAGCCTTGAAAAAATTCCTGCTTTCACAGTATTTCAGAAGCCAAGAATGAGCAAATATAAGGCAGGTCACTTATATATAGTAAGTGCAATATCCTTGTATTGAAACTTTTGATGTAACAAAATGATATGTTTCCTACTTGACTTGATGTATAGTTTGTTTTTCCATCACCTAAGTTGGAGTTATTGTGGGTGATTATTGTTGTGAACTGGTGCATACATTGTATTATGATAAGTAAATACTTTGATAAACTATTTAGTAATTCTCTAATTTTATTATATTATGAACTTTTATGTAAAGCATTGAGAGTATGGATGACTGCTTCCACCTGAGATTAATTTCAACAATCAAATGAATGCTTGAAATAAAAACACAAATTGTGTCATAAATTCTTTGAACTTGTTTTGAAGTGAAGTGCTGGAACTGTTGAAGGCATGTTGGGGTAGTGGGAGTAAAATAACATCTGTCTACTTCCAAAAAAATCCTGAAATGTTTCAGTTTCAGTGTAACTATTTTAACACAAAATGTTGGAGTGTTGTTTTTGTGCTTTCCCCCCCCCCCCTCCCCATGAGTGGTGGGGGCATATAGATTTGGTCTTGTCCATCTGTCCGAAGTTTGTGACGCGCCTAGCTCAAAAAGTATTTGATATAAATTGATGAAACCTTGCATGAGTCTTTATCATGATATGAACTTGCGCACCTCCTATTTTTCATCTGGCTCCGCCCCCTATTTTCAGAGTTATGGCCCCTGAAATAGTCAAAAATGCACATTTTCACCTTGTGACATGCCTAGCTCAAAAAGTATTTGATATAGATTCATGAAACCTTGCATGAGTCTTAATCATGATATGAACTTGCGCACCTCCTATTTTTCATCTGGCTCTGCCCCCAATTTTCAGAGCTATGGCCCCTGAAATAGTCAAAATTGCACATTTTTACCTTGTGACATGCCTAGCTCAAAAAGTATTTGATATAGATTCATGAAACCTTGCTTGAGTCTTAATCATGATATGAACTTGTGCACCTCCTATTTTTCATCTGGCTCCGCCCCCTATTTTCAGAGTTATGGCCCCTGAAATAGTCAAAAATGCACATTTTCACTTTGTGACATGCCTAGCTCAAAAAGTATTTGATATAGATTCATGAAACCTTGCATGAGTCTTAATCATGATATGAACTTGCGCACCTCCTATTTTTCATTGGGTCCGCCCCCTATTTTTAGAGTTATGGCCCCTGAAATAGTCAAAAATGTACATTTTCACCTTGTGATGCACCTAGCTCAAAAAGTATTTAATATAAATGGTTGAAAACTTGCATAAGTCTTAATCATGAAATAAACTTGCACACCTCTAATATTTTGGCAGGCTCCACCCCTTATTTTTAAAGTAATGGCCCCTGAAATAGTAAAAAACTAGAAATGTGTCCATGGGACACAGATGCCCCCACTACATGACATTAAAATGACAATTTTTTCCCAGGTCATGGGCCATAACTCCTACAATACTGAATGAATCCGGACGCGAAACCCCAGGTGCACAACTGCACATGCTGACCAACATTCCTGTAAACTTTGGTGACTCTAGGTCAAATACTTTTGGAGCTACGCACAACACAACATTAAAATGACCAATTTTTAACTAAGTCAGGGGCCATAACTCCTACACGACTGAATAAATCTGGACGCGAAACCCCAGGTGCACAACTGCATATGCTGACCAACATCCCTGTAAACTTTGGTGACTCTAGGTCAAATACTTTTGGAGCTACGCACGACACAACATTAAAATGACCAATTTTTAACTAAGTCAGGGGCTATAACTCCTACAATACTGAATGAATCCAGACGCGAAACCCCAGGTGCACAACTGCACATGCTGACCAACATTCCTGTAAACTTTGGTGACTCTAGATCAAATACTTTTGGAGCTATGCGCGACACAACATTAAAATGACCAATTTTTTACTAAGTCAGGGGCCATAACTCCTACATGACTGGATGAATCCAGATGCGAAATCCCAGGTGCACAACTACACATGCTGACCAACATTCCTGTAAAGTTTTGTGACTTTAAGTCAGCTACTTTTGGAGCTAGGTGCGACACAACACTAAAATGACCAATTTTTACAAAGTCAGGGGCCATAACTTCTACATGACTGAATGAATCCGGACGCGAAACCCCAGGTGCACAACTACACATGCTGACCAACATTCCTGTAAAGATTTGTGACACTACGTCAAATTCTTTTGGAGCTAGGTGCGACACAACATTCTCGGAAGGACGGACAAGGGCAAATCTATATGCCCCCCCCCCACCAAAGTGGGGGCATAAAAAGCACTTTTTCACCTAATTATGTGCCTAGCTCAAAAAGTAATAGATGTAAATTCAGGAAACCTTGCTGGAGTCTTTAACATGATGTAACCTTGCACACTTGGCATTCTTCTTGAGAATCTTAGCTCTTATTACAGAGTTATGGCCCTTGAAATAGCCAAAATAGTGGATTTTTTGTTTGTGATGCTCATAGCTCAAAAAGTATAGGGCCTAGAATAATGAATCCTTTTCATAAAATGTTTGTTGAGGCTATACCCCATTAAGACTGCAAACATTTGAATTATTGCCCCTTATTTGTGACAAATGTAGCAGTGGGGTGCACTAGTTTGTTTCTAGAGTATGTCCATTTCAAAATACATTAGAACAGCAGTGACTCATACAGGGTTCTCAAAATGTACTGTAACACCAATAACTCACACAGCATTCTCAAAATAAAGTATAATACCAATAACTCACCCAGGGTTCTCATAATATACTGTAATACCAATAACTCACCCAGGGTTCTCATAATATACTGTAATACCAATAACTCACCCAGGGTTCTTATAATATACTGTAATACCAATAACTCACCCAGGGTTCTCATAGCCCCATGTGGTTCTGGGACGATCTGTGTATGAAAAGAATTGGAACCACTGCCTTACCCTTGCATGATCGTAAGAGGCGACTAATAGGGTCTTAACACTTGGTTTTGCAGTAACTCTGTGATTCCAGCAGGTATGCAAATTTTGATTCCGTACCTCATGTTTTTATTTCGATGTAAATGAGATGTGGAACCAAAATTTGTAGTCCTGTTTGGCGCCATATAACCTATACTGTGTTGGTGCGCCGTAAAACCCAAATAAATAAATAAATAAATAGGGTTCTCATAATAAAGTATGATACCAGTAACTCGCAGAGGGTTCTCATAATACACCAATAACTCACAAGCGTTCTCAAAAAAAGTATAATACCAGTAACTCGCACAGGGTTCTCATAATATACTGTAATACCAATAACTCACCCAGGGTTCTCATAATATACCACTAACTCACACAGGGTTCTCCTAATATACTGTAATACCAGTAACTCGCACAGGGTTCTCATAATATACTGTAATACCAATAACTCACCCAGGGTTCTCATAATATACTGTAATACCAATAACTCACCCAGGGTTCCCATAATATACTGTAATACCAATAACTCACCCAGGGTTCTCATAATAAAGTATGATACCAGTAACTCGCACAGGGTTCTCATAATATATTGTAATAACTCACAAGCGTTCTCAAAAAAGGTATAATACCAGTAACTCGCACAGGGTTCTCATAATATACTGTAATACCAATAACTCACCCAGGGTTCTCATAATATACTGTAATACCAGTAACTCGCACAGAGTTCTCATAATATACTGTAATACCAATAACTCACCCAGGGTTCTCATAATATACTGTAATACCAATAACTCACCCAGGATTCTCATAATATACCACTAACTCACACAGGGTTCTCAAAATAAAGTATAATACCAATAACTCACCCAGGGTTCTCAAAATAAAGTATAACACCAATAACTCGCAAGCGTTCTCAAAAAAAACTATAATACCAATAACTCACCCAGGGTTCTCATAATACACCAATAACTCACACAGGGTTCTCAAAATAAAGTATAATACCAATAACTCGCCCAGGATTCTCATAATATAGCAGTAACTCGCACAGGGTTCTCAAAATAAAGTATAATACCAATAACTCACCCAGGGTTCTCATAATATACCAGTAACTCACACAGGGTTCTCAAAATAAAGTATAATACCAATAACTCGCCCAGGGTTCTCATAATATACCAGTAACTCGCACAGGGTTCTCAAAATAAAGTATAATACCAATAACTCACCCAGGGTTCTTATAATATACCAGTAACTCGCACAGGGTTCTCAAAATAAAGTATAATACCAATAACTCGCCCGGGGTTCTCATAATTTACCAGCAACTTGCACAGGGTTCTCATAATATACCAATAACTCACCCAGGGTTCTCATAATATACCAGTAACTCACACAGGGTTCTCAAAATAAAATATAATACCAATAACTCGCCCAGGGTTCTCATAATATACCAGTAACTCACACAGGGTTCTCAAAATAAAGTATAATACCAATAACTCACCCAGGGTTCTCATAATATACTGTAATACCAATAACTCACCCAGGGTTCTCATAGCCCCATGTGGTTCTGGGACGATCTGTGTATGAAAAGAATTGGAACCACTGCCTTACCCTTGCATGATCGTAAGAGGCGACTAATAGGGTCTTAACACTTGGTTTTGCAGTAACTCTGTGATTCCAGCAGGTATGCAAATTTTGATTCCGTACCTCATGTTTTTATTTCGATGTAAATGAGATGTGGAACCAAAATTTGTAGTCCTGTTTGGCGCCATATAACCTATACTGTGTTGGTGCGCCGTAAAACCCAAATAAATAAATAAATAAATAGGGTTCTCATAATAAAGTATGATACCAGTAACTCGCAGAGGGTTCTCATAATACACCAATAACTCACAAGCGTTCTCAAAAAAAGTATAATACCAGTAACTCGCACAGGGTTCTCATAATATACTGTAATACCAATAACTCACCCAGGGTTCTCATAATATACCACTAACTCACACAGGGTTCTCCTAATATACTGTAATACCAGTAACTCGCACAGGGTTCTCATAATATACTGTAATACCAATAACTCACCCAGGGTTCTCATAATATACTGTAATACCAATAACTCACCCAGGGTTCCCATAATATACTGTAATACCAATAACTCACCCAGGGTTCTCATAATAAAGTATGATACCAGTAACTCGCACAGGGTTCTCATAATATATTGTAATAACTCACAAGCGTTCTCAAAAAAGGTATAATACCAGTAACTCGCACAGGGTTCTCATAATATACTGTAATACCAATAACTCACCCAGGGTTCTCATAATATACTGTAATACCAGTAACTCGCACAGAGTTCTCATAATATACTGTAATACCAATAACTCACCCAGGGTTCTCATAATATACTGTAATACCAATAACTCACCCAGGATTCTCATAATATACCACTAACTCACACAGGGTTCTCAAAATAAAGTATAATACCAATAACTCACCCAGGGTTCTCAAAATAAAGTATAACACCAATAACTCGCAAGCGTTCTCAAAAAAAACTATAATACCAATAACTCACCCAGGGTTCTCATAATACACCAATAACTCACACAGGGTTCTCAAAATAAAGTATAATACCAATAACTCGCCCAGGATTCTCATAATATAGCAGTAACTCGCACAGGGTTCTCAAAATAAAGTATAATACCAATAACTCACCCAGGGTTCTCATAATATACCAGTAACTCACACAGGGTTCTCAAAATAAAGTATAATACCAATAACTCGCCCAGGGTTTCTCATAATATACCAGTAACTCGCACAGGGTTCTCAAAATAAAGTATAATACCAATAACTCACCCAGGGTTCTTATAATATACCAGTAACTCGCACAGGGTTCTCAAAATAAAGTATAATACCAATAACTCGCCCGGGGTTCTCATAATTTACCAGCAACTTGCACAGGGTTCTCATAATATACCAATAACTCACCCAGGGTTCTCATAATATACCAGTAACTCACACAGGGTTCTCAAAATAAAATATAATACCAATAACTCGCCCAGGGTTCTCATAATATACCAGTAACTCACACAGGGTTCTCAAAATAAAGTATAATACCAATAACTCACCCAGGGTTCTCATAATATACTGTAATACCAATAACTCACCCAGGGTTCTCATAGCCCCATGTGGTTCTGGGACGATCTGTGTATGAAAAGAATTGGAACCACTGCCTTACCCTTGCATGATCGTAAGAGGCGACTAATAGGGTCTTAACACTTGGTTTTGCAGTAACTCTGTGATTCCAGCAGGTATGCAAATTTTGATTCCGTACCTCATGTTTTTATTTCGATGTAAATGAGATGTGGAACCAAAATTTGTAGTCCTGTTTGGCGCCATATAACCTATACTGTGTTGGTGCGCCGTAAAACCCAAATAAATAAATAAATAAATAGGGTTCTCATAATAAAGTATGATACCAGTAACTCGCAGAGGGTTTCATAATACACCAATAACTCACAAGCGTTCTCAAAAAAAGTATAATACCAGTAACTCGCACAGGGTTCTCATAATATACTGTAATACCAATAACTCACCCAGGGTTCTCATAATATACCACTAACTCACACAGGGTTCTCCTAATATACTGTAATACCAGTAACTCGCACAGGGTTCTCATAATATACTGTAATACCAATAACTCACCCAGGGTTCCCATAATATACTGTAATACCAATAACTCACCCAGGGTTCTCATAATAAAGTATGATACCAGTAAACTCGCACAGGGTTCTCATAATATATTGTAATAACTCACAAGCGTTCTCAAAAAAGGTATAATACCAGTAACTCGCACAGGGTTCTCATAATATACTGTAATACCAATAACTCACCCAGGGTTCTCATAATATACTGTAATACCAGTAACTCGCACAGAGTTCTCATAATATACTGTAATACCAATAACTCACCCAGGGTTCTCATAATATACTGTAATACCAATAACTCACCCAGGATTCTCATAATATACCACTAACTCACACAGGGTTCTCAAAATAAAGTATAATACCAATAACTCACCCAGGGTTCTCAAAATAAAGTATAACACCAATAACTCGCAAGCGTTCTCAAAAAAAACTATAATACCAATAACTCACCCAGGGTTCTCATAATACACCAATAACTCACACAGGGTTCTCAAAATAAAGTATAATACCAATAACTCGCCCAGGATTCTCATAATATAGCAGTAACTCGCACAGGGTTCTCAAAATAAAGTATAATACCAATAACTCACCCAGGGTTCTCATAATATACCAGTAACTCACACAGGGTTCTCAAAATAAAGTATAATACCAATAACTCGCCCAGGGTTCTCATAATATACCAGTAACTCGCACAGGGTTCTCAAAATAAAGTATAATACCAATAACTCACCCAGGGTTCTTATAATATACCAGTAACTCGCACAGGGTTCTCAAAATAAAGTATAATACCAATAACTCGCCCGGGGTTCTCATAATTTACCAGCAACTTGCACAGGGTTCTCATAATATACCAATAACTCACCCAGGGTTCTCATAATATACCAGTAACTCACACAGGGTTCTCAAAATAAAATATAATACCAATAACTCGCCCAGGGTTCTCATAATATACCAGTAACTCACACAGGGTTCTCAAAATAAAGTATAATACCAATAACTCACCCAGGGTTCTCATAATATACTGTAATACCAATAACTCACCCAGGGTTCTCATAGCCCCATGTGGTTCTGGGACGATCTGTGTATGAAAAGAATTGGAACCACTGCCTTACCCTTGCATGATCGTAAGAGGCGACTAATAGGGTCTTAACACTTGGTTTTGCAGTAACTCTGTGATTCCAGCAGGTATGCAAATTTTGATTCCGTACCTCATGTTTTTATTTCGATGTAAATGAGATGTGGAACCAAAATTTGTAGTCCTGTTTGGCGCCATATAACCTATACTGTGTTGGTGCGCCGTAAAACCCAAATAAATAAATAAATAAATAGGGTTCTCATAATAAAGTATGATACCAGTAACTCGCAGAGGGTTCTCATAATACACCAATAACTCACAAGCGTTCTCAAAAAAAGTATAATACCAGTAACTCGCACAGGGTTCTCATAATATACTGTAATACCAATAACTCACCCAGGGTTCTCATAATATACCACTAACTCACACAGGGTTCTCCTAATATACTGTAATACCAGTAACTCGCACAGGGTTCTCATAATATACTGTAATACCAATAACTCACCCAGGGTTCCCATAATATACTGTAATACCAATAACTCACCCAGGGTTCTCATAATAAAGTATGATACCAGTAACTCGCACAGGGTTCTCATAATATATTGTAATAACTCACAAGCGTTCTCAAAAAAGGTATAATACCAGTAACTCGCACAGGGTTCTCATAATATACTGTAATACCAATAACTCACCCAGGGTTCTCATAATATACTGTAATACCAGTAACTCGCACAGAGTTCTCATAATATACTGTAATACCAATAACTCACCCAGGGTTCTCATAATATACTGTAATACCAATAACTCACCCAGGATTCTCATAATATACCACTAACTCACACAGGGTTCTCAAAATAAAGTATAATACCAATAACTCACCCAGGGTTCTCAAAATAAAGTATAACACCAATAACTCGCAAGCGTTCTCAAAAAAAACTATAATACCAATAACTCACCCAGGGTTCTCATAATACACCAATAACTCACACAGGGTTCTCAAAATAAAGTATAATACCAATAACTCGCCCAGGATTCTCATAATATAGCAGTAACTCGCACAGGGTTCTCAAAATAAAGTATAATACCAATAACTCACCCAGGGTTCTCATAATATACCAGTAACTCACACAGGGTTCTCAAAATAAAGTATAATACCAATAACTCGCCCAGGGTTCTCATAATATACCAGTAACTCGCACAGGGTTCTCAAAATAAAGTATAATACCAATAACTCACCCAGGGTTCTTATAATATACCAGTAACTCGCACAGGGTTCTCAAAATAAAGTATAATACCAATAACTCGCCCAGGGTTCTCATAATTTACCAGCAACTTGCACAGGGTTCTCATAATATACCAATAACTCACCCAGGGTTCTCATAATATACCAGTAACTCACACAGGGTTCTCAAAATAAAATATAATACCAATAACTCGCCCAGGGTTCTCATAATATACCAGTAACTCACACAGGGTTCTCAAAATAAAGTATAATACCAATAACTCACCCAGGGTTCTCATAATAAACCAGTAACTCACACAGGGTTCTCAAAATAAAGTATAATACCAATAACTCGCCCAGGGTACTCATAATACACCGATAACTCACATTGGTTTACTTATTACAAAACAACACAATATATCGTTGGGGTTATCATAATACAGTAGAAAGCTAAAATAAAAATTTGAACAGTGTTCTCATAATACAGCAGAATGTGGATTACTTGCATGGTGTGCTCATAATACAGTGTATCCCCAGTGACTCGCACTAGGTTCTCGGAATAAGGTACAACACTAATAACTCGCATTGGATGCTTATACTACTGTATAATTAAAATAACTCACATGGGGTGCTCATAACACAGTGTGACACCAGAGTACTTGCACGGGATGCTCATAATAGAGTTTAATACTAATTACTTGTATGGTGTGCTCATAACGTAGTGTGACACCAGTTATTGCACGGGATGCTCATAATAGAGTTTAATACTAATTACTTGTATGGTGTGCTCATAACGTAGTGTGACACCAGTTACTTGCACGGGATGCTCATAATAGAGTTTAATACTAATTACTTGCATGGGGTGCTCATATAGCAGTATAACACTAATAACTTCCTTCTGGTGCTCACTAATAACTCCAATAAGATGCTCATAATACAGTTTAACACGAATAACTCACATCGGGTTCTCATGATACTGCATAACACCAATAACTCGCATGGGGTGCTCATAATACAGTGTGATACCAACAACTTGCATGGGGTGCTCATAATACAAAATTACAATAATAATATAACTCTCATGGGCTGCTCATAATACATACTCCCATAGGGTACTCATGTGACTCCAATTACCATGGGATGCTCTTAATACAGTATTACACTAATAACAACCATGGGGTGCTCATAATAATTTTATTACAGTATAACCTCTTTTGATGGCACCTCTGAAGAGCAAACACAACTCGACAAAGGCAGACATTAAACAAACCTTGCCTTCAATTAACCTCTCCTGAGCATGGCTTCAAAACAACCAACGCGTTTTAGTCTGTTCAGTGGGGTTTGGACTGTGCAACCAACGCATTTTTGTCTGTTCAGTGGGGTTTGGACTGTGCAACCAACGCGTTTTTGTCTGTTCAGTGGGGTTTGGACTGTGCAACCAACGCGTTTTAGTCTGTTCAGTGGGGTTTGGACTGTGCAACCAACACGTTTTAGTCTGTTCAGTGGGGTTTGGACTGTGCAACCAACACGCTTTAGTCTGTTCAGTGGGGTTTGCACTGTGCAACCAACACGCTTTAGTCTGTTCAGTGGGGTTTTGACTGTGCAACCAACACGTTTTAGTCTGTTCAGTGGGGTTTGGACTGTGCAACCAACACGCTTTAGTCTGTTCAGTGGGGTTTGGACTGTGCAACCAACACGTTTTAGTCTGTTCAGTGGGGTTTTGACTGTGCAACCAACACGCTTTAGTATGTTCAGTGGGGTTTTGACTGTGCAACCAACACGCTTTAGTCTGTTCAGTGGGGTTTGGACTGTGCAACCAACGCGTTTTTGTCTGTTCAGTGGGGTTTGGACTGTGCAACCAACACGCTTTAGTATGTTCAGTGGGGTTTGGACTGTGCAACCAACACGTTTTAGTCTGTTCAGTGGGGTTTGGACTGTGCAACCAACACGCTTTAGTCTGTTCAGTGGGGTTTGGACTGTGCAACCAACGCGTTTTAGTCTGTTCAGTGGGGTTTGGACTGTGCAACCAACGCGTTTTAGTCTGTTCAGTGGGGTTTGGACTGTGCAACCAACGCGTTTTAGTCTGTTCAGTGGGGTTTGGACTGTGCAACCAACGCGTTTTAGTCTGTTCAGTGGGGTTTGGACTGTGCAACCAACGCGTTTTAGTCTGTTCAGTGGGGTTTGGACTGTGCAACCAACGCGTTTTAGTCTGTTCAGTGGGTTTGGACTGTGCAACCAACGCGTTTTAGTCTGTTCAGTGGGGTTTGGACTGTGCAACCAACGCGTTTTAGTCTGTTCAGTGGGGTTTGGACTGTGCAACCAACGCGTTTTAGTCTGTTCAGTGGGGTTTGGACTGTGCAACCAACACGCTTTAGTCTGTTCAGTGGGGTTTGGACTGTGCAACCAACACTCTTTAGTCTGTTCAGTGGGGTTTGGACTGTGCAACCAACACGTTTTAGTCTGTTCAGTGGGGTTTGGACTGTGCAACCAACACGTTTTAGTCTGTTCAGTGGGGTTTGGACTGTGCAACCAACACTCTTTAGTCTGTTCAGTGGGGTTTGGACTGTGCAACCAACACTCTTTAGTCTGTTCAGTGGGGTTTGGACTGTGCAACCAACGCGTTTTAGTCTATTCAGTGGGGTTTGGACTGTGCAACCAACGCGTTTTAGTCTGTTCAGTGGGGTTTGGACTGTGCAACCAACGCGCTTTAGTCTGTTCAGTGGGGTTTTGACTGTGCAACCAACGCGTTTTAGTCTGTTCAGTGGGGTTTGGACTGTGCAACCAACACGCTTTAGTCTGTTCAGTGGGGTTTGGACTGTGCAACCAACGCGTTTTTGTCTGTTCAGTGGGGTTTGGACTGTGCAACCAACACGCTTTAGTCTGTTCAGTGGGGTTTTGACTGTGCAACCAACACGCTTTAGTCTGTTCAGTGGGGTTTGCACTGTGCAACCAACACGTTTTAGTCTGTTCAGTGGGGTTTGCACTGTGCAACCAACACGCTTTAGTCTGTTCAGTGGGGTTTGGACTGTGCAAACAACACGCTTTAGTCTGGTCAATGGGGTTTTGACTGTGCAACCAACACGTTTTAGTCTGTTCAGTGGGGTTTGGACTGTGCAACCAACACGCTTTAGTCTATTCAGTGGGCTTTCGACTGTGTGCCCGACTGTGCAACCAACACGTTTTTGTCTGCTCAGTGGGGATTGGACTGTGCAACCAACATGCTTTAGTCTGTTCAGTGGGCTTTCAACTGTGCAACCCGCACATTTTAGTCTGTTCAGTGGATTTTTGACCCTGGAGTTTGCACTGTTTTTACCAACACGTTTTGTGCAATCAACACATTTTTGTCTGTTCAGTGGAGTTTGCACTGTGCATCCAACACGTTTTTGTCTGTTCAGTGGATGCACTGTGCATCCAACACGTTTTTGTCTGTTCAGTGGAGTTTGCACTGTGCATCCAACACATTTTTGTCTGTTCAGTGGATGCACTGTGTAACCCCTCCCCCAGTCCGTCCATCCAACTTCATTTCTGATCAATACCTGGAGAACCATTTAACCTAGAACCTTCATAGGATGAGAGGGCTAATGGAGTAGATGACCCCTTTTGTTTAGGGGCCACTCCATCAAAGGACAAGGTCACAGGGGCCTGAACATGGAAAACCTTTTCAGATATATATCTCATGAACCATTTAACCATCCAGAAAGATGAAACTTCGTAGGATGATTGGACATGCAAAGTAGATGACCCCTATTGATCTTGGGGTTAGAAGGTCAAAGGTCAAGGTCACACGGGCCAGAACATGGAAAACCTTTTCAGATCAATAACTTGAGAACCACTTGACCCAGAAAGTTGAAACTGCATAGGATAATTTTACTTGCATAGTAGATGGCTCCATTTGATTTCTGGTCAGTAGGTCAAAGGTCAAGGTCACAGGGCTAGAACATGGAAAACCTTTTCCAATCAAAAACTTGAGAACTATTTAACCCAGAACCTTTAAACTTCATAGGGTGACATGGCTTATGGAGTAGATGACTGTCACCGATCAATAACTTGAGAAACACTTGACCCAGAACATTGATACTTATTTGGATGATTGGACATGCAGAGAAGATTATCCCTATTGATCTTGGGGTCAGTAGGTCAGAAGTCAGTGTAATAGGGGCAAGAATTTCCAAACAATTTCAGATCATTAACTTGAGAACCAATAGACCCAGGACCATGAAACTTCACAGGATGATTGGGCATGTTAAGTAGAAGACCCATATTGATTTTGGAGTCACTCAGTCAAAGGTCAAGGAAGAAGGGCCTAGAACTAGGAAACCGTTTCCAATCAGTAACGTCAGAAGCACTCTACCCAGAATGTTGAAACTTCACAGGATGACTGGACATGCCAAGTAGATGACCCTAATAGGGATTGTGGTCACTTGGTTGAAGGTCAAGGTCACAGGGGCAAGAACATGGAAAACCATTTCCGATCAATAACTTGAGAACAACTTGACCCAGAAAGCTAAAACTTTGTAGGGTGTTTGGACATGCAGAGTAGATGACCCATATAGATCTTGGGGCCACTCTTTCAAAGGTCAGGTCACAGGGGCCAGAACATGGAAAATCATTTCCAATCAATAACTTGAGAATCTCAATTATTGGACATATAAAGCAGATGATCCCTAATGATTTTGGCATCAGTAGGTCAAAGGTCAAACTCAAACGGCCCTGAGACATGAAAACTGTTTCCAATCTATAACTTGAGAACCACTTGACCAAAAACCTTGACACTTCCTAGGATGATTGGACTTATTGAGTTGTATGTCTCCCCCCCCCCACTCCCCAACCACCACCCATCCCCACCATTTCCATATAAATGACCTAGATGATCACTATTGCATTTCAACTGCTTAGCCAACCATCAGGGTCACTTTAGCTTTGGCACCTGCCCCTTATTGACCTCTTGCCTATGACTACTTTCGGGGGAGACATGCGCTTTTCTACAAAAAAAACATATTCTAGTTATTTTCAAAAGTATTTCTTCCACTCGGAGTAAGTATTTACCTTGTGTAATTTTCAACATAATCACTGTCCTCACTGAACTGTGACTATTGGCAAAGCCAACATTTGACCCTGTTTGAAACAGTTACACCTGCTGAAACCAAATTGATGGCAAGAGGTACAGTTGTACAGATATATTTTGCATTTGCTGGTCCAATGTTATTGATTAATCATTGTGATTAATTTTACCAATAATACTGTTTAGACATTGTCTTGATATAGCACCTTGTAAAATCTCATTGATTTTTCTTCATATGTATTTGAAATATAACAGAAGTTAATTTTTGATCAGCCCCAGTATAAAGTAATCAGTTATTGTTTAATACTTTCAGTTTCAGATTTGGGGAAATACTGTAAAAATATTTAACTTCATTGGCATTCCATTGTTTCTATGTCACTGGGATATGAATTATTACATCAGGGGGAATTTAATTGCTTATTCTAATGGAATTTCTTGAACTAGCGTAATGGTCAACATGAAATCAACAAAAATTAGCAAATCTACTCAAGGGAAAAAGTAATGTTAATGTAGTCAGTCATTGAGTGCATAGGTCCTTACCTCATTTGACTGGCTCATGAATATTATAGCATGGTCAAGTTTTCTTTGGGCGAGGTACTAATCCAGCTTTCATATCTCTAAAATTATTAGTCAGAAGGACCAGTGGAATGATCAACTGCCATATAGCTTTATAGGCATTTTATCAGTATAATTTTAATGCAGTGCTGAACATTCCTTGTTAGCCACCTGTATTAAGCAAGCTTAACATTCACAGCAACTCCCTCAGCAACTCCCTCAGCTGGCTGCTTAAAACAGGTTTGACTGTATAGACAACAACTGAGATCTGGTGCAGTATTGAATACATCCCAGTATTCCCCAAAATAGAATATGCAGGTTTAAAAGCAGAGAACCACTCATTATTTGTCTATATTCATGGGTTGCAACTTCCAATATGATAAAGCTTTCCACAACAAAAAATAAGTTATCAAGGCTATCTTGAAAATCTGTTTTTATTTGGATTGAGACTGTAGTTTTTTAATTATGTAGTGAAAGTTAATATTTAATATTAACGTTGAATATTGACTGTTGTTTGAATCATATATTACATAGATTGTTAACATGATTTTTTTCTTTTATGAATAAAATATCTCAATGATATATCTTTTCTTTACATCTATTACACTGCTTTTGATACGAAAACTATTGTATGGGATCTCTGGAATGGAAGTTTGATCAACACAATGCTTCATCACAATTATTTTTAGCTCTTCTGAACGGTTCAGGCCTGTATCCTTCATTTGTTGTCTGGCATTAGCTTTTCACTTTTAAACAACTTCTCATGAACTGCAGAATGGATCATCACCAAACTTGGTCTGTACCACCCTTGTAAGATTCTTTCATAATTTTTTCAAACTGAATTTATGGGCTGCCAGAGCTAAAAGTAGAAAAAACACATGAACTGTTTGATGGAATATCGGTAAACTTGGTCTGTAGCTGGGGCGGCCAGAGCTAAAAATAAAAAAAAATCTTTAAACAGCTTTTTCTCATGAACCACTTGATGAAGGGTATATTTCTTTGCACCTGTCGGTCGGTCAGTCCGCCCCTCTGTCAGTAGAGCTAAACTTTGTTTGTAGCATTCATGTAAGGTCCTTTCTAAATTATCAAATTGTTCCACTTGACTGAAATCGGGGGCTGCCAAAACTAAAATTGAAAAACCATTAAAAAACTTCTCATGAACTTCTTGATGGAATTTCTCTCAACTTTGACTGTAGCATTTGTCTATAAAATCGTCTCCTACATTTATGGCCCCATTTGGAGAAGTGAAGGGTATATTTCTTTGCACCTGTCATTCAGTCCATCTGTCCCTCTGTTGGTAGAGCTAACAGTTGCCACTAAATAACTTGAGAGCCACTTGACTCGAAACCATCAAACTTCGTACCATGATTGGGCACTTGAAGTATATGATCCTGATAGTTTTTTGGATCAGTAGGTCAAAGGTCGCAGTCACGGGCCTAAACCTTCAAAACAGTTTCTGCCCAATAACTGGAGAAGCACCTTCAAACTTGGTACCATGATTGGGCTAATAAAGTAGATGATAATCTTGTTCTTGGGGTCGATAAGTCAATGTCACAGGGGCCTGAACCTTCAAAAAAAGATCCACGCAGTAACTTGAGAACCACTCTACCTAGAACCTTAAACATAAAAGCATGTTGGGTAATGAAGTAATGACCTGTTTTAGCAAGGTCAAGGTCACAGGAGTCAGGGCTGCCGAACCTTCCAAAACTAAAGAAGACTTTCCAAACAAGCAAGTAAACCTGAACCTTGAAGAACAGTTTCACTCTACCTAGAACCTTTGAACATAAAAGCATGGTTGGGATAATGAAGTAAATGACCCCTGTTCTTTAGGTCAAAGGTCAAGGTCACAGGGGCCTGAACCTTCAAAACTGTTTCCGCCCAATAACTGTAGAAGCACTTGACCCAGAACCTTCAAACTTGGTACCATGATTGGGCTTATAAAGTAGATGATCATCTTGTTCTTGGGGTCACTAAGCCAATGTCACAGGGGCCTGAACCTTCAAAAAAGTTTCTGCTTTATAACTTGAGAACCACTCTACCTAGAACCTTCAAACATAAAAGCATGATTGGGCTAATGAAGTAAATGATCCCTATTGTTTTTTAGGTCAGAGGTCAAGGTCACAGGAACCTGAACGTTCAAAACGGTTTGCTAACTTGACCCAGAACCTTCAAACTTGATAGCATTATTGGGCTTATAAAGTAGAGAACCCCTGTTGTTTTTTCGGGTCAGTAAGTCAAAGGTCAAGATCACAGGGACCTGAAACTTGAAAACAGTTTCCACTCAGTTAACCACTTGATAGCATGATTGGGCTAATGAAGTAGATAACCCCCATTGATTTTGAGGTCAGTTGATCAAAGGTCAAGGTCACAGGAACCTCAACATTAAAACTATTTCTGTAATTTAAGAAACACTTGACCAAGAAACTTCAAACTTGATAGCATGATAGGGCTTAATGAAATAGAAGACTCCTGTTATTTTAGGGTCAATAAGTCAACAGTTGAGGTCATACGGGCCTTAACCTTGAAAATCATTTCCACTAGCTTGAGAACCACCTGACTCAGTATCTTCAAACTTGATAGCATGATTAGGCTTATGAAATTGATGAACCCTACTGTTTTGGGAGTTAGTAGGTCAAAGGTCAAGGTCAAAGTGATCACAGGACTGAAAATTGGGGGAACATGACATTGTGTTTACTGTTCAGATGCTTGACTGAGTTTAGGGGCTGCCAGAGCTAAAAAAAAAAAACAACCTTTAAACAACATCTCATGAAACACTTGATGGATTATCGCTGAAATTGGTCTGTAGCATCCTTGTATGGTACACTCTCAATTTGTTCAAACGGTTCCTCTTGACTGACTTTAGGGTCCACAAGAGCTAAAAGTATAATATCATTAAACAACTTCTTTATTGCTTGACAGAATGTCACTGAAGTTGGTCTGTAGCATTCTCCTAAGCTCCTCTCTCACAGTTGTTGAAATGGAATTGCTTGACTGATTTTAGGGCTGCCAGAGCTAAAAATAGAAAAAAAACTTTAAATGACTTTTTCTCATGAACTGCTCACAGATTGTCGCCTAATTTGATATGTAGCATCCATCTAATGTCCTCTACTTCATTTGTTCTGTTGGTTCTGCTTGACAGATTTTAGGGGCTGCAAGAGCTTAAAATAGAAAAACCTTTTTTACTAAACACAGATGTAATCATTTATGATTCAGTGTGTCATACATATATTTAAGATCAAATTATCAGTTTCAGGTGAGCAATTTAGGGACACTTTGACATTCTCGTTTTGTTACTGAAAATAAGACCACTTGCACCTCTGTACCATGCTAAAAAGTTATACCGTTAATACTTCATGGACACCACTCTAGTCAAGTAAATATGGTTGCCTTAAAATGAATCATTTAACCAATGGTGCAACTGGAATTTAAATTATTCTTTTATTCAAGCAGCAGACTACCACATTTGAAAGAATATTTCCCAACCAAATACTTGAATCTCCTCATGTAGTTAAAGACTTAACAAGAGTTCTTGAGACAGTCCCTCTTTTCATGTAGTTTACAACCTTACACTCATGAGACATTCCTTCCCTTAAAGCACTTAAAAACCTTATTACACACTAACCTAACACTTGTGAGACAGTCCTTCCCTTCAAGAAGTTAAGAATTTAACATGAGACGAGACAGTCCTTCCAGTTGAGTAGCTTACAAACTTACACAAGACAGTCTTTCAGTTTACAAACTAACACAAGACAGTCCTTCCCTTCAAGTAGTTTACAACCTAACATTCATGAGACAGTCCTTCCTTTCAAGAAAATTACAATTTCTACACAAAGCGCACATCATTTCAGGAGAAAAAGCACCTCCTGTCTGGTAACAAACATCTTCCTTACCTGAAAGAGCACCTCCCGTCTGGTAACAAACATCTTCCTTATATGAAAGAGTACTTTCTATCAGGTAACAAACATCTTCCTTACATGAAAGAGTACTTTCTATCAGGTAACAAACATCTTCCTTACATGAAAGAGTACTTCCCATCAGGTAACAAACATCTTCCTTACATGAAAGAGTACTTCCCATCAGGTAACAAACATCTTCCTTACATGAAAGAGTACTTCCCATCAGGTAACAAACATCTTCCTTACATGAAAGAGTACTTCCCATCAGGTAAAAAACATCTTCCTTATATGAAAGAGTTCTTCCTTTCCTCATACAGTCAAATAATTATCTGTTTGGAAACTTGTGTGTCCATTGGAAACTGGTGTCCCAACTTCCTGTTACTATTCATGGTTTCATGAACCAAGGTGAAATACTTTTAAGATATATGCAACACAAACTTTTATGTGTATTTTTCACAAAGTCAAGGACCATAACTCTGGTCTAGCTAAGTGAAATCCCAAATAGAACACTCAGATGCACAACTTCATATGCTATATAACGATCCCCTGATGTTTTATGATTCTAAGGCTTTTCAGTCATGGAAATTGTGTTGAGGAGAAATGTACCTGTGAGGTGGGAATATAACAAATGAAGAACATGTATTTTATTTGAACATGAACTGATTTATTGCAGAACGTAGCAGTAGCCTCCTCCACTTTCTAACACCTGCCCCTTCCCCCCCCCCCCCCCCTTCTTTATTTTGCATAAAAGTAAAATGTACTTGTTGGATTTTTGAAGCAACCTGTTTTCTGTTACAGCTTCTTTCTGCTGTGGGCCTACTTTGCAAATGCGTGGCTCTTTGGCTGTGTTTGTGGTGCTCTGTGCTTCCGAGAAATCTACCCTTACCTATTATCTATTGACCCATGATGAATTTAGGAGACAAGAAGTTGTGGGTAATGTAATATATAAATATCTGAAAGTAGCACAACAATATTCTTGTCAGACTTTGATTAGGGTCACCGAATGAATGTAAAGTAAATATATACACTATCAAGAAAGAAATGTTCGAGTTATACCCTGGACAAGGTTTTCAAAAAAGGGAGATAATTCAAAAATGGGACCATTTAGAGTTATGGTTGCTTACCACAGCACTTTCTCTCAAAGAGCTCTGTCATTGTGTAAAGTTACAACTTGGTACCTTCAATACTTTCTGAGTTATCATCTGGACAAGAAGAGTGATGAACAGACAGATGGATGGGCAAGGTAACAACAATATTATGCTTCCCACTTCAGGCAGCAAAAAAAAATAACTTAGGCACAAAAATTCACATTCTGAATTATAATTTCAACTACAGGTTACATATTTTTAAGATATATGCGACACAAACTTTTAAGTACTTTATGGGTATTTTTATGCCCCAGAAGGGAGGCATATAGTTTTTGAACCGTCTGTCGGTCTGTCCGCAATTTTCGTGTCTGGTCCATATCTTTGTCATCCATGATGGATTTCAAATAACTGCATGAATGTGTACCACAGTAAGACACGTTCATGCGCAAGACCCAGGTCCGTAGCTCAAGGTAAGCACAGACAATTAAGTCATTCTTTCATTGATTAGGCATCGTCCCGTCAATCATGTCATCCATGATGATTCAAATAACTGCATGAATGGTACACAGTAAGACGAGTGTCGCGCGCAGACCCAGGTCTGTAGCTCAAAGGTAAGGTCACATTAACTAAATGGTACATTTCATGATAGTGCATTGCCGTCCATACTTTCATCCATGAGATTTTCAAATAACTTGCATATGTGTACCACAGTAAGACAACTTGGTCGCGCGCAAACCCAGGTCCGTAGCTCAAAGTCAAGGACACACTTAGACGTTAAAGCAATTCATGATAGTGTGATGGGCGTGTCGGTCCACAATATTTGTCATTCATGCATGGTTTAAAATATGGCATAATTGTACCACATAAGACACTTCCGCGCGGACAGTCGTAGTCAAAGGTTCCTAAAGTCTAAATATCGCCATTAACATATTCATTCAATGCCACAGGGCATGTTCGTCCTTATGGGACAGTCTTTTCTCTATGTCAAGGACCATTATTCTGGTCTAGCCAAGTGAAATCCCAAGTAGAACGCTAGATGCTCAACTTCACATGCTATATAACAATCCTCTAATGTTTTATGATTCTATGTAAAATATTTTTTTGAGATACATGCACCACAAACTTGTATGCCCTTTATGCATATTTTTGACCTGACCAGGGACTTTAAGTCTGATCTGAGCAACAGAAATCCCAAATATAATACAAAGTGCGTAACTTCACATACTGAATAATATTCCTATTATGTTCATGACCTTAGCTCAAAAATATTTTAAGATACAAGCGACAAAACTTTTATATCCTTTTATGCATATTTTGCCAAGGGCCATAACTCTAGTTTGGCTGAATGAAGTCTCTAACAAAAGCCAAGGTGTATAACTTCACATGCTGAACAATATTCCTTTAATGTTTCATAATCATAGTTAAGATACTTTTTGAGATACATGAGACACAAACCTTTGAGGCCCTTTATATGCATATTTTTGACAAAGTCAAGGGCCATAACTTTGGTTTGACTGTGTGAGATTCCAATTAAAACTGCAAGTGCACAACTTCACATGCTGACTAAGAATCCTGTAAGCTTTGTTGACTCTGGGTCAAATACTTCCTAGATAATTATGCACCACACAAATTCAGACAGAACAATGGATGGATGGACAGACAGACAGAGAAGGGAAACTCTAAGTGCCCCTCCACCCTCCCATCTGAAACACAAAAAACACACACAGTGATAAATAAAATATTACAAAAATTGTTTAATTATGACTATAACAACTTTAACAAGGGTTTATTTTTACCAAATGTTTATCACAAAAAGAAAAGTTGGCTAAATAATTGATTAGCAATCAGCAGAAAGCATTTACACTGTTTATAACGTAATTTTGCATTTAAATAATTATTAATGTTCTATTGCAATGTTTTGAATCCCCATTGTTTTACAATACAAAGCCAATATTGGACAATCAAATGTCTTTAAACGATATATAATCCTTGTGTATAAAAGTTTTGTATTGCAAATACATCTTTTGAACATAAAAGATAACAGCAGTCTGTAGAAAATGAAGAATAACACAGAATGATGTCACATTTTCAGTTGTCTCTTGATTAGAGCAATTTTGATAAAAATTAAAGAAAAAGTTATGCCAGAAAAGAACAAACTTAATTTACAGATGTATGTTAATACGTAAATATATCCAAAACAGTTTTTTCAGCCTGCAAAATAGTGACTAAAATGTGAATTGTTTCATAGAAGTTTGCAAGTTTGCTAGTATATGAAATCTGCAAGCATTGTAAGACAGTCCATGTAACAGTCATTCCAAAACAACAACAAAAACACTGAATTTATGGTAGTTCTGCACATTGTGATCAATTCTTTTTCTACAATGTAGAATTTGATTTGAACCTGGATTTTTTCCAAAACTTGAGAATATACTTAGAACATTCTGCAAATAAAAAACATAGGGTCATGTGCTTGATTTTTTGCTAGACTGATTGGAAAAATTTGAACCTCACACAAGTTTTCATAAAGGGGTGTCATAATGGCTGTTTATTGGAAAATCACAATTTTGATAACATTTTGGCAAATAGAATTTGTTCTACAGTGTACATTTTATTGAAACTCCTCACAGTAGTAATAATCATATGATATACAAAATGATGAGATAAAATCTCCGGCATTGGGCGATTTAATGTTGGTGGATAAAATGTGTATATCTGTGTGCTTGGTTTTGAAATATTTGCCTATGATAAAAGTGATCCATACATTTCAAGCTGGTTCTAAAACATTATTTGGCATTATATAACCTGTCAAACATTTTAATTTAAAAAAGATAGTAACGTTGCCGTTTTAATAGATTTACTCATGTGTTGCCATTAATTCATATTAAACTGATTTTCCTTTTCGTATGTGAAGTCCAGGCTTTATTCTAAGTTATCGGGATACATGGTGTTACACCATCACTTTGGTTTATCAAACGTACAGAACTAAGTTAATGTCTCCAAAACAGTGACACAACCTGCAGCCTTTAAAGTTGATAATATGTTTTCCAAAACAATGACGGAAATGTAAATGAAGCTTTCTTTGTCATTGTGGTGTAAGTGGGGGTGGAGATTTGTCATGGCCTGTCCACGAGAGGTCTCCGATCTTTCCAGCTGTAATATAAGAAAATTACCTGCAGTAAGCAATCTCATTATAACAGTGTGAAGTTAAAAGGTCAGAAGTGGTTACTTTTCAATTGTTATGAAAGCTATAACATTAAAAAACCGAATCCTTTAAAGTCAGCTTCCTGGAAAGACCAGAAATAATGTCATACGAGAAGGTGACCCACTAGGGGCTTAACGTCTGACTTGAGCTGCTAACACTTTAACCATTAGACCACAGCTACCCATTATAGTATCAAATGACACAAAACAGGGCTGTTGGTAGTTAAAAGCAAACTAATCCAATCTAACAGTCTAGTATACCTGGGAACCTTTCTAGTTGATGTATAAGGATCAAGGTAGTTGGCTGCCTTTGGTACAGTGCTTGTTGAAGGAACTCGGAACATTTCATAGATTGGTTCAGGTCTCACTTCACCAGACCAGTCATATCCACTGTTTGGTGTACCATACCGTGCACCTTCTGCAGGGGTCTGTAACATACAACTAGTGCTAGTGAAACTCTGATGTAACAAATCTGAATATGAGGAACCACTGCTAAACAGGAAACCGGCCGAGTGCATTTGTGTAACATTTCGTTGATCAGTTCTCCTCTAACTTAACCAGTTATATTTACTTTTTGGTGTACCATACCACACAACTTTTACTTTGAAACAAAAATGTGACCAACAGTTTCAATAATATATGGCAAATAACAATATTAATATATGTTGATAAATAAGTGATTTGATATCGGCCCTGTTATTTGTCTGAGGGCAGTCGTATTGGCACAAGGACAAATAACAATCACTTATCTATTAACAATTTTATTAAATAACTTCATGTACTTAAAGGATTCAAAATTTAAAAACTCAATTTAATTATTGTAACAAAGAACAACTCTAAAAATACACAACATACTTTAACCATTTTTATGGAAATATTAAGTAAAGTAATCAAGATATAATCAAAACCATGTTGTTTGTACGCTAAAAACTATGCTCAGTCAACGCTTACTGACTTTAAAAACAAAATGGCTGCCGTTTCCGAACTTCCAGCTGCGAATCTATATCATTTTTTTTTGGCCCTGTCTAATTAGCCAATCAAATTCCTTAAAATGCGGGCTTTATATCTATATCACTTTTTGGCCCAGGGCCACTGACTGATATAGATATTGGCACTGTTATAGAGGAGGCCTTTGTATTATTGGACGAGGCAAATGCTGTGTTTAAGGGCTAATAATTAATAGTTATTTAATAACAGTTTTTAAAAAAAATTTCAGAACATCAAATGAAGAAGACATTTCCTCTATAAAACATTCACTTTGGGTCATTTTAGCAGTAAATATGCAAGAATATAAGTAAAGCATAAGTTATACATTTGTTTTCTTGGTTTTGGAGTCTCGCTTTGTGGGTAGCCAGCCATCAATTTCTGCATCCTCGTCAGCATATTTGTGTCTATGTCCAAAACTAGCCAAATCATAGCCTTTGTCACCAAACCCTCGGACACCAGGCCTGTAATATATACAATATATGCCGGAACTATAGAAATTGGCTGTCACTATTAGTGACAAACAACCCCCGAGCATTTATGCCAAGTAATTTTAAATTCCCTTCATCGATGGCAGAGTTATGGACCAGACAAGAAACAGACCATTTTAACCTCTAAGAGTGACCTTGACCTTAGAGCTAGGGTCTGGATCTTGCGCATGACACATTGTCTCATTATGGGGAACATTACGCCAAGTAATTTCAAAATCCCTTGAATGGCAGAATTATGAACCGGTCATGAAACAGACCCCATTAACCTTTGACTTCTAAGTCTGTCCTTGACCTTGGAGCTAGGGGTCTGGGTCTTGTGCAGGACACATCATCTCATTATGGTAAACATTTATGCCAAGTAATTTTAAAGTCCCTTCATGGATGGCAGAGGTATAGAC
Source organism: Mercenaria mercenaria (assembly GCF_021730395.1). NCBI lineage: Eukaryota > Metazoa > Mollusca > Bivalvia > Venerida > Veneridae > Mercenaria > Mercenaria mercenaria. Next base: position 41,922,732 of record NC_069369.1, on the reverse strand, counting down.
TAGACATGAAAGACCCTGTTAACCTTTGACCTCTAAGTGTGACCTTGACCTTAAAGCTAGGGGTATGGATCTTGCGCAAGACACATCGTCTCGTTATAGTTAACATTTCTTCCAAGTTATTTTAAAATCCCTTCATGTATGGAAGAGTTATGGACGGACACGAAACAGACCCTGTTTTATTCTTTGACCTTTAAGTGTGACCTTGACCTTGTAGCTAGGGGTCTGGGTCTTGTGCATGATAGGTCGTCTCATTAGGGGCCTGGGTCTTGTGCATGATAGGTCATCTTATTATGGTGAACATTTATGCCAAGTTATTTCAAAATCCCTTTATGGATGGCAGAGTTACAGCCCACATGAGTACAACAGTTTTTGTGAACAAGTTCACAAAGGCCCAATCATAACACACTCCCTCATGGTATATATATATAATTGTTACTGTGTGACTGCTGGTGAAGATGCTCATCTGATTTTTTGTCTCTGTATGATAGAATTATTGTCCTACTCATGATTTCTAATTTAAATTCATGCATTTACCGCCTTTTCTAACATGCCGTTACGCGACATTCAACCATTGACATCGACGTCATCATTTTCTGTTATTGTTATTGTACTTGAACGTCACTTCCGTTTGAGCAAACATATATTTCTATTCAGGAACTTGATGTAAAGATCAAAAATTGGTAAGAATTATTGAATTGAAATTAAATGTTTTGTTTTAAAAGGTCGTTTATTATATATTTGCGCTTGAATACTTATTGGCGTGTTTAAGAAATTTAATTAGAGATATTTGTGTAAGAAATGTAACTGTCACTTTGAATATATTGAATATGTGTTTTTTATCTGTGATTTAAATATACTTTCTTTAGTATATGTATAATTGTTTAAAATTTCAGAGAATCGCTACGCTAGAGAATAAACTGTAAAGTGAATCAGCGCCTACTCGTTTTTACTGTGGTATCCAAGTTCCCGAACAGTTGGTAAAGATAATTTAGGAAGTTGGATTATAAATATTAAGAGAGTTATTACTAGATTACCTTTGAAGCTGGGTTACATAACAGCAACGATATTGGATTATGTAATACTTACGATGTACAGTTACAAATACATGTATCACTAATTGGGGCTGTCTGCAGCATATCCCTTCATACAGTAATGACTTCATACAGCAATGACTTCATACAGCAATGACTTCATACAACAATGACTTCATACAGCAATGATATTGGATTATGAAATACTTATGATGTAAAGCTACAAATATTACTAACATAGACTATACACGTATATAGCGTATCCCTTCACACAGCAATGACATTATACAGAAATGATACTGAATTATGAAATACTTATGATATAAAGTTACAGATATTACTAACGTAGGCTGTCTACAACATTATCCCTTCATACAGCAAAGATATTGAATTATGAAATACTTATGATGTAAAGTTACAAATATTACTAACATTGGCTGTCTACAGCATATCCCTTCATATAGTTATGGCTTCATACAGCAATGATACTGGATTATGTAATACTTATGATGTAAAGTTACAAATATCACTAATGGAGGCTGTGTACAGCATATCCCTTCATACAGCAATGACTTCATACAGCAATGATATTGGATTATGAAATACTTATGATGTAAAGTTTCAAATATCACTAATTAGGGCTGTCTACAGCATATCCCTTCATACAGTAATGGCTTCATACAGCATTGATACTGGATTATGAAATACTTATGATGTAAAGTTACAAATATCACCAATGGCAGCTGTCTACAGCATATCCCTTCATACAGTTATGGCTTCGTACAGCAGTGATACTGGATTATGAAATACTTATGATGTAAAGTTACAAATATCACTAATGGTGGTTGTCTACAGCATATCCCTTGATACAGTAATGGCTTCATACAGCAATGATACTGGATTATGTAATACTTATGATGTAAAGTTACAAATATCACTAATGGAGACTGTCTACAGCATATCCCTTCATACAGTAATGGCTTCATACAGCAATGATACTGGATTATGTAATACTTATGATGTAAAATTACAAATATCACTAATGGAGGCTGTGTACAGCATATCCCTTTATACAGCAATGACTTCATACAGCAATGATATAATTGAATTATGAAATACTTATGATGTAAAGTTACAAATATCACTAATGAAGGCTGTCTACAGCATATCCCTTCATACAGTAATGGCTTCATACAGCAATGATACTGGAGTATGTAATACTTATGATGTAAAATTACAAATATCATTAATGGCGGCTGTCTACAGCATATTCCTTCATACATTAATGGCTGCATACAGCAATGATACTGGATTATGTAATACTTATAATGTAAAGTTACAAATATCACTAATGGAGGCTGTGTACAGCATATCCCTTCATACAGTAATGACTTCATACAGCAATGATATTGAATTATGAAATACTTATGATGTAAAGTTACAAATATTAATAATGGAGGCTGTCTACAGCATATCCCTTCACACAGCAATGATATTGGATTATGAAATACTTATGATGTTACAAATTTTACTAACATAGGCTGTCTACATGTAAAATTACAAATATCACTAATGGCGGCTGTCTACAGCATATCCCTTCATACAGTAATGACTTCATACAGCAATGATACTGGATTATGAAATATTTATGATGTTACAAATATTACTAACATAGACTGTCTACAGCATATCCCTTCATACAGTAATGACTTCATACAGCAATGATACTGGATTATGAAATATTTATGATGTTACAAATATTACTAACATAGACTGTCTACAGCATATCCCTTCATACAGTAATGGCTTCATACAGCAAATATATTGAATTATGAAATACTTATGATGTAAGGTTACAAATATCACTAATGGAGACTGTCTACAGCATATCCCTTCATACAGCAATGGCTTCATACAACAATGATACTGAATTATGTAATACTTATGATGTAAAATTACAAATATCACTAATGGCAGCTGTCTACAGCATATCCCTTGATACAATAATGACTTCATACAGCAATGATACTGGATTATGTAATACTTATAATGTAAAGTTATAAATATCACTAATGGAGGCTGTGTACAGCATATCCCTTCATACAGTAATGACTTCATACAGCAATGATATTGAATTGTGAAATACTTATGATGTAAAGTTACAAATATCAATAATGGAGGCTGTCTACAGCATATCCCTTCATACAGCAATGATATTGGATTATGAAATACTTATGATATAAAGTTATAAATATCACTAATTGGGGCTGTCTACAGCATATCCTTTCACACAGTAATGGCTTCATACAGCAATGATACTGGATTATGAAATACTTATGATGTTACAAATTTTACTAACATAGGCTGTCTACAGCATATCCCTTCATACAGTAATGGCTTCATACAGCAGATATATTGAATTATGAAATACTTATGATATAAGATTACAAATATCACTAATGGAGACTTTCTACAGCATATCCCTTCATACAGCAATGGCTTCATACAACAATGATACTGGATTTTGAAATACTTATGATGTTGACTTACAAATATTACTAACATAGGCTGTCTACAGCATATCCCTCCATACAGCACTGATACTGGATTATGTAATACTTATGATGTAAAGTCTAAAGGAGGCAGTCTACAGCATATCCCTTCATAACGCTTTGATATTGGATTATGAAATACTTATAATGTAAAGTTACAAATACTACTAGCATAGGCTGTATACACTGGCAGCAGATCAGAAAGAAAATGCCTCCGTACGTGTTATACCCTACCCCTAGGTATTCTATAAGAACCATGGTCATGAACGGGAAAGTGCACTAACCCATTTCAATCGTACATTTCTGAACTTAAACGCGCAGTTTGGTGAATGGGTACCTAGTATATTGAACAAGCGATAATTTATCTTCCATCATGCATCAGTCACATTGTCTCAATATTCCATATTGCTGAGGTTATCAACATATTTTATGTTTTCGTCAACATTACTGAAAAAACTTGCTTGACTTTCCCTAATGAACATCCGGTCTAGAGGTCACGGCAGTGTGCACATGTTCGGCAAAACGTAAACAAACAAAAGCAGAATTTTAAAAAATCACAATTTTACACTAAAACTCGAAATGATGAATGAAATTCACCTTGTATATGATCTTTAATTTGAAATCGTACATTGGTCTGCATCTGTTCTGTTTATTTTATTCATTTTGCACATTTATGCTGCATTTTCACATTTTAGCGAACACGTGTAGTTAAATGACGATTGACATACATTTTCACAACAGCCAATCAGAATGGTTTTGTAATCTAGAACGGAACTTCACCAGGGAAGTTCAAGCATGTTTTTTGTGTAACGTTGAAATAACTATAAACTACGTGTTGTTTTTCTAAGATAAGATGTATTGAAAAAAATGTGACCGGTACACAATGGAAGATAAATTACCGCTTGTTTGATATCCATAGTACACATTTACCGCACTGCATGCTTTAGGTATGAAATGCGGGATTGAAACGGGTTAGTATATTTTCCCGTTCATGACCATGGTTCTTATAGAATACCTAGGGGTAGGGTATAACAAGTACTGAGGCATTTCCGTTCATACAGTAATGGCTTCATACAGAAATGGTATTGGATTATGAAATATTTATGATGTAAAGTTACAAATATCACAAATAGAGGCTGTCTACAGCATATCCCTTGATATAACAATGACTTCATACAGCAATGATATTGAATTATGAAATACTTATGATGTAAAGTTACAAATATTACTAACATAGACAGTATACAGCATATCCCTTCATACAGCAATGACTTCATACAACGGTCTTATTGGATTATGTAATACTTACGATTTAAAGTTACAAATATCACTAATGGAGGCTGTCTACAGCATATCCCTTCATACAGTAATTGCTTCATACAACAATGATAATTGGATTATGAAATACTTTTGATGTCGAGTTTCAAATACCACTAACAAATTTGGTCTATAGCATAATCTCTTCATATAACAATGATATTGGATTATGAAATACTTACGACGTTGAGTTACAAATATGACTTACGGTGGTGGTCTACAGCATATTCCCTTCATACAGCAATGATAACAGTATGGTCCAATCCTTGTCAGCCTACAGATACGGTAACACACCAGTGACACAGCAACCACAATTACAACAGAACCAAACAGTGCTGCCAACAACCAGTAGTAACTCCATTCATCTTCATAGAAATCTGAAAAAAAAAGTCTTTAATAATTATCAGCATGTGCTTCCAATTGTTGAATAAAATGTTAAAAGTCTATAAGTCAATTAGATTTTAGTTTGTAGAAATGTTTACAGAATATAGTGTCATTCTGGTCAAGGAAAGCTTCCCTGATAATAACTCATTCAAAGAATGATTTACGCTGCAAGAGGTTATTCAGGTTTCAAGAAATGTCATGTTAATTCTGAAAACATCTTACCTTTATTTCTATCAGTTGTTGTTGTTGTTGTAGTAGTGGTAGCTGGAATCTCTATGGTGATCACTGTGGTCCCTGTTCTACCCGCTACATTATAATTTGAGGCATATGCTTCTACAGTATGTGTTGACCCAATATGCAAATCAAAACTTTCAACTGTATAGAGGTTTCCGTCATTATTTATTGTCAACAAGGCCTGTCCTGCTGCATCTAATGTATAGGTTATCACATTGTCGTCATCATCACTAGAGTCATAATCAACGGCAGACACTGTCGCCAAATACGTACCGACTTTTGTATTGGAAGGAAGATAAAAAGTGTAGGAGGTATGTGTAAATTCTGGACTGAACTCATTGTCATTCTTGACATGAATGTAGAGACTGGCAGTATCATACAGTCCATGATAGTCTGTGATTGTTATGGTACACTCCAGATCCAAGGGTGTCCCAGCTGTGTCAAGGTCATAATCTCCTTCATACTGAATGTCTCCTGAATCAGTATCAATATAGAATCTTTGCGTATTTGTAACATTGTCACAGTCTAATGAAAAGAAGTGATCTTCGTACGAGTTTCCATTATCTGTGAGGTCTTCATCATTGAAGGTAAACAATGTACCAGCAGTAACCTGAGTACCATCCTGATACAGAAAACAACATGAAGCAGACAGTATGGATACTGTATAATTGAATATGTGTGCATGACAAAAGTTCCACAAAATATTAAAAGTAGGCATTTTCTTTCTTCCTAATGATAGACTGGATGTGTGTCCATAGGTCACTGGTGCCCCCATTGCCTATCACTGTACATGGTTTCAGGACTCTAGGTGAAATATTTCTTAGATACATGCAACACAAACTTTTAAGTACTTTTACATGTATTTTTCACTAGGTCAAGGACCACAACTCTGGTCTAGAGGAGTGAAATTCCAAAGAGAATGCCAGGCCAACAACATCATATGCTTGATTGTTTCCTTACAATGTTTCATAATCCTAGGTCAAACACTTTTTGAGATACATGCTACATAAACTTTTATGCCCTTTTTATGCACTTTTTTGGACAAAGTGAAGGGCAGTTTCTCTGGTTTGGCTGTGTAAAATCACAATTAAAACACCAAGTGTACAACATCACATGCTGAAGGACAATCCTGTGAGGTTTGATGACTCTGGGTCAAATACTTTGAGATATACACAACACAATTTTGGATGGACAGACAAACATACTTTTGACTAAGTCAAGGGCCATAACTCTGTTCTGGCTGTGTGAAATCTCAGTTAAATCACCAGAAGCACAACATACGAGGGGTGTTCAATATGTAATGTTACTCCGTATGTAGTTCCATAACCGCTGGTTATATTTAGATGCGGTTTTATAGAGCAATTTATTGGGAACACAATGCTATATCATCTATAAAAATCGACATGTTCAAAGTAAAAATATAATCATTTTAGTGAGGTGTACTCAGGTATACTGGACATTAATTAAAATTTGGGTTTGTCCTAGGCATCCAGAGTCTCAGAAAAATTTAATAACTTGTAAAATCACAAAATTCTATCATTTTTCTACGAGGTACAGCAATTTGTAATGAGTTTGCATTTGTTTTAAACTATTTATTGCATTTTTAATTTTACAACACAACTAAAAATATCTAAACTCGAGATTGATTCCATCTGGAATGGGTGTTGAGAGCAATTAATCAAAGTTGTAAGAACTAGTTTCGCAATCAAGAAGTAAGATACTAGTATCAACTTACGATACAAGATTTTTTAAAATGATGATTATCGCGCCTGACAAAATTGCAGAGGCTTATTGTACTCAACTTATCATTTTTCGAGTAAAAATATACACACTCAATTTAATACTGTTATAAACTTTTTTATTCTAGTTTTCAAATATTATTGTGAAGATCATGATTTGTTTTATCTGTTAAAACTGAAAATTGAACTATAGTTCTAGTGTTGAATAATAGAATCAAGGAATTGCATATTACAATCTCAATATTTTGGACATAAAATTGCCCAGTATACCCGAGTACACCTCATTAAAATGATTATATTTTTACTTTGAATCTAGCGATTTTTATAATTTATATAGCATTGCGTTCCCAATAAATTGCTCTATAAGGTGCCGAAAACCGCATCTAAAAATAACAAGCGGTTACGGAACTACATACGGAGTAACATTACATATTGAACGCCCCTCGTATGCTGAATGACAATCGTGTGAGGTTTGGTAACTCTGTGCCAAATACTTTTTTTCCTTGATGTAACTATAAAGTGTACCAACATTCAACAATATAATTATAGAAAAGTCTCCCTTAATGAAAAAAAAATCCAAAAAAAAAGATTTTCCGACCTACCTACCCTAATTTTTTTGAGCATGTTACCGGAAACAAAGAATTTTTTTTTTAGGCCTAACATTTTTGAATCTGTTTTCTAAATGTCTTAGGAAGAAGCACTGATACCTACTGGAAGAGCAATAACTTTTGTAAAGTTGTCATACCGTTCACTATTATTTACATCCTTGGCTTCCACAACATTGGTAAAATGAGGACTTTTCAGACTGTCTACCAGTAAAACATAATAATGTATAATATAAATCAATTACAGCATAAAATTATAATGAACAGGATCATAATATAAATGACTTTTCATTTAAGCCAATAGATAATGTAACTGGTGACATTAATCCCTTATGTGAAGAGTCTTTTTGGACTCATAAGTTAAAAACATAACAACATAAAAGTTTGAATTCCAAAACTGTGTTAGATGTTTGATGACTACCAGTAATATCCTAATTTCCATCTGTTTTTTCATATATATATTTTCTATGGGAAATATTTGCATCTTTGATCAAAATTACAGGTTTTGTTTTTCATTTTGATATTTTGTTGACTATGTAATACCATGTACTGATTACATGTATTTAACAAAGTCAAGTCATGTCAAAATATATATTGGCATAAACATATATACATGTTGTTTGCCAAAATCACCATCTGGCGGTTTGCTTAATTAACAGACATCAGTTGAAAAGCCTGTCAAACTGGAAGATGCTTTTGTAGAAAAGTGCATGTCTCCCCCGATGCATAGTCATATAGGCAAGAAATCAATAGAGGACAGGAGTGAAAGTCAAAGAGACACTGATGGTTGGCTGCATTAGGGATCATCTACTCTGCATGTCCAATCATTCTGGGTCAAGTGGTTCTCAAGTTATTGACTGAAAAGTGTTTTCTATGTTCAGCCCCCTGTGACCCTGACCATTGATGGAATGACCCCAAAAACAATAAGGGTCATCTACTCTGTAAGTTCTATCACCCTATGAAGTTTGAAGGTTCTAGGTCAAATGGTTCTCAAGTTATTGACCGGAAATGGATTTCCATGTTCTATCCACTGCGACCTCGACCTTTAATACAGTGACCCCAAAATCAATAGGGGTCATCTTCTTTGCATGTCCAATCATCCTATAAAGTTTCAACATTCTTGGTCCAGCGGTTCTCAAGTTACTGACCGGAAATGGTTTTCCATGTTCAGGCCCCTGTGACCTTGACATTAAATAGAGTGACCCCAAAGTCAATAAGGTTCATGTACTCTGCATGTCCAATCATCCTATGAAGTTTCAACATTCTGGGTCAAGTGGTTCTCAAGTTATTGATCAGAAATGGTTTTCCATGTTCAGGCCCCTGTGACCTTGACTTTTATCAGAGTAATCCCAAAATCAATAAGGTTCATCTACTCTGCATGACCAATCATCCTATGAAGTTTTATCATTCAGTGTTAAGTGGTTCTCACGTTATTGATCGGAAATGGTTTTCCATGTTCAGGCCCCTGTGACCTTGACTTTTATCAGAGTAATCCCAAAATCAATAAGGTTCATCTACTCTGCATGACCAATCACCCTATGAAGTTTTATCATTCTGTGTTAAGTGGTTCTCACGTTATTGATCGGAAATGGTTTTCCATGTTCAGGCCCCTGTGACCTTGACCTTTGATGGAGTGACCCCAAAAACAATAGGGGTCATCTACTCCATAAGCCCTGCCATCCTATGAAGTTTGAAGGTTCTAGGTCAAATGGTTCTCCAGTTATTGATCGAAAATGAAGTGTGACGGATGGACGGAAGGACGGACAGGACAAAAGCAATATGTCTCCCCCAGTGGGAGAGAGACATAATTATAACAAACATGACAATACTACATGTATTGATAGCATGAAAATAAGAAAGATATAAATATATGTACCATATTAAATTCATATTTACACAATGCATTGTATCATTACTACAACCTATAATATATAATCTTTACTGTATATATTAAAATTAAATATATCAAACAATATTATTTGAAGCCTTCATAGCAAGATCAACAAACTTAGCAAGCTTAATAACAACAATTTTTGTAAGCAGATTTCAGTTTTCTGAATTTTGCCATATAAGACCATGTATAATAATTAAGAAATAATCAATAGCAAAACTGTGTTTGTACACTATTTATACAAAATGGGTGGTTATATGTCGGGTGTAATAATTTCACAAGGGCACAGCCTGAGTGAAATTATTTCTATGACGTAAACCGCCCAAGTGTATAAATAGTGTTCAAACAGAGTTTTGCTATAAATTATTCAATTCTACATCTATATCTTTTATTGTATAATTTACATAAAATATGATAGAACTGTTTATTGGCGCATTGTATGGCATCAAACGGTAGGTCCTCACGCTCCTTTGTTTACACACGCCAGGACCGGAAAAGGTAATACATCTTGCGGAATAGTTCCGTTAGGGTGCAAATGATGGCAAATTATTTTGCCCAGCTAATAAACAAATCTGTGTATGTGTTTGTGTGTGTTTGTGTGTGTTTGTGTGCGTGCACATGTGTGTGTGGATAATTAAGACAGTTATGCTATGTGACATTTTGTTTTAAACATGTTTTTAAGTAAAATATATGATCAAATTGAAAGTGCTATTTCTCAATGCGTACATGGTGCTAAATATCACCTAGACGTGACGTCAACATAATATTGTTATGATTATTAAAGCATTGTTAGAATATTGGAATGTTAGAATATTTGAATGTCTATTCAAAAGACTTGATCACAAATTGCTGTATAATGGACATACCAACAGAAAATGAAACTCTGATTCTACTTGATTTAAATTACATCAACTACATACTCTGTCAGATCTAACAACATTTCTGTAGCATCTTCTTCTATCTCTAAATGATGAGATGAACATCTTAATCTTGCTATTTAAAGTGTTTCTACAAGCATCATTATTTATTATGCTTAAATAATTTTCTTGAACAAAATTTAACTTAAATTGTTTACTGTAATCCAATTTAGTAGATGAATAAAGTTCAGCCAACCATTGCTGTAACTATTACTGGTCATAAATTCTCTGTTACATTACTACTTACTACATTAACATTTGTTTCAGATAATCTATCATAATCCCACAAATAAGAAAATCCAAGTTCATTTAAAAAGTGTCTCACATTAACTGACCAGCTACTTAACAACATATTATTTGTGTCATTGTGCCATCATTAATTTATGCATTAATACATTTTCAAAATTTTGTACCAATACTAAATTCTAATTTTTTGTATTACATACATAGGAAATACACTAAATTCTCCATATGCACTGCTACATGTTTGTTGCTTAACACCAAGAATTTGTTTAAGATACTTTAGGTATATATACTTTCTATGTCTGGACACATGGAAACCCCATATCTCAGATCCATAACACAATATTGGTAATACTATAGTCTAAGAATTGAACAGTTTTACCTTGTCTGTAACATCTAAAATAACATCATCAAACAGTGAGTTTAGAGAAAGTAGGGATTTTAATGCCTGTGTAGATAATGCCTCCATCAAGTAATAACAAAGATAAAGTGATAGTGCGTAAAAACTAAGATGTTACGTTAATGCGGTCACTGATGCAGGGTTGAGTAGGATAGCTCGGCATTTTATACTGTACAGCTGAGCTAAAATTCAACTACGCAACCCTATCATTTTATTGAGTATATTTTGAAGTTTCAAAATATTCAGAGTTTTATGGAAATTGTTTTGATCAGAACATGCAGAACTATCTTGCATTACAAAATACAGATCCTGAAAAGTCAGGAATAATGATAAGAAGTGTAAAGCATTTACAACACTATCAATGCAATCTAAAACATCAGTAGATATTGCTGGATTACCACCAACAATTATTTTTTACAAACTATAACTATATTTCTTATTTTTCCACACCTCGTGTTTTTATTTCGATGTAAATGAGATGTGAAACCAAAATTTGTAGTCCTGTTTGGCGCCATATAACCTATACTGTGTTGGTGCGCCGTAAAACCCAAATAAATAAATAAATAAATATTTCTTATTTTGATTGCTACCAATAACACAGATTACTTTGGTAGTTGTTTAAATATTTAACTATATGCAGAGTGGCAAAGTTAAAGTTAACAAATCAACATACCGGTCCTTCAAGAATTTCTATGGCATAATAATCTTCAGTAAACCATGGTGCCTCATTCTCATTTATAATCTGAATGGTAAGAGTATCAGAGGTGGTACTCTTTACATCACCTACAGTAATGGTGAGGTCATAATTTGTACTCACACCCACTTCTTCTGCATCAATCTCAGAAAAAGCAAGGGAGAGAATTCCAGCTGAAACACACACAATTCAAAAATTACACTTCAGTTTAATTCACTCTCTATATGCTCTTGAAGAGAAGAGAATTAACACAAAAAGGCATTTAACAGCACATTTTCAGTTAAATATGGAACGATTATTTACTATTGTAAGATGGTAATAAAATTAAATTTTCATCAACTTACAGTCAGGATCAATGCTGAAGAAACGACTGGCTGTATCAGCACTGTATGATATAGTCCATGATTTGGTATCTAAGCTACCCCTGTTAGCATCTGCATATTCAAAGGTATAGATTGACGTTCCTGTCACCATGTTTTCCTGAAGCTGTACTGTATTTGGAGGCATGTTGGTAATTGTTACCGGGTGATTGATATCTGAGGTCAATCAAAAGATGATTACATTTGTGTTTAAAACTCCATCATTAATCAAAGATATATATTTTGTACAGATCTATGTTCCCCATAAAGCTGGGAGCTACTGAAGTAAGATTAAAGCTTAGGTAGCACTTAAGGAGGTAGGTTACCTTCATATTTGTATGTGCGCATGTCCAACCGGAAGCTAACGTGACGATTTACGACGGCGTTTACGACAAATTAAATGTGTCTGTATATTCATTCTTCTGAAAATTAATCATGAACCTGTCTTCGATCTGATGCTTTATGGTTTAATAATGCAGAAATAATGAATAAATTGCCGCAGAAACGCTGCAAAACAATGTTGCCTTAAAATGACGTCATTGACGTCATGACGTTACGTGTCAGTTACCGCGCAAAATTAATAGCTTTTATCTTGAAAGTACGTAATTCTGTGCATTTTCTTTACTTTAACTATTTTCAAATAACCATTATTTGCTGAAATACTTTTTATGAGTCTTTTGCTCTGAATAATAATCAATATTTTGCTTCTTTTATGTAGATATATTGAAATGTTATGCGGAATGTAAGAAAATGGATGATGATAAGCAATGTTATTTGGAATATAGTTGGGTGAAAGGTTACTTGTTCTTGCATACCAGACGGGGATTTCCGGTATTTTTACCAGTGCTGGAAAAATCCATCTTACACCCCGGGGTGTAAGATGACTCTCGTGCTTTAAATGACGTATTACGAACTACATATATGTAGAAGGTTTATGTAGTTATTTATACTTTATTTCGAAAAACGGAATAAAAATCCAATACCTTGACAGTTCCTCTTTGCTCCTGATAGTATATTTCTCGATTCAAAATATGTTATTTTATCAAATATTCATAACGTTACGCTGCAACTGATAAAACAAAACCGGAACTAAACATTGTTGTTTGTCTTTGAAACGTCATGACGTCTTTCCTGTTTACGGATGTTGATTTCCCGCACTTTGTTTAAATACGCTGCTATAAGAAATAGTTCTAAAAAGAAAGCCGTTCGACTGATTTTATTTTTATTATTATATCTTGATATCGGTATGCAAGAAAAAGATTCTGTCACTGGTTATAGGTACAGATGGGAATATCCGGCTCTCGGGTAACTGTTTAGGCGGTAACTCGGTAGGAACCTCGTTACCGCCTAAACAGTTACCCTCGAGGCCGGAAATTCCCATCTGCACCTATAACCAGTGAAAGAATCTTATATTACGGCCATTTTCAAATAAAAAATCTAGCAGTTTGATTTCTAATACCTATTTTTCAGGTTCCGTTGATAATTTGTTACTTATGTACTAAAACTAAGATCTAAAATTGTTGCAATTTCAGTAGAAAATTGTGGTTTCTTGAATTTAATTGATGTTACCATGGAAACGAAGCCCGTGACCTATGTATCTAAATGTAAAATTTAAAAGCGTTGACACTGGTCTATATAAGAAACACAGCTTCGGCTTTTTATTTTCATTTCAACAATACCATGAGAATAAAAGCAGCATGCTGAACGATTTTTCCTTGAAAAATTCCAGACGAGGGGTACTGCTGTAAGTATTCTGAGCTGTGAAATTTGTTTGAATAAATGCAAATAACACGAAAATATAACTTACGTTAGAAATAATATGTTTTAAAACTACATCAACTAGAAAGATAATCTTATTCAATACTTTTTATAAAAAAAATTAGGACAAAAAGCAAGATATAAGCTATTTTAAACATCTCTGTTGCCATGGTTACTTTAAACTTTAAGAAAAATAGGGTACCATGTAAAGTGCTTAGTATTTTGCTAATAATATTACCCAAATATTCCCTGTTGGTCATTAACAGAATAGCACTGAGGCCATCGAAAACCCTTATTTATATACATAGTTGTTTAAAAATGAGAGAAAATGCGTTACCATGGAAACACGAGCCCCACGACATATACATTTTAAGCTTATATTAGAAAGCTAACGTGCATATTAGTAAAATTATCAATTATGCAGACTTCTACGGATATCGATGAAACTAAAATACACTGAAAAGTGTTAAATATCTGTATTTTCCTTCTTCTTTCAATATGAAATACCTTTGGAGGGTCATGTTCTTCAAACCTGGATACAAATTTAACTTGAAGGGATAGAGACAAACGAAATTGAGATTGTAGCAGTTAAAACTTCATATTACACGAAATACAAAAGAATGCTGCGGTTCAACTAATTTGAATTTTACCCTTGTAACAAGGTAACCTACCTCCTTAAATCAATAATATATATTTCTTTACATGACAAGTATTTTTACGTTTATGTAAAATGAATATGCTTAAAAATTGTGAAAAAGTAATATATATACTATAAAATTACTAATATTGGGTGGAAGTTTATTTTTGCAGATTCAATTGTTACATCAATCTTTGAAATTACATCTCAGTAATGCTGCGTTTACACTTAGCCACGATGTCCACGATTTAAAAACAGCACGGAGCTCCACGATTTATTGCATCAATTTTGTATTACTACGCTTTCCTACGCTCTCAGTATGTTTTGTTACGAAACCAACATGATCTGGTCAAGATCTGCCACGACTTTCATCACGTTCTCTCAAGTTCACTTACGATTACCACGATATGCTATCACGTTTTGTCAAGTTCTATTTAGATCCCTCACGTTATCAAGTTCTGTTAAGCTCTGCTACGACTTATGGCCATGATTTGATCAAGATTGTCACGTTTTGAGCATGATTGGAGTATAAATAGGAGGCATGGGTCATCCTCTCATTCTCTCCAGAGATTCCAAAGAGGAATGAGCTATGCATCTAAGAGATGAAGAAGATGTCGAATTGGCAATTTTTATGTATGCCTTTATAGTTACTCGTCGTCAGCAGCAACAAGGGATGGAACAGGACAGGATAGAAGAGAGGAAGGTGATGAAGAAATAGAAGGCCTAGGCCCTGCAGGATGAGACCATGATTAAGTGTAAACCGAAGGCACCAATTGGGATAATACTCTCAACTTCTCAACAGAGAACTCAGGCGTGATGTAGGTTTCTATGTCAACTATGTCAAGATGCCTCCAGATCTATTTGAACTTAAGGAATCATGTTTCCAAGTTCACCAAGATCCCCTACGATGGAGCATCAAGGTCTGATGTGCTATGTTAAGGTCTGTTAAGCTGTGCTACGCTCTACTACGATTTCCACTTCCTATATCACACTCTCTCAAAATTTAATGAAAATCGGGATAATCGTGGAAAAAGTTTTGACTGTCAAAAATTTTGTCACGATCCTTACGATCATCACGATTCCACCAAGTTCCCTCAAGATCACCACGATTCGATACCATGACCCCCCATGCTTCACTCAAATCGTGAACATCGTGGACATCGTGGCTAAGTGTAAACGCAGCATAAACAACACAAATTTCATTTCTTTTTGAAACCTACCATGAATAAGGCATTTTTGCCAAATACACAAATTTAGTTCTAATGAAATCAAATGATTTTACTTAATTCAACAAAAAGATTAATGCCTCACCAATATTAAAGAATAAAATACACAACATTTGTTTGAAGAAACTGTCATTTCTATATATTTTAATGCTCTGAGATGTCTTTGAATTATCTAGTCAGGAAATAATTTTTACTAATTTAAGGCATTATAAATTTTCCACTTTTTTAAATTATACTGGTTGGCGTCCCAGAATTTCTGAAAACCCAGAAACCCGGACAGTCGCATAAACGCTTATTTTGGCGTTAGTTTTTATCTTTGTTGACAAGTACAAAGACGCTTGCATTATGTGCAACATCCACTGCAACAATTGCAAATCGGTGAGTAAAACTTACAAAATTGGAATATTTACATTTGTTCACGAAATGTTGTGACAGCTCCCGCTGGGGGATGTTGCATGTGCTTTCAGTGCGCTTGCACATACTTGTTTTGAGGCCCCAACATTATTCAAGGGGTACTCATGTACAATCTGCTAAAATTTATGCAGAGGAGAAAATTGCGTGTTTCAAAACAAGTGTCAAGGTTTTCCCGTTAATAACATGAGTTAAATGCGTTTTTATTAACCAATTTTTTTTTTAATTACAATTTTGTGTCTTATATAGGCCAGCTGAATTTTTTAACTCTCGACAGCCTTATATCAAACATTAATAGTTGAATGTAAACTAAGTAAACATATCTTTTTATCCTTAACACCAACCTAAAAGTGATTCTGCGAGACAGAAATGATGATAATTAGTGTTTTCCTACTGTCCGATTTCTGGGTCCTGCAACACTCTAAAAACGTTAAATTTACATACCCTCTTTTGGGCCTCAGTGACGTGTTCAGTTTATTTTTAGATACAAACAAATTCGCGTTTAGTGACACCGAAGAACTGAAGTTGATTCAGGTAACATTTCATGGATCTTGAATTAAAAATAAAAATATGACAGCTGAAAAGGTTGTAAAATTGTCCAAATCTGGGTCGCCAACCAGCAGTGTCTATAACTCTGAGCATGTCTTTCAGTTTTCAGTAAAAATATAAAAAGAATTTGAAGTTAAAATCACACCCCTTGTAAGTAATGTTCAACTCCAATTTTGCAAAGTCCAAAGCTCAAAATAGTCAACATGATAAGCTTAGAAAATAAACTCAATTGTTTTAACTGAATTATTCTTAACAAGTATTACTTGTATCATTTAACAAAATAAAAGGTATCTTACTGATTAAATAGATATGTAGATTATTTGTATTTTGAGTTCCACCAGCGTCTGTTGCCGTCATTTGACAGTCAAACTGGTGGTTTGTTGCAGATTGCAAAAACTTCTTCAAAACAACATCACCGTCTGAAAAATTAACTAGATGACTGTGTGTCCATACACTGGTGCTCCCACTTCCTGGTTTCATGACTCTAGGTGATTTTTTTAAAGATATATGCAATACAATCTATTAGGCACTTCATGTGTATTTTCCACTAGGTCAAGAAACAAAACCAAGCGTACAACTTCACATGCTATATTACAATCCTGTAACATTTCATAACTCTAAGTCAAGGACCAACACCAGGCATACAACTTCACATGCTATATTACAATCCTGTAACATTTCATATCTCTAAGTCAAGGGCCAACACCAGGCATACAACTTCACATGCTATATTACAATCCTGTAACATTTCATATCTCTAAGTCAAGGACCAACACCAGGCGTACAACTTCACCACAGACACTTGGGGCTCGGACCACCACACACCCCATTCTCCTCCACCCCTGGTTAAGTTTAGCCAATATATTTTAGCATTTTACCATGTATTAAGCATATATGTGACGATCATAAAATGCATTTTGTAACATTTCAGCGTTTTTTTAAAAAATGTATTTTAACCATCAATGCTCTCAATATTACAAGATATGAAACATCGCACGAACAATGGGAACACTTGCTTGTGCTGGACCCTCGCTTTGTGTAGCGCATGTCATAAACCGGGAACCAAAATTGTTACTCTTACGGCTATGTTAAACCAGATCATCACTTCTTTATGTAAACAAACCTCGTGTAACACGTGCTCAAGCGATAATTCGGTATAATGCAGTCGAAACGGTATCAATTTTGGTACCCGGCAACGATATGTGCATGCAGTTCAAAGCAGGGATCTATTCGCAAGGAAGTGTTCCATAGAATTTAGATAGATTGATTTATATTATTTATTGATTTCTCGTCGGAATACAAATGACAGTTGTCGGGACCGGTGTCATTTGACAAAATGGTAACAGATCTGACGACTGATACCAGTGATTCATTGATAGGGGTTCGTTTAAACGTTTATCTGGCTATTGTTTCCCTAGTGTTCGTGCAATGTTTCATATCTTGTAATATCGAGAGCATTGATGGTAAAAATACATTTTTTTAAAAACACGCTGAAATGTTACAAAATGCGTTTTATGATCGTCACCTATGCTCAATACATGGTAAAATGCTAAAATATATTGGCTAAACTTAACCAGGGGCGGAGGAGAATGGGGTGTGTGGAGGTCCGAGCCCCAAGTGTCTGTGAACTTCACATGCTATATTACAATCCTGTAACATTTCATAACTCTATGTCAAGGACCAACACCATGCGTACAACTTCACATGCTGTATGACAATCCTGTAACATTTTATATCTCTAAGTCAAATACTATTTGAGATACATTCATTACAAACTTGCCTGCCCTTCATGCATATTTTGAGTAAGTCAAGAGCCATAACTTTGGTCTTGCAGAGTGAAATCCATAACAAAACTCAGGTGCATAAATTTACATACTGAATAGTATTCCAACATGGTTACATGATTCTATATCAAATATCTTGTAAGACATATGCACACAAACTTTAACCAATCTATACCTATTTTTCACGAAGTCAAAGACCATATCTCTGCTCTTGCTGAATGAAATCTTAAACATAGTACAGGTGTTCAACTACATATGGTATATAACAATCATTTAATGTTTTATGACTCTAAAACAAATACATTTTAAGATACATGCGATACAAATCAAATGTCAGTGTATGCAAATTTTTTACTAAATCAAGGGCTATAACTCTGGTCTGACCAATAGAAGTAAAAAAAAAACCCCAGGTGCACAACTTCACCTGCTGAGTAATACTACTATTAAGAAGATGAACTTAGGAGTTTTTCCTATATCAGGGCAGCGCTTAAATGGAGGGGTGTACCAAAAAGTGATAGGAAAATCATACTTAACTCATGGCGCAAAAGTACAAAACAGCAATACCACTGTTACATTTCGAAATGGATTCAGTTCTGTGGGGAAAGGGTTAATCCCCTTCAACCCTCTCTCAACCATGTGTTAAAATTTTTATCAACATTATTTCATAGTGGTAGGAAATACAAGACTTTAGGACTTGCAAAGTCTACCATGTGTATTCTTAAAATTGTTTAGTAACATTGACATTAGCAAATCTGAAGAAGTAATCAGATTCATGAAAGGTGTCTTCATAGAAAGGCAAGCTTTACCCAGATATAAGCTGATATGGGATGTAAATAAAGTATTGTCATATTTCGGGACACTCACTGAAACAACTTTGATACAACTTTAATGTAAGCTATGTATGTTGTTAACAGCACAGCGTTGTCAAACTTTGCACTTAATTGAAATTCCTGATATCAGAATTTCAGACATGGTAGTTACTATTTTACCAAATCACATGTTGAAACAAATTCTAACACAAACCATTTCATTTTCCTATTAAACAAAGAAAGCTGAAAACTGTGTGTTATTAAACAACAATTCATTTTTCTGATGTCATATGGTAATACTACTTGGTTACCTGGTAATACTACTCATTAACTGGTTATACAACTAAGTTAACTGGTAATACTACTAGGTTAACTGGTTATACAACTATGTTAACTGGTAATATTTCTAGGTTAACTTGTTATACTACTAGATTAACTGGTAACTGGTAATACTATTAGGTTAACTGGTTATACTTCTAGGTTAACTCCTAGGTTAACTGGTAATACTACTAGGTTAACTGGTAATACTTACAGGTTAACTGGTTATACTACTAGGTTAACTGGAAACATTTCTAGGTTAACTGGTAATACTACTAGGTTAACTGGTAATACTCCTTGGTTAACTGGTAATACTACTAGGTTAACTGGTAATACTATAAGCTTAACTGGTAATACTATTAGTTAACTGGTAACACTTCTAGGTTAACTGTTAACACTACTAGGTTAACTGGTAACACTTCTGTGTTAACTGGTAATACTTATAGGTTAACTGACAATACTACTAGTTTAACTGGTAATACTACTAGATTAACTGCTAATACTACTAGGTTAACTGGTAACACTTCTAGGTTAACTGGTAACACTTCTATGTTAACTGGTAATACTACTAGTTTAACTTGTAATACTACTAGGTTAACTGGTAATACTTCTAGGTTGACTGACAATACTACTAGTTTAACTGGTAATACTTTTAGGTTAACTGGTAATACTACTAGGTAAAGGTAACATAATATGAAAAAAATGCCTGATAATGCTTTGAAAACACATTCATTTAATCAAGTTATAGCACTAATAAACATGAGGACCATAAAGGCCCTATACTACTCACCTAACAGCTCAAATTAACTTGTTATACTACTAGATTAACTGGTAACTGGCAATACTACTAGATTAACTTGTAATACTTCTAGGTCAAGTAAATACTACTGCTAGGTAAACTGGTAATACTACTAGGTTAACTGGAATTGCTACCAGATTAACTAGTAATACTACCAGGTTAACTGGTTATACCACTAGGTTAACGGGTAAAACTACTAGGTTAACTGGTAATACCACTAGGTTAACTGGTTATACCATTAGGTTAACTGGTTATACTACTAAGTTAACTGGTTATACCACTAGGTTAACTGGTAACTGGTTATACTAATAGGTGAACTGGTATTACTTCACAGTTAACAGGTTATACCACTAGGCTTACTGGTATAACTGGTTATGCAGCTAGGTTAACTGGTCAAACCACTAAGTTAACTGGTTATACTACTAGGTTAACTGGTTATACCACTAGTTTAACTCATTATACTACTAGGCTAACTGGTTATACCACTAGGTTAACTGGTATTACTTCATGGTTAACTGGTAATGCTACTACACTACTGGTAAATCATTTTACCACTAGGATAACTGACTATACCACTAGGTTAACTGGTCAACAACTAGGATAAGTTTTTATACTTCTAGGCTAACTAGTTATACCACTAGGATAACTGGTTATACTTCTAGTTTAACTGGTTATACCACTAGGTTAACTGGTTATACCACTAGGGTGACTTTTTACACAACTAGGTTAACTAGTCATACCACTAGGTTTACTGGTTATACTTCTAGTTTAACTGGATATACCACTAGGTTTACTTTTAACACTACTAGGTTAACTGGTTATACCACTAGGTTAACTGGTTATACCACTAGGGTGACTTTTTACACAACTAGGTTAACTAGTCATACCACTAGGTTTACTGGTTATACTTCTAGTTTAACTGGATATACCACTAGGTTTACTTTTAACACTACTAGGTTAACTGGTTATACCACTAGGTTAACTGGTAACTGGTAATAGTACTAGGTTAACTGGCAATACTCCTAGGTTAACTGGTAATACTAATAGGCTAACTGGAAATACTACTAGATTAACTGGTAATACTCCTAGGTTAACTGGTAATACTCCTAGGTTAACTGGTAATACTACTATGTTAACTGGTTATACTACTAGGTTAACTGGTAATACTACTAGGTTAACTGGTAATACTACAACTTTAACCGGTAATACTACTAGTTTTACTGGTAATACTATTAGGTTTAACTGATAATACTGGTAACACTACTAGGTTAACTGGTAATACTAACAGGTTAACTGGTAAAACTACTAGGTTAACTGGTAACACTTCTAGGTTAACTGGTAATACTACTAGTTTAACTGGTAATACTCCTAGGTTAACTGGTAATACTCCTAGGTTAACAGGTAATACTACTAGGTTAACTGGTTATACTACTAGGTTAACTGGTAATACTCCTAGGTTAACTGGTAATACTACTAGGTTAGATGGTAATACTATTAGGTTTACTGGTAATACTATTAGGTTAACTGCTAATACTACTAGGTTAACTGGTAACACTTCTAGGTTAACTGGTAACACTTCTAGGTTAACTGGTAATACTACTAGTTTAACTTGTAATACTACTAGGTTAACTGGTAATACTTATAGGTTAACTGACAATACTACTAGTTTAACTGGTAATACTTTAAGGTTAACTGGTAATACTACTAGGTAAAGGTAACATAATATGAAAAAAAATGCCTGATAATGCTTTGAATACACATTCATTTAATCAAGTTATGGCACCAATAAACAAGAGGACCATAAAGGCCCTATACTGCTCACTTAACAGCTCAAATAGGTAACAATTCTAGCACAGTCATCAAATTAACATTTCCGCCAAATTACATTTAAAACTGGATCGCAGATTCAGAGGGGAAAATTTCAAATTTTCCCATAGACAACTAGATATAGAGAAATCTAGCCCCATTCCCCACAAGCAACCATGTTTGTTCTAGCAAATTTGCTCTAAAAGTGGAAGGACAATGGACAAATGGAAGTGGGTATGAGGGACAGCGAGTGGTCAAGATAGCTTTGAGAGCACTCTGTGATACAGTGGTACATAAACTGACATTGTTATACTCCATGAATATATCCTGAACAGAAATGTGTTAATATTTGCATAAGAACATGAATGAACAAGCAAATTCATCCCCGCAATATGAGATAAAGCTTTCACTTACGAAGAAGGATTTGTTGCCTACAAAAAGCACTTTAATGCAAATGAATTTCAGTCTCTTTGAAAGCCGCTCAATGTTTACTAAATCATTGAATGAAAACCATTTTTCTAACTTAGTAAGAACGACCTTGACCAAAGCTAATCAAAATGAAACAAAAACATTGGTTACTACGAAAGCTACATATTTACCAGGTTTAGTCTGCTTGCCTCAATTGTAACTGGAGTTATTGATAAAAAAAATCCATTTTTAGTAACAATGATCTTGCCCTTGATCCAAGCAACCAGTATACATCCAAAATCATGGCCCTAAATTCAAAGTTTGATTGCAATACCCTATTTGTTACTGAAGATATTAAGCAGAAACAATTTTCTATTTTTGGTAAGAGCAACCCTGACCTTGACCCCGCTGACAACAACCATGTATCAGTTTTAAAAAATGCAATATTTTATGTACTAAGCTTGGTCACAATGCCATTAAATTTGCAAAATAATACCCTGTACAGTAAATATTATATAAGTACCGATACTAAGGGCCATAACTCATATGTTCCTGAAGCAGTTTCACTGAATCTTGCAAGACCATATTTCCCCAATTACAATTAATATTATTACAAAGTTTTATTGAAATCCTTCAAACCATGTCTGAGATATGACTATGGATGGATAGAAAATGGAATAAAAATACTGCTTATGTAATATATGTGTATATAAGTATAAAGGGCCATAAATCTTGTCCTACAGCAGTTGACATTGCTACCATGTGTTACTGAAATCCATTAAACCATGTCTGAGATATGACTTGAGAAATCAGAAAATGGACTATTCATGTAATCTATATATATTAAACAAAACCTGGTTTGGAGTATTTAAATAAAAAATGGTAGAAAATGTTAACTGTACAAAGTACAAAGGGCCATAAATCTAGTCTTTCTCAAGCAATCCAACTGAAACTTGCAGTGCTGCATATTTTTTTTTATTAGCAGTTAACATTTCTACAAAGTTTATGGAAATCCTACACACTTATTCTGAGATATGACTCAGGACAGATAAAAGTCAAATAAAACTCTGTATATGTGCTATATATATAATTGCAAGGGCCATAAATCTTGTCTTCCTCAACCAATCTTAACGAAACTTGCAGGGTCAAATTTCCCTGTAGCAGTTCACATTTCTATTGTGTTTTATTGAAACCCTTTAAACCAAGTCTGAGATATATTTTAGGACAGACAACAAGAGGGCCATGATGGCCCTATATCGCTCACCTGTTATCATTGCACTTGAGGACAAGAAGGTCCTCAGAAAAAATATCCAAAGGACCGTAACAACAAAGGGAAGAAATTTAACCAAAAAGAAAAAAAAATTCTTACAAGGTACAGATATGTCAAAATACACCTAAAAATTGGAGGTGCCATCCATGTTGTACCACAGAAAAGTGGTCTCGGTTTTTCCCTACGGCCAATAATAAAAAAGTTACTAAATATAAGCTATTTATAGTAACGTAAAAGGAAAGTAATTAAAAAAAAATTATTGTAAGTGAACAAAAGAAGGATCTGCAAAATAAATCTGTTGACATAAATGAAATTTCAGATCAGTATTTTCATTAGTTATGGAGATATACCCATTTTAATTTGAAATAAAGGGAGGTAATTTGACATAAAATGAGTCCATAGTTATCTACCCTGATTGGCTCAGTCCAACTAATGACAATAATGAAATTTCAAATAAGTCCTATAAGAACTTACTGAAATAAATCCATTTTGATTACAATCAGGGGAGGTAATCAGATATAAAATAACTCTGAACCTATGCTTGGATCTGATTTGTCATAGAATCCAAGAATTATTGTTGTTGAAGTTATTTTGGAAGTTTGTATCAAATCAAACCATAAATGAAGTCTCTATATGGCTGCAAAAGCCAAAATAGCCAATTTTGGACCTTTAAGGGGCCATAACTCTGGAACCCATGAAGAAATCTGGCCAGTTCAAGAAAGGAACCAAGACCTTGTGGTGATACAAGTTGTGTGCAAGTTTGGTTAAAATCGAATCATAAATGAAGCTGCTATTGTGCAGACAAGGTCAAAATAGCTAATTTTGGCCCTTTCAGGGGCCATAACTCTGGAACCCATTAAGGGATCTAGCCGGTTCATCTAAGGAATCAAGATCTTATGGTGACACAAGTTTTGTGCAAGTCTGATTAAATTCAAATCATAAATGAAGCTGCTATTGTGCAGACAAGGTCAAAATAGCTAATTCTGGTCCTTTCAGGGGCCATAACTCTGGAACCCATAATGGAATCTCGCCAGTTGAAAAAAGGAACCAAGATCTTATTGTGATACAAGTTGTGTGCAAGTTTGGTTAAAATCAAATCACAAATGAAGCTGCTATTGTGCAGAAAAGGTCAAAATAGCTAATTTTGGCCCTTTCAAGGGCCATAACTCTGGAACCCATAAAGGAATCTGGCCAGTTCAAGAAATGAACCAAGATCTTATAGTGATACAAGTTGTGTGCCAGCTTGGTAAAAATCAAATCATAAATAAAGCTGCTATTGTGCAGACAAGGTCAAAATAGCTAATTTTGGCCCTTTCAGGGGCCATAACTCTGGAACCCATAATGGGATCTGGCCAGTTCAAGAAAGGAACCAAGATCTTATAGTGATACAAGTTGTGTGCAAGATTGGTTAAAATAAAAACATAAATGAAGCTGCTATTGTGCAGACAAGGTCAAAATAGTTCATTCTGGTCCTTTCAGGGGCCATAACTCTGGAATCTATAAAGGAATCTGGCCAGTTCAAGAAAGGAACCAAGATTTTATGGTGATACAAGTTGTGTGCAAGTTTGGTAAAAATCAAAATATAAATAAAGCTGCTATTGTGCAGACAAGGCTAAAATAGCTGATTTTGGCCCTTTCAGGGGCCATAACTCTGGAACCCATAACGGGATCTGGCCAGTTCAAGAAAGGAACCAAGATCTTATTGTGATACAAGTTGTGTGCAAGTTTGGTTAAAATCAAATCATAAATGAAGCTGCTATTGTGCAGACAAGGTCAAAATAGCTAATTTTGGCCCTTTCAAGGGCCATAACTCTGGAACCCATAATGGGATCTCGCCAGTTCAAGAAATGAACCAAGATCTTGCAGTGATACAAGTTGTGTGCCAGTTTGGTAAAAATCAAATCATAAATAAAGCTGCTATTGTGCAGACAAGGTCAAAATAGCTAATTATGGCCCTTTCAGGGGCCATAACTCTGGAACCCATAATGGGATCTGGCCAGTTCAAGAAAGGAACCAAGATCTTATAGTGATACAAGTTGTGTGCAAGATTGGTTAAAATAAAAACATAAATGAAGCTGCTATTGTGCAGACAAGGTCAAAATAGTTCATTCTGGTCCTTTCAGGGGCCATAACTCTGGAATCTATAAAGGAATCTGGCCAGTTCAAGAAACGAACCAAGATTTTATGGTGATACAAGTTGTGTGCAAGTTTGGTAAAAATCAAAATATAAATAAAGCTGCTATTGTGCAGACAAGGCTAAAATAGCTGACTTTGGCCCTTTCAGGGGCCATAACTCTGGAACCCATAATGGGATCTGGCCAGTTCAAGAAAGGAACCGAGATCTTATGGTGATACAAGTTGTGTGCAAGTTTGGTTAAAATAAAATCATAAATGAAACCACTATCGTGCAGACAAGAAATTGTTGACGGACGCACAAGACGCACGGACTGACGACGGACGAAGGGTGATCACAAAAGCTCATCTTGTCACTATGTGACAGGTGAGCTAAAAATGGAATAAAACTCAAAATATGCAATATATATATACACATGTACAAAGGGCCATAGATCTTCTCTTAATGAGACAATCTAACCAAAACTTGCAGGTTGGAATTTCCCTATACAGCTGTTAACATTTTCTACCATGTTTTATTTAAATACTCCAAACCATGTCATAGATATGGCTTCGTACAGACAAATAGATGGACAATGGCAAACCTATACCACCTTTGGCAGGGGATAATAAGTAAACATTCAAGAAGGCCATAATGACTGTAAGACACTCACCTGACCTTGACCTTGAATATATGCCATAACACATTGACATTTTTTGGTCATAAATAGTGTTCCATATCATTTCATGATGGAAAGAAAAAAGCATTCTGGTCTTTTTGACTATTCTGTTTAGATGTTTAAAAGATCGATATCCTTACATATATTTTTATTTTGAAAGCAAACCACTTATTTTTATAGCAAGCTACTGTAAAACATGTAAATATAAGAATTTAATGCCATTTTTGTGCATTTATATGAATATAAACCACAGTGGGACTTCTTGCAAATCATCCAAGACTCGCTAGCATGATTCATCGCTAGCCCGATTCGTGGGTTTGCAAGAAGTCCAAATGTGGTTTTTACCCAAATAAACACATAAAAAGTATCATTTATGATTTAATTCTTAAATAAACATCACATGAAGTGACCCAGGTAAGTATATGAAAGATATTAGAAATTAAATTTTGTATAACATGCATAAACTGCACACTTATTTTGTTTAATGTTTGACTTTAAGCAATCATGGTATTTTAAATCCATTATGAGAAGATAAGATTATGTATTTGACTGATATGATATTCACTGGTTTGATGCCATATTTAAAGTAATTGGCAGCTTGATATGATATTCACTGGTTTGATGCCATATTTAAGGTAATTGGCAGCTTGATATGATATTCACTGGTTTGATGCCATATTTAAGGTAATTGGCAGCTTGATATGATATTCACTGGTTTGATGCCATATTTAAAGTAATTGGCAGCTTGATATGATATTCACTGGTTTGATGCCAGGTTTGATGCCATATTTAAGGTAACTGGCAGCTTGATATGATACTCACTAGTTGGATGCCATATTTAAGGTAATTGGCAGCTTGATATGATACTCACTGGTTTAATGTCATATTTAAGGTAATTGGCAGCTTGATATGATACTCACTGGTTTGATGCCATATTTAAGGTAATTGGCAGCTTGATATGATACTCACTGGTTTGATGCCATATTTAAGGTAATTGGCAGCTTGATATGATATTCACTGGTTTGATGCCATATTTAAGGTAATTGGCAGCTTGATATGATATTCACTGGTTTGATGCCATATTTAAGGTAACTGGCAGCTTGATATGATATTCACTGGTTTGATGCCAGGTTTGATGCCATATTTAAGGTAACTGGCAGCTTGATATGATATTCACTGGTTTGATGCCATATTTAAGGTAATTGGCAGCTTGATATGATACTCACTGGTTTGATGCCATATTTAAGGTAACTGGCAGCTTGATATGATATTCACTGGTTTGATGCCATATTTAAGGCAACTGGCAGCTTGATATGATATTCACTGGTTTGATGCCATATTTAAGGTAATTGGCAGCTTGATATGATACTCACTGGTTTGATGCCATATTTAAGGTAACTGGCAGCTTGATATGATACTCACTGGTTTGATGCCATATTTAAAGTAATTGGCAGCTTGATATGATATTCACTGGTTTGATGCCATATTTAAGGCAACTGGCAGCTTGATATGATATTCACTGGTTTGATGCCAGGTTTGATGCCAGGTTTGATGCCATATTTAAGGTAACTGGCAGCTTGATATGATACTCACTGGTTTGATGCCATATTTAAGGTAATTGGCAGCTTGATATGATACTCACTGGTTTAATGCCATATTTAAGGTAATTGGCAGCTTGATATGATACTCACTGGTTTAATATTTAATAGGGTTGGGAACGAATATTCGAACATTCGAAAATCGGTCGAATATTCGAATATGAAAATCAAATTCGAATATTCGTAAATTATTGTAATTATTTTTTTTCAAAATAAGTATCATTGATTTTGGGCAATATGAGCATGCTAATTCTACAGAATAAAACCATGTCATGTTAGTTTATCGCGTATCAAAAGATGTCCAATTAACAAGAAAATAGCAATGCATAATTGGCAGGGGCCATCGTTGCGGATTAACAGTTTGCAACAGGCGTCAATGTGTCAGATGCATGTCAAAAGATGTCCAATTAACAAGAAAATTGCAATGCATAATTACCTGGGGTCATCGCTATGGATTAACAGTTTGTATTAGGCACAAATGTGATACATCTTTATCTTTTGTTCATTTTTATTGGCGCCTGTTTTATGTAACAAGTTGTAGAATTTTTTTTCGAAAACAATACCAAACCTGTAGATATTGTCGATCTTTTCACAATATTTTGTACGACGTTTCAGACCATCCGCAGAATCAGTTTTCATCCGCAAAATGGCAGCAGTAATACAACAGCGCGTCACGTGTTTAAATGGGGTGACCTGCTATATTTAGATAAAATTGCGACGGTCAAAATTATAATTGTTTTGATTTTTTTTGTATCATTTTGAAGCTAAAACACTGAATTAGTTAAATATGTTCATGATTATACTGACAGAATCGTGAAATAAAACGCTAGGATCGGCGGGTTTTGCTATGTAAGATAGGGTTACCCGAAACAAACATTTTTTGGCCTTATTTACGATGATCCACGCTTTAAACAAATGAATACGTTGTGTATATGCCAATCACTTAATACGAATTTAAAGCTTCCATTAAAACTAACCAAATATTCGAATATATTCGAATATGGCAAACGGAATATTCGAATATTGATTTCAGTATTCGTTCCCATCCCTAATATTTAAGGATGTTTTTCAGGATATCTGCCATTTTGAAAAAAAATTCTAACAAAATGTATGCCAAAAATTAATGCTAAATAATTAAAATATGGCTAGTAATGTACCATTTAACCCAACAGATTCTACTTGTTGATAAAAAAAAAAATTTGTTCACTCTTATTTTTGACTGGCATTGGCCTAAAATTGATGTAAGATGTACAATGGAGTAGGGGTCGGTAATTTCAAATATCTATTAAAGTAGATCAGGTTTGGTTCTGATCTTTTTCTGAGGATGCTGTATATAATATTATAATGATAAGCTAAAACTGAAAAAAAAAGTTTTCAACATAGCACTTTATATTATCTAGAAAGTATAAATTAAGGATAACATGGTGTAATAGCCATATTTCATATCTTGTAACTGGATGGTAATATTTAAATGAAATCTGGTCACTTTATATACATTCAAAATTAAAAAACTATTCACCGAGAGAATTTTCAAATTTTATCATTTTTTGGGGAGATAATCGGTATTGAAGTTTACATTGATGCCTATGGGAAATATATAATTTCTTTGATTATGAGAATCCGAACCGGAGTTTCGAGAAAATTATGCGGTAGAAAGCTGCATTATATGATTCTGATACAAATATCAAAAATAAATTTAAAATTCCCCGTAGGGAAAAGGAGAAAATTATTTTTTCTAGTTTTCAGGGGAGATAACTCATGTAAAACCAAAATTATCAGGGGAGGTAATCTAAAGGAAATTTTTGAGAACTTCTGTCACTATATAACTTGTCAATATGCACCTTATTTCTATCGTTTGACATTTTTAAAGCTTAAACTATCAAGTTGTATGTACGCTTTTGGTGAAACTGAGGCCTATTACACCATGTTATCCTTAAAACAAATCTTAAAGAACTCAAATTATCAAAATTCACCAGTTTTTTAAAGTTTTTTCTAAATATACCCCAACATTTTTTCTTGCCATTTTGAGGCATTTTTATGTGTCATTAAAGCAGCAAAATATTTTTAAAATCTTAATGGCAGATTTTTTTTTTTTAGATTTAAATTCATTTCTTCCATTGAAAAATTATGCCAACAAGAAGGCCATGATGGCCCTATATCGCTCACTGTTATCATTGTACTTGAGGACAAGAAGGTCCTCAGAAAAAGTCAAGGACAGGAAAACAAAGGGAAAAAAATTTAACCCAAAAAAAAAAAAAAAATTTTAAAGGTACAATAGTCAAAATTTCACCTAAAAAATTTGGGGGTACCATCATTTGTACCAAAGAAAAAATGTTCGGTTTTTCCCTATGGCCCCTAATAAAAAAAATTCTAAAAAGATTTATATTAAAATAAAAGGGAAAATAATTTAAAAAAAAAATTATTGTAAGGAACAAAAAGAAGGTTGCCAAATAAATTTTGTGACATAAAAGAAATTTCGATCAGTATCTTCATTAGTTAGGAGATTCCATTTTAATTTGAAAAAAGGCATCTGAAAGCGCTAAATCCCCGCCACTGCTATAGATATGAAAGGTAAACTTTGATTTTAGCTTTGGGGCCCTTTAGAAGACATGGTGACTATGATTCGCCAAAAATTTGATGAGGTGATCATTTGACCCCAAATTTCATGAAAACCTTTAAGGGGTTTAGGCTACGAGCTGAAACTTTTCCCCTTTATTGTGGGCCCTTTACCCTTTATTGACAGGTGATCATGGTTCTTGATGAGGGGCTTTGACCCAAATTTGATGAAAAAACCCTTTAAGGGTTAAGGAGATAAGAGTGGCATCAAAAGGAGGCTCAACTTCGACCCCTTTGTTGTACCTTGATTGAGCTGGATGGTTTTATCTAATTTTGACATGTTTTGAGAGGTAAACATTTGACCCAAGTTTTATAAATTCCCTTTAAGGGGGTTTTTAGATTAAGCGGCACGAAATGGAAAGGCTCAAAACCCTTTTACCTTCAGTTGTGACTTGCCTTGAGCCAACTGGCTGACCCCAAAATTTGCACTTGCCTTGTGAGGTGTTCGTTTGACAAGTTTTATGAAAAAACTTCAAGGGGTTTAGGAGATTAGAGCGGACACAAAGGAAGGTCAAAACCTTTTACCCCAAAGTTGTGACCTTACCCTTTACGGCGAAAGACTCTGGGTTTGAAGTTTGTGAGGTGATCTTTGACCCAAGTTTTTTAAAATTCCCTTAAGGGGTTTAAGGTTTAGGCGGACAAAAAAATGGAAGGCTAAAAACCCTTTTAACCCGGTTGTGACCTTGACTTGACCGGCAGGTGACTCATTGGGTTTTGCACATCGTCTTGATGAGGTGATCATTTGACCCCGTTTTATAAAATTCCTTCAAGGGGTTTAGGAATATAGAGTGGGCACAAAAAGGGAGGTCAAAATTTTACCTTGAGTTTTTGCCCTTTACTTGAATGCAAGGTGACTCATGGGGTTTTGACATGTTTGATGAGGTGTCATTTTACCCCAAGTTTCTGAAAATCCTTTAGGGGGTTTTGGAAATAGGACGGACCGATTTTGTCGGAGGAAGGACGGACGGACAGAAGGGGCGGTTACAATTGACAAGTTTCAAATTTTATCAACTTCCTTTAGAAAATTTTTTATTAGTTTTTTTTTTTTTTTTAAAGGGAAAAAATTTTCCCTTTAAAAGATTATTTTCAACTGAGAAATAAATACAGGTTAATTAATTTTTGATTAATTTTCGAGATATTCATGACTATTTATATTTATCATGATATGTGTAAAATTTTGTATACCCCTCATTGCATATCTTGTATGGTATCAGACCTATCATACATGAAGTGCTTATCATTTGTTTATTGTTTGCTTCTAGTGTGACAGATATAGCATTCCCACTACTGTACATACCATACATCTATGCTATGGGTCTTGCAGCTTTGAACAAGAACATTTTAAAAGTTTTTCATTATTTTCAGCTCTGGCAGCCATGTTGTTAAATTAGTCAGAACTATTTTGAACAAATTTAAGACAGCTCAATGCTAGGATACTTCAGGCAAAGTTTGGTGAAATTGCATCAAGCAGTTCATGAGAAGAAGTTGTCTGAAGCAAATTATGGGCAGCAGATGGACAAACAGACAGACGGGCAGAGATCCAGCAATCCTAAATGCTCACTATGAGAACTACGTGCCCATGTTAGATAAGATGGGGTTACCTTGAACTATTTATTAAATTTCAAAGATGACCACACAAGGATAATACAGACCAAATTTGGTGAAGAGACATAAAGCCATTCGTGAGAAATGTTGTTTTTTCTATTTTTAGTTCTAGCAATTCCAAAAAGGGTTTAAACAGAACCATTTGCACAAATCTGAGAGAAGTATTAGGGTGCCAAAGGCCAAGTTTGGTGAAGAAACATCAAGCAGTTTGTGCAAAGCTGTTTAAAAGGTCTTCCATTTTTATCCATGGCAGCCCATAAGAGGGGTCACACAGAAGCACTTAAAAAACTAGAGGGAAGTCAACACAAGAATGCTACATCAAGTGGTTCATAAGAAGTTTTTTTTCTATTTTGACTCTAGAGGCCACTAAAATGGGTCAAGTTCCCCAGTTTGAACAAACTCCAGAGATGATCTTGCAAAAATGCTAAAGACCAAGTTCGATGAAGATTCATTGAGCATGTCATGAGAAGTAAGGAGATGTAATTCTGAGGATAAAATGTTGACAGCCAACTACAAATGAAGGACACCAGAACATCACCCACACCTGTGCAATAGCTTACCTTAAAAGATCTATACAAAGATGCTTCAGGCCAAGTTTGGTGAAAATATATCAAGCGGCTTGTGAAAAGTTGTTTCTTATTTTACGCCTCTAAAAGAGGCCAAGCACACCTATTTGAATAAATCTGAGGGAAGTCCATAAAAGGATGCTGCAGACCAAGTTTGGTAAGGATCCATCCAACATTTCATGAGAAGTCATTTAAAGGCTTAAAGTAATAAAGCAGAACCAATTGAACAAACTTGAGGGAGATCCACACAATGTTACTACAGACATAGTTTGGTGTGAAGATCCATTAAGTATTTCCTGAGAACAAGTTGTTGAAGGCTTTTTTTTTATTTTTCACTGTAGTGGCCACTAAAAGGAGTCAAGTTCCCCCATTTTAGATCTTACAAGGATGCTACATTCCAAGTTTCATGAAGTTCTATCAAGCAGTTCACAAGATGTCATTTAAAGGTTTTTTCTATATTAAGCATCGGTAGTCCTTGAAAGCAGTCAAGTGGAATTATTTGAACAAACATGAGAGAAGATCTTGCAAGGGTGCAACAGATCAAGGTTGGTGTATTTCTGGCCAGCAGTTTCCAAGAAGAATATTTTTAATTTGAAATATTGACAACTGACAGACTATATGTTAAGGCTAGGTCTTTTTAAAACTTTTACAGAAGTTAAATTTCAAAAGACCAAAACACTTTATGTTCTGAAAATATAGAAAAGTTCATTTCTTAGTGATATGAGCCCTTGAAAAGTGTAAAAGAAGTTATATGGACAAGCCTTTCTGTAATAAGGGCTTGTGATCCAGGCATGGTAGTTATATGGACAAGCTTTCTGTAGTAAGGGCTTGTGAACTAGGCATGGTACTTTATTAAGATTCTCTACTAAGGATGAAGTGAATCTGTTTGATTCTCCTAATGATATCTTACTTGCAAGAATTCTAAACGTATCGTCTGCTGTCACACCTCCTGATGTACAAGTCATACTGAACGTAACAATTTCATTCTCTGGGTCCGTCGCTGTGACAACAAACACTGAATCTCCCATAAATGCTGTCTCTGCATCAACCGAAACCGAAGCTGTTAAATTCATATAAATATGTAAATATGACAAGACAAAGAAACAAATTCTGACACTTTGGCATATTTGGCCTTTGATTTGATATACCATTTTTACTTCAGTTTTTGCTTTCTTCAGATGTATTTAAAGATATACAGAACCTCATTATACAGTCCAGTTTTAAGATTCATATATGTAATATTGCTTTGCTTTAATTACCCTAGACAGTGGACCTATAACAACACTGAGTAATTTCTGTGTAATTATGTATTCAAGTCAACCAATTCGGCATTCTTCAGTCTTCAGTGTGGCTTTCCATAAAAACTGGACAAGGCAGAAATATCAGAGATTATATAAATTGCTGATGTTTACTATTGGGTGCACTAACTTGAATTAGATTTTTCTCATTGTTAGCAAATGGCAGTCTCTAGAAACTGAACTCAAACAACTGAATGAAGTATTGTCATGCAGACACAGTCTCCTACTCTCAGGGACTGGAAGTATTGCCATGCAGACACAGTCTCCTACTCTCAGGGACTGGAAGTATTGCCATGCAGACACAGTCTCCTACTCTCAGGGACTGGAAGTATTGCCATGCAGACACAGTCTCCTACTCTCAGGGACTGGAAGTATTGCCATGCAGTCACAGTCACCTACTCTCAGGGACTGGAAGTATTGCCATGCAGACACAGTCTCCTACTCTCAGAGACTGGAAGTATTGCCATACAGACACAGTCTCCTACTCTCAGGGAATGGAAATATTGCCATGCAGACACAGTCTCCTACTCTCAGGGACTGGAAGTATTGCCATGCAGACACAGTCTCCTACTCTCAGGGACTGATTATCTCAACTACAGCATAACCATATGATCTGATATCTGTCAATGATCTATACAGTGTGTAAACATTATACTCCATATTCAGTATGTTACTTTACAAAAAACTTGTCTTTGAATTTTCAGGCCTGAACTTTTAAACATCTATCATTATTAGTGATTAGAAATTTTTAATACAAAAAAAAATAGTACAATTAACATTTCATTTTTAAATGGTCGGGAAGATTGAGCCAAAATGTAATAAAAACTTCATCACAATAAACAGGTTATTCTAGAGAAAAATAATGCAACAAGTTTTTTTTCTTTTACCTAGGTCCATGTAACAGACCTACTTTAGTCCATATATATCAGGTTGTTATGTTGATTTATACCCAGTTATTCAAATATCAATGCACACATGAAAAAGTTACAAGCTGGACAAGAAAAATGACTTGAAATCTTTGACTTCTAAGTGTGACCTCGAACATTGAGCTTTAAGTGTTCTGAGTCTTGCATGTAGTGTGACCTTGAACATTGACCTTTAAGTGTTCTGGGTATTGCATCAGTGTGACCTCGAACATTGAGCTTTAAGTGTTCTGGGTCTTGCATGTAGTGTGACCTAGAACGTTGAGCTTTAATTGTTCTGGGTCTTGCATGTAGTGTGACCTCGAACATCGAGTGTTAAGCGTTCTGGGTCTTGCATGTAGTGTGACCTCGAACATTGAGCTTTAAGTGTTCTGGGTATTGCATGTAGTGTGACCTAGAACATTGAGCTTTAAGTGTTCTGGGTGTTGCATGTAGTGTGACCTAGAACATTGAGCTTTAAGCGTTCTGGGTGTTGCATGTAGTGTGACCTCAAACATTGAGCTTTAAGTGTTCTGGGTGTTGCATGTAGTGTGACCTAGAACATTGAACTTTAAGCGTTCTGGGTGTTGCATGTAGTGTGACCTAGAACATTGAGCTTTAAGTGTTCTGGGTATTGCATGTAGTGTGACCTCGAACATTGAGCTTTAAGCGTTCTGGGTACTGCATGTAGTGTGACCTAGAACAATGAGCTTTAAGTGTTCTGGGTATTGCATGTAGTGTGACCTAGAACACTGAGCTTTAAGTGTTCTAGGTATTGCATGTAGTGTGACCTAGAACATTGAGCTTTAAGTGTTCTGGGTCTTGCATGTAGTGTGACCTCAAACATTGAGCTTTAAGTGTTCTGGGTATTGCATGTAGTGTGACCTAGAACATTGAGCTTTAAGTGTTCTGGGTCTTGCATGTAGTGTGACCTCGAACATTGAGCTTTAAGTGTTCTGGGTATTGCATGTAGTGTGACCTAGAACATTGAGCTTTAAGTGTTCTGGGTCTTGCATGTAGTGTGACCTCGAACATTGAGCTTTAAGTGTTCTGGGTCTTGCACGTAGTGTGACCTCGAACATTGAGCATTAAGTGTTCTGGGTCTTGCACGTAGTGTGACCTCGAACATTGAGCATTAAGTGTTCTGGGTCTTGCACGTAGTGTGACCTAGAACATTGAGCATTAAGTGTTCTGGGTCTTGCACGTAGTGTGACCTCGAACATTGAGCATTAAGTGTTCTGGGTCTTGCACGTAGTGTGACCTCGAACATTGAGCTTTAAGTGTTCTGGGTCTTGTAGTGTGACCTCGAACATTGAGCTTTAAGTGTTCTGGGTCTTGCACGTAGTGTGACCTCGAACACTGAGCATTAAGTGTTCTGGGTCTTGCACGTAGTGTGACCTCGAACATTGAGCATTAAGTGTTCTGGGTCTTGCACGTAGTGTGACCTCGAACACTGAGCATTAAGTGTTCTGCGTCTTGCAAGTAGTGTGACCTCGAACATTGAGCTTTAAGTGTTCTGGGTCTTGCACGTAGTGTGACCTCGAACACTGAGCATTAAGTGTTCTTGGTCTTGCACGTAGTGTGACCTCGAACATTGAGCTTTAAGTGTTCTGGGTCTTGCATGCAGCACATCATGTTGCTATGGGGAACAATTGTGAAACTGATAAAATGCCTTGATGGCAGCCAACACTAAACAGACACTGCTAACCTTTGGCATCTGTGTTGACCTTAACCTTTGAGGTAGAGATCAAAGTATAGTCTAAGACAGGTCATCTCATTATGCGGAACATTTTTGCCGAATGGTGGATGGCAGAGTGATAGACCAAACTCAGAAATGTTGATGGACTGACTGATGGAGTGACAGAAGAATGGAAAATGCAATCCTACAGTCTCTGACATTGGTCTTGATACCAGTTGGGGACTAATAAGGTAAACTATTTATTAATAATATTACAATGTTATTTCTAAATCATTCAATTTACAAATAAAATTGCCTACCATCAAGATTTGTCATAGTAGGTGGTTGATTCTCTGTCACATCAACTTGTATAGTGGCTGTCACAGTAGCTGTTGTTGCAACATTATTATTCTCTACACATGTTACTGTTAAAGAATAGCTTGATTTAGTGTCAAAGGCTAAGTCAGGATGCTCAACTACATAGAAGCCATATGCTGAAAAAAATCAATAAAGCATTTATGATAACAAGAGGGACATGATGGCCCTAAATCACTTATCTGAATGTCTAAGCTCAAACCTTTCTTTTAAATTAGTTTTTTAAAAATGGCTTCCATATTCAAAGGAGAAGTTTTTCATAGAGCAATATAGGGATGATCAACCCACAAGCAGCTCTAACCCACAAGCAGCTATGTCTTTTACACAAATTTAGATGGCTTTAACAATTGTATTAGAGGTTCAACAAAGGAAAACCTCTATGAAATTAATTCAAAATCCAGCCACTGGTTTAGGAGGAGACGTGTTGGAAGATTTTTCTATTTTTAGCCCTTGTGTAGTAGTAAAAGTAGTTAAAGCCTTTAACACAAGAGCTGTCCGTAACTTACATTCAGTAGTTAATGTCTTTAGCATAAATGGTTGCCAGAACAACAAATCCACTGTTATTACTTATATTCTGTAGTTAATGCCTTTAACATAAAGGGATTTGATGCTGGCCAGACAGGATAACAATTCCACTGATTTTACTAATGCCTTTAACATAATGGATTTGATGATGGCCAGACAGAATAACAATACCACTGTTATTACTTATATTCAGTAGTTAATGCCTTTAACATAAAGGGATTTCATGTTGGCCAGACAGACTAACAATTCCGCTGATCTTACTTACATTCTGTAGTTAATGCCTTTAACATAAAGGGATTTGATGTTGGCCAGCCAGAATAACAGTTCCACTGATCTTACTTACATTCAACAATTAATGCCTTTAACATAACGGGAATGGATGTTGACCAGCTGAATAACAATACCACTGATCTTACTTACATTCAGTAGTTAATGCCTTTAACATAAAGGGATTTCATGTTGGCCAGCCAGAATAACAATTCCACTGATCTTATCTTACTTACATTCAGTAGTTAATGCCTTTAACATAAAGGGATTTGCTGTTGGCCAGCCAGAATAACAATACCACTGATCTTACTGGTATTTAGCAGTTAATGCCTTTAACATAAAGGGATTTCATGTTGGCCAGACAGACTAACAATTCCGCTGATCTTACTTACATTCTGTAGTTAATGCCTTTAACATAAAGGGAGTTGATGTTGGCCAGCCAGAATAACAGTTCCACTGATCTTACTTACATTCAACAAGTAATGCCTTTAACATAACGGGAATGGATGTTGACCAGCTGAATAACAATACCACTGATCTTACTTACATTCAGTAGTTAATGCCTTTAACATAAAGGGATTTCATGTTGGCCAGCCAGAATAACAATTCCACTGATCTTATCTTACTTACATGCAGTAGGTAATGCCTTTAACATAAAGGGATTTGATGATGGCCAGCCAGAATAACAGTTCCACTGATCTTACTTATATTCAACAATTAATGCCTTTAACATAACGGGAATGGATGTTGACCAGCCGAATAACAATACCACTGATCTTACTTACATTCAGTAGTTAATGCCTTTAACACAAAGGGATTTCATGTTGGCCAGCCAGAATAACAATTCCACTGATCTTATTTACATTCAGTAGTTAATTCCTTTAACATAAAGGGATTTCATGTTGGCCAGCCAGAATAACAATTCCACTGATCTTATCTTACTTACATGCAGTAGGTAATGCCTTTAACATAAAGGGATTTGATGTTGGCCAGCTAGAATAACAGTTCCACTGATCTTACTTACATTCAACAATTAATGCCTTTAACATAACGGGAATGGATGTTGACCAGCCGAAAAAAACAATACCACTGATCTTACATACATTCAGTAGTTAATGCCTTTAACAGAAAGGGATTTCATGTTGGCCAGCCAGAATAACAAAACCACTGTTATTACATACATTCAGTAGTTAATTCCTTTAACATAAAGGGATTTGATCTTGGCAAGAAAGAATAACAATTCTGCTGATCTTACTTACATTCATCAGTTAATGCCTTTAACATATCAGGATTTTATGTTGACCAGTCAGAATAAAAATACTACTGATCTTACTTACATTTAGTAGTTAATGCCTTTAACATAAAGGGATTTCATGTTGGCCAGCCAGAATAATAATACCACTGATCTTACTTACATTTCGTAGTTAATGCCTTTAACATAAAGGGATTTGATGTTGGCCAGCCAGAATAACAATTCCACTGATATTACTTATATTCTGTAGTTAATGCCTTTAACATAAAGGGATTTGATGCTGGCCAGCCAGAATAACAGTTCCACTGATCTTACTTACATTCAGTAGTTAATGCCTTTAACATAAAGGGTTTTTTTTTGTTGGCCAGACAGAATAACAATTCCAAAGTAATTACTAATATTCAGCAGTTAATGCCTTTAACATAACGGGATTTCATGTTGGCCAGCCAGAATAACAATTCCACTGATTTTACTTATATTCTGTAGTTAATGCCTTTAACATAAAGGGATTTGATGTTGGCCAGCCAGAATAACAATTCCACTGATCTTACTTACATTCTGTAGTTAATGCCTTTAACATAACGGGATTTCATGTTGGCCAGCCAGAATAATAATTCCACTGCTCTTATTTACATTCAGTAGTTAATGCCTTTAACATAAAGGGATTTGATGTTGGCCAGCCAGAATAACTAGAACTGTCACAGGAGTGACTTATACTCCCACCATACAGTCTTGTCACAGCAAAATGGCAACCATAAGAAATTTTAAAAATACTTAGAATAATATAAAACGTAAAAAAAACCATAAAACTTAAAAAAAAATTTTTACTCGTCT
Source organism: Mercenaria mercenaria (assembly GCF_021730395.1). Classification (NCBI taxonomy): domain Eukaryota; kingdom Metazoa; phylum Mollusca; class Bivalvia; order Venerida; family Veneridae; genus Mercenaria; species Mercenaria mercenaria. Next base: position 41,882,283 of record NC_069369.1, on the reverse strand, counting down.
TTGGAGTTCTCATCCTGGGCTTCCGCGGCACATGCAAGTAATACTAGTTTATGTGCCCAGGATGAGGGATGAGGAAAATATAAAAATCTCTAATATTAGAGATACACTAAAAATGAATACAAAAAAGGTGTCTTACTGACACATGTTACCACAGAAAAATGTCTTTACTTTTTACATAGGACTAATAATAAACAAGAGGGCCATGATGGCCCTATACATCACTCACCAGAGTTGATCCAGCCTACTGACCTAGTTTTTGACCCCACATGACCAAGAGTTGAACTTGACCTAAAGATCATCAAGACAAACATTCTGACTAAATTTCATAAAGATTTGGTTACAACTGTGGCCTCTAGAGTGTTCACAAGCTTTTCCTTTGATTTGACCAGTGACCTAGTTTTTGACCCCACATGACCCAGATTCGAACTTGACCTATAGATTATCAAAACAAACATTCTGACTAATTCTCATGAATTTCAAACTTAAATTGTGTTCTCTAGAGTGTTGAAAAGATTTTTTTTGATCTAGCCTAGTGACCTACTTTTTGACCCCACATGACCCAGATTCAAACTTGACCTAGAAATGATTAAGACAAACATTCTGACCCAGTTTCATAAAGATTGAGTCATAAATATGGTATCTAAAGTGTTCACAAGCTTTTCCTTTGATTTGACCAGGTGACCTAGTTTTTGACCCCACATGACCCAGATTCAAACTTGACCTAGAAATCATCAAGCCAAACTTTTTGACCAAGGTTCATAAATATTGGGTCACAACTGTGGCCTCTAGGGTGTTCACAAGCTTTTCCACTGATCTGACCTACTGACCATGTTTTAAACCCAACATGACCCAGATTCAAACTTGACCTAGAGATCATCAGTACTATCATACTGATCAAGTTTCATAAAGATTGGGTCACAAATGTGGTTTCTAGAGTGTTCACAAGCTATTTCTTTGATCTAATGTACTGACCTAGTTTTTGATCCCACATAACCCAGTTTCAAACTTGACCTAGAGATCATCAAGGCAAACGCTCTGACCAAGTTTCATAAAGATTAGGCCAAAAATGTGGTCTCTAGAGTGTTCACAAGCTTTTCCTTTGATCTGACCTACTGACCTAGTTTTTGACCCCACATGACCCAATTTTGAATTTGACCTAGAGATCATCAAGACTAACATTCTGACTAAGTTTCATTAAGATTGGGTAAAAAATGTGGTCCCTATAGTGTTTGCAAGCTTTTGCATTGATCTGACCTACTGACCTAGTTTTTGACCCCACATGACCCAGTTTCAAACCTGACCTAGAAATCATCAAGACTAACATTCTGACCAAGTTTCATAAAGATTGGGTCAAAAATGTGGTCTCTAGAGTGTTCACAAGCGTTTCCTTTGATCTGACCTACTGACCTAGTTTTTGAACCCATATGACCCAGTTTCGAAACTGACCTAGAGATCATCAAGACTAACATTTTGTTTAAGTTTCATAAAGATTGGATCAACTAGAAATGTGTCCATGGGACACAGATGCCCCCACTACATGACATTAGTCAGGGGCCAGAACTCCTACAATACTGAATGAATCCGGATGCGAAACCCCAGGTGCACAACTACACATGCTGACCAACATTCCTGTAAACTTTGGTGATTCTAGGTCAAATACTTTTGGGGCTATGCGCGACACAACATTAAAATGACCAATTTTTTACTAAGTCAGGGGCCATAACTCCTACATGACTGGATGAATCCGGACGCGAAACCCCAGGTGCACAACTACACATGCTGACCAACATGCCTGTAAAGTTTTGTGACTCTAGGTCATATACTTTTGGAGCTAGGCACGACACAACATTAAAATGACCAATTTTTACAAAGTCAGGGGCCATAACTGCTACATGACTGAATGAATCCGGACGCGAAACCCCAGGTGCACAACTACACATGCTGACCAACATTCCTGTAAACTTTGGTGATTCTAGGTCAAATACTTTTGGACCTATGCGCGACACAACATTAAAATGACCAATTTTTTACTAAGTCAGGGGCCATAACTCCTACATGTCTGGATTAATCCGGACACGAAACCCCAGGTGCACAACTACATATGCTGACCAACATGCCTGTAAAGTTTTGTGACTCTAGGTCATATACTTTTGGAGCTAGGCACGACACAACATTAAAATGACCAATTTTTACAAAGTCAGGGGCCATAACTTCTACAAGACTGAATGAATCCGGACACGAAACCCCAGGTGCACAACTACACATGCTGACCAACATTCCTGTAAAGTTCTGTGACTCTACGTCAAATACTTTCAGAGCTTCGCCCGACACAACATTTTCGGAAGGATGGACGGACGGACGGACGGACGGACGGAAGGACGGAAGGACGGACAGACAAGAGCAAATCTATATGCCCCCCGCAAAGTGGGGGCATAAAAATGTGGTCTCTAGAGTGTTCACAAGCTTTTCCTTTGATCTGACCTACTGACCTAGTTTTTGATCTCACATAAAACAGTTTCAATCTTGACCTAGACATGATCAAGACTAACATTCTGACCAAGTTTCATAAAGATTTGGTCACAAATGTGGCCTCTAGAGTGTTCACAAGGCAAATGTTGACGGACTACGACAAAATATTGAAAATCTAAAAGTATAATTTCTAAAAATAGACTAATTCTTGGAATTTAAGGGAAAGCAACTCAGTACAAAAGTTTAAAAAAAAAGGTTACTTCCCTTTGGCTCTAAGCCAATCAGAATGATATATAGTGAAAATGCATCAAAATTAACCTTAATTTCTAAGTAAAAGGGGGCAAAATTCATGAAAAATTGGTGTCAGAGTTATGCACCTTGTGTCACATGATGTGGGTGATGAGGTGGAACATCCATTTTAAGTTTGAATCAATTCCATTTAGTAATTATTGAGATATAGTGAAAATGCATCCGAATTAACCTTAAACTAGAGATGCTTTTGAGAAAAGCGCATGTCTCCCACAACTGCCCCTATGAAAAATGTTAGTTTCTCTAGATGTTTTAGACGAGTGGATCCAGTTAGATGGTCTGGATGAGTGGATCCAATCAGTAATTCAAGGGCCATAAATCAAAAGTGCCTGGGCGGATTTGGCTAGTTATGGAACCTGGGTAAGGTCTTATGGCCAAACACATTTTGTTCAAGTTTGGTGAAGATCGGATGAGAAATGTTCGACTTAGAGAGCGGACAAGGGTAAACAGACGGATTTTTCCGGTAATTCAAGGGCCGTAACTCTAAAATGCCTGGACCGATTTGGCTAGTTATCGAACTTGGCTGAGGTCTCATGGTCAAACACATTTTGTTAAAGTTTGGTGAAGATCGGATGTGAAATGTTGGACTTAGAGTGCGGACAAGAGTAAAAAGGCCGATTTTTCGATAATTCAAGGGCCATAACTCCAAAATGCCTGGACCGATTTGGCTAGTTATCAAACTTGGCCGAGGTCTCATGGTCAAACACATTTTGTTTAAGTTTGGTTAAGATTGGATGAAAAATATTTGAATTAGAGTGTGGACAAGAGTAAAAAGACCGAATTTTGGTAATTCAAGGGCCATGACTCCAAGATGCCTGGACCGATTTGGCTAGTTTTCAGACTTGGCCGAGGTCTTATGGTCAAACACATTTTGTTCAAGTTTGGTGAAGATCGGATGAGAAATGTTCGACTTTAGAGTGCGGACAAGCTTTGTGACAGACACACACACACACACAGACTGGAGTAAATCAATATGTCTCACACACCACTGTGTGGTGGGAGACATAATTCTAAGTAAAAAGGGGTATAATTCATGAAAAGTTGGTGTCAGAGTTATGCACCTTGGGTCACATGATGTGGGTGACAAGGTGGAACATTTATTTTAAGTTTGAATCAAATCCATTTAGAAATAACTGAGATATAGTGAAAATGCATCAAAATTGACCTTATTTTCTAAGTAAAAGGGAGCATAATTCATGAAAAGTTGGTGTCAGAGTTATGTATCTTGTGTCACATGATGTGGGTGACAAGGTGGAACACCTATTTTAAGTTTGAATCAAATCCATTTAGAAATAACTGAGATATAGTGAAAATGCATCAAAATTAACCTTAGATTCTAATTGAAAGGGGCATAATTCATGAAAAGTTGGTGTCAGAGTTATGCACCTTGTGTCACATGATGTGGGTGATAAAGTGGAACAACTATTTTAAGTTTGAATCAAATCCATAATAGATTTCACGACGCGATGCGACGGGACACGACACGACAAAACTGCCTCTTATATACACCCCCAAACATGTTTGGTGGGGGTATAACAATACCACTGTTATTAACATAAAGGGATTTGATCTTGGCAAGCAAGAATAACAATTCTGCTGATCTTACTTATATTCAGTAGTTAATGCCTTTAACATTAAGGGATTTGATGTTGGCCAGACAGAATAACAATGTCACTGCTCTTACTTACATTCAGTAGTTTATGCCTTTAACATAAAGGGATTTGATGTTTTCCAGACAGAATAACAATTCCACTGCTATTACTTACATTCAGTAGTTAATGCCTTTAACATAAAGGAATTTGATGTTGGCCAGACAGAATAACAATGTCACTGCTCTTACTTACATTCAGTAGTTAATGCCTTTAACATAAAGGAATTTGATGTTGGCCAGACAGAATAACAATGTCACTGCTCTTACTTACATTCTGTAGTTAATGCCTTTAACATAATGGGATTTGATGTTGGCCAGACAGAATAACAATTCCGCTGCTCTTACTTACATTCAGTAGTTAATGCCTTTAACATAATGGGATTTGATGTTGGCCAGTCAGAATAACAATTCCGCTGATCTTACTTACATTCAGTAGTTAATGCCTTTAACATAAAGGGATTTGATGTTGGCCAGTCAGAATAACAATTCCGCTGATCTTACTTACATTCAGTAGTTAATGCCTTTAACATAAAGGGATCTGATGTTGGCCAGACAGAATAACAATTCCACTGATCTTATTTACATTCAGTAGTTAATGCCTTTAACATAATGGGATGTGATGTTGGCCAGGCAGAATAACAATTCCACTGATTTTACTTACATTCAGTAGTTAATGTCTTTAACATAAAGGAATTTGATGTTGGCCAGTCAGAATAACAATTCCACTGATTTTACTTACATTCAGTAGTTAATGTCTTTAACATAAAGGGATTTGATGTTGGCCAGTCAGAATAACAATTCCACTGATTTTACTTACATTCAGTAGTTAATGTCTTTAACATAAAGGGATTTGATGTTGGCCAGTCAGAATAACAATTCCACTGATTTTACTTACATTCTGTAGTTAATGCCTTTAACATAAAGGGATTTGATGTTGGCCAGTCAGAATAACAATTCCACTGATTTTACTTACATTCTGTAGTTAATGCCTTTAACATAAAGGGATTTGATGTTGGCCAGCCAGAATAACAATTCCACTGATTTTACTTATATTCTGTAGTTAATGCCTTTAACATAAAGGGATTTGATGTTGGCCAGCCAGAATAACAATTCCACTGATTTTACTTACATTCTGTAGTTAATGCCTTTAACATAAAGGGATTTGATGTTGGCCAGCCAGAATAACAATTCCACTGATCTTACTTACATTCTGTAGTTAATGCCTTTAACATAAAGGGATTTGATGTTGGCCAGCCAGAATAACAATTCTACTGATTTTACTTACATTCTGTAGTTAATGCCTTTAACATAAAGGGATTTGATGTTGACCAGACAGAATAACAATACCACTGTTATTACTTATATTCAGTAGTGGATACCTTTAACATAACAGGAATGGATGTTGCCAGCCAGAATAACAATTCCACTGATATTACTTCCATTCAGTAGTTAATGCCTTTGACATAAAGGGATTTGATGTTGGCCAGCAAGAACAAGTGAATGAAGTATTGCCATGCAATACAAAGTCCCCTTCTGGAATGCACCTAATTTTCTCTACTGCAGTATAACACAATGAACTGATATCTGTCAATGATATATAACAATATTGTACTATATACAGTGTGTACATACCACGTGGTTTGTGACGTCATTTTCGGGTATTACGGCAAGAAAATTAATAAACAAATCTGAAGATTCAGAACTTAAAAACACCATAAGTATTTCATTTTTTCACATATTTGAATAATTCTTTTACGAGGCTCAAGCCAAGATAGTGGGCTATAAACACAAGACAATGTTTTTCTGAATTTCTAAGCAGTTTTTGCAAAGGTCTGTTCCAACCCTGAAATTTGGCAAATTCTTGGAGGGTAATAGGGCAAGAAAAACCCGTGTTTACAAAATAATGTACACACTGATATATACAGTATGTTGGATTAAAATTTGCATATATAAAAACCTACAGTTGTTTTCATATGGAATTTTTTGGTCGATTATAAAAAAAGTTACCATATAAGTTATATATAGTAACAACAAAAGGAAATAAATCCTAAAAAAAAAAACAAGGGGGCCATGATGGCCCTATATCACTCACCTGAGTACCATTGCTCTTAATGATAAGATCAAGTTTTGACATAGATCACATAGGCATACACATTAAATATCATCAGGATAAATATTTTCTTGTAACAGTCACTTTTGATCTATGGGTCACATACTAGTCTGGGCCAATCTCCACATCAAGTTTTAGGGTCCTGGGCTCAAATGCTGTATTTTTATACTAGCATGACTATTCCTTACCCTGGAAGACTTAAATAACATTTAAAACCAATCTCATTAGATGCTGCTGAGGCATATTCATTTACATAAAATAAAGGGAGGTAATTTGTATAAATTCAGTCAAAAGTTATCTACCCTGATTGTCCGAGTCCATCTGAAGGCATAAATGACATTTCAAATCAGTATCTTTATTGGTTACTGAGATATACCCATTTTAATTTGAAACAAAAGGAAGTTATTTGACATCCAATCAGTCCATAGTTATCTACCCTGATTGTCTCTAATGACAATAATGAAATTTCAAATGAGTCCTATAAATATTTATTGCAATAAATCCATTTTTTATTAAAATCAGGGGAGGTAATCATGCATTGGCATATGCATGTAGAAGATACAGAGTAGAAGCCTTTACAACAATATATTAGAAAAGTAAGTAAAAGTAGAAATTTCTTACCATGGAAGACATAAATATTTATTTATTTTATTTTGTTGGGTTTAACGTCACACCGACACAATTTTAGGTCATATGGCGACTTTCCAGCTTTAATGGTGGAGGAAGACCCCAGGTGCCCCTCCGTGCACTATTTCATCACGAGCGGGCACCTGGGTAGAACCACCGACCTTCCGTTAGCCAGCTGGATGGCTTCCTCACGTGAAGAATTCTACGCCCCAAATGAGGTTTCGAACCTACATCGATGAGGGGCAAATGGTTTGAAGTCAACGACTCTAACCACTCGGCCACGGAGGCCCCCGGAAGACATAAATAACATTTCAAACCAATCTCATTAGAAGCTGCTAGGTATATTCATTTACATAAATAATAAAGGGAGGTAATTTGTCATAAATTCAGACAATATATATCTTCACTGATTGTCCAAGTCCATCTGATGGCATAAATGAAATTTCAGATCAGTATCTTCATTAGTTACGGAGATATACCAATCTAAATTTGAAATAAAGGGAGGTAATTTGACATAGAATCAGTCCATAGTTATCTACCCTGATTGTCTGAGTCCAACTAATGACAATAATGAAATTTCAAATGAGTCCTATAAGTACTTACGGATATAAATCCATTTTGATTAAAATCAGGGGAGGTAATCAGATATAAAATAACTCAAGAACCTATGATTGGATTTGACAGATTCATCATGGAACCCAAGATTTATTGTTGTTGAAGATATTTTGCAAGTTTGTATCAAATCAAACCATAAATGAAGTCTCTATATGGCTGCAAAAGCCAAAATAGCAAATTTTGAACCTTTAAGGGGCCATAACTCTGAAACCCATGATGGGATCTGGCCAGTTTTTGAAAAGAACTGAGATATTATCCTTGCGTGTATCAGTGCTATACACTGGGCACGTTAAAGAACCAGGCTGTCTATTCGCAATGAGCTAGGCTAAGTTAGCCGGACAAGCCCGTATCTGATTTCTGATCTCTCTGTCGTGGGGGCTTTGTCTCACTCTGTCCCTCTGGTCAGATCGCTCTGTGTCTGTACTAGTAGAGGATGAATTATGCGACCTGTGTGGCTGCATTTAAACTATGTAAAGCGCCTTTGAACATGAAATTGACCATGAAAAGGGCGCTATATAAATCTGGTATAATAATAATAATAATAATATTATGCCAATACAAGTTGTGTGCAAGTTTTATGAAAGTTGATTGCAAAATGTTGTCTCTATCATGTTCACAAGCAAAAAATAGCAAATTTTGGCCCTTTAAGGGGCCATAACTCTGAAATCCATGATGGGATCTGGCCAGTTTTCTAAAAGAACCGAGATATTATGCCAATACAAGTTGTGTGCAAGTCTGATAAAAGTTGACTGCAAAATGTTGTATCTATCGTGTTCACAAGCCAAAAATGGCAAAATTCGGCCCTTTAAGGGGCCATAACTCTGGAACCCATGATGGGATTTGGCCAGTTCCCGAAAGGAACTGAGATATTATGCCAATACAAGTTATGTGCAAGTTTGATTAAAGTTGATTGCAAAATGTTGTCTCTATCGTATTCACAAGCCAAAAATAGGAAATTTTGGCCCTTTAAGGGGCCGTAACTCTGGAACCCATGATGGGATCTAGCCAGTTCTCGAAAGGAACCAAGATATTATCCCCATACAAGTTGAGTGCGAGTTTGATTAAAATCAAATACAAAATGTGGTCTCTATCGTGTTCACAAGGAAACTGCAGACGGACGGACGACGGACGAAAGGTGATCACAAAAGCTCACCCTGTCACTATGTGACAGGTGAGTTAAAAAAATCTATATAATAAAGTTCCAATAGAAACTCTTTACCAGGTAGAGATATGTCAAAATACACTTAAAAACCGGATGTAACATCCATGTTGTACCACAGAAAAATGGTCTCAATTTTTCCCTATGACCAGGAACAAAAAAGTTACAATATAATCTATTTATAGTAACAACAAAGGGAGGTTATTCTAAAAACAAGGGTGCCTCATGGTGGTGAACATTTGTTACAAGTTACATCAAAATCTCTCCATGCATGAAGAAGAAATGCTCCGGATAAAAGTCATTCTTGAATTTGACTTTTGACCTCTATGTGTGACCTTGACCTTAGACCTAGGGACCTGGTTCTTGCGCATGACAATCCGTCTCATGGTGATGAACATTTGTGCCAAGTTAAATCAAAATTGCTCCATGCATAAAGAAGAAAATATCCTATTGACCTCTGATCTCCAAGTGTGACCTTGACCTTTAAGCTAGGGTTCTGGGTGTTGTGCATAGCACGTCGTCTCATTAAGGGGGCACATTTATGCCAAGTAATATTGAATTCCCTTGATGGATGACAGAGTTCTGGACCGGACAGGAAAAAAACCCTATTGACCTTTGACCTCCAACTGTGACCTAGAACTTTGAGCGAGTAGTCCAGGTTTTGCGCAGGGCATGTCGTCTCATCATGGGAAACATTTGTGCCGAGTAATATTAAAATCCCTTCATGGATGGTAGAGTAATGCACCGGACATGAAAAAGACCCTGTTCATACCATGTTAACATATGACTGCCAAGTGCCTTGACCTTTAAGCTAGGGGTCTGAAAGTTGTGCATGACACATTGTCTTATTATGAGGTACATTTGTGCCAAGTAATATTAAAATCCCTTCATGGATGGTAGAGTTATGGACCGGACAGGAAAAAAGCCTGTTGACCTTTGACCTCCAATTGTGACCTTGACCTTTGAGCCAGGGGTCAGGGATTAGCGCAGAACATGTCGTCTCATTATGGGGAACATTTGTGCCAAGCAAAAATCCCTTCATGATTGACAGAGTTATGGACCGGACACAAAACAGACCCTGTTCATGCCATGTTAACATATGACTGCCAAGTGTGACCTTGACCTTTAAGCTAGGGGTCTGAAGGTTGTGCATGACACATCGTCTTATTTATATGAGGCATATTTGTGCCAAGTAATATTAAAATCCCTTCATGGATGGCAGAGTTATGGACAGGACAGGAAAAAAGCCCTGTTGACCTTTGACCTCCAATTGTGACTTTGACCTTTGAGCCAGGGGTCCGGGATTTGGGCATGACATGTCATCTCATTATGGGGAACATTTTGTGCCAAGTAATATTAAAATCCCTTCATGGATGACAGAGTTATGGACCGGACATGAAATTGCAGACGGACGGAATGACGGACGGATAGAAAAGCGCATTCCTATAGTCCCCCAAACAGGTTTTCAACCAGTAGGGGACTAATAACAATACCACTGATATTACTTACATTCAGTAGTTAATGCCTTTAACATAAAGGGGAAAGATGTTGACCAGCCAGAATAACAATACCACTGATCTACAGGGTCTGTTACTGTGACTGTATGTAACAGTGTCTGTGCGCTACTTGTTTCCGCTATTGTCAATGTTGCATCCAGATTGTCAATCACAAGTACCTGTAAGGTAAACATACTAATAATCAGATTTGTTTTAATGTTTTAAATCAATATTTCAAAAGCAATCTAGGGCTTCCATGGCCTGTTCAAGGTTAAATACTTAAAGTATCTTTTTTCCCTCAATATTGCTGGAATCTTAAAAAAGCAAACAAACAAGAATGATGACAACAGTATGCATCATTGCCCTATAATGATCTATATTTGTGTTACATGTCATGAAGAACTTAGATCTACTCAAAAATCCTTATTTTTTACAAAATCAAAAGAAAAAGTCTGCTTCAAAAGGGATAATACTAATGAGAGCAAATGTCATGTGCTTGTTAAAAACTTTCTGATGTTTGGCAATTCTAGCTAAAATTCTTTTTGAATTATAAGGACTTCGATTTTCTTTTTTACCAAATCAAGGGGAAAAACACTTCTTTTACAGGGTCAAGGGAGATAATACTAAATGTGTGCAAACTTCAAAGGTCATGTGATAATTAATAATTACGTGAGATTTGGTTATTCTAGTTAGAATTCTTTTTAAACTATGAACATTTTCAACTATGGATAGACAGATACATGCACACACACACACACACACATGGACAGACAGATTGATGAACAGCTGGACTGGCAATGCCAAAACAATATCCCTCCACCTTTGCTGGGGGATAAAAGTAATAAATTACAAAGTAAAACAAGAGCTGTCCGTAAGACAGCGCGCTCGACTTTTCTCAGTGCTTGACTCTGAATAAGAGCTTTGTCAGTAAAACAAATTCCAAGTTAAAAAGGGACATAGCTCTGTCAAAATTCAAATATGGGAATTGTGTCTCCTAATGTAGACTTTGATAGTAAATAACTATTTTGAGTTTCAAGTCAAAAGCTTTAATAGTAACAGAGATATTTGACTTTTAACAAAAAATTCTAAGTTAAAAAGGGGCATAATTCTGTCAAAATTCAAAATCAGAGTTATGGCGATTGTTTCTCCTGGTGTAGACTTTGATGGTTAATAAGTATATTAAGTTTCAAGTCAAAAACTTTGATAGTAACAGAGATATTTGACTTCATCAAAAACTTTAAGTTAAAAAGGGGCATAATTCTGTCAAAATAGAAATCAGAGTTATGAGAATTGTGTCTCCTGGTGTAGACTTTGATTGTAAATAACTATTTTGAGTTTCAAGTCAAAAGCTTTAATAGTAACAGAGATATTTGACTTTATCAAATTTTTTTTTAAAAATTCTAAGTTAAAAAGGGGCATAATTCTGTCAAAATTCAAACCAGAGTTATGGGGATTGTTTCTCTGGTGTAGACTTTGATAGTAAATAACTATTTTAAGTTTCAAGTCAATACCTTTGATAGTAACAGAGATATTTGACTTTATCAAAAACTTTAACCAACGGCGACCCAACGCTGACGCCCACGCCAACGCCGGGGCGAGTGCAATAGCTCTACTCTTTCTTCGAAAAGTCGAGCTAAAAATTGGGCTAACTCAAGATAAGAGGGCAATGGTGCCCCTAAGCTGCTCTCCTGACCTTGAATATTTGTATACACACAGAATCATGAATGCTATCATCTTCGTTTTGCATACAAAATCATGCAAGAGGCCCAAATGGGCCAAAGTAGCTCAAGAAGCTGTTTCAATGTTTTTCTGTTTTCTCTATGGCAGTCTCTAAAAGGGTCTATTTTCTATTATGGCAGCCCCTAAATGGGGCCACGCTGAACCATTTAAAAACATGAACAAGCTGAACCATTTAAAAACAAGAATTGTCACTATTGGTGACAGTTGCCCCCGAAGCGTGCCAAAGAATTCTACAGCTGTCTGCTCAAAAAAATCACACATCATTTCAAGACCTTGACCTTGACCGGAAAGACCCATATCATAAGCGTGACAAACCTTCTCAATATGGTTAACATTTGTGTCAAATTATTTTCAAATCCCTTGATAAATGGCAGAGTTATTGACTAGACAAGAAACACCTTTGACTTTTAAGTGTGACCTTGACTTTGGATCTAGGGATCTGGGTCTTGCACATGACATGTCATCTCAATATAGGGCACATTGTTGCCAAGTAATTTTCAAAACCCTTCATCAATGGCAGAGTTATGGACCAGACAAGAAACAGACTATGTTTAACCTTTCCTTGTGACCTTGACCTTAGAGCTAGGGGTCTGGGTCTTGTGCAAGACACATCGTCTCATTATGGTAAACATTTATGCCAAGTTATTTCAAAATCCCTTCTTGGATGGCAGAGTTATGGTCCAGACACGAAACAGACCCTGTTAACCTTTGACCTCTGTGACCTTGACCTTGGAGCTAGGGATCTGGGTCTTGCGCATGACAAGTCGTTTCATTATGGTTAACATTTATGCCAAGTTATTTCAAAATCCGGACAAGAATTTACACGGAGGGACACACTCATGCACGGACGCACTCATGGACGGATGGATGGACAGTGCAAATTTAATATGCCCACTCTCGGGGGCATAAAAACTGAAAAAGGCTATACAAGGCAGCTAAAGATCAAGTTTGGTGAATATCATTCAACTGGTTCTGGAAAAGAAGTCATTTCAAGATTTTTTCCATTTTTCGGCTTTACTGGCTCCTAAAAGGGGTCAAGTCAAACCATTTGAACAAATCTGACAAAAGACCTAATACAAGGTTGCTTCAGAGGACAAGGAGCATCGGTTGACAAGGATGTCATATCCCAAGTTTGGTGAAGATCAATCAAGTGGTTCATGAGAAAAGGTTATTTAAAGGTTTTTCTATTTTTAGTTCTGCTGGCCCAAAAATGGGCTAAGTGGAACCATTTAAAAAATTTGGGAGAGGACCTCACAGAAAGCTGCTTCAGACCAAGTTTGGTGAAGATCCATCTGGTAATTCATGAGTAGGAGTTAAGAGTATCTGGATTTTTGCCTGTGGCTTTGGACATGAAAGACTTTAGACATACATTACTGTATCTTGTTCTTTCACAAAATATAAAGTACTGTTGCTTGTCTAGACATGAAAATATTGTATCTGTTTTTTTAGCAAAATATAAATACTGTTGCTTTACCTATTGTTGTCTCGGCATGAAAATACTGTATCTGGTTCTTTAACAAAATATAAAGCACAGTATCTGTTGCTTTACCTACTGTTGTCTCAGCGTCTTGTTCTTTAAAAGTACTACTGCTTTACTTACTGTTGTCTCAGCATGAAACTACTGTTCCTGGTTCTTTAAAAGTATTACTGCTTTACTTACTGTTGTCTCAGCATGAAACTACTGTTTCTGGTTCTTTAAAAGTATTTACTGTTTTACTTACTGTTGTCTCAGCATGAAACTACTGTTTCTGGTTCTTTGGAAGTACTACTGCTTTACTTACTGTTGTCTCAGCATGAAACTACTGTTTCTGGTTCTTTGAAAGTACTACTGCCTTACTTACTGTTGTCTCAGCATGAAACAAATGTTTTTGGTTCTTTAAAAGTACTACTGCTTTACTTACTGTTGTCTCAGCATGAAACTACTGTTTCTGGTTCTTTGAAAGTACTACTGCTTTACTTACTGTTGTCTCAGCATGAAACTACTGTTTCTGGTTCTTTGAAAGTACTACTGCCTTACTTACTGTTGTCTCAGCATGAAACTACTGTTTCTGGTTCTTTGAAAGTACTACTGCTTTACTTACTGTTGTCTCAGCATGAAACAAATGTTTTTGATTCTTTAAAATTACTACTGCTTTACTTACTGTTGTCTCAGCATGAAACTACTGTTTCTGGTTCTTTGAAAGTACTACTGCTTTACTTACTGTTGTCTCAGCATGAAACTACTGTTTCTGGTTCTTTGAAAGTACTACTGCTTTACTTACTGTTGTCTCAGCATGAAACTACTGTTTCTGGTTCTTTGAAAGTACTACTGCTTTACTTACTGTTGTCTCAGCATGAAACAAATGTTTTTGATTCTTTAAAAGTACTACTGCCTTACTTACTGTTGTCTCAGCATGAAACTACTGTTTCTGGTTCTTTGAAAGTACTACTGCTTTACTTACTGTTGTCTCAGCATGAAACTACTGTTTCTGGTTCTTTAAAAGTACTACTGCCTTACTTACTGTTGTCTCAGCATGAAACTACTGTTTCTGGTTCTTTGAAAGTACTACTGCCTTACTCACTGTTGTCTCAGCATGAAACTACTGTTTCTGGTTCTTTGAAAGTACTACTGCTTTACTTACTGTTGTCTCAGCATGAAACTACTGTTTCTGGTTCTTTAAAAGTACTACTGCCTTACTTACTGTTGTCTCAGCACGAAACTACTGTTTCTGGTTCTTTAAAAGTACTACTGCCTTACTTACTGTTGTCTCAGCATGAAACTACTGTTTCTGGTTCTTTAAAAGTACTACTGCTTTACTTACTGTTGTCTCAGCATGAAACTACTGTTTCTGGTTCTTTGAAAGTACTACTGCTTTACTTACTGTTGTCTCAGCATGAAACTACTGTTTCTGGTTCTTTGAAAGTACTACTGCCTTACTTACTGTTGTCTCAGCATGAAACTACTGTTTCTGGTTCTTTGAAAGTACTACTGTTTTACTTACTGTTGTCTCAGCATGAAACAAAGGTTTTTGGTTCTTTAAAAGTACTACTGCTTTACTTACTGTTGTTGCAACAGAGACAGTAACTGTAGCTGTGGCTGTTTTATAACAGAGGTCATACATAGCATATTTGAGAACATCATCTCGGGGTCGGTAGTTATTGCTGGCTGTTACATAGCCTGTATAATAACAAAGGATAACAGACTTACTCTGTTTAACTAATGAATATTTTTGTTTCAACTGAAAACTGAAAACTGCCATAAATAGTACAAAATAAGTCTTATATGTGTAGGTTGTAAGTTGAATACAGCAGTTTTAAGATATTAAACGTTAGAGAATATCTTAAAACTGCTGTATTCGACTTATAACCGTCTTACAGTTCGCCACAGTGTTATTGGTTGGAGTCTATTAAATCGTAACATTTAACAATTAAATTTAATAAATACAGTGAATCGCCAGATTTTAATGAAATGGAGCAATTCCATTAGCAGAGCAACTTGGGCGAACTGTAAATTATATGAAAGAATGTAGTTATCATTCAACAAAACAGAACATATATAAAAACACAGAATTTAATTCAACAAATTCAGAATACAATAAATTAAGATAATATATAGTTGTAGAAGAACCTTTAAACTTTTCCTTAACAAATATAAATAAACAATACTTCAACAAAGCTAGTATCATATAAAAGAACATTTTGTGTTGAAAATTAAAGAAATGGAACATGCAGAAAGAGATCCTTTGTTTGGTCTAGTTGTAAACATCACATGGCTTCAAAACTACTACTTTATTAAGCCTGGCCGGTGAAATCTATTAATGTACAAGCAACCAAACAATCAAACAAAGCTATGTAACCTGATGGTAGTATAGACCAAAAACAAACAAACAAAGCTGTGTAACCTGATGGCAGACCAGTAGCATAGATCAAACAATCAAATAAAGCTGTGTAACCTGAAGGCAGACCAATAGCATAGACCAAACAATCAAATAAAGCTGTGTAACCTGATGGCAGACCAATAGCATAGACCAAACAATCAAATAAAGCTGTGTAACCTGATGGCAGACCAATAGCATAGACCAAACAATCAAACAAAGCTATGTAACCTGATGGCAGATCAGTAGTATAGACCAAACAATCAAACAAAGCTATGTAACCTGATGGCAGATCAGTTGTATAGACCAAACAATCAAACAAAGCTATGTAACCTGATGGCAGATCAGTAGTATAGACCAAACAATCAAACAAAGCTGTGTAACCTGATGGCAGATCAGTTGTATAGACCAAACAATCAAACAAAGCTGTGTAACCTGATGGCTGATCAGTAGTATAGACCAAACAATCAAACAAAGCTATGTAACCTGATGGAAGATCAGTTGTATAGACTAAACAATCAAACAAAGCTGTAACCTGATGGCAGATCAGTTGTATAGACCAATCAATCAAACAAAGCTGTGTAACCTGACGGCAGATCAGTAGTATAGACCAAACAATCAAACAAAGCTATGTAACCTGATGGCAGATCAGTTGTATAGACCAAACAATCAAACAAAGCTATGTAACCTGATGGCAGGTCAGTTGTATAAACCAAACAATCAAACAAAGCTGTAACCTGATGGCAGATCAGTTGTATAGACCAAACAATCAAACAAAGCTGTGTAACCTCAGATGGCAGATCAGTAGTATAGACCAAAAAATCAAACAAAGCTATGTAACCTGACGGCAGATCAGTAGTATAGACCAAACAATCAAACAAAGCTATGTAACCTGATGGCAGATCAGTAGTATAGACCAAACAATCAAACAAAGCTATGTAACCTGATGGCAGATCAGTAGTATAGACCAAACAATCAAACAAAGCTATGTAACCTGATGGCAGATCAGTAGTATAGACCAAACAATCAAACAAAGCTGTAACCTGACGGCAGATCAGTTGTATAGACCAAACAATCAAACAAAGCTGTAACCTGACGGCAGATCAGTAGTATAGACCAAACAATCAAACAAAGCTGTAACCTGACGGCAGATCAGTTGTATAGACCAAACAATCAAACAAAGCTGTAACCTGACGGCAGATCAGTTGTATAGACCAAACAATCAAACAAAGCTGTAACCTGACGGCAGATCAGTTGTATAGACCAAACAATCAAACAAATCTGTAACCTGATGGCAGATCAGTAGTATAGACCAAACAATCAAGCAAATCTGTAACCTGACGGCAGATCATTAGTATAGATAAAACAATCAAACAAAGCTATGTAACCTGACGGCAGACCAGTAGCATAGACCAAACAATTAAACAAAGCTATGTAACCTGACAGCAGACCAGAAATATAGCCCAAACAATCAAACAAAGCTGTAACCTGATGACAGACCAGTAGCATAGACCAAACAATTAAACAAAGCTATGTAACCTGATGGCAGATCAGTAGTATAGACCAAACAATCAAACAAAGCTATGTAACCTGATGGCAGACCAGAAATATAGACCAAACAATCAAACAAAGCTGTAACCTGATGACAGATCAGTAGTATAGACCAAACAATCAAACAAAGCTATGTAACCTGATGGCAGATCAGTTGTATAGACCAAACAATCAAACAAAGCTATGTAACCTGATGGCAGGTCAGTTGTATAAACCAAACAATCAAACAAAGCTGTAACCTGATGGCAGATCAGTTGTATAGACCAAACAATCAAACAAAGCTGTGTAACCTCAGATGGCAGATCAGTAGTATAGACCAAAAAATCAAACAAAGCTGTGTAACCTGACGGCAGATCAGTAGTATAGACCAAACAATCAAACAAAGCTATGTAACCTGATGGCAGATCAGTAGTATAGACCAAACAATCAAACAAAGCTATGTAACCTGATGGCAGATCAGTAGTATAGACCAAACAATCAAACAAAGCTGTAACCTGATGGCAGATCAGTAGTATAGACCAAACAATCAAACAAAGCTGTAACCTGACGGCAGATCAGTTGTATAGACCAAACAATCAAACAAAGCTGTAACCTGACGGCAGATCAGTAGTATAGACCAAACAATCAAACAAAGCTGTAACCTGACGGCAGATCAGTTGTATAGACCAAACAATCAAACAAAGCTGTAACCTGACGGCAGATCAGTTGTATAGACCAAACAATCAAACAAAGCTGTAACCTGACGGCAGATCAGTTGTATAGACCAAACAATCAAACAAATCTGTAACCTGATGGCAGATCAGTAGTATAGACCAAACAATCAAGCAAATCTGTAACCTGACGGCAGATCATTAGTATAGATAAAACAATCAAACAAAGCTATGTAACCTGACGGCAGACCAGTAGCATAGACCAAACAATTAAACAAAGCTATGTAACCTGACAGCAGACCAGAAATATAGCCCAAACAATCAAACAAAGCTGTAACCTGATGACAGACCAGTAGCATAGACCAAACAATTAAACAAAGCTATGTAACCTGATGGCAGATCAGTAGTATAGACCAAACAATCAAACAAAGCTATGTAACCTGATGGCAGACCAGAAATATAGACCAAACAATCAAACAAAGCTGTAACCTGATGACAGATCAGTAGTATAGACCAAACAATCAAACAAAGCTATGTAACCTGATGGCAGACCAGAAATATAGACCAAACAATCAAACAAAGCTGTAACCTGATGACAGATCAGTAGTATAGACCAAACAATCAAACAAAACTTTGTAACCAGATGGCAGAGACCAAACAATCAAACAGAGCTTTGTAACCTGACAGCAGATAAGTAGTATAGACCAAACAATCAAACAAAGCTTTGTAACTTGACAACAGATCAGTAGTATAGACCAAACAATCCAACAAAGCTATGTAACCTGATGGCAGATCAGTAGTATAGACCAGACAGTCAAACAAAGCTATGTAACCTGACGGCAGATCAGTAGCATAGACCAGACAGTCAAACAAAGCTATGTTACCTGACGGCAGATCAGTAGCATAGACCAGACAGTCAAACAAAGCTATGTAACCTGACGGCATATCAGTAGCATAGACCAGACAGTCAAACAAAGCTATGTAACCTGACGGCAGATCAGTAGCATAGACCAGACAGTCAAACAAAGCTATGTAACCTGACGGCAGATCAGTAGCATAGACCAAACAGTCAAACAAAGCTATGTAACCTGACGGCAGATCAGTAGCATAGACCAGACAGTCAAACAAAGCTATGTAACCTGACGGCAGATCAGTAGCATTGACCAGACAGTCAAACAAAGCTATGTAACCTGACGGCAGATCAGTAGCATAGACCAGACAATCAAACAAAGCTATGTAACCTGACGGCAGATCAGTAGCATAGACCAAACAAAGCTATGTAACCTGACGGCAGATCAGTAGCATAGACCAAACAATCAAACAAAGCTATGTAGGCTGACGGCAGATCAGTAGCATAGACCAAACAAACAAAGCTATGTAACCTGACAGCATATCAGTAGCATAGACCAAACAATCAAACAAAGCTATGTAACTTGATTGCAGATCAGTAGTATAGACCAAACAAACAAAGCTATGTAACCTGACGGCAGATCAGTAGTATAGACCAAACAAACGAAGCTATGTAACCTGAAGGCAGATCAGTAGTATAGACCAAACAAACGAAGCTATGTAACCTGACGGCAGATCAGTAGTATAGACCAAACAAACGAAGCTATGTAACCTGACGGCAGATCAGTAGTATAGACCAAACAAACAAAGCTATGTAACCTGACGGCAGATCAGTAGCATAGACCAAACAAACAAAGCTATGTAACCTGACGGCAGATCAGTAGCATAGACCAAACAAACAAAGCTATGTAACCTGAAGGCAGATCAGTAGTATAGACCAAACAAACGAAGCTATGTAACCTGACGGCAGATCAGTAGTATAGACCAAACAAACGAAGCTATGTAACTGAAGGCAGATCAGTAGTATAGACCAAACAAACGAAGCTATGTAACCTGACGGCAGATCAGTAGTATAGACCAAACAAACGAAGCTATGTAACCTGACAGCAGATCAGTAGTATAGACCAAACAAACAAAGCTATGTAACCTGACGGCATATCAGTAGTATAGACCAAACAAACAAAGCTATGTAACCTGATGGCAGATCAGTAGTATAATATGATGCTGTCTCATATGGTACAACCACCAATGACCTGTTGTCCATGTAATCAGAATCTTCATATGTAATCCTTCCAACTGTATCACCCGATGTTATATAATCTGGAACTGTCATGTCATTTACAGAAAAGGCTGGGTTTTGAGCTGCAAAGAAATAAATTCTAAAATCTATTAGAATACACACTGATTTAATATACACTGACATTGGCACAGCTTTCTATAGGCACTTTAAGCACATGCCTCCACCATAGGCGTAGGAGCGTGTTTAGCTTTGGGAGGCAGGGGGCCCACACCTTTTCGACACGGGGGCCCGGGGGCTGGCAAGGGATCCCCGGTGCATTCATGACAAAGCTTTGTCCAGGGGCCAAATGGGCCATAGGCCCCCTCAAGCCTTTGTGCTTTAGCAATCATTGAGTTATTCTGATGCATTTCTAATGAACCACACAATGGTGTAACTTGATTGGTCAAAATATGTATTGTTCTAATCAAGCGTGCCATTTTCTTTTTACAGTCTTTGGTAGAAGCCCTGGATATACAATCAAATAACACTTCATTTGTCTAATTGTGATATAAAGTTGTGGAAATATTGTTTCCCTTGAACAGACAATGAAAAATGTAAATATATAACGTTTACATGCGTAAACAGGCTACATAGTTACATCGTTTTTGCAGACGCTCAAACCGGAACTGTAGTGATGCACTCGATATTATATTGCTTTTTATAAAATATAATCGAACAATCCTCAGCGCATACGAGGTTTCAGTACTCACCTTATGGAAAAAGACAAGTCAGAATGCAAGGAAAGGCCAAATGCAAATCAGAAATCAGGTTGAAAAGAATTATATGATACTAAATAAATGTTATATTAGACTGCAAGTTATATCTCTTTTCCAAAATATTGGGGGAGCCAAACTATAGTTCGGGCCCCCCCCCCCTGGTGGTTTCATCAAATTAAAATGTCCACAGAATAAACCTGTGGTTATCTAAAATCTCAAAATTTTGCAAGGCAGCACGTCCCAACTACTCCAGATTAACTGGTGCCTGCACACTGACTTTTGTCAAGCAACACTCCTGACTGATGGACTATATACTGTAAGAATAGTCACAGATAGATCATACATTAATGGAATATACACTAATGGAATATACACTGATGAATATACACTAATGGA
Source organism: Mercenaria mercenaria (assembly GCF_021730395.1). Lineage (NCBI taxonomy): Eukaryota > Metazoa > Mollusca > Bivalvia > Venerida > Veneridae > Mercenaria > Mercenaria mercenaria. Next base: position 41,860,812 of record NC_069369.1, on the reverse strand, counting down.
ATATACACTGATGGAAAATATACTGTTAGAATATACACCGATGGAATATACACTGATGGAAAATATACTGTTACAATATACACTGATGGAATATACACTGTTACAATATACACCGATGGAATATACACTGTTACAATATACACCGATGGAATATACACTGTTACAATATACACTGATGGAATATACACTGTTAGAATAAACACTGATGGAATATATACTGTTACAATATACACTGATGGAATATACACTGTTAGAATATACACTTATGGAATATACACTGTTAGAATATACACTTATGGAATATACACTGTTACAATATACACTGATGGAATACACACTGTTAGAATAAACACTGATAGAATATACACTGTTACAATATACACTGATGGAATATATACTGTTACAATATACACTGATGGAATATACACTGTTAGAATATACACTGATGGAATATACACTGTTACAATATACACTGATGGAATACACACTGTTAGAATAAACACTGATAGAATATACACTGTTACAATATACACTGATGGAATATATACTGTTACAATATACACCGATGGAATATACACCGTTAGAATATACGCTGATGGAATATACACTGTTAGAATATACGCTGATGGAATATACACTGTTAGAATATACGCTGATGGAATATACACTGTTAGAATATACACTGATGGAATATACACTGTTACAATATACACTGATGGAATATACACTGTTAGAATATACGCTGATGGAATATACACTGTTAGAATATACGCTGATGGAATATACACTGTTAGAATATACGCTGATGGAATATACACTGTTACAATATACGCTGATGGAATATACACTGTTAGAATATATACTTATGGAATATACACTGTTACAATATACGCTGATGGAATATACACTGTTAGAATATACACTGATGGAATATACACTGTTACAATATACACTGATGGAATATACAATGATGGAATATACAGTAGAATTCCGCTATTAAGACCACCCATGGTTCTTTGTAGAACTGGTCTTATTAGCGGTCTGGTCCGATTAGTGGACAAGGCTATACGGGGAAGGTCTGGCAGATTTTCTGTTTTCGTTTTTTCCATGGCTATGTTAGTATCAGATACGAAAGAAGACTGATAAAGATAAGCATTTCATAGCCTAAATTTAACTTGATCACTGTGTTAATCAAAGAATTACGGATCAAACTGTGTATTAATTAAGGACGGACTTAACTGATAATGGTTTGAATTTTGTTCAATTAAAGACAATTACAACAATATCAAATCTTTTCAAACTTCATTCTCCGCTGAAATCCAAACGTATTTATGTTAATAATAACAAACACCGTTTAGATCACGTTAAATCCGTTTTAATCCAGTCAATTCGATCTGCGGGCATTCGTTTAATTACAAACAAATTAATTATTTCAACAATTTCTTATATTAAATAGCGATGTAAAACACCAAACATCTTTAAATAACAATTTCAGACAATCAAACAGTTTGATACCTTGTTTTGATAACGTCTAAAAGACTTGTTAGCAATGTACATGCTTAACCTGTTAACACAATGTCGCACATGTTAATTCCCGCGGCGATTCGCGGTAACATACAGAAAAATTTGAGTGGTCGTAATTGCGGAGATTTATTAAGTGTGAAAAAATCAAACAGTTCTGAAATTGGTGGTCGCATTAGTGGATTAGCGGTCTGATCGCATTTTCGGACAAACGACCATTGGTTTTAAGAAGGAAATATTCCGTTCTTTGCAAAATCGGTCGTATTAGCGGTGCGGTCGTAATTTCGGCGGCGTCGTAAGTAGGAATTTTACTGTATACTGTTAGAATAAACACTGATGGAATATACACTGATGGGATATATACTGTTAGAATATACACTGATGGAATATGCACTGATGAAATATACACTGATGGAATATACACTGATGGAATATACACTGATGGAATATGTACTGTTAGAATATACACTGATGGAATATACGCTGATGGAATATACAATGGTTAAAATATACACTGATGGAATATACACTGTTAAAATATACACTGATGGAATATACGCTGATGAAATATGCACTGTTAGAATATACACTGATCGAATATACACTGTTAAATTATACACTGACAAAATATACACTGATGGAATATACACTGAAGGAATATACACTGATGGAATATGCACTGTTAGACTATACATTGATGGAATATGCACTGTTAAAATATACACTGATGGAATATGCACTGTTAGAATATACACTGATGGAATATGCACTGTTAGAATATACACTGATGGAATATACACTGATGGAATATGCACTGTTAGAATATACACTGATGGAATATACACTGTTAAAATATACACTGATGGAATATACACTGATGGAATATGCACTGATGGAATATGCACTGTTAGAATATACACTGATGGAATATACACTGATGGAATATACACTGTTAGAATATGCACTGTTAGAATATACACTGATGGAATATGCACTGATGGAATATACACTGATGTATTGTTTATGATAGCCTTAGTAGTCCCACTAATGAACAGATCTGACATGTCAATCAAACCAATAATATTGACCAATGAGATGGTGTGTTACACTTCAATCCATTGACAAAACAAGAGCTCTCCGTAAGAAAGCGCGCTCCAATATTCGGGGATTTGACAGTAAAATGAATATATGTCTGAATAAGAGACCTCTACTTTAAAAGGAAGTGCACCAAGGGGCATAACTCCATCAAATACACAAATTTGAGTTATTAGAATTGTTACAACACATGCAGATGATGTTGATAAAGATATACTTTGAGTTTCAAGTCATTATCTTATATAGTACCAAAGTTATATCCAGAAAACAAAGCTTGTAAAAAATTTAAGTATAAAAGGGGCATAATTTGGTCAAAAATACATATCAGAGTTATCGGGATTGTTACCACACATGCAGATGATGATGATAAAGATACATTTTAAGTTTCAAGTCTTTATCTTATATTGCATTAAAGTAGTGTCCAGAAAGCGAAGATTGCAAAAAAGTTTAAGTACAAAAGGGGCATAATTCTGTCAAAAACACAGTTAGAGTTATGGGGTATGTAACCACACATGCAGATGATTATAAACAAATAGTTTATATTTCAAGTCATTATCTTTTAAAGTACCAAAGATATGTCTATAAACGAAGCTTTCTAAAAAAATTTAACATGAAAATAATTCAAAGTATAACTCCTTGGTGACCTTGACCTTAGGTATAATAGGCCCAGCCCCTACTCACACCTTGTTTGTATGCTTGACAATGTTTATGTGAATTTACAGTATGATATAAGCAAAAGTAACAAAGATATGACAGAAAAACAAAGGTTGCCAAAAAACTTTAACCTTAAAAATAACCTAAGTATAACACCTTGGTGACCTTGACCTTGGGTATAATGGACCCAGTCCCTAAACATACTTTGTTTGCATGCTGGACAATGTTTATGTAATGTTGCAGTAAGATATAGGCAATAGTAACAAAGATATGACAGAAAAACGAAGGTTGCCGAAAAACTTTAACCTTAAAAATAACCTAAGTATAACACCTTGGTGACCTTGACCTTGGGTATAATGGGCTCAGCCCCTACACATACTTTGTTTGTATACTGGACAATGTTTATGTGAAGTTACAGTAAGATATAAGCAATAGTAACAAAGATATGACAGAAAAACAAAGGTTGCCGAAAAACTTTAACCAAGAAGGGTCACGCCGACGCCGACACTGACGCCGATGCCGGGGCGAGTAGTATAGCCCCCCTATTCTCCGAATAGTGGAGCTAATGACAGTGACATAATATAAGACTTAAGGTTACGAAGTAGGCCTTGAGAAACAAAAATCAAACAACACCAAATCATAGAAAGAAAGATTTGTTTGACATGAAAATTGAACAGCATGTAAAACATGTATATTACTCTACGAAACAAGTGTCAGTATACTGATATAAACATTGATTTCCGGAAAAGGACTGCCTAAAGGGGCTCCACTTCTGGACAGTTAAACACCTTTAAAAACTCACCATTTTCAAAGAACAGTTACACATGTTCATTTTGATGCATTTGCAATAACGTGCGAGTGGTGAAATTTCACATAACAAGGTGGAACACAGTTTTCAGCAATTGTTTATCTTTATTTCTTTACAAATGGCATTCATTTTCAAAGGGAAACAACTTTTTCTCGACGATTACTTAAAATAATCCGGAAAAAGTTGTTTCCCTTTGAAAATGAATGCCATTTGTACTTAAAATAATTGGAAACAGTTGTCTCCCTTTGAAAATAAATACCATTTGTAAAAAAATAAAGATAAACAATTGCTGAAAACTGTGTTCCACCTTGTTATGCGAAATTTCACCACTCACACGCTATTGCAAATGCATCAAAATGAACATGTGTAACTGTTCTTTGAAAATGGTGAGTTTTTAAAGGTGTTTAACTGTCCGGAAGTGGAGCCCCTTTAGGCAGTCCTTTTCCGGAAATCAATGTTTATATCAGTATACTGAAACTTGTTTCGTAAAGTAATATACATGTTTTACAAGCTGTTCAATTTTCATGTCAAACAACTCTTTCTTTCTATGATTTGGTGTTGTTTGAGTTTTGTTTCTCAAGGCCTAATTCTCAACCTTAAATGTCTAAACATTTTACTAAATCAATGTAGCAGTATGCACAGTAATTGATATATTTAGTTGAGTTTAGACCACACTGTGTTTCTACTGTGTATGGCAGTTTTTTAAAACTATAGTGAAAAGAGATTGACTGAATAAATATGCAGGTGAAATTGTGATTACACATTAATTCGGGGACACCTGTCATCTGGTAGTATAGCTGTATTATCAGAATGATTTTCACCAAGTTCATGTGGGAGGAAAAAGTAGGTCAACAGGTTGTGGTGGGTCTTTAAGCTATGCAGATAGTTTTACCGATGGAGTCATTTCATGATTACAGATGTATTTCAACATCCAAAGAAATATTGTACTTTAATAACATATTGAAATGCAGACATTCTAATGTAAAGATTGTTGCCTGTAACACTGGTCGCGCTGCCATAAAATAAAAGTTGCAAGTCACAATAAGAGCCCCAGGACAAGTCCAGTGGATCTTTCGCATCTTACTTACCAAGTAATTGTTGTTCTGGCTCTGACACATGAATTATTTATATTTTATATGTACAAATACTTAATTTTTCATGCGAATTTGCATAATATTCACAATGACTGCCCTGCACATTTCTTTCCAAACTGCCATGAATATATTCTATTTTCTCTTGTGCATGTTTTTTTTAATATCGAAATAGCAAGTAAACATTGTTCGCAAGGATCTATAGACAAATTAATATAGAAATATCAAGTAAACATTGTTTGCAAGGATCTATAGACAAATTAATATGGAAATATCAAGTAAACATTGTTCGCAAGGATCTATAGACAATTTAAAAAACTATATACTTTCTTTTACATGAAACATGTATTATCAATTACAATTTATCAGATACCCATGATTTATGATAAGAAATATTCCGATATCGGTCTGTTTCCTTTTGTCATTCACAGCGGGTGGTCAGCACTGCATTTCCACACGTAACAATATGGTAATGAATTGAGTTTGCAGAAGAATACGACATATTAAATAAAATTCAGTGACACTCATTTATATTTTGTACTAGCACTGAATTGCAAATAAGGAAATAAAAGAACTTTGGAAACAGTTGCGTAAAAAAACAACAGCATGTCACTAAACATATAGAATTTACAAGGCGTATAAATATAAATAATTTGACTGAAGGTACCAGAAATTTTTTTATGTTGGTTTAATTTATTGATGTACATATCTCTCTTTGCAAGAACACAAGAGTTGCCTGACTTATTACACCATATGTCTGTCTAAACTTTGTTCAGCCCCAAGTAAACAAATTTAACACATCCCTATAACGACCTTCAATAGCATGGACATTTAACAGCTCTGCTTTGCCATCCCTATAACGACCTTCAATAGCATGGACATTTAAGGAGACGTCACGACTGAGATAGTTTAGCATTATTACAATACACAGTCGGTACTGAAATTGTGTTTCCAATACATGTGCTCATTAGATAAATCCTCAATATCTATGTGAAAATAAGGGATGTGTTTTGTATGATTGCAGCACTGTGAGTTGCTCTAATTACTGACAAATGACTGAAACAATAGGAATTCGTACGAGAGATGGATAGACAAAACAACAGTGAGGTAACAATATATTCTTTTATTGTTTTAATGTATGAGTTGTAAGCTACAATAAAGAATACCCATTTTATGAAAATCAAACTGGAAGTTAGAAATAACAGAAAAAAATTAATTAGGTGATGAGTCATCATATACCTGTCAAAATTTGTCATTAGTTTTCACGAGCTGTCAAAATTATTTTTATCTCTCTATTCTGCAAATGCATTTTTTTTTAAAGTATCTTAGACGGATATTGTAATGTGTAACTTACTTTACATTCCACTTTAATATTTGTGCTTGAAATTGCTTTGTTGAGCTCACCGACGTCACATATGAATGTCTATTGTTTTAGTTTATTGTCTGTTATAAAGGTACCAAATCTCAATATTAAGATATAAAAATTGTTCCTTTCTGGTAGACAAAGGAAACTATTTGGTTGAGTCATGATATAACGGTTTTTGGAAAGAACTGAATATTCTTTGGTTTTTTGTTATTCACCGGAAATTCAAAAAGTGACATCACCTTAACAGCTCTGCTTTGCCATATTTCTTTATATAATTAATCTAAATTGCCTTAATATAATTATTTTATGCTTCATTCAACACATAATCTGACAATATTTTGTATTTTTTGCAACTGTCTAGAAGATTTTGATACTTTATTAATATTGTTATAATAACTATTATTATCATTATTATGTACAACGCCATTGAATATATCATTGTATAAAAATAGGCGTTTAACCAAATTATTCAGTTTCAGTTTCAGTTTTATCAAACAGAATCTGTCATAGATGTATCATGTCTATCCGCTATGTTGGAGAAAACTTGTGAGACAATATCCAAGGAGGCTTCCTTATCTCTCCATTATGCACAGAAAACATGAACTAAGTCTCATGTCTGATTTGGGTACTTTGTAAAGATTTTTGTTGCTTTCTATTTAAATACCTGACACTGACCCTGTTATTTTATACTGTGACAGTTTTGATTGGATATTTTACATAATGTTTTCAGCATTTCGGTCCTCATGATCTGATAAATCATTCAAATCATATTTTCAGTGACAGTGACATGAAAATACTGAATTAAGATATAGCTGAATGAAATGATGTACAATCTGTTAAATCTGTATTAATTAACAAGACTGTACAAGAGGGCCATGATGGCCCTGTATTGCTCACCTGAGTATTTGGTTGCAGGTTGCATTAACAATCTGAACAGAATATTTTTTGAAGTTTTCGTATAGCCTTTATAATTTATTAAGTTAATAAATAACAAGAGGACCCTGAAGGCCCTGTAATGCTCACCTGACCTAATTCTAACCTCTGATAAGTTAGAATCTAAGATGGCCTTGATTTCATAGAGACAAACATTTTGACAAAGTTTTATGAAGATCAAGTAGAAAATGTGACTTCTAGAATTTTATATGAGTGTTATTCTAGCGCTCAAAAAAAGCAGGGTACTGTTTAAAATTGGAAAAGTACGATAGCAGTGGTTTCATTTTCGATGTTTATGTCTTTTATTCCATTTATGATTATTGCACACATGTCACAGACCAAGGCTGTAAATGACGTCTTTTTAAAACCAGTAACAGATAATTTGATTTTAGGGACATGATTTGAACAAACTAATTCTAAGCTGAAAGGCTTGAGGTTAATTCTGAAATAAGTCTTTGTGAAATAAGTGTATTTCAGGGCGAGGGCAATTGCGAAGTGGGGCCTGATTAAAACAAACTTAGAAGAGGACCACTATACAATGCTACATGTAAAATATCTAAGTTGAGGGTATTACAGGTTTAGAGTATTTGAAATTACAGTCTGGTGGTCTGCTACACTAAAAAGAATGCAACTTTTTTATTTGAATATTTTAATTAATTCATTTATAGGGCTGTATATAAGCATAGTCTTTTTTGTCTATATCTCTTAGGTATTCTTTTTATACTTGCTTTTGGATTTGCTTGAGTGTTAACAAGCTTTTCATTTGATTTGAACTGGTGACCTAGTTTTTGACCCTACATAACCCAGATTCGATTCTGACTTAGAGGTCATCAAGACAAACACTTTGATCAATTCTCATGAGTTTTAAACTTAAACTTAGGTCTCTAGAGTGTTAACAAGCTTTACCTTTGATTTTAACTGGTGACCTAGTTTTTTACCCCACCTGACCAAGATTGAAACTTGACCTCAAGATCATCAAGATTAACATTCTGACCAAGTTTCATTAAGATACGGTCATAAATGTGGCCTCTAGAGGGTTAACAAGCTTTTCCTTTGATCTGACCTAGTGACCTAGTTTTCAACCATACATGACCCAGATTTGAATTTGATCTAAAGATCATCAAGATTAACATTCTGACCAAGTTTCATAAAGATACAGTCGTAAATGTGGCCTCTAGATTGTTAACAAGCTTTACCTTTGATTTGACCTGGTGACCTAGTTTTTGACCCCACCTGACCCAGATTTTAACCTGACCTTAAAAATCATTAAGATTAACATTCTGACCAAGTTCATGAGGATACAGTCATAAATGTGACCTCTAGAGTGTTAACTAGCTTTTCCTTTGATTTGACCTGGTGACCTAGTTTTTGAACCCACCTGACCCAGATTTAAACCTGACCTTAAGATCATTAAGATTAACATTCTGACCAAGTTCCATTAAGATACAGTCATAAATGTGGCCTCTAGAGTGTTAACTAGCTTTTCCTTTGATTTGACCTGGTGACCTAGTTTTGACCCACATGACCCAGATTCGAACTTGATCTAGAGGTCATTAAGACAAATACTCGATCAATTCTCATGAGTTTCAAACTTAAAATGAAGTCTCTAGAGTGTTAACAATCTTTACCTTTGATTTGACCTGGTGACCTAGTTTTTGACCCCATCTGACCCAGATTGGTTTGGTTTGTTTTGGGTTTAACGCCGTTTTTCAACAGTATTTCAGTCATGTAACGGCGAGCAGTTAACCTAACCAGTGTTCCTGGATTCTGTACCAGTACAAACCTGTTCTCCGCAAGTAACTGCCAACTTCCCCACATGAATCAGAGGTGGAGGACTAATGATATCAGACACAATGTCGTTCATCAAATAGTCACGGAGAACATACGCCCCGCCCGAGGATCGAACTCACGACCCCGAGATCTGTAGACCAACTTACCTATTGAGCTAAGCGGGTGGGCTGACCCAGATTGGAATTTGAACTAAAGATTTTCAAGATTAATATTCTGGTCAAGTTTCATTAAGATACAGTCATAAATGTGGCCACTAGAATGTTAACTAGCTTTTCCTTTGATTTGACCTGGTGACCTAGTTTTTTGACCCCACCTGACCTAGATTTGAACCTGACATAAAGATCATCAAGATTAACATTCTGACCAAGCTCTATTAAGATAAGGTCATAAATGTAGCCTCTAGAGTGTTAACTAGCTTTTCCTTTGATTTGGCCTGGTGACCTAGTTTTTGAACCCACATGACCCAGATTCAAATTTGACTTAAAGATCATCAAGATTAACATTGTGCCCGAATTTCAAGAAGATACAGTAATAAATGTGGCCTCTAGAGTGTTAACAAGCTTTCCTTTGTTTGTTTGACCTGGTGACCTAGTTTTTGACCCCCTCTGACCTATATTTAAATTTAACCTAATAACCATCAAGATTAACATTCAGACCAAGTTTCATTAAGATATGGTCATAAATGTGGCCTCTAGAATGCTAACTAGCTTTTCCTTTGATTTGACCTGGTGACCTAGTTTTTGACCCCACCTGACCTAGATTTGAACTTGACATAAAGATCATCAAGATTAACATTCTGACCAAGCTGCATTACGATAAGGTCATAAATGTGGCCTCTGGAGTGTTAACTAGCTTTTCCTTTGATTTGGCCTGGTGGCCTAGTTTTTGAACCCACAATGACCCACATTCAAACTTGACCTAAAGATCATCAAGATTAACATTCTGACCAAGTTTCATGAAGATACATCATAAATGTGGCCTCTAAGAGTGTTAACAAGCTTTTCCTCATAAATGTGGCCTCTAAGAGTGTTAACAAGCTTTTCCTTTGATTTTTTGACCTGGTGACCTAGTTTTTGACTCACATGACTCAGATTTGAATCTGACCTAAAGATCATCAAGATGAACATTCTGACTAAGTTTCATAGAGATATTATCATAAATGTGGCTAAGATAGACTATGAGCCAGAAGGGGTTTTGCTCCCCACCCCCCCCCACCCCCAGGGGGAATTTTGTGGACCATATTTTTTTGAAACCCCAATGTGTGGTGAACATTTTGGCATAAAGTTTGCAACTGGCGAGTGGGGCTTTTCTCTGTAACAACACCTTAAAATACGTTACCCTCAAAACCAATAATTTTTTCATCAATTTTTACAGACAAATGCTACCATTATGTTAGTAAATCATTTCAAGTTTGCATATTTGTTTACAAGGTGTACACTAGATGCTGCAATTTGATTAAATTTCAATATCTAAAATGTGATGTTAAAGAAGAAAAATATCAGAAAAAGATATGTTACCCTAAAAAAAAAAAACTTTTTTGGCATGAAGTTTTTATTGCAAATTTAGATGACCAGGTTATTAGAAATTGAAGTTACTATTAAAAAGTTCAAAGTTCAGCAAAAACAATGATATATAGATTGCTAGTATAAGTTAAGGAAAAGCATACTTTTAGCGATTCTTAAAATGTAACGTCATTCTTCCAAAATATGCTAATTTTCAATCATACCTACTTCAAACATGTTTTTCATAAAAATGTTCTATCAGTTTTATATTGACATTCTTTACTTACATGTAATACAACTATATACTTATTTATCAACAAAGCTCTAACTTGTAAGATGTCTTACATTGAATTCTACATTACATTTTACGTTACCAAACATACAAATTATATTGTATGTCTTCATTTTCTTTTAAACACACTTTATCAGTTGAAAAAAAAACAACAATATAATTTTGCTCTCAACAGTATAGTTTTGCATTTCAAACTGAAGGTTTAACTTAAAACACGTATAAATATATCAAATTAAGTTACAATTTACGTTACCGAACAAACTAACTATATCTCTTGTGTTCTGTTACCTTAAATATACTGTAGCACTTAGAAAAAGCATATCTACAATTCAATCAAAATATGTTTTAACATAGCTTTGCATTTTAACTTTAAACCCATGTATTTAAAAAACAGTCTACGTTACAATTTACGTTGTACGTTACCTAACATATAAGCTATACATTTTCATGTATTCTGTATTGTGAACATATACTTTATCTTTGAAAAATAGCAAACTTACAATGATTTTTTTTGTTTTAAATATTTTGCTTTCAATTCTAAACACATTCTAGAACCTAATTTACATGGTCCATGATTACACCTTCACAAGAACACTACGCACCCAAACATTTTTTAAACAATTGATATATTCAGCTATTTAAGCACATTGTAGTGACATACTTATAATATATGCAGACATTGCCCAACACAGTACTCTATAAAGATGCTAAATTTGAAACAGGCATATCACGATATTTAGAAATCTTGTGCATGTTTATGCACACAAATTTTACATTTTGTTAACTGCTGTATGTTGTAACTGTGATTGTTTTGAATGTACAGTAGATTCATTCATCAACAATGACTTCATCCAACATGTTGTCAATCTCAACTGTATCCTTAAGTAGATATACCATGTACATGTATCTTCTATGGAGCCGGTATCCAGTAATGGTCATGACTGGAATACTGTGACTTTCTTTAATACGGTATGTATATATTGATGGTAGTTCAATAAGACAATTATAGGAACTGCCTCAAGATAGGATATTCTGCAAGTGAAATTAATATAACTCTAGTAGGTAAAGTAAAGTGCATTTGACTGCCCAGTCTGAAGGCAAGTTCTTACAAAACTAACTCTTTTGATGGCAGATATGGGACTTTAAACTTTTATGGGTGAATTCCGTTACCAATTGACAAGTTTATGCCAGACAGAGGACCTATTTGATTTCCAGTCATTTGAACCTCAACTGGTTTCTAGAGAACCTAAGGTCAGGGACAAATAACACTTTGGGGAATATTGTTACTAAAAGTCAAGCCACTTGTGAAGTTTGGAGGCCACTTCCTTTTTTTTTGTTTGTGGTTTGTGGACCTCATACTAGCAAACCTATTCAACATCAACATCAAAAGCCCGCTAGAGTACTGCCCTTCAATCACACTGGGCAGTTGCCTTACAATAATGTTGGGTACCAACAGTCAATCTATCATTGTTTTGTCTAGGTCATGAGGGCATTTGTCTAGGTCATGAGGGCATACAGACCTGGTGGTTGCCACCACTAGAAACATTATTGTATTCGGTACCACCTTCTCTAACAGGGTTCCATCCTCCTGCATTTAACCTAAGCGCATGTACATCAAGTCCATCTCCATGACAGCAACTATGGAACAAATATATGTTGAGCAATACTTGTCCTGCGTCGCAAACTGCAGTGTCGTTGTTTGGGGATCAGTGTCCTTCATGTCTATATTACTAATTCCTTAATTCCGAGGTTGGTAGTTTACACTACCCTTACTGTGCACATTTCGGGGGAAAGGGTTGGGTTATGACAACAATTACTGTATTGACCTTGCTCCTGAAACTATGGCTTTACACAATATTTAAAAAACATCGACTTGGAGGGGCTGGGTCTATGGGATGTGTTTAGGTCTCCTGTTCTGATGGATAGACCAGTAGGGGCACAACGTGCCAGAGTCTCACTTATTGGTCTGGTTTTGGCTTGCTTACCCTTACTCAGTAAGTGGACGTGTGGATTTGGTTAAGTGGCGGCAACATCAACTTATCTCCAGTGTGAGGCTGCAGTCTCTAAAACTGATGGTAGATATGGCTGTGCAGCCTTTATTTAACCACAACATCCTTTGTACTTGGGTTGAAACACGAGTCCCTTCCAGATGGGTATTGGTATTTCGGGACCTGTTGCGGGACCTGTCTTGTTTAAGCAATAGAGATTCTTGGGCTGGAGGCCTAGGAAAGGGACTTCGGGTCTTGGATCGTTTACTTTAGATCATCGTTTAGATATGTGTCAGCAGAGGCAAACCCAGTCCAGCAATAGACGCAGAAACTGTGTCCATCTGTTTGAAGACTTCCCAGCCTCGTGGGTATCCCAGGTTTATCCTTGTGAAAGATGCAGAAGCTATGTCCATCCGTCCACCAAACTTTCAAGAAAACACAAGTTTCTCAGATTTGTATGTTTTGCTAGATATCTTGACTGTGTTTTAGAAATTTAGGTCAGAATGAGTATCCCATAGCACACATTAGTATGGGTATTCCAGCACGGTAATAAATTGGTACATTTCTCCGTGCAACCCAGGAGTTTATGAACTAATGCAGTATGTGTATCACCTGGCATACATTAGTGTCAGTATTATGGTCCTTGCTCTGGGTATCCCAGGACCTTAATAATTTGGTATTTTTTTCCAGGCATCCCGGAAGTTTATGAACTTGGGTCAGGGTATCCCATGACCTTAAGTTTTATTATAAGATATGTGTGGAATAACTGCTTCAGAACAGTAATTAACCATCCATTGGGGAATCTCGTCTGTTTTAAGAAGGAAGTACTTGTGGTCTGCTTCGCATTTGATGTATAATCGTTATTGGCAAAACCTCCATGTTAATTATCCTGCAGGGTATCCCTGTTATGTCTGATTCTGCAAGGAATCCATTTGTGGCCTCCCAAGCCCTTATGACCCACTTTATAGAACAGGGCTGGAGGAGTGTAGTGAAAATGCTGTTAATGGTTACCAAGGTCACTGTCAGAGGTCACAGGAGAAACAGCAAATCAGCGAGGAGGATCGACATCACATGGCTAGGAGGATCAATCGTTTACGAGGAGTATCTCCTCTTGACCAGACTCTATTGAATGCAGTTGTATTTATCATCAACATCTAAGGCCATCTGCCTTTTAGCATTCGAAATCTCATCCGCCCCTAATAAGAGTGTCGACCCTGGTATAGTGAATACCATTTTCACTTCAAGCTCAATGTCACACTTAGTCGTCAGAGGTCATACCTTAGGACTAATATTGCTTCGCATTGCGGAGTCTATGTTATTTAATTATACTAATGATAATTATGATATGCAGTCATACTGGTACATTCAAAGAGCTATATATTCTTAATATACATTTAAATAATATTTCTAATGAATTATAAAATCTATATACATTTATTTGATAATGTTGTTCATGTCTGGTGATGTTTATTTATAGTCCATTGTATAAATTTTTTAAAATTCTAACCATATAGGTAATACCAAAATTTTAAATATTTTTTCTTTAACACATATTTCGGAAAGGTAACGTATCATATGTGACGTATTGAATAAGTTAACTCTAGGGACAGTTTTATTATATATAAATTTAATTACTCAACTGTGTATTGGCCATTATCAGTATTTTACTGTGTATTGGCCATTATCAGTATTTTACAACTTAAAAAATCATCATTTTTGAAATATTTCTATGTTCTAGTAATTCCAAAAAGAGTAACGTAAGTTACGGATAATACATAACATCTGTTCATCTAAAATGATATGAACATATTATAATTTCAATTTTAAATACATAAACATATTACGATTAATCGTACAACAGGCATGTTTATAATATTAAATTAACATAAATGGTGAATTAAATGAAAATTTGCATGGTAACATGTTTTAAATCTCCGTAACTCGTTAAAGCCCCAACGGAAACTTGCAAACTTTTGTCTGTGAATGCCAACTACCATAAGGTTTAAGAAAATCATAGTGTTGAAAATTCACCCTGGGGCGGGGGGAGGGAGCAGGGTCAATTGTCAGCTCAAGGTCTAAGACTGTTAACTAGCTTTTCCTTTGATTTTTTGACCTGGTGACCTAGTTTTTGACTCCACATGACCCAGATTTGAATCTGACCTAAAGATCATCAAGATTAACATTCTGACTAAGTTTCATAGAGATATTATCATAAATGTGGCCTCTAAGGTGTTAACAAGCTTTTCCTTTGATATGACCTGGTGACCTAGTTTTTGACCGCAGATGACCCATATTTTATATTTTATATTTATATTTTTATATATTTTATATATTGATCTTAGTAACTCGGATGACCCATGGTTGTGCGGAAACTGTAATACATTTCACTTTAGTGATTCTTTTTTCGAACCAGATGTAAACCTAGATGATTCCACCTGCTCAACTCCTGGAAACAGTGACACTATAACCATATTTGATGAACTTGTAAACATGAAAAAAGTAAACCCAAACAAATTCATCTGTGCTCACATAAACATTAACAGTTTGAGGAACAAATTTGACCTTCTGAAAGAAATCTTAGTTAAGAATATTGTTGATGTTTTATTTATTTCAGAAACTAAATTAAATGACTCTTTTCCAGATGCCCAATTTTTGGTGAATGATTATCACTTTTGGAGAGCTGATAGAAATGATAAAGGTGGCGGGGTAGCAGCCTATCTCAGATCAGACATAGCCGGGGACAGAAAACTTGAGTTAGAATTTGATGATATTGAATCTATCTGTATTGAGGTAAATTTAAATAAAAAGAAATGGCTTTTGATAGGTGCTTATAAACCCCCCTCTATGTCTAATGATGTTTTTCAAGCAAACTGTATGACAACACTGGATAAATGCACAAGTAAATATGATAACTATGTTTTGACAGGGGACTTGAATTTTGATTTACTTGATTCTACCAAATGCACTCCTCTGAATGATATCATTGATATTTTTGATATGTCTAGTTTAGTCAAAAAGCCAACTTGTTTTACTAAAGTTGGTAAACCCTCTCTTCTAGATGTTATCTTAACAAATTGTCATTCCTGCTTTGGAAAAGTATGTAATTTTAACTGTGGGCTCAGTGATGTGCACAATATGATTGCTTTTCAGCTAAAAGTTGAAATACCTAAGTAAAAAAACTAAATGGTGCTACTACAGATCTTTTAAAAATTTTGACTCTGAAAAATTTAATTTAGACTTGCAATCAGATTTTTTAAACCTGAGTCATAATGAAGATGATGTAAATACCGTTTATAATAATTTTAGTAAGACTTTTGTAAGTGTAGCAGATAAACATGCTCCTTTGAAGCGTAAGCGCTCTTTAAATCAGTCAGTGCCATATATGAATAAATTACTGAAACAGGCAATTTATAAAAAACGCATGCTGCAAAATATATTTAATAAGTATAAAACGTCCAAAAACTGGGAAAAGTTTCGAAAACAAAGGAATCTGGTAACTAGCATTAAAAGAAAATCAATTAATAGATATTTTTAGAAAGGTGTGTCGGTGGGTGCAAAAATAAGTCTTTCTGGCCCACTGTCAAACCATTTCTAACAAACAAAGGTACAAATGTAAAAAAGGATACAATTCTCTGTGAAAATAATATACTTATAAACGATCAAACCCAGGTCTGTGATATTTTCAACGATTTCTTTGTCAATGTGGCTAATGACATAGGTAAGGACTCAATTCCAATTAGTGATAATCACCCTAGTTTAAATTCAATTCGTCAGAATGTAAAGTCAGATAAAACATTTTCTTTTACGCCTGTCAGTAATTCTTTTATTAGTAAGCAAATTGACCAACTGTCTTCAAAAAAGGCTACTGGGCATGATGGCATATCTGCTAAACTTCTAAAATATTCCAAATCTTCGGTTGTAGACCCCATTACAAATATGGTAAACTTAAGTTTCCAAACTTCAGCATTTCCTGATTGCTTAAAAATAGCTCAGGTTGCCCCTGTTCACAAGAAAAATAGTACACTTGATAAAGGCAACTATAGGCCTGTTAGTATACTACCAATTATGTCTAAAATCTTTGAAAGGTCAATTAATACCCAGCTAATGGAATTTTTTAACAGACATTTTAATTCATACCTATCTGCTTTTAGGCCAGGTTATGGTTGTCAAAGTACCCTCCTTAAAATAACTGAGGACTGGAAAAGATCACTAGATGATAATAAGTATGTTGCTGCAATTTTAATGGACCTGTCAAAAGCCTTTGACTGCCTCCCCCATGACCTTTTACTCATGAAACTTAGCTGTTATGGTGTCTCGGATGAAGCACTAGGTTTGCTATCAAACTATCTTAGTAACAGAAAACAATGTGTCAAACTTGGTTCACATCTAAGTACTTTCAAAGATATTTATAAAGGTGTTCCTCAAGGTTCCATTCTAGGTCCCGTACTTTTTAATATTTTCATCAATGATATTTTTGATTTCGTCCATAAGTGTGACTTGTATAATTATGCGGATGATAACACCCTTTCCTGCAGTGACACAAATATAGAAAACGTTGTTAACTCTTTGGAGTCAGATAGTCAATCTTTAATAAAATGGTTCTCAGACAACCATATGAAAGCCAATCCAGATAAATTTCAGGCAATTGCCATTGGTAAAAAAACAAAAGATCAAAATATAACTTTTAACTTAAATGGAAGTACCATTTCCTGTGATGACGATGTTAAACTTTTAGGGGTAACTTTTGACTTCAAACTAAAATTTGACACCCACATTTCTAACATCTGTAAAAAGGCTTCAAGGCAGTTAAATGTTTTAAAGAGAATTGGGAAACACTTATGTAAACTAGGCAAATTAAATATCTATTACTCTTTCATTTTATCAAATTTTAACTATTGCCCCCTTACCTGGCATTTTTGTGGTGAAGTATATACTAAAAAACTAGAAAAGATCCAGGAAAGAGCGCTGCGCTTCATCTATGATGATTATATATCTGATTATGATTTACTTCTAACCAAATCCAAACTTCCAACGTTAAAATTAAGAAGAATTAGAACCATGGCACTAGAAATTCACAAAATTATTCATAAACAAGGACCGACCTATTTACATGACTTGGTTACTATTAAAACTCACTCTTTCAATTTTAGGTACACAAATGTAGCTAATATTCCTCAGGTAAGAACAACCAGTTATGGTAGCAACTCTTTCCGGTCCTATGCACCTAAACTCTGGAACTCATTGCCACAACACCTTAGGGATGAGGTCAATTACAATAGCTTTAAAAATTTGATTGGTGCATGGAACGGAGAGAGCTGCTCATGTTCATTTTGCCAGTAAACCTGCATTGCCTTAGCTTGTGTTGGTCTGCTTTATTTATTATTTTTAACTATGTCTGAGTCTTAATTTCTACTCTTTCGATGTTTATCTGTTCTCTAATTTTGAATTATTATGTGCTTTTAGTCTGTTTGTTGTGTATGTTTTATATTCTTAGTTGCAAACAGCATGTACTTTATTTTAAGCTTTCTATCCATTTCTGTCATTGCATGTGCATGTGCTTAGATATTTTGAGTTTAGTTATTTATTATTCAGATTAGTAATTTATTATATAGATAAAGTTTATTTTATTTATTTACTTAACCAATGAATTAGAAATTTTATTTCCATACTCTTAAACAAATAGTACTCTTCTGTGCTTATTACCTTTGTCTTTCGAGATGTACTGTCTTTCAGTTCTTAATTTATATCAATTTATGATAGATTTTATATATGTAAAATGTGTAATTTAACATGTTGATTTCTATGTATGAATATGTCGGTCAAAAGCTATACATAGCTTATGTTTTATAATGTTATTTTATCTACCGACAATAAATAAATATTGACTTGACTTGACTTGACTTGACCCAATATAGAACTCATCCAAGATTTTATTGAGGGTAACATTCTGACCAAGTTTCATTAAGATTGGGCCAAAATTGTGACCTCTAGAGTGTTAACAGTCAAATTGTTGACGACAGAAGACGGACACAGGGCGATCACAAAAGCTCACATTGTGAGCTAAAAATTCTAGAACAATCTTGGGTAATGCCATCACTCCAGTTGTGATGTTACAGATGTTTAATGATACAGATGACATCTAAGGCAGTCTTTAGATTTAATGGTATTCATTCAGTCTGAAAATGTTCCTTTTACAATGAATTTGTAGTTGTGTATTAAGAAATAATGAATGAATTTAAACCAGTATTAATTTTGATATTTCAACACCTTACTCCTTTATGAACATGATTTCTATCACTCTCTTAATTCTTATAAATAAAATTTTGAGTTCCATAAAAATGCATTTTATTTCAATTCAGTACAGTGTAGTTAAGTGACTGGTATGTAAAAGTAATGATGAAGAAATCTGTAATACATACAAGTTTCATATATAGCTTGTAAAGCATACAGCCTATCATTGTATGCCTCTACTTCACTCCAGTCATACGTGTCTCCCGGATATAAGTCTCCAATATTCTTACGTCGGAACAGATTCTCCAATGTGCTGTCACTGAAGTGACCCGCGTCTTCATACAATATTGTCTCATTTCCCTGATTGTGCCTGCAATGTAGCAAATAATTCATCATATAATATGCTTTAGACAACCGATACAATTATACTCCACAAAAACACTTTAAAATTGTGAAAAATTACTCTTTTGTTCACATTTCAAACTGCCATATTTTTGTAATATTTATGTAAGCTGAAGTTTTGCCTTAGTGTCAATTGTTTGAAAGATATTTAGGATTTAGGAGTTGTGCTACAAACTGAAGCTGACACCAAATGCCACCTGTGAATCCTTTACATGTATTTAAAATAGGATTTATATGGTTTTACAGGCCCTGCACTCTAATTAAATCTACTGATCATTTACACCATGCAACATTACCTTTGACTGTTTAAAAATCATATTCAAGACAAGAAATTATTAATTTTTTTGAAAATTAAGGAGACAATGATGTTGAGCTATTACACTACCTAAATGACCCAAACAAACTGCTATAAAATAGAAAACAGATAGACAAGAGCAGGTAGGAACTTTGACTCCAAATAAAAAAAATACTCCATGCAAGTCAAAGTTACAACCCAGACAAGATGTGACTGCATTTCTGACTCCAATGTTTTACCTTGACCTTTGAGAAGGGACACGGGTCTTTCAAAAAACATGCTGTTTTACTGAAGCTAACTTTTCTGCCAAATATAAAAAAAGATTGTTCCATGCATACCAAAGTTAATGCCCTGACAAGATTGGGAATGACCTTTGACACCTAAGTGTAACCGTAACCTTTGAAACAGAACTAGATATTGCTGGCCACTCTCCATCTCTCATTTCTGCCAAAAAAAAGAAAGATTGCTCCACGCATGCCAAAGTTAAGTCCCTGACAAAATCAGAAATTATTTTTAAACCAAGTGTATCCTAGACCTTTGAAATAGGAACCAGGTTCTTGAACACAAAACTCCATCTCATTGAGGCATACATTTCTGCCAAATAAAAACACTAACATTCTTCATGCATTCCAAAGTACAGTATGGACAAAATAAATTTAAATTTTCAATTTATTTTTTTTCAGAATATTAAGAGGAATCGTTTTAATGAAATGAACGACAGAGTTGTTGAACTTTACTAAAACTGGGAAGACAGAGTTGTTGAACATTACTAAAACTGGGAAGACAGAGTTGTTGAACTTTACTAAAACTGGGAACACAGAGTTGTTGAACTTTACTAAAACTGGGAACACAGAGTTGCTGGACTTTACTAAAACTGGGAAGACAGAGTTGCTGGACTTTACTAAAACTGGGAACACTAGAGTTGTTGAACTTTACTAAAACTGGGAACACAGAGTTGCTGGACTTTACTAAAACTGGGAACACAGAGTTGCTGGACTTTACTAAAACTGGGAACACAGAGTTGCTGGACTTTACTAAAACTGGGAACACAGAGTTGCTGGACTTTACTAAAACTGGGAACACAGAGTTGCTGAACTTTACTAAAACTGGGAAGACAGAGTTGCTGGACTTTACTAAAACTGGGAACACAGAGTTGTTGAACTTTACTAAAACTGGGAACACAGAGTTGCTGGACTTTACTAAAACTGGGAACACAGAGTTGCTGGACTTTACTAAAACTGGGAACACAGAGTTGTTGAACTTTACTAAAACTGGGAACACAGAGTTGCTGGACTTTACTAAAACTGGGAACACAGAGTTGCTGGACTTTACTAAAACTGGGAACACAGAGTTGCTGGACTTTACTAAAACTGGGAACACAGAGTTGCTGAACTTTACTAAAACTGGGAAGACAGAGTTGTTGAACATTACTAAAACTGGGAAGACAGAGTTGTTGAACTTTACTAAAACTGGGAAGACAGAGTTGTTGAACTTTACTAAAACTGGGAACACAGAGTTGTTGAACTTTACTAAAACTGGGAAGACAGAGTTGTTGAACTTTACTAAAACTGGGAAGACAGAGTTGTTGAACTTTACTAAAACTGGGAAGACAGAGTTGTTGAACTTTACTAAAACTGGGAACACAGAGTTGTTGAACTTTACTAAAACTGGGAACACAGAGTTGTTGAACTTTACTAAAACTGGGAACACAGAGTTGTTGAACTTTACTTAAACTGGGAAGACAGAGTTGTTGAACTTTACTTAAACTGGGAAGTAAGCACTATTATACTGACTGTTATATATAAGAATACAGATATTTAAATAAAGATTACTGGCTAACAGTTTAAGATACTTAAAGACTACTGGCTAACACATTAAACTGTCCACTGGCAGCATCCAAAAACTGGGGAATGGTACTAATACTGCTCTCAGGGTATTCAGTAGTACTGATTAATGAATGGCTTTGAGCAACATTTACATGATATATGAATGGTGACAGTATGTGGAAAAATTAATCTTCAAGCAATGTAACATTGGCACAATTCGAAATTTGAATTGTCCTATATAAACTCACCAGCCAACAAAATCTCCTTTTCTCACCAAAATTTTGTCATAGTCATTAACTATGCATGTTGTTACAGTTGGACTGGTACCTGGAAGAGAAATAGTAAACTAGTTGTTAGGAAACAAACACTATATGCACTTTTTATACTTCATGTTCCATAAGCTTTTAATTTTACATTTATAAACAGTTGAAGCAGCTGTACAAATAGAGAATATGTGTAATGACATGGTTAGAAAGGCCCTACTTTCAATATTGCAAACAAACAGTACAAGCCATAAAGGGAGATAATAACAGACAATTAAATTTAACAACTAAACAATTAAATAATTCCATCCATTCAAAAAGAAAGAAAACCGAACACACAGTCAAACACCTAGAGTTGATAACTGAATTTTATTTAATCTGACTAGTTTTGGACTTTTAATCAATATTCAAACCTTTTAACATGAAATTAATATATTTTATGTATATGATAAATAAAAGTTGCTGCCACATTATAAGCCAAGGCATTTTGACACATTAAGACTCCTAATTAACACTTTAAGCTGCCAACTGACATTACATTTACACACTGTAGTCCATAGTCCAGTGGTCCAATACTATGCTATAAAACCAGGGATTGTTTTAGTTTGAAGCCCCTCTCCTACAACAAAACTTCTAAACATTGTCTTGGAGGACAGTCCCATATTACTAACATTCTATTTGATGGGTCTCCCTTAATGTAACTGACCAAAAATAAGTTATCATTAAAGATAATCTATAACCTGACTGTATATGATTACTTTATAAATATCACATTCATCTGACAGTGTTTGCTGAGATACTGTGAACCTGACAAATATAATGTTGACCAAGTTTCACAAAAACAAGTTTGCATAGGTATAGTCCATTTTATTTGACCTGGCAGGGCGAAGTTAATCTCTGACATATGCAAATAATGGTAATCTCAAAAAACGAGCAAAATAGGTAGAGCAATATAATTGTTTCATTCCATAATGTTTGGTAACCAACGACTAAAATTCAACGCTACATTGGTTACGTGTACTACATACCCTGCACAAAACTGTAGGACTGTCATGAAACCACGCCCTGCCAGGTCAAATAAAATGCACTATACAATATTTTCTCTTTATTTAGTTCTATTCTGTCATAGAGGGTAGGCTAATAAATGTTTCCAAATAGTCCCAGACTTTCATAGATATCAGCTGAGATAAAGGTAATAAATTCTGTGAAAGCTTTGGTAGCTAGAACTCAACTAAACAACATAATATTATTAGTAGACTCAGTTTGATGAAGTCTGTTCATGAGACACAGGTATTAAACTGTGTCACAGTACAGTCTGTGCCAAAAAGGAATGAAGGTACTGTGCTTTGGGTACCACAGGTACTTCGCCAATGTTGGCAAAATGAGTGAGGTCGGTGTGATTTTTTGATTTTTGTCATTTTGTTACTGCATGGAGCATCTTTTTTAAAAATAGGGGAATGTAGTGGGGTGTAGTTGTATCTTACCTATAAATGCTAAATTTAGTGGCAAATGATCAATTTCCTAGAAATGGAAGGAAAAAAAAGTTGGGAAGCAATTGTGAAATTTTCCACATCACCGACTGTTTGTCTCATTTCTTCCCAAAATGTATCATCACTATGGTCGTAAATTATATCTATAGATGACAACATAAAACATGCCCAGTGAATTCCGAATTTGAAATGTATGCCAGTTTTTTGAAAAGTAACGCAGGCACTTCAATGATGCCGCAGCCCCTTCGAGGTTCAGCAGGTACTTCTTAAAGTATCAAGGCATATCTAACAGATACTTTGGTGCATGTGAGCAAACCTGGACCTAACTGTCCATCTATAGCTTGTAATGTATGTTTTTTTATACTGTCAGTACATGCCCCTATTGACAGATCAGGTTTTGATAATCAAAGTCCTCATTTTAAAACTACCCAAGATTGGCCTAGATCTATCTACGTCTAGAAACCTTATTAAAATGACAGACTTATTTATCTCGTCAAACCAAAAGTAGACTTGCTTCTGGAAATCCTGTTTATTCACGTCCCAAGTCAGGTGCACTTTCCCCTTTTAAAAGTGCACATCCCCCTAGTTTACTTCACAGAAAAGTTACGCGGTATGTGTACCTGAAGTCTTCTCCTACAAAACTCAAGAATGAATTCAAAGCTCAGACAGTTGAACAGGCAGCCTTGTTGAAATTGCTTTCACGCACTTTAAGAAAATGAAAGTAAACAAGAGGACCATGATGGTCCTGAATCGCTCACCTCTTCCCACATGACCCAGTTTTGAGTATGACGTCGTTTTTTCTATTATTTGACATAGTGACCTAGTTTTTGAGCTCATGTGACCCAGTTTTGAACTTGACCTAGATATTATCAAGATAAAAATTCTGACCAATTTTCATGAAGATCCATTGAAAAATATGGTCTCTAGAGAGGTCACAAGGTTTTCTATTATTTAACCTATTGACCTAGTTTTTGAAGGTTCGTGACCCTGTTTTGAACTTACCTAGATATCATCATGGTGAACATTCTCACTAATTTTCATGAAGATCTCATGAAAAATATGGCCTCTAGAGAGGTCACAAGGTTTTTCTATTTTTAGACCTACTGGCCTAGTTTTTGATTGCAAGTGACCCAGTTTCGAAACTGACCTAGATATCATCAAGATGAACATTCAGATCAATTTTCATGAAGATCCATTGAAACATATGGCCTCTAGAGAGGTCAAAAGATTTTCATAATTTTAGACCTACTGACCTAGTTTTTGACCGCAGTTGACCCAGTTTCAAATTTGACCTAGATATCATCAAGATGAACATTCAGACCAACTTTCATACAGATCCCATTAAAAGTATGGCCTCTAGAGAGGTCACAAAGTTTTTTTATTATTTGACCTACTGACCTAGTTTTTTAAGGCAAGTGACCAAGTTTCGAACTTGACCTAGATATCATCAAGGTGAACATCCTGACCAATTTTTATGGAGATCCATTCATAAGTATGGCTTCTAGAGAGGTCACAAGGTTTTTCTATTTTTAAACCTACTGACCTAGTTTTTGATCGCACATGACCCAGTTTCGAACTTGACCTAGATATCATCAAGATGAACATTCAGACCAACTTTCATACAGATCCCATGAAAAATATGGCCTTTAAAGAGGTCACAAGGTTTTTCTATTATTTGACCTACTGACCTAGTTTTTGATGGCACGTGACCCACTTTTGAACTTGACCTAGATATCATCAAGATGAACATTCAGACCAACTTTCATACAGATCCCTGAAAAATATGGAGAGGTCACAAAGTTTTTCTATTATTTGAGCTACTGGCCTAGTTTTTGAAGGCACGTGACCCACTTTCGCATTTGACTTAGATATCATCAAGGTGAACATTCTGACCAATTTTCATGAAGATCTCATGAAATATATGGCCTCTAGAGAGGTCACAAGGTTTTTCTATTTTTAGACCTACTGACCTAGTTTTTGACCGCACGTGACCCAGTTTCGAACTTGACCTAGATATCATCAAGATGAACATTCTGACCAACTTTCATAAAGATCCCGTGAAAAATGTGACCTCTAGAGTGGTCACAAGCAGAAGTTTACGGACGCACGGACGGACGCACGCACGCATGGACGACAGACACCGCGTTATCACAAAAGCTCACCTTGTCACTTTGTGACAGGTGAGCTAAAAACGTTGTATCTGATAAGTTTGATTTTGTCAGCGTTAGCATCCAGCTGGCTTACGGAAGGTCGGTGGTTCTACCCAGGTGCCCGCTCGTGATGAAATATGCACGGAGGGGCACCTGGGGTCTTCCTCCACCATTAAAGCTGGAAAGTCGCCATATGACCTAAAATTGTGTCGGTGCGACAATAAACCCAACAAAATAAATAAATAAATTGTCAGCGTTAGCTTTGATTCTCAAATTAATGGAACAATAGTACTGTTGTACATAACCTCCCCTATACATATGTATTAGGGGAGGTAACTATATCTTTCAGTAAGGATTTTAGAAAAATAAAAACGTCAATAAAATTGTTCCAAAAGATGTGCTGGTGCAAAATTTAAATCAAAGGCCTGAATGGCCTGAGTCGGCTAATGATTGATGTACTGACAGTATAGTCTACCAGTTTCAGTTTGTTTTTAGTTTTTTTCTTAAAATTTCATAACACAGCTCGATATTTACCCAAAATATTATATCCGGACACGATTACACTTTTCTCCAGTTTCAACAATATATTTTACAAATTGTGATGATACGAAGACATTTAGCAGCAATTGGCAGTATCTGACATTGAAGTTTACGGTTAAATTACCTCTTATTTAAATCTTTTCATAAAAAAGTTGTTTCGTTTTGAAAGCAGCCAAACATAGACGATCTACTTTCGATTTCAAAAACTACAAGAAAATACAATTTAATGTTTTGCCGATTTGTTAATTTCTCGAAAAATAAGAATTAAAATCATTTTTAATATCAGTAGTAACTAAACAAACCAGTAAGAGCTTCTTCTTCCAATAATTTATCCGTCTACTGACTGCAAAATTCAACCCACGCAAAGTTTATAGAAATCATACCATGCGTGTTTACGTTCAATGTGGGAGAATTAAGGCTGATCGGCTATGTTACCTAACGCATCCAGACGATTCAGATTTTGTTTTTAAAAAAGCATTGTGTGCGTTTCTGTAATTTTATATACGTTTTTATACGCTTAGAAATTATTAGACATGCGTATTTGCATTATTTCTATACGTAATTTACGCTAATACGCATCTTATCTGGAGCCCTGTGGAACTATTTTTTGTCTTTCGCTGGATGTTACCCAAGCTTTGTAAGCCTGCGCAATTCTTAAAATGCACATTTATGCTTAATGAGTTACATTCGAGTATTGCACAATTACAAGTCATAAATATGACAGATTACATCATATATTGGTCATAGCAAAGGGAATTGACACAACTTAACTTCATTCATGCAGTGAACTGTTTGAAGTTTGAGAAATCTAATGGAACTACATCCCTTCACGTGTTATTCGGTCCATTTAGAGAATCGCTGAACAGCAAGGACTCGTCAAAAGGCTTTCAGCCTTTAGCCGACTCAAAAATGAGTGGGCAGTTAAAAAAAACTAAAATATTTTTATTTCATTTTTTTGAAAACAGGAGTGCTGCATCTGACGATTATAAATGATATTATTCTCGTTTTGGAAGTTCTTGTTGAGTAGTTACTGCCCCTTATTAGATTTGGCAGTTTATTGGCACGTTTTTCTAATGAATTATTGGCCATTGTCCACTCTATATAAGACGTAAATGGTATGGTCACGCCACTCAAGGTATTGGTTGGCAGCGATTTACTTCGTTAGTTATTTCTTTTTACGTATTACCCTACCCACCTACCCTGTCTGTATTTTTGTTGCAGAACTATTTTATGTTTATTAAACTTTGTGTCACTTAACATATTAAACTAATTGCATTTAACCTTATAAATGTTACTTTGGTATTGACTAAGGATGGTATTGCAATGTTTTAAAGTAATTAGCTTGGCAATTAATATACAAAATATAAACTAATTTATGATAACCTGCTAGGTAAGCTAAATTTGCTTTTCCTGTATCTGACATTTGATGATGACAATCGATTTGTGTAAGTCTCTTTTCAGATTTATTAAAAGAGTCCAGTTTTAGACTTCTCCATGACACATAAATCAACCTCTACCTGGATATACACGATTGATGGATTTACTCTGCAAAAAAATGTAACAATAATTGCTGCCAATTATATACTTTTCAGAATTGAACTGGTGTTTCAAATATATGAAATTAGAGAATAATAGATTTACTCACAGCTTAAATAAAATTATTCACGTTTTTCATCGTCTGCTAACTATTTTGTCTCCAGTTCCCGGTAGTTATTTTACCGCGTTTTCTGCTTGCAATTCACGATTTTCTCATGTTTTCAGTGCACTATATAAGTGATTGTTAATTGATATTCTTCACTCGAGGTTGAATATTTGACAGCATAACAAGTATTCTGATTATTTGTTTATTCTCGTAAGAAAACTTGACAAACCCTTCTAAGACGAATAGTCAGTTTTTGGACATCATTTGCATCTGGAAATGAACACTTGAACATAATACTCAGCGAAAAAGGTAGCAATTTCGGAAAGGTAAAGATTTATTACTTTTTTCTATGTTCCGTAGTGTTTTGTCAAAATGAATATTTTTAATTTGAAAATTTGACACGTGTAACGGGAATGTCCTAGAATTTATCAACATACTGTTTCCACAAAATGAGACATTTCATATTGCTTAAAGTTTTGATTTTGGCTAGAATATCTTTTACAAAGATTATTGACATAGTAAGGTTCATCAACGCTAAGGGATATATGCTAATACGGATTTACAAAATATCTTGTTTTAATTTCGGCCTACTGTGTACTTGAATTAGTGGTAATGTTGGCTGTAGAAATTAGAAACAGTTTATCTGTAAACATTTTGAATATTTTAAGCGGCGGATATGTTACCTATATAGCAACTTTGTAAGTGACGAACTTCATAATCCTTTGTTATTCGGTTTTAATAACTGCAGAGGTTTTCGGGTCACGAAGTTTTCGTGCAAATTGTGCAACAAATTACTCCGTCTGGTCGGAATGTTCAAATAAAGAAAACGTGCATATTAAAATTTGTTATCTGTTTTGTATATTTTCAGTTAGTTTTATGGTACATGTGCACAAGGTTTGTATAACATATAATAGATGCGTTTATTTGTTTTTCTCTGTGACTTTGCAGATGTTTTCTTGCTTAATGTGTTATTTTATTGTTAATGTTATTTAATATAAATTCACGATGAAAAAACCTGCTATTGAAGGAAAGTAAATATTACATGTATATACTTCTGGGACGAGATTTATGAAATAGTACATAAAAGGTGTGCATATTGTATCAGTAAGTAGAAGCGAAGCGAAACTTACGTATTTGTACTTTAATTTAACGGGCGTAAATGATTCAGTAGTTACAGCTCGTCGTATTTAAAGCGTTTACAATTCGATTTAATGTATGTTAATTATTCTTTCTTCAGATGTTGCTATTGGCTTTTAGCAAAATCAGAGAAAACAACAATAGAAAGTTGCTGATTGATTTTGAATCGTGTGATGTTGTGATTAGCACAGAAGCTTTGACTTGCTTAAATGTAGACCACGTGGTGGATATGTTTTCATAAATTAAATTGCAGTGAAAAGATAAGTATATGTTTAGATAAATTTGGTTTTTAAAGCTACTTGCCCATAGTTTAGGTGAAAAAATTTCAATGTTAATTTCCGCCATGTTTGGCATAGAATGTATATATGACACTGAAAAAATGATGAAGTGGGTGAAAATAAAGTTAGATATTGGAAAAAATGCAAGAATAATGTAAATTGGCTGCATTACTTCAAAAGCGTTGAAACTGTTTGTTCCTTCTGCACACTATATTTGGTTATTTTTAAAGAGGCACCACAAAATAACTGTATTCTTTTGTATTTCCATGATGGTAATTATACATGTTTTGCATGAAGAAAATGAGAAATAACGAGTATCTAGTTACAAATTGACAGGGACATATATATGGCCAAGACAATGCGTATAATGTTTTAAGATTTAGCAATATGTACATAAATCAGTGTATTTAGTTAAATTTCGATCACATTTTGTTTCAACAGTTTAAGATAGTTATTCATATATATTTTTGAAACTATGCTGAAAAGAGATTCCATGAATAAGTTTGCAGATGAAGTTGTCAAAACACATTTATTCAGGAAAGGCCTAAATTGTCCACCTAAAATTTTGTGGTATAGCTGTATTTTAAGAATGATTTTCATGAAGATTTTGTTGGTGAAAAAGTAGGTCACTAGGTCGTGGTGGGTCTTTAAGAGTATCTTTCAAAAAAAGAAAATTATGCCACTAGTCACTTCAGAGTACCCTCTTGTTATGGAATTTTGAGAAAAATTATTAGAGATGATCAGCTTAACGTAGAGATCGTTTATTGATGTGCAATTCAGTATTCAGAATTGGTTAGAACTATGAATTTGTTCTTATATTTTAGTTGTAACATGAAGTCACCAAAACGTCAGTTATGTTGATTTTGAATCCTGTGACGTTGTGTTTAGCACAGAAGCTTTGATTTGGTTAATTGTAGACCACGTGGTGAATATGTTTTCAAGAATAAAATTGCAGTGAAAAGATAAGTATATGTTTTAGATAAATTTGGTTTTTAAGACTACTCGGCTATAGTGTAGGTGAAAATTTTCAATATGTTCATTTCTGCCATGTTTTGCATATGACACTGAAAAATGAAGTGGGTGAAAATAAAAGTTACATATTGGGAAAAATGCAAGAATAATGTAAAATGTGTGCATTATTTCAAAAGCGTTCCAACTGTTTTATACTTTCTGCACAATATATTTGGTTATTTATAAAAGTATCTTGCAAAACTCTTATGCCTATAAGTTTGTACCACTAGTCATTTCAGAGTACTTTTATGGATTTTTGAGACAATTTATTACTGATTTACCTATGTTGCTTTTAGCCTTTCGTGCATTAGTACGTTTTCTGCCATTAAGTCATGCATTATTGTGTTGACTGTCTTATTGCAGTTGTGTGATAAATTCAACTACAAAAAGAAGTACATCTGTGAAAGATATTGTTTTGGTATATTGAGCTGTTTTAAAGAACGACCATGCTATGATGCATTTGTTTTTTACATTTCTGCCGTACTTTGAGACCACTGACCGTTTTATTTTTGTTATACTATGAGAGTTTTACATGCAGATCAATCTTCAATCTGTAGATTGTTGTTTTCAGATGTCGTGATTAGGAAAACGTTGATTGGTAGATGATATTTATTTTAGAAGTTGTAAGGCTAACAAAAAATTACAATGTACGAAAAACTGCTATGAAAATATTAAATATCTAATATATAATGTTCTTTTCAATGACGGATTATTACGTTTTGATATATTCAGTTGTTTTACGACCGTGCTGTGATGGTGTTTGTTCTTGTAATTTTTCGAATATGAGGCTACTGTCCGTTTTACCTTGGCTTTTACACCAAAATATAATCATTAATCCATTAATTATTTTAGATGTGATAACCGTAACATTGTTTGGCTGACATAAATTTCAGACGTTTTCAAACTGTAGTTATTAGCTTAATAAAGAGATTGTTTGATTGATATACTGTTTAGATATTTTAATTAAAAATATGTGAAAACTGCGACGAAAGATAAGTATTTGGCTATAATGCGGAAATAGTGACCGTTTTACTTTGGTC
Source organism: Mercenaria mercenaria (assembly GCF_021730395.1). Classification (NCBI taxonomy): domain Eukaryota; kingdom Metazoa; phylum Mollusca; class Bivalvia; order Venerida; family Veneridae; genus Mercenaria; species Mercenaria mercenaria. The sequence goes on along the minus strand of NC_069369.1, from coordinate 41,829,466 downwards.
GTGCCGGGAAAGCATTTGCGTTTCTTGGTGAAAAAGGAACATTTAACTGTGGCCGTGCTGAGAAAGCGTTGGCTGTTTATTTTAACCGTACATTATTACGTTGACTGCCTTATAGTCAGTGTTGTGAAAACATTAGCTATGACACTTTTACTTTTGCCATGTTTTGAAAGTGTGGGATGCTTTGTTCTAGTGGTGCATAATTGCGTTGACTTTCTTATTATTAGTGTTGTGAAAACGTTAGGTATTGTAATTTACGTCGACTGTGCTATGGAAGTGTTGGCTGTTTTATTTTTGTCGTGTATCATTTTGTTGACCGTTTAATTTCTGTGTTGTGAAGTCATTAGCTACAGCATTGGGTACTGCATTAATGAATTAATTTATTATATTTTGATAAATGAAGTTGTTTTAAAAACGACAGTGATTTTGTCTTTTCATTTTTGACATATTCAATTACGTTAATTGTGCTGTGATATATATATATATACTTATTTTATCTAGATCAATCGTTAATCTTATTATGTTCTTTTCAGATGTAGTGATCAGTGTTACCTTGTTTGGTGGATATTTATTTCTGTTGAGCTAAGAACAACAATGAATAGATAAGTGTACATTTGTAATATAGGGAGTCGCTTCAAACTTAATTTAAAAGGATACGCGAAAGCACTGATTTTTTACATTGTGCTTGTACGGCTTAGTGTTACCTGTTCAAGCTCAATTTGCTAAGGAAGTTATGTCCGTTTTGCTTTAACTGTACTGTAAAAGGTTTTACTGTTTTGACTGGTTATAACGCAAAAGAGCTGACTAGCCAAACAAGTGTTCATATCAAACTCTGCAGTAAGTGTTACTTTTAGATGTTGTGAATAGTTTAACGTATATCGTTTTAGCGAAATTTTGATAACAAGACATGATGTTGTTTTTTTATATTTCGAGTCCATGATGCGAAAACATTAGCCGTTTCATTTCTGCTAAACTTTGAAATGTTGTCTGTAATTTATTTTTGCCGAGTTCTTTACAAATGAAATATTTAATATGTGAATTAATATTTTCAGATGGTGTGCAAGTTGTAGCTTAATGTAGATAGTAAGATGGATATGTAATTCATATAAAACTTGGAGAGAACTGCAATGAAAGATAAGTATACTTTTTGAGTATCAAGCTATGTGTCTATTTTACTTCAGCTGTTCTGTGAAAGCGGTGGGTGTTTAGAAAAAATGACCGTTTTACTTTGGTAGTGCTGTTGAAGCGTACGCTGTATCGAAAAAGTGACCGTTTGGTCATGTTGTGAAAGCGTTTGCTGTAAAATGTGATATTTTGCTTTGGCTGTGCTGAGAAAGCATGGGTTGTAAATTTTAGTCGTACATTATTGCGTTGACTGTCCTTTGAATGCTTTGTCTATGATACATAAATATTAGGCCGTGCTGCGTTTACTTTGGCTAGCGTTCTGAAAACTTTGGATATTTCTAAAAGAATCTTTTGAATTTATTACACTACAATTACCTTCTTTGTTTAGCTCGATTGGAATGCTGTCAAATACTAAGACCTGTATCCTATATTTGTGTTTGTTGTTTTTGTAGTTAGGAACATGAAATTAGTGAATAATTGATTTACTCACGACATAGAGTGAGTAAATAAAATTATTCACGTTTTTCATCGTCTGCTAACTATTTTGTCTCCAGTTCCCGGTAGTTATTTTACCGCGTTATAGACAACTATCGGGCACCTGTGACGAGGGATTTCTTTAATGCCTCAATAAACTTGCAACATCTTACATAAAAAATATTTTTTGCTGTAGCATAAAAAATATCAATTTTAGTTGGATCTCATTTTGTTCCAGATAATTTGTATGTCTAATTATTGATTTGAACAGAAAACTCTATCATTTGGCTCATTAAAAGGATTGTTAATTCTAGGCTTATCAACCAGTTTATACAAAACTGGAACAGTATTGTTAATAATTCTAGTAAATGCTTCAATTACAGAATGTATAAGCAAGAATTTGTATTTTAGAAATATTTCAAACTTCTGCCAATTGATTTTGCTGTCACACTATATAAATTCAGGTGTATGAATCACAAAAAAACCTGCAGAAAAAGGAAGATTTTATAATATTGCTGGAGAACAAAGAATCTGTCATTTATGTAACAATAATTTGTTAGGTGATGAAATTTCATTATCTCTTCAATTGCACTTACTTTACTGATATTAGAAAAAAATATATAGACGATTATTACCTTAAGGTTTAGGAGTATATCTTCAAAACACAGAAATATTTGATAAATGAACAACATCTTTGCCAACAATCTACCTGACCATTACATGTTCTGCCATACTGTCCCATACAATGGACACTTAAAATATTCTCAAAAAGTTGTCTCCCTTTAAAAATGATGCCATTTGTAAAGAAACAAGAGGGCCATGAAGGCCCTGTATCACTCATCTGACCTGTTGACCTAAAGATCATCAAGATTGTACCCTTTTTATGTTTTTTTTTATTATTATTATCCTAATTCATTTTTTTTTGGTCAGTAGCTTTGTTTTTATTTTCAGGAAAACATTTTTTTTGAGGTCCATTTGAGGCCCACCTCCAAAAAATTCTTTTAATTAATCTGAGAAATCCCCATACACATGATTTTGTTTTAACATCAAGTAAACTTAGATAGCATATAATTATGTATTTACTGTGTATGTACATGTGTTTGCTTGAGTTCAAAAAATATATATTGTTGAACTATATAATTTCATAATTTTATATCGTATTCATATGTACTATATAATTTCGTATTGTATTAATATATTGTAAGGTAATAGGTGGATGGCTCTCCGACCCCTATTATACCATTTTTACGGGGATAATAAACAGGGTTACCATCTGGGCCTCAAAAAAAAAAAAAAAGAATATCATCAAGATTAACATTCCGATCAAGTGTTTCATTAAGATATGGTCATAAATGTGGCCTCTAATGTTAACTAGTTTTTCCTTTAATCTGACCTAGTGACCTAGCTTTTTATGCCACATAACCCAGATTTGAACTTGGCCTAAAGATCATCAAGATTAACATTCTGACCAAGTTTCATGAAGATACAGACTTAAATGTGGCTTCTAGAGTGTTAACAAGCTTTACTTTTAATTTGACCTGGTGACCTAGTGTTTGACCCCACTTGACCCAGATTTAAAATGGACCAAGGTTAACATTCTGACCAAGTTTTATGAAGATACAGTCATAAATGTGGCCCTTTGAGAGGTAACAAGCTTTTCCTTTGATCTGATCTGGAGAGCTGGTTTTTGAACCCACCTGACGCAGATTTCAACTTGACCTAAAAATTCTCAAGATTAACATTCTGACCAAGTTTCATTAACATACAGTCATATATGTGGCTTATAAAGTGTTAACTAGCTTTACATTTGATTTGACCTGGTGACCTAGTTTTTCACACCACATGACCCAGAATAAAACCTGGCCTAAAGACCATCAAGATTAACATTCTGACCAAGTTTCATTAAGATACAGTAATAAATCTGACCTCTAAATTGTTAACAAGCTTTATCTTTGATCTGACTGGGTGACCTAGTTTTTGACCCCACATGACCAAGATTTCCAACCTGACCTAGAGGTCATCAAGACAAACAATCTGATCAATTCCCATGGGTTTCAGAATTAAAATTAGGTCTGTTAACAAGCTTGACCTGGTGACCTAGTTTTTGACCCCACCTGACCCAGATTGAAGATCTGACCTAAAGATCTTCAAGCTTAACATTCTGACCAAGTTTCATTAAGATATGGTTATAAATGTGACCTCTAGACTGTTAACTAGCTTTTTCTTTGATTTAACCTGGTGACCTAGTTTTTGACCCCACCTAACCCAGATTTAAACTTGACCTAAAGATCATCAAGGTTAACATTCTGACCAAGTTTTATGAAGAAACAATCATAAATGTGGCTTCTAGAGTGTTAACAAGCTTCTCGTTTGATTTGACCCGGTGACCTAGTTTTTGACCCAGATTCAAAATTGACCTAAAGATCACCAAGATTGACATTCTGACCAACTTTCATTAAGATACAGTGATCCTTTGATTTGACCTGGTGACCTAGTTTTATATCCCAGATGACCCAATATCAAACTCGTCCAAGATTTTATTGAGGGTAACATTCTGACCAAGTTTCATTAAGATTGGACCAAAATTGTGACCTCTAGAGTGTTATCAAACTTTTCCTTTGATTTGACCTAGTGACCTACCGTCATCCTACGAATATAAGACGCACATTTTTTTATGAGATTCCGGTCTCGAAGGACCGATGCGTCCTATATATGGGGATAGAAAAAGACCAAACATTTCCCCCGACTCAAAAATTATGAAAATCGATCTTTGTTTACCCCACGTACCTCTATATTGAAGAGAATTCATGGGGAGTAAATACCAATTCGGGCATAGCTAATAGCCGCTATCATGACCCGGCGTCTTAAATTATTTTTGTATAAAATGTAAAATTTAGAGCTCGTGTAAAAGATAAATAAATGCTGTTTTTCATTAAAATATATTTTACAACGCATTTCTGTAACTGATCAATAAGTTTTTAACAAGACCTGTGTAAAACTTTCCCGGCATGTTTTCACACATTTTGAATTAAAATACTTGAAACTCCATATCAGGTATATCTAATCTTCAAACATAATTTTGATAGTTGTCTATAAACCTCTTGTTCATCCGAGGCATTACTTATCTTACACCTACTGTCACAATCTGCAAACAATTAACCGTTTAATCATACCCCCAGGCAATTGTAAACATGTGCATGCGAGATTTTAGACTGATCCAATATGATCATAGTCGCCGATCCGTAATGTTAAAACAATTTGCAAACCAGTCTTAAAATTATGTCATTTTACCGCCACATGCCAAAGTGTACTTTCGTTCTCACTGGCGTCAATATTCATGGAGTGGTCAGAGGATGTGGCAGTTTAGTGCTTACACAGAATTTATGCTTTTCAATTTAAATACTTACCACAACATCCAAAAATATCGACAATGATTAAGCAAAAACCGGCGAGTTCGTAGAAACTATAGCAAATTTCGGACAATTCCAAAATTCTTCTGATATTTTTTCACTGCGTCCTATACACGAGTGCGACCTATATTCGGCCGATTACAGTAATTTTTGACCCCAGGTGACCCAATATCGAACTCATCCAAGATTTTATTGAGGGTAACATTCTGACCAAGTTTCATTAAGATTGGGCCAAAATTGTGACCTCCATAGTGTTAACAAGTTTTTCCTTTGATCTAACCAAGTGACCTAGTTTTTGACCCCAGATGACCCAATATTGAACTTGTCCAAGATTTTATTGAGGATAACATTCTGACCAAGTTTCATTAAGATTGGGCTAAAATTGTGACCTCTAGAGTGTTAACAGTCAAATTGTTGACGACGCCGGACGCCGGACTACTGACGACGCCGGACGACACCGACGCCGGACACAGGGCGATCACAAAAGCTCACCTTGAGCATTTGTGCTCAGGTGAGCTAACAAGAGGGCCATAATGGCCCTATATCGCTCACCTGTCATCATTGCACTTAAGGGCAAGAAGGTCAAAAAATCATAATCAAGATCAATCAAAAGAATCATGAAAAAATATAGTTGAAATTTTCCTAAAGCTACAGATATGTCAAAATACACCTATAAATTGGAGGTACCATCCATGTTGTACCACAGGAAAGTGGTCTCGGTTTTTCCCTACGGCCAATAATAAAAAAGTTACTAAATAAGCTATTTATAGTAACATAAAAGGGAAGTAATTAAAAAAAAATTATTGTATGTGAACAAAAGAAGGATCTGCCAAATAAAAACAGGAGCACTGCAATGCAACGCAAATGCAGAGCAATATACACAAAAAACAAAGTAATATGACCTTTGACCCCTAAGTGTGACCTTGACCTTGAAGTAAGCTATCCGAAACATGCGCTCTGCACATCGTTTTGATGAGGTGAACATTTGTGTCAGGTTTCTTTGAAATCCTTCAAGGGGTTCAAGAGTTACAGAGCGGAAGGGAAATTGCTAACCAACAGACAGACAGACAGACAGACAGATGGACACCGAGGCGATAACATAATACATCTCTTAGGGCGTATAAAAAGGAATCAAGATCTTATGGTGATACAAGTTGTGTGCAAGTTTGGTTAAAATCAAATCATAAATGAAGCTGCTATTGTGCAGACAAAGTCAAAATAGCTAATTTTGGCCCTTTCAGGGGCCATAACTCTGGAACCCATTATGGGATCTGGCCAGTTCAAGAAAGGAACCAAGATCTTATGGTGACACAAGTTTTTGTGCAAGTCTGATTAAATTCAAATCATAAATGAAGCTGCTGTTGTGCAGACAAGGTCAAAATTGCTAATTCTGGCTCTATCAGGGGCCATAACTCTGGAATCCATTAAGGGATCTGGCCAGTTCAATAAAGGAATCAAGATCTTGTGGTGATACAAGTTGTGTGCAAGTTTGGTAAAAATCAAATCATAAATTAAGCTGCTATTGTGCAGACAAGGTCAAAATAGCTAATTTTGGCCCTTTCAGGGGCCATAACTCTGGAACCAATAATGGAATCTGGCCAGTTCAAGAAAGGAACCAAGATCTTATGGTGATACAAGTTGTGTGCAAGTTTGGTTAAAAAAAATCATAAATGAAACCACTATCGTGCAGACAAGAAATTGTGGACGGACGACGGACGGACGACGGACGAAGGGTGATCACAAAAGCTCACCCTGTCACTATGTGACAGGTGAGCTAATAAAAATAAACAAGTGCTGAAAACTACATTCAACCTAGTTCTGTGAAATTTCAGCACTGGGACATTACTGCAAATGCACCGAAATGAGGATATGTAACAGTTCTTTGAAAATGGTGAGTTTTTAAAGTAGTATCTTGCGAAAGTGTGGCCCCTTTATGCAGCCCTTTTCTGGAATTCAATGTATATATCAGTAAGCTGACAGTTATTGTGTAGAGTAATATACATGTTTTGTATGCTGTTCAATTTTTCATATGAAACATGTGACCTTTTCTTTCGATAATTTGGTGTTGTTTGAATTTTTTTCTCAAAATGTAAGGCTAAGTCTTAAACATCCTAATGCTATTAAATTTTCCAAACTTATGAATTGTGAAAATCGAGTGACTTTTCTTTCACTGGCAGTCTTTTGTAAAAAAAAGAAAAAGTCTAGTTTTAGATAATTTGCAAGTTTGGGGTGATGGACCTGTTATGACACTCGGCAATGTCCAATGCTGAGACTGATTGTCACTGCAGGTTCACGACCCTAATAGCATTTCTCATCATGTTTAATAAACCATGTTGTTTGATATGTTATATTTATGTCAGTTGCCCATTAGGGCCTTGACTTTTCAAGAAACTTGATATTTTAAAAAGTACCTGCGTAACCTCGAAGGGGCCTGTGGTGTCATTGACGTACCTGTCGTAATTTTCAAAAATTGGCATAACTTTCAAATTCGGAATTTCCTGGACACATTTTATCTTTTAGCAGATCAAAATTGATCATTTGCCTCTAAATTTAGCATGGATGTATAGGTAAGATACAACTACACCCCACTGGCAAAGTACAGGCAGTACCGGAATCAAAGTACATGCAGTACCAGAATCAAAGTACCTTCATTCCTTATCAGGGCAGACAGTACTACAGGCCCGTGTGAGAAGTAATTGAAAGTGCAACCACTCTCACGCTACGCTCCCCAGCACTGGCTTAAGCAGTTTATTACAGTACATCTGTATTTATTATGCTGGCCCCCACCTCAACACCACCTTCAACCAAGTTTTCATCCTGACATTCATATAAAAGACATTAATTATCACATACCCTGCACAGTTGTTTCACTTGCACTTCAGAATCATGTGCAGTTTGTCAAGATGAAGGCAGCTGTAGTAAAACTAAAACTTTTTGTCAAAACTTTTTGTTTAAAAAAACCTAGATATTAGCACATGCAGTATAAGAATAATTACTTGTAATCTGGCAATAGTTTTCTCCAATCATTTCATATACAGTTGTGTCAGTTCTCCTCCAAACCTGTAGCTGTATTGTTCCTCTTTTACCAGCCATCAGGTTCCATTGCTTGATTTTTCCACAGCATTTGAACATATACTTGAAGTTTTCAGAAATGTAGGAGAATGCTGAAAATCAATTTATATGAGTACAGAATACTAAATCAAAATAGTCCAATGTAAACAAGAGCTGTCCATAAGACAGCCAAGCTTGACTATTCGAAATATTGTCACAGAAGCAGGAAATTATTACCCAAAATGTTAAATATCAAAAGAATTTTAAGTTCGAAAGGGGACATAATTTGACCAAAATGCATATCAGAGCTATGGGGCTTGATGCTATCAACTAGTTTTATAACCCCAAGGAAACATGTTAAGTTTCAATTCCATATCTGCATTAGTTTTGGAGATAGTAACTTGCATGTAAAACTTTAACCAGAATTTTCTAAGTCCAAATGGGGGCATATTTTTGCTCAAAATACATGTCAGAGTTATGGGACTTGACCCAGTGAGGTAGATAATTGATCTAGAAAAAGAAAAAATAAGTTTCAAATCTATATGCCTTTCAGTAATAGATGTATGTACTTGCACGCAAAACTTTAACCAGGATTTTCTAAGTCCAAAAGGGGGCATAATTTGCCCAAAATACATGTCAGAGTTATGGGACTTGACCCAGTAAGGTAGGTAATTGATCTAGAAAAAGAAAAAATAAGTTTCAAATCTATAATGCCTATCAACTAGTTTTATAACCCCAAAGACACATGTGAAGTTTCAATTCAATATCTGCATTAGTTTTGGAGATAGTGAACTTGCAAGTAAAACTTTAATCAGAATTTTCTAAGTCCAAAAGGGGGCATAATTTGCTCAAAATATATGTTAGAGTTATGGAACTTGACCCAGTGAGGTTGGTTATTGACCTAGAAAAAGAATAAATAAGTTTCAAAGCTATATGCCTTTAACTCATTAATACCTGCAGCCATATCGCCGCTTAATTACTGGTATCAATTTTCCGATACATTCCTGAGCCACTTATCAATTTATCTGCTTTGTATGCCTGTGGATTTTCACTGATAATCAATAATCGATAAGATCTAGGCATCCTTTGATCAAAATTAGGGACAAACATCTGTTTATAAAAGATGAATAAAACTGAAATTTTCAAAACTGAAACTACAACTTATGATCTAATCAATAATTTAAAATTTACTATTATTTTGATTTGCAAAATTGTTTTACAGGCCAACTGAAGTAACATGAATATAGAAAACTGCAATATTCAAGAAAGACTGGACATAGAAAAACAGCCATTATTTGATTATTTTATATTTATTCAAATATCATCTATTGCTATACTTTAAAGCAAATTACATTATGAAAGAACAAAATTATACTTTATTTAATAAAATTAAAAATACTGAATAAATGAGAAAGATTCTGCGGTATAATGGAATGAGAAGATAAAACAGGCAATACCTAGAAATAACTTTCTTATTCCGATATTTAGTGATGAGTATATTAAATAAAACATGCTTAAATAATAAATATTTTGATTGTTTCGATCGCTTCTGGGTTTTACAAATCTTTAGAGTAAAATATTTGCATTGGTTGACTTTGACAGCAGTCCATTCGTTGGTACTCTTGCAAACGTAAAATCACCCCACGCGGCATACAGTACTATCAGGCGGATAGCGCATTTATGCGATCCTCGGCATACACGCCTGTTATCTCTTGACGGATAAATACGACATGCGGTACTCGATTAGAGTTGAAATGAACGCATAAATGCGATCTGCGTCCTTAATGAGTTAAATGATAGCTGTATGTACTTGCATGCAAAAACTTAACCAAGGTGTGACGCCGATGCCGACGCAAACGCCAGGTCGAGCTAAAAAACTATGTTATTTATTTGATTTTCCAACCTGTCCTCATCTGAAAGCAGCTACTTGGGAATGGAGATATTATCTCTTCTATCATACTGCTAACCCGAGTGCCAAACACATTGTAGGATACACATGGTATTTAGAGATCAATTTAACTATGTTAATAGTGTACATCAATTTAACTATGTTAATAGTGTACATCAAAAATAATTGCAACTTCAAATTATTGTTCCACATGGTGACAACTACCAAACAACAAGAGCTGTCACAGGAGACAGCGCTCGACTATTTCGATGCTGGATAGTGAAACTGGGCACACTTGAGGAAGCTGGAGCTGTCACTGGAGTGCTTAATGACTCCAATGGTGGATGAAGATATTGCACAATAGCTTGAGTCTGTGTCAAAAATATTGAGTATAGGGATAAAGATAAAGTGTATCAAAACACTAAATAAGTATAATTCTAAGCAAAATGGGGTCATAATTCATAAAATATTAGTGCAAGTGTTATGCCCCTTGTGTCATATGATGTGGGTGATGATGTGGAACAACTACATCAAGTTTGAATCAAATCCAGTTAGTAATAACTATAAGATATAGTGAAAATGCATCAAAAGTAACCTTAAATTCCAAGTAAAAGGGGGCATAATTCATGGAAAATTGGTACCAGAGTTATGCTCCTTGTGTCATATGATGTGGGTGATAAGGTGGAACAACTATTTTAAGTTTGAATCAAATTCATTTAGTAATAACTGAGATAGAGTGAAAGTGCATCAAAACTTTAACCTGAAATTCTAAGTGAAAAGGGGAGATAATTCATGAAATATTGGTGCAAGTGTTATGGCTCTTGTGTCATATGATGTGAGTGATGATGTTGAACAACTAATTTAAGTTTGAAACAAATCCATTTAGTAATAACTGAGATAGAGTCAAAGTGCATCAAAACTTTAACCTGACATTCTAAGTAAAAAGGGGGGATAGTTCATGAAATATTGAAACATTAAGAAGTACAGAACTAAAAGACTTCTTACACAGGAGACTATTTGAGAGCTTTAGCCCATCAGAATCAGAAGCTTATAATAAAATGCAGCCACCAATCTCTAATATGGGTGTCTATATATATTCCAGGAAACTTTGTTACAGTTTACCACTGACAAAACTAACGTGATTTTAAGGAAGACATTTGCAGTGGCAAGTATAATGTTCATGTGGTGCAGAAAGTGAGCTTTGTTTAATTACAGGTTACATAAGTATCCATATTAGCATGTAGTCACTTTGAGATAGTTAAGAGCACAAATAAAAAGCTACAACACTATTGGAATATCATGATATTTGTATATACTATAATGGTACAGCAGTAACAGCACATACAAAACAAATATATAACCAACAACAAAATACAGTGGGTAGGGTAAGATTATCACACATCATTTAATTGCTTATTTACTTCAATATTGTTATAACATTGACAACACATATTCAAGGATGAAATAACAAGGATAATAATGTTAAATTTTGCTGTGTAACTTAAGTTAATTTTAAGACAAGCAAAGTTATATTTTCAATTTTGGACGCCATTTTTATGACGTCATAGATCAGTCCAGTCACAGAACTCAGACATCTTTTATTGTAAACTTCAGACCTTGCCTAACAGTTTGGTATATGCCGCCATTAAACTTTATCCGATCGCACATTTTTTTCCATTCTGCGTACACTATTTAAGGTCATGTTTGTATAGGAGAGAAAATATGTTATAATGTCAGCCTCATGAGATTTGCTTGGAGCCATTTTGGCATCTTATCATGTGTGAGCAGATAGCATAATGAAACTTGCCAGATTGTAACAAAGTTTGCCCACCGGCCCGCTTAGCTCAATAGTGAGAGCGTAGATCTATGGATCCCGGGGTAGTGAGTTCGATCCGCGGGTGGGGTGTATCTTCTCCGTGACAATTTGATAAAAGAAATTGTGTCTGATATCATTCATCCTCCACCTCTGATTTATATAAGGAAGTTGGCAGTTACTTGTGGAGAATAGGTTTGTACTGGTACAGAATCCAGGAACACTGGTTAGGTTAACTGCTGGCTGTAACATAACTGAAACTCTGTTTACTATATAAAATGAACAAGAATTTGTAACAGAGTTACCAACATCCCCTGCCTAAGGACATTTTTCACAAAACACACTGCATGCCAGTACAGCACCTTGGCATGAACAAAAAACAAGAGGGCCATGATGGTCCTGAATCGCTCACCTCTTCCCACATGACCAAGTTTTGAGTATGACGTCGTTTTTTCTATTATTTGACATAGTGACCTAGTTTTTGAGCTCATGTGACCCAGTTTTGAACTTGACCTAGATATTATCAAGATAAAAATTCTGACCAATTTTCAGGAATATCCATTGAAAAATATGGTCTCTATAGAGGTCACAAGGTTTTTCTATTATTTGACCTATTGACCTAGTTTTCGAAGGTACGTGACCCTGTTTTGAACTTTACCTAGATATCATCAAGGTGAATATTCTCACTAATTTTCATGAAGATCTCATGAAAAATATGGCCTCTAGAGAGGTCACAAGGTTTTTCTATTTTTATACCTACTGGCCTAGTTTTTGACCGCACGTGACCGAGTTTCGAAATTGACCTAGATATCATCAAGGGAACATTCAGATCAATTTTCATGAAGATCCATTAAAAAATATGGCCTCTAGAGAGGTCAAAAGATTTTAATAATTTTAGACCTACTGACCTAGTTTTTGACCGCAGTTGACCCAGTTTCAAACTTGACCTAGATATCATCGAGATGAACATTCAGACCAACTTTCATACAGATCCCATAAAAAGTATGGCCTCTAGAGAGGTCACAAGGTTTTTATATTATTTGACCTACTGACCTAGTTTTTTAAGGCACGTGACCCAGTTTCAAACCTGACCTAGATATCACCAAGGTGAACATTCTGACCAATTTTTATGGAGATCCATTCACAAGTATGGCCTCTAGAGAGGTCATAAATTTTTTCTATTTTTAGACCTACTGACCTAGTTTTTGACCGCACATGACCCACTTTCAAACCTGACCTAGATATCATCAGGATGAACATTCAGACCAACTTTCATACAGATCCCATGAAAAATATGGCTTCTAGAGAGGTCACAAGGTTTTTCTATTTTTTGACCTACTGACCTAGTTTTTGAAGGCACGTGACCCACTTTCGAACCTGACCTAGATATCATCAAGGTGAACATTCTGATGAATTTTCATGAAGATCTCATGAAATATATGGCCTCTAGAGAGGTCACAAGGTTTTTCTATTTTTAGACCTACTGACCTAGTTTTTGACTGCAAGTGACCCAGTTTCGAATCTGACCTAGATATCATCAAGGTGAACGTTCTGACCAATTTTCATGAAGATCTTGTGAAATATATGGCCTCTAGGGAGGTCACAAGGTTTTTCTATTTTTAGACCTACTCTGACCTAGTTTTTGATGGCACGTGACCCAGTTTCGAACTTGACCTAGATATCATCAAGACGAACATTCAGACCAACTTTCATACAGATCCAATGAAAAATATGGCTTTTAGAGAGGTCACAAGGTTTTTCTATTATTTGACCTACTGACCTAGTTTTTGATTGCACGTGACCCACTTTCGAACCTGACCTAGATATCATCAAGATGAACATTCAGACCAACTTTCATACAGATCCCATGAAAAATATGGCCTTTAGAGAGGTCACAAGGTTTTTCTATTATTTGACCTACTGACCTAGTTTTTGAGGGCACGTGACCCAGTTTCGAACTTGACCTAGATATCATCAAGGTGAACGTTCTGACCAATTTTCATGAAGATCTTGTGAAATATATGGCCTCTAGAGAGGTCACAAGGTTTTTCTATTTTTAGACCTACTGACCTAGTTTTTGATGGCACGTGACCCAGTTTCGAACTTGACCTAGATATCATCAAGGTGAACGTTCTGACCAAATTTCATGAAGATCTTGTGAAATATATGGCCTCTAGAGAGGTCACAAGGTTTTTCTATTTTTAGACCTACTGACCTAGTTTTTGATGGCACGTGACCCAGTTTCGAACTTGACCTAGATATCATCAAGGTGAACATTCTGACCAATTTTCATGAAGATCTTGTGAAATATATGACCTCTAGAGAGGTCACAAGGTTTTTCTATTTTTAGACCTACTGACCTAGTTTTTGATGGCACGTGACCCAGTTTCGAACTTGACCTAGATATCATCAAGATGAACATTCTGACCAACTTTCATAAAGATCCCATGAAAAATGTGACCTCTAGAGTGGTCACAAGCAAAAGTTTACGGACGCACGGACGGACGACGGACGACGGACACCGCGCCATCACAAAAGCTCACCTTGTCACTTTGTGACAGGTGAGCTAAAAATAACAAAGAGTGCCAGGATGTGATAATATATGCCCATCATGTAGATGTTACAGTAAAACATATTCTGTATAAGTTTGGTAGACAGTAAACTGTAAGCCAAAACAATGACATATCCAATTCTAACAACCAGGTTAAAAAGTGGTCGGCATTAAATCTGCCGCACTGTGTGTACGCACACATTGAACGTACACTGTTAAACCCCCTAACCTTTAGTCAGTATATAGTACATTCAATACGTGTGTACATCCAATAGGGGCGATTTAATGTTGGCAGTTAAAAAGTTTCAAGAATAAGCTATTTATTGCAGCAACGAAGGGAAGTAAGTTTTGTTTTTCTAAGTCCACAAAAAAAAACTCCTTACCAGGAAGAGATACCTTAAAATACACTTAAAAATTGGATGTAACATGCATGTTGTACTACAAAAAAGTGGTCTCGATTTTTCGCTATGGCCAGTAACAAATTGTGCTATATATGCTTGTGTTTGCACAAATGCATAATTTTTCATTATTTCACTTGCAGTCAATGGTGGTTCTGTCTGTTTTTGCTTTTATTACACCTGCTTATATATTTTGTTTACTCTTGAACTTTTGTGTTGCAAGCTATGATATCTGTCAATCTGTTGCAAATATTACCCATGGGTCTTTATGCTCAAAAACAAAACCAGTTACACTTACTGTAATACTTTTTATAACAGTCTTTTATTAAAGCTTTCTGTGATTTATTTCTCCCCTTTTAAGTGACACCCTAGATAGGCAAGTGTCATAGTTTTAAATGTTTGAATATTTTATTTGTATAATGTGCTAATTGCTATTTTACTTCCATATTCCCTTTCTTAACATTAATCTCCCCATTATAATTGCAGCTTTTTATACAACTGATTTAATATATACTATAATATGTTATTCTGTAGTCAGTTCAAAAGCTCACATGAGCTTATGTTGTACTTGTTTGCTATCTTGTTGACTTTAATAAATCTTATCTTATCTTAATAAAAAAAGTTACAATATAAGCTATTTATAGTAACAACAAAGGGAAGTAATTCTAAATTCGAGACCTGGTTCTTGCACATGACACTCCATTTCATGATGGTGAACAATTATGCCAAGTTACATCAAAATCCCTCCATGCACGAAGAAGAAATGCTCATGACAAAATCATTCCTGTATCTGACCTTTGGCCTCTAAGTGTGACCTTGACCTTAGAGCTAGGGGTCTGGGTCTTGTGCATGACATGTCGTCTTGTTATGGTGAACATTTATGCCAAGATATTTCAAAATCCCTTCATGGATGGCTGAGTTATGGACCGGACACAAAACAGACCCTGGTAACCTTTGACCTCTAAGTGTGACCTTGACCTTGGAGCTAGGGGCCTGGGTCTTGCGCATGACAAGTCGTCTCATTATCTTAAACATTTATGCCAAGTTATTTCAAAATCGGACGGAAGGAAGGACGGAAGGACGCAGCTTATGTCCTTTTTTTTTCTTTGAAAAAGACGGGGGACAACAAACTTCCAGTGGTTATAGCACATGCCAGAACCCATTTTAAATCTCTGCAACTAACATTTTCTTGAAGAACATTGTCAGTGCTGAATAAAGATCAAAAGACAAAAGGGCCATCATAGTGGCCCCAAGTTGCTCACCTGACCTTAACTTACATAATTATAATCTGTGTGAATATATGTATGACACACTGAATCATGAATGGTAACAACTGTGTTTAGTATAAACTTGTGGTCCCTAAAAGGGATGGAGTGCCCCCATTTGAACAAAATTGGGAGAGAACTTTACAATGATGCTACAGACAAAGCTTGATGCAGATCTATAAAGTAAGAAGTTATTTAAAAGGTATTTCTATTATTAGCTCTAATGGCCCCTAAAAAGGACTGACTGTCCCCATCTGACTAAATTTTGTACATGACCTTATAATGATGCTACAAGTTTGATGATAATCCATCAAGCAGTTCATGAGAAGAAGCCATTTACTGTTATTTCCATTTTTAGCTCTAGCAGCTCCTAAATGGGGCTGAGCACCCCCATTTGTATAAATTGTAGAGGACCTTATAATGATGCTACAGGTCAAGTGTAATGAAGATCCATCAAGCAGTTCATTCCAAGAAATCATCTAAATGTATTTCTATCTTTAGCTCTTGCAGCCCCTAAAAGGAGCAGAGCACCCTCATTTGAACAAAACTGGCAGAGGACCTTATAATAATGCTACAGACAAAGTTTGATGTGAATCCATCAAAGCCTTTCTAGGAACTTGTTAACTAAATAAGGTAAACTAGATTATGTAAACTGACACACATACCCAAGTTATTATCAGGACCTGTCAAAGTCAGTGATGCACTGGGATCCACACCAACATCATCAATGGTGGGACTGGAACATGTCAAGTCATTATACAAGTTCTCTGAAAAATTACAAACAACATTTCTTTGTGATATGCACAATTATTAAGGACCTTAGTTATGGAGTGCAGACAGGAAACATCAATTTATCTTAAAACTTTCTGATCTGCTTTGTTTTTCAAGTCATAGTTCAGCTGGGTTGGACCGAGTACTGCAGTACTCGAGTATTACGAGTGCAAGTACCATTTCTCCCAGTACTTAAAAGGTGCAAATTGTGCTAAATAGTTTGTGAGAGTAGACATTTGTTTACCGTCAGGGAGACGGATAATGAAGAATATTGAAATTTTGACTGTTTTGTAGGTGGCTTGGGATCTATCATATATATTCAATTCATTGATCACTGTTGTAATCTAAATAAAAACAGCATAATTACCATCTAACAATGTTGTTGCTGGTCCAGGAATCAGCAATATATACAGCAGCCATACACATACAGCCCACAGTTGTCTCCCCATTATACACAAGGTTGTTATTTTCCTTTTATAAATGTATTATACCTGCAATAATGGAACTTTTAACTTTTTTCCCTTTTTATTATTCACGAACTATCATTACTTTAATATTATTTACCACCCCTTACAGAAGCAAGCCTCTGTGGCGTACATGCTGCGTATTTGCTGTGTATATGCCGCGAACACAGTAGTACGCCAGAGGAGTACATTTTACATACACCGCATGCCGCGTACATGCCGCGTACTATTTCGACGAGTACACAGCATGTACGCAGGAGGTCACTAGTACACTTCAAGTACGCAGCACAGACTCTGAAAATTTAAGGAGTACACTGCATGTACGCAGGAGGGACTTGTACAAGAAAATAGTACACTGCATGTACACCGCAGATACTTAGAAATTTATAACACTTATATTTAGTTGCATTAAAGTTGTTTCCCCTTGATGCAGTTACGCCATTTTCTTCAGATGTTTACCAAATTACATGCTACAAAAATTGATTTATTTCATTGAAAAGTGGATGAAGAAAAGCATACTAATTTATTTGATAACATCAGTCTACATTATTTTGGTAAGGGTAAATACTTATTGATGCATGTCACTTATCTTTTTTCTGTTTTTTTCTGTCCAAATGATCAGCATTTGCATAAGAAAGTTGGTGGGGAATTTACATTATCACAGCAGTTTCGCCACAAGAGTACACAGCATGTATGCAGCAGGAGTACACAGCATGTACGCTGCAGGACTCGGGCCAGGAGTACACAGAATGTACGCCGCAGGAGTACACAGCATGTACGCCGCAGGAGTACACAGCATGTACGCCGCAGGGGTAGTACACCGCAGGCTCATTTGCATGTGAAAAGTGTATGTGCCGCGTACATGCTGTGTACTATTTCCCGCATACTAAATTCCTCCAGCGTACATCCTGTGTACTATGTAGTCCACAGCATGTACGCAGCAAGTAGTACGCGGCAGAGCTCATTTGCATGTCAAAAGTGTACTACAAACGTACTATCGGTGTATGTGCGGTGTATATCCTGCGTACTATTTAAAGCCCTTGATTTCAGTACACATCATGTACGCATCATGTACGCTGTATGTACACAGCAAGAGTACGCAGCAGGCCTTTTTCTTCTGTAAGGGACTATTACTTTTATCTTACAATATTCTTTTGATATTGTGGCTGCATTCTGCAGAGATAATTGTGCATCAAAATTAGAAGAAGATTTAGCATCCAGAAATATAACAAGGAGCTGCATTTTCGAAATGCAAAATCATGCCCCTGGGTATATGATCAAAATAGTTGTTTTTTTTTAGGTTCATATGAAGGCAGAGGTCATTTATATAATTATAGGTCAGTTTGTAGGTCTTGCCACAAGATTTGTTGATAAAATGGGTCATTTATGTGGGCTTTAGGACCAAAAATGTTATTTATTTAGGTTTTAAGTTTGAAGGTGAAGGTCATATGAGGGTCAAGATCATTTATACATAGGTCTTGCCACAAGGATTGTGGAGTGTGAGTATGAACTAAATCGGGTCGTGGGCTGTAGGCAATCTGGTTCATACAGACAGAAGGATAAACAGACAAATGGACAGTTCAATGGTGGGTGTGGGTGGGGCGGGGAGGGGCCATAAAAACCTAGGATATGGTTTAGATTCTTAAGATGATATATTTTTCATATAATGTAAATGTAATGCATGGCAAATTCTTACATACATATTGTAAGTGATGTTAATTTAAAGAGTACCAATATTCAGATATTCTTCCTGCAGATATTTTCAATCTGTTTTCTCAATGTCTGAGGAAGAAGTATTGATACCCTTCACTATTATTTACAACCTTGGCTTCCCAACATTGGTAACATGTGGATTTACCAGACTGTCTACTAGTAAAACAAGATGTATAATAAAAACCAATTATTGCCCAAAAGATTTATGGGATTTCTTCATTCATTCAGAATATTGTAAATGTTACCAAATGTAACAGATGTCAGTGTACTCATTGTAAGGTAGTAATTTTACCAGTAACATTATGGGACATAATTATTATCTTTTGATGTATATTTTGATGGTAACTTTGTTTATAACTAGAATTGTATCCAACCTACCAAGATTGTTCAAATCATTTTGTTTTGTCAAAAACATGGCCTCCAGGGGGTGTGGCCACTTTTTCCCTGTATGTATATATTGGAAACTTTAAAAATATTCTTGTCAGAAACAGCAGGCCCAATTTTAAAATAATATTAAACAGATGTTTCTTGGGTGACCCTTTCCGAAGATTGTAGATATTATTCTGTTTCATCAAAAAGCATTGCCACCAGGGAGTGTGTTCACTTTATCCCTTATTTATATAGTGGAAACTTTAAAAATGTTCATATCTGATATTGTCAAATAAAAAATTTAAAAAAAAACCCCCACACATACAGCCATTACTTATTTAGTAGAAACTTTTAACTGTTCAAGCAAGCAATTAAACTCAGGAGAGCGATATAGGGCCAGCCCTCTTGTTATGATATAGAACCTAAGTCATAATTTTTTTATAACTGTTGTATTAATGATTTATATACAAAGTCTTATATATTTTTATCTTAAAGGGACTGGCCTCCAGATCGTTTGACAACAATTTTATCATATTTTTTTTAGATATCTGGAAATAAATGCTATATTTCTTGAGAAGGCTTTAAAACTTAATTACTGACAAACTATATGTTACTGAAACACATGAGAATTCGCTGTTTTTACTGCTTTTTACGATGAAAATCGAAAAGTGTTTGTAATGCTTTACTCCAGGTAAACTGTCTCGATTATAAATATCTATATTTTGAAGTCATAATTCACTAATTCTGCTATAAACTGTCTCGATTATAAATATCTATATATTTTGAAGTCATAATTCACTAATTCCGCTATTGTTTACGACGGGAAAATGTCTTTATTGCCGCGATGGTCCGGGGTTCAATTCCCGACACGGTCATCTTTTTTTCTCGATTTGGAATTTTTAAAATATTGCAGAAACAAAAACTCATAGTCTAATGTTCATAATATGACCAAACTTCAATTTGAGAGAAATATTATTTTTAGCCAAATCTGGAGGTCAGTGCCTTTAAAATCCCTTTTACAAACCTCTCTTGTATAAATCTGCTTTTTTGGGAAACAATAAGCAATAAACTAGACCAAAGATTTTCTTTTCAATCAATTAATTTACTAAATTTCCCTTTCTATATATTCTACCAGGATTTCTAATTCAGTCTGTTTTTATGAGAAACAAATGAGGCAACTATCAACATTAGAAAATGGAAGCAATTAGAAGTATTTAGGATGCAGCATGAATAATTTAACAGAAACAATTACATACCAATTTAAATCCTTGTGTAATTACTTCTGAATTATTTCCTTTCAATGTAAAAGAAATATCGACTTTACCAAATCAATAGAAATCTGTTTTGGTAAGTTACTTAAATATACAATTGAAACAAAAGGTAATTATTTGCTTTTGAAATCAATGTTCTGAAACAGGTTTTGGTTTAAGAAATTGCATTTCTTAATAAGCATTTAGGTCATTCTACTTAAAAAACAATAAAACAGAAATAGAGTCTTTACTAAATTATATTAATTTATTATGAGTTTATTCTAAAATCAGAATAACTACTTCCCATTTTTGTCATGTAAAAATGAAGCAAAAATAATTATTTTAAAACTTCAATTTCATAAAATTAATATTAAATAAATTATTGGATAAACTTCAAATAAGGTATGGTGTAAACTTATTATTATATATCGCTATGAATCCTGTAATCTGACTGGTTGAAAACTGAATAAGAGAGGTATAATGAAATGAGTCTTCAATATGGGGCCATTTGATATTCTGGGTGGCGTCGGGGGTGGGGGGCAGAACAGCTCTCTGACACATGGACCAAAGAATGTGAATAGCTATTTATAATCTTTAACTCTTTATAATGAAAATTTCACTTAAAATACAATCTTTTCTTCAAAAGTAAAACACTTGTGAAACTTCAGTTAATGACAGAAATGACTTTCTCCTAACCTCAGCAGAATGCAGGATTTAGTGTTTAAATACCAAAATATTGCATCCTTCTACACTCTGGTATACATGTATACACGCAGAATATAATACTGATTGCACCCATTATGCACCATTGTTCCAAAAATACTTCAAGCATACATTTTTAAATTTCAGAGCATTTTAAAAGAAATTTTCTGCCTGTGCTGTGCTTGCAAATCTTGTAACAGTAGGGCCTAGGATCACGTAACTTAATAGGGAGATTGATCATGTCCTGCAGATGACCCATATTAATTTTGAGATCAGCAGATAGAAGGTCAAGGTCACAGTGACCCGGAACAGTTAAACCGTTTCTGGACGATAACTTTAGAACTCTTGGGCCTAGGATCAAGAAACTTTATAGGCAAGTTGATCATGACCAGCAGATTACCCCAATTGATTTTGAGATCAGTAGGTCAAAGGTCAAGGTCACATTGACCCAGAACAGTACAACTTTTTTTGCCAAATAACTAGTGAATGCTTTGGCCTAAGATCACATTTGATACAGAGGTCATTTATGACTGTTAAATGACCCCTAATTATTGATTTGAGGTCAGTACATCAAACATCCAGTGCACAGTGACCAAATAACTTCTGTTCCTTGTGCAGTTACTGAAGGAGGGCATTTCGTGTTTTATGGGCTCTTGTATTAAACTGAAGTCCAGGAGAGAGTAAAAAACAGACCCACTGTTTTCTAGTTACACAAGATATTTTGTTTCTTCTCCCTTTCTCTATGCTTTAGACTGCTTGTACCTTGTATTAGACCTATAGCTATAACCTTTGTGTTACCTAAAAGCAATTATTATCAAAAAATATGGGTGAACTTTATCAGACATTTTTTCAGTTAAGCCACCTGAGGACATGCTCATGAGTTTCACAGGTATAATTTATTATATCAAAAAAAAATTCCAAGAGTGGGGAAGAGTATATCTCCAAATATACATAAAAATGCACCAGAGCTGTTCTGCAATAGCATGCCCCACGAACCCCCCTAATTCGTACAGATCAACATCCAGTTTTGGCTGGCTTAAATTGTGCCTTGGGGCTCATTTATCATTTAGGTATCAATTATAAAATATACATATAGATTCTGTTAAAACCATTTTTTTTTCTATCATTTTTCATACTTATAAGGAACTGTAATTTAGGTCAAATTACTTCTTATTTAAAAATTTAATCAAAGAGATATGCACTTAGGCAAATTACTCAATACAGAATGTATGTCTTTAACATGCTTGTTAGGTTTGCAAAAATATTTTGAGGAAAAAAAAAGAGAAATTATCTTTGGTTTACTATGGTGCCCCTAAAGTGACATGTTACACACTTCTTTTCCAATTAGGTAATGTGAGACTTTTTTTTATTTCGTTTATTTCGTTTAAACGAAATGATTTTCGTTTAAACGAAATAACTATTTCGTTTTAAACGAAATAACTATTTCGTTTTAAACGAAATAACTATTTCGTTTAAACGAAATAACTATTATATAGTTATTTCGTTTCGTTTAAACGAAATCATTAAACGAAATAACTTATTTCGTTAATGATTTCGTTTAAACAAAATAACTTATTTCGCTTAAACGAAATAGTTTAAATAACTTATTTCGTTTAAACGAAATAAACGAAATAAAAGAAAGTCTCACATTACCTATTTGGAAAAAAAGTGTGTAACATGTCACTTTAGGGGCACCGTAGTTTACTGTGGACAAAAACATTCTGGCTTTCAAGTTCTGAAAAAATAAAAATCTAACTTAAATAGAAAGCAAAAAAAAAAAAAATTCTTGGCTCCAAGTAAAATCCCAGCCCCTCACCCTCCCCCACCCCCCAGAAGTTCAAATGGTCATCCCCTAATGACAATAATTATTGAGAGCTGAAAAATAAGGGTTGACCCAATAAATTGTAGACTCTAAGAATAAATCATTATTGATGCCCAATAGTATTTATTTTACACACACATACATTTTGTCTATTTCTAAACAACTAGAAATATCCTTTATCAAAAAATAACTTAATTACTAACTTTTTAATTAAAATAATGTAGGTTGTTGAACAGTACTTGTTTCATGCATGTAAGTGATCAAATGCATCTTGAACACGGTGACATCGGAAGATGCCACAGCACACCTGAAAGGCATCAGATCATACATGCACTCTGAAAACATATCAGTGTCAACCGTATCACACTGAGCTATGGAGTTTTCAGCCAAAAAGACTGCATTGAGCATTCACAGTATTTTGATTATTTTGGGTATTGGTCATATGGCACTTTTCTAGCTTTCAATTGTTGACAAAGACTCCAAGTGCCCCTCTGTGCACTATTTCATCACAGGCGGGCATGTGGATAGAACCGCTGACCTTCCGTAAGCCAGCTAGATGGCTTCCTCACATGAAGAATTCAATGCTCCGCGTAACGCTCAAACCCACATCGGTGAGGGATAAGTAATTTGAAGTCATTGACTTTGAGGAAGAATGAACAAATTATACTATATCGTTATATATCAAGTATAATAGACACATGAAAGCACACCTTTTGGGCATAGCCCTAGAGCTACAGCAGATATATTGCAATAATGTTAAACCATATAGAGACTTGATAACAGTTGTGTCACTTTGTGTTTATAGGTTCTATGTACTAAAGAATGTAAGTAAAACAATGCAGCATTTGTCTCTCATATAATTTACAGTAAATTGATGGCAAAGCTTCCAGGATACCTGTGTTCTTTTTTTACATTTCAAGGATTTAACCCATTACTAATATGTAAATTGTGCATTAATTCTAAGTGTAATAAATGGCAGGGCATATTGGCAAAATTTAACCATACGATGAAAGTGTTGACTCGTGGATTTTGTATGAAGAGAGGCTCATGCAGTATTTCATGTCGATGACACTGAAGATGAAAAAAAGAGTGTCTGCATTATTAATTCTGACAGGAGGGAAAAATTTATAGTTTGTTGCCCAACTTCTGTGCACCAGTGAAACCATCGGACAAAAGTTACGATGACTTGTGTGAACTCCTAAAAGATCATTTGGAACCGAAGCCATTAACTTTGCTGAAAGGTTTCGTTTTCGTAAAAGAAATCAAGGAACAACCGAAAGTGTGAATGAGTACATAGGGACTTTAAGGAAATTATCCAAACATTGTTAATTCGGGGATACCTTAAACTCTACGTGTATTTGAAAATGCTCATAACAGTTGGAAGTCTGATGAAAATAATTCACTCTTATTGGAAAAGTGAATTATCAAGCCACCATGGATGTCTCATGTGGGGAATTCTAGTGGTCATACCTACAAAATTATGGGAGCAAATCTTAGATTTGTTGCATGCCAGCCATCCAGGAAATGTGAAAATGAAATATCTAGCAAGAAGCTATGTATGGTGGGCTGGTATAGATAAAAGATCTAGAATTGCTAGTGAAAAATGTGTTGGTTGTCAGAAACAGCAGAAGTCACCTTCAGTTGTTAACCTTCACACTTGGGAATGGCATAGTTCTCCTTGGAAGATTTCCCTGGGCCATTTTTGGTACAATGTTTCTTATAATTGTAGTGCACATTCAAAATGGCTAGAAATCATGAAATATGACCTTTAACGTCTAAGTGTGACCTTGACCTTTGAGCTACGGACCTGGGTCTTGCGCGCGACACGTCGTCTTACTGTGTTACACATTCATGCCAAGTTATTTGAAAATCCATCCATGGATGACAAAGATATGGACCGGACACACCCAACTATCATGAAAAATGACCTTTAATGTCTAAGTGTGACCTTGACCTTTGAGCTACGGACCTAGGTCTTGCGCGCGACACGTCGTCTTACTGTGGTACACATTCATGCCAAGTTATTTGGAAATCCATCCATCGATGACAAAGATATGGACACGAAAATTACGGACAGACTGACAGACCGACAGACTGACAGACGGACAGACGGTTCAAAAACTATATGCCTCCCTTTGGGGGCATAAAAACTGAAATGATTGAACCGTGATAGAGAGATCATTATATTCAAACGGACTTACCAAAGTCATTACTGCCAAATTATCCTACTTACAGTTCAGACACTCTGAAAAGGCCCCGTGACATAAGTACCAATCATGAGAAACAAGATAGTAAGAGTTTGCCATAGTAGTTGTTTTCTTCAGAAATTGTAAGGTATTGTCTCAACAGAATGCATAGAATGATTTGTTGATTACTTAACTAAAATAAGCTTAATATAACACAAAAGTGACAATGATAAAATTGAACCTACACCCAAAAAGTTGTATTTCAGTGACAGGCAGTGCATGCTGAAGATCCTTTGTTACTTTGTAATCCATCATTATGATACAATTGACATCAGATACACTGACACCTATTTTGTGTAGTAAACATTGTAGAACTACTAATGTAATTGTCATTCGAAAGAAAACACAGTATGCCATTATGCTGTACACGACACTTATGTTTGCTTCGTTTACAGAAAAACAAAGAAATAGACAACCAACTATTTACCTCAAAATATGAGTCAAGTCATATGTCTTGTTACACCTCTCTGCCATCTGCATATGAAACTTTAGTGATGTCATCATATACAAAGTTCACGAAGTAGTGCTATCACTTACAAAAATGCAACTTCGGACATCAATAACACCAGTAGCATTAATATGCATTCAATAGAAGCTGGTATCTTGATTAATTAGGCAAAATAGTTCTAGATTTTTTTTTCAAAAAAAGTTTGCAAATACACCAAAGTGCTAGGGTATGAATTTTTGTTGCTTTCTTTTCATTATACATGTTTATACAGCCGCAGTGATATTACTTAAAAAATAATATACAGCAGAACCATGTTCTAACATATCGAACAATATGATGAGGTTATACGCTTATGGAATAATTTCACAAGGGCAATTGTACACACAGCGTATAACCAATTACGGTAGTATTATTGAGATATGCTAATACATGGTATATATTATTTTATGTAAACAAGTAGATGAAATAGGGAAGCATGCATAGCTCCAAATGTAGTAGGTCAACCTGATGTCAACACATAACTTTGTTTTAACAGTGTTCAATTACGGAAAGTAACATGTCCCACAGAAAAAACTTAGGAGCGAGTAGATGTCTTATAAGTTGATTTACATGCCTTATTACTAGGGATGGCAACAAATATTCGTTCAGGACACGAACATCAATGCACTATCCTTTAATGTCTAAGTGTGACCTTGACCTTTGAGCTACGGACCTGGGTCTTGCGCGCGACACGTCGTCTTACTGTGGTACCCATTCATGCCAAGTTATTTGAAAATCCATCCATCGATGACAAAGATATGGACCGGACACGCCCATCAATGCACTATCCTTTAATGTCTAAGTTGACCTTGACCTTTGAGCTACAGACCTGGGTCTTGCGTGCGACACGTCGTCTTACTGTGGTACCTATTCATGCCAAGTTATTTGAAAATCCATCCATCGATGACAAAGATATGGACCAGACACGCCCATCAATGCACTATTCTTTAATGTCTAAGTGTGACCTTGACCTTTGAGCTACGGACCTGGGTCTTGCGCGCGACACATCGTCTTACTGTGGTACACATTCATGCCAAGTTATTTGAAAATCCATCCATCGATGACAAAGATATGGACCGGACACGAAAATTGCGGACAGACTGACAGACCGACAGACGGTTCAAAAACTATATGCCTCCCTTCGGGGGCATAAAAATCCAATTTTGATAAATTCAAAGCAAATGTTAAAGCGAATGTATTGCATAGACTTAGCACTTCATTGTGTGACATTTTCAGCCTGCTGATTCTGTTGCTTCTGTGATAAAAATTAGTAAAACGCAGGTTTCAGGACACTAAATTTTGAGGCAAAAATGGCCCAAAATGCACACCTTGCGCGATCTGTACCGTATATTCTGCAAATGACTGACTTAAAACACATGCATATTTTTAAAGCATGTGGCCAGACAAAAATAATGGTGGGAAGAAAAGTGTCTCTTAAGGTTTAGCAGTATATCACAAAACAACAGATTTTTTTAGTAAATGAACAGCATCTTGACACACAACTTATCTGTCCAATACATGTTTTACTGTTCTGACCCACAGAGTTGGATACTTAAAATATTCTAAATGAGTTGTCCCCCTTTAAATAAGAATGCCATTTGTAAAGAAATAAATGTAAACAATTGTCAAAAAACGATGTTTTACCTAGTTATGTAAAGTTTAAACACTCGCACAATGTTGCAAATGCATCAAAACGAAGACATGTAACAGCTTTTAAAATATGGTGTTTTTAAAGGCGCTGAACTGTCCAGAAGTGTGGCCCCTTCATGCAATCCCTTTCCGGAATTCAATAAATATATCAGTAAATTGACAATGTTTTTGTAGAGTAATATAAATATTTTATATGCTGTTAAATTTTCATGTAAAACAATTCTTTCTTTCTATGATTTGATGACGTTTGAACTTTTTTCTCCGAAACATGGACCTATACCATAACCGTTTACTTTTTCCGCAATTTTGAGCTGAATCTGGATGGATGAATGACCGTTTCCATTTCGTCTGAATTCCATTACCTCAGGTAAGACTTTAGACCCGGCCGTCTACACGGAGCTAGGAAAATTGTTTCAAGTACATATTTACCTCACACAATAACTACTCGTACGCAGGAATCCTCAGTTCTATAAACATCATAAATAACCAGTTGAATAAAAATGCCTTTAAAGTGCATCGGTCTATTTTATTTAAAAAACGTACAGGGCCAAATACGAAACTGGCCCCTGCCACTTAAATTCATAAGATTACGAGTTGATTTGTTGATCATTTGATGACCGAATATTTGAATATTTGTTCGGAAGGTTGACCGAATATTCGGATACCAAAATTGCTATTCGTTGCCATCCCTAGTTTGTACCACTCGTTAATCAGCAGTATACAGCTTAAATTATGCTGTATTGTTATAATTATGTCTTGCCGTGTGTTGAATTCTCCATGTGAGGAAGTCATCCAGCTGGCTTATGAAAAGTTGGTGGTTCTACCCAGGTGCTCGCTTGTGATGAAATAATGCAGGGCGGGGCCCTTCCTCCACCAAAGCTAGACAATACCCATCTGACTTATAATTGTGTTGGTGCGACGTTAAACCAAACGAAATGAAATAAAATATCAATATAAATCTGCAACTTTAATCAAATTGGTTTACAGACACAAAAATTATCTTGATTATTTACTTTTTCTTCCAAAACGAAAAAAAAAATATCAAGGAACAAACGAGAGAATCGTTTCGTGCTTATTAATTTATTGTAATATAACCTGTTAATAAAAATTCACCACAGTATCAAGCTATTTGAAATTCAGCAGAAACAATAAATTCGTTAAGCATGTGTACACGTTTATGTTGTAACCTGATAATAAATAATCTGCATGGAATAGTCTGTTTTAAAATCAGTTAACGGACATGAGTTGAAGGAAGTGAAAACGTGATATATTCGTAATGGTTGCCAAATGTGCGGAAAGCGTAAATACTACATAGTCGTTATTATAAATGGTATGTCAAAACATATCTCCAGATCATTTTGTGCCAGTTTGATACTTCGTTGTTTATTTGGTGTTACTCGGTTATTAGGTTCGAATGAAAATGTTAACAATCGGGAGAATTCTGGTATCTATGAACAATTTAGATTCAAGTTTTAGTTTAATATTGATTAAATCTTATTTGATTGTTTATTTGCAAAAATATTTAAGATGTAAATAACACACATCTGGAAAAAGAAGGTCTTTACCCCTAGAAAACACCTAACAGGATTGTCAAGGGGTACAGATCCGTAGCAGCTCTAGAATCAGAATCTAGAGGTACGGATCCGTACCCCTAGACAATTACATGTACACTCAAATTATTTCATGATAACCATGTGCTTACAGTTGTTCATTTTTAGCTCGACTATTCAAAGAATAGGGGAGCTATCCTACTCGCCCCGGCGTTGGCGTGAGCGTCACACAAATGTTAAAGTTTGCGTCTACCCCAAATATTTTCAAAGTCCATTGAGATATTGCTTTGATATTTTGCATACTTGTTTACCATCATGACCCCAGTCTGTAAAAAGGAGGAGGCAACTCTATCAATCATTTTGACTGAATTATGGCCCCTTTTCGACTTAGAATATGCTTATTGTAATGTTAATTAAGTTTTACTCATTGCTTATATTATACTATCAAGCACTGAGAATAGTCGAGCGCGCTGTCCACTGACAGCTCTTGTTTAAAAAATCGTGTTATGTCCGAGTTTTGACAGTTAAAAAATACATGTCCGAGTTTCTACTACAGCATGTCCGAATTTCAGCTACACTGTCCGAGTCATGCCGTTTCACCCAAAGGTACATTTTCTTCGTATTTTTCGGAATGCTTCAGACATTACAGTGCAATTGGATACGAACAGGGGAAACTTATGCTGTTATAAGTAAAGGGAAGTAATCCAAAGGAAGCTATCGCCATTTAGTAAAGTATAGCAATCTGTCAAGATTGTTCATTCGAATTTTGTCCGAGTTTCTACGGATTTACCCTAATGCTGAAATGTGCAAACTGATTGTTAATAATTGTGTTTCAGCTTGCACCTTTTGTTGTTTGAACAAATATGTGTTATCTGCACTATAACATTATCACTGGGACCGGATGTAGGGTACGACAGTTCCAGCTATCCATGTTTGAGTGATCCAATGTGAAATATGTTTATACGAAATTTGCTGTACGGGGATGTCCAGTTCAAGTATCTATTTAAAGCCAAAATTTTTTGACTTATTTTTTTTTGGACTTCAGATGTCCCTGAAAACAATGGTGAACAGGAAGAAATTTTTTACTGACACAATATTCCCCAATGTCTTAATGAAAAATTGTACACTTTTTTTTTTTTTAAAATCAAAAATGTGTAGAATTATTTTTACCCGCGGGGGGGAAGTGACCCCTATGCAACAAGTGAAATAATCTATACATGCTCTCTTGCCTATTATTCGCTACTCTCGAAAAATTTTTCAGTGAAAACCCCCCTTCAAATAATAAGGGTACTGCAAAAATTTTAATGAGGGAAAATTTTAGCGGAAAGGGTTTAAAATGGCCTGGAATGGTTTTTGATGCCGGGAAAGGGTTTGATGCCGGGAATGGTTTTGATCCCTGGAAGGGTTTTTTGTGCCTGGTAGGGTGTTTATCCTGGAAAGCGTTTTGCCGGGAAGGTGTTTTGCTGGAAGGGGTTTTTTGATGCCGGAATGGTGTTTGATCTGGAATGGTGTTTGTGCCGGGAGGGTGTTTTTTTTGCTTGTTTTTGGGTTAGTCTCTTTTCAACGTATTTCTTTAGTAATGTCGGGCAGTAAACCCAGGTTTCTGGACTCATTATCATTACCTTTTCTCTCAAGTAATGTCAACTTTTCACATAAATTGATCAGGATTAAAACTGTTTTTTCTAAATAATCCTCATGGAAAAACACTGTAAAATTAAAGGCTTCTTAAACCTTTTCCAAAACCTAGAAAAAAGACTCTCAAGGAAATTTAAACCCTAATTTTTTATTGGGTGAATGTTTTTTTTTCAAAAAAAAAAAACAAAATCAACCTTAAAAAAAATTTAAAAATTATGTAATAAAAATGAAATATCGACCCCTTTGGAGTGCGGCCAGCTTGAACGTGAAAAAATCATTGTGTTTGCTGAAGTACTTTTCAAGTTAGTCTGCTCAAAATATTGTACACAACAGTTTTAAGCTAGTCATACAGCCTTACTTAACTACCCAGGTGCCTCTGAGGAAGAACCTTGGTCTGACGTTATAAAACTGAGTTAGGAGACCAGTCTCATTAGTTAATTTGTGAATGAGAAATTTTTTTTTTTAACGGGTCTTGAAGTGTGGTTAAAACCTAAAACCCTGAGGGAACTCCACCCTCTAACAACACGGGATTTTTTGACTCATGCAGAAGCTGTACCTTGGGGCACGATTCAAAATACTTGAAAAGCTTTGAACAAAACTTTTTGTTGCATAATTAATGAACTTTACTTTTAAGCAAGGGTTTGAAACCCTAACCCTTTCAATTTTTATTTTGTTCTCTAAAAAACCTCCCCCTGGTCAGCTTAAAATTTATTTTTAGATGAGTTATTTTTTTTTTTTTCAAAGAACTGAAATGCGGGAACATGTGTTTTGAAATAAAATACAAGTTAAAACATACTAATTTGTTTCAATAGTCCTTTAACGCTTTTTATCAACAATTTTGGGGGAAGTTCTTGCGGGAAACTACATATATAATAATGAAATAAAAGCCTATAAAGTTTTAGCGTTTTATAAACACGCAAAAACTGTGAATTTTAGAAATATTTAAGTTGTCTTTTTAAAAATTGCAAAACTTTTCCCCAGATAGTATGTTAAAAAAATTTTTCTCCCCCTTTAAATAAAACAATGCGTAAAAAAATAACTAAAGCTAAGTTTTTTCATTTTATGTTTTTTTTTTAATGTAAAGTTGCCGGGAATGTTTCTTACTTGCTTGGTCTCAAAAAAAAATCTTAATAGAAACAAAATAAATTTTTTTCATATAATGTGTGAAAATTTTTTGTTCAAAGATTAAACAGGATTTAAAACTAAAAAAATTTCCCCCACTTTCATTTTTTCTTTCAAATCGAAAAAACTAAGGATAACGAGGGTACCCTTTCAATTAAAATTATGTAATTCCTAGTTTTTCCAATGTAAATAAATTTTAAGTACATATTAACAGCCCCTAAATTTTCACCAAAAGGGGACTACAACATAAAATGTAAGCTTTAAAATAAAAATGATAAAAATAAGGTACTTTTACAAGTTATAATGACAAAGTTCTCAAAATTTCCTTTGATAACCCCCCCCTGATTTTTTGTTTTTTCATGAGTTATTCCCCCCCCAAAACTAAAAAGAAAAGATTTTCTCCTTTCCCTCAGGGTTTTTTAATTTCCTTTTGGTATTTTGTATCAAAATCATATAATTACATCTCCGCAAATTGTCTAAAATCGAGTCAGTCCTCAAAATCAAGAAATTAAATTTTTTCCCCATGGCATAAATGTTACTTAAATACCGTTTATCCCCCCAAAAATGAAAAAAAATTGAAAATCTCTGGGGGGAAAAGTTTTTAATGTTAATGTTTTAAAGGGCCCAAAATCACTTTTAAATTTCCCCCAGTTAAAAGAAATAAAATATGGCTATTACACCATTTTATCCTTAATTCAAATTTTTTTTTTATAGTTTGAGTTGGTAAAAAAAACGGGCAACGTATCATTATTACTCTTTTTTTTAAAATTTGACAGTAATAAAGTTCTAAAAATCAACTGTATACTTTATCTGGTATAAATATCATTTTCAAGAATCTAAACCTCAGAGAAGATTTACTTTAAACAATTTTTTTTTAAAACTTTAATTCTATAAATGTAAAAAAAAAAAAATAATTTTTTCCAACGCAAAACTATGTGGAAAAATAAAACTAAAAAATGAAATCATTGTACAACTATTGCACTAACAAAAAAAGGGAAAAGATGCATTTAAATTTTTAGGGGTGAATACAAAACCATCTATGCACTTACAAGCACTAACAATAGTTTTGCACAGAACCTTTATAATATATGCATCTATAAATAAAATGCACCAAAACTCAAATTGGATAAAAGAAATATGAGATTGTGTTTGTTCAGACCCCTTTAAAACTTCTCAGTTTGAATTTTTCAAATCTTTAATCTTTGTAAAGCAAAACATTGACAAAAGAAACAGAGGGTCTAAAGAACAATCAGGGCCCTTCAAGAACCTTTAGAAGATCCCTGCAAGGGGTGCTAAAAGACCAGGTTTTGGGGAAATACCCTGAATTGTTCAAGAGAAAAAATTTTTCGATTTTTTTTCAAATTTATAAAGGGTTTTTGTAAGTTAAAAATGTTGCCCTTTCTTCGGCAAAATTGGCTGAACAATTAAAACTTAAAGGGGGAAAAATAATTCCTACAAATTTTAGATCAGGAAATTTTTAAAAACTAACTTTTGGAAAAAAAGGGCCATAAACTGGGAGAGAAAAGTGGTCAACCCAAAAAGATGTTTTAACCATTAATGCTGTACATAATTTCAACTACAAAAAATAATGAAAACGCATAATAATCAAATTAAATTTTTTTTCTTTTATAACAATATTTTTTACTTTAAAAGTTTTTTCCCTTTAACTTTGCTATTTTTCTTTAACACTACAGACCCAACCTAATGAAGAGCCCTTTAAAGAAAATTAACATTTTTACAAGTATCTTTTTAGTTCCATGGGACTCCAAAATTAACCTTCTAATCTTTTACCAAAATTTAACTTTTAAATATTTGGGCCGGGTATTTTTATTAAACCTTCTAAAAGAGTTCCAAAAAAAGAGGGCCATGATGGCCTTTATCGCTCACCTGGTTTAGTTTTCTTCTTTAACAAAATTTTTTTGCTTAACCAGGTGGAGGTCTGGTAAAGACTATTAAATAAATACTGAAATCTTTTTAAAAATTAAATTTGGGTTTTCAAAATTTTTATGCTGTCCTTTAAAAAAAAAGAAAATAGGTCATAGGTCAGATTAAGACAATTCAAGATAATATTGAAATCATTATCAAACATTTCTGTGGGCCAAAATTTTTTTGCCACTGCTGCAAGAAGTCTATGTAAACAAGGGACCCCCTGGGTATATTGACCCAGGGGCATGATTTTTGAACAATCTTGGTAAGAAACCCCCCGGCATAAAACAAACTAAAAAATCTAAGCCTTTGGTCTTTGGTTAAGAAAAATTTTTTTGAAGTTTTTTCCCTCTTAAAGTCTTTAAAAACCATGTGCCCCCCCGTGACCCCCCGGGTGGGGCCCTATTTGACCTAGGGGGATAATTTAACAAAATTGGGAAGGCCATTAAAATACTACCAAATATCAAAGCCCAGGCCTGTAGTTTTGGAAAAAAGATTTTCAAAAAATTTTTCCCCATATAAATCTATATAAAACCCGGACCCCCCAAAGGGGGGGCCATATTTCCCAGGGGGGTAATTTTTAATAATCTCTAGAGGCCACTAGAGGGGGTAATACCAAAAATAAAAGCCCCCGACCCCCGTTTTTTGGGCAAGAAGATTTCAGTTTTTTTTTCCCCATTTAACTATTAAACCATTGACACCCAGGACTTTGTTTATGCACTATACCAAATTCAAAGCCCCAGGGGCCCCGTGGTTTTTGGGCGAGAAATTTTCAAAGTTTTTCCCTTGTAAGTTATATAACCATGTGACCATGGGGAAGGGCCATATTTGCCCCCGGGGGGAAAAGTTTGAACAAACTTTTGGGAAGGACCAATACAGCCAGACCCTACGACCGTGGGGTTTTGGGCAAAAGATTTTTAAAGTTTTCACTATTAAGTCTTGATAACCTTTTTACCCAAAGGGCAGCCCTATTTTACCCTTGGGGGTAATTTGAACAATCTTGTAAGGACCCTGATCAATTACATCCCAATATAAAACCCTATACCTGTGGTTTTTTTTAAAAAAATTTTTAAAAGTTTTTTTCCCTTTTGGGTTTCCCTGGCAAACCCGAGTTCTGTTGGAATTTAAATTTCCCTTTACAATTTTTTTAAAACAACAATCCCAAAGGGGCATCCCCATGAGTTTGTCAAAAAAGGGCCCAAAGGTTTAGGAGGAGATGCTGTTTTAAAAGGGAAGTGGGATGAACAAGGACGGGTGGCACTGGGTGGTGAGTGATCACAATAGTCTCCCCGAGCACTTTTTGCCAAAAGAGCTAAAAGCAAACATATGCTTTTTAAAAGAGATCACTGGTAAAAAACTTACAGGGGGACAACAACCTATGAAAGTTTTGCAATCCCTTGCAGAAACCCCTTTTTCTGTACAAATTTCCCAAATAAAATTTTCTGAATTATAAAGTTTGCTTTTGTCTTTTTTTTTCTTTTTAAAAAAGGTAACTTTACATAGTTTTTTTATTTCAGGCATCAATTATATTTATCCACAAACCTATTATATCCCTAAACTTTACTTTAACTAAACAAAAACAACAATTTTCTAACACTTAAACTCTACATTATAACAAACACAAACAAATGTTTTTTCTCTGGCATTTTTAAAACAGGGCAAACTTTTCAGGAAAAATCAACTGAACAACTTCTAAATGGGCAGTGATAGCAACAAACTTTCAGTAACTAAGTTTCCAATTGCTTCTCCAATTTAGATACATTTTCTCTTGTATAAGAAATGTACATCAGGAAATTGAGTTCCAAATGGGCTTAAGTTGCTCACCTGAAGAGGACCTTGACCATATTACCATTCTTCTGACCAAGATTGCATGGTGAACATCCTTTACAAGGTTCATTAAAATATAAGTTATTTAAAGGTGCTTTTTCTATATTTTGCTGTGACAGACCAACAAGAGGGCCATGATGGCCCTATATCGCTCACCTGTTATCATTGCACTTGAGGACAAGAAGCTCCTCAGAAAAAATATCTAAATCCAAAGGACAGGAACAACAAAGGGAAGAAATTTAACCAAAAAGAAAAACAAATTCTTACAAGGTACAGATATGTCAAATACACCTAAAACTTGGAGGTACCA
This sequence comes from Mercenaria mercenaria, assembly GCF_021730395.1. Classification (NCBI taxonomy): domain Eukaryota; kingdom Metazoa; phylum Mollusca; class Bivalvia; order Venerida; family Veneridae; genus Mercenaria; species Mercenaria mercenaria. Next base: position 41,793,650 of record NC_069369.1, on the reverse strand, counting down.
TTCATGTTGTACCACAGAAAAGTGGTCTCGGTTTTTCCCTATGGCCAGTAACAAAACAGTTATTAAAAATAAGATATTTATAGTAATGTAAAAGGGAAGTAATTTAAAAAAAAATTGTAAGTGAACAAAAGAAGGATCTGCCAAATAAATCTGTTGACATAAATGAAATTTCGGATCAGTATCTTCATTAGTTACGGAGATATACACATTTTAATTTGAAATAAAGGGAGGTAATTTGACATAAAATCAGTCCATAGCTTTCTACCCTCATTGGCTCAGTCCAACTAATGACAATAATGCAATTTCAAATAAGTCCTATAAGTACTTACTGATATAAATCCATTTTGATTACAATCAGGGGAGGTAATCAGATATAAAATAACTCTGGAACCTACGAATGGATCTGATTTGTCATGGAATCCAAGATTTATTGTTGTTGAAGATATTTTGGAAGTTTACATAAAATAAAACCATAAATGAAGTCTCTATATGGCTGCAAAAGCCAAAATAGCCAATTTTGGACCTTTAAGGGGCCATAACTCTGGAACCCATGATGGAATCTGGCCAGTTCAAGAAAGGAATTCAGATCTTGTGGTGATACAAGTTTTGTGCAAGTTTGGTTAAAATCAAATCATAAATGAAGCTGCTATTGTGCAGACAAGGTCAAAATAGCAAATTTTGGCCCTTTCAGGGACCATAACTCTGGAATCCATTATGGGATCTGACCGGTTCAAGAAAGGAACCAAGAGGTTATGGTGATACAAGTTTTGTGCAAGTTTGGTTAAAATAAAATCATAAATGAAGCTGCTATTGTGCAGACAAGGTCAAAATAGCTAAGTTTGGCCCTTTCAGGGGCCATAACTCTGGAACCAATAACGGAATCTGACCAGTTCAAGAAAGGAACCAAGATTTTATGGTGATACAAGTTGTGTGCCAGTTTGGTAAAAATCAAATCATAAATAAAGCTGCTATTGTGCAGACAAGGTCAAAATAGCTAATTTTGGCCCTTTCATGGGCCATAACTCTGGACCCTATAATGGGATCTGGCCAGTTCAAGAAAGGAATCGAGATCTTATGGTGATACAAGTGGTGTGCAAGTTTGGTTAAAATAAAATCATAAATGAAACCACTATCGTGCAGACAAGAAATTGTTGACGCATGCACGGACGCACGAGACGCACGGACGAAGGGTGATCACAAAAGCTCACCTTGTCACTATGTGACAGGTGAGCTAAAAATGCGTAAGAACAATCTTCAAGATAACAAGTTCTTTAATGTTTTTTGTATTGTTAGCTCTGGTGTCCCCTAAAAGGGACCAAGTAAAACCATTTTAAAAAGTTTGGGAGAAGACCTTACAATGATGCTATAGACAAAGTGTGATGAAGATCAATCAAGTGGTTGATGACAGGTTTTCTATTTTCAGCTCTAAAGGCCCCTAAAAGGGACCAAGTGTCTCCATTTGACAAAGTTCGGGAGAGGACCTTACAATGACGCTACAGACCAATTCTGATGAAGATCCAGCCAGCAGTCCCTAGACCTCAAAAAGGGCCAATCGCCCAGATTTGAACAAATATATGAGAGGATCTTATAATAATGCTTCAGACCAAATTTGGTGAATATCCATAATATGGTTCATGAGAAGAAGTCCTTTAAAGATATTTTTATTCTTAGCATTTGCGGTTCATAAAAGAGGCCCACTGTCTTCATTTGAGTAAATTTGAAAGAGGACCTTAATTATCATGATGCTAAAGACCAAGTTTGATGAAGATCTGTTCAGTGATTTATGAGAAGTCATTTAAAGGTATTTTGATATTTAGCTCTAGCAGTCCCTTAAAGGGCCCATTTAAACAAAATTTGGAGAGGACATTACAATAATACCTCAGACCAAGTTTGATGAAAATCCATCAAGTGTTTCATGAGGGGAAGTTGTTTAAAGGTTTTTCTATTTTTTAGCTGTGGCGGCCTCTTAAAGAGGTCAAGGTGAACCATTTAAAAAAATTTGATAGAGATCCATGTAATAATGCTACTGACCAAGCTTGGTCTAGTTCTGACCTGTAGTTTCAAAGGAGATGTTTAAGCAAAAATATTGATGCAGGATGTAGGATGTTGGACACTGGACCATCAACTTATGGCTCTCCCAGAACAAAGTTCAGATGAGCTAAAAAGCAGACAGGCAAGATAAAAGAGCAATAAAGAGAAAAAATTTACATTCTCAGTGGGATTTCATTTTAATAATACTTCTTTTAATTCATGTAGGTGGGTAAGTCTACATTTCAATATTACATATAATCGTTGAACACTCTCCAAAAACCAACGATAAGTCCCATAAGTGCCATTAGTTCTGTCTGAGAACAAAATTATTTCGTGGAAACTTTCTGTCAAAGTATATAGAGACAAATATGGTATAATACATTCCATAATTACCTTCAACATAACACTAAGCATGTTTCAGTTACAGACATGACAATATCAGAAACATATTCGGACATTCATATTGAACAAACTAGTTATATAATATCTACATTACATTTTATGAACATGTACATAATAATATATTACAGAATAAATTATGAACAACATCAAGGCTAAAGGTACCTTATCATTTTGTCTTCTTTTTCATGATTGAATGTACTCTTTGTTTGAAAGCCAGTATTTCCTACAGAACACAGGCAAACCAGGTTTTCTTTTTTTGAAAATGAAAGGTAGCATGATCTGCTACTTGAAATTAAAACTGTCAAAGAGAATTTCACTTGCTTCTAAATATATGGATTTAACTTCTCTGTCATCATTTCTTTTTTATGTAACTTTGCTTTGAAATGTTTGGGTCTTTCCAAACATTAGAATTTGAAAAGGAAACAAGAGGACCATGATGGTCCTGAATCGCTCACCTCTTCCCACATGACCCAGTTTTGGGTATGACGTTGTTTTTTCTATTATTTGACATAGTGACCTAGTTTTTGAGCTGATGTGACCCAGTTTTGAATTTGATCTAGATATCATCAAGATAAAAATTCTGACCAATTTTCATGAAGATCCATTGAAAAATATGGCCTCTTGAGAGGTCACAAGGTTTTTCTATTATTTGACCTATTGACCTAGTTTTCAAAGGTACATGACCCTGTTTTGAACTTGACCTAGATATCATCGAGGTGAACATTCTCACTAATTTTCATGAAGATCTCATGAAAAATATGGCCTCTAGAGAGGTCACAAGGTTTTTCTATTTTTATACCTACTGGCCTAGTTTTTGACCGCATGTGACCCAGTTTCGAAACTGACCTAGATACCATCAAGGTGAACATTCAGACCAATTTTCATGAAGATCTATTGAAAAATATGGCCTCTAGAGAGGTCAAAAGATTTTTCTAATTTTAGACCTACTGACCTAGTTTTTGACCGCAGTTGACCCAGTTTCAAACTTGACCTATACATCATCAAGATGAACAGTCAGACCAACTTTCATACACATCCCATGAAAAATATGGCCTCTAGAGAGGTCACAAGGTTTTTTCATTATTTGACCTACTGACCTACTTTTTGACGGCACGTGACCCAGTTTCAAACCTGACCTATATATCATCATGATGAACATTCTGACCAATTTTCATGAAGATCCATTCAAAAGTATGGCCTCTAAAGAGGTCACAAGGTTTTTCTATTTTTAGACCTACTGACCTAGTTTTTGACCGCACATGACCCAGTTTCAAACTTGACCTAGATATCATCAAGATGAACAATCAGACCAACTTTCATACAGATCCCATCAAAAATATGGCCTTTAGAGAGGTCACAAGTTTTTCTATCAATTGACCTACTGACCTAGTTTTTGAGGGCACGTGACCCAGTTTCAAACTTGACCTAGATATCATGAAGATGAACATTCTGACCAATTTTCATGAAGATCTTGTGAAAGATATGGCCTCTAGAGAGGTCACAAGGTTTTTCTATTTTTAGACCTACTGACCTAGTTTTTGACCGCATGTGACCCAGTTTCGAACTTGACCTAGATATCATCAAGGTGAACATTCTGACCAATTTTCATAAAGACCCCATGAAAAATGTGACCTCTAAAGTGGTCACAAGGTTTTTCTATTATTTGACCTACTGACCTAGTTTTTGATGGCACGTAACCCAGTTTCGAACTTGACCTAGATATCATCAAGGTGAACATTCTGACCAATTTTCATGAAGATCTTGTGAAATATATGGCCTCTAGAGAGGTCACAAGGTTTTTCTATTTTTAGACCTACTAACCTAGTTTTTGACCGCACGTGACCCAGTTTCGAATTTGAACTAGATATCATCAAGGTGAACATTCTGACCAATTTCATAAAGACCCCATGAAAAATGTGACCTCTAGAGTGGTCACAAGCAAAAGTTTACGCACGGATGCAAGGACGGACGGACGACGGACGCTGCGCGATCACTAAAGCTCACCTTGTCACTTTGTGACAGGTGAGCTAAAAAAAAAAACAGTAAAATTATACAATATGTTTTTGATGTTACTTGTGAAGCAACATCATTTAACTGCATGTGATACCTTTAGACCTGGTGTGGTTCATTTACATTATTGTCAAAACATCATCATCAACAACTAAGGTTACAACAGTATACATTCATAATCCACATTCCCAGGTGAAATGATGGCCATGGTTGACCATGGTCACCCATCAAATACCATGGCGAAAACATGGTCAGGAGCACGGTCGGCCATGGTCGACCATGGTGAAAGAAGATTGGTCATGGTCAGAAAGAATGATCAACAGTTTGACCATGGTCAACCATGGTGCACCAAGATGTCTGACTGCATTTTAGCTCCAAAAGTTTTCCTAGTTCTAAAATAGTTTTCCTGCATTAATAAACAGATTCAAAGGTAAACTTTCTGACTATAATTTGTTGTCATCTTAGCAATTTTATGACAAATAAATGACTGATTTGCAAAAATAGGTATGTTAAATGGCACCTGGTGACAGTTTTTGACTGTGGTAATTGATGAAGCAACATCATTTAACTGCATGTGATACCTTTAGCCATGGTACACAACACGGTTTACCATTGTTGTGTACCATGGTTGACCATGGCAGTTGACCACTGTCGACCATTGTCCACAACCATTGTCAAAAACTGTGGTGGCATTTAACAAAACATGGTCAACCATGGTCATATTACCATGGTTAACCATGGAAGTCCATGGTCATATGACCTTCATTTTTGCCTGGGTTATAATTCAACACTTGAAACCTATCTTTTGTAGTTATATATAGTTAAAAATATCACAATAATTTGAAATTCCTTACTAAATAAATATGGGGAACATACCTAGAAATGCTTGTACAAACATTCTATAACTGAAATCAGATTTGACTTCAATACTAGTATTATTCAACACTAAAAGTCTTGTGTATAGAATTAAAATACAGCTATATTTAACATAAAACAACTAACTTTGCTTCATCTAACCTGAAACAACTAAGGTATTTCTCTGGATTTCTCTACCATTCATATCACACATCATTTTAACTTTCATTTTTCAAAATATCTTAATTAGTTTAAATTTATTGTTGCAAAATGATTTTGGTATTTTTTTAATTGCAAATTTCAGCCATTTTTTGACTTTGTTTATGAATGTAACTGTTCAAACGTCCAATTATTCTCCAGTGAAATTGGTAAATGATTAATCACAAAATTTCTTTACAACTGATAAATTTTTTTTAATTTGATAAAGAAAATCTGAGTCTTTTTGGAATAATTTTAAATTCAGATGCAATTGTGAACAATGCAGTTGTTTGACCATCAGTCTACTTGCCAGGTGTCAGTCATTAAAACACCCCCATGGTGCGAAAAATCTTCAATCTAAATTTTAAAAATAATGGCTTTGTATATCTCAGTTAAATGAAATGTATGTAATATCTGAAACCTTTAACAATTAAATGAAACAAACACTAATTCCAAATAAACTTGACTTTAAAAGTGACTTTGTAAATCATGGGTTTAAATTTAATGAGCTATCTTATTAAACAATAAACAATGCAAATCCATAGGTCATCTCCTACATCAGTCAACTGTAAATACTTTAAAAATGTAAAAGACAGTGACATCAACTGTTTCAGGGATCTGAACATTTAACCCCCAGGACGGTTGCCCCCCCCCCCCCCCCCCCCCCCCCCCCCCCCCCCCCCAAAAAAAATGGACTGCTGGACATTTTCCCCTCAGTTGAAATGGTAGAGAGGACATTTAAACTGGCAGATAATGTCCAGCAGTCCATTTCTTTCATTGGAGAGCACAATGTTCTTGTGGGTAATTGTCCTACAACACTGTTCTTTCCTGATTTGAAAATATTGTCTGCAATAACAAAAGTGGACACCTGAAATAATAACAAGGTCAGATTACCGGTGTTGAGGTAAACACAGAATTATGTTTGGTAAAATAATTAACCATTCTGATGATTTAACGGTTCACCAATTAAAAAATAACCAAAAACAGATATCCCGATTTTTTAAAATTGCGTTTCATAACAGGAAAAGTACATTTAACTTGGCCGAGATATTATGGACTAAGTTTAGTGAACAATGAATATGAACTGCTCAAGTTAAGAGAGCAGACAATGTCAATTTTCATAATTTTAAGTATGGTTAATAAAAGGGTCATGATGACCCTGGATCGCTCACCTGAGTAATATGAGCTACATGTTTCAAATGTCAAACTGATGATAAAATATTAAGAGTCAGTAGGTCACATTCATGGTCAATGAAATTCAGTTTTACGATTTGTGTGCAAATTTAACTGTGTATGTCATCAAAATTTCAAGGCTGTATCTTAAAAAACAAGAAAGTAGGTCAGTAGGTCAAGGTCACAGTCAAGTGACATCATATTACTTGGGGTCATCAGGTAATTATAATTAAACAGTCTTGGAAATAGGATCAGATGATTTTTTACGTATTTTTCCTATATAACTCACATAATAACCAAGTGACCCCAGGGGCATAATTTGAACAATTTTGGTAGAGGACTACTAGTACTAGACAATGCATCATGCAATATTGCAAAATAAAATATGTTTAAATCAATGCATCATGCCATATTTGACCCTAGAGGGATAATTTGAACAATCTTGTTAGAGGACCACTAGATGATGCTACATACCAAATATCAAAGCCCTAGGCCATGTGGTTTTGTATAAGAAGATTTTCAAAGTTTTCCCTATATAAGTCTATATAAACCATGTGACCCCCGGGACGGGGCAATATTTGACCCTAGGGGAATAATTTGAACAACTTTGGTAGAGGACCACTAGATGATGCTACACACCAGATATCAAAGCCCTAGGCCCTGTGGTTTTGTACAAGAAGGTTTTTAAAGTTTTTCCTTTCGGTTGCCATGGCAACCAGAGTTCTGCATGGAATTCAATTCTTCGAACAATTTGAAAGGGGGCCACCCAAGGATCATTCCTGTGAAGTTTGGTGTAATTCTGCCCAGTGGTTTTCAAGAAGAAGATTTTTTTAGAAATTGTTGACGGACAACGCACAACGGACATCAAGCGGTCACAATAGATCACCTTGTCACTTTGTGACAGGTGAGTTAAAAATTGGACAAGGCCTGCTCAAGTTTAGAGAGCAGACAAGTAGTGGACGATGCCTACATGCTCCTTCAGATAGTCACATAATAAATCCTGTTTCAGGGGTGTATAGAAAAGGGTTTACTCAAAAATGTAATCAGATATGAAATTGCTGATGTAGACCAAGTTTTACTTCAACTGGATGGGAACTGTAGAAGAAATTTAGTACATATGGTTTGATATAGTTGTAATATTGTTAAGTCCACAAAAAGGGGCATAACTCAAGTAAAAATTAATGGACATCGAAGTCTGGACAATATGTAAAAAAAGAGTTATAATTCAGATTTTTTTCTAAGTACAAAAAGGGCCATAATTCGGACAAAGTGCAGGTTAGAGTTATGGGTCTTGGCCTACATAGTCCCCTAATGATGATAAACAAGTGTGCAAAGTTTCAAAGCTGTAGCTTTTATAGTTTTTGAGAAAATGTGGACCTAAACAAAAAATTTAACCAAAACACTCAAATTTTCTAAGTACAGTAAGGGCCAAAATTTATCAAAATGTATATCAGAGTTATAGTTCTTGGCCTACATAGTGCCCTAATGATGCAAAGTTTCAAAGCTGTAGTTCTTGTAGTGTCTGAGAGAAGGTGGACCTAAACAAAAATTTTAACTAATGCCGATGCCGACGATCAAGTGATGACAATACCTTGTGGATTTTTTTTCAAAAATCACGCAAGCTAAAAAAGAAATATCAGTTTTTTGATAAAAGAAAAATTGAAAATTTTCAATAACTGTACTATGTATTACCACTAATCAATATCAAATAAGAGCTTTCTCGGTAAGCTGTTTAGCATACATCAAACATATTTTCAAATGTATACCACGGTAACTGAAAGTTAAGTTTTGTCACATTGTCCACAATGTGCTCAGGAGATCAAACAATGTTTTATATAACATAATAATGGTTACTTCCAAAGTGAATTAGGAAAATGGCAGGAGACAAGTTGATGACAATGTTTTGAGTTAATCAAACAAAATCATTTAATTCCATTATGGTTACCATGACAACAAAATGCACAACAGTTATCTAGAATTTCCTGATATATTGCTACTACACTTAATTTCAACAAATAATCCTAAAATAAATGGACTAAGCCTTTTTTTCTTACAAAAACATATTAGCAGACCAATGTTTGCGGTCTATTAAGGTTTAAATAGGCAATTCCTGCAATTACTAGAAATGCATTAGAAGAGAAATCAGAGGATATCTGAGGGAAAGTTGTGTAATCTATGGTCAGCAGAGGGTGGTATAAAGCTTTTTGTTACTATTTCTATTTACAGAGAATTCTGTAGTGAAAAAACTAACACATACTGCTGCACTAAAAGTCACTCTTAATACTTGAACCTTAGTAAGTCAAATTAATTGCATAACTCTGTATGTAACAATGTACATAATTGTAAGTCTTTTTTTTTCCCCTTTCCTGAGCGCATTTATTGAACAGACTTCAAGAAAGTTGCATGTTTTGATTAGGAACCTCCTGAAATGAACAGGAAAACAATTCTTGTTAATTGTATCAAAGTTGTGACTTGAATTTATTATGTATGTATTTAACATTAAAGCACTTTTTTGCTAAATGACTATGCTGAAATTCATAAACCAACACAGTCTTGTCAAAACAAGTTCCGCTTTAATAAGCTTCTTCAGTTGACAATATATTATATATACAATGATATATTTGTTTCATTAAAAGATGAAATTTCACTACAAGAAAATTCAGAAAACAAATTTATGCTTATTATTTAAATTTTCATTTGTATTCTAAACTATTTTGAAGGAGGTTATGAAAATAAGATATGCACTGAATAATATTTAAATCACTACACACACACACATGCATGCATCAAACATAAGAGAATTCTTTCTATACTTCGAGCTCTGCTAAAAGAATATAAAGCAACTATAACCTCATATTTATCTATTTTTTGTGTGGTTGAACTGATACTTCTTTAACATATTCTTAGTGACCTTGAACACAGTGGTTGTATGGGCAATATAAGCCTCACTTTAGTTATACAGCAGACACTAATATTAGTGTGACCTTAACCTCACTGAACCCACATGCAACCTGCCCATCATTTCCCTATACATTCACCCAATTACAGTCACCAAATATAACAAGAGAGTCATGATGACCCTTTATCACTCACCTGTTAAACTTGGCCTTGGAATCATCAAGATAATTTATTTATTTATTTGGGTTTTACAGCGCACCAACACAGTATAGGTTATATGGACTACAAATTTTGGTTTCCCATCTCATTTACATCGAAATAAAAAATATGACATATGGAATCATCAAGATAAACATTCTGACCAAGTTTCATGAAGATATGGTCATAAATGTGGCTTCTACAGAGTTAACAAGTTTTTCCTTTGATTTGAGTGGAGACCTAGCTTTTGACCCCACATGACCCAGTTTCGAACTTGGCCTAGAAGTCATCATGATAAACATCCTTACCAAGTTTCATGAAGATAGGGTCATAAAGTGGCCTCTTCAGTGATAACAAGCTTTTCCTTTCATTTGACCAAGTGACCTAGTTTTTGACCCCACATGACCCAGTTTCTATCTTGGCCTAGAGATCATCAAAATAAATATTCTGTACAAGTTTTTATCAAATCAAAGCATAAATGAAATGCCTATATAGCTGAAAGGGCCAAAACAGAAAATTCTGACCCTTTCAGGGGCAGTAACTCTAGAACTTAGACGGAATCTAGCCGATTTTCGAAAGGAAGTGTGATTTTATTGTGACTTAAATTGTGTGTTAGTGTGGTCAAAATCGAATGCAAACTGTCACTTCTATCGTGTTAACAAGTTAAAAATTTACAAATTTTTGTTCTTTCAGGGGTCAAACTCCAGAACCTATGATTGGATCTGACAGATTCATCATGGAATCCAAGATCTATTGTTGTTAAAGATATTTTGCAAGTTTGTATGAAATCAAATCTCTGTGTGGCTGCAAAAGCCAAAATAGCACATTTTGGCTCTTTAAGGGGCCATAACTCTGGAACTACCTGGATGTGGCCAGTTTTCGAAAGGACTGAGATATTATACCAATACAAGTTGTGTGCAAGTTTGATTAAAATCAATTGCAAAATGTGGTCTCTACTGTGTTCACAAGAAATTGTGAACTGACGACTGACGGACGAAGGGCGATCACAAAAGCTTCACCATGTCACTACATAACAGGTGAGCTAATAAAACAACAAGAGCTGTCCGTAAGACAGCGCACTCCACTATTCGGCGATTTGACAATAAAACAATTTTATGTTTCAATTTAAAAAAAAAAAATAAGTATGAAAGGGGCATAATTCTGTCAAAAATACAAATCAGAGTTATGGGGATTGTTACCACACATGCAGATGATGATTATAAAGAAATATATTTCAATATTTAAAGTACCAAAGATATGTCTATAAATGAAGCTTTCGAAAACAATTTACATGAAAATAATTCCAAGTATAACAACTTGGTGACCTTGACCTTGGGTATAATGGGCCCAGCCCCTGCACATACTTTGTTTGTATGCTGGACAATGTTTAAGTTAACTTACAGTAAGATATAAGCAATAGTAACAAAGATATGACAGAAAAACAAAGTTCACCTTAAAAATAACCTAAGTATAACACCTTGGTGACCTTGACCTTGGGTATAATGGGGCCAGCCCCTACACGTACTTTGTTTGTATGCTGGACAACATTTATGTGAAGTTACAGTAAGATATAAGCAATAGTAACAAAGATATGACAGAAAAACAAAGGTTGCTGAAAAACTTTAACCAAGAAAGTGACACATTGATGCCGGGGCGAGCAGAATAGCCCCCCTATTCTCCAAATAGTGGAGCTAAAAATGCATTTAAAAATTGTTTCCATAAAATGTCAATGTATATAATACTTTAGTCTGTGGTTGCCCACAATATTGCCCACAATACAATACATTGGAAAGCACTATAAACATTAGAGCTGTCACTATTAGTGACAAATGACCTCGAAGAATGCTACAGTTGTCTGTGCAAAATATGCCAGAATAGTTTAGGTATGAATCATTTTGATTGTGACCTTGATCTTGACTTGAGAGACCCGGGTCATAAGCGCAACACACCTTCTCAATATGGTTAACATTTGTATCAAATTATTTTAAAATCCCTTGATAAATGGTAGAGTTATGGACCAGACAAGAAACAGACCATGTTAACATTTGACTTCTAAACGTGACTTGACCTTACAGCTAGGGGTCTGGGTCTTGTGCAAGATACATTGTCTCATTATGGGGAATATCTATGCCAAGTAATTAAAAAAAAATCCCTTGACAAATGGCAGAGTTATGAATCGGACACGAAACAAACCCTGTTAACTTTTGACTTCTAAGTGTGACCTTGACCTTGGAGCTAGGGGGTCTGAGTCATGCGCATGACACATCATCTCATTATGGTAAACATTTCCGCCAAGTTATTTCAACATCCTTTTATGGATGGCAGAGTTATGGACCGGACAGGAAACTGACCCTGTTAACCTTTGACCTCTAAGTGTGACCTTGACCTTGGAGCTAGGGGTCTGGGTCTTGCACATGACATGTCGTCTTATTATGGTGAACATTTCTGCAAGTTATTTCAAAATCCCTTTATGGATGGAAGAGTTACATCCAGGACAAGAATTTGCAGGACAGACGAACGGACGCACGCATGCACGGACGGACAGTGCGATTTTAATATGCCTACCTTCGGGGGGCATAAAAACAAATTAATAAATGTGATGGTAACAAAATACATCTACCAGCAAAGCCACAGAACTTAAAACAACATCTAATTACCTGTAACATAAATCATAATGAAAATCTAGAAATGACTTTGCTATTAAGACCTGTATTTTGATCAGGAATTTTTAAATGTCTTTGTTCAATATGGAACTTGGTAGTTTCAAGGTCTCTTTGTGCGATATGGAACTCGGTTCTCTAATAATTTTTTTGTGCAATATAGAACTCAATAGCCTCTGAGTTTCTTTGTGCAATATGGAACTTGGTAGTGTCAAAGTTTATATGTGCAATATGGAACTTGGTAGTCTCAAAATTTCTTTGTGCAATATGGAACTTGGTAGTGTCAAAGTTCTTTGTGCAACATGGAACTTGGTAGTGTTAAAGTTTCTTTGTGTAACATGGAATTTGGTAGTCTCAAAGTTTCTTTGTGTAATATGGAACTTGGTAGTCTCAAAGTTTCTTTGCGCAATATAGAACTTGGTAGTCTCAAAGTTTCTTTGCTCAATATAGAACTTGGTAGTGTCAAAGTTTCTTTGTGCAATATGGAACTTGGTAGTCTCAAAGTTTCTTTGCTCAATATAGAACTTGGTAATCTCAAAGTTTCTTCGTGTAATATGGAACTTGGTAGTGACAAAGTTTCTTCGCTCAATATGGAACTTGGTAGTGTCAAAGTTTCTTTGTGCAATATGGAACTTGGTAGTGTTAAAGTTTCTTTGCTCAATATAGAACTTGGTAGTCTCAAAGTTCTTTGTGCCATATGGAACTTGGTAGTCTCAAGTTTCTGTGCTCACTATAGAACTTGGTAGTCTCAAAGTTTCTTTGTGCAATATGGAACTTGGGTAGTCTCAAAATTTCTTTGCTCAATATGGAACTTGGTAGTCTCAAAGGTTCTTTGTGCAATATGGAACTTGGTAGTGTCAAAGTTTCTTTGAGCAATATGGACCTTGGTAGTGTCAAAGTTTCTTTGTGTAATATGGAACTTGGTAGTGTCAAAGTTTCTTCGCTCAATATGGAACTTGGTAGTCTCAAAGTTTCTTTGAGCAATATAGAACTTGGTAGTGTCAAAGTTTCTTTGTTCAATATGGAACTTGGTAGTCTCAAAGTTTCTTTGTGCAATACAGAACTTGGTAGTCTCAAAGTTTCTTTGTGCAATATAGAACTTGGTAGTCTCAAAGTTTCTTTGTGCAATATGGAACTTGGTAGTCTCAAAGTTTCTTTGTGTAATATGGAACTTGGTAGTCTCAAAGTTTCTTTGCTCAATATAGAACTTGGTAGTCTCAATATGGAACTTGGTAGTCTCAAAGTTTCTTTGTGTAATATGGAACTTGGTAGTGTCAAAGTTTCTTTGCGCAATATAGGACTTGGTAGTGTCAAATTTCTTTGTGCAATATTGTAAAAATGTTTATGCAGGACAACGGATGATGGACAATGGATGCTGGACCATCCGCTTACACTAATAGCTTACCCTGAAAAAAGTTCAGGTGAGCTAAAAAGTGACTGGGATTTGAACCACAACCCATCCATTCCATAGCAAATAAGGTAACTTTAACCTATCAGTCTAGAACACTGCATCATGATAGAATTTTAGCAGATTAATTTAGTTATGCTGACCTTGAACCTGACCCTCTGCGTGATTGCAATGGAACTTGGTGTATAGGTAGTTTTTTCTATTTTTAGCAACAGTTACCTTAAACTTGACCCAAGTGACCTTATATGCAATCCAAACCTGTCTAAATACAAGCTACCTATTTCACTGCAATCGATCATTCCTAAATCAAGTTTTTCAACAGTATTTTAGTTATGCAACAGCGGGCAGTTAACCAAACCAGTACAAATCTGTTCTCTGCAAGTAACTGCAAACTTCCCCCACATGAATCAGAGGTGGAGGACGAATATGTTTCATGATGTCTGTTATCAAATCATCATGGAGAAAATACACCTTGCCCGGGGATCGAACTCATGACCCCCCAATCTGTAGATCTGTGCTTTCCATACTGAGCTAAGCAGGTGGGTGGAAACCAAATATTGACAATGCCCACTTCCACACCCTCCACCCAACAACATTTTCATATCAAATAACCAGTTTTTTGAAAACCTGGTTTGAATTCCATTGTATCTTGCTCTCTATTCTATATATTTTGTGTAAACCCTCTGCCAATTGACCAATACTGTTGCTGCAACTGTGTACTTGTAGCATTTCTTGTGATGTAAAACACTGTACTTTTTAAGAACGCTAAAAACAGACCATGCTTTATTTTAGGGATGTGTGCATGTCTTATACATTGTGTTGTCTGCAAAATGGCAGTCGGTAGAAAACCATGCTCATTTGTGGAAACAACAGTAATATAATAATAAAATTACCATTACAAGTTTTCTTTTGCTGCATCTATATATTTGTTGGTGCAAAACAGTGGCACGCTGTCAATTGATATACTGGAGGTGTTACTCAAAAGTGCAAATGTTAGCGAATATAATCTCTTACAATACCTTGTTTAACAGATGTTTTGCTGTAAATTTCTTCATGTATATTTGATAATCTTATTTGTATAGAAAAGTATGGAATCATGGAGTAAATAATATAATATGATATAAACAGAGTAGATATTATCAGTCCCTTATGTCATGCATTTAAATACATGGTTTTTGGTCCTGTATGTAATGAATTTAAATACTTATACCTGTACTCTTTCAAGCTTTGCAATAATTTTGTGACATTCTGTGGACATGACTTAAGGCTAGGAGTATATCTTGAAAACATAGAAATATTTGATTAACAAACAACATCTTTTACCAACAATTTACCTGGTCAGCACTGTCCTGTATGATGGATACTTAAAATATTCTCAAAAAGTTGTCCCCCTTTTAAAATGAATATTATTTGTACAGAAACAAGTGAATGAAGTATTGCCATGCAATACAAAGTCCCCTACTGGAAGGCACCTAATTTTCTCTTCTGCAGTATAACATAATGAACTGATGTTCTGTCAATGATGTATAAACAATATTGTACTATATATACAATATGTTATAACAAAACACTTGGATTAAGGTAGAGATAGGTCAAAATACATGTAATATGCATTTTGTACCACAGAAAAGTGGTCTCAATTTTTCCCTACAGCCTGTAATAAAAAGTTACAATATAATCCATTTATAGTAATAACTAAGGGATGTAATTCTAAAAACAAGGGTGCCTCATGGTGGTGAACATTTGTGCCAAGTTACATCAAAATCTCTCCATGCATGAAGAAGAAATGCTCCAGACAAAGTTATTCTTGAGTTTGATCTTTGACCTCTAAGTGTGACCTTGACTTTTGACCTAGAGACCTGGTCTCATGGTAGTGAACATTTGTGCCAAGTAATATTAAAATCCCTTTAAGGATTGCTGAGTTACAGACTGGACAGCAAAAAAGCCCTTTTGGCCTTTGACTTCCAAGTGCGACCTTGACCTTACAGTTAAGGGCCAGAGTTTTGTGCATGACATGTTGTCTCATCTGGGGGAATATTTGTGAAAACTGATATTTACATCCTGTTTTGCATGACAAAGGTATAGACCAGGCAGGAAAACAAGAGCTGTCGAAGGACAGCAACACTCGACTATTCAACAGCCTTGTCAATTGAATGAATACTGAAGTCGAACAAGGGGCATAATTTTGTAACAAGAGATCAAAGAGTGATCTTGGCGCCCACCATTGAAACATTTTTGAATGATCCAAATTTCAAGACTAGCTCAAAATCCTAAAAGTAGGTAACTATGTCAGAATCCAAGTCACCAAAGTCCTTGGATCCAGTGACCTCTAATACCAATTGGTAATTTTGGCTCCATACAAAGTATTTACATACCAAATATCAAAGAGATTGGTCAATATAAGAGTGTGCTATGAGCAAAGCACAAATATGTCACTAGGTCAAAATCAAGGTCAAAGTTCATTTCGGTACATAGAACTGTGCATTTGGTCCAAATTTGAAAGCTGTAGCCTGAGAAATACGAATTTATTTATTTGGGTTTTATGGCGCACCAACACAGTATAGGTTATATGGCGCCAAACAGGACTCCAAATTTTGGTTTCACATCTCATTTACATTGAAATAAAGACATGAAGTATGGAATCAAAATTTGCATACCTGCTGGAATCACAGAGTTACAGCAAAACCAAGTGTTAAGACCCTATTAGTCGACTTTTATGATCATGCAAGGGTAAGGCAGTGGTTCCAATTCTTTTCATATACAGACCTTCCCGGATCCACATGGGGCAAGTGAAAGTAGGTCACTATATCAATTTCAAGGTCAAAGTTCATTTTGGTACACAAAACTATGCATGTGCTTCAAATTCGAAGGCTGTAGCTTGAGAAATGTGAAAGTAGGTACTAGGTAAAAATCAAGGTTAAATTTTATTTCGGAACACAAAACTATGTGGTCCAAACTTGAAGCATGTACCTTCAAAAATGTGAAAGTAGGTCACTAGGTCAATGTCAAGGTCAAAGTTTATTTCGGTACACAAACCTATGCATGTGGTCCAAATTTGAAGGCTGTAGCTACAGAAATGTGAAAGTAGGTCACTAGGTGAAGATCAAGGTCAACTCGTGTCAAGGTTCATCTAGCCACTCAAAACTATACATGTGGTCCAAATTTGAATGTTGTAGGTTAAAAACATAAAAGTAGGTCACCATATCAAAATAAATGACCTTGACCCTAAACAAGATAGATGACACCATTAATGAGTTATATGCAATTATTATTTTTTTTTTTTATGGAAACAAAGAATGCACATATCATTACTTATATTGTAACTAATAATTAAACCCAGAAATTTGAGTACTAAACAAATTAATCATCAGTCTACTAGGGCTGTCCATTCACTGCTGGGGGGTAATAGGAAAACAAGAAACGCGGCAATGCCACGAAACCAGGTTTTCAACATTTTTCATAAGAATAAACAAGAGTGCCAGAATGTCACAATATACGCCCGTCACAGCAAATTTCTTTACTCTAGCACCTGTATTTGCAGATGTAATTTTAATTTTGTGGTTGTTTAGTAATCATTGTAATTCTTTTGTTTTTCTAAGTCCACAAAAAAACTCCTTACCAGGTAGAGATACCTTAAAATACACCTAAAATTAGAAAGTAACAACTATGTTGTACCACAGAAAAGTGGTCTTGGTTTTTCCCTACGGTCAATTACAAAAAAGTTACAATATAAGTTATTTATAGTAACAACTAAGGGAAGTTAATCTTAAAAAAAAAAAAAAAAAAAAAAAAAATGGTAAGTCCACACAAAAATCCTTACCAGGTAGAGATTGGTCAATATACACCTCAAAATTGGATGTAACATGCATGTTGTACTACAGAAAAGTGGTCTCGAATTTTCCCTACGTCTAGTAATGAAAAAGTTACAATATAAGCTATTTATAGTAACAACAAAGGGAAGTAATTCTAAAGAAGAGAACTGCGCAAGACACTTCGTCTCATGATGGTCTATAATTGTGCCAAGTTACATCAAAATCCCTCTATGCATGAAGAAGATAAGCTCCGGACAAAGTTTTCATTCTTGTATCCTTTGACCTCTAAGTGTGACCTTGACCTTAGACCTAGGGACCTGGTTCTTGCGCATGACACTCTGTCTCATGATGGTGAACAATTGTGCCAACTTTCATCAAAATCCCTCCATGCATGTAGAAGATATGCTAACCCTAACCCTAACCCTATTTTTAGTAACAATGACCTTGACCTTGATCCCAGAAACCCCAAAATCAATCCCAAGCTACAACTTTATATAAGTTTCATCATGATAGCTCATTCCTAAGTTAAGTTATTGACCAGAAACCCTTTTTCTATTTTAAGTAACAGTGACCTTGACCTTGACCCCAGAAACCCCAAAATCAATCCCAGCCTTTGTCTTGATATAAGCTACATACATACCAAGTTTTATTCAAATATCTTTACCGAAACAAAAGTTATTGACCGGAAACACCAGTTTGACGCCGCCGCCGCCGCCCGCCCGCCCGCCCGACCGACATCTACCCCAATCTAATAACTCAGGTTTTCGTTGAAAACCTGGTTAAAAATGAACAATTTGAATCATTATCTCATTAGTGTCTGCAGACTTTATGACCCTTCTACAGGTAAGGCAAATTAAAAACCAATTAATTACTTGGAGGGTCAATGGATATAAAATTATATTAGAAATTGAAATAAACAAAGGGCCATAACTCACTCATAAATTGTTGAACCAGTCTGATTTTCAGGGGGACACAACTTGGGTACCAATACATCATTCTGACAAAGTTTGGTCAAAATCCCTCAAGTAGTTTCTGAGGAGATGCGATAATGAGAAATTGTTAACAGACGGACAGACAACTGACCACAGACGCAGAGTGATTTGAATAGCCCAACATTTGATGATGGTGGGCTAAAAATGGAAAACAGGGTTATGGAACCTGCATAGTGCTCTTATCAGCTCATGACAGTGGACAAGTGTGTGAAGTTTCAATCCATTCCCATAAGTGGGTACTGAGATACCAGCTTACATATAAGAATTTAACCAAAAACTGCTAAGTTGAAAAAGGGGCATAATTTTGAAACAAGAGGGCCATAATGGTCCTATATCGCTCACCTGTTATCATTGCACTTAAGGACAAGAAGCTATTTATAGTAACATAAAAAGGAAGTAATTAAAAAAAATCATTATAAGTGAACAAAAGAAGGATCTGCTAAATAAAAACAAGAGCACTGCAATGCAACGCAAATGCAGAGCAATATATACACAAAACAAAGTCATATGACCTTTGACCCCTAAGTGTGACCTTGACCTTGAAGTGAGCCATCTGAAACATGTGCTCTGCATGTCGTTTCAATGGGGTGAACATTTGTGTCACGTTTCTTTGAAATCCTTCAAGGGGTTCAAGAGTTACAAAGCGGAAGGGAAACTGCTAACCAACAGACAGACGGACAGACAGACGGACACAAGGCAATAACATAATACGTCCCTTCGTACAAGCTTTTTCTTTGATTCAGTGGCAGTAACTCTAGAACAAATGATGGAATCTAGCCAGTTTTTGAAAGGAACCGAGATCTTAGTGTGACTTAAGTTGTGTGTAAGTGTGATTAAAATCAAATATAAAATGTCACTTCTATCATGTTCACAAGGTAAAAATTACAAAACTTTGGCTCTTTAAGGGGTCGATCAGGGGCCGTAACTCTGGACCTATGGTTGGATCTGACAGATTCATCATGGAATCCAAGATTTATTGTTGTTGAAGATGTTTTTCAAGTTGTATCAAATTTAACCATAAATGAAGTCTCTATATGGCTGCAAAAGCCAAAATAGCAAATTTTGGACATTTAAGGGGCCATAACTCTGGAACCCATGATGGGATCTGGCCAGTTTTTGAAAGGAACCAAGATATTATGCCAATACAAGTTGTGTGCAAGTTTGATTAACGTTGATTGTAATATGTTGTCTCTATCATGTTCACAAGCCAAATATAGCAAATTTTGGCCCTTTAAGGGGCGATAACTCTGGAACCCATGATTGGATCTGGCCAGTTTTCGAAAGGAACTTAGATATTATGCCAATACAAGTTTCGTGCAAGTTTGATTAAAGTTGATTGCAAAATGTAGTATCTATCATGTTCACAAGCCAAAAATGGCAAATTTTGGCCCTTTAAGGGGCCATAACTCTTGAACCCATTACGGGATCTGGCCAGTTTACGAAAGGAACCGAGATATTATGCCCATACAAGCTGTGTGCAAGTTTGATTAAAAGCAAATACAAAATGTGGTCTCTATCGTGTTCACAAGGAAATTGTGGACGGACGGACGACATTCCCAAAAGTGGTTACTGAGATACCAGCTTACATACAAAAACTTAACCAAATTGGGACGCGGACGCAGACATATGGGTGAGTCCAATAGCTCTACTATTCTTTGAATAGTCGAGCTAAAAATCCTATTGACCTTTGATCTCCAAGTGTTCTCTTGACCTTTAAGCTAGGATTCTGGGTGTTGCGTAAGACACATGGTCTCATCATGGGGAACATTTATGCCAAGTAATATTGAATTCCCTTTATGGATGAGAGATTCTGGATCGGACAGGAAAAAAAAACCCTACTGACCTTTGACCTCCAATTGTGACCTTGACCTTTGAGCCAGGGGTCCCGATTTTGCACATGACGCATAGTCTCAACATGGGGAACATTTGTGCCAAGTAATATTAAAATCTCTTCATGGATGGTAGAGTGTTGACCTTTGACCGCCAATTGTGACCTTGACCTTTGAGTCAGGGGTCTGGGATTTGTGCACGACATGTCGTCTCAACACGGGGAACATTTGTGCCAAGTAATATTAAAATCTCTTCATGGATGGTAGAGTGTTGACCTTTGACCGCCAATTGTGACCTTGACCTTTGTGTCAGGGGGCTGGGATTTGCGCACGACATGTCGTCTCATCACGGGGAACATTTATGCCAAGTGATATTAAAATCCCTTAATGAATGACAGAGTTATGGACCAGACACGAAAAAGACCCTGTTCATGCCACTTTAACATTTGACTGCCAAGTGTGACCTTGACCTTTGAACTAGGGGTCTGAAAGTTATGCACGACAAATCGACTTATTATGAGGTACATTTGTGCCAAGTAATATTAAAATCCCTTTATGGATGGCAGAGTTATGGACCAGACAGGAAAAAAGCCCTATTGACCTTTGACCTCCAATTGCAGGGCTTTTCATCCTGATATAACAGAGGCCGATATTCGGCCACTTCCCAACTGAAAATAAGGTCATTTTTCCCAACTCTGGCAGAGGAACTTCCCAAAATGTAAAAAAAAAAAATATTTTTTTCTTTGGCAATTATATTTCACAAATAGGAAGCAATGAGCTCATTTATGATTAGGAAACCACCAAATTGTATCCTCTGTTACATACCTCTTTTGCAGAAGGAAACAAGAGCTGTCTCCATAGGAGGACACATGCCCCCGATGGCACTTTAAATGAATAGTTATGGCCGATGTTAGAGTTTAGGACCTTTGACCTACAGAGCTGGGTCTTGCGCACGACATGTCGTCTTACTGTGTCACACATTCATGCATGAATGACAAAGATATGGACCGGACACGCCCATCAATGCACTATCATGAAAAATGACCTTTAACATCTAAGTGTGACCTTGACCTTTGAGCTACGGACCTGGGTCTTGCACGCGACACGTCGTCTTACTGTGGTACACATTCATGCCAAGTTATTTGAAAATCCATCCATCAATGACAAAGATATGGACCGGACATGCCCATCAATGCACTATCCCTAAATGTCTAAGTGTGAACTTGACCTTTGACCTATGGACCTGGGTCTTGTGCGCGACACATCGTCTTACTGTTGTACACATTCATGCCAAGTTATTTGAAAATCCATCAATCGATGACAAAGATATGGACCGGACACGCCCATCAATGCACTATCCCTAAATGTCTAAGTGTGACCTTGACCTTTGAGCTACGGACCTGGGTCTTGCGCATGACATGTCGTCTTACTGTGGTACACATTCCTGCCAAGTTATTTGAAAATCCATCCATGTATGACAAAGATATGGACCGGACACGCCCATCAATGCACTATCCCTTAATGTCTAAGTGTGACCTTGACCTTTGAGCTACGGACCTGGGTCTTGCGCGTGACACGTCGTCTTACTGTGGTACACATTCATGCCAAGTTATTTGAAAATCCATCTATCGATGACAAAGATATGGACCGGACACGCCCATCAATGCACTATCCCTTAATGTCTAAGTGTGACCTTGTCCTTTGAGCTACGGACCTGGGTCTTGCGCGCGACGCGTCGTCTTACTGTGGTACACATTCATGCCAAGTTATTTGAAATTTCATCCATCGATGACAAAGATATGGACTGGACACGAAAAATGCGGACAGACCGACAGACTGACAGACCGACAGACGGTTCAAAAACTATATGCCTCCCTTCGGGGGCATAAAAAGACCCTGTTTCAATAAAATTTAAAATGCTCTTTTCCCAAAATGAGCAATCATCGCGTATGAATTTCCCAATTTGAAAGGCCAGGGCCTCTTCCCAATTTCCTGATGAAAAGCCCTGAATTGTGACCTTGACCTTTGAGTCTGAGCTAGGGGTCCGGGTTTTGCGCACGACAGGTCGTCTCATCATGGGGAACATTTATGGAAAGTAATATCAAAACCCCTTCATGGATGACAGAGTTATGGACTGGACACGAAATTGCGGATGGAATGACAGAAAAGCGCATTCGTATATAGTCCCCGAAACTGGTTTTCAACCAGTAGGGGACTAATAAAAATAAACAATTGCTGAAAAAAGGTTCAACCTAGTTATGTGAAATTTCAGCACTGGGACGTTATTGCAAATGCATGGAAATGAAGATATGTAACAGTTCTTTGAAAATGGTGAGTTTTTTTAAGGTGCTGAACTGTCTGAAAGTGTGGCCCCTTTATGCAGCCCTTTTCTGGAATTCAATGTATATATCAGTAAACTGACAGTTGTTGTGTAGTGTAATATACAAGATTTATATGCTTCTTAATTTCTATGTGAAACAACCTTCTCTTTCTATGATTTAGTGTTGTTTGATCTTTTTTTCTCAAAGTTTTTTTGTGCAATATGGAGTTTGGTAGTCTCAAAATGTAAGGCTAAGTCTTAAACTGCTATATAATACTGGGTGCAGGCTACTGAAACAATAACACACTAGGTTATACTAGAATACAAACTGCACACATGTATAGCTCACACATATTGGCTGACTTTCACTGCTTTCACCACAGTTTTGCCTCTGCATAAGACTATACTGAAATAACTGTTTCACTGTAAGTCACTTGTGGAAAATATATGTATTATGTGAAAGGTATACTATTTGAAAATATGGTTTTATTTTCATCAATATGATGCAGATCTCTAATTTTGAACATTTTGGGAACTCTGTGTAGCCTTCAAGCCTAACCATGTGCTTTCAAAATAATTCCCTGTGGTTTCAAATGTAATTGTTTTCAGAATAATTCCCTGTTGTTTCAAATGTAATTGCTTTCAGAATAATTCCCTGTGGTTTCAAATGTAATTGTTTTCAGAATAATTCCCTGTGGTTTCAAATGTAGTTTCTTTCAGAATAATTCCCTGTGGTTTCAATTGTTTTCAGAATAATTCCCTGTGGTTTCAAATGTAATTGCTTTCAGAATAATTCCCTGTGGTTTCAAATGTAGTTGCTTTCCGAATAATTCCCTGTGGTTTCAAATGTAGTTGCTTTCAGAATAATTCCCTGTGGTTTCAAATGTAATTGCTTTCAGAATAATTCCCTGTGGTTTTAAATGTAATTGCCTTCAGAATAATTCCCTGTGGTTTCAAATGTAGTTGCCTTCAGAATAATTCCCTGTGGTTTCAAATGTAGTTGCATTCAGAATAATTCCCTGTGGTTTCAAATGTAATTGCATTCAGAATAATTCCCTGTGGTTTCAAATGTAATTGCCTTCAGAATAATTCCCTGTGGTTTCAAATGTAGTTGCCTTCAGAATAATTCCCTGTGGTTTCAAATTTAATTGCCTTCAGAATAATTCCCTGTGGTTTCAAATGTAATTGCCTTCAGAATAATTCCCTGTGGTTTCAAAGGTAATTACTTTCAGAATAATTCCCTGTGGTTTTAAATGTAATTGCTTTCAGAATAATTCCCAGTATACATATATGGATGGCCCTGGTGGCCATTTTTTTTTTTGACAAATGGGAATAACTAGAAGATGCTTTTGTAGAAAAGTGCATGTCTCCCCTAATGCATGGTTGTAAAGGCAAGAAGTCAATAGGGGACAGTAGCAAAAGTCAACGAGACACTGACGGTTGGCTGCAAAAGGGATCATCTACTTGGCATGTCTAAGTTTCAACATTCTGGGCCTAGTGGTTTTCAAGTTGAGAATTGGAAATGGTTTTCCACATTCAGGCCCCTGTGACCTTGACCTTTGATCGAGTGACCTGAAAATCAGTAGGGGTCATCTACTCTGCATGTTCAATCATCCTATTAAGTTTCAACATTTTGGTCAAGTGGTTCTCAAGTTATTGATTGAAAAGTGTTTTCTATGTTCAGCCCCTTGTGCCGTGACCTTTGATGGAGTGACCCCAAAAGCAATAGGGGTCATCTACTCTACATGACCAATCATCCTATGAAGTTTCAACATTCTGGGTCAAGTGGTTCTCTAGTTATTGATCGGAAATGGTTTTCGATGTTCAGGACAGATAAGGCAAAAACAATATGTCTCCACCAGAGTGGGGGGGGGGGGGGGGACATAATTGTAACCTCCAGAGTGTTAACAAGCTTTTCTTTTGATCTGACCTGGTGACCTAGTTTTTGACCCCAGATGACCCGATATCGAACTCGTCCAAGATTTTATTGAGGGTAAACATTCTGACCAAGTTTCATTAAGATTGGGCTAAAATTGTGACCTCTAGAATGTTAACAGTCAAATTTTTGACGACAGATGACTGACCACGACGGTCATCTACTCTGTAAGTCCTATCATCCTATGAAATTTAAAGGTTCTAGGTCAAATGGTTCTCAAGTTATTGACTGAAAATGGATTTCCATGTTCTGCTCACTGTGACCTGGACCTTTAATAAAGTGACCCCAAAATCAATACGGGTCATGTACTCTGCATGTCCAATCATCCTATGAAGTTTCAACTTTCTGGGTCAAGTGGTTCTCAAGTTACTGACCGGAAATGGATTTTCATGTTCAGGCCCATGTGACCTTGACCTGTAATAGAGTGACCCCAAAATCAATTGGGGATCATCTACTCAGCATGTCCAATCATCCTATGAAGTTTCAACATTCTGGGTCAAGTGGTTCTCAAGTTATTGATTGGAAATGGTTTAATGTTCAGGCCCCTGTGACCTTGACCTTTGATCGAGTGACCCGAAAATCAGTAAGGGTCATCTACTCTGCATGTTCAATCATCCTATTAATTTTCAACATTCTGGGTCAAGTGGTTCTCAAGTTATTGATTGAAAAGTGTTTTCTATGTTCAGCCCCTTGTGACCTTTACCTTTAATGGAGTGACCCCTAAAACAATAGGGGTCATCTACTCTGTAAGTCCTACCACCCTATGAAATTTGAAGGTTCTAGGTCAAATGGTTCTCAAGTTATCGACTGGAAATGGATTTCCATGTTCTGTTCACTGCGACCTTGACCTTTAATAAGGTGACCCCAAAATCAATAGGGGTCATGTACAATGCATGTCCAATCATCTTATGAAGTTTCAATATTCTGGGTCAAGTGGTTCTCAAGTTACTGACTGGAAATGGATTTTCATGTTTAGGCCCCTGTGACCTTGACCTGTAATAGAGTGACCCAAAAATCGATTGGGGTCATCTACTCAGCATGTTCAATCATCCTATGAAGTTTCAACATTCTTGGTCATGTGGTTCTCAAGTTATTGATCGGAAATAGTTTTCCATGTTCAGGCCCCTGTGACCTTGACCTTTAAAACAGTGACCCCCAAAATCAATAGGGATCATCTACTCTGCATGTCCAATCATCCTATGAAGTTTCAACATTCTGGGTCCAGTGGTTCTCAAGTTATTGATCTGGAATAGTTTTCCATGTTCAGGCCCCTGTGACCTTGACCTTTAAAACAGTGACCCCCAAAATCAATAGGGATCATCTACTCTGCATGTCCAATCATCCTATGAAGTTTCAACATTCTGGGTCCAGTGGTTCTCAAGTTATTGATTGGAAATGGTTATCCATGTTCAGGCCCCTGTGACCTTTGATGAAGTGACCCCAAAAACAATAGGGGTCGTCAACTCCATAAGCCCTGCCACTCTATGAAGTTTGAAGGTTCTAGGTCAAAGGGAAATGAAACGGATATTTCTATCTGATTTCTAAACACATGACTGATATTTTTGTTCTTGCATATCTTATACATATAAGCTTTTTATTCTGACAGATTATTTTTCTTGCATACCATATTTTACAAATAATAGAATAAATAAAGCTTTCTTTGTAGCACTCTTTCTAATAGTAGAGTATGTACACAAAGCGTGGGAAATTAACGTCCGTAAACAGAAGTGACATCATGACTCACAATAACAAAGTTCTACTTTAGTTTTATCGTTTGTAGAGTAACGGTATGTTCTTACCATAAAATAACATATTTTGAATTCAGAAATATACTATGGAACAGAGAGAAAATATCAAGGTACCTGATTTTTTCGTATTTTACATTTATATATAAACAAAATGGATGAATCACTAGTTGTCATTAACAGCACAAGACTCATCTAGCATGGGGGTTGCAAGATGAGTTTTGTTGGCATGGGTAAAAATCACCAGAAATGCCAGTCCGGTGTGCAAGAAAACCACCTAAGGAACACTAAGGCCAGATTTCATCAACTTCCACTGTACCAAAATTGTGGATGAAAAGACGGATGACAGAACAAAGTGCCTTTGTCTTATTTTGTTGAAGAGCTACGCTATTCTATGAAAATGCAGTGTAAACTTGTCCAAATACATCTATAGCCTTTTGTCAAAACATGAAGCAGTTTTGTCCAAACTTTGTCTTATTATCTTAATAACTATGATATTATGTCAAAATGTGGTGTGAATTTATCCAAGTAATGCCTCATATCAAACAGCTATGTAATTATGTCAAAATGTGGTGTGAACTTATCCAAGTAATGCCTCATATCAAACAGCTATGTAATTATGTCAAAATGTGGTGTGAACTTATCCAAGTAATGCCTCATATATAACAGCTATGTAATTATGTCAAAATGTGGTGTGAACTTATCCAAGTAATGCCTTATATATAACAGCTATGTAATTATGTCAAAATGTGGTGTGAACTTATCCAAGTAATGCCTCATATATAACAGCTATGTAATTATGTCAAAATGTGGTGTGAACTTATCCAAGTAATGCCTTATATATAACAGCTATGTAATTATGTCAAAATGTGGTGTGAACTTATCCAAGTAATGCCTCATATATAACAGCTATGTAATTATGTCAAAATGTGGTGTGAACTTATCCAAGTAACAGCTATGTAATTATGTCAAAATTTTCTAAATGGTGTCTTATTGTACTAAATGGATATCTTATTATTTCGAACAGCTATGGTATTATGTGAAAATGTGATGATGACTTGGCCAAACAGTACATTATTATATCAAATAGCTATTTATTACTTAACAAGAGGGTCATGATAACCCTGGATCGCTCACCAGAGTAATATGAGCTACATGTTTCAAATGTCAAACTGATGCTAAAATATTAAGAAAGTAGGTCTGTAGGTCACATTTATGGTCACTGAAAGTCAGTTTTAAGATCGGTGTGCAAAACTGTACATGTCATCCAAATTTCAAGACTGCATCTTAAAAATCAAGAAAGTAGGTTAGTAGGTCATATTCATGGTTAATGAAATTCAGTTTTAAGATCAGTCTGCAAAACTGTTTATGTCATCCAAATTTCAAGGCTGTATTTTTAAAAATAAGACAGTAGGTCACATTCATGGTCACTGGAAGTCAGTTTTAAGATCGGTGTGCTAAACTGTACATGTCATCCAAATTTCAAGGCTGTTTCTTAAAAAACAAGAAAATAGGTCAGTAGGTCACATTCCACAGACCCATAATTGAACTTGACCTAAAGATCATCAAGGTTAGTATTCTGATCAAGTTTCATGAAGGTATGGTCATAAATGTGGCCTCTAGAGTTTTAACTACTTTTTCCTTTAATTTGACAGAGTGACCTAGTTTTTGACCCCACATGACCCAGATTTGAACTTGGCCTAAAGATCATCAAGATTAACATTCTGACCAAGTTTCATGAAGATACAGTCATAAATGTGACTTCTAAAGTGTTAACAAGCTTCACTTTTGATTTGACCTGGTGACCTAGTTTTTGAATCCACTTGACCTAGATTTCATGTGGACCTAAAGATCATCAAGATTAACATTCTGACCAAGTTTTATGAAGGTACAGTCTTAAATGTGGCCTCTAGAGTGATAACAAGCTTTTCCTTTGATTTGACCTGGTGACCTAGTTTTTGACCCCACCTGACACAGATTTAAACTTGACCTAAAGATCATCAAGATTAACATTCTGACCAAGTTTCATTAAGATACAGTCATAAATGTGGCTTATAGTGTTAACTAGCTTTACATCTGATTTGACCTGGTGACCTAGTTTTTCACCCCACATGACCCAGATTCCAACTTGGCCTTAAGATCATCAAGATTAACATTCTGACCAAGTTTCATTAAGATACAGTCATAAATTTGACCTCTAGATTGTTAACAAGCTTTTCCTTTGAATTCACTGGGTGACCTAGTTTTTGACCCCACATGACCCAGATTCAAACCTGACCTAGAGGTCATCAAGACAAACAATCTAATCAATTCACATGAGTTTCAAACTTAAAATTAGTGTTTCTAGAGTGTTAACAAGCTTTACCTTTGATTTGACCTGGTGACCTAGTTTTTGACCCTACCTGATCCAAATTGAAGATCTGACCTAAAGATCTTCAAGATTAACATTCTGACCAAGTTTCATTAAGATATGGTCATAAATGTGACCTCTAGAGTGTTAACTACCTTTTCCTTTGATTTAACCTGGTGACCTAGTTTTTGACCCCACCTGACCCAGAAATAATTTTACATGACCAGGCCCCTTATTTTACTTGACCAGGCCCCTGTGACATTGACCTTTAATAGACTGACCCCAAAATCAATAGGGATCATCTACTCTGCATGTTCAATCATCCTATGAAGTTTCAACATTATGGGTCAAGTGGTTCTCAAGTTATTGATCGGAAATTGTTTTCCATGTTCAGGCTCCTGTGACCTTGACCTTTGATCAAGTGACCTCAAAATAAATAGGGGTCATCTACTCTGCATGTCCAATCATCCTATTAAGTTTCAACATTCTAGGTCAAGTGGTTCTCAAGTTATTCTCCAGAAATGATTTTACATGACCAGGCCCCTGTGACCTTGACCTTTAATAGACTGACCCCTAAATCAATAGGGATCATCTACTCTGCATGTTCAATCATCCTATGAAGTTTCAACATTCTGGGTCAAGTGGTTCTCAAGTTATTGATTGGAAATTGTTTTCCATATTCAGGCTCCTGTGACCTTGACCTTTAACAGAGTGACCCCAAAATCGATAGGGGTCATCTACTCTGCATGTTCAATCATCCTATGAAGTTTCAATATTCTGAATCAAGAGGTTCTGAAGTTATTGATCGGGAATGGTTATCAATGTTCAGGCCCCTGTGACCTTGACCTTTAACGGAGTGACCCCAAAAAACAATATGTGTCATTTATTCTGCATGAACAATCATCCTGTGAAGTTTCAACATTCTGGGTCGAGTGGTTCTCAAGCTACTGACCGGAAATGGTTTTCAATGTTCATGCCCCTGTGACCAAGGTCAAAGTTCATTTCAATACACAAAACTATGCATGTGGTCCAAATTTGAAGGCTGTAGCTTGAGAAATGTGAAAGTATGTCACGAGGTCAAAATCAAGGTCAAATTTCATTTCGAAACACAAAACTATGCATGTGGTCCAAATCTGAAACCTGTATCTTCAAAAATGCTAAAGTAGGTCACTAGGTCAATGTCAAGGTCAAAGTTGATTTCGGTACACAAATCTATGCATGTGGTCCAAATTTGAAGGCTGTAGCTACAGAAATGCGAAAGTAGGTCACCAGGTCAAGATCAAGGTCAACTCATGTCAAGGTTCATCTAGCCACTCAAAACTATACATGTGGTCCAAATCTGAATCTTGTAGGATATGGATAAGAAGGTTTTTAAAGTTTTTCCCTATATAAGTCTATATAAACCATGTGACCCCAAGGGTCCGGCCATATTTGACCCTAGGGGGATAATTTGAACAAACTTTGTAAAGAACCACTAAATGATGCTAAATTACAAATATCAAAGCCCTAGGTTTTGTCGTTTTGGACAAGAAGATTTTGAAAGTTTTCCCTATATAAGTCTATGTAAACCATGT
Organism: Mercenaria mercenaria; assembly: GCF_021730395.1. Classification (NCBI taxonomy): domain Eukaryota; kingdom Metazoa; phylum Mollusca; class Bivalvia; order Venerida; family Veneridae; genus Mercenaria; species Mercenaria mercenaria. The sequence continues at coordinate 41,763,259 of NC_069369.1, read as the reverse complement.
GACCTCCAGGGCGGGGGCCATATTTGGCCCTAGGGGAATAATTTGAATAATCTTAGTAGAGAACCACTAGATGATGTCACATACAAAATATCAAAGCCCTAGGCCCTATGGTTTCGGACAAAAAGATTTTCAAAGTTTTTCCCTATATAAGTCTATATAAACCATGTGACACCTGGGGCGGGGCCATATTTGACCCTGATAGAGGACACTAGATGATTCTACATACCAAATATCAAAGCCCTAGGCCCTGTGCTTTTGGACAAGAAGATTTTCGGGCCAGCAGTTTCATACAAGAAGATTTTTAAGGTTTCCACTATATACTTATAGGGAAAAGTGACCACGCCCTCTGGCTGCCATGTTTTTTGACGAATCAAAATAATTTGAACAATCTTGGTAGAGGGTCACACAAGGACCATTTGTGTAAAGATATTCTAAAATCGGGCCAGCAGTTTCATACAAGATTTTTAAAGTTTCCACTATATACATATAGGGAAAAGTGACCACACCCTCTGGCAGCCATGTTTTTTGACGAATCGGTATAATTTGAACAATCTTGGTAGAGGGTGACATAAGGACCATTTGTGTGAAATTATTTCAAAATTGGACCATCGGTTTAGGAGGAGATGTCATTTGAAGTTTTTTTCTATTTTTAGCTCTGGCAGCCCCTATGTGCAACCAAGTGGAACCATTTGAACAACTTTGGTAGAGGACTACCCAAGGAACATCATGGCCAAGTTTCATCAAAATCCATTCAGTGGTTTTGGAGGAGATGTCGTTTAAACACAAATGTTGACGACAGACGCACGCATGACGGACACTGCGTGATCACAATACCTCACCATGAGCACTTTATACTCATGGTCATGAATTGAACAATCTTGGTAAGTGAACCACTAAAACATAACACATACTAAATATCTAAGCTCTTGGCCATATGGTTTAAGACAAGATTTTTTTAAAGGTTTTTCCCTGTACAAGTCTACTTAAAGCATGTGTCCCCCAGGGCGGGGCCATATTTCACCCCAGGGGGATAATTTGAACAATCTTGGTAGAGGACCATTAGATGATGCTACATACAAAATATAAAAGCCCTATTACCTGTGGTATTGGACAAGAAGCTTTTCAAAGTTTTTCCTTTCGGTTGCCATTGCAACCAGAGTTATGTATGGAATTCAATTCTTTGAAACTTCTTTAAAGAAGACTACCCAAGGAACACCCCTGTGAAGTTTCATCAAAATTGGCCTGGTGGTTTAGGAGGAGATGTTGTTTAAAAGAAAGTGTGGACGGACGACGCAGTGAGTGATCACCATAGCTCACCCTGAGCACATTGCTCAGGTGAGCTAAGAATCAAGCACCCCCGTTTGAATGAATTTGGGAAAGGACCATACAATGATCCCTCCAGCGGCTCAAGAGAAGTTGTTTAAAGGTTTTTCTATTTTTTGGTTCTAGCAGCCCCTGCAAAGGGCCCAGCATCCTCATTTCAATACATTTGGGAGAGGATCTTATATGCTTAAGATCAAGTTTGATGAAGATCCATTCAGTGGTTCGTGAGAAGAAGTCATTCAGAAATATTTCTATTTTTAGTTCTTAAAAATGGGCCAGGTGCCCATCATTTAAAGGTTTTTCTATTATTACCTCTGTAGCCTCTAAAAAGTGCAAAGCTAACACATTTGAACAAACTTGATAGAAGACATGCCAGGATGTTACTGACCAAGTTTGGTGCAATTCTGAGCAGAAGTGTTAGCGGAGATGTTATCTGAAAAGAAGTGTTGATGGACAGCCAAGGGACAGTGAGTGACCACAATAGCTCACCTTGAGGACAAAGTGAGCTTAACAACACATGATGAACTGTCCAACAGCTGCAGTGTTCCTATTTCCTTAATCTACTTCAAAAAGAGTACTCTTTAAGTTCTTCCTGATATTCTGCCTGAATTCAGTGGATTCAAAGTAATAAAATTTGATTTTTATGTGTTCATTAGTTTCTCAAACCACAGAAATTTCTCAATAATTTTCTTTTAAGCATTTTTATTTCGTATTAAACCAGACAATTAAAAACAGATCAAACAGGGAAAAACTACAAAATTTTTTTATGCAAATTTGACAATTAAAACAAAAATCTGGTGCTTTAGCACTGAAATTTATCAGTTTTTATTTTCAGCGAAAACTAATTAATTTTATACATTTAAAAGTCTTAGAGCTCTTGGAGGACAGCAAGCTTGACTACTCAGAAGTTTTATCACAAAACAGTTGCATGAAAAATAAAATGATCTGAACAAATAACAAGAGGGCCATCGTGGTCCTTAGTCACTCACCTGACCTTGAATATTTGACCTTATATAAACATATGACACATGGAATCATGAATGGTAATATCTGTGTTTAGCAAATAAAAACATAAAACATGTCAAGTGCCCTCATTTAAACAAATCTTAGTGAGGACCTTACTATGATTCTACATACCAAGTTTGATGGAGACACATCAAGCGTTCATGTGAAGAAATTGTTTTTAGCTGTAAAGGCCACTTAAAGAGGCCAAGTTTTTTTTCTGAAGAAAAAATTGGGAGAGTGCATTAGAATGATGCTACCAACCAAGCTTGATGAAGACCCTTTTCATGAGAAAAAGCGTTTTAAAAGTATTTCTATTTTTAGCTCTAGCAGCCACTAAAAGGGGCCAAGTGCCCCCATGTATACAAAATTGCGAAATGACCTGACAAAGACACACTTAGCTCAGTAGAGCGTTGGTCTACGGATCGCTGGGTCGTGAGTTCAATCCTCGGGCAGGGCGTATGTTCTCTGTGACTATTTGATAAACGACATTGTGTCTGAAATCATTAGTCCTCCACCTCTGATTCATGTGGGGAAGTTGGCAGTAACTTGCGGAGAACAGGTTTGTACCGGTACAGAATCCAGGAACACTGGTTAGGTTAAGTGCCCGCCGTTACATGACTGAAATACTGTTGAAAAACGGCGTTAAACCCAAAACAAACAAACAAAAGACAAAACAAACTGAATTGAATGAGGCTCCATCAAGCTGTTCATGAGAAGTTGTTTCAAGCTTTTTTATTTAACATCTAGCAGCCCCTAAAAGGGGCCAAATGCCCGTATTTGATCAAAATTGAGAGAGGGTCTTACCATAATGCAATAGACTAAGTCTGATGAAGATCCATCATGCAGTTCATGAGAAGAAGTCATTTAAATGTTTTTTCTATTTCTAATTTTAAGGCCCTTAAAAGGGACAAAGTGCCCTCATTTGTGCAAATTTGAGAGAGGACCTTATAATGTTGCTACTGACCATGTTTGATGAAGAGCCATCAAGCTGTTCAAGAGAAGAAGTTGTTTAAATATATTTCTACTTTTAGCTTTAGCAGTCCATTAAAGGAACCATATGTCATATTTGAATATATTAGAGAGAGGACCTTACAGTAATGGCACAGACCAAGTATGATGGAGATCTGTCAAGTGGTTCATGAAAAGAAGCAGTTTAAAGGTATTTTTATTTTTAGCTCTAAAAGGACCAATTTATGCCCCCATTTGAACAAATTTCAGAGAAGACCTTATAAAGATGCCACAGACCATGTTTGATGAAGATCTATTAAGCTATTCATGAGAAGAAGTCATTTAAAAGTTATTTCAATTTTTAGCTCTAGCTGACCCAAAGGGTCAAAGTGTCATGATTCTAATAAAATTGAGAGATGACCTTAAAATTATACAGACCAAGTTTGATGAAGATCCTTCAAGCTATTCATGAGAAGGTGTTACAAGTTTTTTTGTTTTCTTTTATTTTTAACTCTAGCAGCTCATAAAAAGGGCCAAGTGCTCCTATTTTAATACACTTGATAGAGGACCTTACAATGATGTAACAGACCAAGTTGGATGAAGATCCATCAAGTGATTCATAAAAGTTGTTTAAAGGTTTTTCTATTTTAGGTCAAGTGCCCCCATTTTATCAAACTTCCCGGTGAGAGAGGACCTTGCAAGGATGCTACAGACCAAATTTGGTGTAATTGTGACCAGTAGGGAAAATATTTAAGTTAACTGTTGACAACGGATGTTGGACGCAGGACTATCCACCTATACTTATAGTTCACCCTGGACCCTTGGTTCAGGCGAGCTAAAACCTAAAATTAGAGTTATGGAATTGGTGCACTTCAAGTCAGAGCATCACAATTAACAAGCCTGAAAACCGTCAGTCCCACTTAAGTAGTACTGAGATACCAGCTTACATGCAACAAGAGGGCCATAAAGGCCCTAGATTGCTCACCTGTGTTACACTGCTTGCTTGAACAGTTTTGGTAGATGCATATGCAAGGAAAATGTCTGTGAAATTAGTTTGAAGTAGTGCCAGTGTTTTCTGACAAAGATATTTTAAAAGATTCTACTAGAAAAGACTGGCAGGTAATGTGTGTATGTGTGTGTTGGGATGGGAGTAGAGATTGGGCAAGGTGCTGGGGGAATAATGACAAATGATACTAAGAGACAATATCAAACAAAAAGACTTTAAAAGTTTCTACTATACACATGACCAGAATTCCTTGCAGCCATGTTTTTTGACAAATTGGAATGTTTGTACAATCCTTGTAAAGGGTAACTCAAGAAACATTTCTGTAAAATTATTTCAAAATCAGGCCGGCACTTTCCGAAAAGAAGTACACAATAGGGAAACTCTCCTTGGCGGCCATGTTTTTGACAAACGGGAAGAATTTTGATGGGCTCCGGCAGCCCCTAAGTGTAACCAAGTGGAAAGTTTTGAGAAATTTTGGAAGAAGACTACCCAAGGAACATCCAGGCCAAGTTTCATCAACTTCCACCACAAGGTTTCAGAGCAGAATGATGTTGTTTGGAAAAAAAGTGTGGGCTGACGCCTGACATAATTATGAAGAGCTAAAAACTGAAACATGATAGTGTTCTACTTATTTTTTGAATAGTCAAACTAAAATCGTAAAATCAAGATTTCAGTGCAAAAATTAAATTAAATTAAAATGCTCAAGCTTTTGTTAATTTAACTTTAAAAAAACAACTGCATTTAATTATTTCTCCTATATTATTTTTTGCAAACAATTAATTAAAAATGTTTTCAAATGACACTAATCACACTAAATATTCACCAATTATGTTTCATTGTGTGGTGAAACAATTTTCATGTATGGAAAGGATCATGTTACATTATTTTCTTAAACGGTGAGACATTTACATAATGATTCTTATGTGGTGAGACGCTGACAGAGATGTGGTTCTAATGTGCAGAGATGTGTTCAAAGAGTGCTTCTAGAGCTTCTTAAGTGGTGAGCAAGTCCAGGGCTGTGAGATATGTTCAGTGTTTCTTATGTAGTGAAACATGTTCAAAGAGAGTTTCTTATATGGTGAAACACATTCAGAGAGTTTCTTACATGGTGAAAAATGTTCAGAGAGTTTCTTATATGGTGAGACATGTTCCAAGTGTGTTTAAGTGGTGAGACATGTTCAGGGAGTGTTTCTGAAGTAGTGAAACATGTTCAAAGAGAGTTTTGTAAGTGGTGAAACATTTTCAGAGAGTTTCTTATGTGGTGAAACATGTTCATAGAGGCTTGTCATGTGGAGAGACATGTTCAGAGAGTGCTTGTCATGTGGTGAGACATGTTCATAGAGTGCTTGTCATGTGGTGAGACATGTTCATAGAGTGCTTGTCATGTGGTGAGACATGTTCAGAGAGTGCTTATCATATGGTGAGGCATGTTCATAGAGTGCTTGTCATGTGGTAAGACATGTTCATAGAGTGCCTGTCATGTGGTGAGACATGTTCAGAGAGTGCTTGTCATGTGGTGAGGCATGTTCAGAGAGTGCTTGTCATGTGGTGCGACATGTTCATAGAGTGCTTGTCATGTGGTGAGACATGTTCATAGAGTGCTTGTCATATGCTGAGAATTGTTCAGAGAGTGCTTGTCATGTGGTGAGACATGTTCATAGAGTGCTTGTCATGTGGTAAGACATGTTTATAGAGTGCTTGTCATGTGGTGAGACATGCTCAGACAGTGTTTCTTATGTGGTGAGACATGTTCAAAGTGTGTTTATTATGTGGTAAGACATGTTCAGGGCATGTCTATTATGTGGTGAGAGATGTTCAGGGTGTTTCTTATGTGATGAAACATGTTGAGAGAGTTTCTTATGGGGTGAGATATGTTCAGAGAGTTTTTTATGGGCTGAGACATGTTCAGAGAGTTTCTTATGGGCTGAGACATGTTCAGAGAGTTTCTTATGGGGTGAGACATGTACAGCGTGTGTTTCTTACATGGTGAAACATTAGACAGAACATTATAATCTTCTTGTGCAAAACACATTAATGTGTGATGGTTAAAGCGAGTGAAGTCAGCCACATGCAGTGACACTTACAGGATGGAATGGTTGCCGCCACGTTGGGGGCAGGGGTGAATGTGTCTACTGCAGAAGACATTTATCACTCACACCCTGGGCCAACTTAGACGGTAGCTCTGTAACTTTGCTAGTTATCTCGCCTAAATTGCCAGGCAGCTCTGAAACAAGTAAACAGTAAAGGGTTAGTCTGGAACAAACACAAACAGCACAGCCTCCATACATGTTATATACCTACACTGCTCTAGTTTATCATATATGATGAACATAAAGTTCTTATAAAATTGTATACCAAAGTATCCACTACAAAGAAATATATCTAAGACAAAATAAAATACTTTTGACAACAAAATATCATTGTTGCCATACATCCTTAATTAAATAATTTCATTGTGATGAGTCAAGAATTAGGATATTACATGTATGAGGTAAAGGTATAAATATGGCTACATGCTAAGTAAAAACACAGACCACATTTATACATGATCCAGTTTATACATATCTTTACAAAGTATCATATGTATCATATGTTAGACAAGCCAATTTTTAAGAACAGAATTTAAAACTTCAAGAAATAGTGTAATAGTTTCTTTTAATCTAAATACTTAAATTTCATATCCTGGATCATCACAGCAATGTTGTCTTGATTCTTGGCTACAAGAGCAAACTGTGAAGGTTTTTGTTCTACTCAGTATATTATAAAACCAAGTGACTGAAATGTGTAAAATGAAGGAAAGGTATCCAAATCAATGTATGTCAATAGCTTAGAAGTTTCTGAAAAAGTGCTTAAAGTTCAAACTCTTAACTAAATCTAGTCACATACCACTCCAGTAATTAAGTACTACCTTCTTTACCACCTATTATGAGACTTTCTGATCTAACAGTTTAATAAGATGGATCAGGATGATTAACGGGTCCTGTCTGGTCTGCAAAGTATCTCCTTGTCCTACAGCTGTATCTGATTCATTTAAATTACACTATGACAAAAATTATTTTGACAATTACAACATACAGCACTGTCTTCCATTGACATTCACATACATATAGCACTGTCTTTCACTTACATTCACATACATATTGCACTGTCTTTCACTTACATTCACATACATATAGCACTGTGCTCACTGCTACAAGTAGACACCGTCGTTTATATGACTGAAAAATTGTTGAACAAGAGCTGTCTCCGTAGGATGACACATGCCCCCGATGGCACTTTGAATGAATAGTTATGGCCGATGTTAGAGTTTAGGACCTTTGACCTACGGAGCTGGGTCTTGCGCGCGACACATCGTCTTACTGTGTCACACATTCATGCTTAGTTATTTTAAAATCCATGCATGAATGACAAAGATATGGACCAGACATGCCCATCAATGCACTATCATGAAAAATGATCTTTAACGTCTAAGTGTGACCTTTGAGCTACGGACCTGGGTCTTGCGTGTGACACGTCGTCTTATTGTGGTACACATTCATGCCAAGTTATTTGAAAATCCATCCATCGATGACAAAGATATGGACCGGACACGCCCATCAATGCACTATCCTTTAACATCTAAGTGTGACCTTGACCTTTGAGCTACGAACCTGGGTCTTGCGCAGGACAAGTCGTCTTACTGTGGTACACATTCATGCCAAGTTATTTGAAAATCCATCCATCGATGACAAAGATATGGACCGGACACGCCCATCAATGCACTATCCTTTAACGTCTAAATGTGACCTTGACCTTTGAGCTACGGACCTGGGTCTTGCGCACTGCACGTCGTCTTACTGTGGTCCACATTCATGCCAAGTTATTTGAAAATCCATCCATCGATGACAAAGATATGGACCGGACACGCCCATCAATGCACTATCCTTTAACGTCTAAGTGTGACCTTGACCTTTGAGCTATGGACCTGGGTCTTGCGCACTGCACATCGTCTTACTGTGGTACACATTCATGCCAAGTTATTTGAAAATCCATCCATCGATGACAAAGATATGGACCGGACAAGAAAATTGCGGACAGACTGACAGACAGACAGACAGACGGTTCAAAAACTATATGCCTTCCTTCGGGGGCATAAAAAGACGTTAAACCCGAACACACATGCCTTTCACTGACATTATTAACATATATACAGTACTGTCTTACATTCCCATACATACAGTACTGTCCTCCACTGACATTCACATGCATAAAGTACTGTCTCTCCCTAACATTCTCATATATACAGGAATACCTCTCACTTGACATTCACATATACACTGTACTGCCTTTCATTTACATTCACATACACAGAATACTGCTTTTCACTGACATTCACATACATATAGTACTGTCTTTCACTGATGTTCACATTATACACTGTAATGTCTTTCACTGACATCTACATACATATGGTAATGTCTTTCACCAACATACACATATATACAGTACTGTCTGTCACTAACTTTCATATTATGTACACTATCACCGCTCATATACACAGTTTAACTTTTAATGACACTCAGATATAATATGTATTGTAGTATTCTGTATCTTGTACTGAATAAAAGAACCAAAAATACTCCTGAAACCAAACACAACTCAGAATAAAAGTGTACTAAGGATTCAATTAATGGAAAACACTGCCTTTTAGAGATAACCATTTTATAATGCCTTATAAAAGTAAAATTAGAAATGTGAGTTTTAAAAGTATGCTCAAGATATCATAAAGAAAAGAGTGCCAGTGTTTGACTCCCAACATGAGGTTAAAATTTCACAATGAATTGCTTTTATACTTGTCTTTCAATAAAGTTGTTCAAAATTTACTACAATGCATCAAAAACAATACCTCTTCAAAAAGAAATCGGCTTGATCAGCATTGACCTCATAATTTAGCATCTGAAAATGTACGTGATAAAAAGTTTTGAAATTTAATTAACATTTAATTTGATTTTAGCTTCTTGTTCCAAATACAAATTGAAAATGATACATGTATGCATCATTCAAAATCACTAAACAAGAGGACCATGATGGTCCTGAATCGCTCACCTCTTCCCACATGACCCAGTTTTGAGTATGACATCGTTTTTTCTATTATTTGACATAGTGACCTAGTTTTTGAGCTCATGTGACCCAGTTTTAAACTTGACCTAGATATTATCAAGATAAAAATTCTGACCAATTTTCATGAAGATCCATTGAAAAATATGGTCTCTAGAGAGGTCACAAGGTTTTTCTATTATTTGACCTATTGACCTAGTTTTCGAAGGTACGTGACCCTGTTTTGAACTTTACCTAGATATTATCAAGGTGAACATTCTCACTAATTTTGATGAAGATCTCATGAAAAATATGGCCTTTAGAGAGGTTACAAGATTTTTCTATTTTTATACCTACTGGCCTAGTTCTTGACCGCACGTGAATCAGTTTCGTAACTGAGCTAGATATCATCAAGGTGAACATTCAAATCAATTTTCATGAAGATCCATTGAAAAATATGGCCTCTAGAGAGGTCAAAAGATTTTAATAATTTTAGACCTACTGACCTAGTTTTTGACCGCAGCTGAACCAGTTTCAAACTTGACCTAGATATCATCAACATTCAGACCAACTTTCATACAGATCCAATGAAAAGTATGGCCTCTAGAGAGGTCACAAGGTTTTTTTTATTATTTGACCTACTGAACTAGTTTTTTAAGGCAAGTGACCCAGTTTCAAACTTGACCTAGATATCATCAAGGCAAACGTTCTGACCAATTTTTATGGAGATCCATTCACAAGTATGGCCTCTAGAGAGGTCACAAGGTTTTTCTATTTTTAGACCTACTGACCTAGTTTTTGACCGCACATGACCCTGTTTCAAACTTGACCTAGATATCATCAAGATGAACATTCAGACCAACTTTCATACAGATCCCATGAAAAATATGGCCTTTAGAGAGGTCACAAGGTTTTTCTATTATTTGACCTACTGACCTAGTATTTGAAGGCACGTGACCCACTTTCGAAACTGACCTAGATATCATCAAGATGAACATTCAGACCAACTTTCATACAGATCCCATGAAAAATGTGGCCTTTAGAGAGGTCACAAGGTTTTTCTATTATTTGACCTACTGACCTAGTTTTTGACGACACATGACCCAGTTTCGAACTTGACCTAGATATTATCAAGATGAACGTTCTGACCAATTTTCATGAAGATCTTGTGAAATATATGGCCTCTAGAGAGGTCACAAGGTTTTTCTATTTTTAGACCTACTGACCTAGTTTTTGACCGCACATGACCCTGTTTCGAACTTAACCTAGATATCATCAAGATGAACATTCAGACCAACTTTCATACAGATCCCATGAAAAATATGGCCTTTAGAGAGGTCACAAGGTTTTTCTATTATTTGACCTACTGACCTAGTTTTTGAAGGCATGAGACCCACTTTCAAAATTGACCTAGATATCATCAAGATGAACATTCAGACCAACTTTCATACAGATCCCAAGAAAAATGTGGCCTTTAGAGAGGTCACAAGGTTTTTCTATTATTTGACCTACTGACCTAGTTTTTGATGGCAAGTGACCCAGTTTTGAACTTGACCTAAATATTATCAAGATGAACGTTCTGACCAATTTTCATGAAGATCTTGTGAAATATATGGCCTCTAGAGAGGTCACAAGGTTTTTCTATTTTTAGACCTACTGACCTAGTTTTTGATGGCATGTGACCCAGTTTCGAACTTGACCTAGATATCATCAAGGTGAACATTCTGACCAATTTTCATGAAGATCTTGTGAAATATATGGCCTCTAGAGAGGTCACAAGGTTTTTCTATTTTTAGACCTACTGACTTAGTTTTTGAAGGCACATGACCCAGTTTCGAACTTGACCTAGATATCATCAAGATGAACATTCTGACCAACTTTCATAAAGATCCCATGAAAAATGTGACCTCTAGAGTGGTCACAAGCAAAAGTTTACAGACGCACGGACGCCGGACACCGCACGATCACAAAAGCTCACCTTGTCACTTTGTGACAGGTGAGCTAACAATAACAATTCATCAAGAAAATGTAAACAAGAGGGTCATGGTGACCCTGAATCGCTCACCTGAGTAATATGAGCCACATGTTTAAAATGGCAAACTGATGCTAAAATATAAGAAAGTAGGTCAGTAGGTCATATTCATGGTCACTGAAAGTCAGTTTTAAGATCGGTGTGCAAAACTGTACAAGTCATCCAAATTTAAAGACTGTATCTTAAAAAACAAGAAAGTAGGTCAGTAGGTCAAGGTCACTGTCAAGTGAACCTTAATCGCTTGGGGTTATCAGCTAATTATAACAAGAGCTTGTAGAACAAGAAATGCCCCCCTTGATGCATTCAGTAAATGCACACGGAACAGAAATTATTTGCTCACTATAAACAAAGATTCTACTGTTCTGGTTCAATGTGACCTTGACCTTTGACCTATTGACCTCAAAATCAACAGGGGTCATCTGCTGGTCATGATCAACCTCCCAATTAAGTGTTGTGATCCTAGGCCAAAGCGTTCTCAAGTTGTCCTCCGGAAAGGGTTTAACTGTTCCGGGTCAATGTGACCTTGACCTTTGGCCTACTGACCTCATAATCTATACAGGGTCATCTGCTGGTCATGATTAACCTCTCTATCAACTCATGATCCTTGGCTCAAGCATTCTTGAGTTATCATCCGGAAACCGTTTAACTGTTCCTGGCCAATGTGACCTTGATATTTGACCTATTGACCTCAAAATCAATAGGGGTCATCTGCTGGTCATGACCAACCTCCCTATCAACTTTCATGATCCTAGGCCTAAGTTTTCTTGAGTTATCATCTGGAAACCGTTTAACTGTTCCAGGTCACTGTGACCTTGATCTTTGACATACTGATCTCAAAATCAATAGGTGTCATCTGCTGGTGATGACCAACCTCCCTATCAACTTTCATGATCCTAGGCCCAAGCATTCTTGAGTTATCATCCAGCAACAGATTGGTCTACATACCGACTGACCGACATCTGCAAAACAATATACCCCTCCTTCTTCGAAGGGGGGCATAATTAAACAGTCTAGGAAATATGATCTGATAGTATTTATTCCTATATAACTCATATAACAAGTGACCCTCAGGGCGGGGCCTCTTTTCACCCCTGGGGTATAATTTGTATAATCTTGTTGGAGATTCACTAGGTAATGCTACATACCAAATATCAAAGGCCTAGGCATTGAACTTTCAGACAAGAAGATTTTTAAAGTTTTTTTCCCTATAAAAGTCTATGTAAAACTTAGTACCCCCAGGGCAGGGCCTCTTTTCACCCCAGGGACATAATTTGAACAATTCTGGTAGAGGACCACTAGGCAATGCAACATACCAAATATCAAAAGCCTAGGTTTTGTGGTTTCAGACAAGAAGATCTTTAGTTTTTTTCCTATATAAGTCTATGTAAAATTTGTGACCCCTGGGGCGGGGTCTCTTTTCACCCCAGGGGCATAATTTGAACAATTTTCATAGAGGACCATTAGATGATGCCACATGCTAAGTATTGAGGCTCTATGCCTTGCAGTTTTGGACAAGAAGATTTTTAAAGTTTTTTCCTATATAAGTCTATGTAAAACTTGTGATCCCTGGGGCGAGGCCTCTTTTCACCCCAGGGGCACAATTTGAACAATCTTCATTGAGGATTATTAGATGATGTCACATGCCAAATATCAAGGCTCTATGCCTTGCGGTTTTGGACAAGGAGATTTTTAAAGTTTTTCCTTTCGGTTGCCATGGCAACCAGAGTTCTGCATGGAATTCAATTCTTTGAACAATTTTGAAAGGGGGGCACCCAAGGATCATTCCTGTGAAGTTTGGTGTAATTCTGCCCAGTGGTTTTCAAGAAGAAGATTTTTTTAGAAAATGTTGACGGACACACGACACACGGCGACTGACATTCAATTCTTTGAACAATTTTGAAAGGGGGGCACCCAAGGATCATTCCTGTGAAGTTTGGTGTAATTCTGCCCAGTGGTTTTCAAGAAGAAGATTTTTTTAGAAAATGTTGACGGACACACGACACACAACGGCGACTGACATTGAGCGGTCACAAAAGCTCACCATGAGCCTTTGGCTCAGGTGAGCTAAAAACTCTCGACTGAAGATGTACTTAGTATGTTAGGCAATGATTCATCTGATGATTTACTTGAAGATATCCAGAGTGACAATTCTTTGGATAATAGCTCAGATAATGACTCGGATAAGGATAATTCGTACAGGTGATGTTGACATTTCACGCTTGATAAGGAACAATGATTCCAGTTAAAGGAGTGATTTTGATACAAGTTGTGCGGATCTGGACAGTGACTATTCTATATCAGAGAGTGATAACAGCGATAATTCTTCAGATAACAATGACAGTTCTTGTGAAAATATTACCCCACCTGTTAGTGTTACAAGTGGTTGTGGTCGCGGAAGAGGTTTAGCAAGATGAGGTGCACAGGTACAAGTGGGATGAGGGAGAGGTATGCATGGAAGGGGAAGGGGTAAAGGTGTATGAGGAATAAGAAACTTTGATAACAGTTCTCTAATTGTTCCAGATGGACAGCAGCCAGAAATCCCTGCATTACTGCTATGTCAGGTATTGAAGTCATACCTGATGGTGAAAGACCAATTGACTTTTTTCGCTTGTACTTGACTGATGATTTTTTTTTAGATCATTTAGTGTTAGAGACTAATAAGTAGTCAGACAATTAGACAAGCAGAAATTAGGAGGCCACTAAAAAATCACAGTCGCCTTAGATCGTGGTCAGAAGTCGACAGAGTAACAATGCAGCAGTTCATTGCGTTGCAACTATTGACTGGGTTTGTGGATAAATCAACAATTGAATCATACTAGAGCAATCTGTCGGTATTGTATATGCCTATATTTCCTTATGTTACGCCAAGAAACAGATTTCAAGAGATTCTTTGTTTCTGGCATGTAAATGACAGTAAATACAAACCTCCATGTAATGCTCCAGACAGGGATAGACTGTGTCCTGACATTGCACATTAACAAATTTGAATCTGTTTACACTCCTCAAAAAGAAAAGCTGTAGATGAGTCATTTCTTTTGTTTAAAGGTCAGCTAGTGTTCAAACAATATATTCTCCTAAAGCCAGCAAGATCTGGCATAAAATGATACAACGTGTGCGAGAAATCAGAGTATAAGTACATTATAAGTACATGCAGATTTCACATATACGCTGGCAAAGAAGACCCTGCTTGATGACGCCAAAACCTTACGATGACAGAGAAGGTTGTCGTGTTTATGTGTAACACTTCCACTCCTTGGTAAAGGTTACCACTTGTACATGGATAACTGGTTTATAGGACACCAGCTGTATTTGTACATGAAACAAAAGAACACAGTCTGCTGTGGAACTATTCGTGAAAACAGATGTCCTAAGCGAAAACAGATGTCCTAAGCTGTCAGAGACCTACAGCTTGACAATGGTATTTCAAAACTGTTTTTTTTTTTCACAAATACCGTAATAATTCAATTTATAGCCCGGGCGTTTATTAGAAACACAGTCGGCTCAAAAGTTTGGGATGGGCGAATAATAGAGACAAATCACCAGCAAACATTCAAAATCTTGATGTATGCAATATTTATTTTCAAATATACCGGTGACTATAAGAAAGTAATGATGTGATAGTCGTACAAAAATCGATAACGGCCGTACTAGATCGGTACTTTAACCGGCCAAGCAAAACTCACAAAATACATGATTAAATTTAATTTATTCTGTCATGAATATAGTATTAAGTATTTTTGTTCGTGATTCTGTCATTTTCAAGCAAATTTAAACAACACCCTATTGCTTTAGATCAAAGCGCCTTGAATCCAATATTGATTAAATTTCCCTTGCGGGACCCCTGTCTCAAAATGCCAGACTAGTGACATGACGTAATTACGAAAAGCGCACGCCTTTGCATTAGCACATGTTTACCTGGGTCAATACACATTACATGTATATATGATATGGAGGCATCTGTGTTAGTTTCAGTTAAAGCAGGCATAAAAGGTTATCATGTTCATAAAAATAATCATCCTTTCGGAACTATACTGACATGCATATTAGAACCTGAAAACGAACACAGTGATAGTGCTATTTTTCCTGCAATGAATGGGCATTGTGTTCATATAAAATATATGGAATTAAAGACAAGAAAAGTGATGTACGATCTTACATCAGAAGGGAAATAAGAAAACTTGCTGTACTGATAAAAGGTAGGATTATTTTCTAAAATTCATTGGATGGGCACTTATCAGATAACATCGTATTTTTGATTTTTTTCTTAAAAAAGGCCGTTATTTTTTACAAAAAGTCGGGACTGGGCGTTTATTAGAGCATGGGCTATAAATAGAATTATTACGGTACTTAGTGACACTCATAAAATTGAAATTATCTTTTGAATATATCAGATTATTTGTTATCTAGCCTATTGAAGAAAAATTGTAATCAAATGTTTTTACCAAAAGATGTTGATGGTACTCTGTCTGAGTAAAGTTTCTGCGTGTATATATGTAAATGTAAGTGATATTTGTCAGGACTCTGAATAGAAACATCCCTGAGTTATTGACCTTGAAATATGGAAATATTATAATACACCACAACGCAAGTTACCAGACTGATATTATAATGGAAGTTGCTTTTCTTTTTCAGTTTGTGATATGAAAGCACTCTGCTTAAAAATGGTCCAGTCCTGTATGTAAAATGGAAATTGAGCAAAGCAGCATATATGATTACCACAATACATGATAAGAGCACCAAAATGGTTCATAAAAGGAATAGGAATGAAATGGCTACAAAACCAAGTTGTGTAGTGTCTTGTAACTCTAACATGGGGGCTGTCGATCGAGCTGACCAAATGCTTCAGCCCTATGATGCTACACGCAAAACTATGCATTGGTACAACAAAGTCCTGTTACACCTTCTGCAGGTTTCTTTGTTGAATTCCTACATTGTATACAACAAGGCCCCTGGTGTCAGGAAACTAGATTTCTTTGGTTTTCAACATACTGTTGTTACAGATATACTCTTTGATGATGTATACAAGAACCAAACGATGATCACTCAGCTCCAGCAGTAGGACTTGGCTTGGTTGCGGGAATGTCATTTTCCTCGAAAAATTCCACAGACTGGAAAAGCTCATTCAACATCAAGAAAATGCAAAGTTTGTAATTCAAAAGGCAAGTTTAATTTAACCCTTGTTTCTTAGAAATTCCCTGGCAATACCACAGGAACATACTGGAAATTAAGTGCCTGGCAGTAAAAGGGTTAAGGCATTATTTTAGGCACAGGCAGGTAACTTGGTAGAACAACCATCCTCCGGCAGGCCAGCTGGATAACTTCCTCAAATGACTACCCGAATGAATTTCAAATCCAGAGTTTATGGGGCATATGAATCCAAATCAGCAAACTAAGATGTGGGCCATGTCAGTTAACAGAATTCTTGTTACACTGTAACATATATAGTTATTACAATGAGGGAATAAATTATCTGAAACTCTCACAAACAAAAATATATAATCTACACCTACACTTGCTTTCTGGTATAAAATCTAACTGTCAAATTATCAAATGTGCTGATTAATCAGAAACTCTGGTAATGCTACCAGTCCCAGGGTGCCTAGGAAAGCCATTAGGTTTGCCATTATTACTTGTCAATTCTCTCATTAAATGGTCAGGATAGTGTCAAGTCCAAAATAGAATATTCTAACACCATAATGTTCTGGATACATGCTTGCATGCACATTCTCTTGTAATATAGTATTTTATACTGAAATGATCTAAACATAAGCTTACAATGCACATTCTGCTATATCCTTACACACTATATTGTCCTGAATACAAGCTCACATACATA
Organism: Mercenaria mercenaria; assembly: GCF_021730395.1. Classification (NCBI taxonomy): domain Eukaryota; kingdom Metazoa; phylum Mollusca; class Bivalvia; order Venerida; family Veneridae; genus Mercenaria; species Mercenaria mercenaria. The sequence continues at coordinate 41,746,033 of NC_069369.1, read as the reverse complement.
TTCCCATACATATACACAAGCTTACTGCTTACACTAATTTGCTGATATATAACTATGCTATGTACATTCTGAAATATTCTGCATTCAAGCTTAAAACTTACAAACATACATTTGTAGCAGAGTATGTACAGCACATTATGACACAGGGTGTTCTCCCACTGGTACATTTGTCACAAATAAGGGGCAATAATTCGATTGTTTGCAGTCTTAAGGGGGTATAGCCTCAACAAACATTTTATATAAATGATTCATTATTCTAGGCCATATACTTCTTGTGCTACGAGCATCACAAACAAAAAATCCAATATTTAATAAAATCTACCATAACTCTGTAATAAGCGCTTAGATTCTCAAGAAGAATGCCAAGTGTGCAAGGTCACATCATAATAAAGACTCAAGCAAGGTTTCATGAATTTACATCATATACTTTTTGAGCTAGGCTCATTATTAGGTGAAATGTGCATTTTTGACTATTTCAGGGGCCTAACTTGAAAAATATGGGGTGGAGCCAGACGAAAAATAAGAGGTGCGCACGTTTATACCATGACAAAGACTCAAGCAAGTTTTCATCAATTTATATCAAATACTTTTTGAGCTAGGCACATCACAAGGTGAATATGTGCATTTTTTACTATTTCAGGGACCATAACTCTGGAAATAGGGGGCGCAGGCAGATGAAAAATAGGAGGTGCGCAAATTCACATCATGATAAGGACTTATGCAAGGTTTAATCAATTTATATGAAATAGTTTTTGAGCTAGGCACGTCACAATGTGAAAATGTGCATTTTTGACTATTTCAGGGGCCATAACTCTGGAAATAGGGGGCTGAGCCAGACAAAAAATAGAAGGAGCGCAAGTTCATATCATGATAAAGACTCATGCAAGGTTTCATCAATTTATATCAAATACTTTTTGAGCTAGGCATGTCACAAGGTGCAAATGTGCATTTTTGACTTTTTCAGGCACCATAACTCTGGAAATAAGGGGTGGAGCAAGTTCATATCATGATTTAGACTCATGCAAGGTTTCATCAATCTATATCAAATACTTTTTGAGCTAGGCGCATCACAAGGTGAAAATGTGCAGTTTTTACTATTTCAGAGGCTATAACTCTGGAAATAGGGGGTGGAGCCAGATGAAAAATAGGAGGTACGAAAGTTCATATCATGATAAAGACTTGTGCAATGTTTCATCAATTTATATCAAATACTTTTTGAGCTAGGCGTGTCACGAACTTCAGACGCACGGACAAGACCAAATCTATATGCCCCCACCACTCAAATAGGGGGGGGGGGGGGGGGGCACAAAAAACTAACCAAAAATCACCAGTATCTTTGTTATATTTCTCATTAATGACTATTTAATTCTGAAAATTAACTGAACTCTATTGGGAAAAGCATGTTTGCACTGTCATGGTAACCAGATACTTTATTCATTAAAATCTAATAAATATCATGAGATAATTAGTAATCATCTTATATTTTGCCATATTATTAATGAATTCATTCAGACTGCAGGAATCATATATACAAAATTAAGTTAATTACATACATTATCCTGTAATTTGTTGGAATGATAAATATTGGAAAAGCAGACAGCAGACTTTTCTCAGTGAAAAGTCGATGTCCATAGGAACCTGGTGCCAGGACACTGGTGCCCCTACTTATTTTCAGTGTACAGTCATATTTTAAGTGTTTATTGCAAGACTAAGTAAACATTCATATTACCTGGAAAACTAAAAACAAAAATCTTGACATGAAATATCTAAATTCATATTGATAATGGATACCATAGTAAAAATTGTGTACACTAGGTATAGATGTAGTTGTAATATGTCCAAGAGCAAAACTAATCAAGAGCTGTCGCAGGACAAGCAAAGTTCCACTATTCAACAACCTTGTCAATTAAATGAAAACAAAAGTCAAAACAGGGGCATAAATTTGTAAAAAAGCAAAACAGAGTTATGAAACCTGTACAATGCATGGCAGCTCATCACACTTGACAAATGTGTGAAGTTTAAATCCATTCCCATTATTGGCATATACTCCATTTCATTTGAATTTAACTGAAACTTTAGAATGAGCTAAGAACACAAGGTACAGAGGTAATTCTTATATTGCTAAGTCAAAGAAAAGGAGCAAAACTCAAAAAAATAATAATCAAACATGGAAGTCCTGATAAAATGTGCATGTTCCTATATATTCATGTTGATGATGTTTACCAAGTATTATTTGAACTGGTTGGAAACTGTAGGAGTTGAATACAGAACTTACAGATGTAGTTGTAATATGGCTGACCAAGAAAAAGGCATAACTCAAGAAATAATAATCAGACATCTAAATTTCCATAATATGCCTATATGTCTAGTTGAACTGGGTGAAAACTGTATGATGGGACAGACATAGGAACTCTAAGTGCTCTCCTTAAAAATTTTGGGGGCAAAGATATGCCTCTTGTTTAATAAAAAGTAAACAGATACGAGTTTATTACAGGTTTTACAGAGAATCAAAATATTAGAGTAAAATATATCAGGTATTTTCACAGTGAAAAATATCAAATATGTTTTTTAGTGGTAAGAAATTATAAAATGGTTAAATTTAGTCAAAACATGAAATAAAAAGTTAACCTGTTTGTTTTACATGAAAGATCAAAATATCTTTACTCATGAACACCATATCTTACATTTCCACTCATTGCTATGCCAATTGTGAAAATATTGCATCTGGTGTTCAATTCGTGAAAGATATTTCAATCCTACACTGAAACAAACACATATCCTCTATGTTATAAAATATAACAAGAGCTCCGCCAAGCGGGGCAATATACGCCCGAAGGGTTATATCAGAGGAGGATAGGAGCAAAATTTAAAGAACTTAACTGTTGAAGCCCAAAGGACAGGAAGAACAAAGGGAAGAAATTCAAAACAAAAATTCTAAGTCAACAGAAAAAAAAATATATAAGTCCACAAAAAAAATCCTTACCAGGTATAGATATGTGAAAATACACCTAAAACTTGGAGGTACCATCCATGTTGTTCCACAGAAAAGTGGTCTCGGTTTTTCTCTATGACCAATTATAAAAAAGTTACAAAATAAGCTATTTATAGTAACATAAAAGGGAAGTAATTCAATGAAAATATTTTTGTAAGTGAACAAAAATGGGATCTGCCAAATAAAAGCAAGAGCACCACAATATAGTGCAATATACACACGAAAAAGTCATAATATGACCTTTGACCCCTAAGTTTGACCTTGACCTTGAAGCGAGCCATCCGAAACATGCGCTCTGCACGTTGTCTCAATGTGGTGAACATTTGTGCCAAGTTTCTTTAAAATCCTTCATACATTTCAAAAGTTACAGAGCAGACACGAAACAAAGTCATATGACATTTGACCCCTAAGTGTGACTTTGACCTCGAAGCAAGCCATCCGAAACATGCGCTCTGCCCGTCATCTCGATGTGGTGAACATTTAAGCCAAGTGTCTTTGAAATCCTTCAAGGGTTTCAGGAGTTATAGAGCGGACACGGAATTACTAATGGACGGACGGACAGACGGACACCAACGTCATAATATAATATGTTCCTTCGGGCGTATAATTATAATCATACAGAAGTAAAATGAGCAGGCTTTAAATTGAGATTTTAGATCTAAAATGAAAAGTTTATTCTTTGAATAAATAAATATTATTATAATAATAAATCTATATACATATATTACAAATAAAATAATATCATGTAATAATAAATTATGTAAACAACCTTTCTACAGATTATACATGCTGTATATAACTGATCACAACTATATTTTACATTTAATGATTACGTTTAGTTTATTATGAGACATGAGAAAGTCATGAAATGAACATACTTATATCTCATTCCCTTTCTAACAGGTGTTAAGGAATAAATATCAAGTTAGGCTTTCTACATTATTATAGCCTAAACATTTGTAAAGTCTTCCATTAGAATCTGCATTAAAATACCATACAGATCAGAGAAAGTAACAATGAATCCAATGTGTTGGTACTGCACTAAGAGGTAAGAGCCTAACTGGTCTCAGTGGATACAAATACACAAGTATTTATACCTCTTTCCCTCTCACCCCTTGTATTTTCAGAACAGTTAGTAATGAATGAAAGCTTGTAAAAGGTCCAAGGTTATAATAAAGAGGTATTTTCAGCAGCTTTACATATGAAGATATTCTTCACATGGCAAAACAAGTGCTCATTTAATTGAGAGACTCACTTTATGTTAATGTATATGGCTTTGATCTAATGTAACCCTTTACAAAAACACAGTAAACATACTGATCTAAATTCAGTTGAAATTTCACTGTTCTGCAATAGCAAAAACCCCAGCCACTTATACAATATCAAGCAAAAACATAATTTCAAGCAAATTATTTTCATTTTTAAAAATATCTTCAAATCTTTTTATAAAAATTATGCTTTTTTGTTATTTTTTATTTTTTAGGTTTTTTTTATCATTTTCAAAAACTCCTGTAGTAATCAGAGCAACATATAGCTGTTTGTATCTATTTCTTTTTGTTTTTGGTATCAAGTGAATTAATGCTTACAGCACTTCTGTTTGTAGCAGCAATATTTGTAAAGAATGACAGTGTAATCCTATATCTATTTCAAGAAAATCTCTTAACTATATACATGAGTATAATAATAAAAATAATGATCACAGGTGACCTGTTTTAAATATTTTTAGTGTCTCTGTTACACAATTACACACTTATCTAATTAATTTCAACACTCACTCACAATTTAGCGTAAGAATACAGGAATGTAGATCAAAATCTAGAGTATAATGCCTTTCTTTAAACCAACCTCTTCTTTTATCCATATATGGTACAATTATAGATACAAAGGTTCATATTGCCTGACATCTATAAAACATAACTCAGAGAATCCCATGGAGATATGTATTGCTCAGCAACATCCCATAACAATATCCACTCATGAAAACAGTCTCACATGTTGTAACATTATCAAAGGCTTGCACACCATTACCTTATTTGGCATTAAATTTACTGCTAACTGCAAAAAGAAATGTGATGCCATTTTGATTCATACATAGTTCTTTCTGCAGTTATCATTCTCTTCTATTTACATAATTACTATATTGCAGTACAAATAAGGTGGCTGTGTATAGTGTTTATCAAACAAAGTTACTATTAAGGTGATTCCATACAGCATGTACTATACAAAGTTCATACAACAACACAGTGATGAGAATTTACTTGCAAAATCTTCATCATCGCTGTCAGCATTAGCTTCTGCTGCGAGCTCGGCGGGTGTTTTCTTCTTGCGTCCAATACGTCCAGCCTCCTCTGGTGGCTGCATCATCCCTTCTTCTTCTGGTACCTTCTTTTTCAAACCATACTGCAAAAATAAAGAAACAAGACTGTATTCAAGACCAGTCTGCATTAAAAATACATTATAACACATGGTCATATAAACAGTTTCTTTAACTCTACCTTTATACTTTCTTACTTTTTAGTTTAGATTAGGTTGAAAGCTTTGAATATCTTTAAATCACTCTAAAGGCATCCTCACAGGGAAAATATACAGGGTTCAAGGTATAAGATGCTCTGTAATTGGTCAATTTCAAATCTGAGCTCAGAATCATCCAATCAGTGTTGGAGTTTGAGACTGGTTTTTAAACTATAATCAAAGCCTTGAAAAGACTGATGGAGGTGGATTTTGGCAAAGTTTCTAATTGACTGTAGGAGTTAATGCTAATCCTTGACAGACCAGAGGAAGCAGAGAATGACTGCATTTACCGATTTTCAGTTAACTAATACAATTTTATTAAACATTACACTTTTTACCTCAAGAAAAGACACAAACAAATTAAATGCTTGAGATGAAAATAGTAACAAAAGCTCGTAGAACACGAAATGCCCCCCTTGATGAACAGTAGATTCTCTCTATTAAGGGCACCCAGTGGTCTGACCAAAAGTGGCCTTAATAGTGGTCTGGACTTAATAGTGAATTTGAGATTTCGCGTGTTACTGACTGGTCAACAACCATTGTACTGTGAGGTCATAATGATGTTTCTAGATATAACCATGTAGTGTCATACTTAAAATCCCTCATTTATATGTTTGATTTGGAGTATGACTATTTTGTCAGACTGCAACATGCAGAATGAAATAAAATCTGCATGCATTTAATCAGCAAATTAATTGGACTTACTCAAGTGATTTCAACAAAAGACCAAAAAAAAAAAAATCAATTTCTTTGAAGAATGTGTGCAAGCTGTCATAATTTTCTATGTTCAATAAAGTCAATCATTCATTACAATTAATTTCTTCTTTGAGATCAAAAAGGTTAAAATGAGACTTACATGAAAATAACTGCTGCTAATTGCTCAACAATTAAAGTTTTCACAACAAAATTGACAAAATAATTTCAGCATTTCATCAAGGATCTGTAAACGCTTGAATTTGCTCTTACATTTGTATAACAAGCATCCAGGCGATACCTATTAAGTGTACCTGATTGAAATACACATGTATTGATCGATGCACCTTGTTGTAAATTGCCCGAGGCTGGGCATCATTTACACTCTGTTAAATAAACAAGGTCAATGTGTTAAATAAACAAAGGATGTCTGGGTCCATCTTTTTGTCTGCCCGTAGTTGTGGTCAGTTAGCATATAGTAAATAAGCAGTTTGTTCCACAAAAAGTGGCCGCAATGCCGCATTAGCGATGTGCCCGCTGTACTGGTCAATATTTATAATGAATAAAGAACAAATTTATTTTGTACTTTGAAAAAGTGGCCGCAATTTCGGCCTGCCCGTTGTTTTGGCATGCCCTTTAGGTGGAAATCTACTGTATTCAGTAACTGCACAAGGAACAGAAAATATCTGGGTACTGTGCACAGGACATTTGATGTACTGACATCAAATCAATATTTATGAGTCATTTACCAGTCATAAGTGACCTCTGTTTCAAATGTGAACTTAAACCAAAGCATTCTCTAGTTATTTGGAAAAAAAAAAGTTCTACTTAATCAACCTGCAAAAAAAGGTTGTAGGACATTTGTCCCCCAGGACAAATGTCCGGATTCTGCAAAAAAGGTAACCAGTTTTCTTACTATACCCAAATGAACCTGTAACAACAGTAACCTGTTTTATTACTGAACCTTAATCAACCTGCAACAATAGTAACCTGTTTTCTTACTGAACCTTAATCAACCTTTAACAAATGTAACCTGTTTTCTTACTGAACCTTAATCAACCTGCAACAATAGTAACCCGTTTTCTTACTGAACCTAAATCAACCTGTAACAATAGTAACACATTTTCTTACTGAACCTTTATCAACCTGTAACAACAGTAACCCATTTTCTTACTGAACCTAAATCAACCTGTAACAAATATAACCAGTTTTCTTACTGAACCTTAATCAACCTGCAACATTAGTAACTTGTTTTCTTACTGAACCTTAATCAACCTGCAACAATAGTAACACATTTTCTTACTGAACCTTAATCAACCTGTAACAATAGTAACCCATTTTCTTACTGAACCTAAATCAACCTGTAACAAATATAACCAGTTTTCTTACTGAACCTTAATCAACCTGCAACATTAGTAACTTGTTTTCTTACTGAACCTTAATCAACCTGCAACAATAGTAACTTGTTTTCTTACTGAACCTTAATCAACCTGCAACAATAGTAACTTGTTTTCTTACTGAACCTTAATCAACCTGTAACAACAGTAACTTGTTTTCTTACTGAACCTTAATCAACCTGCAACAATAGTAACCCGTTTTCTTACTGAACCTTAATCAACCTGCAACAATAGTAACTTGTTTTCTTACTGAACCTTAATCAACCTGCAACAATAGTAACCCGTTTTCTTACTGAACCTAAATCAACCTGTAACAATAGTAACACATTTTCTTACTGAACCTTTATCAACCTGTAACAACAGTAACCCATTTTCTTACTGAACCTAAATCAACCTGTAACAAATATAACCAGTTTTCTTACTGAACCTTAATCAACCTGCAACATTAGTAACTTGTTTTCTTACTGAACCTTAATCAACCTGCAACAATAGTAACACATTTTCTTACTGAACCTTAATCAACCTGTAACAATAGTAACCCATTTTCTTACTGAACCTAAATCAACCTGTAACAAATATAACCAGTTTTCTTACTGAACCTTAATCAACCTGCAACATTAGTAACCTGTTTTTTTACTGAAACTAAATCAACCTGCAACAATTGTTACCTGCTTTCTTACTCAACCTTAATCAACCTGTAACAATAGTAACATATTTTCTTACTGAACCATAATCAACTTGCATCAATAGTAAGTAACCTGTTTTCTTACTCGACCTTAATCAACCTGTAACAATAGAAACTTGTTTTCTTACTGAAACATAATCAACCTGCGACAATTGTTACCTGCTTTCTTACTCAACCTTAATCAACCTGTAACAATAGTTACATATTTTGTTACTGAACCATAATCAACCTGTAACAATAGTAAGTAACCTGTTTTCTTCTGCACCTAAATCAAGCTGCAAGAATAGTAACATATTTTCTTACTGCACCTAAATCAACCTGAAACAATAGTAACTGGTTTTCTTACTGAACCTAAATCAATCTGTAACAAATGTAACCTGTTTTCTTACTGAACCATTAACCTGCAACAATAGTAACATAATTTCTTATTGACCCATAAAAAACCTGTAACAATAGTAACATATTTTCTTACTGAGCCATAATAAACCTGTAACCTGTTTTCTTACTCAACCTAAATCAACCTGTAACAATAGTAACATATTTTCTTACTGAGCCATAATAAACCTGTTTTCTTACTGAACCTGAAACAATCTGCAACAATAGTAACGAGTTTTCTTACTGACCCTAAATCAACCTGCAACAATAGTAACCAGTTTTCTTACTGACCCTAAATCAACCTGCAACAATAGTAACGAGTTTTCTTACTGAACCTAAATCAACCATTAACAATAGCAACCAGTTTTCTTACTGAACATAAGTGTGTGTGTGTGTTTGGGTTTAACGTCTTAATAGTAACGAGTTTTCTTACTGAACCTAAGTCAACCTGAAACAATAGCAACCAGTTTTCTTACTGAACCTTAATCAACTTGCAACAATAGTTATCTGTTTTCTTTGTGAACCTAAATCAACCTGTAACAATAGTAACATATTTTCTTACCGAACCTAAATCAACCTGTAACAATAGTAAACTGTTTTCTTACTGAACCTTAATCAACCTGTAACAATGGTTACATATTTTCTTACAGAATCTAAATCAACATGCAACAATAGTAACCTCCTTTCTTACTCAACCTGCAACAACAGTAACTTCCTTACTGAACCTAAATTAACCTGCAAAAATAGTAACCTGTTTTCATACTGAAACTTAATCAACCTGCAACGATAGTAACCTGGTTTCTTACTGAGTCTAAATCAACCTGCAACAACAGTAACCTGTTTTTGACTGAACCTAAACCAACCTGCAACAATAGTAAACAGTTTTCTTACTCAATTTTAATCAACCTGCAACAATAGTAACACTGAACCTAAATTAACCTGCAACAATAGTAACCTGTATTCATACTGAAACTTAACCTGCAATGATAGTAACCTGTTTCCTTACTGAACCTAAATCAATCTGTGACAATAGCAACCAGTTTTCTTACTGAACCTAAATCAATCTGCAACAACAGTACCCTGTTTCTGACTGAACCTAAATCAACCTGCAACAATAGTAACCAGTTTTCTTACTCAACCTTAATCAACCTGCAACAATAGTAACTTCCTTACTGAACCTAAATTAACCTGCAACAATAGTAACCTGTTTTCATACTGAAACTTAATCAACCTGCAACGATAGTAAACTGCTTTCTTACTCAACCTTAATCAACCTGCAACAATAGTAACTTCCTTACTGAACCTAAATCAATCTGTGACAATAGCAACCAGTTTTCTTACTGAACCTAGATCAACCTGCAACAACAGTAACCTGTTTTTGACTGAACCTAAACCAACCTGCAACAATAGTTACCAGTTTTCTTACTCAATTTTAATCAACCTGCAACAATAGAAACACTGAACCTAAATTAACCTGCAACAATAGTAACCTGTTTTCACACTGAAACTTAATCTACCTGCAACGATAGAACCTGCTTTCTTACTCAACCTTAATCAACGTGCAACAATAGTAACTTCCTTACTGAACCTAAATTAACCTGCAACAATAGTAACCTATTTTCATACTGAAACTTAATCAACCTGCAAACGATAGTAACCTGTTTTCTTACTGAACCTAAATCAATCTGTGACAATAGGAACCACTTTTCTTACTGAACCTAAATCAACCTGCAAAAACAGTAACCTGTTTTTGACTGAACCTAAATCAACCTGCAACAAGAGCTCCGCCAAGCGGGGCAATACACACCCGAAGGATTACATCATAGGATGGGAGCAAAATTTAAAGAACTTGACTGTTGTGGCCCAAAGGAGTGGAACAACAAAAGGAAAACTTCAAAAAACAAATCTAAGTCCACAAAAAAAAATATTCAAAGTCCACAAAAAAAAATCCTTACCAGGTACAGGTATGTAAAAATACACCTAAAAATTAGAGGTACCGTCTCGGTTTTTCCCTACGGCCAATAATAAAAAAGTTTCAAAGTAAGCCATTTATAGTAACATAAAAGGGAAGTAATTCCAAAAAAAAGTATAGTAAGTGAACAAAAAAGGGATCTGCCAAATAAAAACAAGAGCACTGCAATGCAGAGCAATATACACAAAGCAAAGCCATATATGACCTTTGACCCTTAAGTGTGACCTTGACCTTGAAGCAAGTCATCCAGAACATGCGCTCTGCACATCGTCTCAGTGTGGTGAACATTTCTGCCAAGTTTCTTTGAAATCCTTCCAGCAGTTCAAGAGTTACAGAGCGGACACGAAACAAACTGATATGACTTTTGACCCCTAAGTGTGACCTTGACCTTGAAGCCAGTCGTCCGAAACATGCGCTCTGCACGTTGTCTTGGTGTGGTGAACATTTGTGTCAAGTTTCTTTGAAATCCTTCAAGGGGTTCAAGAGTTACAGAGCAGACACGAAACAAACTGATATGACCTTTGACTCCTAAGTGTGACCTTGACCTTGAAGCGAGACATCAAAAACATGCACTCTGCACGTTGACTCGATGTGGTGAACATTTGTGTCAAGTTTCCTTGAAAGCCTTCAAGGGGTTCAAGAGTTACAGAGCGGACACGAAATTTCTAACGGACAGACAGACGGACGGACACCAGCGTCATAACATAATACATCCCTTTGGGCATATAACAATAGTAACCAGTTTTCTTACAGAACCTAAATCAACCTGCAACAATAGTAACCAGTTTTCTTACAGAACCTAAATCAACCTGCAACAATGGTAACCAGTTTTCTTACAGAACCTAAATCAATCCAGAAATTCACAGTTTCAATTATATTTTTAAACTTTTTACCCAAAAAAATGCATTTTGCACCAAGATAACATCTATACTTTTAGTATGCTGTTACATACATATTGTATAATGCTTTCACCAAAAATCAATTCTTTGCGAGTTTTTCCCCCTTTTTTCATAAATGGCCTTTACTATTTATGCATATTTTTGACTGTCATTAGGGCCTTATTTAGCCTGGTCTTACTGAATGAAATCCCAAACAAATGCCCCAATGCTGAATAACAATTGTATGATGGTTGGTGACTTTTACATGTATGCATTATCTTGTATAGTGTTTAACATTATGTAACCTATCTCATACACTTAACATACTATATATTCTTTATATACCTTATCTGACATAAAGACTTTTATATATCTATCTTGAATAGGCTTTCTCATACCTTTAATATGTCATAGACTTTTACATGTAAACCTATTGTGTATACTTTATATACCTTATCTTGTACAGACTTTACAAACGTTATCTCATGTAGACTCACTGACTTGTACATACTTCAAACCCATGTCTATAGACTTCTACATACATTATCTCACACAGACTTTACAAACGTTATCTCATGTAGACTCACTGACTTGTACATACTTCAAACCCATGTCTATAGACTTCTACATACATTATCTCACACAGACTTTACAAACGTTATCTTGAATAGACTGTTACATATGTAATCCCATATAGACATAACACACCTTTGTACATACCCCAACTTGTACAGATTTTAAGTATCTTACCTTGTGTAGACTTTTTCATATGTTATCACATAAAGACTTGATTTATTTTATCCCATAAAGATTTTACTTATCTTACATACCTTATCTTGCATAGGTTATTACTTAAGTTTACCCATACAGACTACAAACCTTATCTCGTATAGACTGTCTTAACTCTTCTCGCTCCTCTTCCATTTTTCTGTGTTTTTCTTTTCGTTTTTCCTCAGCTTCTCTTCGTGCTTCAGCAACCTCAGGATCTTCCCCGTCATCAGCTCCACCTTCATCTTTTTTCTCATCATCACCACCCATAGCACCTACAAGTTTATAGAGGAAATTTGTTTGTTTTCAGTGTGATATCGAAATATACGATAAGGGAGACAATGCAACCCAAGTGAAAATGTCAGAATGATATATTTCGATATCACAATGAAAACAAATCACTTTTCTTTCTATTTTATGCTTATTTGTAAAGAACCCAAAATTTTCTGTTTATAACATGCTAACAGATTCAAATAAGACCTTTACTTCATGACAAAATCCGTATAAATTTATGCTACCGTGTTACATTAAACATCCATGAAATAACCATATCAATTTAGATATATTCAGATATATCAAATATTGGTAGTAAGGTCCATCAACAAGATGCCATTTTGTTTTTAAAAACAATAGTGTATTTAAATATGTTATTTAAACAAGAGGGCCATGATGGCCCTAGATCGCTCACATGAGCTACACCACTTGCTTGAATAGTTTTGGTAGATGGCTATGCAAGGAAATTATCTGTGAAATTATTTTGAAGTATTACCAATTTTTTCTGAAAAGAATGTCTTAAAAGGTATTACTTAATAAATTCAGCCAGCTAATGTGTGCTGAGGGGGTGGGGAGGGAGGCTGGGGGAATAATGACATGTAGGACACTAAGATACAATATCAAACAAGAAGACTTTTAAAGTTTCCACTACATACATATAGGGAAAAGTGACCACATCCCCTGGCAGCCATATTTTTTGTCGAATTGGAGTAATTTGACCAAGCTTGGTAGAGGGTCACACAAGGACCATTTGCATCAAATCATTTAAAAATCGGGCCAGCAGTTAGATTTTTAAAGTTTCCACTATTTATGTTCAGGGAACAGGGATTCAGAAAATTTGTCAGTTTGTCGGTTTTGGACCGATTTTTAACTTTTCAGACTGATTTATAAAGTAAACAAGAGGGCGAAGATGGCCCTAGGTCATTCACCGGAGTAACACACCATAACAGTGTAAACATGTTTGACCTAGTGATTTCATGGAGACAAATATTCTGACCAATTTTCATTAAGATTGGACCAAAAATGTGTAAAAAAAACTCTCGAGTGTAAACAAGCGTTTTCTTTGATTTGACCTAGTGACCTTCTTTTTGACCCCACATGACCCAGATTAGAAGTCAACCAAGATTTCATGAAAAACAAACATTCTGACAAGGTTTCAGGAAGATTGGAGCAAAAAAAGCCCTCTAGAGTGTAAACAAGCTTTTACTTTGATTTGACCTAGTAAACTAGTTTTTGACCCTCCCTGACCCAGATTCGAAATAATCCAAGACTTCATGATAAAACATTCTGACCAAGTTTTATGAAGATATAATGAAAAATGTGGCCACTAGAGAGTAAACAAGTTTCTTCTTTGATTTGACCTGGTGGCCTAGTTTTTGACCCCATGTGACCCAGATAAAAACTCATCCGAGATTTCACAGAGACAAACATTCTGACCAAGTTTTATGAAGATATAATGAAAAATGTGGCCCCTAGACAGTAAACAAGGTTTCTCTTTGATCTGACCAGGTGACCTAGTTTTTGACCCCAGATGACCAAGATTCGAATTTGACCTAGATTTCATCAAGAAAATCATTCTGGTCAAATTTTTCGAATACCCAGTCAACAAGAGGACCATGATGGTCCTGAATCGCTCACCTGTCCCCACATGAACTGAGTATGACGTCGTTTTTTCTATTATTTGACATAGTGACCTAGTTTTAGAGCTCATGTGACCTAGTTCTGAACTTGACCTAGATATCATCAAGATAAAAATTCTGACCAATTTTCATGAAGATCCATTGAAAGATATGGCCTCTAGAGAGGTCACAAGGTTTTTCTATTATTTGACATAATGAACTAGTTTTTGAAGGCATGTGACCCAGTTTTGTACTTGACCTAGATATCATCAAGGTGAACATTATCACCATTTTTCATGAAGATCCATTGAAAAATATGGCCTCTATAGAGGTCACAAGGTTTTTCTATGTTTAGACCTAGTGACCTAGTTTTTGACCGCAGTTGACCCAGTTTCAAACTTGACCTAGATATCATCAAGATGAACATTCAGACCAACTTTCATAAAGATCCCATGAAAAATATGGCCTCTAGAGAGGTCACAAGTTTTTTCTATTATTTGACCTACTGACCTAGTTTTTGACCACATGTGACCCAGTTTCAATCTTGACCTAGATACTATCAAGATGAACATTCTGACCAATTTTCATGCAGATCCCATGAAAAATCTGGCCTCTACAGAGGTCACAAGGTTTTTCTATTATCTGACCTACTGACCTAGTTTTTGATTGCACGTAACCCAGTTTCGAACTTGACTTAGATATCACCAAGATGAACATTCTGACCAATTTTCATGCAGATCCCATGAAAAATATGACCTCTAGAGAGGTCACAAGGTTTTTCTATTATTTGACCTACTGACCTAGTTTTTGACCGCACGTGACCCAGTTTCAAAAAAGACCTAGATATCATCAAGGTGAACATTCCACCAATTTTCATGAAGATCCATTGAAAAATATGGCCTCTAGGGAGGTCACAAGGATTTTCTATTTTTAGACCTACTGACCTAGTTTTGGAACGCAGTTGACCCAGTTTCGAACTTGACCTATATATGATCAAGATGAACATTCTGACCAATTTTCATGCAGATCCCATGAAATATATGGCCTCTACAGAGGTCACAAGGTTTTTCTTTTATTTGACCTAGTGACCTAGTTTTGGACCGGATGTGACCCAGTTTCGAACTTGACCTAGATATCATCAAGATGAACATTCTGACCAATTTTCATGCAGATCCCATGAAAAATATGACCTCTAGAGAGGTAACAAGGATTTTCTATTATTTGACCTACTGACCTAGTTTTTGACCGCAGTCAACCCAGTTTCAAACCTGACCTAGATATCATGAAGATGAACATTCTGACCAATTTTCATGCAGATCCCATGAAAAATGCGGCCTCTACAGAGGTCACAAGGTTTTTCTATTATTTGACCTACTGACCTAGTTTTGGATCGGACGTGACCCAGTTTTGAACTTGACCTAGATATCATCAAGACGAACATTCTGACCAATTTTCATGCAGATCCCATGAAAAATATGACCTCTAGAGAGGTCACAAGGATTTTCTATTATTTGACCTACTGACCTAGTTTTTGACCGCAGTTGACCCAGTTTCGAACTTGATCTAGATATCATCAAGATAAACATTCTGACCAATTTTCATGAAGATCCATTGAAAAATATGGCCTCTAGAGAGGTCACAAGGTTTTAATATTTTTAGACCTACTGACCTAGTTTTTGACCGCACATGACCCAGTTTCGAACTTGGCCTAGATATCATCAAGGTGAACATTCTGACCAACTTTCATAAAGATCCCATGAAAAATGTGACCTCTAGAGTGGTCACAAGCAAAAAGTTTACGCAAGCACGGACGGACGGACGACGGACGCTGCGCGATCACAAAAGCTCACCTTGTCACTTTGTGACAGGTGAGCTAACAAGAGGGCCATGATGGCCCTATATAGGGAAAAACTTTGAAAATCTTCTTGTCCAAACCACAAAGACTATGGCTTTGGTAATTTGTAATGAAGCATCATTTAGTGGTTCTCTACCAAGTTTGTTCAAGTTATCCCTCTCGGGTCAAATATGGCCCCGCCCCAGAGGTCATATGGTTCATATAGACTTATACAGGGAAAAACTTAGAATCTTCATGTCCATAACTTACATCATTCAAATTTGGACCACATGTATAGTTTTGAGTGGCAAGATGAACCTTGACATGAGTTGACCTTGATCTTGACCTAGTGACCTACTTTCACATTTCTGTACCTACAGCCTTCAAATTTGGAACACATGCGTAGGTTTGTGTACTGAAAAAAACTTTGACCTTGTTATTGACCTAGTGACCTACTTTCACATTTTTGAAGGTACAGGCTTCAAATTTGGACCACATGCATAGTTTTTTGTTCCAAAATAAAATTTGACCTTGATTTTGACCTAGTGACCTACTTTCACATTTCTCAATCTACAGCCTTCAAATTTGAACCACAAGCATAGTTTTGTGTACTGAAATGAACTTTGATCTTGAGATTGACCTAGTGACCTACTTTCACATTTCTGAAGGTACAGGCTTCAAATTTGGACCACTTGCATAGTTTTGTGTTCCGAAATGGAATTTGTGTTTACAGTGAGCATATAATTTCTGTTCCTTGTGCAATTACTGAATGCATCAAGGGGGGCATTTCGTGTTCGACGAGCTCTTGTTCAATTAATCTTCATGAATATTGGTCAGAATGATAACCTTGATGAAATCTAGGCCGAGTTCGAAAATGGGTCATCTCGGATCAAAAACTAGGTCACTAGGTCAAATCAAAGAAAAACCTTGTGTATGCGATAGAGGCTGTATTTTTCAATTAATCTTCATGAATATTGGTCAGAATGATAACCTTGATGAAATCTAGGCCGAGTTCGAAAATGGGTCATCTCGGGTCAAAAACTAGGTCACTAGGTCAAATCAAAGAAAAACCTTGTGTATGCGATAGAGGCTGTATTTTTCAATTGATCTACATGAATGTTGGTCAGAATGATTGCCTTGATGAAATCTAGGCCAAGTTCGAAAATGGGTCATTTCGGGCCAAAAACTAGGTCACTAGGTCAAATCAAAGAAAAACCTTGTGTATGCGATAGAGGCTGTATTTTTCAATTGATCTTCATGAATATTGGTCAGAATGATTGCCTTGATGAAATCTAGGCCGAGTTCGAAAATGGGTCATCTCGGGCCAAAAACTAGGTCACTAGGTCAAATCAAAGAAAAACCTTGTGTATGCGATAGAGGCTGTATTTTTCAATTATTCTTCATGAATATTGGTCAGAATGATAACCTTAATGAAATCTAGGCCGAGTTCGAAAATGGGTCATCTCGGGTCAAAAACTAGGTCACTAGGTCAAATCAAAGAAAAACCTTGTGTATGCGCTAGAGGCGGTATTTTTCAATTGATCTTCATGAATTTTGGTCAGAATGATTACCTTGATGAAATCTAGGCCAGTTTTGAAAATGGGTCATCTGGGATCAAAAACTAGGTCACTAGGTCAAATCAAAGAAAAACCTTGTGTATGCGATAGAGGCTGTATTTTTCAATTGATCTTCATGAATTTTGGTCAGAATGATTACCTTGATCAAATATAGACCAAATTCGAAAATGGGTCATCTGGGGTCAAAAACTAGGTCACTAGCTCAAATCAAAGAAAAACCTTGTGTATGCAATAGAGGCTGTATTTTTCAACTGATCTTCATGAAATTTAGCCAGAATGATCACCTTGATAAAATCTAGGCCGAGTTCGAAAATGGGTCATCTGGGGTCAAAAACTAGGTCACTAGGTCAAATCGAAGAAAAACATTGTGTATGCAATAGAGGATGTATTTTTCAATTGATCTTCATCAAATTTGGTCAGAGTGATTGCCTTGATGAAATCTAGGTCGAGTTTGAATATGGGTTATCTGAGTTCAAAAACTAGGTCACTAGGTCAAATTA
The DNA here is from genome assembly GCF_021730395.1 of Mercenaria mercenaria. Classification (NCBI taxonomy): domain Eukaryota; kingdom Metazoa; phylum Mollusca; class Bivalvia; order Venerida; family Veneridae; genus Mercenaria; species Mercenaria mercenaria. Next base: position 41,727,959 of record NC_069369.1, on the reverse strand, counting down.
AAGAAAAATCTTGTGTATGCGATAGAGACTGTTTTTTTCAATTGATTTTTATGAAATTTGGTCAGGATGATTGCCTTAATGAAATCTAGGTCGAATTTGAATATGGGTCATCTGAGATCAAAAATTAGGTCACTTGGTCAAATCAAAGAAAAAACTTGTGTATGTGATAGAGGCTGTATTTTTCGATTGATCTTCATGAATTTTGGTCAGAATGATTGCCTTGATAAAATCTAGGTCGAGTTTGAACATGGGTCATCTAGGGTAAAAAAACAAGGTCATATCTAAGAAAATGCTTGTTTTATCGCAAGAGACCAATTTTTTGGTCCAATCTTAATGAAAATTGGTCAGAATATTTGTTTCCATGAAATCACTAGGTCAAACATGTTTTACACTGTTATGGAGTGCTTCTTAGGTGAGCGACCTAGGGCCATCTTGGCCCTCTTGTTTTTTCGTTTTTTAGCTCACCTGAGCACAAAGTGCTCAAGGTGAGCTAATGTGACTGATCATTGTCCGGGTCATCCATCTTCCGTCAACATTTGCCTTGTTAACACTCCAGAGGGCACAGTTGTGACCCAATCTTTATGAAACTTGGTCAGAATGTTTGTCATGATGATTTCTAGGTTAGTTTCGAAACTGGGTCATGTGGGGTCAAAAACTAGGTCAGCTGGCCAGATCAAAGGAAAATTTTGTTAACCCTCTATAGGCCACAGTTTAAGTTTGAAACTCATGAGAGTTGGTCAGAATGTTTGTCTTGACGACCTCTAGGTCAAGCTTGAATCTGGGTCATGTGGGGGCAAAAACTAGGTCACCAGGACAAATCAAAAGAAAAGCTTGTTAACACTCGAGAGACCACAGTTGTGACCCAATTTTTATGAAACTTGGTCAGAATGTTTCTCTTGATGATCTCTAGGTCAAAATCGAATCTGTGTCATGTGGTTTCAAAAACTAGGTCACTAGGCCAGATCAAAGGAAAATCTTGTTAACACTCCTGAAACCACATTTTAAGTTTGAAACAAATGAGGATTGATCAGAATGTTTGTCTTGATGAAATCTAGGTCGAGTTTGAATATGGGTCATCTGGGTTCAAAATCTAGGTCACCCAGTCAAATAAAAGATAGTGTGTGTGCAATAGGGACTGCATTTTTAGCTCACCTGTCACATAGTGACAAGGTGAGCTTTTGTGATCACCCTTCGTCCGTCGTCCGTCGTCAGTCCGTCCGTGTGTGCGTGCGTCCGTCCGTCCGTCCGTCAACAATTTCTTGTCTGCACGATAGTGGTTTCATTTATGATTTTATTTTAACCAAACTTGCACACAACTTGTATCACCATAAGGTCACGGTTCCTTTCTTGAACTGGCCAGATCCCATTATGGGTTCCAGAGTTATGGCCCCTGAAAGGGCCAAAATTAGCTATTTTGACCTTGTCTGCACAATAGCAGCTTTATTTATGATTTGATTTTTACCAAACTGGCACACAGCTTGTATCACCATAAGATCTTGGTTGCTTTCTTGAACTGGCCAGATTCCATTATGGGTTCTAGAGTTATGGCCCCTGAAAAGGCCAGAATTAGCTATTTTGACCTTGTCTGCACAATAGCAGCTTCATTTATGATTTGAATTTAATCAAACTTGCACAAAACTTGTGTCACCATAAGATCTCGGTTCCTTTCTTGAACCGGCCAGATCCCGTAATGGGTTCCACAGTTATGGCCCCTGAAAGGGCCAAAATTAGCTATTTTGACCTTGACTGCACAATAGCAGCTTCATTTATGATTTGATTTTAACCAAAGTTGCACACAACTTGTATCACCACAAGATCTTGCTTCCTTTCTTCAACTGGCCAGATTCTATCATGGGTTCCAGAGTTATGGCCCCTTAAAGGTCCAAAATTGGCTATTTTGGCTTTTGCAGCCATATAGAGACTTCATTTATGGTTTAATTTGATACAAACTTTTAAAATGTCTTCAACAACAGTAAGTCTTGGATTCCGTGACAAATCAGATCCAATCATAGGTTCCAGAGTTATTTTATATCTGATTACCTCCCCTGATTGTAATCAAAATTGATTTATATCAGTTAGTACTTATAGGACTTATTTGAAATTTCATTATTGTTATTAGTTGGACTGAGACAATCAGGGTAGATAACTATGAACTGATTTTATGTCAAATTACCTCCCTTTATTTCAAATTGAAATGGGTATATCTCCATAACTAATGAAGATACTGATCTGAAATTTCATTTATGTCAACAGATTTATTTGGCAGATCCTTCTTTTGTTCACTTACAATTTTTATTTTTTTAATTACTTCCCTTTTACGTTACTATAAATAGCTTATTTTTAGTAACTTTTTTATTATTGGCCGTAGGGAAAAACTGAGACCACTTTTCTGTGGTACAACATGGATGGTACCTCCAATTTTTAGGTGTATTTTGACATATCTATACCTTGTAAGAATTTTTTTTTCTTTTTGGTTAAATTTCTTCGCTTTGTTGTTCCTGTCCTTTGGACTTAGATATTTTTTCTGAGGACCTTCTTGTCCTCAAGTGCAATGATAACAGGTGAGCGATATAGGGCCATCATGGCCCTCTTGTTAGCTCACCTGTCACAAAGTGACAAGGTGAGCTTTTGTGATCGCGCAGCGTCCGTCGTCCGTCCGTCCGTGCTTGCGTAAACTTTTTGCTTGTGACCACTCTAGAGGTCACATTTTTCATGGGATCTTTATGAAAGTTGGTCAGAATGTTCACCTTGATGATATCTAGGCCAAGTTCGAAACTGGGTCATGTGCGGTCAAAAACTAGGTCAGTAGGTCTAAAAATATTAAAACCTTGTGACCTCTCTAGAGGCCATATTTTTCAATGGATCTTCATGAAAATTGGTCAGAATGTTTATCTTGATGATATCTAGATCAAGTTCGAAACTGGGTCAACTGCGGTCAAAAACTAGGTCAGTAGGTCAAATAATTTTTCTTTTTGGTTAAATTTCTTCGCTTTGTTGTTCCTGTCCTTTGGACTTAGATATTTTTTCTGAGGACCTTCTTGTCCTCAAGTGCAATGATAACAGGTGAGCGATATAAGTATATGTAAACTATGTGACCCCAACGGCGGAGCCATATTTGACCCTAGGGGAATAATTTGAATAATCTTAGTAGAGGACCACTAGATGATGTCATATACAAAATATCAAAGCCCTAGGCCCTGTGGTTTTGGACAAGAGGTTTTTCAAAGTTTTTTCCTATATAAGTCTATATAAACCATGTGACCCTAGGGGTGGGGCCATATTTGACCCCAGGGAAATAATCTGAACAATCTTGGTAGAGGACCACTAGATTTTGCTACATACCAAATATCAAAGCCCTAGGCCCTATGGTTTTGGACAAGAAGATCAGAAACCATTTAACTGTTCCTGGCCAATGTAACCTTGACCTTTGACCTAATGACCTCAAAATCAATAGGGGTCATCTGCTGGTCATGGCTAACCTAACTATCAATTTTCCTGACACTAGGCCCAAGCTTTCTTGAGTTATTGCCTGGAAACCATTTTACTGTTCCTGGTCACTGTGACCTTGACCTTTGACATACTGACCTCAAAATCAATAGGGGTCATCTGCTGGTCATTATCAACCTCCCTATCAACTTTCGTGACCCTAGGCCCAAGCGTTCTTGAGTTATCATCCAGAAACCGTTTTACTGTTCAGGGTCACTGTGACGTTGACCTTTAACATACTGACCTTAAAATCAATAGGGGTCATCTGCTGGTCATTACCAACCTCCCTATTAACTTTCATGATCCTAGGCCCAAGTGTTCTTGAGTTACCATCCGGAAACCGTTTTACTGTTCAGGGTCACTGTGACCTTGACCTTTAACATACTGACCTCAAAATCAATAGGGGTCATCTGCTGGTCATTACCAACCTCTCTATCAACTTTCATGATCCTAGGCCCAAGTGTTCTTGAGTTATCATCCGGAAACCGTTTCACTGTTCAGGGTCACTGTGACCTTGACCTTTAACATACTGACCTCAAAATCAATAGGGGTCATCTGCTGGTCATTACCAACCTCCCTATCAACTTTCATGATCCTAGGCCCAAGTGTTCTTGAGTTATAATCCGGAAACAGTTTTACTATTCAGGGTCACTGTGACCTTGACCTTTGACATACAGACCTCAAAATCAATAGGGGTCATCTGCTGATGATGATCAACCTCCCTATCAACTTTCATGATCCTAGGCCCAAGCGTTCTTGAGTTATCATCCGGAAACGGATTGGTCTACATTCCGACCGACCGACCGACAGACCGACCGACCGACATCTGCAAAACAATATACCCCTCCTTTTTCAAAGGGGGGCATAAAAATACAGCCTCTATCGCATACACAAGCTAAATGTTGACAGACGACAGACGACAGACGACGGACGACAGACGCCGGACATCGAGCGATCAGAAAAACTCACCTGAGCATTGTTCAGGTGAGCTAAAAAAACAATCTGGTTAAAATGGAGAAAGAGTGTTAAATTTGGTCTAAAATCTCTAAAGCAGGAAACCCAATTGACGTGGTATCCTCCACACACAAAATTCACTTGATCCATGTAACTATTGGACTAGATTTAATTAGATGAAACGCTTCAAAGACAAGAACTTGCAATGAGAGCTTTCCTTGGCATAAAGCATCTACGAGACATCCACAATGCTTCCTTAAAACTCGACCAAAATCCTAGCATTCACACAACCTACACATCTGGTCCGTGGCAGGGTATTTGAGCAAAATACTGAGGATGTTTGGTAGACACTCTGTGTTGAGTAAATCACTTTGACGCATTGTGTTTTATCAAACCTGTCAAGAAATGAGGAAATATCACAAAGTACCTACCATGTATAAAGTACCGAAGTCACATGAGTTGGGTTTTAGAATTGTTAGGTAACACTGTGCTAAAAAAACAATGCCACGACAACTCTATCCTTGCAAATATTTTCTTAGAAAAATGGTGAAATTTGAACAAAGTACCGATCAGATATAACACTGAATGACCCTTTTCATTGTATGATAACTCGCAGTGACTGGCACAATTTTAATGCCTGACACACCAATATATTTACTCTATCATCTTTTACAAATACAGCATAATACTGGTGGGTTGGATAGCATCGTTTAATAGGATGTGATTTGGTTTCGGACCGAATTGAGTTTTCAAAATTTCCCTGTAGAGAAAAGTCCTCTGTTGGATATGTTTTTTTTTATGAATCGGAATAATTTGAACAATCTTAGTAGAAAGTCACACAAGGACCATTTATGTGAAATTGTTTTAAAATCGCGCAAGCAGTTTCATACAAGAATGTTTTTAAAGTTTCCACTATATACATATAGGGAAAAGTGACAAGACCCCCTGTGCGGCCAAGTTTTTTGACGAAACAAACAAAACAAGAGGGCCCTGAAGGCCCTGTATAGCTCACCTGAAGAAAGTAGGTCAGTAGGTCACATTCCTGGTCACTGAAGTCAGTTTTAAGTTTGGTGTGCAAAACTGTACATGTCACCTAAATTTCAAGGCTGTCTCTTAAAAAACAAAAAAGTAGGTCAGTAGGTCACATTCCACATGACCCAGATTTGAACTTGACCTAAAGATAATCAAGGTTAACATTCTGACCAAGTTTCATGAAGATACATTCATAAATGTGGCCTCTAGAGTGTTAACAAGATTTTCCTTTGATTTGACCTGGTGACCTAGTTTTTGAACCCAACTGACCCAGATTGGAATTTCACCTACAGATCATCAAGATTAACATTCTGACCAAGTTTCATTACGGTATGGTCATAAATGTCGCCTAAACAGTGTTAACAAGCTTTTCCTTTGATTTGACCTGGTGACCTAGTTTCTGATTCCACTTGACCTACATTTGAACTTGACCTAAAGATCATCAAGATTAACATTCTGACCAAGTTTCATGGAGATATTATCATAAATGTGACCTCTAAAGTGTTAACAAGCTTTACATTTGATTTGACTTGGTGGCCTAGTTTTTGTCCCCACCTGACCCAGATTTGAACTTGACCTGAAGACCATCAAGGTTAACATTCTCACCAAGTTTCATTAAGATAAGATCATAAATGTGGCCTCTAGAGTGTTAACTAGCTTTTCCTTTGATTTGACCTGTTGACCTATTTTTTGACCCCACCTGACCCAGATTTGAACTCGACCTAAAGATCATCAAGAATAACATTCTGACCAAGTTTCATTATGGTATGGTAATAAATGTGGCCTCTAGAGTGTTAGCTAGCTTTTCCTTTTATTTGACCTGGTGACCTAGTTTTTGATCCCACCTGACCCAGATTTGACCTTTAGCTAAAGATCATCAAGATTAACATTCTGAACAAGTTTCATTAAGATACAGTCATAAATATGGCCTCTAGAGTGTTAACAAGCCTTACCTTTGATTTGACCTGGTGACCTAATTTCTGACTCCACTTGACCTAGATTTGAATTTGACCTAAAATTATCAAGATTAACATTCTGACCAAGTTTCATGAAGATACAGTCATAAATGTGGCCTCTAGAGTGTTAACAAACTTTTCCTTTGATTTGACCCGGTGACCTAGTTTTTGACCCACCTGACCCAGATTCGAACTTGGCCTAAAGATCATCAAGATTAACATTCTAACAAAGTTTCATGACGATATAGTCATAAATGTGCCTCTAGAGTGTTAACAAGTGTTTCCTTTGATTTGACCTTTGAGCACTCTGTGCTCAGGTGAGCTAAAAAGGACAGTCTTGTTATAAGATTACATAAAGGACCATTTGTGTAGAATTATTTCAAAATCGGTCTAGCAGTTTAGGAGATGTTGTTTGGAGATTTTTCTTTTGTATAATCTTCATAAAGGGTCACCCAAGAAACATTTGTGTGAAATTGGTTAAAATCTGTCAAGCAGTTTCTGACAAAGAAATTTTTAATTTTCTGCTATATACATATACGGAAAACTGACCACACCCCCTGTTTGCCATGTTTTTGAAGGAACAATTTTGGTAGAGGGTCACACAAGGACCACTTGTGGGAAATTATCTTAAAATAGGGCCAGAAGTTTAGTACAAATAGATTTTTACAGTTTCCACTATAAATATATTGGGAAAGTGACCACAACCGGCCCTGGTGGCCATGTTTTTTGATGAATAATAAAAAATTGAACAATCTTAGTAGAGGGTCAAAGATGGACAATAATCCAACTAATGGTTTACAAGATGCTGTTTGAAGAGTTTTAGCTCTAAGCGAAACCATTATAAAAACTTTGGATGGAGACCCCACTCCTCTACCACCCCCAAGGAACATCTAGGCCAACTTTCATGACATGGTTTCAGAGCAGATGTCATTTGAAGAAAAGAGATGGACTGACGGCAGATGGTAAATGATCACAATAGTTCACGAGCTAAATTTGAGAGAAGCACATACACAGATGCTACAGACAAAAAGAGCAGGGACAGTAGCTTGCATTTCCACTACCGTTCATGAACTGAGGCTCAATCAAACTGAGCCTGCAACATTTTCGTTAATGTCGTGTTGGGCGACATGTGGTTTTCCACTTTTTCTATTTTATCACCACAGCAGCATTATTTGTTGCTGCCTTCAATCAGAGCTGTTATATACCGATTTCTTAAGATCGTTCAGCATGATATTTATGTTGTGTTAGTGTACTGTTTAATTTTTCAGTTTGAACAATTCGGCTTGGGTGGTCCCAATTCTCCCACTTAAATAGTTTTCGGTATTGTTTTAACCTTTGATATGATGCCTGCTTTTTTACTGTGTCTTTTGGCAGTTTCTATGATATGCAGGCTCCATAACTTCAGATCCCCTCTCTAATTTCCAGTTTGTTCAGTTCTGCTCATTGCTTTCTTGTTTAGGGCAAAAACATTATTTTAACTTTTAGCTTTTCATGGAATTGCATTCTGTGTATCATTGAAGGTTCCATGTGCACCGCCATATGAAAACATCTGCAGGTGTCTCAAAATTATTTTCTGGTTCTTATAACATGTGTAAATGTTGAGTTCTGCTCAACCCATGGTTAGAGGGCCTGGACAGTAGCTAGCATTTCCACTATCATCCATGAACAGGCTCAATCAAACCGGGCCTGCAACATTTTCGCTTATGTCATGTTTGGCAGCCTGTGGTTTTCCACTTTTTCTATTTTAATCATAATGATCCATTGAGAAGGAGCCCTTTTCAGCTGTTTTTTCTATTTCTGTCAGTCCCTAAAAGGAGTAAAGCAGAACCATATGAACATTTAAGAGAAGACCATACAAGGATACCTCAGACAAAGTTTAGTGAAGATTCACTATTGGTTCAGGAGAAGTTGTTGAAAGGTTTTTCTATGTTTATCTCTGGCAGGCCCTAAAAGGAGACAAGTAGAACTATTTAAACAAGCAAATTCGATGAATTGGTATCCCCCGCTGAAAGGGTTTGTGGTGAGGAATGGCAAAAAGATATATCCGGCAAAAAGTTAAGGATGTTAATAAGAAGCAAATAATTTCATTAGTCAAAATCAATTTAACAGAAAACAGATGTTTAATTAAAGAGTACATAATAAATGTATGATACTTTGATCCTGACTAAAGAATTTATTTTGAATGGGATATGCTAACTGTAATAAGCTTAGCTTTTAAAATTAAATGCAGTTAATTGAAATGTGAGCTTGAAGTTTAACTTGAATGAAATATTGTCTTTGAGTGGTTTGGCACCAGGTGTTGCTGTTTTACAAGTACATTTGAACTTAAAAGATCAGATGTCCTTAAGAGAACACAGGTAAGATATCTTGAACATGGCTGAGGGCAAGGTTTGTGCAGTCACAACTTAACATGTTGAAGGTTTGAACATTTAAAAAAAAAAAAAAAAAAAAGGAATGGAAATATATATATCTATATATAGATATATGTATATATTTATTTTTTTAGGGGGTGGGGGTGCAGGGGAACGGGAGAGGAAACAAAATTTCACATGCTGATTATAAATATTGACTGAAAATTAAAAATGAAAAAAAAAAAAAAAGGTAAAAGGGTGAAGTTGGGAGGGGGGGGGGGGGGGAGGGCAGAGGATGCTTGATCAGTGGTGGGCATGACTGGGTGGAGAAGTGAGGTGGGGGAATGGTATAACTTGGAAGGTTTGAAAAAAATCTAAAATAAGAAATGAAAAAAAAAAATTTTTTTTGGGAGGTGGGGGGGTGAGGGGGTGTGACCAATGCAAGTGGGTGACCAGGTGTGGGTGTGCAACTTCACATGTTTATAATAAATGTTCACAGAAAAGAATGAAAGAAATTTAATGAAATTCTGCCAAATGGTAAGTTTGTTATGTACAAATATGTGGATTTTTAGACAATTAAAGGGCAATAACTCTGAAGTTACAAAAAGAAATCCGTACAAAATTGTCTGTGCACAACCACATTATAGTGCTCTAAATTCTGTTAAAGTTTCATAGTTCTAGGTCAAATATATCAAAAGTTATGATGCAGAAATTGGCATATCTATAGATCTATAGTACCCTATATAGTTAACACTAGAAACTTCTAAGGGCCATAACTCTGGTGTTACTGTCTGAAACTTGATGGGCCCCATAACCTCATAGTGGTGAACATGTAAATGAAGTTTGTTTGAAAAAAATCTAAAATAAGGAATGAATTTTTTTTTTTTTTTTTTTTTGGTGGGGGGGGGGGGTGTCAGGGGATAGGGGGGGAGGTGTGTGATCAAGGTAAGGGGGTGACCAGTTGTGGGTACACAACTTCACATGTTTACAATATGTTCATGGAAAAGAATGAAAGAAGTTTAATGAAATTCTACAAAATGGTAAGTTTGTTATGTACAAATATGTGGATTTTTATACAATTAAAGGGCAATAACTCTTAATTTACAAATAAATCCAAATGAAATTGTGTGTACACAACCACATTATGGTGATCTAAATTCTGTTTAAGTTTCATAGTTCTAGGTCAAATATATCAAAAGTTATGATGCAGAAATTGCCATATTTATAGTACCCTATATAGTGAACACTAGAAACTTTTAAGGGCCATACTCTGGTGTTACTTGGGCAATCTGACTGAAACTTGACGGGCCACAAGAACTCATTGTGGTGAACATGTATATGAAGTTTTAAATAAATATTCCCAACCATTTCCTAGATATGACTCCGGACGGATGGACAGAAAGATGGAAGGACAGATGGAAAGACGGACGGAAGGACGGACGGACAATGCCAAAACTATATCCCTCCGACTTTCGTCGGGAGATAACAATCATGAGAGAGGACCATACAAGAATGCTACAGACAAAGTTTGGTGAAAATCCATTGTGTGGTTCATGAGAAAAAGACCTTAAAAGTTTGGTCTTTTTTTATTATAGCCTGGTGGCCTCTTCCAGCGCCCAAGTGAACCATTTCTGTGTCTGTAGGACACAGGGTGTGCTCCCACTGGTACATGTGTCTCAAATAAGAGGCAATAATTCAAATGTTTGCAGTCTTAAGGGGTTATAGCCTCAACAAACATTTCATATAAAGGATTCATTATTCTAGGCCATATACTTTTTGAGCTATGAGCATCAAAAACAAAAAATCCACAATTTTGGGTATTTCAAGGGCCAGAACTCTGTAATAAGCGCTAAAATACTCAAGAAGAGTGCCAAGTGTGCAAGGTCACATCATGATAGACTCATGCAAGGTTTCATGAATTACATCAAATACGTTTTGAGCTTGGCATGTCATCAGGTGAAAATGCGCATTTTTTACTATTTCAGGAGCCATAACTTTAACAAGAGGGCCATGAAGGCCCTGTATCGCTCACCTGACCTACTGACCTAAAGATTATCAAGATTAACATTCTGACCAAGTTTCATTAAGATGGTCATAAATGTGGTCTCTAAAGTGTTAACTAGCCTTTCCTTTGATTTGACCCGGTGACCTAGTTTTTGACCCGACATGACCAAGATACGAACTTGACCTAAAGATCACCAAGACTAACATTCTGACTAAGTTTCATGAAGATACAGTCATAAATGTGGCCTCTAGAGTGTTACCAAGCTTTTCTTTTGATTTGACCTAGTGACCTAGTTTTTGAATCCACCTGACCCAGATTTGAACTTGGCCTATAGATCATCAAGATCAACATTCTGACCAAGTTTCATTAAGATACAGTCATAAATGTGGCCTCTAGTGTTAACAAGCTTTTCCTTTGATTTGACCTAGTGACCTAGTTTTTGACCCCACCTGACCCAAATTTGAACTTGACCTATAGATCATCAAGATCAACATTCTGACCAAGTTTCATTAGGATATGCTCATAAATGTGGCCTCTACAGTGTTAACAAGCTTTTCCTTTGATTTGACCTGGTGACCCTAGTTTTTGATCCTACATGACCCAGATTCAAACCGGACCTTAAGACCATCAAGATTAACATTCTGACCAAGATTCATGAAGATACATCATAAATGTGGCCTCTACAGTGTTAACAAGCTTTTCCTTTGATTTGACCTGGTGACCTAGTTTTTGACCCCAGATGATCCAATATCAAATTCGTCAAAGATTTTATTGAGGGTAACAATCTGACCAAGTTTCATTAAGATTGGGCCAAAATTGTGACCTCTAGAGTGTTAACAAGCTATTCCTTTGATTTGACCTGGTGACCTAGTTTTTGATCCCAGATGACGGCATATCGAAGTCGTCCAAGATTTTATTGAGAGTAACATTCTGAACAAGTTTCATTAAGATTGGGCTAAAATTGTGACCTCTAGAGTGTTAACAAGCTTTTCCTTTGATTTGACCTGGTGACCTAGTTTCTGACCCCAGATGACCCAATATCAAACTCGTCCAAGACTTTATTGAGGGTAACATTTTGACCAAGTTTCATTAAGATTGGGCCAAAATTGTGACCTCTAGAGTGTTAACAGTCAAATTGTTGACGACGGACGACTGACGACGGACGACGGGTGATCACAAAAGCTCACCTTTGAGCACTTTGTGCTCAGGTGAGCTAAAAATAGAGGGTGGAGCCAGACGAAAAATAAGAGGTGCATAAATTTATATCATGATAAATACTCGCGCAAGTTTTCATCAATTTATATCAAATACTTTTTGAGTTAGGCATGTCACAAGGTGAAAATGTGCATTTTTCACTATTTCAGGGGCCATAACTCTGGAAATAGGGGGTGGAGCCAGACGAAAAATAGGAGGTGAGCAAGTTCATATCACGATAAAGACTCATGCAAGGTTTCATCAATTCATACTTTTTGAACTTGGCGTGTCACAAGGTGACAATGTGTATTTTTTACTATTTCAGGGGCCGTAACTCTGGAAATAGAGGGGGAGCCAGACGAAAAATAGGAGGTGTGCAAGTTCATATCATGATAAAGACTCTCGCAAGGTTTCATCATTTTATATCAAATACTTTTAGAGCTGGGTGCGTCACAAACTTCGGACAGATGGACGCGACCAAATCTATATGCCCCCACCACTCATGTGGGGGGGGGGCACAAAAAGTACAGAGAAGATCTCTTACACGAATGCTACAGACAAGTTTGGTGAAGATCCATCAAGAAGTTCATGAGAAGTTGTTGTTGTTTTTTCTACTTTTGGTTAAGTCTTATGGCCAAGCTGAACATATGAAAAATTTGATAGAGATCTATGCCAGGATGATACCGACCAAATTTAGTGTAGATCTAACTAGTAGTTTTGCAGGAAGAGATGTGAAAAATACTGATGCAGGTCTCCTGATCATCCTCCTATACTAACAGCTCACCATGAACAAAGTTCAGGTGAGCTAATAATTGAAAAACGACTAATTGTAAGGTTAGGAGTTCAGTCTGGTTTACTAGCACACATGATGTTAGGATGTTAATGTACAGATAGTATTAACCTGATCAAACACACAATTTGTTAAGCAGTTGGTTAGTACTTAAATTATGCTAGTCAGTCAGAATATTAGCAAAATATTAGATTTCTTATGATGTTGAAGATCTGCATATAGATTCTTCAAAGAATAATAATTCAAATAAATATTGCTGTTAGTTAAAAGGTCAATTTTCAAAGAAATATCTGAAAACAAACTGTTAGTTAATACTGACCTGCAAACTTGTCTGTAATTTATATTAAACAAACAAGATAAATCACAAGGAATTCAGGTAAGATGCATATCCATACCACAGTAGATACCTGTTTTTACTGTGAGTGGGGGTAGGAGGAAGGGAATATATCCCAAATTAAACCCCAGTTTCAAAATTTCAGTCCTATAACAGTTCCTGACTAGGTCATTGTTTTTGTGATATGTAAATCAAAGGTCATAACTCTGGTCTTGCTGAGGGAAATACAAAAAGCAGGTGCAAAACTTCACAATCATGCTGAACTATATTCTTAATGGATACATGTGACACAACCTTTTAGGCTCTTCATGTATATTTTTGACTAATCCAAAGGCCACAACTGTGGTCTGGCTGAAATCACAACCAGAACCCAAGGTGCAAACCTTCACATGCTAAATAACAATCATATCTTAACATTTCATGACTAAGTCAAATACTTTTTGAGATATACATGGCACAAATCTGGATGGACAGACAGATGGACAGACCTAGAGACACAAGTAAACATAAATGTCCCCATCCCCTAAAAATTTTGGCAGGCAAAAAACCCCACAAGAGAACATCATTCCACTGAGTTTAAAGCTTTAACATGCTAGAGTATGTGAAACTTTGAAAGTAGACCATAATATGCCTCAGGTGTCAAAGGTTCCAGAGGCAGTAGAAGTTGATTACATAAATTAGTTAAGGTTTTTAAAACTGGGTGGAAAACAAAACATTCACAGCCAACTGAAGCAGGCTGAAGGCGTTTCAGAAAGTCTCTTTATAATGGTTCTGTATTTACTATTAGCTCTAATGGCAAAGAGGCAAAAACTTCCTCATTTGAAAAAAATTGGGAGAAGACCTTACAATGATGCTACAGATCAATCTTGATAAAGATCCATCAAGCGGTTCACAAGAAGAAGTGGTTTAAAGGTACTTCTATCTTTAACTCCAGTGGCCCCTAAAACAGGGACTGGGTGCAAACATTTGAGTAAGTATAAGAGAGGACCTTAAATTGATGCTACAGACAAAGTCTGGTGAAGATACATCAAGCCATTCATGAGAAGAAGTCATTTACAAGTATTTCTATTTTTATCTCTAGTAGCCCCTATTAGATGCCAACTGCCATCATTTGAACAATTTTGGGAAAGGACATTATGATGATGCTACAGATCAAGTCTGAAGAAGATCAATCTAGCAGTTTATGAGAAGAAGTTCTTAAAACGTATTTCTATTTTTAGCTCTAGTGATCGCTAAAAGGGGCTAAGCATCCCCATTTGTACAAACTTAGGAGGAGACCTTAAAAATAATGCTACAGACCAAGACTGAAGAAGATCCACTAAGTGGTTTATGAGAAGAAGTAATTCAAAGGTATTTCTATTTTAGCTCTGGTGGCCCTTAAAAGGGGCCAAGTTGAAACATCTGAACAAATTTGATAATGACTATGCCAAGATGCTAATGCCAAGTTTGGTGCAATTCTGATCAGTAGTTTCAGAGGAGACGTCAACTGAAGAAAAGTGTGGATGGACAATGGACCTACCCTCTTACAAAAGGACAATTTGTTTTGTTACAATATATCCAACAAGCGACAGAAAGTACCCAATAAGCAGTACTGAAAGAATAGAATTTAACATTAAATACTGTCCTAAGTACCCAACGAATGTCCTCTACTTTGCTTGGATGTACAGACAGATGAATGGACGATGGATGGTGAGCGATCACCATAGCTTATCCCAAGCACTTCATGCTCATGTTTGTTTGTTTGTTTTGGGTTTAACGCCGTTTTTCAACAGTATTTCAGCTATGTAACAGCGGGCAGTTAACCTAACCAGTGTTCCTGGATTCTGAACCAGAACAAACCTGTTCTCCGCAAGTAACTGCCAACTTTCCCACATGAATCAGAGGTGGAGGACGAATGATTTCAGACACAACGTCATTTATCAAAATGGAGCACATACGCCTAGCCCAGGGCTCGAACTCACGACCCCGAGATCCGTAGATCTGCACTCTCCCTACTGAGCTAAGCGGGCGGGCTTCATGCTCATGTGAGCTGAAAAGCTACTGCTTTTATTAACAAGAGGGCCAAGATGGCCCTAGGTCACTCACCTGAGAAACACACCATAACACACCATAACAGTGTAAACTTGTTTGACCTAATGATTTCATGGACAAAATATTCTGACCAATTATCATTAAAATTGGAGCAAAAAATCTTGAGTATAAACAAGTATTTTCTTTGATCTGACCTAGTGACCTAGTTTTTGACCCCAGATGACCCATATTCAAACTTAACCTAGAGTTCATCAAGGCTATCATTCTGACCAAATTTCAAGAAGATCAATTGAAAAATACAGCCTCTATCGCATACAGAAGGTTTTTCTTTGATTTGACCTAGTGACCTAGTTTTTGACCCCAGACTACCCATATTCAAACTTGACCTAGATTTCATCAAGGCAACCATTCTGAACAAATATTATGAAATCCAGTGTAAAATGCAGCCCCTATTGCATACACAAGGTTTTTCCATTATTTAACCTAGTGACCTAGTTTTTAAACCCAGCTTATCCATATTCAAACTTGACCCAAATTTCATCAAGGCTATCATTCTGACAAAATTTCATGAAGATCAGTTGAAAAATACAGCCTTTATCACATACACAAGGTGTTTCTTTGATTTGACCTAGTGACCTACTTTCTGACCCCAGATGACCCATAATCAAACTCAACGTAGATTTTATCAAGGCAATCATTTTGACCAAATTTCATGAAGATCAGTTGAAAAATACAGCCTCTATAGCGTACACAAGTTTTTTCTTTGATTTGACCTAGTGACCTACTTTTTGATCCAAGATGACCCATATTCAAACTTGACCTAGATTTTATCAAGGCTATTATTCAGACATAATTTCATGAAGATTTATTGAAAAATACAGCTTCTATTGCATACACAAAGTTTTTCTTTGATTTGATCTAGTGACCTAATTTTTGACCCCAGATGACCCATATTCAAACTTGACTAATATTTTATCAATGCAATCATTCTGACCAAATTTCATGAAGATCAACTGAAAAATACAGCATCTATCGCATACACAAGGTTTTTCTTTGATTTGACCTAGTGACCTACTTTTTGATCCAAAATAACCCATTTTCAATCTCGGCCTAGATTTCATTAAGGTTATTATTTTGACTTAATTTCGGGAAGATCAATCGAAAAATACAGCCTCTATCGCATATACAAGCATTTTCTTTGATTTGACCTAGTGACCTAGTTTTTGATCCCAGATGACCTATTTTCAAACTCGACCTAGATTTTATCAAGGTTATCATTCTGACCAAAATTCATGAAGATTAATTGAAAAATACAGCCTCTATCGCATACACAAGGTTTTTCTTTCATTTGACCTAGTGACCTAGTTTTTGATTCCAGATGACCCATTTTCAAACTCGGCCTAGATTTCGTCAAGGTTATCATTCTGACAAAAATCCATTAAGATTAATTGAAAAATACAGCCTCTATTGCATACAAAAGGTTTTTCTTTGATTTCACCTAGTGACCTAGTTTTTGACCCCAGATGACCCATTTTCGAACTCGGCCTACATTTCATCAAGGTAATCATTCTGACAAAATATCATGAAGATCAGTTGAAAAATACAGCCTCTATCGCATACACAAGCCAAATGTTGACAGACGACAGACAGACAGATGACAGACGCCGGACATCGAGCGATCCGTTCAGTATTAACAGAGGTAGAGTGAAAGTGCATCAAAACTTTTAACCTGAAAATCTAAGTGAAAAGGGGGGATAAATCATGAAATATTGGTGCCAGAGTTATGGCCCTCATGTCAGATGATGTGGGTGATGACGAGGAATAACTATTTTAAGTTTGAATCAAATCCATCAAGTAATTACAGAGATAAGATGAAAAAAGAGAACGTGTAAAAAAAACTTTAAACGCCGGGTCGAGTAGGATAGCTCTCCTTATACTTCGTATAGTCAAGCTAACAATATAGTAAAAGCTTGCATATGCTTCAGTTGATAGTGACTAATCACATAATCATAGTGTGTAACCACAAGAAATATCTGTTTTGGCTTCTAAAGTAACATCAAGAATAATGCATTACAGTTTACTTATTTATTTATCTTGTTGGGTTTAATGTGGCACCAACACAATTATAGGTCATATGGAAACATTCCAGCTTTGATGGTGGAGGAAGACCTCAGGTGCCCCTCCATGCATTACATGCATTATAGAGTTTGAATAAAATTTAAAAGGAGCCATGCTTTTGATATACAATTAATGGGGCTAGAGACATTAACTAAACACAATAGCTCAATATAGCCTTTTAAGGAGCTATAAACTAAAAAATTACCTTTTACAGACTTCAACTGGTTTCCTACCATCTGCTTAGCAATGAATGAAGCCATGATTTTGGCACGTTATTTCCAGTCACTCAGTTCCTTACAATGCAACACTTTTATTTTAGATCATGGAGTTAGTCAGTTCTATATCACAGTCAAACTAATTTTTTAATTTTCTCTGTGATGCTTATCTCCGTAGTAACATTCTGAAATAAAAAAAAAAAGATATGTAAAGTTTCTTATCTAAATGTCAGATTTTCTGGTTCAGTCAAATTACTGTTTGTTTACTTTGATGGCAAAAGTGATTGTGTTATACAGTCATGACAACAGGCTGTCTATTCAGCCCAATTCAGAAGTCTACATTCAGTCCTGAATGCTCATCAACTGCATAAAAGTCTACACTGCCATTAGAGACATCTCTGGCAGTCATGAATGCTAACAAACTTCATGGAAGTCTACACTGCTATTAGAAACATCCATGGTATAACTGAATGCTAACAAACTGCATGGAAGTCTACACTGCCATTAGAGACATCTCTGGCAGCCATGAATGCTAACAAACTGCATGGAAGTCTACACTGCTATTAGAAACATCCATGGTAGTCCTGAATGCTAACAAACTGCATGGAAGTCTACACTGCCATTAGAAACATCCCTGGTAGTCCTGAATGCTAACAAACTGCATGGAAGTCTACACTGCCATTAGAAACATCCCTGGTAGTCCTGAATGCTAACAAACTGCATGGAAGTCTACACTGCCATTAGAAACATCCCTGGCAGTCCTGAATGCTAACAAACTGCATGGAAGTCTACACTGCCATTAGAAACATCCCTGGCAGTCCTGAATGCTAACAAACTGCATGGAAGTCTACACTGCCATTAGAAACATCCATGGTAGTCCTGAATGCTAACAAACTGCATGGAAGTCTACATTGCCATTAGAAACATCCATGGTAGTCCTGAATGCTAACAAACTGCATGGAAGTCTACATTGCTATTAGAAACATCCATGGTAGTCCTGAATGCTAACAAACTGCATGGAAGTCTACACTGCTATTAGAAACATCCATGGTAGACTTGAATGCTAACAAACTGCATGGAAGTCTACACTGCTATTAGAAACATCCATGGTAGTCCTGAATGCTAACAAACTGCATGGAAGTCTACACTGCTATTAGAAACATCCATGGTAGTCCTGAATGCTAACAAACTGCATGGAAGTCTACACTGCTATTAGAAACACCCATGGTAGTCCTGAATGTTAACAAACTGCATAGAAGTCTACATTGCTATTAGAAACATCCCTGGTAGTCCTGAATGCTCAACAACTGCATAGAAGTCCAAACAGCCATATGAGACATCCCTGGCAGTCCTGAATGCTCAACAACTGCATAGAAGTCTACAATGGCATTAGTTCCCGAGTGCTCAAAAACTGTACAGGTCTCAGCGATACTCTTAAAATGGCTCCCTCCTTTCCTACATTATTTTTTTGCTAACTTAAAGGATCTTAGTTTAAGCATTATTAGCATTACAGGCGGTGGCATTTGCAGTAGGAAGATTAAAATCTCGGTAGAGGAATATATGTATCAATTTTGCATCAGCTGCCCAAAGGTCAAGGTAACAGGGACTTGACTAAAAAGGGTCAAACTGACATATTTTAACAAACATGATAGAAGACTGTGGATGCTACTGACCAAGTTTTGTGCAATTCAGACTAGCAGTTTCAGAAGAGATGTCAACCTACACTACAGTTTCAGAGGAGATGTCAACCTACACTACAGTTTCAGAAGAGATGTCCTACACTACAGTTTCAGAGGAGATGTCGTTTAAAGAAAAGTGTGGATGGAAGCTGGACTGACATTGGATGGCCGGATGGTGAGTGATCACAACTGCTTATCCCAAGCATTTTGTGCTCAGGTGAGCTAAAAAGTGTGGATGGACAGACGGCAGACAGTGAGCTAAACACAACAAATATTACTATGTTATCCCTACAAATACCTTTAATTATACATTATAGGAATATAATACATTACGTTTTGACATAGAATTAGGTTTTAAAAGCATATGATGTCCTTGTTACTGCATATTTACTCTACAGTTCTATAACAGAACAAGGCAGTCTGAACGACAGCTAAATCCCCCGCCACTGCTATGGATAGTGAAAGGGTAAACCTTTGATTTTAGCTGTGACCTTGACCTTGAACTGACATGGCTGACTCATGAATTCTGCACAACGTCTTGATGAGGTGATCATTTGACCCAAGTTTCATGAAAATCCTTCAAGGGGTTTAGGAGATACAGAGCTGAAACCTTTGACCTTCAGTTGTGACCTTGACCTTGAGTTGACATGGCTGACTCATGAGTTCTTGATGAGGTGATCATTTGACCCAAGTTTGATGAAAATCTTTCAAGGGGTTTAGGAGATACAGAGTGGACACCAAATGGAAGGCTCAAACCTTCTACCCTTAGTTGTGACCTTGACCTTGAGCTGGCATGGTTGACTCATAATTTCTGCACATCATTTTGAACTGACATGGCTGACTCATGAATTCTGCACAACGTCTTGAGGAGGTGATCATTTGACCCAAGTTTCATGAAAATCCTTCAAGGGGTTTAGGAGATACAGAGCTGAAACCTTTGACCTTCAGTTGTGACCTTGACCTTGAGTTGACATGGCTGACTCATGAGTTCTTGATGAGGTAATCATTTGACCCAAGTTTTATAAAATTCCTTCAAGGGGTTTAGGAGATATAGAGCGGACACGAAATGGAAGGCCCAAACCTTTGACCTTCAGTTGTGACCTTGACCTTGAGCCGACATGGCTGACTCATAAGTTCTGCACATCGCCTTGATGAGGTGATTGTTTGACCCAAGTTTGATGAAAATCCTTCAAGGGGTTTAGGAGATATAGAGCGGACACAAAATGGAAGGCTCAAACCTTTGACCCTAAGTTGTGACCTTGACCTTGAGCCGGCATGACTGACTCATGGGTTCTGCACATCGTCTTGATGAGGTGATCATTTGACCCAAGTTTTATAAAATTCCTTCGAGGGGTTTAAGAGATATAGAGCGGACACAAAATGGAAGGCTCAAACCTTTGACCCTGAGTTGTGACCTTGACCTTGAGCTGGCATGGCTGACTCATGGGTTCTGCACATCGTCTTGATGAGGTGATCATTTGACCCAAGTTTTATAAAATTCCTTCAAGGGGTTTAGGAGATATAGAGCGGACACAAAATGGCAGGCTCAAACCTTTGACCCTAAGTTGTGACCTTGACCTTGAACCGACAAGGCTGACTCATGGGTTCTGCACATCGTCTTGATGAGGTGATCATTTGACCCAAGTTTGATGAAAATCCTTCAAGAGGTTTAGGAGATATGGAGTGGACACGAAAGTGTTACGGACGGAAGGACAGACGGAAGGACGGACGGAAGGACGGACGGACGGAAGGATGGACGCAGACCATTCCTATAATCCCTCCGCCACGGCGGGGGATTAACAAACTAGAAGATGCTTTTGTAGAAAAGCGCATGTCTCCCCCAAAGCATAATAGTAATAGGCAAGATGTCAATAGGGAAGAGGAGCAAAAATCAAAAAGACACTGATGGCTGGCTTAGTGACTTAAATGCAATAGGGATCACCTGCTCAGCATGTCCAATCATCCCACGAAGTTTCAATGTTCTGGGTCAAGTGGTTCTCAAGTTATTGATTGGAAAGGGTATTCCATGTTCAGGCCCCGGCGACTTTGACCTTTGATGGAGTGACCCCAAAATTAATAGGGGTCTACTCTGTAAGCCCTATCAACCTAAGAAGTTTGAAGGTTCTAGGTCAAATGGTTCTCTGGCTGATTGATTTATTTACATCCATCTTAAAGCTAAAAGTCAGTTTAAAAATTCTCATCCCTGTGAAGTATTTTGTCCTTATTTTGGTACCAAGTTTTGAAGATTTTTACATCTCTTGCTTGAACAGTTTTGATAGATGGTTATACAAGGAAAATGTCTGAAATATTTTAAAATAGTGCCAGTGTTTACTGCTACAATACTGTGAAGGTGTCTACTAAATAAATACAGGAGAGTGATGTATGTGTGTGTGAGTGTTGGTGGGGGGTTAAAGAGGTTGGGAGGAGAATAACAAAGACAACAATAGAAAATATCATACAAGAAGATTTTCCACTTACATACAGGGGAAGTGACCACTATCCATGGTGGCCACGGGTTTTTTTTTACGCAACAGAATAAATGTGTAATCTTCATAAGGGTCGCAGAAGAAACAATTCTGTAAACTTATTACAAAATCAGTTTCTGACAATGATTTTTTAAAAGTTTCCTACATATAAATATTGGGAAAAGTGACCATTTGTGCGAATTATTATAAATTTGGGCCAGTTTCATATAAGCAAATTTTTTAAGTTTCCATTATACACATATATGAAAAAGTGACCTGCCCTCTGGTGGCCATGTTTTATGACAAACCGAATAATCTGAACAATCTCAGTAGGTCACACAAGCATCCTTTGTGAGAAATTATTTTAAAGTCGGGCCAGCACTTTCATAACAAAGATTTATAAAGTTTCCATTAGATACAGATAGGGAAAAGTGACCATGTCCCCTGGCAGTCATGTTTTTTACAAAATGGAATAATTTGCACAATCTTGGTAGAGAGTTACATAAGGACTATTTGTGTGAAATTATTCCAAAATTGGACTAGCAAGTTGTTTGAAGGTTTTTCTGTTTTTAGCTCTAACAGCCCCTATGTGCAACCAAGTGGAACAGTTTCAACACTTTTGGAGGGAAACTGCCCAAAGAACTTCCAAGCCAAGATTTTTCAACTGCCACCACACGGTTTCAGAGCAGAATGCTATCTAAGAAAAGTCTGGAAGGACAGATGGATGCTGGACAGTGAGTGATCCCAATAGCTCACCCCGACAACAAAAAAGACGAATGTTATCTGTTAATTTCCTGATTTCTGGCGACCTTCTCCCAACTTCCAGATGTGCCCTTGGTATTAATGACCCCCACACCCTTACCCAACATATGAAAACTCAATGGGACTATATCAATCCAAGAAGTGAACCTGGGAGCCTTCAAATCTAGATTTATGGATTAATCTGGAAATTTATCACCCCTGCATATATTTGTGTACTTAAATACTACATAATAAACAATCAGATGAACTAAATGAACTTGGCTAAAAAAGTACAAAAAACAAGAGGGCCATGAAGGCCCTGTATCGCTCACCTGACCTATTGACCTAAAAATCATCTGACCAAGTTTCATTAAGATATGGTCATAAATGTGGCCTCTAAAGTGTTAACCAGCTATTCCTTTGATTTGACACCGTGACCTAGTTTTTGACCCAACATGACCGAGATTCGAACTTGACCTAAAGATCATCAAGTTTAACATTCTAAGTTTCATGAAGATACAGTCATTAATGTGGCCTCTAGAGTGTTAACAAGCTTTTCCTCTGATTTAACCTGGTGACCTAGTATTTGACCCGACATGACCCAGATTCGAACCTGTCCTAAAGATCATCAAGTTTAACATTCTGACTAAGTTTCATGAAGAAACAGTCATTAATGTGGCCTCTAGAGTGTTAACAAGCTTTTTCTTTGATTTGACCTGGTGACCTAGTTTTTGACCCCATCTAACCCAGATTTGAACATGAGCTATAGATCATCAATATTAACATTCTGACCAGGTTTCGTCAAGATAAAGTCATAAATGCGGCCTCTACAGTGTTAACAAGCTTTTCCTTTGATTTGACCTGGTGACCTAGTTTTTGACCCCAGATGACACAGTATCGAACTCGTCCAAGACTTTATTAAGGATAACATTTTGATCAAGTTTCATTAAGATTGGGCCAAAATTGTGACCTCTAGAGTGTCAACAAGCTTTTCCTTTGATTTGACCTAGTTTTTGATCCCAGAGGACCCAATATCGAACTCGTCTAAGATTTTATTAAGGGTAACTTTCTGACCTAGTTTCATTAAGATTGGGCCAAAATTGTGACCTCTAGAGTGTTAACAAGCTTTTCCTTTGATTTGACCTGGTGACCTAGTTTTTGACTCCAGATGACCCAATATCGAACTCGTCCAAGATTTTATTGGGGGTAACATTCTGACCAAGTTTCATCAAGATTGGGCCAAAATTGTGACCTCTAGAGTGTTAACAAGCTTTTCCTTTGATTTGACCTGGTGACCTAGTTTTTGATTCCAGATGACCCAATATCGAACTCGTCCAAGATTTTATTGGGGGTAACATTCTGACCAAGTTTCATCAAGATTGGGCCAAAATTGTGACCTCTAGAGTGTTAACAAGCTTTTCCTTTGATCTGACCTGGTGACCTAGTTTTTGACCCCAGATGACCCAATAACGAACTCGTCCAAGATTTTATTGAGGGTAACATTCTGACCAAGTTTCATTAAGATTGGGCCAAAAATGTGACCTCTAGAGTGTTAACAGTCAAATTGTTGACGACGACGACGGACGGACGATGGACACAGGGCGATCACAAAAGCTCACCTTTGAGCACTTTGTGCTCAGGTGAGCTAAAAACAACAAATGCTCTCAACACAAGATGCAACATATATTGCCAGTATAGAAATTATACCAAAAACCGTAAATATTCTGTGAGGTTAGTGATTTGCATTCAACCTTCACCAAACAATGGACATATTTTTTTCTCATGCAAGTTTCCAATACAGGCAAATGTATTTCCGCAACAACAGGAAACTTGTTAAAGTAGTCCCAGTTTGAGACTTCCTCAAAACATGAAATGCTTGATTTGATGAATGTACTGTAATTATGCCAACTGTTGTACTGAATTATGTTGTTCATTATACTGTAATTATGTAGATTGTTGTACTGTCATAATGTTGACTGTGTTGTTGATTGTCTTACTGCCATTATGTTGATTGTTGTACTGTAATTATGTTCATTGTTTTACTTAATTATGTTGATTGTTGTACTGTGTTGTATTGTCATTATGTTGACTGTGATGTTGATTGTCATACTGTCATTATGTTGATTGTTGTACTGTAACTATGTGATTGTTGTACTTAATTATGTTGATTGTTTCTCAGTTTTTATGTTGACTGCTGTACGGTTTGTCTCATTTTTATATAAATAAATGGATCTAGATAATCTCAATTTCTGTCATCAGCTTACCACAAAATGTCCTTGCATCCCCATCCATATGAATAGTTAGTTGATAATGAAGGAGATTACACTATTCATGTTTTGTTCAGCTGAACTTCAATAATACAACAAAACATTACATTTTTGTGACTGCTTATATTTGTTCCTGTCCCCATCCCAGATCGGATTTGTCTTGGAAGCGTATGAAAGAATAATTGAGTAACTGGGAACAGTTTATTTTAAGCTATTTTTGGATAAATTATAACCGACAATGCATCGGATAAATTATAACTGACATTGCATCCCTTCCAATTTTTGTCAAATATCATAAAACTTCACATGGAATCTTTACAATCTCCATTTTCCTCCTGCATTTGATTAAAGTGAAACCCCTCATCTACCATGAGAGAATACTCTGGACTGGAATTGAAGCAAATTCTGATGATAAGGAATTGCTCTGTGAGAAAATCAATACAGAAGTAAGGTTAACCAAGCTTGCATTAATTCTAACACAATCATATAAGCATCTTCAAGAAGATCAGGAGTTAATAAGGTGCAATTACAACACATAGTTTTGTCCACAGGGAAAAAATAACTGTCACTAAAGTGGCCTAGGTTTTTACTGTAAGGAGAAACAATTGTCTGAGACTTCAAAGATGTATTCAGATCTCTGTAAAACAAGAGCTATCAATAAACTGATATATGTTCCCCTAATACATCCTGGTCACAGGAAATACAACAGCATTTCCTTATGGGTCATGAAACAGACAGTTAGCCTCATGTTCTGAGAAAAAAATATCTAACTACCTCAAATATTCCTCTACAAAACATTTGTCAATTTACTGATATAACTAGAACTGTCACAGGAGTGACTTATACGCCCACCATACCGTCTTGTCACAGAACGGCAACCATAAGAAATTTTAAAAATACTCAGAATAATATAAAACGTAAAAAAACAACTTCTTAAAGAAAAATTTTACTCATCTTTGGAGTACTTCATCTTGGCCTTCCGCAGCACATATAATTAATACTAGTATATGTGCCCAGGATGAGGGATGAGGTATATATATAAATCTCTAATATACACTAAAAATGAATACAAACAAGAGCTGTCTCCATAGGATGACATATGCCCCCGATGGCACTTTGAATGAGTATTTATTGCCGATGTTAGAGTTTAGGACCTTTGACCTACGGACCTGGGTCTTGAGCATGACACGTCGTCTTACTGTGGTACACATTCATGCCAAGTTATTTGAAAATCCATCCATGGATGACAAAGATATGGACCGGACACGCCCATCAATGCACTATCCTTTAACGTCTAAGTGTGACCTTGACCTTTGAGCTACGGACCTGAGTCTTGCGCGCGACACGTCGTCTTACTGTGGTACACATTCATGCCAAGTTATTTGAAAATCCATCCATGGTTGACAAAGATATGGACCGGACACGCCCATCAATGCACTATCCTTTAAAGTCTAAGTGTGACCTTGACCTTTGAGCTACAGACCTGGGTCTTGCGCGCGACACGTCGTCTTACTGTGGTACACATTCATGCCAAGTTATTTGAAAATCTATCCATCGATGACAAAGATATGGACCGGACACGCCCATCAATGCACTATCCTTTAATGTCTAAGTGTGACCTTGACCTTTGAGCTACGGACCTGGGTCTTGCGCACGACATGTCGTCTTACTGTGGTACACATTCATGCCAAGTTATTTGAAAATCCATCCATCGATGACAAAGATATGGACCGGACACGCCCATCAATGCACTATCCTTTAATGTCTAAGTGTGACCTTGACCTTTGAGCTACGGACCTGGGTCTTGCGTGCGACATGTCATCTTACTGTGGTACACATTCATGCCAAGTTATTTGAAAATCCATCCATCGATGACAAAGATATGGACCGGACACGAAAATTGCGGACAGACTGACAGACTGACAGACGGACAGACGGTTCAAAAACTATATGCCTCCCTTCGGGGGCATAAAAAGTGTCTTATCGACACATGTTACCGCAGAAAAATGTCCTTACTTTTTACATAGGACTATTAATAAACAAGAGGGCCATGAAGGCCCTGTATCGCTCACCTGACCTATTGACCTAAAGATCAACAAGATTAACATTCTGACCAAGTTCCATTAAGATATGGTCATAAATGTGGCCTCTAAAGTGTTAACTAGCTATTCCTTTGATTTGACCCCATGACCTAGTTTTTGACCCGACATGACCCAGATTCGAGCTTGACCTAAAGATCATCAAGATTAACATTCTGACTAAGTTTCATGAAGATACAGTCATAAATGTGGCCTCTAGAGTGTTAACAAGCTTTTCCTTTGATATGACCTAGTGACCTAGTTTTTGACCCCATCTAACCCAGATTTAAACTTGACCTAAAGATCATCAAGATTAACATTCTGACCAAGTTTCATTAAGATATGGTCATAAATGTGGCCTCTACAGTGTTAACTAGCTTTTCCTTTGATTTGACCTGGTGACCTAGTTTTTGACCCGACATGACCCAGATTCAAACTTGTCCTAAAGATCATCAAGTTTAACATTCTGACTAAGTTTCGTGAAGATACAGTCATAAATATGGCCTCTAGAGTGTTAACAAGCTTTTCCTTTGATTTGACCTGGTGACCTAGTTTTTGACCCCACCTAACCCAGATTTGAACTTGAGCTATAGATCATCAAGATTAACATTTTGACCAAGTTTCATTAAGATAAGGTCATAAATGTGGCCTCTACAGTGTAAACTAGCTTTTCCTTTGATTTGACCTGGTGACCTAGTTTTTTATCCTACATGACCCAGATTCGAACTGGATCTTAAGATCATCAATATTAACATTCTGACAAAGTTTCATGAAGATACAGTCATAAATGCGGCCTCTACAGTGTTAACAAGCTTTTCCTTTGATTTGACCTGGTGACCTAGTTTTTGACCCCAGATAACCCAATATCTAACACGTCCAAGATTTTATTAAGGGTAACATTCTGACCAAGTTTCATTAAGATCGGGCCAAAAATGTGACCTCTAGAGTGTTAACAAGCTTTTCCTTTGATTTGACCTGGTGACCTAGTTTTTGATCCTAGATGACCCAATATCAAACTCGTCCAAGATTTTATTGAGGGTAACATTCTGACCAAGTTTCATTAAGATTGGGCCAAAATTGTGACCTCTAGAGTGTTAACAAGCTTTTCCTTTGATTTGACCTGGTGACCTAGTTTTTGACCCCAGATGACCCAGTATCGAACTCGTCCAAGATTTTATTGAGGGTAACATTCTGACCAAGTTTCATAAAGATTGGGCCAAAATTGTGACTTCTAGAGTGTTAACAAGCTTTTCCTTTGATTTGACCTGGTGACCTAGTTTTTGATCCCAGATGACCCAATATCGAACTCGTCCAAGATTTTATTGAGGGTAACATTCTGACCAAGTTTCATTAAGATTGGGCCAAAAATGTGACCTCTAGAGTGTTAACAGTCAAATTGTTGACGACGGACGGACGACGGACGACGACGGACGACGGACACAGGGTGATCACTTAAGCTCACCTTTGAGCACTTCGTGCTCAGGTGAGCTAAAAAGTTAGAAAAATACCTAAAATATTGAAAATCTAAAAATAGACTAATTCTTGGAAGGTGAAGTAACTCAGTACGAAACTTAAAACAAGAGGGCCATGAAGGCCCTGTATTGCTCACCTGACCTATTGACCTAAAGATCATCAAGATTAACATTCTGACCAAGTTTCATTAAGATATGGTCAGAAATGTGGCCTCTAAAGTGTTAACAAGTTTTTCCTTTGATTCAACCTGGCGAATTTTTGACCCACATGACCCAGATTCAAACTTGACCTATAGATCATCAAGATTTTCATTCTGACTAAGTTTCATGAACATACAGTCATAAATGTGGCCTCTAGAGTGTGAACAAGCTTTTCCTTTGATTTGACCTAGTGACCTAGTTTTTGACCCCACCTGACCCAGATTTTAATGTGAAATACAGATCATCAAGATTAACATTCTGACCATGTTTCATTAAGATATAATCATAAATGTGGCCTCTACAGTGTTTACCAGCTTTTCCTTTGATTTGACCTGGTGACCTAGTTTTTGACCTTAATGACACAGATTTAAACTGGACCTTGAGATCATCAAGATTAACATTCTGACCAAGTTTCATGAAGATACAGTCATAAATGCTGCCTCTACAGTGTTAAGAAACTTTTCATTTGATTTGACCTGGTGACCTAGTTTATGACCCCAGATGACCCAATATCAAACTCGTCCAAGATTTTATTGAGGGTAACATTCTGACTAAGTTTCATTAAGATTAGGCCAAAATTGTGACCTCTAGAGTGTTAACAAGCTTTTCCTTTGATCTGACCTGGTGACCTAGTTTTTGACCCCAGATGACCCAATATCAAAATTGTCCAAGACTTTATCGAGGGTAACCATCTGACCAAGTTTCATTAAGATTATGCCAAAATTGTGACCTCTAGAATGTTAACAAGCTTTTCCTTTGATTTGACCTGGTGACCTAGTTTTCGGCCCCAGATGACCCAATATTGAACTCCTCCAAGATTTTATTGAGGGTAACATTCTGACCAAGTTTCATTAAGATCGGGCCAAATTTGTGACTCTAGAATGTTAACAAGCTTTTCCTTTGATTTGACCTGGTGACCTAGTTTTTGACCCTAGCTGACCCAATATCGAACTTATCCAAGATTTTATTAAGGGTAACATTCTGACCAAGTTTCATTAAGATTGGGCCAAAATTATGACCTCTAGAGTGTTAACAGTCAAATTGTTGACGACAACGGACGACGGATGGACGGACGCTGGATGGACGGACGACGACGGACACAGGGCGATCACAAAAGGTCACCTATGAGCACTTCGTGCTCAGGTGAGCTAAAAAGGTTACTTCCCTTTGACTCCAAGCCCATCACAATGATATATACAGGCCTCCTAGCAGGCCTGAACAAAAATAAAGGTTTTTATAAAGGCTCCAATCTATGGAAATAAAGGCCTTTTAGTGTAAAATATTAAAAAATAAAGAGTAAATAAAGGCTATTTTTGTCGGAATTCTCGTTGAAAACACATAATATATATAGGTATTTACTACATGTATGTGGTCTGGTGAACACAACAGCATTCTGAAAAACTCAAGATGAAAGATACACAAGCAGTATCCTAATTACAACACTTAAAAGGGGGGAAGAAATACAGTAGTATAACCATTACTTGCTTTAAACTGGCACGGCAAGCAGTCTGAACAAAAATATATGTTTTGAGTGAAAATTACAGGCTATTTGGCAGTTTTAAAGGTTTTTTCAGAAGATTTAAAGGTTTTAAAGGTTTGCTCTGAAATTAAAGGTTTTTAAAGGTTTTAAAGGTTTCACCAGAGGCCTGTATATAGTGAAAATGCATCTAAATTAACCTTAAATTCTAAGTAAAAGGGGACATAATTCATGAAAAAAAATTGGTGTCAGAGTTATGAACCTTGTGTCACATGATGCAGGTGATAAGGTGGAACATCTATTTTAAGTTTGAATCAAATCCATTTAGTAACAATCTTGGTAGAGGGTCACACAAGGACCATTTGTGTAAAATTATTCTAAAATCAGGTAAACCATGTATTTTGACGAATCAAAACAATTTGAACAATCTTAGTAGAGGAGCACACAAGGACCATTTGTGTAAAATTATTCTAAAATCGGGCAAGCAGTTTCATACAAGAAGATTTTTAAAGTTTCCACTATATACATAAAGGGAAAAGTGACAATGCCCTCTGGCGGCCATGTTTTTTTGACAAGTCGGTATAATTTGAACAATCTTGGTAGAGGGTGATATAAAGACCATTTGTGTGAAATTATTTCAAAATCGGACCATTGGTTTAGGAGGAGATGTCGTTTGAAGTTTTTTTCTATTTTTAGCTACGGCAGCCCCTATGTGCAACCAAGCCGAACCGTTTGAACAATTTTGGTAGAGGACCACCCAAGGAACATCATGGCCAAGTTTCATCAAAATCCATTCAGCGGTTTTGGAAGAGTTGTCGTTTAAAACAAAAATGTTGACGACAGACAACTTGACGCACGGATGGACGCATGCACGCAAGGACGATGGACACAGCGTGATCACAATACCTCACCATGAGCATTTCATGCTCAGGTGAACTAAAAATTCATGAACACTTCATGAAGTACATTTTCAAGAATTTTGGTCACGAATTCTTCGAATATTGCTTTCTAACAAAAGTTTTGCCAAAAATTTATGCTAAATAATTAAAATATGGCTAATAATGTACCATTTAACCAAATATATTATGCTTTTTGTGAATTTTTTTTTTTTTCACCCTTATTTTTGGCTGGCATTTGCCTGAAACTGATGTAAGATTTGCAATGGAGTAGGGGTAGATAATTTCAAATATCTATTAAAGTAGATCAGGTTTGGTTTTGATATTTTCCTGACTGATATATAATTATATCAAGCTATAAATAAAATAAAAGTTTTCAAGATAGCACTTTATATTATCTAGAAAATATAAGTTAAAACAAAAAGAACAAAAAATATCAAAATTCACCATTTTTTAACAGGTTTTTCTTAATAAATCTCTTAGATGCACGGTGACCCCAACTTTTTTTCTTTCCAGTTTGAAGCTTTTTTGTGGGTCATTAATGCTGCAAAATATTTTGAAAATCTTAATGTCTGAAGATTTTTTGTAGATCTAAATACGTTTTTTCCATTGAAAATAAAGTGGGTGGGGTAATTATGTCAACATGTAAAACTTAAAGAGATTTGTTAGTGACAGTTATGCTTTTATAATATTGACATCACCATATATTCATATTAATCTGTAAGACCTGAAATCCCTATAAGATTAAGTAGGATATTATATGTTTTATAAAGTACCAACATTTTTTCAATTTTACAAAATTTCAAAAATGCGTAAACAGTGGGTGAAGAAAATACCCTATAAAATTAAAACGAGTTCGGTGACCTATGTTTTTTCTGCTCTTGTTTGTCTTAGAAACTAATGTTCTTCAAGCTCACAGGGTATGAAAAAATTCTTAACGTAAGAAAAAATTCTCTCATACATCCTGAAAGAATTTCTTTGTTTATATCAGCTGAATTATAACTATGCCATTATAATATAATTATGCATGTATATATTATGTCACTAATTGATTGCCTAAATGGAAATTGTATAAATGGATACTTAAAGGCAATATCTATTTTAGAGGGTATGTGGAGAATGAATGTGATATTAATTAGGTTACACGATAGTGTAAATTGTATTTGGTTGTTGTTGTTGTTGTTGTTCAGAAGGCCACATTTAAAATTAAGATGTATCATTTGTACTTTGTACTGATCTGTATCTTCATGTGCTACCTTCTATAAATAAAGATGTTATTATTAATATTATTATTATTATTATTCCATAATCTTAGTGCTGCCTTTTACATATTTATATATACAAGAATAGCGACTGGATACTTTGTTTCACAGTTTAAATTCCAGATAGAATGAAACATCCCTCAATTGAGCATTGACAGCACAAGCTCTAGCATGTCTGAGCAATGTGTTCCCAGTTCCCAGACATTTTTGGTATATATCTTTTGTTTGGATCACTTGATGAGGATTTTGCTCAAGCCATTGTAACCATGAGCAATCAATGTTTTACTGTATTATCCAATATGTAAGGAAATTATAAATCTTAGTTAAGGAAAAGATTTTTCCCTTTTTCCCTTTTACTTCAATACTTTGTACCATATTTGCTTTGAACACGACATCAGTCATAATACTATAGTAACATGACATCTTCAATTAACAAAAGAAGACTTAGGCTAGGATGTAGTTCTTTAAATCATGACCTTTTTCGAAAATCAATTTCAAAATCACCCTATTGCTCTTGTGGTGAAATCGGAACTGTAAATCACTTTCTTCCCGCATGTCACTCTGCTCAAAGACAAAGATACTTTTCAACTTTGCCTTGTCCTGTAATGTACCAAAACTTGATATACGGGTCGGAAAATCTATGTACTGATCAAAATGCTCATCTTTTCAAAAGTGCAGAAATACATCCTCATTACTGGGCCCTTCACTTCACATAGTACATGTAGTCTGATTCACAAACTTAATAACTTATGTTGTCTTCTGATAACCAGTAACACTCAGCATTCAATCTCTTTGTAATGTTCATGTGATTTTACAATTCTTACGTCTATTCCCAAAAATATGTTTGCCTAAGTAGTCGTACACTAAACATCGCAAGGAGCTGTATAAGTATTAATATATGCCTCTATAGGCTTGTTTACATATCCTTAGACTAGAAACCTATGTTCATGTTATTGTTTATTGCTATACAAAACTGTCTGATTTTGTGTATAATTTATAATGAAAATAAATATTGTTTAAACTAACAAAAGAAGATGAAACATCTTGAGAATGTCATTATTTTGGAGGATAAAATCTAAGCTGTCACTTCATTAGTAGGTTAAAGTCCCTATGGGATGAACAATAACAACAACTGTAACTCTCATATCAATCACTAACAAACTAGTCATTTAATTTACTATATACCTTATATAGCGGCAGCTAATTTATTTTAAACTGTCTCAGCAGCTATTAAAAGAAATAAGAATCAAAACAGGCTTCCTTATCTTTACCAACAGAAACCTATGTTTTGTTTGCCTATAAATATCACAGTAAGAAAATGATAAAAAGTAATTTTTTGTACACATGACATGTTCAAATTAGCCAAGATGTTGAAAGAAATCAATCATTCTTTCATTACAGCTTTTTACCACTAAGCTGATATAAATATTTAATGAAGTACCTCTTACTTTGAGGCACTTGTGTTATATCTTGAAGAGAAGACAGAAGTGTCCCTGAGGAACAATATAACTATAACCAGACATTGAGGTGACTACTTGATTTCTTTCTTAGTGAATAATATATTGCTATGACACCAGAAATATCGGTATTATTGAACTGTGATCATATCATCTAATAACTTTAACACAAGGCCTGAAACTACATTGATTTCTAGAAAATTTTATAAAAAATCATTGCAAAGCTGTTTACAAGGTGGTAGCAGGATAATCAGGTCAAATGCCGGCTCCCTTGGGGAACAACATTATTCCTGACAGTTGCTTATTGTGGACTACATTCAAATCAGCGAACGCCTTGTATCAAGTATCAATACAAAATGAAACTGTATCATATTAGTGAACTTTCATTGTGCTGGTTTGAATCGTACCTAAATCAAACTCAATAAATGATATCAAATCTACATTATCGTATATAAAAACTGGTGTTTCACAAGGATCTACACTTGGCCCCCCACTCTTTTTGATATTATATATAAACTATCTTCCAATGGTTTTCAAAAACTCAAACATATACATGTACGCTGATGATTCTACGATGCAAGTAAGTGAATAATAAAGTAACTGATGGTCAGAAAAATGATGGTCAGGTGACCATGGTATACCACAGACTACCATGATAATTCATGGTCATACAACTACGGAAAACCAAGATCAAACATGTTTTGTTAAACGGCACCACCATTTTCTGCAACCATGGTAGACCACTGAATAAAGACCACGGTTGACCATGATGTTTGAAAACTGTCAAAAACTGTGTTGCCATTTAACAAAACATTGTCAAACATGGGTTTCCGTGGTTGTATGACCATGAACTACCATAGTAGTCCACTGTAGTCCATGATCATCTGACCATCATTTTTGCCTGGGCTGCAAAATCTCAGACAAATATGAATATTAGGCAGCTCTTTGGTCAAATAATACCTTATAAAATATTCAAAATATGCTCATAATTTTGTTCATGAAGTTTCAAGCATTTATCTTCATGCATTATTCATGAATAATATGAACAGAAAATGAGACATTAAAATAACAAACAAAGGAATTCATGAAGTACATTTTCAAGAATTTTGGTCATGAATGTTCATGAACACTTCATGAACTGGAGCTGTGAACAATTTCATGAATAAATCCTGGATATTACCACTTCATGAATACATAAACATGAGCTTTGCATGATTAATGAAGAATTCATGAGCTTTTTATGAATGTCTCATTTTCAGTTTACGCTTTTCTCTTGAAGTCTTCATGAATAACCTTCATGAATGGTTCATAAATACTTCATGAAGAATGATTAAACAGGGGTATACACATTGAATTCCGGAAAAGGACCGCATAAAGGGGCCACACTTTTGGATAGTTCAACAACTTCAAAATCTCATGAATTTAAAAGACCTGTTTTGATACATTTGCAAGGGCTTCACATAACTAGGTGGAACGCAGTTCTCAATAATATTGTATTCTTATTTCTTTACAAATGACATTCATTTTTAAAGGGAGACAATGTTTTGAGAATATTTTAGGTATGCAGTCATACAGGATGGTAGAATATGAAATGGACAGGTAGACTGTTGGTAAAGATATTGTTTGTTTACCAAATATTTCTCCATTTTGATGATATATCCCTAAGCTTTTAAGGTTTTTCTATTTCTAATTCAGATGACCCTAAAATCAGTCAAGTGGAACCATTTGAACAAATCTGAGAGAGGACCTCACTAGGATACTACAGACCAAATTTTGTGATGATCCATCAAGCAGTTTATGAAAAGTTGTTTAAAGATTTTACTACTTTTAGCTCTGGTTGCCCCTAAGATTAATCAAGTGGAACCATTTGGACTTTACAAGGAGGCTACAGGCCAACTTCGGTGATGGTCCATCTAGCAGTTCCTGAGATATTGATTAAAGGTTTTTCTATTTTAGCTCTAGTAGCCCCTAAAATCAGTCATGCTGAAACAATTAAACAAATCTGAGAGAAGACCTTAAAAGGATGCATCTGACATCAATCAAGCAGTTCATGAACGGAAGTTCTTTAAAGGTTTTTCTATTTTTAGGTCTGGTAGTTGTTTAAAAGTTTTTCAATTATTAGCTCTGGCTGCTACATAGGCATTTTGAAAGTTTATACATTATTCACATGCATTTTTAAAACTTTAAAAATATGGACCAAGGTTACTGCTCCAGTATGTTACTATGACATTTTCTAAAAAAAGGGCAAAAAGTGACCACCCAAAATTTTGGGAGGCAAAAAAAAAACCCTTGAAATATATTACATAAAATAATGTAAGAATAAAATCAATATCATTAAAAAATGGTCTGAAGGGAATTGGAACTCATGATAATATGCTCGGAAGTCAAAGAGCTAACCACTATGCCATATTATAGGTATTTTAGTAACATAGATATTTTCATGATGCATGTATAGAAAATGCAAGAGAATAGTGGCAAGGATTAATGAGTGCCAGGTCAATGCTTTCGTATAAAAAGATTTAATTTTATTTCTTGTAATTTTGCAAACAGCATTTCGTGTTAAAAATAACATTGCTTACCTTATCGCAAATGGATTGTATACAAAAAACTGCAATATCACACTATATGCTTTATTACAGATTTCATTCAGGATGTGGTGAACTATATTGAGAATGATCTCATGTTTCAATGATTTACCGTATTTTCCCGAATATACGCCCCCGGGGGCGTTACATTTTCCAAAGAGGGGGCGTTCATTTGAGGTAAAAAAAAAAAAAAATGAAAATTTTTAAAAAACTTAAAAACATCGTTCAAACCAACTGTAAAGTGTTTCTGTGTTGTTTAATTCCCCCAAAACGTAATTATTTGGCATCCAATTTAATGCAATGTCTTAAAATTATGCATTTAAATACGGTACCTCATGTATTCCGTGACACGCTCGCGACATTACACATTACGTCATCATACCCAAACAGCTGTGTACTCCGATAATATTTTCCTTAGTACATGCGGGGTAGCAATACACAATGTCAGTGGTTTGACATGCTGCTTATGTGCCAGCTTTTAAATTAAAAGTTATTAAAACTGCCGAAGAAAAGGTTAACACTTTGCCGCAAATTTGTTTAAAGTCGACAGGAAGCTTGTGCGCGGGTGGTGCAAAAACAAATCAAAAATGGATTTACCATTTAATTTTCTATTTGATGATTGGTTACGTACCGTACTTAGTATAAACGTTTTGGATTTACGGTACATGGACTGTAAGTGTGTTTATTTCTTAATACATTGGATACATACTGTAAATTACTTATTATGTTGACTTATAAAAATGAGGTAGGTGACTTTTTTTTTTCGTTCTTGTTGACTTTTTTCCCCTCCAAAACGGGTGGGGGGCGTTAATTAGAGGGGGGGCCTTAATACGGGAAAATACGGTAGGTATATTTACAATTTTGTAGTCAATTCAATTAAAATAATTTTGATTTATATGCAGCTGTATAACAAATGTTAAAACTTGGGCAAGTTGTTTTTTAACAATCTATGAGCTACTAACAACTTCTAATTTAAAAGCATAGTTAACACCTCCTTTTTGAAAGAACCTGACAAGCAAGCAAAAAAAAAACTGCCATAGAAATCATACTGAACACTTAACTGTAAAAAAAACAATTATTTTCTTACCCTAAATTACAGTAAATATCCCCACAAGTCCTCAAAATCTCACAAATACTATTAAACTGGGTAGGAAATACAGAGTGAAGCACACTGAAAGCCTATTATGCTGCTGATTATTGGGAACTTCCAGAGCTGTTATCAACTTAATACTACACTTTCAGGACACTCATAAAAAAGACCAATATTTACTCCATTGATTAATTTCCCACAAATAAAATCAGATAGGACAAAACTGTCAATATCAAAGACAATTTTGCAATAATAGATCCTTTTCACTGATACCTGTTGCGGCAGCTTTAAAACGCAATTTAATAATTGCTGGAAATACATGGACTTTGCTTAGAAATATTCTGAAAGCTGCTTGCATTTCCTGTAACTATATACAATGTACACTTACAGCAATATCGGAATGGGGAGCCACTTATATCCAGTAACAAAAGTGCCATGATGGCCCTATATAACTTACCAGAGTTGATCTGACCTACTGACCAAGTTCTGACCCCACATGACCCAGTTTCAAACTTGACCTAGAGATCATCAAGACACATATTCTGACCAAGTTTCATAAAGATATGGTCACAACTGTGGCCTCTAGAGTGTTAACAAGTTTTTCCTTTGATTTGAAAGAATGACCTAGATTTTGATCCCACATGAAAAATATTCAAACTTGACCTAGAGGTCATCAAGGTAAACATTCTGACCAATTCTCATTAGTTTCAAACTTAAATTATGGTCTCTAGACTGTTAACAAGATGTTCATTTGATCTGGCCTAGTGACCTTGTTTTTGAATCCACATGACCCAATTTCGAACTTGACCTAGAAATCATCAAGACAGACATTCTGACCAAGTTTCATAAAGAAATGGTCACAACTGTGGCCTCTACAGTATTCACAAGCTTTTCCTTTGATTTGACCAAGTGACCTAGTTTTTGATCCCACATGACCCAGATTCAAACTTTACCTAGATGTCATCAAGACAAAACATTCTGACCAATTCTCATGAGTTTCAAACTTAAATTGTGCTCTCTAGAGTGTTAACAAGATTTTCCTTTGATCTGGACTAGTAACCCAGTTTGTGACCCCACATAACCCAGTTTCGATCTTGACCTAGAGATCATCAAGACAAACATTCTGACCAAGTTTCATAAGGATACAGTCACAACTGTGGCCTCTAGAATGTTCACAAACTTTTCATTTGATTTGACTGTGTGACCTAGTATTTGGTCCCACATGACCAAGATTCGAACTTGACCCAGAGATCATCAAGACAAACCTTCTGACCAAGTTTCATAAAGACTGAATCAAAACTGTGGCCTCTAGAGTATTCACAAGATTTTCCTTTGATCTGGCCTACTGTCCTAGCTTTTGATGCTACATGACCCAGTTTCGAACTTGACCTAGAGATCATCAAGATAAACATTCTGACCAAGTTTCATAAAGACAGGGTCACAACTGTGGCCTCTAGAGTGTTCACAAGCTTTTCCTTTTGATTTGATTGGGTGACCTAGTTTTTGACCCCGCATGACCCAGATTCAAACTTGACCTAGAGATCAGCAAGAAAAACATTCTGACTATTTCTCATGAGTTTCAAACTTAAATTTTGGTCTCTAGAGTGTTAACAAGATTTTCCTTTGATCTGGTCTAGTGACCTAGTGTTTGACCCCACATGACCCAGTTTCGAACTTGACCTAGAGATCATCAAGACAAACATTCTGACTTAGTTTCATGCCCTCTACAGTGTTCACAAGCTTTTCCTTTGACTTGACTGGGTGACCTGGTTTTTGACCCTACATGACCCAGATTCAAACTTGACCTAGAGATCATCAAGGCAAACATTCTGACCAAGTTTCATAAAAATTGAGTCACAACTGTGGCCGCTAGAGTGTTCACAAGCTTTTCCTTTGATCTGACCTACTGACGTAGTTTTTGACCCCCACATGACCCAGTTTCAAACCTGACCTACAGATCATCAAGACAAACATTCTGACCAAGTTTCATAATATTGGGTCACAATTGTGGCTTCTAGAGTGTTCACAAGGCAAATGTTGACGTACGCTGGATGGCGGACAATGACTGGTCACAATAGCTAACCTTGAGCACTTTGTGCTCTGTTGAGCTAAAAATTGAAATTTGCAAAATATAACAATAGATGGAGGAAATC
This sequence comes from Mercenaria mercenaria, assembly GCF_021730395.1. Classification (NCBI taxonomy): domain Eukaryota; kingdom Metazoa; phylum Mollusca; class Bivalvia; order Venerida; family Veneridae; genus Mercenaria; species Mercenaria mercenaria. The sequence continues at coordinate 41,688,670 of NC_069369.1, read as the reverse complement.
AGCATCGAAGGAACACATGTTGAGTAAATTGAGCAACAATATCTTTTGTACTAAACAGTGCGGAAACAATTGAATACAAGCATACCACTGCAAATACATTAAGCTTCAATTGGCATTAGGCCTAACAAAAAAATTATATGTTTCTAGTAACATGTTAAAAAAAATTAGGGTAGGTAGGTAAGTCGGTAAATTTTTTGTCGCACGACACACGACGCAAGATGGACAACCACTGACCACAATAGCTCACTCTTGAGCACTTTGTGCTCAGGTGAGCTAATAAATGAGTTAGGCAAAAGTGCATCAAAACTTGAACCTGAAATTCTAAGTAAAAAGAGGGCATAACTCATAATATATTGGTGCCAGCATTATGGACCTTGTGTCATATGGTGTGGGTTATGGTGTGGAACAACCACTTAAAGTTTGAATCAAATCCACTTAGTGACAACAGAGGTATGGTGAAAAGCATTAAAATTAAACTAAAATTCTGAAGAGTTATGGCCCTTGTATCATATGATGTGCATGATTGTGGAACAACTATTTTAAGTTTGAATAAAATCCATTTGGTTATAATAGAGATAGAATAAAAGTGTATCATAACTTTAAACTGAAATTTTAAGGAAAAGGGACAATGATGTGGAACAACTGGTCCGAGAGCTCACGGACTTTTATTGCAACAATTGAGGCCAAAAGAAGTTTATACATTTTTGGAAACAATATTTCATATCCTCCATGAAAACCCATTTCTTAAGTGTCAAAGCCGTGCCTATCTATATTTTGTTCACTTATGTTTGTGATAGGGGTGGTAAAACTCACTTGTAAAAATTTAGGGGGTAGGGTAAAGTTTACGTCTACCAGTTTTTTCACTGTTTAATCACAGTAGCTATATGATTGTCAGTTAATGTATATATGTCAACCAATGTCAGCCAAAAGAAATTCATCAAAAAGGAATGAAGGGCAAACTTGATATTTAAGGTCAAAGGTCAAACTTATGTATAAATCACAAAAATTGGCATATTTGAAATTTATTTTTATTCTTAAAAATTAGTTTGTTATCATAAGTCACTTAGCTTTACATATGTAATGTGTATATATCGGTCAAAGTCAGAAATACAAATCTTATTGCAAAACGCCAAGGTCAACTCTGATAATTAAAGGTCAAGTTTCATTTTCATGCAAAAATATGAAAAACGGTACATTTACTTTTCTAACGTTTTTAATTTGTATTCACATTGTACGTCACTGAAGTTAATTCGTTTTAATGTCTGTATGTCAGGTAAAGTCAGCAGTGCAAAGGTAACCCCAAAACTGAAAAGGGTAAAGCTTATATCAAAGGTCAAAGGTCAAATTTTTGTGAAAAATTGCATGAATAGTTTCCTTTTTGAATTATAACAGCTATTTCTGATCATTATTTGTAATTGCTCGTAATTTATTTTAATGTATATTTGTCCGACAATATCAGTAATAAAGATATCGTCTAAAATCAGACAAGTTCAAATGTGATATTATGGGTCAAAGGTCATTTTCAAGTAAAAGAATGAAAAAATAGCCCTTTAACTTTTCTTCTTGTTTATGATATTTTGTCGATATTAATCAACAACATCAGTTCATTTTAATGTATAAAAAGTAGGCGATATCTGGTATGCACATATTATTTCAAAAATTTCAAGGTCAACCGTAATTTCAAAGGTCAAAGGTCAAAAAAGTGAGTAAAATGTTGCAAAAATATCACCAGTTTGTAATATTTTTTATTGTTTTAAAGTATTTGTTTTGTCATTTTAGTAACTGATCGTTGTTCATTTTACTGTATATATGTCAGACGATGTCATAGAAGAGAAAATAAGTCAAGGTCAAACCTGGTATTGGAGGTTAGGGGTCACTTTTGTATAAAAAATTACAACCTTTTCCATACGTACTCATTACTTCGATCAAAAATAGCTTGTTGTTATAATTCACTGTAGCAATTTACTTTAATGTATACATGTCAAGCAAGGTCGTCAATGTAGGTCTTATCATTATAAGTGAAAAGCAAACCTATTATCAAAGGTCAAAGGTCAAATTTGTGTAAGAATTCGCAAAATAACAAGAAATTTGCACTGATTTTGGTTGCGGGCTTATCCCGCTACCAAAGTTAAAGTGTATTTCTGACAATCAAAGCATCTTTATTTTATTCCGAATCACATCCAAAAGTTCATGTGCTGCACAAAATAGTCCCATTCATAAACAGTGCGGATGAATTATCAATGAACAAGCAGTTCTTATTCAACCTGTATACACTCACACTGACCATTTAGATTACATAAGATCTATTAGTGATAAGGTATTCCAGCCCATGGTTACATCACAGTCTGGGTGAGGCAGAGTTCATCTTAGATATGAGGCACATTAAATTTGTATTTGTTTCTCATTCATGTACATTCATAGACTGGCATTTAAACAGAAACTAAATCTACCAAAAACCCGCAACCATCAGACATTTCAAGGCTTTGATTTTTATTGTGTAGGTCATTTCTGTCACTACTAGTAAAACAGATTAGTATTCATTTTAAAGTATATACAACTGACAATATCACTGTTGAAATTATAATGGAAAATAAGTCAGGGTCAAACCTGACATTAAAGGTCAAATGTCATTTTCATGTAAAAATTCAAAGTACAGCATTTTTAATTTTTTCTTCGTTACAAATTATCTTGTCATTTTGTTCTTTGAAAATAATTCTGTCTTATGTTTATTTGTAAATCAATGTCAGCAATGCAGATCTAATTTCAAAAACAGTGATTGGTAAAGCTTATATCAAAGGTAAAAGGTGAAATTTGCGTGAAAGACCGCAAAAAAATGGCATTTTTTGCAATACTTTTCATTGCTTAAAGGTATTTTGTCATTATTAATATCTTATGCTTATTCCTTGAGGTTTCATACATGTATATATATGGATCAAAATCAACAATGGAGATATCATAAGACATGGGTCTAGATCAGCCCTGATGTTAAAGTTTAAAATTCATTTTCGGGTAATAAATTCAAAAGATATCACTGTTATTTTATTCTTTTTGTTCAAACATATCTTGTTGTAACTTGCTGTTAATTTATTTTAATGTTAGCCTTTAATTACTTACTTCCTTACTGCCTTCCATCTTCTTTTGGCCGTTTTATATTTTATGATTAGATGCGGCAATGAACTGCACCGTATTCTGCAGGTCGCTGATATCTCTCCACGGCTTGGTCTCAAATGGCATGTCTGTTGGCCAAACTTCCTGGCGTACTTCTTCCAGATAGGAACAGCTCTGAAGAATGAGAAACTGTGTTTGTTTCTCTGATCCGCACTGACATTTAGCTTTCTATGCAACTCCCAGCTTCTTCATATGTTTTTTTTTCAGGCCACAGTCTTTAGTGCGTAGACAGAAGACAGTTAATTGGCTGTTTAGCCTGTGTAGACAGTCCTGATTTGGCAGGTAACCTCCATTTATGTTCTTTCAGTCTGACGCAAAGCTGTTCTTCCGCAGAGTCTGAGCTTCTCTGTATAAAGTTGGAGGTCGGGGCTGTATTTGCCTGGTTGCTGTCTTTGCAAGTTTGTGCGCAGCTTCATTTCCAGCTATGCCCACCAACATGTGCAGGAATCTATCGAAATGCTACATTGTTGTTCTCAGGCAGGAGATTGATATTTTTCAACAGCTGTCTGATTAAGTTGTCTGATGGACCTGCTGAGAGAGCCTGAAGAGCTGATTTGGGGTCTGTTAAGAATATATTGTCCCTTTTCTCCTCGCTCATACTGTTCGAGTGTTGCCGATGTGAGGGCTTGCATCTGGATCTGTAGTTGGAGCATCTCTTGCCGACTGGTTGAGAGAGTATGAAGGAGGAGCTGTCTGAAAATTTGATGTAGGCACCACCTCAAGCTTTCTGAACTGCCTTTTCCACTGATCCATTGGTATATTCTTGGATCCAAGAGTGTGCTGGATAGCGGTTATTGATCATTTCTAGCGTAAGAGACTGTTGGTAAGCCTGATGTTGCTTTCCCTTTTCTTCTACTCTTGGCACCTCCAATCTGATTTTGGGAGCACATTGTCTGGGAACCCATTCTTTGGGCTCAGCGGCTCTGCCTCTGTGTCCAGTACTGCTGCTTTCCCATTTTTGCAGTTTTTTGACGATGTGGTTAAGACTCTGTCTTTTCAGTCTGTTCTTGGTTCTGCTCTCGAATTTTGAGTGGAGTGGGTGGGATGGTAGTCTCTTTGCCTTCTCTGCATGGACAAAAGTTTGTACTCTCGTCTTGTCTCTAATGGTGCAGGGTTGGTTCTCTTTTCGATTTAGTTTATTTGAGTTGTTTTCATTGCTCCGGGATTATCCTCAGACCTGAAATTTAACCTTGCCCAGTTTATCTTTACTGGTTTTAGAAGCAGGTACCAATGAGGTTGATGCGTACTCTGCTATGTACCGTACGTTGCCTGTGTAAACTTGCAGATGACCTTTGCATTTACTCCCCAACTTGTTCCAGCCAGTTTTGTTTTCATAATAGCGAGTTTTTTTGAAGGCCCTATCCTTTGACCTTTAATGTCAGATTTGACCTTGACTAATTTTTCATTATTATTTCAAGAATGATATCATCTGTTATATATACTTTAAAATGAATAATAATTAGGTAATAGTTTTTAAATACCCTCAAAAAATAATGAAAAATCATTGCAAAAATACTAGACTTTTGGCTAATTTTCACGCAGATTTGAACTTTGACCTTTGATAATAGGTTTGGCTTTGCCTTATTTGGATAAAACCTACATACCTGACCTAGCTTGACATGTATACATTAAAATAAATTGCTAACAGAAAATTCTAACAAGAGCTATTACTTTTGAACAAAGTAATGAGTAAGTATGCTACAATTTGATCTTTTACACAAAAATGACCCCTGACCTTTAATACCAGGTTCGATCTTAACTTACTTTTTCTTCCATGACATCGTCTGACATATATACAGTAAAATGAACAACGATCAGTTACTAAAATGACAAAACAAATACTTTAAAACAATAAAAAATATTACAAACTTGTGATATTTTTGCAACATTTTACTCACTTTTTTGACCTTTGACCTTTGAAATTACGGTTGACCTTGAAATTTTTTAAATAATATGTGCATACCAGATATCGCCCACTTTTTATACATTAATATGAACTGATATTGTTGATTAATGCCGACAAAATATCATAAACAAGAAGAAAAGTTAAAGGGCTATTTTTTCATTCTTTTACTTGAAAATGACCTTTGACCCTTAATATCACATTTGAACTTGTCTGATTTTAGACGATATCTTTATTACTGATATTGTCGGACAAATATACATTAAAAAAAAATTACGAGCAATACAAATAATGATCAGAAATAGCTGTTATAATTCAAAAAGGAAACATTCATGCAATTTTTCACAAAAATTTGACCTTTGACCTTTGATATAAGCTTTACCCTTGGCAGTGTTGGTGTTATCTTTGCACTGCTGACTTTACCTGACATACAGACATTAAAACGAATTAACTTCAGTGACTAACAATGTGAATACAAATTAAAAACGTTAGAAAAGTAAATGTACCATTTTTCATATTTTTGCATGAAAATGAAATTTGACCTTTAATTATCAGAGTTGACCTTGGCGTTTTGCAATAAAATTTGTATTTCTGACTTTGACCTATATATACACATTACATTTATGAAGCTGAGTGACTTATGATAACAAACTAATTTTTAAGAATAAAAATAAATTTCAAATATGCCAATTTATGTGATTTATACATAAGTTTGACCTTTGACCTTAAATATCAAGTTTGCCCTTCATTCCTTTTTGATGAATTTCTTTTGGCTGACATTGGTTGACATATATACATTAAATGACAATCATATAGCTACTGTAATTAAACAGTGAAAAAACTGGTAGACGTAAACTTTACCCTACCCCCTAAATTTTTACAAGTGAGTTTTACCACCCCTATCACAAACATAAGTGAACAAAATATAGATAGGCACGGCTTTGACACTTAAGAAATGGGTTTTCATGGAGGATATGAAATATTGTTTCCAAAAATGTATAAACTTCTTTTGGCCTCAATTGTTGCAATAAAAGTCCGTGAGCTCTCGGACCAAACCATTTTAAGTTTGTGTCAAATCAATTTAGTAATAATAGAGATGGATTGAAAGTGCACCAAAACTTTAACCTCAAATTCTAAGAAAAAGGGGGGATAATTCATGAAATATTGGTGCAAGAGATATGGACCTTGTGTCATATGATGTGGGTGATGATTTGGAACAACTATTTTTAAGTTTGAATCAAATGCATTTAGTAAAATCTGAAATAGAGTGAAAGTGCACCAAAACTTTAACCTCAAATTCTAAGTACACTGGGGTCCCGTTATAACGCTGTCGTCGGGGTCCAAGGTTCGAGACCCGCGGATCTAGCGGGGTTCAATTTATAACGCGGGTTGATCCTTTCAGCGGTATACGCAATACCCCACCCACCGGTAACGTATTTTGGACGCTGTTTTATGTCAATAAAAAATAAGAATCGTATAAACGGGACATTTATTTACCTTAAATGCTACTGAAAAATACATTAAAAGAATTATAACGCTGTGTCATCTTCTCATTTTGTCGTGATTATAAAAGAAAATTGGATTTGTGTATCCCGGAAGTAAACATATATAACGCTGTGTGAGGAGTGCGCGGTCGTGAGAATTACATATGCACTGCAATTGCACTGGGGGTTTATGTAACTAAAAGAGAAAAAACGCGGACAGTCTTAAAAAAATTAATTTTGAATAGATCTACATGAAGGAAATCGATAAATAAGATAGAAAATTTTTAAATCACCGTCGTTGATATACGATATTAAAAAGGGAGCACATTCTCAGTAAGGCTTTCAGTGCGTTGAATCTTCTTATTTCCGATGAATTGAGTGTGATGATTATGAAAAACGACTGCAGTTTATTACAAAACTCGATTTTTTATTCACTCAAGTGATCATGTCATCTGCTTAATTGGTGCAAACTTAAACGGTTTGATAGTTGACTGACCAATGTTACACGCTTGTTATGCAAACAATCTAATTTTGACACGGTACTGATTGCCTAATTGTCACATGTCTACATGTATTGAAACTTTAACAAAGGCCTTACCCAAACAAGTAAGCAAGCAGACGATTATTGATATTTGTGACAGTTATCATGGAAAGGTGTTAAAGTACACAGGTACTTGTAGTTTTAACGCTGGTTATGATCAAATTAAGTAACATCCGCATTTTTTTTTTTTTTTTTTTTTTTTACCCTCTAAAATTTGGGCGCCAAGGCCATACAGCGTTATAACGAGGACCGCGGTATATCGAGTAGCGTTATAATGGGTTTCAAGTGTAAAAAGGGGTGAATAATTCATAAAATATTGTGCCAGATTTATGGACCTTGTGTCATGTGATGTAGGTGATGATGTACAACAACTATTTTAAGTTTGAAACAAATCCATCAAGTAATTACAGAGACAAAGAGAAAGTGCATCAAAACTTTAACCAAGGTGTGGACGCTGAAGGATGCCAATGTGAATGCTAGGTCGAGAAGGGCAGCTCTCCATACTTAGTAAAGTCAAGCTAAAAATCATCTGACTGCAACAAGAAGAACAAGAGCCGTCTCCATAGGATGACACATGCCCCCGATGGCACTTTGAATGAATAGTTATGGCCGATGTTAGAGTTTAGAACTTCTGACCTACGGACCTGGGTCTTGCGCGTGACACGTCGTCTTACTGTGGTACACATTCATGCTCAATAATTTTAAAATCCATGCATGAATGACAAAGATATGGACTGGACACGCCCATCAATGCACTATCATGAAATATGACCTTTAACATCTAATCGTGACCTTGACCTTTGAGCTATGGACCTGGGTCTTGCGCCTGACACATCGTCTTACTGTGGTACACATTCATGCCAAGTTATTTGAAAATCCATCCATCGATGACAAAGATATGGACCGGACACGAATGCACTATCATGAAAAATGACCTTTAACGTCTAAGTGTGACCTTGACCTTTGAGCTACAGACCTGGGTCTTGCGCGCGACCTGTCGTCTTACTGTGGTACACATTCATGCCAAGTTATTTGAAAATCCATTCATGGATGACAAAGATATGGACCGGAAACGAAAATTGCGGACAGACCGACAGACGGTTCAAAAACTATATGCCTCCCTTCGGGGGCATAAAAACTACCATCTCCTATTTGGAAGTGAAGCTTCCTAGGAAGTTTCTCTAAATTCCAGCAAGTGAGAAATACTCTGGAGAAGAAATGGTGCTATAGCATACTAATGTTGAATAATATAAGGGCAATAATTCAGTGAAAAATCATCTGACCACAACAAGAAGACAATATGTTGTCTCCTGCTGGGAAAGAAGCTTCCCACGAAGTTTCACTAAATTCCAGCAAGTGGTTGCTGGGAAATACTCTGAACAAGAATTGCAGGACAGATGGCAGTATATAGCAACGATATAATATGCTTCCCTTTTCAGGAAGCATAACAAGCCAATTTTGACAGCTGGGATTCTGATTTCTGGTTATTGATTAAACACTTAGAGCTGTCTGTTGACAGTGCCCTCAACCTCAACTATTTTCAGAGAAAAGAAGGAAAATAGATAAGACAATGTACCTGCATTTGTGGAACTGGATAAGTCTTGCACTATATGTCAATGTGTAACTTATTATTATTATTAACTAATTTCTGAGTCAAAAAAGGGCCATAACTGAACCAAAATCCTTGTCCTAGTTATGTAGTATTGCCTATATTATGGAGACTATGATGGTGAATAAGTGGTCAAAGTTTCAAAGCCACATGTCAAATAGTAGTCAAAAAGGGCCATAATTCAACCAAAATACTTGACAGAGTTATTTACTCTTGCCTATAAATACAGACTTTTATAATAAACAAGTATTCAAAGTTTCAAAGCCATATGTCAAATAGTTTTGACAAAATATGAACTGGTTAGAACAACTTAACCAAGATTTGTAAGTTAAAAGGGGCCATAATTCAGACAAAATGCTTGATGGAGTTATGTACTCTTGCCTAAAACTGGACATAGTGATGGTACACAAGTGTTGAAAGTTTCAAAGTCATACGTCAACAGGTTTTGTGAAAATGTGGAATGGTACGAAAAACTTAACCAAGGTGTAATGCTGATGCTGGCGCCAGCACTGACGTCATGGTGAATAGGATAGCTCTATTTATTCTTCAAATATTTGAGCTAAAAAGTAAGTTATTTGTCCACTGCATCTTATCACTTTCCATCACTTTCTGCAATCCCATACACATTTAACCTTTTGTCATGTATTTGCAGAATATATTTTAAATATTTGTTTTCTCAGAAACTATATTCCAAGTGATTGCAAAGTATTTGCAACAGACTTTTGCAAACAGTCTGCAAACGTATCACAGTGAAGCAAAGGATTTGCAAATAAACACTTAGATAAATTACAGACTGCAAAGGTTTTGCAAACAAATACTTTATTAAATTAGCAGACAGCAAAGCATCTGCAAACAAACACTTAGCTCATTTAGTTAGCAAAGGTATTGCAAACAAGGCAGTCTGAAAGACAGCTAGATCCCCCGCCAGTGCTATGGATAGTGAAAGGGTAAACCTTTGATTTTAGCTGTGACCTTGACCTTGAACTGACATGGCTGACTCATGAATTCTGCACAACGTCTTGATGAGGTGATCATTTGACCCAAGTTTTATGAAAATCCTTCAAGGGGTTTAGGAGATACAGAGCTGAAACCTTTGACCTTCAGTTGTGACCTTGACCTTGAGTTGACATGGCTGACTCATGAGTTCTTGATGAGGTGATCATTTGACCCAAGTTTGATGAAAATCCTTCAAGGGGTTTAGGAGATACAGAGTGGACACAAAATGGAAGGCTCAAACCTTCCACCCTGAGTTGTGACCTTGACCTTGAGCTGGCATGGTTGACTCATAATTTCTGCACATCGTTTTGATGAGGTAATCATTTTACCCAAGTTTTATAAAATTCCTTCAAGGGGTTTAGGAGATATAGAGCGGACACGAAATGGAAGGCTCAAACCTTTGACCTTCAGTTGTGACCTTGACCTTGAGCCAACATGGCTGACTCATGGTTTCTGCACATCGCCTTGATGAGGTGATCGTTTGACCCAAGTTTGATGAAAATCCTTCAAGGAGTTTAGGAGATATAGAGCGGACACAAAATGGAAGGCTCAAACCTTTGACCCTAAGTTGTGACCTTGACCTTCAGCCGGCATGACTGACTCATTGGTTCTGCATATCGTCTTGATGAGGTGATCATTTGACCCAAGTTTGATAAAATTCCTTCAAGGGGTTTAGGAGATACAGAACGGACACAAAATGGAAGGCTCAAACCTTTGACCTTGAGTTGTGACCTTGACCTTGAGCCGGCATGGCTGACTCATGGGTTCTGCACATCGTCTTGATGAGGTGATCATTTGACCCAAGTTTCATAAAATTCCTTCAAGGGGTTTAGGAGATATAGAACGGACACATAATGGCAGGCTCAAACCTTTGACCTTGAGTTGTGACCTTGACCTTGAACCGACAAGGCTGACTCATGGGTTCTGCACATCGTCTTGATGAGGTGATCATTTGACCCAAGTTTCATGAAAATCCTTCAAGGGGTTAAGGAGATATGGACCGGACACGATTTTGTTACGGACGGAAGGACGGACAGAAAGACGGACAGACGCAGACCATTCCTATAATCCCTCCGCCACGGCGGGGGTTTAATAAACACTTTGTACACAAATGAAAGAGCAAAGCATTTGCAAATACTTAACATAGATGAATTTGCTTTCCTGGTAGACTCTAGGTACAGGAAGTAATTAACCATTCTCTTTTCTGATTGGTCTATATTCAAATGGCAAGAATTTTGAAAACATTGTGAGGAAATGTTGACACATCAGTTAGTAGAAATATTTTGGTGATACAAACTTGTGTTAAACAGATCATTATATTCTAATTATTTTTTTCTGGATATAAACTTTGTTGAATAAGGATAATGCAATACCAAGTTATTATTATAAGCAATACGACTTCCAAGAACCAGAGAATATTGCAGCATGTGGAAAGGTAATTAATGTTAATCAATGATACTTATATAAAACACTTTTTACTGAAGCAGTTGTTGAAACTGACATTATTACATGATTTTAGTTATTGTTACTGAATGATCACTGCAATGATTGACTTTTAATAGTTATTTAAACTGCAAATGGTTTTGCGCCAATCACATCTGTTTTTCAGATATTAAACAAAGTCCTTTTCTTTGAACCTCAGAAATTCATTTTTTGCTATTTGTTACATATTTGCAAATACTTTGCATATTATTTGCATGTAAGTTGCAAATACTTTGCTATCACTTTGCGATGTGTTTGCCAAAGTTTCAGCTGCGAATTGTAAATTGTTTGCGAAGTATTTGCATTCTGTGTGCGTAGTATATATTTGCAAAAGCTTTGCAGAATAGTTGCATGTTTCGTTCCATTTCTACCCGTCTGTGGAATATATTCAGCAATCATGTGCTGCAACTGTTCTGCAAAGGTTATGGCAAATATTTGGCAAAGATAAAAAGTATATTCTGCAAAGGCCCCATTTTTGCATGGGATACAAGGTAGCACAAACAATATACATAACTGCCTGCTGTCATACAACTTTACACAGTGGTATTCTGTGTCAGGCTATATGTCAGGATCAATGTTTAAGAAGTGATCAAATGTTTCAGATCTATGATATTCTAAACAACTATAAACATAGCACATACAAACACAGGCAGAATCAGCAAGTGTCACTGTCAGTTTGATGTCTGAGATCTTTTGTCACCACTGTATGACAGAAATGATTACCAATTAATAAACATGACCATACATGTAATATATTGTTGAATCCTGTTTGGCTCATGTCGTCTCTTGTGTTCTAGGTTGATGCACGACATGCGACGTGATGCACGACACAACACGTGACACAATGCACGACAACGCAACACTGTCATATCAAATTATCCCTCGTAATATCATGTGTCAAGCGTTGTATTGAATTGCAATGTGTCGTGTTGTGTGTAGACAGTCTTCTCTTCTCAGACATGTGACTATATGAAAGACCCTCAACATGAAAATGCCAAATGACACTTGACACACAATATCACACACTGTCATGTTATAAACTCTTTCAGGCCAACGCACAACATGTGATAACGTGTGTTGACCTAAAACATGATGGATGACATATGACACGAGTGAAACAGGATTCCACAGTAACATGTATAAGAACCATTTAGCTAGCTATATCAAATTAATTCCTAGGTTCAATGAGAACTTTGCCACATAACTGGAATAGATACTGATTACCATAGCACACTGAGCTCCACCACCAAAAGTATTGATAAGAAAAGCTGTTGGCATTTCTGTGATTCAGTTTCCACCTGAGTTTCATAGAACACATAATGCTTTATGTCTTTGAGGAAAAGATCATTTTGAATTGAAATTATTGTAAAACTAGAAGATGCTTTTGTAGAAAAGTGCATGTCTCCCCCAATGCATAGTCGTATAGGCAAGAAGTCAATAGGGGACAGCAGCGAGAGTCAAAGAGACACTGATGGTTGGCTGCAATAGGGATCATCTACTTTGCATGTCAAATCATCCCACTAAGTTTCAACATTCTGGGCCTAGTGGTTCTTAAGTTATAAATTGGAAACAGTTTTCCATGTTCAAGCCCCTGTGACCTTGACCTTTGATCAAATGACCCCGAAATCAGGTTAAAATCTAGGGCAAATGGTTCTCCAGTTATTGATCGGAAATGAAGTGTAACGGACGGACAGGTCAAAAACAATGTCTCCCCCAGTGGTGGTGGGGGGTGGGGGAAAGAGACATAATTATTGAGTCGACATGTAAGTACAAAAATGATTTAACTCAAATGCTTATTGTCACTTCTGGCATAAATATGTGACATGTCTTTGGAAGAGTATAAAATTTATTTCAGACCTCTAACTTTTTGGCTCGGCTATTCGACATTCACTGGCATCTGCATCCTCATTTGGTTTAGTTTCTATAAGTAAGCTGTTATGTTAGTAACCACTTGAGGGAATGGATTGAATCTTTGCATTTCTAAAAAGTTATGCCCCTTTCTAGACTAAGCACTGTACGTAAGCTGGTATCATCTCATTAACCACTAGTGCATATCGCTTTACACACTTGTTCAATGTGATGGTCTGACAGGCAATGCACAGTTACTATAACTCCAGGGCTTCGGAAATTTGCCGGTTTGTCGGTTTTGGACCGATTTTTGACTTTTCAGACCGATTCGTGAAGTGAAAAAACGAAAAAAATCGGTCCCGTGAAAATGGAGAAAAGTATAAATTTCGGTCTGATATCTCAATACACGATCACCTGCCAAGTAGGAAATTGTTGGTCGCACCTTCAGATAATCAATAAACGTGTCAATCGGTCTGATTGTCACTTTGATAATCGGTCCGTAATTAGCGCGTGACGCAATCAGTGCTCGCGCGGCACATCCTTTAATGTTTGCAGACAGCCGACTGCGGTGTATTAAACATTTATGACTGGTTTCCTAACGTTTCTGACTGGATCCAAATCATTTCGACAGGGACCCACTTCTTTTATTTAGAATCCGACGGATGGTTTATTTCAAAAGGCTATGTTTGATCACGGTAACAAACAAATGGTCGCTGCATTTAATCAAAGAGCTATAATTGTACATTATAGGTCTTTGATTTAATGAGACATCACACGGAAAACCGATAAAAATAATTTTTATAATTACTTGATTTGAAAAAATTACATAATTCATTTGTTGGGGCTCCAGTTGAAACAAATGCAGAAAATCGTCTTTGCAACCCGACTGTACAAAAAAGAAAAAAATGGACGGGCAACCACGAATGATAAAGAAAACCGGAGTGGCACTGTTTATCAAATCGGTCTTTTAAAAAACGTTTCAAAATGAAATTTTGTTTACATCAGAAGAGAACATATAACTTAATAAAATGTAGTTGCTTATTGAAGTACAACGTAAGTGAAATGAAATATCCTTGGCCAACCCGCGTGACGTTTTGGTACTATACATGCGGGAAATTCGATCTCAGCGTTCAAATAACGTACACATTCGGTCCGCGGCAGAGTATTCTTTAAATACTGAGGCTGTTTAGCAGAGAATATGTGTCATGTAACTCACTTTGACGCATTGTATTTTATAGAATTCCGTCAAAGAATGAGGAAACATCACAAAGTATCTGCCGTGTATACGGTATCGAAGTCACGTGCGTTGGCTTTTAGACTAGTTACGCACACGGTGTCAATGCCTCGTATTACCTCGGAAAAACATCGAAATTTAAACAAAATAACGATCACACATAACACTGAATAACTGTCTTCATTGTATGGTAACGCGCGGTGACTGGTAACTCAGTTTTAATGCATGACATGCTTATTTCTTTACCCTATCACGTTTTACAAAATATGTAATATTGGGAATGCGGTGGGTGGGGTAGCGCCGATGTCAGGATTTTCGTTTCGGACCGATTGAGTTATCAAAATTTCCGGAGCCCTGTATAACTTTATTTTGAATTTTTACCAAGTTGTGCCCATTTTTCAAACTAGCAATTTTTGGTTTACCTATGTTATGTTAGCTGGTATGTTAGTACCACCCACTAGTGGAAACTGATTGTAGAAATGGACTGAAACTTCACACTTATTCACTGTGATGATCTGATATGTAGAGATGGTAGCTAAAAATTCAAATTGCATCTGATATTACTTTCTGTTGAAAACTTTATACTGCAGTACTTCAATTATATAATAGTTTAACTTTCATACTTCATTTTTCATGCTGAAAGGCAATATTTAATCTGAAAAAGTTGGTCCTACTTGGAAAAGTGAAGCCAGTGACAGATAACTCTTCTAGGACTATTTAGTTATCTGAACAAAGTATGCATAGATTCGGATGTGTTTCCCAAAAATATAGTTTACTTCAAGATCTATGAATAATCATTCAAACAAAAAAGTTGAGCATTATCTTTCATTTTCAAACTAACTAATTCAAAGACAATTATTTTTATTTATTTACTGCCGATAATTTACAGGTATGGTATGATCATAGGAAAGAAAACATTATTCGTAAGAAAAAATATAAATAGACTATAAGAATTTTACGACATCGAATCCCTCAACATTTTACAACATTCATTTGCCAAGAAAAATCAAGGCCTCAAAATGTATGAGTTAAAAACAGAGCGATATAAAAATGTATATTCTATCCGACGGTCACACTAAAACCATACCAAACATGCAATGGAATCGCATTTACCTTGTGGAATCTGCCGTTACAGCAACTTCTGTTAATATAATGCAGACGTTCTTTAGTATAAATAAAATGGTTGTGTTAGTTAAAAAGAAATGGCAATGACCTTTCTTTAGCTAATCCAACAAAACAAAGCCTGTGTCACTGTCAAAAGTTTCCGTATTTACAGCACAGTGCTTTGTTAAAATATTGCTAGTGTGAGATAAGTGATATGCACTTCAGTTTTGCACTTGATTTGTTGTTGTTGTCATTGAATACGTAGCCTTAAGTACCATCTCTATGATATGCATGTCACGCAATAACTCTATTATAAGTTGTCTTTAAGTTATATCCCTTTTTCTACTTTTGATAAAGTTTTTACATGTAAGCTGGTATCTCATTACCCATCAGTGGAAATGGCCTGAAACTTTCAATACTTTTCCACTGTGATGATCTGGCATGCAATGCTCAGGTTCCATAACTCTGTTTTGCCTTCTCACAAAATTATGTCCCATTTTTGATGTTTATTATTCATTCATTTACTTTAAGTGACAAGGCTTTTGAATGCTTATGCATTGTTGTTTTCTGCCAGGCTTTATTTACTCACTGCTAATGCTACTGTAAAACAAAACTGGTTGACTCTTTTTGAAAGTGATTCACCAAGTTGTTTCATTTCATTGTGTACGTGTGACATTCCTTTTATGCATTAGCCAGTTTTTCCTCACCAAAAAGTCATTCTCTTTGATATGCAGGTTTCAGGATTTGTTTTTTATCATTGTACATACAGTAACATCTATCTTGTAGAAAGTAATTCATCTCTCTCTCTCTTTTGTTCTTATTTTCTGAATGAATATAATTTGTTTGTTTAGTGCCATTCTTTTAACAGCTTATTTCAATTATGTAATGGCGGGCAGATAATGTAACCAGTGTTTATGGATTCTGTACCAGTACAAACCTGTTCTCTGCAAGTAACTGTCATCTCCAACTGAATCAAAAGTGGAGAATGAATGTCTTTTATGAAATCATCACGAAGAACCCAAACAAATCTAACACCCCGTGGTCCACTGATCTGCACTCTATTTAGCAGGCAGGGAAAATATAAAACAAAGAACCCTTTAAATATACCAGCTTGATGACCATGACATTCCTCTCTAGGGGATGTTTTTACATAGAGATCGGAGAGACATACTGATATATTCTTTATACTATACCCATTTATCAGTATTGGTATGTTTTGTCTAACAAATGATGAAAATGGGATATTCTTTTATAAACAAGGCACTTATGTAACATAAGGCTAGCAAACTGTTTTAAATTGGTAAGTTAATTCTTGCCACAGTATCTTAGATCTACTGGGCATTCTTGCCATGCTTAATTAACTTTCTTTCCTGTCTGCATGCAGCCAGAAAATAAATCATCAAATTTAGTTTTACTAATTTCAATGAGTTGTGACAAGGCAATACCAATATTGCCTGATGTCATGCAAACAGTGACAGTGTTTCAGACATAACTCAAGATCATTTAAATGAACACAGTCCAATGAGATTCTGCATTACAGCACAGTGACGTTTGGAGTCTATTTCTTTACCAGCATCAATACAAACTCCTCTATGTGAGATGCAAACTGCAACTATGTCAGACATAATTTTGTTTCCCCTCAAAAATAAAAATCTCATCAACCATGTGACAACTGATTTATATATCCAGACAGGATGCAATATTAAACAAGTGTAGGAAATATTGCCAGGAAATACAGAAAACCTGAATGTTTCAGTAGGCATCCATCAGTAGTCATCCATCAGCAGTCATCCATCATCCATCAGTTGTCATCCATCAGTAGTCACCCATCAGTTGTCATCCATCATCCATCAGTAGTCATTCATCATCCATCAGTAATCATCCATCAGTTGTTATCCATCATCCATCAGTAGTCATCCATCATCCATCAGTTGTCATCTATCATCAATCAGTAGTCATCCATCACCCATCAGTTGTCATCTATCGCCCATCAGTAGTCATCCATCAGTAATCACCCATCATCCATCAGTAGTCATTCATCATCCATCAGTTGTCATCTATCATCCATCAGTAGTCATCCATCATCCATCAGTTGTTATCCATCATCCATCAGTTGTCATCAAACATCCATCAGTAGTCATCCATCAGTAATCATCCATCAGTAGTCATCCATCATCCATCAGTAGTCATCTATCATCCATCAGTTGTTTTCCATCATCCATCAGTAGTCATCCATCACCCATCAGTTGTCATCTATCATCCATCAGTAGTCATCCATCATCCATCAGTAATCATCCATCAGTTGTTATCCATCATCCATCAGTTGTCATCTATCATCCATCAGTAGTCATTCATCATTCATCAGTTGTCATCCATCACCCATCAGTTGTCATCTATCACCCATCAGTAGTCATCCATCATCCATCAGTAGTCACCCATCAGTTGTCATCCATCACTCATCAGTAGTCATCCATCAGTAATCATCCATCAGTTGTTATCCATCATCCATCAGTAGTCATCCATCATCCATCAGTTGTCATCTATCATTCATCAGTAGTCATCCATCACTGATCAGTTGTCATCTATCATCCATCAGTAGTCATTCATCATCCATCAGTTGTCATCTATCATCCATCAGTAGTCATCCATCACCCATCAGTAGTCATTCATCATCCATTAGTAGTCATCCATCATCCCTTATTTGTCATCCATCATCCATCAGTAGTCATCCATCATCCATAAGTAGTCATCCATCAATTAAGAGTAAGGAAAACTGCCATCTTAATGTGACATGCACAAGACACTATCTTGTTATGGTGAATGGTCGTATCAAGTTATTTTAAAATCCATCTTCAACGGCAAAGTTATTACCTGATGGATGAACAAACAGAGGAACAGACTGTAAAAAAGGAGAGAAAACCTATAGTTCCCAAGCTAATAACATCAGTTAAGGTCGTATTACTTCAGAAGGTATCACTGAAATAACATCACTAACGGAAGTGGATATAACTGCACTAACATCAGTTACGGTAATATTTCTTCATTGGATATCACTGAAATAACATCAGTTACGGTAATATTTGTTCACTGGATATCACTGAAATAACATCAGTTACGGTAATATTTCTTCATTGAATATCACTGAAATAACATCAGTTACGATTATATTTCTTCATTGGATATCACTAAAATTATATATTTTCTTTCCCACCATGGCATAACCTCGACACAGCAACAGTCTCTGTGCAGCAAACTTATTTTAATCTTCTGAGCATTGTTCACTTGAGAGAGGTTGCAACATAAAACATTTCACAGCAGACAATCAGAAAGGAAAAACAAATAAGTTTGCTACAGGCTTTCTGTTGATCAAAACTAATGTTTCCATGCTTGATAAACAACAGAATCAGTTTCATATTGAACTTTGTGATTTATTCCAATCCCATGGAGAGGTCTGCATTGGAGATGGTCATATCCTATTAATACAATGTCTTCTAGAATGTCATCTGCAAGTACAAACTTGATTTACATATTGCCTTCATTAGTATTCCAAATCTAGACTGACTGTAATTGGAGAATTTCTCAACATAATGATATTTCAGGGCTTAGAGACTTCTGAGTCATCTGGTTTGCAAATTAGCTATAAAGGTACCAACAACTTTTATTTCTTTTGCTGTAACAGAATATTCTTCTCTGCTTGATAAATATGACTGGGCTCTATTTATCTTTAGTTCTGTTTGAAATCTGACTTGGTTCAAAGGTGACTTCAGATCATTTTTGTAAGCAAATGGAGAATTTTTGACAATTTTAATAACAGCTTTGCCATAATTTAGATGTTGAATAAAGAGCAACAAATTTTATTTTTCTTAGTGAATTTCTTTTTTACAGGGAAAAGCACTAAACTTCTTGACATTTTGGTCATGTGCCCATAAATGTGGCTACCAAAAAACAAGAGGGCCAAGATGGCCCTAGGTCGCTCACCTGAGAAACACACTATAACAGTGTAAACATGTTTAACCTACTGATTTCATGAAAACAAATATTTTGGTCAATTTTCATTAAGACTGGACTAAAAATGTGGTCTCTTGAGTTTAAACAAGTATTTTCTTAGATATGACCTAGTTTTTGACCCCAGATGACCCATTTTCGAACTCGGCCTAGATTTCATCAAAGCAATCATTCTGACCAATATTCATGAAGATCAACTGAAAAATACAGCCTCTATCGCATACACAAGTTTTTTCCTTGATTTGACCTAGTGACCTAGTTTTTGATCCCAGATGACCCATTTTCGAACTCGGCCTAGAATTCATTAAAGTTATCATTTTGACTTAATTTCAGGAAGATCTATTGAAAAATACAGCCTCTATGGCATATACAAGCTTTTCCTTTGATTTGACCTAGTGACCTACTTTTTGACCCCAGATGATCCAAATTCGAACTTGACCTAGATTTCATCAAGGCAATCACCCTGACCAAAATTTATGAAGATTAATTGAAAAATACAGCATCTATCGCATACACAAGGTTTTTCCTTGATTTGACCTAGTGACCTAGTTTTTGACCCCAGTTGACCCTTTTTCGAACTCGGCCTAGATTTCATCAAGGTAATCATTCTGACCAATATTCATGAAGATCAGTTAAAAAATACAGCCTCTATCGCATACACAAGGTTTTTCTTTGATTTGACCTAGTAACCTAGTTTTTGACCCCAGATAACCCCTTTTCGAACTCGGCCTAGATTTCATCAAGATAATTATTCTGACCAATATTCATGAAGATCAATTGAAAAATACAGCCTCTATCGCATACACAAGGTTTTTCTTTGATTTGATCTAGTGACCTAGTTTTTGACCCCAGTTGACCCATTTTCGAACTTGGCCTAGATTTCTTCAAGGTAATCATTCTGACCAAGTTTCATGAAGATTAATTGAAAAATACAGTCTCTATCGCATACTCAAGGTTTTTCCTTGATTTGACCTAGTGACCTAGTTTCTGACCCCAGTTGACCCCTTTGCGAACTCAGCCTAGATTTCATCAAGATAATCACTCTGACCAATATTCATGAAGATCAGTTGAAAAATACAGCCTCTATCGCATACACAAGGTTTTTCTTTGATTTGACCTAGTGACCTAGTTTTTGACCCCAGATGACCCATTTTCGGACTCGGCCTAGATTTCATCAAGGTAATCATTTTGACCAATATTCATGAAGATCAATTGAAAAATACAGCCTCTATCGCATACACAAGGTTTTTCTTTGATTTGACCTAGTGACCTAGTTTTTGAGCTAAAAAAAGAATAATTTGTTTCCTACTGTCACTTTTTATGAGTAAATATTGCCTACTACTACTCCCACATGATAATTTAAACGACAGCATGTTTATATTATTGTTTGATTGTTATGGTTTTCATGCATCATTGAATTCAAAAAGGTTGTCAATGATAGAATTTAAGTGCATACTGTAATGTTATACAAAAATAATTTCTGTATTGAAACCTTTTAATGAAGAAAAATCATAATTATCAAACATGTTATCGTTTGAGTTATCGTGCAGGATTTATACCTATATATTTATTATACTATGCCCCAACGATAATGTGATGTTTACATACATGACTATCAATAGATTAAAATGAAGCATAAGAAATTCAACTTTTTTGTAACTAATGCTAAACTCAAAATAAGATGATATTAGTTAAATGCTTATACATGTACATAAACCATGATTAGTACAAATATGTTATGGAAAGACATTATGTAAATAAAAAGCATCAAAGTCATAAACAAAGAATATGGGAAGAGGAAGGAAAGTTGGTAGGAAAACAAGAGCTGTCGGAGGACAGCAACGCTCGACTATTCAACAGCCTTGTCAATTGAATGAATACAAAAGTCGAAAAAGGGGCATGATTTTGTAAAAATGGGAAACAGGGTTATAGAACCTGCATGGTGCTTATCAGCTCATGACAGTGAACAAGTGTGTGAAGTTTCAATCCATTCCCATTAGTGGGTACTGAGATACCAGCTTACATGTAAGAATTTAACCAAAAAACTAAGTTGAAAAAGGGGCATAATTTTGTAAAAATAAAAGTAGAGTTATTGAACCTTTGCACTGCATGTCATATCATGACAGTGAACAAGTATGTGAAGTTTCAATCCTTTCCCATTAGTGGATACTGAGATACCAGCTTACATACAAAACCTTAACCAAAAACTGCTAAGTTGAAAAAGGGGCATAATTTAAAAAAAACAACAACAACAAAGTAGAGTTATGGGACCTGCTTAACGCATGTCAGATGATGACAGTGAACAAGTTAATTAAGTTTCAATCCATTCTTATTAGTAGGTACTGAGATACCAGCTTACATACAAAACCTTAACCAAAAATGTCTAAGTCGAAAAAGGGGCATAATTTTGTAAAAAAGCAAAATAGAGTTATGGAACCTGTGCAATGTAAGTCAGTTTATCACAGTGAATAAGTGTGTGAAGTTTCAATCCATTCCCACAATTGGTTACTGAGATACCAGCTTACATACAAAAACTTAACCAAATCGGGACGCCGACAAGGACGCACGGGCGAGTCCTATAGCTCTACTATTCTTTGAATAGTCGAGCTAAAAAATGATCTGAAAAATAATATTTATGGGGATTCGAACCCCTTATACAAAAGAATTTGACGGTTAAATATGGGTATCTGCATTGTACCTGACTGAGCTATTTTGCAATGTACCAGAGCTCTTCGCATACTTCCGATTTTTCAAAATATAGAGGTTTTTACAAGTGCACCAGTTACAATTAACTAGATGCCCACATGCACCATGTCAAGCCCAACAGCTGTCAAAAGGACTGGGAGTACAAAAAAAAAAATCTAAGTACACACAAAAATCCTTACCAGTAGGTCATAAAACACCTCAAAATTGGATGTAACATGCATGTTGTACTACAGAAAAGTGGTTTGATTTTTCCCTATGACCAGTAATAAAAAAGTTACAATATAAGCTATTCATAGTAACTACAAAGGGAAGTAATTCTAGGTTCTTGCACATGACACTCCATCTCATGATGGTGAACAATTATGCCAATTAAGTTACATCAAAATCTCTCTGTGCATGAAGAAGAAATGCTCCCGACAAAGTCATTCTTGTATCTGACCTTTGACCTCTAAGTGTGACCTTGACCTTAGACCTAGGAATCTGGTTCTTGCATATGACACTCCGTCTCATAATGGTGAACATTCATGCCATGTTACATCAAAATCCCACCATGCATTAAGAAGAAATGCTCCGGACAAACTCATTCTTCAATTTGACCTTTGACCTCCAACTGTGACCTTGACCTTTGAGATAGGAACATGGGGTTTGCGCAGACACTCCTTCTCATTGAGGTTAACATTCATGCCAAATATGAACAAGATTGGACGGACGCACAAACACTGAACCGCCAAAAGTGGCGACTAAGTCGAGCTCACCACAAGCGGGCTGGACAAAAATGTAAACAACGGACTCTGTCTATGAATCATCGGAATGAATGAATGACAGTCAATCTTAGTCATAATACTAATTGACAGTGAATGCCAATGACTTCATGTGTTGCAGAAAGGTACTGTAAATGCACATTTTCGCGGGGTCAAAATTTCGCAAATCTGAAATTTTAAGTATGTTCGCGAGGTTTAATATTCGCAACATGGGAAAAAATGGTATCCTGCTTGAATAAAAATTATACTAATTGTAAATATTTATGCGTGGATTAATTTTCGCGAGATGTAGGGCCTCGCAAATATAGCGAAAATTAAACCCTCATGAAAATTTCTGCTTTTACAGTATTTAGTTTGTAACTGTAATTTCCTATCAATTAAAATCCTCTCGAAATTTGTTAAATGATTGCCAGCTGCTAAAAAGGCAAATATAAAAGATTCAGTGTAAGTTATATTTCACTGGTTATAACTACCAGTTAATAAGTTCATATTCTAACAAACACCTCAGAGAAATTTGGGCAGTTTTGACCGATTAAAATGTTGGCAAAATTAGATTATATTTTTTCTTTACAAGAAAATTGCCGTTAGGTAATAAAGCAAATATGCCAATAATCCCGAGTACACCGAACATGTTATTGTCATTCACGTAATGTAGTCGGAAAGAGAATAGGCAAAAAATGCAATGTAAAATTCATAATCATCATTCCTAAGGCATGAAAAATAATTGTTTAATTGCTACAACAAAATGACTTGACAACACTATATGGCCATTCCTTTGACATTTTTTTTTCTATCTGTATTTCTATAGTTTGCAATTTGCAGACCAAACATCTGAAAGATCAATGTTACGAAGCGATCTCTAAAAACAAACAACAACGGCATATAGATTTCCTATTAATCATGATTCTATCAGGCTGTTTACTACAACTACTTTCAGATAGGACTTTAACAATTTTCTTGACAGATAAATCCTTGCTGGAATACAGCTGATATCAAAACTTAAACCATACCAATCCAAAATACTTTAAATTCCTAATAGCTTCTGTCACAAACAAATGCTTCAGGATGAATATAATCCAGCAAGTACTTTACTGATGCAGCACAAACATTTAATTTCTTTTCTTCAGAACAGAAAATGATGACAACACTACTACTGTGATAGACAAAAAGCCCTTCTTGTTAGCATCAACGGCAGACAAAAAGGCTACTGTTACCTTCACAACACTATCAGTAATAAAGGCAGACAAAAATTCATTGTTGCCTCCAGAACATAAGTATCAGTAGCAGACAAAAAAGCAACTATTGCTTTCACTAAACTACCAGTAATCTGTGACAGACAAAAAGCAACAAGTATCAATGTAGACTTACAAAGTCTGTTGAGATCAAGTTATCTGTAATAAAGTTTATTCTTTCTTCATACTTACGCTGATATTTTCTAAGAAAACCATTTTCTCTCTAGGCTCATCTCGAGTCAGAGGTTAGAGATAATGTAAATTTTTCAGAAAGTGCTATCAAAGAGGATTGATTTTATGGCCAAGTGCTTTACATTTAATGACTCTATCGACTGATGCTAGTCTAGTATCAATGGCACACAAAGAGCACATCTTGCTTTCAAAACACTACTACTTACCTGTGCCAAACAAAAAGTCACTCTTGCCTCTGAAACTATACAAATATTAAATGCACAAAATAAGCCATTATTGCTTTCACTAAACTACCAGCAGCATGTGACTGACAAAAAACAATATATTACTTGCAGACAAAAAAAGATTTTGCCTCTGAATGCTACAAATATCAATGGCAGACAAAAACACTTGTTGCCTTCAAGACACAAAAAGCCATTATTGCCTCTAAAACTATACAACAGCAGATAAAAAGTGCTTTTTTCGTTCACTAAACTGCCAGTAATCTGTGACAAACAAAAATCCATTATTTCCTCTAAAAGTCACTAAAAATATCAGCTTCCTGCTTTCAAAACACTACCAACAAGAAATTCACTGAATCGGTATCCCAAACCAAATGCGACAAAGGTTTCATTCTTGAATACTTTAACTAATGAAATTCTATTAATTAGCTACTTGGTTTTATTATGTTAGAATTTAAGGATCTTAAAAGAATTAAAAATAATCTAAAGTAGTCAAGATATTCTACCAAAGTAGCATGTGCTCAACTGCCCTGTAGTGATCTATATTTGAAATGAATTTCAACAAGATCCATCAATGTGTTACATTGTTATCTGGGAATTTATGAATTTTAAAACAAAGGGCAACAACTCAGCAGTAATTGAAGAGATCCAGATGAAAGATGTGGATATATCACCACACTACAGTGACCTACATCTGAATTAAGTTTCATGATCAATTACTTTGATACAGTCAAAAATCACTATTTTTTCAACCAAATCGAGGAGAATAACTCTGCTTTTACTGGGTCAAGGGGGATAATACAAAATGTGAGTAAAGGTCATAAGCTAATCAATAACTATGTGAGATTTTGTGATTCTAGCTAAAAATACTTTTTGAATTATGTAGAGGATATTACATGTGTGTCTTTTCATACTGAATTCTTTAAACAAGTTGAATAAAATCATAAAATGTGAGGCAAAGCGGAGTATTTTTTCAATTTTGTTCAACGAGTTTAATAAATTTAATGTGGAAAAGCTGATGGACAGACAAACAGCCAGACGGACAATGCCAAATCTATACCCCTCTGCCTTTGGCGGAAGATAACAATCTGTGGCCTACAAAAAGCCATTCTTGCCTCAATATCAATGGCACTCAACACTTTTATTTTAAAAGTATCTGTAACAGAGCTACCAACGTCCCCCACCAAGGGACATTCTTCACAAAACATGTTGTATGCCAATACGACATATTCTAAGTAATAGGGCAACATACTAACAATGTACCTAATTTAAGTCATAACTATATATCATATAATTCAGGAAGACATTATGAAGTTTGAAAATGTCTGGAAATCTATTAATTGGTGAATGCTTTCAAATGCTAATATCTGTATTTTAAAGATTTAATGTGATTTCATTTTTAAATTGGTAATGAACAAAAGTGCCAGACTGTCACAAAATAAGCCTGTCATCAAACTTGGCCTAATTCACAGGCCATAATTCAGGAGTGCCTGGAACAATTTGGCTGGTTATCAAACTTGGCAGAGAAATAATGCCCACAAACATTGTCAGCAAGTTTGGTGAAGATCGGATGAAAACGGTTCGACTTGGAGAGCTGACATTCTTTGGACGCCGACCGCCCGTGCCACAGGTGTTCACATAATATGCCCCGCTCTTTCAGAGATGGGTGTATAAAAATAGCTAAAAATATAATGAAACATTTTATCATATTAAAGGGACCTGTAACTAATAAACAAATAAAATGCATGAAACTTATATGGTTTTAAAACTAGAGATGCTTTTGAAACAAGAGGGTCATGATGACCCTGAATTGCTCCCCTGAGTAGATTGAACCACATGTTTCAAATGGCAAACTGATGCTAAAATATTAGAAAGTAGATCAGTAGGTCACATTTATGGTTTAAAAGACAGTTTAAAGATTGGTGTGCAAAACTGTACATGTCATCCAAAGTTCAAGGCTGGATCTTAAACTAGAGTGGTCACAAGCGAAAGTTTACGCACGGACACGGACAATGTAGACCTACTGACCTAGTTTTTGACCGCAGTTGACCCAGTTTCGAACTTGACCTAGATATCATCAAGATGAATATTCAGACCAACTTTTATACAGATCCCATGAAAAATACTGCCTCTAGAGAGGTCACAAGGTTTTTCTATTATTTGACCTACTGACCTAGTTTTTGATGGCACGTGACCCAGTTTCGAACTTGAACTAGATATCACCAATGTGAACATTCTGACCAATTTTCATGAAGATCCATTGAAAAGTATGGACTCTAGAGAGGTCACAATGTTTTTCTAATTTTAGACCTACTGACCTAGTTTTTGACCGTATGTGACCCAGTTTCAAACTTGACCTAGAAATCATCAAGGTGAACATACTGACCAATTTTCATGAAGATCCATTGAAAAATATGGCCTCTAGGGAGGTCACAAGGTTTTTCTATTTTTAGACCTACTGACCTAGTTTTGGACCGCACATGACCCAGTTTTGAACTTGACCTAGATATCATCAAAATGAACATTCTGACTAACTTTCATAAAGATCCCATGAAAAATGTGACCTCTAGAGTGGTCACAAGCAAAAGTTTACACACGCATGCATGGAAGACGGACGCTGCGCGATCACAAAAGCTCACCTTGTCACTTTGTGACAGGTGAGCTTAAAAGCGCATGTCTCCCAAAATAGCTAAAAATATAATGAAACATTTTATCATATTAAAGGGACCTGTAATTAATAAACAAACTAGATGTGTGTCCATAGGACACAGGTGCCCCCCATTCCTGCCACTGTAACATGGTTTAATGACTCCCGTTAAACAATTTTTAAGATGTTTGCAACACAAACTTTTAAGAACCTTATGTGTATTTTTCACTTAGTTGGCCATAACTCTGGCCTAGCTGAGTAAAATCCTAAAGAGAACACTTCATAGGCTATAAAACAATCCTCTAATGTTTTATGATTCTAGGTCAAGTACATTTTAACATACATGTTTCACAAACTTTTTTTTTGAGTAAGTCTGGACAAGAAGTCTGGTCTTGTGTAGTGAAATAATGACTGTAAGTAAAATATTTTTGGAGCTATGCGCGACAAAACATTAAAATGACAATTTTTTCCTAGGTCAGGGGCCATAACTCCTATAATACTGAATGAATCCAGATGCGAAACCCCAGGTGCACAACTGCACATGCTGACCAACATTCATGTAAACTTTGGTGACTCTAGGTCAAATACTTTTGGAGTTATGCGCGACACAACATTAAAATGACCAATTTTTAACTAAGCCAGGGGCCATAACTCCTACAATACTGAATGAATCCGGACGGGAAACCCCAGGTGCATAACTGCACATGCTGACCAACATTCCTGTAAACTTTGGTGACTCTAGGTCAAATACTTTTGGAGCTACGCATGACACAACATTAAAATGACCAATTTTTTACTAAGTCAGGGGCCATAACTCCTACACGACGGAATGAATCAGGACGCGAAACCCCAGGTGCACAACTACACATGCTGACCAACATTCCTGTAAAGTTTTGTGACTCTACGTCAAATACTTTTGGAGCTAGGTGCGACACAACATTCGGACAAGAGCAAATTTATATGCTCCCACCACTCACGGGGGGCACAATAAAATGCATGAAACTTATATGATATTAAAACTAGAGATGCTTTTGAAAAAAGCGCATGTCTCCCACAACTGCCTAATCATCTAAATAGTAAGTCAGTCTTTATATACCGTTTACTTAGAGCACATGCGCATGTGCTTTTTTGACACCAAAAGGACCCCTATACTACTTTTAAAAGTAGTATAGAAGTTCTTTTGAGGTCAAAAATGCGCAAGAAATCTGAGCGTTTTTTGGTAGTTCAAGGGCCATAATTCAGAAGTGCCTGTGCCGATTTGGCTAGTTATCGAACTTGGCCGAGCACTTATTGGCAAACATATTTTATTCAAGTTTGGTGAAGATCTGATGAGAAATGTTCGACTTAAAGAGTGCGGACAAGCTTTGTGACAGACAGACACACACACACACAGACAGGAGTAAATCAATATGTCTCCCACACCACTGTGTGGTGGGAGACATAATAACTTGTTTTAAATTACACACCAGAAAAAGTTATTTCTACTGTTGATGCAGTGGTGCACTACATATCAACCTAATGTGTTGCAACCATAGTAATGATATACCATTAACTTATAATTTGTGCCTGGGTTTGCATTCTACAAGTCTACAATTGTTAACAGCTTTTATATATCTAACAATACCAATCATAATTTCATTTTTAAAATAGTGGGAAACCTGATATTATAACACATGTATTGTACTTTATCATCTAAATAGAAGGTAATTTCATGTACAAACAAAAAACAGAAAATTAACTTGGGTGCCTGTGAACTTGACCTTTGCACATGACACAAATTTAATGGTGAGTATTTATGCCAAATTATTTGAATATACACCAATGCATAAAAAAGTTACAGACCAGACAGAAAACAAGAGGGCCATGAAGGCCCTGTATCGCTCACCTGACCTATTGACCTAAAGATAATCAAGATTAACATTCTGACCAAGTTTCAATAAGATATGGTCATAAATGTGGCCTCTAAAGTGTTAAATAGCTTTTCCTTTGATTTGACCCGGTGACCTAGTTTATGACCCCACATGACCCAGATTCGAACTTGACCTAAAGATCATCAAGATTAACATTCTGACTAAGTTTCATGAAGATATAGTCATAAATGTGGCCTCTAGAGTGTTAACAAGCTTTTCCTTTGAATTGACCTAATGACCTAGTTTTTGACCCCACCTAACCCAGATTTGAGCTTGACCTATAGATCATCAAGCTTAACGTTCTGACCAAGTTTCATTAAGATATGATCATAAATGTGGCCTCTACAGTGTAAACTACATGACCCAGATTCAAACTGGACCTTGAGATCATCAAGATTAACATTCTGACAAAGTTTTATGAAGATACAGTCATAAATGTGGCCTCTAGAGTGTTAACAAGCTTTTCCTTTGATTTGACCTGGTGACCTAGTTTTTGACCCCAGATGACCTAATATCAAACTCTTCCACGACTTTATTGAGGGTAACATTCTGACCAAGTTTCATTAAGATTGGGCCCAAATTGTGACCTCTAGAGTGTTAACAAGCTTTTCCTTTGATTTGACCTGGTGACCTAGTTTTTCACCCCAGATGACCCAATATCGAACTCGTCCAAGATTTTATTGAGGGTAACATTCTGACCAAGTTTCATTAAGATTGGGCCAAAATTGTGACCTCTAGAGTGTTAACAGTCAAATTGTTGACGATGACGACGCCGGCGCCAACAACGGACACAGGGCGATCACAAAACCAAACAAAGCCAAAAATACCAAATCACCTTGACCTTTGAGCTAGCAGTCTGGGTCTTGCACACGACACATCAACTCATTATAGGGAACATTTGTGCCAAGTAATTTTAAATTCACTTGATGATGGCAGAGTTATGGACCGGACAAGAAACAGACCATGTTAACCTATAACCTGTAAGTGCGACCTTGACCTTAGAGCTAGGGGTCTGGGTCTTGCAAATGACATGTTGTGTCATTATGGGGAATATTTTTTTGCAAGTAATTTCAAAATCCCTTGATGAATGGCAGAGTTATGGACCGGACACAAAACAGACCCTGTTAACCTTTGACCTCTAAGTGTGACATTGACCTTGGAGCTAGGGGTCTGGGTCTTGCACACAACATGTTGTCTCATTATGGGGAACATTTATGCCAAGTCATTTCAATAGGATGGCAGAGTTATGGACCGGACACGAAGTGTGACGGGCGGACTGAAGGATGCAGCCTGTATCTATGTCCCCTTTTTTTTCTTTGAAAAAGGCAGGGGACAAATATCACAACTCAATGTGGTTTATATTTTATAGAGGATCTACTGATGGTTTTGATGTATAACATTAACCTGAAGTGCACTTGTATCAGCATTTAAAAAAATTATAATTGTGTTCACTTAAAACAGAAAAGTTGAATATCAGATATTGTCTGCTATGTGCCTCAAAATGAAATATCGCTTTTACTCTGTGAATCCGCAGCTTCATTATTGCAACTGCCCAGAATATTTTTGCCTTCAAAACACTGCCAAAAATATGTGGCTTGCCTTCAAGACCCTGCCAGACGAAAGCCTGTGTTTGCATTAAAATAACAATATCTGTGCTTTGCCTTTAGAGCTCTATTTACCTTGAGGGCCATAATGAGGCCATAAGATTACCGTATTAACCTACATTAAGTACTGTAAAAAACAGCATTAAACACATCCAACCAAAAAACAATACTAATACTCCCTTCCCTAGTTTTTACCAACATTCCCAAACCAAAATGGCAAGCTTAACTAGAAGATGCTTTTGTTGAAAAGCGCATGTCTCCCCCAATGCATAGTTATATAGGCAAGAAGTCAATAGGGGACATGAGCGAAAGTCAAAAAGACACTGATGGTTGGCTGCAATAGGGATCATCTACTTGGCATGTCCAATCATCCCACTAAGTTTCAACATTCTGGGTCAAGTGGTTCTGATCAAGTTAAGAATTGGAAACGTGTCATTTAATATATTGATAACTTAACACATAAGTGCAGATAGTGCTTGACTCCCTTTTCAGGTTGTCATTGCTATGATTATAGTTGAATTGCTGTAAATAATAGAAATTGGGTCATTTGTGGCTGATTTGGGTTCATTATGTGGATAGCTGGATCCCAGCATCACACATTATGTCATATACAAAAGTTAAAGGGAACCAGATATTTGATAGAGCAAGTACTTGTTGTAAAACGCTATGTTTAAATTTGGACCAATCAGAAACAAGTTCTAAAAATAGCACGTCTGCTAAGGTATAAATAGGTAGATGGATGACAGAGAGCTCATTCGGTATCCAGCGGTTGAAGAAGACACATCGAGGATTCCACTAATAATTTATCCCAGTACCTTGATAAGGAGACTATTGCAGTTACCCTGTCAGGGCAGATAAATTATTAAAAAGAAGACTTTGGAAGTTCATAGACTAAAGAAGAGTTGCAGAATTTCAACAAGGTTTCGAGCTATAGGGCCAGCGCATAGGAGTTTTACCTTAAAGGTAATTGAATGCTATAGACGATAGCAAATATAGATTGAGCATCAGAAAGCTGAGACAGAGACCCAGAGTTCTGAGATAGTAAGAGAGTTCCAGCTTATAGATGGTTCAGCGTTATTGGCAAAGTATAGCCGAGGCATCGGAGATACACATATATGGTAGTTGAATGCTACATATGATAGCATATAGGCGCTGAGCATCCAGGAGTCAGGGTAATCATATAGAGTTGAGAGGACAGAGGCCGAGCATCTATGCGATAGGACTCGTATGTTGTTGATTCAAAGACATTGTCTGACGGGAACTTCAACAAAAAGACAAGTCAAGTATAGAGCCTCCAG
The DNA here is from genome assembly GCF_021730395.1 of Mercenaria mercenaria. Lineage (NCBI taxonomy): Eukaryota > Metazoa > Mollusca > Bivalvia > Venerida > Veneridae > Mercenaria > Mercenaria mercenaria. The sequence goes on along the minus strand of NC_069369.1, from coordinate 41,656,725 downwards.
CCTATAGGAATTTGAGCTTATCGGTATTAATTGAAGATTAAGTTAGTTTGAAACATTTAGTGATTTGCCTGATCTCTGAAATTATTTAGCTTCAAATAGAAATCATTTACGAATCATTGGTACACGAATCGTTTAGGCAAGGTAGCCAGAGGAAAATTCTATATATGAGATATTTGGTCTCACCAGCTCCACGTTTTAACCAAAGAAGTGGCAACTGGCTGTAATCTCGCGTGAGCTCGTGTCAGAGCGTGATTCGGCGTTATCTTACTAAAAAAAAACATCGGCGAGCATGGAGTTACAATTTGTACCTTTAAAACTACATTTAAAATACATGTTAGCTTCTAAAACAAAATTAGTTTAATGTGAAATGGTCTTAAGACACGAAGTACACGTTGATCATTTTACCGATGAATAATTGCTTTCACATACAAAATGGCGCATGGAGAAAGCGCCACTTCCGGTAAACGAGATCTCGTTTTTTTTGTCACGGGAGGTTGGCGAGATTTGCTCTATATGCCTTTCAAGTTGCCAATCTATTTATTTTTATAGCTCTTTGTTTTAACAAAGGACATTCTACATCGTTTGTCATCTAGTCTAAGACATAGTCACCTTAGTGATTGGACCCATTTCATTGTTCAAGAAACTAAAGGCGTAGGCACTTCCCTGGGTTATATAACCTGTATCCTGACAAAACGGTTTTCCATATTCAGTCCCCTGTGACCTTGACCTTTGATAGAGTGACCCCGAAATCAGTAGGAGTCATCTACTCTGCATGTCCAATCATTCTATTAACTTTCAACATTCTGGGTCAAGTGGTTCTCAAGTTATTGATTGGAAAGAGTTTTCTATATTCAGCCCCTTGTGACCTTGACCTTTGATGGAGTGACCCCAAAAACAATAGGGGTCATCGACTCTGTAAGTCATATCACCCTATGAAGTTTGAAGGTTCTAGCTCAAATGGTTCTCAAGTCATTGACCAGAAATGGATTTCCACGTTATGTCTGCTGCGACCTTGACCTTTGATCGAGTGACCCAAAAATCAGTAGGGGTCATCTACTCTGCATGTCCAATCATCCTATGAAGTTTCAACATTCTGGGTCAAAAGGTTCTCAAGTTACTGACTAGAAATGGTTTTCCATGTTCAGGCCCCTGTGACCCTTGACCTTTAATAAAATGACCCCAAAATCAATAGGGGTCATCTACTCTGCATGTCCACAATCATCCTATGAAGTTTCAACATTCTTGGTCAAGTGGTTCTCAAGTTATTGATCGGAAATGGTTTTCCATGTTCTGGCCCCTATGACCTTGACCTTTAACAGAGTGTTCCCAAAATCAATAGGGGTCATCTACTCTGCATGACCAATCATCCTAAGAAGTTTCAATATTCTGGGTCAAGTGGTTCTCAAATTATTGATCAGAAATGGTTTTCCATGTTCAGGCCCCTGTGACCTTGACCTTTAACAGAGTGACCCCAAAATCAACAGGGGTCAACTACTCTGCAAGACCAATCATCCTATGAAGTTTCAAAATTCTGGGTCAAGTGGTTCTCAAGTAATGATCGGAAATGCTTTTCCATGTTCAGGCCCCTGTGACGATCTTTGACCCCAAAAACAATAGGGGTCGTGTACTCCATAAGCCCAGCCACCCTATGAAGTTTGAAGGTTCTAGGTAAAATTGTTCTCCAGTTATTGATCGGAAATAAAGTGTGACGGACGGACAGGGCAAAAACAATATGTCTCCCCCAGTGGGGGGAGACATAATTAAGGATGCATTAAGGTCGCATTAAGGTCGCAGCAAGATTGCAGTTGCAATCATAACAAGATTGCGGCAAACTTGTTTCAGCGTGCAGCAAGATTGCAATTGGAACCTTCGCAACCATTATTTAAGCTTGCATAAACTTATTTGTGCGCTTCATGCAACCTACTTAAAATCTTGCAAGCTTGTAAGGTTGCACACACTTGCGATTGGAACCCTAGCGATCTTAATTGCGACCTTGCAAGTTTGCACAATCATAATAAGATTGCAAGCTTGTGCAATCTTGCAAGCTTACGCACACTTACATGGGTGTGGACAAAAACATTTGCGAGTCTCTCGCAACCTTGTTATGATCGCGCAAGCTTGCAACACTACCTTCCTCAACCTTATTTAGGTTTGTGAGACAGTTTAAGTAACATGAGAGTCTAAAATTTTAATTATATACATATACTTCCTTTAATTTGATAAACTGCATAGTGTATAAAATGTATGCACTTTCAATGAAACAATATTTTGTAGTGATCAGTAGATAAAGACTTAAAAATCAGGGACAATATTTTTTAAAACAACGTATTTTGACATAAAATATTTAATATTAGGTTAAATATATTACCTCCCTTTTATACATATCAGTGAATTAAAAGAGTTTTAACAAGGCAGTCTGAAAGACAGCTATATCCCCCGCCATTGTTATGGATAGTGAAAGGGTTTATGGTATTGGGTGGAACCATTAAACAATCGAGTTGTGACCTTGACCTTAAACTGGCAGGGTGAATTTTGAATTCTGCACACTGTCTCGATAAATGGATTATTACAGCCAAGTCATATTAAAATCCTTCAAGGGGTTAAGGAGATACAGAGCAGACATAAAATGGAAGGCTCAAACCTTTGATCTTGAGTTATGACACTGACCTTGAGCCAACATGGCTGACTCATGAGTTCTGCACATCATCTTGATGAGGTGATTAATTGACCAAAGTTTCATGAAAATCCTTCAAGGGGTTTAGGAGATACAGAGCGGACACAAAATGGAAGGCTCAAACATTTGACATTGACTTGTGACCTTGATCTTAAGCCAATATGGCTGACTCACATGTTCTGCATATCATCTTGATAAGGTGATCATTTGACCCAAGTTTCATGATTATCCTTCAATGGATTTAGGAGATATAGAGCAGACACAAAATTGAAGGCTAAAACATTTGACCTCAAGTTGTGACCCTGACCTTGAGCCAACATGGCTGACTCATGAGTTCTGCACATCGTCTTAATGAAGTGACCATTTGACCCAAGTTTCATGATTATCCTCCAAGGGGTTTAGGAGATACAGAGCAGACACAAACTGGAAGGCTCAAACCTTTGACCTTGAGTTGTGACCTTGACCTTGAGCCGACATGGCTGACTCATGGGTTCTGCAAATCGTCTTAGTGAGGTGATTATTTGACCCAAGTTTCATGATTATCCTTCAATGGGTTTAGGAGATATAGAGCGGACTCAATATTGAAGGCTCAAACATTTGACCTCAAGCTGTGACCTTGACCTTGAGCCAACATGGCTGACTCATGAGTTCTGCACATCCTTTTGATGAGGTGATCATTTGACCCAAGTTACATGATTATTCTCCAAGGGGTTTAGGGGATACAGAGAGGACACAAAATGGAAGGCTCAAACCTTTGACCTTGAGTTGTGACCTTGACCTTGAGCCATCATGGCTGACTCATGGGTTCTGCATATCGTCTTAATGAGGTGACCATTTGACCCAAGTTTCATGATTATCCTTCAATGGGTTTAGGAGATATAGAACAGACACAAAATGGAAGGCTCCCACCTTTGACCTTGAGTTGTGACCTTGACCTTGAGCCAACATGGCTGACTCATGGGTTCTGCACATCATCTTGATGACGTGATCATTTGACCTAAGTTTCATGATTATCCTCCCAGGGGTTTAGGAGATACAGAGCGGACATAAAATGGAAGGCTCAAACGTTTGACCTTGACCTTAAGCCAACATGGCTGACTCATGGGTTCTTCACATCGTTTTAATGAGGTGATCATTTGACCCAATTTCATGAAAATCCTTCAAGAAGTTAGAGATACAGAGTGGACACGAAATGTTACGGATGGACAGATGGAAGGACGGATGGAGACCATTCCTATAACCCCCCACCACTTGGGGCGGGGGATTAAAAAGGTTACAGGATCTCAAACTAGTCGCAATCTTAAATAGTATTAAGATCGCAGGATGTCCGTTGCAAGCTTGCGAAGCAAGACTTATCCGCAAACTTAATTTCTATACGTGCATCTGCAAGCATTATATTACATGACTGCAATATTTTTAAGATTGCTGTAAGCTTATGGCAAACTTCTTGATTTGGGTACATCTGATTCAAGATATTTGCATATTTGCAAGCAGACTTACATCTAGGCTTGTCAAACAAAAGTTTGTTGACCATTTACCTGATATTCGGCATTGGCAATGGAAAGTCTGTAGAACTTGTTGTCACTGCTGCTGTCTCTGGGATTAAAGTCTGTGATACCTCCTCTTTTTTCTTTACATTAACTGAAAATATAGAAACCAGATGTGTGTCCAAACTAAATTTGTGTCCATAGGACACACTCCCACTTCCCATGGTTGTACATGGTTTTATGACTTTATGTGCAATATTTCAGATATATGCAACATAAACTTTTAAGCACTCTTTGTATATTGTAAAATCAAAGAGCATTCCGGTCTAGCTACATGAAATCCCAAACAAAACACTACATGCTATATAAAATTCCTCTGTTGTTTTATGACTCTAGGTCAGTACATTTTGAGATACATGCAACACAAACTTTTATGCCCTTAACCCTTTACCACACAGAACACAAGCCAAAGTAACCTCTTTTACACACAAGCAAAAGTAACCTCTTTTACATAACACTGATAAGTGATAATCAATAATCAATAATCGGTATATGGCTGATAAAGGTGACTGGGTGTTGGCATTATTTTGTGATTACACACACTTATGTTAAAAATGTCATTATTTTAATATTTTCTGTAAGTTTGACATTATTTTTGTCAATATAAAGTTTATAGCAATTTAAATTCTCTTTCCGATGATACAAAATTTATTGTAGTTTCTCTTTGAGTTTCGAAGATATAAAGTGTTAAAGTACGGGAATATATATTTTTAGGCATAAAATTCTGTTTTGGATTACTTTCACATTGAAATTCATATACAATTTCATTTTGATGTTTGAAAGTTTGATTTATAGTTAACAGACTTATCTTCCGGATCGGAATCAGTAAGTATTTATATAAAAACACAACCATCAAACTGAATAACACTACAAAAATAACGGATTGTAAAATTTCTGAAAGTGCAAAAAGATCGCTGAGATCGAGACTCGTAACTGACTACAGTATTCTTGTGCTAAAAATTAAAATATTTTTAGGATAATATTACGTAATATTTTGATGATCAAACGTCGGTACATCACGGGTGACTTCCGCTGCAATTAACTCTTGGGGTGTCATAAAATATTTGAAAGGCGCGGTCCTTCTGTTTTGATTAACACTTCCCGTTATGTAAGGCCATCAATTCCAAGCCATCGTATACACAAATTGTTGTTTAGGGGAAATCTGCATGTATCACGTGTGACCTTCATGACCTAACACATTTAAAAATACTTCGATGTTAAATGGTTGTTATTTTTAGAACGAGGAAAGCCCGCGAACCGGCCAGTTGCAAGCAGTTTTCTCAGTAATTTTCCATGACGTAGCGTCGTGCACATGTAGGAAAAAACCCCGGTGTCTTTCTTTGCAAAGTACTCGATAAATTTAAATAGTAACCACATGATCTTGTACGTAAATAGTGATGACGAAATCCCATATTTTGAGTTAGTAAACATCCGGAATTTGTTTCTTCAGGAAAAGAACGAAAATAAAGCGATTGATTATGAGACACGGGATAAAACGATTCTGTTCAAATGGCCGTTAATCGGTATAATACGTTTCTATCGGGGAACCGATAGACACGGGTCAATATGTTTCTGTTTGGTAATCGATAGATACGGTGATAAACGTATCGATGTGGGAAAGGGTTAATACACACTTTTGACTTGGTCAAGGGCCATAACTTTGTTCTTGCAGGTAGAAATCCAAAACAAGACGGCATGTATGATGGCCCTAAGTTTCAGAGCTAAAACAGGCCAGCAAGTGTGCAACTTTGGAAGAGGACCATAATATGCTCCAGGTGTCCAATGTTCCACAGGCAGCAGAAGTTTACTGCATAAATTAGTGTGACAGATAACAAACAGTTAAAACACTATATGCTTCTCAGGCCTTTAAAATTGGATGGAAAATATGCGCAGACCAAATGGAACAGGCTAAGGTAGTTTTGGAAGGTCTCTTAACTCATAAGAAGTTATTTAAAGGTATTTCTATATTTCCCTCTAGTGGCTCCTAAAACGGGCCCATTGTCATCTGAACAAATTTGGAAAAGAATGTTACAACAATGTTACAGACTCAGTTTGGTTAAGTTGTTTAAAAATATTTCTATTTTTAGCTTTAGTGGCCCCTAAAAGGTGTTGCGTGCCCCCTTTTAAATAAATTTGGGAGCGGACCTAACAATAACACAACAGAAATTTGATGAAGATCCATCAAGCAGTCCATGAGAAGGTGTTTAAAGGTATTTCTAAATTTAGCTCTAGCTGGCCTTAAATGGGTGCAAGCTCCCAAATTTATACAAATATTGGGAGAAGAACTTACAATGATGCTACAGACAAAGTTTGATGAAGATCTATCAAGCAGTTCATGATAACAACAAGGCCATGATGGCCCTAGATCACTTGAGTTACACACTGCTTATCTGAACAGTTCTGGTATGCAAGGAAAATGTGAAATTATTTAAGTGATGCCAGTATGTGTTAGAAGCTTCTTCTAAATAAATAGGGGCAAGTAATATGAGTGCGTGTGTGTGTGTTTGCGAAGTAGGTGGTTGTGGGGGGTGAATGACTAGTGATGGGCCGATTAGCAGATATAATTGATTGACAGCTAGAAAAGCCCAACCGATTCCGATGATCGATCATGTCGATAGCGGGTACGAATCTACATGGGTACGATCGAAGGTTTCTGAAGGGAATACCGTGCGTGAGAATTTATGTTTACCTAGAAATATCAGAAATATGGACTACCTCAATGCTTAAGGGATAAAACAGAAGTATGCCGACAATCAAACGTTAGTATTTCGTTTCAATTATCCAATGAAAATGGATTTAACATCTTACAATTAGGCACAGCTGTTAACATGGCGGCGTCCATAGCGTCAATAAAAATGGGGCAAAATTAGTGAAACTTTGATAAATCTTCATATATTACAACAGTATGTCCAGGGAATTTATCTGTTGAAACTGGACAAAAATGCCATCAAATTTCCGTGTCCATGATGTAATTTCAGTGGAAAGAACTTTGGTGTTTTTATGCAACTGCAGTTGTCATTGAGTTGTCATGATTTTTTCTGCCAAAATTCCATTTTCCCAGTACTGCTGACCAGTGTACATATGAAAACAGATTAAATTCTGATTTTTATCTAATGATCATTTTACTAAGCTTCATGACATTGTTATATGCCATAGCAACAAGTAGTAGGAACATGGAGCAACTCAGTAGTGTCAGGCTATGGTTACCATTGTAATATATTAATATTACCGAAAAATTACTGAATTCATTTAATGATTTTCTACAATCACTATTTTTGTCAGCCAAAGAAAAACTGAAATATTTGTACTTCCTTGCTGTATGCTAGAAATGTTACAGGTACAGGTGTACCAGTCAATTGTCACAAATGACAGCTATGAGTCTGTGATACATGTACCTGGATTGCAATTTATTGTGGTTTCCCTGTCTGCAACTAATTAGTGATTATTAAACAAATTTCTGTTTACCAGGAACCAGCTTAACAACATCTAGCTGATTAATGGTAGTTCTTTATTTTTCAAAAGAGCATAAGAATTTTAAGTAAAACCGTCACTTTAAAGACATAAATATCTGAACAAACAAGTATGAAAATAAATAACATTCAACCAATTATTTTTCCGATACATCACATCGGTTTGCTAACCGATTCCAACCGATAATCGGTTGGAGTTCTCCAACCCATGTCCCATCACTAGGAATGACCACATAAGATACAACAAGAGCTCGTAAAACACGTATTGCCCCCCTTGATATATTCAGTAATTGCACAAGGAACTGAAATTATTTGTCACTGTGCACTGGATGTTACTGGCCTGAAATCAATAATTATGGGTCATGTACCAATCATAAGTAAACTCTGTATCAAATGTGATCTTAGACCAAAGTATTCTCCATTTATTTGGCAAAAAAAAAGTTCTACTGTTCTGGGTCAATGTGATCTTGACCTTTGACCTACTGACCTCAAAAATAATAGGGGTCATCTGCTGGTCATGATCAACCTCCCCATCAACTTTCATGATCCTAGGCCCAAGTGTTCTTGAGTTATCATCCAGAAACCGTTAACTGTTCCGGGTCACTGAGACCTTGACCTTTGACCTACTGACCTCAAAATCAATAGGAGTCGTCTGCTGGTCATGATCAACATCCCTATTATGTTTTGTGATCATAGGCCCAAACATTCTTAAGATATAGTCCAGAAACTGTTTAACTGTTCCGAGTCACTGTGTCCTTGACCTTTGACCTACTGACATCAAAATCAATAGGGGTCATCTGCTGGTCATGGCTATCCTCCCTATTAACTTTCATGATAGTAGGTCTAAGTTATCATCTGGAAACTGTTTAACTGTTCTGGGTCTCTATGACCTTGACCTTTGACCTACTGACCTCAAAATCTGCTGGTTATGAACAATCTCCCTATCAACTTTCATGATCCTAGGCCCAAGCTTTCTTGAGTTATCATCCGGAAATGGATTTGTCTACATACCGACCGACATCTGCAAAACAATATACCCCAACCTTCTTCGAAGGGGGGCATATAAATGTGTCAAGTTTGGCCAGGATTGCGGGGCATGTGCCCCCTTGCCCCCGCCCACGTTCCTACGCCACTATGAACCGAAGAGACACAGGACCGTATGCCCTGCAAATATTGAAATTGAGACTGACAGTAACAACGTTTCATTGTTACCCTCTCTAGTAGGTTTGCAGGTTTGTCGAACAAATTCAAGCCTCCAGAAATTTGCTAATTATCAAAACGTTGAAAATTGGACCTAAAATAGTGGGAACTGAAAAAAAAAATGAAAACAAGAAGAAATTTTAGTGAATGGATATGCTTTTTGCAGTTTGGCAGGCCCCGTGCAGAAATATTTTCCTGTTTTCAGGAAATCCCAGGATTATCCCGAGATTCTTTAAAAGTCCTGGAGAGAGGACTTCAACACTAAAAGACAGGACTTTTGGTAGGAAAATTGTCCTGTTCACAGGAGAAAAGACAGGACTTTTTCTAAAAGATACAGATCGAAAGATGGTAATTACACTGGGACCCCTTTATAACGCTGTCGTTGGGGTCCAAGGTTCGAGACCCGCGGATCTAGCGGGGTTAAATTTATAACGCGGGTTGGCTGTATATGCCGATTGTGCAATACCCCACCCACCCATAATGCATTAGACGTATTTGAACGTTGCTTCCTGTTAAATAACAAATTCTAAGCGTATAAACAGGACATTTATTTACCTTATATGCTACTGGAAAATACATTAAAACAAGGACCTGTGTTCAATAAACGCTTGATGCCCCCGGTCGCATCCTTGTCGATACAAAGCAAACTAAGTCCAAAACGAGGTCAAGGTCAAACTGAGGTCAGGTGATGTCAGAAGATGAGGAATGGTCACAAGTTACATCTGCATTAGTATCAAGTCATTCTAGTTACGGGTAATGATGCTAGATGAAACGGTCCCATTTGGTTAACCTCGTACAGACGGACGAACAGAAGGACGGACGAATGGACAGGAAATCACTATATGCCTCCCGCATCAGTAGATGCCGGGGGCATAAAAATTATAACGCTGTGTCATCTTCCCATTTCGTCGTAATTCTAAAAGAAAGTTGAAATTCTGAATCCCGGAAGTAAACATATAACGCTGTGTGAGAAGCGCGCGGTCGTGAAAATTAGAATAGCACGGGGTTTTTAAACACGTGGAAAATAAATAAAAATGTACGAAAGAGAAAAAACGCGGACAGTTTTACAAAATGGATAAAATAAAATAGAAAATGGTAAAATAAACTAGATCTACGATAATAAAAAATAAGAATGGGATGATTACGAAAAACGGCTGCATTTTATTACAAAACTGGACATGTTGTTTGATTTTTTTATTCACTAAAATTTTCATGTCGTCCGCTTAATTGATGCAAACTTAAATGGTTTGATAGTTGACTGACCAATGTTACACGCTTGTTATCAATGCAAACAATCTAATTTTGACAGGGTCTTGATTGCTAATTGTCACATGTCTGCATGTATTCAACATTTAACAAAGCCCTTACTCAAACAAGTAAGCTAGCAGACAGTTATTGATTTTTTGTCATTGTTGTCATGGTAAAGGTGTTAAAGTACACAGGTATATGCAGTTTTAACGCTGGTTATGATCAAATCAAATAACATCTGCAGACTTTTTTTTGTTATTGAAAATTTGGGAGCCAAGAGGCTGTATCGCATTGTACTGAATACCGCGGTATATCGAATAGTGTTATAAAGGGTTTTGAGTGTAATTTGAAACATGATCTTGTAATGGTCTAATAAGTTAATTACATCCTGGTGTTGAAGACCCATGTTTTGGGAGAAACTGTATCATTAAGCACTTGTGCTGTGGTGTTGTTGCTGTAACAGGAATATATTCTATATTTTGTGCTAAGTTAGCAAATTATTTCTGTATAAACTTTTAGAAATAATACTAAACACATTCCTTCATTTAATGATTTTACAAAACAATACTGGTAAGTTATTTAGAAAAATATTTTTCTTCAAATCAGTCAGAGCATTAAAAACTGAAATGTGTTAGACTAAGTACTGTTTAGATTATCTGTACATGTTTGATCAAAGACAGTTTCACTCTTAAAAGTGAATAGATCATAGTTTTCTCAATATGAAGCTCATAATTTGATGTTTCTAGACTAAATAGCAGTATTTACACCTAGTTTTTTTGCCATGTATGCACATATCTGAGCTGAATTATGATGTGCCAAGAAATTGATATTTCTGCTATGACAGGTTGTATTGTTTCAATGTACATGTTAACTAGAAAATATTTTCTAATATTTGGAAATGATAATACTTATTATTCTTACAATTGCCTGAAAATTTCCTTACATCAGGAATTCCTGGGATTTCCTGAAGACAGGACAATTGTCCTGGGATATCCTGACTTCAAGAATTCTCAAGACATTCCTGGGGTTTTCCTGAGAACAGGACAATATATACCTTTATTTCCTGACAACAGGAAATCCCAGGACATTCCTGAGATTTTCAGGATAGCAGGACAGCATAGGTTTCTTGAAGTTCTGGTGTCCTGTTTTTTTTCCTGTTCATAGGAAAATCTGGGATTGTCCCATTCCCATTTAACGGCGTGAAAAGTCCCAGGAATTCCTGAAATATTTTCAGGACATTATCCCAGGATGGGCCCCATTGATAAAAATCCTGGATCCACCCTATGCTTGTTCTAGGTAACTATTTGTATATTATTGCAAAGTTATTAGAGCTCGTCTGATACACAAACTTTATTAAAATATCATCTTACCTGTTTTGGCATTTGTCGTCATGTTGTGAAAACATGTATTGCAAATGGTGATTATGAATCTTAGAGGAGTAAGTATGAACAAACCAATCTGTGTATATTGTATGCACTTGTAAATAAGTCACGTAATGAGCACTACTTTAATGGAAGGTGGGCCTACAGACAGAGGCGAATATTACATGATACCATATAAGGCAAATTGATGAAGTCGAAGCCTCTGTCTATACGCATACATGTGCAGATCAGGACAGGGGTTCCCAACTCCCTTTCGGGAAGAAAAGGAAAGTCTTACCATACGCACAGATGCATGGTGCATCCACAAGTTTTGTCGTTTATAGAAAGAGACTGAAGGAGAAAAAGAAGAAGAACTTCAAGAAGATGAGAGGATAGAATGTGTAGGAGTAAAGGGTGGGTGTTAGGGAAGGCTTAATATTGATGCCAACACAGTCCACTCTTACTTCTATACATCTTAAAAGTTAACATTCTAATCATATAGATCTACTAAAGGTCGGGTTTCACATGATGTACTCCATCATTTAGTTCTTATAAATTACCAAGCTCCTCACAGCGGTTAAACTTCCATTGCGTTCATTTAGTGTACCGTAAGGGGAAGTAATTGCTGCGGGGAGTTTTATAAAATGTTCAGTGACATGAGGACGGTATCTATGTGCAAATGGGTAGGTATCTTTGTTTATTTTCATCCATCGTCAGAGGTATCATCAAAAACAGCGACAGAGTGCATATAATTGAAATTTTATCAACAAAAATAAATTGCAGGTATAGGATCCATACCTTATGTAGTTGAGTATGTATAGTTCTACCAGGGAGAGTGGCAAATTCATTTATCTGAACTTTGAACAAAGAAAAATACGGCTCAAAATGTCAAAATACATGAATTTCAATACATTTCTTCGTATTCTATAGTCATATCAATATTATAGATGACTGATATTTTCACCAGTACGAATTAATGCATTGCTTCGGACGAATCTGTCTATAAAATGTTCAACATCCATAAATATGTGTCATATGTTGGCATTGTTTTTATTTACCCTAAACAGCCTACATGTATATAAATCACACGAGGACGGTATCGCTCACACGAGTAGGTAGCCAAATACCCAGTGTGATTAAAGTCATTAAAGAAACACATCTTAAAACTTGGTCTTTATGTAACAGCCAGGCAAGTCCCTAGAAAATCATCTTATGCTCTAATTCGTTACTCTCAAACGAGCATAAATCATTTACACTCTTTGAACATACACTTTAAAAACATCATAACACAAGATTGAATTAGGCTAGAGGGATCGTTAGCAAACCGTCCCAACCAACCGTTTATTAACCCAACCAACAAAAAGATATACTGTCAGAATCCATACTGTCAAAATAGTACACATCTTCTCGTTCACCAACAAAATTTTTTAATGAAATTTCTAATTAATAAAATATCTTTATAAAAACATATTTAGTAAATTTCTGAAAAAGCCAAAGTCGGGTGTGCTGCGAGCGGGATACCTAACCCTACTCCGTCGTGGGAGGGGGAGGTATTTAATGAAGGGGTCCAAGGCTCAAGACCAGCGGCTCCTTCCGGCCTGCCTGACATATTACCCAATTTTGAAGCAAAATAAAACGTTTTTGTAGTTTTGACGCAAAAAAACATGACTAAAAATATAGGAGGAATTTTCCTGAAATATAAATCGATTTTTACATTACGTATAATAACGTCTTTAGGCACAAAACAATGTACATGTATAATTGCATGTGAAAAACCAAACTTATTTCATGTAACGAAAAAAGAGTCCATAATATGTTTCACAATTGTTACACTTCCATTTAATCGCCTGCCGAACTGTAAATCTGAAATTAAAATTAAATACTGTGAGTCATGTGAAATGGTATGACATAATAATTGTAGACAATTTTTTTTTTTTTTTTTTTTTTTTTTTTAACAAATAAACGAAAATATTTAAATATTTTCGGAAATTTCACAACTTGACGGCTTGTCTAATAAACCTCGAATGGCAACTCTTACTACTACCGAAAAACTCGTGCATTTTTACCGCGTAATCATAAACCCGCTTATTTCCTTATAAGGAGATTTCTAGTTACGGTGTATGCTCCCGATAATAAATACATATAATATGTCATAAATTCAGGCATACTTCTACAGTGTAATCACAAATCAATATAATGATATTTTATGAGAGATAATTATATCTCCCTTTTTTCATGCCTGACTAATTTATACAGAATTTCTAGAATAACAAATGTATACTTTTCTGGTTTTTAAGGAGTGATTAATGCATTAAGGTACTTACTACTTCAATAAAAAAACAACAGTAAAATGTAGATTTGAAGGCTGACTTGCAGATCTGTTGACAGATGAATTTTGAACATAGCTGCATGGGATAGTTTCTCACTGAGTCTCTTGTCAGGAAGTAAATACTACACTTTGCAAGTTTATCAATTTGTCAACCACTGAGATAAAATAATATTTTTAACCATTTATTTTAGGTTGATTGTGAAGCAACTTATATTAAACACACCTGACACCTCATTCCTGATGGAATCCATTGCCACAAGGATATGAGAGAAGAGAAGCCAGTTTCTCTTTCAATGGTGAGCACCAAGCAAGGGAGCTACTGGTACCATTTTTCAGGTCTTTGGTATGATGCAGCCAGGGATTGAACCCACGAGCTCCCAAACTCCAAGTGGATGCTCTATAACTAGGACGTTGAAAATGTGCCTGAGCCCTTAAATGCACTGGAAGAGTTTGTAACTTTAAAAAAATTTATTAAACAATTATAGGTCAATGCCTTTTTAAATCTGACAAACCAGTTCTGGTTAAATCAACTTCTCAGTTTTGCTTGACCAGCGACATGAAAGTAATTGCAGTACAAGACATGGTAGACAACTAGAATCATGGATATGCTAAAATCTTGTTACATTTCTAAACTCTCAATTTCATTTTCTTTACTTCAATATTCTTTGTCTTGAATATTGATTTGCTATAGAGGGCCAACTTTCTGGTATTTTATTGTGATTATGCTTCTGTTTATTCATACAAATGTGTCCCAAGTGGATGGAAGACAAGAACAAACCAGCTGCACCAAACAAAACATGCTTTAAGTTTTCCTCACACATTTATATTACACTGACTTAGAAGACAGCTTTCACCTTATTATGAATCTGCCCCCAAAGAGCCAAGATATTTTCTTCCCTGGAGCCAACCAGAACAACTTCCACTGGCTATAAGGGAAACTTTAGCTAGCTTTTAGTTAAGGGTCACCTAAAATATTCAATATATAATGATGCTTTTTGTGATGTGAAACTGTATCAAATTCTGTCCAACTATATAAACGATGAATAGAAGGTGGACAAAGACAGGTCACAAATAGTTTTCACTATATATATCACTGTCATTTCTTGCTTAAACCTAATGGCAGGTCTATGACTGATGTTTTTATACCAATTTCATCTTGAAAGATTAGTGTTTATGTGCCTTTATTATAACAAATCTCAAGACATGTAAAATAAAAACAACCATATAATTTGAGGTTGTGGGATGAAATGAAATTTTAGCTAGCTATCATTATGTGACTGTATATATCATTATTTGTGGAAATGCTGTCGTTTCCTTAAATGCATTTACTCAAATGGTTTTATCACATTAGTACATTTACAAGGCCTCTTCAAAACAATCTGATAAAACTTCTGCAGGAAATCTTGGTAAAATAAATCAAACAAACAAATCAAATAATCTCTGCGTAATTTTGCAATCAACTGATATTGACTGTGATACAGGGTGCCATCAGTCTTGCAGAATTATGGCGAATATTCAATGAAAATTAGAAAAACGATGATATATGAGTCAGGGGAAATTTTCAATAAGCATACAAACAAACTGATCAAGTCATTTTAAGGAACATAACAGTGGCTCTTTTATGCAGATCCTAACACAGAACTGATATAGCGGTTCCTGCAAGCATGTACATGATTTTGTCTCCAAAATATTTCTGCAAGCCAGTTCAGTCTTAACTTCCAAAATATTACTTAAGTGTTTACAACTTAGTTTCCAACACATTCTTACAAGCATGTACACACCACCTATCTAAAAAATTCCTGCAAGCATGTACATACATGTTCCCAAAAAAATCCTGCAAGCTTATACACACCAAATTTCCAAAACATTCCTGCAGCTTATACACACCAAATTTCCAAAACATTCCTGCAAACATATACAGACCATGTTCCCAAAACATTCCTGCAAGCAAATACACACCAAGTTTCCAAAACATTCCTGCAAGCATATACACACCAAGTTTCCAAAACATTCCTGCAAGCATATACACACCAAGATCGCAAACCATTCCTGCAAGCCTATACACACCATGTTCCCAAAACATTCCTGCAAGCATATACACACTATGTTTCCAAGTCATTAATGCAAGCTTATACACACCAAATTTCCATAACATTCCTGCCAAGTTTCCAAAACATTCCTGCAAGCTTATACACACATTAAGTTTCCAAAACATTCCTGCAAGCATATACACACCAAGTTTCCAAAAACATTCCTGCAAGCATACACACACCATGTTTCCAAAACATTCCTGCAAGCTTACACACACCATCTTTCCAAAGCATTCCGGCAAGCATATACACACACCAAGTTTCCAAAATATTCCTGCAAGCTTATACACACCAAATTTCCAAAACATTCCTGCAAGCATATACACACCAAAATTCCAAAACATTCCTTCAAGCTTATACACAGCAAGTTCCTAAAACATTCCTGCAAGCATATAAACACCAAGTTTCCAAAAGTTTCCTGCAAACTTATACACAGTATGTTTCCAAAACATTCCTGCAAGCTTATACACACCAAATTTCCAAATCATTCCTGCAAAGTTTCCAAAACATTCCTGCAAGCTTATACACACCATGTTCCCAAAACATTCCTGCATGCATATACACACCAAGTTTCCAAAACATTCCTGCATGCATGCATATACACACCAAGTTTCCAAAACATTCCTGCAAGTATATATACACCACGTTCCCAAAACATTCCTGCAAGCATATACACACCAAGTTTCCAAAACATTCCTGCAAGCATATACACACCAAGTTTTCAAAACATTCTTGCAAGCTTATACACATCAAGTTTCCAAGACATTTCTGTAAGCATATACACACCATTGAGTTTCCAAAACATTCCTGCAAGCTTATACACACCAAATTTCCAAAACATTCCTGCAAGCATATACACACCAAAATTCCAAAACATTCCTTCAAGCTTATACACAGCAAGTTCCTAAAACATTCCTGCAAGCATATAAACACCAAGTTTCCAAAAGTTTCCTGCAAACTTTTACACACTTATGTTTCCAAAATATTGCTGCAAGCTTATACACACCAAATTTCCAAATCATTCCTGCAAAGTTTCCAAAACATTCCTGCAAGCTTATACACACCAAATTTCCAAAACATTCCTGCATGCATATACACACCAAGTTTCCAAAACATTCCTGCATGCATGCATATACACACCAAGTTTCCAAAACATTCCTGCAAGCATATACACACCATGTTTCCAAAACATTCCTGCAAGCTTACACAAACAATGTTCCCAAAACATTCCTGCAAGCTTACACACACTATGTTCCCAAAATATTCCTGCAAGCATATACACAAAAGTTTCCAAAACATTCCTGCAAGCTTGTATGCACCAAATTCCAAAACATTCCTGCAAACGTATACTTATCAAATTTCCAAAACATTCCTGCTTAGTTTCCAAAACATTCCTGCAAGCATGTACACACCAAGTTTCCAAAACATTAATCCAAGCTTATACACACCAAGTTTCCAAAACATTCCTGCAAGCTTATACACAACATGTGCCCAAAACATTCCTGCAAGCTTATACACACCAAGTTTCCAAAACATTAATTCAAGCTTATACACACCATGTTTCCAAAACATTAATTCAAGCTTATACACACCATTTTTCCAAAACATTAATTCAAGCTTATACACACCATGTGCCCAAAACATTCCTGCAAGCTTATACACACCATGTTTCTAAAACATTCCTGCAAGCTTATACACACCATGTTTCCGAAACATTAATTCAAGCTTATAATATCATGTTCCCAAAACATTAATTCAAGCTTATAATATCATGTTTCCAAAACATTAATTCAGGCTTATACACACCAAGTTTCCAAAACATTAATTCAAGCTTATACACACCATGTTCCCAAAACATTCCTGCAAGCTTATACACACCATGTTCCCAAAACATTCCTGCAAGCTTAAACACACCAAGTTACCAAAACATTCCTGCAAGCATATACACACCATTGAGTTTCCAAAACATTCCTGTAGGAGTATACACACACCATGTTCCGAAAATATTCCTGCAAGCATATACACACAATATTCCATACATTCCTGCAAGCTTATACACACCAAGTTCCCAAAACATTCCTGCAAGCATATATACACCATTGAGTTTCCAAAACATTCCTGTAGGAGTACAAACACACCATGTTCCCAAAATATTCCTGCAAGCATATACACACCATGTTCCAAAACATTCCTGCAAGCATATACACACACCATGTTCCCAAAACATTCCTGCAAGCATATACACACACCATGTTCCAAAACATTCCTGCAAGCATATACATACCTAGTTTCCCAAAACATTCCTGCAAGCATATACACATCATTGAGTTTCCAAAACATTCCTGCAAGCTTATACATACCATGTTCCCAAAACATTCCTGCAAGCATATACACACCATTGAGTTTCCAAAACATTCCTGCAAGCTTATACACACCATGTTCCCAAAACATTCCTGCAAGCATATACACACCAAATTTCCAAAACATTCCTGCAAGCTTATACACACCAT
Source organism: Mercenaria mercenaria (assembly GCF_021730395.1). Lineage (NCBI taxonomy): Eukaryota > Metazoa > Mollusca > Bivalvia > Venerida > Veneridae > Mercenaria > Mercenaria mercenaria. The sequence continues at coordinate 41,638,296 of NC_069369.1, read as the reverse complement.
GTCCCCAAAACATTCCTGCAAGCATATACACACCAAATTTCCAAAACATTCCTGCAAGCTTATACACCCAATGTTCCCAAAACATTCCTGCAAGCATATACACACCAAGTTTCCAAAACATTAATGCAAGCTTATACACACCAAGTTTCCAAAACATTCCTGCAAGAATACACACAACAAGTTCCCAAAACATTCCTGCAAGCATATACACACCATTGAGTTTCCAGAACATTCCTGTAAGCATATACACATACCATGTTCCCAAAACATTCCTGCAAGCATATACACACCATGTTCCCAAAACATTCCTGCAAGCATATACACCTCATTCCCAAACCATTCCAGCAATCATATACATACCATTGAGTTTCAAAAACATTCCTGCAAGCATATATACACCACGTTCCCAAAACATTCCTGCAAGCATATACACACCAAGTTTCCAAAACATTCCTGCAAGCTTATACACACCAAGTTTTCAAAACATTCCTGCAAGTATATATACACCACGTTCCCAAAACATTTCTGCAAGCAGATACACACCAAGTTTCCAAAACATTCCTTCAAGCTTATACATAACAAGTTTTCAAAACATTCCTGCAAGTATATATACACCACGTTCCCAAAACATTCCTGCAAGCATATACACACCAAGTTTCCAAAATATTCCTGCAAGCATATACACACCAAGTTTCCAAAACATTCTTGCAAGCTTATACACATCAAGTTTCCAAGACATTTCTGTAAGCATATACACACCATTGAGTTTCCAAAACATTCCTGCAAGCATATACACACCACTGAGTTTCCAAAACATTCCTGCAAGCATATACACACCATATTTCCAAAACATTCCTGCAAGCTTATACACACCATGTTCCCAAAACATTCCTGCAAGCATATACGTATACCAAGTTTCTGAACCATTCCTGCAAGCATATACACACGATTGAGTTTTCAAAACATTCCTGCAAGCTTATACACACCAAGTTTCCAAAACATTCTTGTAAGCATATACATACCATGTTCCAAAACATTTACATTTATTTATTTATTTATTTGGGTTTTACAAACAGGACTACAAATTTTGGTTTCACATCTCATTTACATCGAAATAAAAACATGAAGTATGGAATCAAAATTTGCATTACCGCTGGAATCACAGAGTTACAGCAAAACCAAGTGTTAAGACCCTATTATTCGCCTCTTACGCTCATGCAAGGGTAAGGCAGTGGTTTCAATTCCTTTCATACATAGATCGTTGTTCCCAAAACATTCCTGCAAGCATATACACACCATGTTTCCAAAACATTCCTGCAAGCATATACACACCATGTTTCCAAAACATTCCTGCAAGCATATACACACCATGTTTCCAAAACATTCCTGCAAGCATATACACATCATTGAGTTTCCAAAACATTCCTGCAAGCTTATACACATTATGTTCCCAAAACATTCCTGCAAGCATATACACACCACGTTCCCAAAACATTCTTGCAAGTGTATACACACCATGTTCCCAAAACATTCCTGCAAGCATATACACACCATGTTTCCAAAACATTCCTGCAAGCATATACACACCATGTTTCCAAAACATTCCTGCAAGCATCAACACACCATGTTTCCAAAACATTCCTGCAGGCATATATACACCATGTGCCCAAAACATATCTGCAAGCATATACACACCATTGAGTTTCCAAAACATACCTGCAAGCATACACACACACCATGTTTCCAAAACATTCATGCAAGCATATGCACACCATGTTTCCAAAACATTCCTGCAAGCATATACACACCACTGAATTTCTAAAACATTCCTGCAAGCTTATACACCCCATTTTTCAAAAACATTCCTGCATGCATATACACACCAAGTTTCCAAAACATTCCTGCAAGCATATACAGTTGACACTGTATTAAGAGACCACCCAAGGGACTGCTAAAAAGTGGTCTCTTAATGGAATGGTCTCTTAATGAATTTCAGTCAGGTGAAGAGAAAAGTTATTTTTAATTGTTAATATACTATGTGGATGCCATGATGGCGAAAAACAACAATGTATGATTTCAAAATCTGTTTTAAGATCGTGAACATAGTCAGGTGCAAAATATACTTGCTGAGTACACAGGTGAAGAAATGTGGGAATTTGGTACCCTGTTGCTCAATAGATACTTTTGTCGAATATTTTACCTGTCGGGACTACATTTATGCGGTCGCTAGTCGTTTAATAAACAAGAGCTGTCCGTAAGACAGCCAAGCTCGACTATTCGAAATATTGTCACAGAAGCAGGAAATTATTACCCAAAATGTTAAATATCAAAAGAGTTTTAAGTTCGAAAGGGGACATAATTTGACCAAAATAAATATCAGAGTTATGGGACTTGATGTTATCAACTAGTTTTATAACCCTGAAGAACCATGTTAAGTTTCAATTCAATATCTGCATTAGTTTTGGGGATAGTAACTTGCATGTAAAACTTTAACCAGAATTTTCTGAGTCCAAAAGGGGGCATAATTTGCTCAAAATACATGTTAAGAGTTATGGAACTTGACCCAGTGAGGTTGGTAATTGACCTAGAAAAAGAATAAATAAGTTTCAAAGCTATATGCCTTTTGGTAATAGCTGTATGTACTTGCACGCAAAACTTTAACCAGGATTTTCTAAGTCCAAAAGGGGGCATAATTTGCCCAAAATACATGTCAGAGTTATGGGACTTGGTGCTATCAACTAGTTTTATAACCCCGAAGACACATGTGAAGTTTCAATTTAATATCTGTAGTAGTTTTGGAGATAGTTACTTGCATGTAAAACATTAACCAGGATTTTCTAAGTCAAAAGGGGCATAATTTGCCCAAAAGACATGTCAGAGTTATGGGACTTGACCCAGTGAGGTAGGTAATTGATCTAGAAAAAGAAAAAATAAGTTTCAAATCTATATGCCTTTTAGTAATAGCTGTATGTACTTGCACGCAAAACTTTAACCAGAATTTTCTAAGTCCGAAAGGGGGCATAATTTGGCCAAAATGAAGGTCAGAGTTATGGGACTTGGTGCTATCAACTAGTTTTATAACCCCGAAGACACATGTGAAGTTTCAATTCAATATCTGCATTAGTTTTGGAGATAGTAACTTGCATGTAAAACTTTAACCAGAATTTTCTAAGTCCAAAAGGGGGCATAATTTGCTCAAAATACATGTTAGAGTTATGGAACTTGACCCAGTGAGGTTGGTAATTGACCTAGAAAAAGAATAAATAAGTTTCAAAGCTATATGCCTTTAAATGATAGCTGTATGTACTTGCATGCAAAAACTTAACCAAGGTGTGACGCCGACGCCGACGCCGACGCCGACGCCAGGGTGAGTAGAATAGCTAGACTATTCTTCGAATAGTCGAGCTAAAAAGTCGTTTAATGGAATGAATTTATGTATTGAAAACATTCGGGAGGGATTCTGACAGGTCGTTTAATAAAAAAATCGCTTAATAGAGGTGGTTGCAAGTACAATGTCGACTGTACTCACGAAGTTTCAAAAACATTGCTGCAGGCATATACACACCATTGAGTTTCCAAAACATTCCTGCAAGCTTACACACCCCATTTTCAAAAACATTCCTGCAAGCATATACACACCACTGAGTTTCCAAAACATTCCTGCAAGCTTATACACCCCGTTTTTCAAAAACATTCCTGCACGCATATTATTAGCAGCTTCATTTATGATTTGATTTTAACCAAACTTGCACACAACTTGTATCACCATAAGATCTCGATTCCTTTTTATACGCCCTAAGAGACGTATTATGTTATCGCCTCGGTGTCCATCTGTCTGTCTGTTGGTTAGCAATTTCCCTTCCGCTCTGTAACTCTTGAACCCTTTGAAGAATTTCAAAGAAACCTGACACAAATGTTCACCTCATCGAAACGATGTGCAGAGTGCATGTTTAGGATGGCTCACTTCAAGGTCAAGGTCACACTTAGGGGTCAAATTTCATATGACTTTGTTTTGTGTGTATATTTCTCTGCATTTGCGTTGCATTGCAGTGCTCCTGTTTTTATTTGGCAGATCCTTCTTTTGTTCACTTACAATAATTTTTTTTTTTAATTAATTCCCTTTTATGTTACTATAAATAGCTTATTTAGTAACTTTTTTATTATTGGCCGTAGGGAAAAACCGAGACCACTTTCCTGTGTTACAACATAGATGGTACCTCCAGTTTATAGGTGTATTTTGACATATCTGTACCTTTAAGAAAATTTCAACTATATTTTCTTATGATTCTTTTGATTAAACTTGATTATGACTTTTTTTACCTTCTTGTCCTTAAGTGCAATGACGACAGGTGAGCGATATAGGGCCATTATGGCCCTCTTGTTTAAACTGGATTCAAATTCTATCACCCTGACCTCACATTTGTGCAGACAAAACAAATATTATTCCAAATGCAAGAAATTACTTAGCTCTGGACAAAATGATTTGGAAACTTGTGTACATGCCTGCATGAATGTTTTGAAAACTTGGTGTATACATGCTTGCAGGAATGTTTTGGGAACATGTATGTACATGTTTGCAGGAATTTTTTAGAAAGGTTGTGTGTACATGCTTGTAAGAATGTTTTGGAAACTAAGTTGTAATTTCAGAAATAAGGACTGAACTGGCTTGCAGAAATGTTTTGGAAACCTGGTCTGAAAATCTGGTCTTTTGTTAATAGTTAGGAAACTTGGCCTGTAATTGCTTGCAACAATGTTTTGGAAACTTGGCCTGAAATTGCTTGCAGGAATGTTTTTGAAACTTGATGTGTATATGCCTGCAGGAATGTGTTTGAAACTTGGTGAGTATATGCCTGCAGCAATGTTTTGAAAAACTTTGTGAGTATATGCTTGCAGGAATGTTTTGGAAAATTGTTGTGTACATGCTTGCAGGAATGTTTTGGAAACTTGGTGTGTTTGTGCAGACAAAGTCAAAATAGCTAATTTTGGCCCTTTCAGGGGCCATAACTCTGGAACCCATTATGGGATCTGGCCAGTTCATGAAAGGAACCCAGATCTTATGGTGACACAAGTTTTTGTGCAAGTTTGATTGAATTCAAATCATAAATGAAGCTGCTATTGTGCAGACAAGGTCAAAATAGCTAATTCTGGCCCTATCAGGGGCCATAACTCTGGAACCCATAAACGAATCTGGCCAGTTCAAGAAAGGAATCAAGATCTTGTGTTGATACAAGTTGTGTGCAAGATTGGTTAAAATCAAATCATAAATGAAGCTGCTGTTGCACAGACATGGTCAAAATAGCTAATTTTGGCCCTTTCAGGGGCCATAACTCTGAAACCCATTTTATGGATCTGGCCGGTTCAAGAAAGGAACAAAGATCTTATGGTGACACAAGTTTTGTGTAAGTTTGATTAAATTCAAATCATAAATGAAGCTGCTATTTTGCAGACATGGTCAAAATAGCTAATTCTGGCCCTTTCAGGGGCCATAACTCTGGAACCCATAATGGGATCTGACCAGTTCAAGAAACGAACCAAGATCTTATGGTGATACAAATTGTGTGCAAGTTTGGTAAAAATCAAATCATAAATACAGCTGCTATTGTGCAGACAAGGTCAAAATAGTTAATTTTGGCCCTTTCAGGGGCCATTACTCTGGAACCCATTATGGGATCTGGCCAGTTCAACAAAGGAACCAAGATCTTATGGTGATACAAGTTGTGTGCAAGTTTGGTCAAAATAAAATCATAAATGAAACCACTATCGTGCAGACAAGAAATTGTGGACGGACAACGGACGAAGGGCGATCACAAAAGCTCACCCTGTCACTATGTGACAGGTGAGCTAAAAAAGCACACTTTAATTCTACATGTTAAATAAACTGTATGCCCAGCTCCTTAGAAAAGTTAAGAAAACTGTGTTGTTTTTAAGCAAGCCTTATTCACAAAGCTGACATAAAAAAATATAAGTAAACAGGAAAAATCTAGCTGTCTGCTGTTTTTTTTAGGAGACACACTATTCAATCCCCAGGAAATTCCATTTCAAGTAATGGATGGCTACAACATGACCTAGACCTTTGTTTGGTAAATAAGGATGAAGATTGCTTATATTACATAGAATATATCTATAGTAGTGTATGTGGCTGACAAGATAGTTTGTGGTGTCCTGGCAGGCACGTAAAGCACCATCTATCACACTGACAGAATGATGAAGCATCTCTAGAGGATTGCTGTAACACTGAACAATTATCATGGAGAAATATCTTCTCTTCCCTACCACTATCAATTTACCTGCTGTGACAATATTGAATTCTTTTTATTAGTTTCTTCATAGAAATTGTCCAACTTTCCATCAATGTAAACTGTCAAATATTACATGTTTCTTCAAATTTTGATGTAGTAGTAAGGTATAATCTTTAATGCTTTTAACATGATTTTTTGTTTGTTTGGAAAACATCATTCATTTCTAAAGACTAGATCAATCAATTAATGCCAAGGCACTGCTGTAAAAAATAATCTGAAAACACTATTTTTCTGTGCTTCTGAAAATTTTAAACAATGCTGATTTTTTTAATTTTCTTGAAAATTATACTGGTGATTTGCCATTATTTCCATATTATTTTAAAAAGATAGTAGTGCACTGGATTTAAGACCTATATTTATGACAGAATTTCTAGTCACTCACCTGAAATTGACAATTTGACCTGAATATGACACACTATCAGGAATGGTAACAGCTGTATTTAGTATACACAAGAGGGCCAAGATGGCCCTAGGTCGCTCACCTGAGTAACACACCATAACAGTGTAGACATGTTTTACCTAGTGATTTCATGGAGACAAATATTCTGGCCAATTTTCATTAAGATTGGATCAAAAAATGTGACCTGTTGTGTATAAACAAGCATTTTCTTTTATTTCACCTAGTGACCTAGTTTTTAACCACACATGACCCCGATTAGAACTTGTCCAGTTTCTCGAAAACAACCATTCTGACAAAGTTTCGGGAAGACTGGCCTCAAGAGTGTATACAAGCTTTTCCTAAGATTTGACCTAATGACCTATTTTTTGACCCTATGTGACCCAGATTTAAAATCATCCAAGACTTCATAATAATGAACACTCTGACCAAGTTTTATGAAGATAGAATCAAAAATGAGCCCCTTAGGGTGTTTACAAGCTTTTCCTTTGATTTGACAAGGTGACCTAGTTTTTGACCCCAACTGACCCAGTTTCGAACTTGGCCAAGGAATCATCAAGATAAATATTCTGACCAAGTTTCATGAATATAGGGTCATAAATGTGGCCTCAAGAGTGTTAGCAAGCTATTTGTTTGATTTAACTGGGTGACCTACATGTTGACCCCATATGACCCAATTTCAACCTTGGCCTAGAAATCATCAAGATAAACATTCTGACTAAGTTTCATGAAGATAGAGTCATAAATGTGGCCTCTATGTTGTTAACAAGCTTTTTCTTTGATTCAGTGGCAGTAACTCTAAAACAAATGACAGAATCTAGCCGGTTTTCGAAAGAAGCCGAGATCTTAGTGTGACTAAAGTTGTGTTTAAGTGTGGTTAAAATCAAATATAAAATGTTACTTCTATCGTCTTCACAAGGTAACAATTAACAAATTTTGGCTTTCAGGGGTCAATCAGGGGCCGTAACTCAGGAACCTATAAATGGATCTGAGAGATTCATCATGGAATCCAAGATATACTGTTGTTGAAAATATTAAGCAAGTTTGTATCAAATCAAACCATAAATGAAGTCTCTATAATGGCTGCAACAGCCAAAATAGCAAATTTTGGCCCTTTAAGGGGCCATAACCTGGAACCCATGATGGGATTTGGCCAGTTTTTGAAAGGCACAGAGATATTATGCCAATACAAGTTGTGTGCAAGTTTGACTAAAGTTGATTGCAAAAAAAGTGGTCTTTCCACAAGCCAAAAATAGCAAATTTGGGCCTTTAAGGGGCCATAACTCTGGAACCCATGACGGGATCTGGCCAGTTTTTGAAAGGAACCGAGATATTATGCCAGTACAAGTTTAAACAGTGTGCAAGTTTGATTAAAGTTGATTGCAAAATGTGGTCTCTATCATGTTCACAAGCCAAAAATAGCAAATTTTGGCCCTTTAAGGGGTCATAACTCTAGAACGCATGATGGATTCTGGCCAGTTTTCGAAAGGAACCGAGATATTATGCCTATACAAGTTGTGTGCAAGTTTGATTAAAGGTGATTGCAAAATGTGGTTTATATCGTGTTCACAAGCCAAAAATAGTAAATTTTGGCCCTTTAAGGGGCCATAACTCTGGAACCCATGAAGGGATCTGGCCAGTTTTCGCAAGGAACCAAGATATTATGCCAATACAAGTTGTGTGCAAGTTCTATTAAAACTGATGGCAAACTGTGGTCTCTATCGTGTTCACAAGAAATTGTGAATGGATGGATGACGGACGAAGAGCGATCACAAAAGCTCACCTTGTCACTACGTTACAGGTGAGCTAAAAAAACATAAAACATGTGTCAAGTGTCAAGAATAAGCTGGATGAAGAAGCTGTTTAGAAGTTTTTTCAATGTTTAGCTACAGCGGAAGTGCCTTCATTTTGAAGTCCTTACAATTCTGCTACAGACCAAAGTTTGATGAAGATCCATCAAGCAGATCATCAGCAACAGTTGTTTATGTGTATTTCTGTTTTTTGGCTCTAGCGATCTCTAAAAGGGGCCAAGTGCCCCTATCTGAACAAAATTGGGAGAGGACTGATGCTTTAGACCAAGTTTGGTGGAGATCCATCACACGATTCATGAGGAGACATTTATAGGTAGTTCTATTTTCAGCATTAGTGGCCTCTAAAAGGGGCCAAGTGTCCCTATTTGAAACAAGAAGGCCAAGATGGCCCTAGGTTGCTCACCTGAGAAATACACAGTGTAATCATGTCTGACCTAGTGATTTCATGGAGACAAATATTCTGACCAATTTTCATTAAGACTGGACCAAAAATGTAGCCTCTAGAGTGCTATCCAGCTTTTCCTTTGATTTGACCAGATGAGCTAGTTTTTGACCTCACATGACCCAGAACTTGATCTAGAGATTACCAAGACAAACACTCTGACCAAGTTTCGAAAAGATTGAGTCATAACTATGGCCTTGAGAGTGTTCACACGCTTTTCCTTTGATTTGACTGGGTGACCTAGTTTTTGATCCCACATGACCCAGATTCGAACTTGACCTAGAGGTCATCAAGACAAACAATCTGACCAATTCTCATGAGTTTCAAACTTAAATTGTGGTCTCTAGAGTGTTCATAAGATTTTTCTTTGATATGGCCTACTGACCTAATTTTTGACCCCACATGACCCAGTTTCAAACTTGACCCAGAGATCATCAAGGCAAACATTCTGTCCAAGTTTCATAAAGATTGAGTCACAATTGTGGCCTCTAGAGTGTTCACAAGCTTTTTCTTTGAGTGGTGACCTAGTTTTTGACCCCACATGACCCAGTTTCAAACTTGACCTAGTGATCATCAAGACAAACATTCTGACCAAGTTTCATAAAGACTGAGTCATAACTGTGGCCTCTAGAGAGTTCACAAGCTTTTCCTTTGATCTGGCCTACTGACCTAGTTTTTGACCCAACATGACACAATTTCGAACTTGGCCTAGAGATCATCAAGATAAACATTCTGACAAAGTTTCATAAAGATTGGGTCACAACTGTGGCTTCTAGAGTGTTCACAAGGCAAATGTTGATGGACTACGCACGACGGATGCCGTCAGACGCCGAACAATGACTGGTCACAATACCTCACCTCAAGCACTTTGCTAAAATCTTGAGAGAAGACTTTACATTTAGATCTGTGCTCTCCCTACTGAGCTAAGCGGGCAGGTGATCAGAAACACTACTATGATTTACACCTTGCATAAACTGGATTAAGGTATGAGAATAAGGTACTGCACCTCACAGAAACACTACTATGGTTTACACCTTGCACAAAATGGATTACGGTATGAGAATAAGGTACTGCACCTCGCAGAAACACTACTATGGTTTACACCTTGCACAAACTGGATTACGGTATGAGAATAAGGTACTGCAGCTCACAGAAACACTACTATGGTTTACACCTTGCATAAACTGGATTACGGTATGAGAATAAGGTACCGCAGCTCACAGAAACACTACTATGGTTTACATCTTGCACAAACTGGATTACGGTATGAGAATAAGGTACTGCAGCTCGCGGAAACACTACTATGGTTTACACCTTGCACAAAATGGATTACGGTATGAGAATAAGATACTGCAGCTCGCAGAAACACTACTATGGTTTACATCTTTACACCTTGCATAAACTGGATTAAGGTATGAGAATAAGGTACTGCAGCTCGCAGAAACACTACTACGGTTTACATCTTTACACCTTGCATAAACTGGATTAAGGTATGAGAATAAGGTACTGCAGCTCGCAGAAACACTACTACGGTTTACATCTTTACACCTTGCATAAACTGGATTAAGGTATGAGAATAAGGTACTGCAGCTCACAGAAACACTACTATGGTTTACACCTTGCACAAAATGGATTACGGTATGAGAATAAGGTACTGCAGCTCGCGGAAACACTACTATGGTTTACACCTTGCATAAACTGGATTACGGTATGAGAATAAGGTACTGCAGCTCGCAGAAACACTACTATGGTTTACATCTTGCACAAACTGGATTAAGGTATGAGAATAAGGTACTGCACCTCGCAGAAACACTACTATGGTTTACACCTTGCACAAACTGGATTACGGTATGAGAATAAGGTACTGCACCTCGCAGAAACACTACTATGGTTTACATCTTGCACAAACTGGATTAAGGTATGAGAATAAGGTACTGCACCTCGCAGAAACACTACTATGGTTTACACCTTGCATAAACTGGATTAAAGTATGAGAATAAGGTACTGCACCTCGCAGAAAAACTACTACGGTTTACACCTTGCACAAACTAGATTAAGGTATGAGAATAAGGTACTGCACCTCGCAGAAACACTACTATGGTTTACACCTTGCATAAACTGGATTAAAGTATGAGAATAAGGTACTGCACCTCGCAGAAAAACTACTACGGTTTACACCTTGCACAAACTAGATTAAGGTATGAGAATAAGGTACTGCACCTCGCAGAAACACTACTATGGTTTACACCTTGCATAAACTGGATTAAAGTATGAGAATAAGGTACTGCACCTCGCAAAAAAACTACTACGGTTTACACCTTGCACAAACTCGATTAAGGTATGAGAATAAGGTACTGCACCTTGTAGAAAAACTACTATGGTTTACACCTTGCATAAACTGGATTAAGGTATGAGAATAAGGTACTGCAGCTCGCAGAAACACTACTATGGTTTACACCTTGCATAAACTGGATTAAGGTATGAGAATAAGGTACTGCAGCTCGCAGAAACACTACTATGGTTTACACCTTGCATAAACTGGATTAAGGTATGAGAATAAGGTACTGCACCTCGCAGAAAAACTACTACGGTTTACATCTTTACATCTTGCACAAACTGGATTACGATATAAGAATAAGGTACTGCAGCTCGCAGAAACACTACTATGGTTTACATCTTTACATCTTGCACAAACTGGATTACGATATAAGAATAAGGTACTGCAGCTCGCAGAAACATTACTACGGTTTACACCTTGCACAAAATGGATTACAGTATGAGAATAAGGTACTGCAGCTCGCAGAAACACTACTATGGTTTACATCTTGCACAAACTGGATTACGGTATGAGAATAAGGTACTGCAGCTCACAGAAACACTACTACGGTTTACATCTTTACATCTTGCACAAAATGGATTACGGTATGAGAACAAGGTACTGCAGCTCACAGAAACACTACTATGGTTTACATCTTGCATAAACTGGATTAAGGTATGAGAATAAGGTACTGCAGCTCACAGAAACACTACTATGGTTAACATCTTTACATCTTGCACAAAATGGATTACGGTATGAGAATAAGGTACTGCAGCTCGCAGAAAAACTACTATGATTTACACCTTGCATAAACTGGATTAAGGTATGAGAATATGGTACTGCAGCTCGCAGAAACACTACTATGGTTTTCACCTTGCATAAACTGGATTAAAGTATGAGAATAAGGTACTGCACCTCGCAGAAAAACTACTACGGTTTACACCTTGCACAAACTAGATTAAGGTATGAGAATAAGGTACTGCACCTCGCAGAAAAACTACTACGGTTTACACCTTGCATAAACTGGATTAAGGTATGAGAATAAGGTACTGCAGCTCGCAGAAACACTACTATGGTTTACACCTTGCATAAACTGGATTACGGTATGAGAATAAGGTACTGCAGCTCGCGGAAACACTACTATGGTTTACACCTTGCACAAAATGGATTACGGTATGAGAATAAGGTACTGCAGCTCGCAGAAACACTACTCTGGTTTACACCTTGCATAAACTGGATTACGGTATGAGAATAAGGTACTGCAGCTCGCAGAAACACTACTATGGTTTACACCTTGCATAAACTGGATTAAGGTATAAGAATAAGGTACTGCACCTCGCAGAAAAACTACTACGGTTTACATCTTTACATCTTGCACAAACTGGATTACGGTATGAGAATAAGGTACTGCAGCTCACAGAAACACTACTACGGTTTACATCTTGCACAAACTGGATTACGGTATGAGAATAAGGTACTGCAGCTCGCAGAAACACTACTATGATTTACATTTTGCACAAACTGGATTAAGGTATGAGAATAAGGTACTGCACCTCGCAGAAACACTACTATGGTTTACACCTTGCACAAACTGGATTACGGTATGAGAATAAGGTACTGCACCTCGCAGAAACACTACTATGGTTTACACCTTGCATAAACTGGATTAAGGTATGAGAATAAGGTACTGCAGCTCACAGAAACACTACTACGGTTTACACCTTGCACAAACTGGATTACGGTATGAGAATAAGGTACTGCAGCTCGCAGAAACACTACTCTGGTTTACACCTTGCATAAACTGGATTAAGGTATGAGAATAAGGTACTGCAGCTCACAGAAACACTACTACAGTTTACATCTTGCACAAACTGGATTACGGTATGAGAATAAGGTACTGCAGCTCGCAGAAACACTACTATGGTTTACATTTTGCACAAACTGGATTACGGTACGAGAATAAGGTACTGCAGCTCGCAGAAACACTACTATGGTTTACATTTTGCACAAACTAGATTAAGGTATGAGAATAAGGTACTGCAGCTCACAGAAACACTACTACGGTTTACACCTTGCATAAACTGGATTACGGTATGAGAATAAGGTACTGCAGCTCACAGAAACACTACTACGGTTTACACCTTGCATAAACTGGATTACGGTATGAGAATAAGGTACTGCAGCTCACAGAAACACTACTACGGTTTACATCTTGCACAAACTGGATTACGGTATGAGAATAAGGTACTGCAGCTCGCAGAAACACTACTATGGTTTACATTTTGCACAAACTGGATTTACTACAGCTTGCATTTACAACACTTGGTTTAGCAGTAAAGCACTGCATAATTATATACATCATCAGGAGCTGGCAGCCTAATGACTTGTATTTTGAAAGACAAAACTCTTATGCAGCAAAAGGCAGTCATTGAACTATTTCTCATCACTTTCATTCAATAGAATTAATTCTGTCACTTAGATGTTTAAAAGAGAAATAAAGATTTATCAGTTTCCTGTTCACATGAAATATTTCACTTTAGTTTCTCTGTAAGATAAATTATTTTCTTCTTTTTTGTTACAGTAAGTTCAATATTATCACCACAGCTGTCTGCTTGCATAATGATTTTACTATTGAAATGTGTGATGGATGACAGGAAGGAATGTCTTTTTCCTACATTTTTGTAGCTGACAATTTAATGGAGAAATAACATGATATATGTGTTCAGTGCTGCTGGTTAACAATGCATCAGAAGAAATATCTTGAAATCTTGTGTGAATTTTGTTAGTCTCACACTTGTCTAACATGTATGAAGTAAGTTACAAGAAGATTTTGAAAATTTTAAGGAAGATGCCTCAAAATATACATAAGCAAAAGGGCCACAAGATCACTCACCTCAGTTACACTGCTTACTTGAACAGTTTTGATAGATGGTTTTACAAGGAAAATGCATAAGAAATTATTTTGAAATTGTGCCAGTGTTTTCAGATAAGAATATCTTAAAAGTTTCTACAAAAAAACATTAGGGCAGGTAATGCGTATGTGTGTGTTGGGGGCAGGTGGGGTAAGACATTGGGGGAATAATGTGATATGACAATATTAAAGAAGAAGCTTTTTTTTTAAGTTTCCACTTCCTACATAAATAAACAGAATAATTTGTACAATCTTCCTAAACAGTCAGAAAAGAAACATTTGTGTAAAATTATTTTAAAATTGGGCCAGCTATTTCTGACAAGAAGATTTCCAATATATTTTGGAAGAAGACAATGCAAGGAACAGAAGACAAGTCCTTCCGAAGAAAATGTGGACTGACAGAAAACAGACAGATGACGGACTGTGAGTGATCACAATAGCTCACCCTGAGCAATTTGTGCTCAGGTAAGCTAAAAAACATAAATCAAGAGGGCCAAGATGGCCCTAGGTCGCTCACCTGAGTAACATACAATAACAGTGTAAACATGTTTTACCAAGTGATTTCATGGAGACAATTTCTGGCCAATTTTCATTAGGATTGGACCAAAAAATGTGGCCTCTTGAGTGTAAACAAGCATTTTCTTTGATTTGACCTAGTGACCTAGTTTTTTATCCCACATGACCCAGATTCGAACTTGTCCAAAATTTCATAAAAAAAAAACATTCTGACAAAGTTTCGGAAAGACTGGAGCAAAAAAGTGGCCTCTAGAGTGTATACAAGCTTTTCCTTTGATTTGACCTAGTGACCAAGTTTTTGATCCCACGTAACCCAGATTTGAAATCATCCAAGACTTCACGATAACAAACATTCTGACCAAGTTTTTATGAAGATAGAATCAAAAATGTGCCCCCTTGGGTGTAAAGAAGCTTATTTTTTTATTTGACCTAGTTTTTGACCCCATATGACCCAGTTTCAAACTTGGCCTAAAAATCATCAAGGTTAACATTCTGACCAAGTTTCATGAAGATAGGGTCATAAATGTGGCCTCAAGGTTGTCAACAAGCTTTCCCTTTGATTTGACCTGATGACCTAGTTTTTCACCTGACATGACCCAGTTTCAATTCAGGCCTTGAGATCATCAAGATAATCATTCGGTGCAAGTTTGTATCAAATCACAGCATAAATGAAACCTCTATATGGCTGAAAGGGCCAAGATTTTGCCCCTTCCATGGGCAGTAACTCTAGAACCAATGAAGGAATCTAGCCGGTTTTCGAAAGGAACCAAGATCTTATTGTGACTTAAGTTGTGTGTAAGTGTGGTTAAAATCAAATATACAAGGCAGTCTGAAAGACAGCTAAATCCCCCGTCACTGCTATGGATAGTGAAAGGGTAAACCTTTGATTTTAGCTGTGACCTTGACCTTGAACTGACATGGCTGACTCATGAATTCTGCACAACGTCTTGATGAGGTGATCATTTGACCCAAGTTTCATGAAAATCCTTCAAGGGGTTAAGGAGATACAGAGTGGACACCAAATGGAAGGCTCAAACCTTCGACCCTTAGTTGTGACCTTGACCTTGAGCTGGCATGGTTGACTCATAATTTCTGCACATCGTTCTGATGAGGTAATCATTTGACCCAAGTTTTATAAAATTCCTTCAAGGGAATTAGGAGATATAGAGCGGACACGAAATGGAAGGCTCAAACCTTTGACCTTCAGTTGTGACCTTGACCTTGAGCTGACATGGCTGACTCATAAGTTCTGCACATCGCCTTGATGAGGTAATCATTTGACCCAAGTTTGATGAAAATCCTTCAAGGGGTTTAGGAGATATAGAGCGGACAAAAAATGGAAAGCTCAAAGGTTTTCCAGGGGAGAAACTGTGTCTAATTACTTTGTCCAGGGGGTGTTTCCCCTACTTATGCTTGTCCAAGGGGGGTGTTTTATGGGTGTGTCAAAGGGGGTTATTTTTGGGTTGAAATGCCTTCCATGGGAGGGAGGGGGGGGGGGATATTTTCTGGAATAGCCCATTGAAGCGCCCTCTGTCTTAAAAGGGAGCCGGAATTTCTGGTTCCTTCTTTGTTATAATTTCTATGTAGCTGGATACCAATATCACTGGTACCCTTCTAAATTCTATTTTTCAGATTGTAACTTTTAAATGCGTACGAGACAAGTTTCCTATTATAACTTCTAAATGATGTTATATATGTTTGAAAGTAATAAAAATACTTTCTGAATGAAAAGTATGCGAATAATGAGACTTGATGAAACACCTGTAAATTGTATTATGAAATTTACAGTTAGTGATTAGCAAATTAGGACTTAGAGAAAGAAATACGGCGTAGAAAAATTAAAACTTAACAAAATATGTAAAATCCGTTTTGCATGCAGGAATTTTTGTGACAAAATGTTATGTTATACACAATTGATTATCTTTTCCATACAAACAAATTAGAAAATGGGACATAGAAATTAGAAATTGGGACAAAAACTATTAGAATATTAAATTACCGTAATGTATCAATGTAATTTACATGCAAGAATAAGTCATTTACATGAAAGGATTTTTTACTTAAATGCCCTTCCATATGACAGATCACTAGGATGCACAAATTCTTTGTCAACATTCTTATTTACTGCAAATATTAAATTGAAAAACTTTATATAATATGTCATTCAAAATACTTCTCTCATCCTGTTCCCAAGCTGAAGCCAACTTACTACTATGAAAGCTACCCTTACGAAAATAAAATATGGAAACAGGCTGGCATTAAGCTGCAAGGTAACTGTCAATGATCTGGAAAGAGTCTGTCAAAAAAAAAAAAATGTTAACTGGAAATAATCTGACTCCTATATGGGAACAAACTTCCAAGAAAAAAAGGTTAGCTGAAAATAACATGGGCACTATTTCCATATTATTTCCAGTTTCTGGGCGCAACCTGCCAACTATATGATAATAAACAGGCACATAACAATCAGCATGTAAACACACTGACAATATTGTCAGCTTGTTTCCACTGTCTGGAAGAAATCTGGCAGGAAAATGGCAAGAAACTGGAAACAAGAGGGCCACGATGGCCCTATATTGCTCACCTGAGTACCATTGCTTTTAATGATAAGATCAAGTCTTGACATAGATCACATAGGCATACACTTTAAATATCACCTGGATAAATATTTTCTTGCAGACAGTCCCTTTTGACCTATGGGTCATGTACTAGTCAGGGCCAATCTCCATACCAAGTTTGAGGGCCCTAGGCTCAAATGCTGCATTTTTGTACTAGCATGACTATTCCTTACCCTGGAAGACTTAAATAACATTTAAAACCAATCTCATTAGATGCTGCTGAGGTATATTTATTTACATAAAATAAAGGGAGGTAATTTGTCATAAATTCAGTCCAAAGTTATCTACCCTGATTGTCCGAGTCCATCTGATGGCATAGATAACATTTCAAATCAGTATCTTTTAGGTTACTGAGATACACCCATTTTAATTTGAAACAAGGCAGTCTGAAAGACAGCTAAATCCCCCGCCACTGCTATGGATAGTGAAAGGGTAAAACCTTTGATTTTAGCTGTGACCTTGACCTTGAACTGACATGGCTGACTCATGAATTCTGCACAACGTCTTGATGAGGTGATCATTTGACCAAAGTTTCATGAAAATCCTTCAAGGGGTTTAGGAGATACAGAGCTGAAACCTTTGACCTTCAGTTGTGACTTTGACCTTGAGTTGACATGGCTGACTCATGAGTTCTTGATGAGGTGATCATTTGACCCAAGTTTGATGAAAATCCTTCAAGGGGTTAAGGAGATACAGAGTGGACACCAAATGGAAGGCTCAAACCTTCGACCCTTAGTTGTGACCTTGATCTTGAGCTGGCATGGTTGACTCATAATTTCTGCACATCGTTCTGATGAGGTAATCATTTGACCCAAGTTTTATAAAATTCCTTCAAGGGGTTTAGGAGATATAGAGCAGACACAAAATGGAAGGCTAAAACTTTTGACCTTCAGTTGTGACCTTGACCTTGAGCCGACATGGCTGACTCATAAGTTCTGCACATCGCCTTGATGAGGTGATCGTTTGACCCAAGTTTGATGAAAATCCTTCAAGGGGTTTAGGAGATATAGAGCGGACACAAAATGGAAGGTTCAAACCTTTGACCCTAAGTTGTGACCTTGACCTTGAGCCGGCATGACTGACTCATGGGTTCTGCAAATCGTCCTGATGAGGTGATCATTTGACCCAAGTTTTATAAAATTCCTTCAAGGGGTTTAAGAGATATAGAGTGGACACAAAATGGAAGGCTCAAACCTTTGACCTTGAGTTGTGACCTTGACCTTGAGCCGGCATGGCTGACTCATGGGTTCTGCACATCGTCTTGATGAGGTGATCATTTGACCCAAGTTTTATAAAATTCCTTCAAGGGGTTTAGGAGATATAGAGGGGACACAAAATGGCAGGCTCAAACCTTTGACCTTGAGTTGTGACCTTGACCTTGAACCGACAAGGCTGACTCATGGGTTCTGCACATCGCCTTGATGAGGTGATCATTTGACCCAAGTTTCATGAAAATCCTTCAAGGGGTTTAGGAGATCTGGACCGGACACGATTTTGTTACGGACGGAAGGACGGACGGAAAGACGGATGGAAGGACAGACGCAGACCATTCCTATAATCCCTCCGCCACGGCGGGGGATTAACAAAGGGAGGTTATTTGACATAAAATCAGTCCATATTATCTACCCTGATTGTCTCAGTCCAAGTAATGACAATAATGAAATTTCAAATGAGTCCTATAAATACTTACTGAGATAAATCCATTTTTATTAAAATCAGGGGAGGTAATCATGAATTGGTATATGCATGTAGAAGATACAGAGTACATTTATTTATTTATTTGGGTTTTACAGCGCACCAACACAGTATAGGTTATATGGCGCCAAACAGGACTACAAATTTTGGTTCCACATCTCATTTACATCGAAATAAAAGCATGAGGTATGGAATCAAAATTTGCATACCTGCTGGAATCACAGAGTTACTGCAAAACCAAGTATTAAGACCCTATTAGTCGCCTCTTACGATCATGCAAGGGTAAGGCAGTGGTTTCAATTCTTTTCATACACAGATGTCCCAGAACCACATGGGGCGATACAGAGTACAAGCCTTTACAACAATATATTAGAAAAGTAAGTAAAAGTAGAAATTTCTTCCCATGAAACATAAATAACATTTCAAACCAATCTCATTAGAAGCTGCTAGGTATATTCATTTACATAAACAAGAGCTGTCAGTGAACAGCGCGCTCGACTATTCTCAGTGCTTGATAATATAATATATACAATGAGTAAAACTTTAACATTACAGTAAGCATATTCTAAGTCGAAAAGGGGCCATAATTCAGTCAAAATGCTTGATAGAGTTGCCTTCTCCTTTTTACAGACTGGGGTCATGATGGTAAACAAGTATGCAAAATATCAAAGCAATATCTCAATGGGCTTTGAAAATATTTGGGGTGGTACGCAAACTTTAACATTTATTCTAAGTTGAAAAGGGGCCATAATTCAGTCAAAATGCTTGATAGAGTTGCCTCCTCTTTTTACAGACTGGGGTCATGATGGTAAACAAGTATGCAAAATATGAAAGCAATATCTCAATGGACTTTGAAAATATTTGGGGTGGTACACAAACTTTAACATTTATTCTAAGTTGAAAAGGGGCCATAATTCAGTCAAAATGCTTGATAGAGTTGCCTCCTCCTTTTTACAGACTGGGGTCATGATGGTAAACAAGTATGCAAAATATGAAAGCAATATCTCAATTGACTTTGAAAATATTTGGGGTAGATGCAAACTTTAACATTTATTCTAAGTTGAAAAGGGGCCATAATTCAGTCAAAATGCTTGATAGAGTTGCCTCCTCCTTTTTACAGACTGGGGTCATGATGGTAAACAAGTATGCAAAATATGAAAGCAATACCTCAATTGACTTTGAAAATATTTGGGGTAGATGCAAACTTTAACATTTATTCTAAGTTGAAAAGGGGCCATAATTCAGTCAAAATGCTTGATAGAGTTGCCTCCTCCTTTTTACAGACTGGGGTCATGATGGTAAACAAGTATGCAAAATATAAAAGCAATATCTCAATGGACTTTGAAAATATTTTGGGTGGTACGCAAATTTTAACATTTGTGTGACACTCACACTCACGCAACGCCAGGGCGAATAGGATAGCTCCCCTATTCTTCGAATAGTCGAGCTAAAAATAAAGGGAGGTAATCTGTTATAAATTCAGTCTATGTATATCTTCACTGATTGTCCAGGTCCATCTGATGGCATAAATCAAATTTCAGATCAGTATCATCATTAGTTACAGAGATATACCCATTTTAATTTGAAATAAAGGGAGGTAATTTGACATAAAATCAGTCCATAGTTATCTACCATGATTGTCTAACTAATGACAATAATGAAATTTCAAATCAGTCCTATAAGTTTTTACTGATATAAATACATTTTGATTAAAAACAGGGGAGGTAATCAGATATAAAATAACTCCAGAACTTATGACTGGATCTGACAGATTCATCATGGAATCCAAGATTTATTGTTGTTGAAGATATTTTGCAAGTTTATATCAAATCAAACCATAAATGAAGTCTCTATATGGCTGCAAAAGCGAGAACAGCGTATTTTGGACATTTAAGGGGCCATAACTCTGAAACCCATGAAGGGATCTGGCCAGTTTTCGAAAGGAACTGAGATATTATGCCAATACAAGTTGTGTGCAAGTTTTATTTCAGTTGATTGCAAAATGTGGTCTCTATCATGTTCACAAGCCAAAAATGGCAAATTCTGGCCCTTTAAGGGGCCATAACTCTGGAACCCATGATTGGATCTGTCCAGTTTTCGAAAGGAACAGAGATATTATGCCTGTCTGAATACAAGTTGAGTGCAAGTTTGATTAAAATCAAATACAAAATGTGGTCTCTAGTCTGTTCACAAGGAAATTGTGAACGGACGAGACGGACGGACGGACGAATGAAGGGCGATCACAAAAGTTCACCCTGTCACATAGTGACAGGGGAGCTAATAAAAAAAATAATTTCTATAATCTAACTGATATGGCAACACACCGGAATTGTAAACAATTACATAAGTGACAATATGGTATGGATTTTCTGTCTGTCTGACAGTACACTGGATATAAATTTACCCAGAGCAGATACTGACAATACACTGGTTACACACTGGCAATACACTGGCAATATATCCATCTTAGCAATTTTCACAAAACAAATATTACAAGACACCTTATAAAAATGGCGGAGTATTGGATTTTTTCCCTCCAAAATTATTTTCAGTTTTAAATAGTTTTCCAGCATTGATGGGCACACTGGTAAGGTACTTTTTCATCATTTTACAGTTATTTGTTTTCATTGTAACACAGATTCTGTCCTCAACAACTATTTGTGCTAAACAGATACAGAAAATTCAAAAGTCATGTATTTTCGCTACCCTGTAAAATTAACATGCTAATTTACCATAATCTCGGTCAAATTTCCTTTGATTTTAATATCATATTATTGATAATTCAAATATTGCAAATCATAATTTGTAACAAGAGCTCATAGCACACGAAATGCCCCCCTTGATGCATTCAGTAATTGCACAGGAAAAGAAATTATTTGGTCATTGTATTTAAAAGTTCTACTGTTCTGGGTAAATGTAACCTTGACCTTTGACCTATTGATCTCACAATAAACAGAGATCATCTGCTGGTCATGATCAACCTCCCTATTAAGTTTCATTATCCTAGGCCCAAGCGTTCTTGAGTTATCATCCGGAAACCGTTTAACTGTTCCGGGTCACTGTGACCTTGACCTTTGACATATTGACCTCAAAATCAATAGGGGTCATCTGCTGGTCATGACCAACGTCCCTATCAATTTTCATGATCCCAGGCCCAAGTGTTCTTGGGTTATCATTTAGAAACCGTTTAACTGTTCAGGGTCACTGTGACCTTGACCTTTGACCTACTGACTTTAACATCAATAGGGGACATCTGCTGGTCATGACCAACCTTCCTGTCAATTTTCACGATCCTAGGTCAAAACATTCTTGAGTTATCATCTGGAAACCGTTTAACTGTTCTGTGTCACTGTGACCCTGACCTTTGACCTACTGACCTCAAAATCAATAGGGGTCATCTGCTGGTCATGACCAACCTCCCTGTCAATTTTCATGACACTAGGCTTAAGCGTTCTTGAGTTATCATCCGGAAACCGTTTAACTGTTCAGGGTCACTGTGACCTTGACCTTTGACCTACTGACTTTAACATCAATAGGGGTCATCTGCTGGTTATGAGCAATCTCTCTATCAACTTTGATGATCCTAGGCCCAAGCGTTCTTGAGTTATCATCGGGAAACGGATTGGTCTACAGACCAACCGACCGACATCTGCAAAACAATATACCCTCCTTCTTCGAAGGGGGGCATAAAAAGACCACTTTTATCCAAATTCAGGAGTCCAGTCCCTTTAAGAACGGAGTTAGGTTAACAATGGGTCACAATAAATTAATAATAAGTATAGAGCGGTGTTGGTACAACAAAAGGGTCATGATGACCCTGAATCGCTCACCTGAGTAATATGAGCTACATGTTTCAAATGTCAAACTGATGCTAAAATATTAAGAAAGTAGGTCAGTAGGTCATATTCATGGTCAATGAAAGTCAGTTTTACAATCGGTGTGCAAAATTGTACATGTCATCCAAATTTCAAGGCTGTATCTTAAAAACATAAAACAAGAGGGCCAAGATGGCCTTAGGTCGCTCACCTGTGTAACACACCATAACAGTGTAAACATGTTTTACCTAGTGATTTCATGGAGACAAATATTCTGACCAATTTTCATTAAGATTGGACCAAAAAACGTGGCCTCTTGAGTGTAAACAAGCATTTTCTTTGATTTGACCTAGTGACCTAGTTTTTTAACCCACATGATTCAGATTCAAACTTGTCCAATATTTCATGAAAACAAACATTCTGACAAAGTTTCGGGAAGATTGGGACAAAAAAATGGCCTCTAGACTTTGACTCAATAAAACCGAGTCTGCAATTTTCAATGTTTACCTTGTTCTCGGTGCTTCCGAGGGATCTACTTTTCAGATTTTATTTATACAAGCTTTTCCTATGATTTGTCCTAGTGACCTAGTTTTTGACCCACGTGACCCAGATTCGAAGCCATCCAAGACTTCATGATAACAAACATTCTGACCAAAATTTATGAAGATAGAATCAAAAATGTGCCCCCTAGGGTGTAAACAAGCTTATTCTTTGATTTGACCTTGTGACCTAGTTTTTGACCCCACATGACCCAGATAAAAATTCATTCGATATTTCATGCAGACAAACATTCTGACCAAGTTTCAACAGTCTAGGAAATATGATCAGAAAAGTATTTTTTCCTATATAACTCATATAACAAGTGACCCCCCGGGGCAGGGCCTCTTTTCACCCCAGGGGCATAATTTAAAAATTCTTGTTAGAGAACCACTAGGCAATGCTACATACCAAGTATCAAAGGCCTAGGTCTTGAACTTCCAGACAAGAAGATTTTTATAAAAAATTCCTATATAAGTCTATGTAAAACTTGGGATCCCCGGAGTGGGGCCTCTTTTCATCCCAGGGTAATAATTTGAATAGACTTGGTAGAGGACCATAAGGCAATGCTACAGACCAAATATCAAAGGCCTAGGTCTTGTGGTTTCAAACAAGAAGATTTTTAAAAAAAAAATTCTATATAAGTCTATGTAAAATTGGGACCCCCGGGGTGGGGCCTCTTTTCACCCCAGGGTAATAATTTGAACAGCCTTGGTAGAGGACCACCAGGTAATGCTACAAACTAAATACCAAAGGCTTAGGTCTTGTGGTTTAAGACAAGAAGATTTTTAAAGTATTTTCCTATACAAGTCTATGTAAAACTTGGGACCCCCGGGGCAGGGCCTCTTTTCATCCCAGGGGCATAATTTGAACAATCTTTGTAGAGGACCACTAGATGATGTCACATACCAAATATCAAAGCCCTAGGCCCTGTGGTTTTTGACTAGAAGGTTTTCAAAGATTTTCCCTATATAAGTCTATGTAAATCATGTGACCCCCAGGGCGGGGCCATATTTGACCCTAGGGGGATAATTTGAATATTCTTGGTAGAGGACCACTAGATGATGCTTCATACAAAATATAAAAGCCCTATGAACTGTGGTTTTGGACAAGAAGATTTTTAAAGTTTTTCCTTTTGGTTTTCATGGCAACCAGAGTTCTGTGTGGAATTCAATTCTTTGAACTGCTTTGGAAGGGGATCACCCAAGGTATATCCAGGCCAAGTTTCATCAACTTCCACCAAACGGTTTCAGAGGAGATATTGATTAAAGGAAAGTGTGGACAGCCGGACAGACGCCATACAGACGGTGAGCAATCACAATAGCTCACCCCGAGCACTTTGTGCTCAGGTGAGCTAAAAACCTATATAATGGATGAAAAGAAAAACGATTGTGTCGTAACTGTGTTTTCAGTTGAAATAGCTATAACTAATGTAGTCATTCTGTAATGAATTTTATTAACATTTTCAAAATTTGTTTTTTATCCAACAGCCAAAACCTACAAGACAGAGAACCCTGAAAATATTTCCAATCTGGTATTTATAACCTAACATGAAGCAATTATCTTTTAAATATTCATGATGTTGTTTACATTTTCTGTCTTCATGTCTATATATCATAGAAATAATGTCTACCTCTCTTGACATTTAAGATGAGAAAGAAAACTTAAAATTTTACCAAAACAAGAGGCACACTGGGCCTAAGTTGCTCATTTGAAAAGGACCTTGACTATCTGACTCTGCTTCTGACCAAGTTTGGTGAACATTCTTTAGTAAGTTCAACAAGAGGGCCATGATGGCCCTATATCGCTCACCTGAGTTTAATTGCTTGCTTGAACAAATTTCTTTGCTAAAGCTTCAAAAAGAAAAAAGTAGGAGAGTAGGTCATGGTAAAGATTATTCAAAATGTTAAACAAGAGGGCCATGGTGGCCCTAGGTTGCTAACCAGAGTAACACACCATAACAAACATGTTTGACCTTGTCACCCAGTTTTTGACACCACATGACCCAGTTTCAAACTCGTCTGAGTTTTCAAGGAGATCAACATTCTGACCAAGTTTCATAAAGATTGGAGCAAAAATGTGGCCTCAAATGTTTTTTTCTTCAATTTGGCCTAGTAATTAACCTAATGTTTTACCCAACCAGAGCTAATTTTTAACCTGTCCGAAATTTCATGGAGACAAATATTCTGACCAATTTTCATTAAGATTGAACCAAAAAATGTGGCCCGAGTGTAAACAAGCTTTTTCTTTCATTTGACCTAGTGACCTAGTTTTTGACCCATCATGACCAAGATTAAAACTTGTCCATGATTTCATGAAAACAAACATCCTGACAAAGATTGGAGCAAACAAAGTGGCCTCTAGAGTATAAACAAGCTTTTCCTTTGATTTTACCAAGTGACCTAGTTTTTGACCATACAAGACTTCATGATACTAAACATTTTGACCAAGCTTTATGAAGACCTAATCAGAAATGTGGCCCCTAGAGTGTTAACAAGCTTTTCCTTTGATCTGACTGGCTGACCTAGTTGTTGACCCTACATGACCCAGTTCTGAACTTGGCCTAGGTCATCAAGATAAACATTCTGACCAAGTTTAATGAAGATAGGGTAACAAATGTGGCCTCTAGAGTGTTAACAAGCTTTTCCTTTGATCTGACTGGGTGACCTTGTTTTTGACCCCACATGTTTTGAACTTGGCCTAGGTCATCAAGATAAACATTCTGACCAAGTTTCATGAAGATAGGGTCATAAATGTGGCCTCTAGAGTGTTAACAACCTTTTCCTTTAATTTGACTGGGTGACCAAGTTTTTGACCCAACATGACCCAGATTCAAACCTGACCTAGAAATCATCAAGACAATCATTCTGACCAATTCTCATGAGTTTCAAACTTAAAACGTGGTCTCATAGTGTTAACAAGATTTTCCTTTGATGGGGCTTGGTGACCTAGTTTTTGACCCCACATGACCCAGATTAAAATTTGGCCTAAACATCATCAAGGTTAACATTCTGACCAAGTTTCATGATGATAGGGTCATAAATTTGGTCTCTAGAGTGTTAACAAGCTTTTCCTTTAATTTGACTGGGTGACCTAGTTTTTGACCCCACATGACCCAGATTCAAACTTGACCTAGTGGTCATCAAGGCAAACATTCTGACTAACTCTCATGTGTTTCAAACTTAAAATGTGGTCTTTAGAGTGTTAACAAGATTTTCCTTTGATCTGACCTAGTTTTTCACCCGACATGACCCAGTTTCAACACTGACCTAGAGATCATCAAGACAAATATTCTGACCAAGTTTTATAAAGATTGGGTTACAACTGTGGCCTCTCGAGTGTTAACAAGCTTTTCCTTCGATTTGACCGGGTGACCTAGTTTTTGATCCAACATGACCCAGATTGGAACCTGGCCTAGAGGTAATCAAGGTAAACATTCTGACCAAGTTTCAAGAAGATAGGATAATAAATGTGGCCTCTAGAGTGTTAACAAGCTTTTCCTTTGATTTGACCTGGTGACCTAGTTTTTGATCCCAGATGACCCAATATCAAACTCGTCCAAGATTTTATTGAGGGTAACATTCTGACCAAGTTTCATTAAGATTGGGCCAAAATTGTGACCTCTAGCGTGTTAACAGTCAAACTGTTGACGACGGACGACGATGGACAACAGATGACGGACACAGGGCGATCACAAAAGCTCATCTTGAAACATCCGAAACATGCGCTCTGCAGGTCGTTTCGATGAGATGAACATTTGCGTCAGGTTTCTTTGAAATCCTTCAAGGGGTTCAAGAGTTACAGAGCAGAAGGGAAATTGCTAGCCAACAGACTGACAGACAGACAGACACCGAGGCGATAACATAATACGTCCCTTCGTGGGTATAAAAAGGAATCAAGATCTTAATATGGTGATACAAGTTGTGTGCAAGTTTTGGTTAAAATCAAATCATAAATGAAGCTGCTATTGTGCAGACAAGGTCAAAATAGCTAATTTTGGCCCTTTCAGGGGCCATAACTCTGGAACCCATTATGGGATCTGGCCGGTTCAAGAAAGGAACAAAGATCTTATGGTGACACAAGTTGTGTGCAAGTTTGGTAAAAATCAAATCATAAATAAAGCTGCTTTTGTGCAGACAAGGTCAAAATAGCTTATTTTGGCCCTTTCAGGGACCATAACTCTGGAACCAATAATAGGATCTGGCCAGTTCAAGAAAGGAACCAAGATCTTATGGTGATACAAGTTGTGTGCAAGTTTGGTTAAAACAAGTGAATGAAGTATTGCCATGCAATACAAAGTCCCCTACTGGAAGGCACCTAATTTTCTCTACTGCAGTATAACATAATGAACTGATATCTGTCAATGATGTATAAACAATATTGTACTATATATACAGTATGTTAAAACAACACACTTGGATTAAAATGTGCATATATAAAAATCCTCAGCTGTTTTCATATTGAATTGTTTTGGCTGATTATAAAAAAGTTATCATATAAGTTCCTTTTTATAGTAACAACAAAGGGAAATTAATCCTAAAAAAAAAAAAAAAAAAAAAAAAATCTATATAATATAAGTCCACCAGAAACTCTTTACAAGGTAGAGTTAGGTCAAAATACACCTAAAAATTGGATGTAACATGCATGTTGTACCACAGAAAAGTGGTCTCGATTTTTCTCTACCGCCTGTAATAAAAAAGTTACAATAAAATCTATTTATAGTAAAACAAAGGGACGTAATTCTAAAAATAAGGGTGCCTCATGGTGGTGAACATTTGGTCCAAGTTACATCAAAATCCCTCCATGCATGAAGAAGAAATGCTCCGTACAAAGTCATTCTTGAATTTGACTTTTGACCTAAAAATATGACCTTGACCTTAGACCTAGGGACCTGGTTCTTGCACATGACAATCCGTATTATGTTGGAGAATATTTGTGCCAAGTTACATCACAATCCCTCCATGCATGAAAAAGAAATGCTCCAGACAAAGTCATTCTTGTGTCTGACCTTTGGTCTCTAAGTGTGACCTTGACATTAAACCTTGGGCCTGGGTTTTGCGCATGACATGTTGTCTCATCCAGGGGAATATTTGTGCCAACTGATATCTAAATCCTGTTTTGCATGACAAAGTTATAGACCGGACAGGAAAAAAATCCTCTTGACCTTTGATCTTAAAGTGTGACCTTGATCTTTTAGCTAGGGTACTGGGTGTTGCGCATGACACGTCGTCTCATCATGGGGAACATTTATGCCAAGTAATATTGTAATCCCTTGTTGGATGACAGAGTTCTGGATCGGACAGGAAACAAGAGCTGTCGGAGGACAGCAACGCTCGACTATTCAACAGCCTTGTCGATTGAATGAATACGGAAGTCGAAAAAGGGACATAATTTAGTAAAAAAGCAAAATAGGGTTATGGAACCTACATAGTGCTTATCAGCTCATGACAGTGGACAAGTGTGTGAAGTTTCACTCCATTCCCATTAGTGGGTACTGAGATACCAGCTTACATATAGGAATTTAACCAAAACCTCCTAAGTTGAAAAAGGGGCATAATTTTGTAAAATGCGAAGTTGAGTTATTGACCCTTTGCATTGCATGTCATATCATGACAGTGAACAAGTGTGTGAAATTTCAATCCTTTCCCATTAGTGGATACTGAGATACCAGCTTACATACAAAAACTTAACCAAACATTTCTATGTTGAAAAAGGGGCATAATTTTGAAAAAAAAGCAAAATAAAGTTATGGGACCTGCTTTGTGCATGTCAGATCATGACAGTGAATAAGTGTGTGAAGTTTCAATTCATTCCAATTAGTGAGTACTGAGATACCAGCTTACATACAAAACCTTAACCAAAAAATTCTAAGTCGAAAAAGGGGCATAATTTTGTAAAAAAGCAAAATAGAGTTATAGAACCTGTGCAATGTAAGTCAGTTTATCACAGTAAATAACTGTGTGAAGTTTCAATCCATTCCCACAAGTGGTTACTGAGATACCAGCTTACATACAAAACCTTAACCAAAAATTCCTAAGTTGAAAAAGGGGAATAATTTTGTAAAAAAGCCAAATAGAGTTATGGAACCTGTGCAATGTAGGTCAGTTTATCACAGTGAATAAGTGTGTGAAGTTTCAATCCATTCCCACAAGTGGTTGCTGAGATACCAGCTTACATACAAAAACTTAACCAAATCGGGACGCGGACGCGGACGCTGACGCATGGGCGAGTCCAATAGCTCTACTATTCTATGAATAGTCGAGCTAAAAAACCTTATTGACTTTGACCTCCAATTGTGACCTTGACCTTTGAGCTAAGGGTCTGAGCTTTGCACATGACATGTTGTCTTATCATGGGCAACATTTGTGCCAAGTAATATTAAAATCCCTTCATGGATGGCAGAGTTATGGATGGGACAGGAAAAAAACTCTGTTGACCTTTGACCCCCAATTGTGACCTTGACTTTTGAGCAAGGGGTCTGGGATTTGTGCAAGACATGTCGTCTCATCATGGGGAACACTTGTGCCAAGTGATATTAAAATCCCTTAATGAATGTCAGAGTTATGGACCGGACACGAAACAGACACTGTTCATGCTATGTTAACATTTGACTGCTATGTGTGACCTTGACCTTTGAGCTAGTGGTCTGAAAGTTGTGCATGACACATCGTCTTATTATGAGGTACATTTGTGCCAAGTAATATTAAAATCCCTTCATGGATGGGAGAGTTATGGACCGGAAAGGAAAAAAGCCCTGTTGACCTTTGACCTCCAATTCTGACCTTGACCTTTAACCTAGGGGTCCAGGTTTTGCGCATGACATGTCGTCTCATCATGGGGAACATTTGTGCCAAGTAATATTAAAATCCCTTCATGGTTGGGAGAGTTATGGACCGGACAGGAAAAAAGCCTTGTTGACCTTTGACCTCCAATTGTGACCTCGACCTTTGAGCTAGGGGTCCGGGATTTGAGCATGACAAGTCATCTCATCATGGGAAACATTTGTGCCAAGTAATACTAAAATCCCTTCAAGGATGGGAGAGTTATGGACCGGACAGGAAAAAAGCCCTATTGACCTTTGACCTCCAATTGTGACCTTGACCTTTGAGCTAAGGGTCTGGGATTTGCGCATGACATGTCATCTCATCATGGGGAACATTTGTGCCAAGTAATACTAAAATCCATTCAAGGATGGGAGAGTTATGGACCAGACAGGAAAAAAGCCCTGTTGACCTTTGACCTCCAATTGTGACCTTGACCTTTGAGCAAGGGGTCCGGGTTTTGTGCAAGACACGTCGTCTCATCATGGGGAACATTTGTGCCAAGTAATATTAAAATCCCTTCATGGATGACAGATTTATGGACCAGACACGAAATTGCGGACAGACGGATGGATGGACTGACGGAATAGCGCATTCCTATAGTCCCCGAAACTGGTTTTCAACCAGTAGGGGACTAATAAAATCATAAATAAAGCTGCTATTGTGCAGACAAGGTCAAAATAGCTAATTCTGGCCCTTTCAGGGGCCATAACTCTGAAACCCTTAATGGGATCTGGCCAGTTCAAGAAAGGAACCAAGATCTTATGTTGATACAAGTTGTGTGCAAGTTTGGTTAAAATAAAATCATAAATGAAACCACTATCATGCAGACAAGAAATTGTTGACGCATGCTCGCACACAAATTCTGGCCCTTTAAGGGGCAATAACTCTAGAACCCATGATGGGATCTGGCCAGTTTTCGAAAAGACCTGAGATATCATGCCAATTCAAGTTTTGTACAAGTTTGATCAAAATTGCTTGCAAAATGTGGTCTCTATTGTATTCACAAGAAATTGTGAACGGACAGACGACGGACGAAGGGCAATCACAAAAGCTCACCCTGTCACTATGTGACAGGTGAGCTAATAAAAACTTAAGTGGACACTGTTAATTTTTGCAGCCACCTGCCCACGAAGGGGATTCCATAATACATTCCATCTCAAGGGCAAACAAGCAAATTTGATGAATTGGTATGCGAAACTTAACTAATTTCTATGTCAGAAAGGACCATAACTGAGCTAAAGTCCGTGTCCTAGTTATGTAGTACTGCCTACATATGTAGACTATAATGGTAAACAAGTGGTCAAAGTTTCAAAGCCACATCACAAACAGGTTAGGCAAAATATGAACTGGTATGAAAAATTTAACTGATTTCCAAGTCCAAAAAGGGTCATAATTTAGCCAAAATAGTTGACAGAGTTATGTACTCTTGCCTACAGATGGAGATCATGATGATAAACAAGTGTTCAAAGTTTCAAAGCCACATGTTAAATAGTTTTGACAAAATGTGGACTGGTACGAAAACTGAACCAATTTCCCAGTCCAAAAAGGGCCATAATACAGTCAAAATGGTTGACAGAGTTAAGTACTTTTGCCTACAGACGAAAATCATGATGATAAACAAGTGTTCAAAGTTTCAAAGCCACATGTCAAATAGTTTTGACAAAACGTGGACTTGTACGAAAACTGAACCAATTTCCAAGTCCAAAAAGGGCCATAATTCAGTCAAAATAGTTGACAGAGTTAAGTACTCTTGCCTACAGATGGAAATCATGATGATAAACAAGTGTTCAAAGTTTCAAAGCCACATGTCAAATAGTTTTGAAAAAAGGTGGACTTGTACAAAAATTGTACAAATTTCCAAGTCCAAAAAGGGCCATATAAATTCTGCCAAAATAGTTGACAAGAGTTATTTACTCTTGCCTACAGATAGAGACCATTATAAACAATTAATAAAAGTTTCAAAGCCATATGTCCACAGCTTACACAAAATAAAAACTGGTACGAAAAACTTAACCAAGATTTGTATGTTAAAAGGGGCCATAATTCAGCCAAAATCATTGATGGAGTTATGTACTCTTGCCTAGAACTGGACATGGTGATGGTACACAAGTGTTAAAAGTTTCAAAGCTTTATCTCAAAAGGTTTTGTCAAAATGTGGACTGGTACGAAAAACTTAACCAAGGTGTGATTCTGACGCCGAGGTGAGTAGGATAGCTCTACCTATTCTTCGAATAGTCGAGCTAAAAATGCTAATTTCTTCAAGGTCAAGTCCACTAGGGGGACCAGGACTCATCATGAGGGTGTAAAATGAGTTTTTGAACCATCCTACAAGGTTTTAAAGCAATATATGTTATATGTAATGGTTTTTGAAAAAAAATCATTTTTGTGAATTTTCAAAGGCATCAAAAAAATCTGAAAAATGCTAATTTCTTCAAGGTCAAGGCCATTAGGGGGCCAGGACTCATCATTTGGATGTAAAATTAGTTTCTAAATCATCATACAAGGTTTAAAAGAAATATATGTAAATGTTTTTGAGTTATTCCTAATTGTTGACGCCGTCGCAGCCGCCAGAATTTGGATTGCTTAGTCTCGCTTCCACTAAAAGTGGGAGAGACAAAAATCCCTTGACAAAGACCATTCAAGAAAACTCTTTATTGACCTTTAATCTCCAAGTATGTCCTTAACCTGTTTGCTAGGGCTATGGGTTTTGAACATGACATGTCATCTCATTATGGGAAACATTAAATTTTGTACCAAGAAAATACTAAAATCCCTTGATGGACATCATTAGTTGTATACCATTAGTTTCAATAATGAGTGATTTGCCTGAACCCTGAAATTAATGACCTTACAATTTTCTAAATCATGTGCAAACCATTTAAAAACAAGAGCTGTCACTAATGGTTACAAATGCCCCTGCAGCGCCTTGACTTTTGACCTGGTGACCTTGACCTTTGACCTGGTGACCCCAAAGTCAGTAGGGGTCGTGTACTCAATAAGTACTATCAGCAAGTGAAGTTTGAAGGTCCTGGGTGCAGTGGTTCGCGAGTAAAGTGTCTTCATGCAAAAAGAGAACATTGGCCCCTGTGACCTTGACCTTTGACCTGGTGACCCCAAAGTCAGTAGGGGTCGTGTACTCAATAAGTACTATAAGCATGTGAAGTTTGAAGGTTCTGGGTCCAGTGGTTCACGAGTAAAGTGCCTTCATGCAAAAAGTTAACATTGGCCCCCGTGACCTAGATCTTTGACCTGGTGACCCCAAGGTCAGTAGCGGTCGTGTACTCAATAAGTACTATCAGCATGCGAAGTTTGAAGGTCCTGGGTGCAGTGGTTCGCGAGTAAAGTGCCTTCATGCAAAAAGTTAACGTTGTGAAGAACGAACTGACGAAGGAACGAATGGATGGACAGTTGAAAACTAATATGCCTCCCTTCCGGGACATAAAAAGAGATGAACTATTATATCTCTAAGTTTCATAAAGTGCAGATTTTCGTTTAAGAGACACATGACTTTTTTGCCATTAAAAACACCAAAACAACAAGAGTGCCAGAATGTCACAACATACGCCCGTCACAGCAAATTTCTTTACACTAGCACCTGTATTTGCAAATGGAATTTTAATTTTGTGGTAGTAATTATTGTAATTCTTTTGTTTTTCTAAATCCACATAAAAACTCCTTACCAGGTAGAGATACCTTAAAATACACCTAAAATTTGAAAGTAGCATCTATGTTGTACCACAGAAAAGTGGTCTTGGCTTTTCCCTACGGTCAATTATAAAAAAGTGATCATATAAGTTATTTATAGTAACAACTGGAAGTTAATCTTTAAAAAAAAAAAAAAAAAGAAAAAAAAAAAAAAAAAAAAAAAAAAAAAAAAAAAAATTGTAAGTCCACATAAAAATCCTTACAAGGTAGAGATAGGTCAAAATACACTTCAGAATTGGATGTAACATGCATGTTGTACTACAGAAAAGTGGTCTCGATTTTTCCCAATGACTAGTAATGAAAAAGTTACAATACAAGCTATTTATAGTAACAACAAAGGGAATTAAGTAATTCTAAAGAAGGGACCTGCGCATGACATTATGTCTCATGATGGTGTACAATTGTGCCAAGTTACATCAAAATCCCTCCATGCATGAAGAAGAAATGCTTCGGACAAAGTCATTCTTGTATCTGACCTTTGGCCTCTAAGTGTGACCTTGAACTCAGACCTAGGGACCTGGTTCTTGTGCAAGACACTCCATCTCATGGTGGTGAACATTTGTGCCAAGTTAAATCAAAATCCCTCCATGCATGAAGAAGATATGCTCCGGACAAAGTCATTCTTGAATTTGACCTTTGATCTCTAAGTCTGACCTTGACCTTAGACATAGGGACCTGGTTCTTGCACATGACACTCCGTCTCATGATGGTGTACAATTGTGCCAAGATACATCAAAATCCCTCCATGCATGAAGAAGAAATGCTTCGGACAAAGTCATTCTTGTATCTGACCTTTGGCCTCTAAGTGTGACCTTGACCTCAGACCTAGGGACCTGGTTCTTGCGCAAGACACTCCATCTCATGGTGGTGAACATTTGTGCCAAGTTTCATCAAAATCCCTCCATGCATTAAGAAGATATGCTCCGGACAAAGTCATTCTTGAATTTGACCTTTGACCTCAAAGTGTGACCTTGACCTTAGACCTAGGGACCTGGTTCTTACACAAGACACTCCATCTCATGATGGTGAACAGCTGTGCCAAGTTTCATCAAAATCCCTCCATGTATGAAGAAGATATGCTCCAGACAAAGTCTGTCGACGTCGCCCGCCCGCCCAACCGCTCGCCCGCCAGGGGCGTTCCCATAATACGTCCCGTTTTTCAAACGGGCGTATAAAAATGTTTTGCTAAAATTTACCATGTACTGCTTAAAACTTAAGTGGTATTAATAAAGAGAAATCAGTGGAAACTATAAAATAATCTTTTTAAAAGAATGTTAAATTTTGGGAGCGAAAATCATTCAAATAAGATCGAAGAATAAGAAATTGACAGTGTACCTTCAGCAAGCAATCATACATATTACACCAGCAATGATAAAAGTGAAAAATATATCAACAAACTTTAGGTAAAATTAATGAGGCAACTTCATTTTTGACATTCTACTTGTGACTTGTATCATAGCTCGGTGTTTTTTCTTAACAAATTTGGTGCAGGTAAATCGTATACGGTGAGCGCAGGGTGTGGTAACTAAAAGTGTGCAGGTATTAAATACCCGCACGCTAGTAACCGCACTGTTGGATAGGAAAGTATGCCAGCGTGTATAGGCGTGTCTCTAACAGCAGACAGCGAAGTGCATTTTATTGATTTTATGCGCTCGCATTGGTTTATTTTGCCTGAGCTTCACACATTTGTAAAGCAAGGATTTTAAGTACTCACTGAACTGCTGTATATGGCAATGCGGAACGCCTACTGAACTACCATATATGGATGGCTATGATACAAAACAGAAACAACATTAAAACTCTCAGTTAAACAATTTATACTCGTACAAATCGTTTACCCTTGAGTTTCAATGCTCTTTCTATTACAAGTATTTCATTTAAAGATGTTTTTCACAATTATTTCTAGCGGACAGAATTTTTTGTAACTTTGCATATTTATAGATTTATGTATGACAAGTTAAAATAAAAAATAAAAATGATAGGTACCCGTGCTTCTTTTTTCAATATTCAAAGTTTATTAAGAACACCAAATCGGTATTTTGGTCTGAAGAAACAATACATACATGTCATAATAAAACTACTGCAAACAACTATTTATTCAAAGTTTCACTCTGATGTTACTGTTTATGCATCACAATTAATGAAACAACTATAGCTATGCATAAAATGTCAACATATAGATATATTAACTCAGAAAAATTACTCTTGACAGATGTCAAAAGTATCTAAAACTGAGAAAAACACGAAGTATTTCTTAATGATATGAAAAATCTAGCGGACAGAATTTTACCAAATTTTATATTATGTAAGCTAGAACTAAGACAAAAAAATCTAAACCAAAAAAATAATATCAACCCGTGCTTGTTTTCAAGAAATATTAAAAAATGTTCACTCCACCCACAAAAGTATTTTTTCATTACTCCACCCACCTAAAAATTATGAACATTTTTTTCCTTACAAAACAAATTGCACAATGTTATAATCAGTTTTATAACTATTTTTCTTACTCACATGCGGAATAATGCTCCTTTAAGGTTGCATGCCTCTAGGTCAAATACATTTTGAGAAACGTGCTACACAAGCTTTCACATGCCATTTACATATATATTTGACCACGTCAAGGGACATAAATCTGTTTTTACTGAGTGAAACCTCAAATAAAAGCACTGGTGCACAACTTCGCATGCTGAATTTAATTCTTGTGTGGTTTCATGACTCTTGGCGCCTATACTTTTGAGGTATATGCGACACAAATGTTTAGACCCTTTATGTACAATCTGACTGTCAAGGGCCATAACTCGTCTTACTACGTGAAATGCGGGATGGGGCACAAAAAAGTATAACAACATTTTTAGGAAGTCACATTTGAACTTGAAGGAGATAGATCTACGTTAAGATTTTCTGGAATTTTATTTGATTTGGAGTCGGCTGCAACATTACTGGACGAAATAGTTTAATTTCAAATTGGCTGTCCACAATGTATTCGATTGGAGCACTTCCTACGACTACTCCTCCAATAAAACACCATCACTTTTAAAGGTAAAATATGGATGCACGACCTATATTGTCAGTAAATATGATATTTTTGCGCGAGTGCGCTGCATATC
Source organism: Mercenaria mercenaria (assembly GCF_021730395.1). Taxonomy (NCBI): domain Eukaryota; kingdom Metazoa; phylum Mollusca; class Bivalvia; order Venerida; family Veneridae; genus Mercenaria; species Mercenaria mercenaria. Next base: position 41,601,305 of record NC_069369.1, on the reverse strand, counting down.
CGACAATTATGCACTTTCGGCGGCGAATCCTGAACTTTACAGTGGTTATCGCTTGCTGCGCGATTGAGCTGCGCACAAAATATTGTGATGAACTCCTTTAAGTTGTTCAAAGATACCTTACAATGGTATGATTGCAAAACGATTTCTGAATTGAGGTACACCGAAGAAACTAAAGAATTCTTTTGGACAGGCCAAGGATTATTGGAGGGACAATTTGTCAGATTCATGCATGGATTTGCCCATCAGGGGTTAAATGTTCAAGGAAGAAAAGCAACTGTAGGTTACTACAATTCATCATCATCTGACATCAATCTTTCTGTTCCGTCAGACAGTATTAAACAATGTCAATTATTGCATTTTGTAGTGATAAACTGGAACTAGTGATTCTTAAAGAAAATAAGAAATGCTGACTGAGTTTGGTGTTATTTTTTTCACAACAAACATAATCGTGAATGACGTATCTTTCATTGCTTTCCCAAAGATTTCTATGTTTTCTATTTAATAGGATGCCTGATTTTTAAAATTCATCACTACCAAATGCATTAATTAGTGGGCAAAGCCACGCTTGAATCTGACAAATTGTCCTCCAAATAATCTCTGGCCTGTCCAAAAGAATCCCTTAGTTTCTTCAAAATACCTCATTTCAGAAATAGTTTTGCAATAGTTTTGCAATAGTACCATCGTAAGGCATTTTTGAACATTTACTTACTTGAAATATTTGATTTGATTTTTCCCAACCCATCTGTTATTTTCCAATGTTTCCCCTTTATTATTATCACTTACTTTTGGGACAGTCCATAGACATAATTTGTAAAACATTTTCGTTTTATAATGGCGAAAAAGTCATGTGCTTCTTCTTAAAGACGAAAACCTGCACTTAAGATAGTTCTGCACGTTCGGATCAAAATTTTTTCTACAATGTAGAATTTGATTAAACACTGATTTTTTAAAACTTTGGAATATACTAAGAAAATCCAGCAAATAAAAAAGATAGGGTCGTTTGCTTGATTTCTTGCTATACTGATTTGAAAAATTTCGACCTCATGCTATTTTTAGCTCACCTGTCACATAGTGACAAGGTGAGCTTTGTGATCACCCTTCGTCCGTCGTCAGTCCGTGCGTGCATCCGTGCGTCAACAATTTCTTGTCTGCACGATAGTGGTTTCATTTATGATTGGATTTTAACCAAACTTGCACACAACTTGTATCACCATAAGATCACGGTTCCTTTCTTGAACTGGCCAGATCCCATTATGGGTTCCAGAGTTATGGCCCCTGAAAGGGCCAAAATTAGCTATTTTGACCTTGTCTGCATAATAGCAGCTTTATTTATGATTTAATTTTTACCAAACTGGCACACAACTTGTATCACCATAAGATCTTGGTTCCTGTCTTGAACTGGCCAGATTCCATTATGGGTTCCAGAGTTATGGCCCCTGAAAGGGCCAGAATTAGCTATTTTGACCTTGTCTGCACAATAGCAGCTTCATTTATGATTTGAATTTAATCAAACTTGCACAAAACTTGAATCACCATAAGATCTTGGTTTCTTTCTTGAACCGGCCAGATCCCATTATGGATTTCAGAGTTATGGCCCCTGAAAAGGCCAAAATTAGCTATTTTGATCTTGTCTGCACAATAGCAGCTTCATTTATGATTTGATTTTAACCAAACTTGCACACAACTTGTATCACCATAAGATCTTGCTTCCTTTCTTGAACTGGCCAGATTCCTTCATGGGTTCCAGAGTTATGGCCCCTTAAAGGTCCAAAATTGGCTATTTTGGCTTTTGCAGCCATATAGAGACTTCATTTATGATTTAATTTGATACAAACTTCCAAATTATCTTCAGCAACAATAAATCTTGGATTCCATGACGAATCAGATCCAATCGTAGGTTCCAGAGTTATTTTATATCTGATTACCTCCCCTGATTGTAATCAAAATGGATTTATATCAGTAAGTACTTATAGGACTAATTTGAAATTTCATTACTGATATTAGTTGGACTGAGACAATCAGGGTAGATAACTATGGACACATTTTATGTCAAATTACCTCCCTTTATTTCAAATTAAAATGGATACATCTCCGTAACTAATGAAGATACTGATCTGAAATTTCATTTATGTCAACAGATTTATTTGGCAGATCCTTCTTTTGTTCACTTACAATTTTTTTTTAATTACTTCCCTTTTACGTTACTATAAACAGCTTATTTTTAGTAACTTTTTTATTATTGGCCGTAGGGAAAAACCGAGACCACTTTTCTGTGGTACAACATGGATGGTACCTCCAATTTTTAGGTGTACTTTGACATATCTATACCTTGTAAGAATTTTGTTTTTCTTTTTGGTTAAATTTCTTCCCTTTGTTGTTCCTGTCCTTTGGGACTTAAGATATTTTTTCTGAGAGCCTTCTTGTCCTCAAGTGCAATGATAACAGGTGAGCGATATAGGGCCATCATGGCCCTCTTGTTCATAACGGGAGTCTATGGGAAAATTGCAACTTTCATAACATTTTTGTTGATAGAAATTTTTCTCACAGTTGTAAATAAACATATGGCCTATAATATGGTGAAATAAAATGTATAGGTCCGTGTGCTTATTTTTGAGACACTTGGCCATGATTAAAGTGAACCGCCTATTTCAAGCTAATTTTAAGACATTTTTTAATTATTTAACGTGTCAGATGTTTTAATATCATATTTTAACTTCAGAAAGACAGAAACAGTGCCAGTTTGATAAATTTACTCACTGGTTGCCATTAATTCATAAACTGATTTTCGTTTCCGTATGCTGAATCCAGGCTTTATTCTACGTTTTCCGAATAAATGACGTTACGCCATCACTTATGGTTTATTTAACGTGCAGAACTACCTTAAAGAATCTTGGAGTGTAATAATGCATCTCTTAAAATATACATGTCCGGCACCTCTTCATTTCATGCCGTTTATTGCACTTTATTTAACGTGTCAGATGTTTTAATATCATATTTTAACTTCAGAAAGACAGAAACAGTGCCAGTTTGATAAATTTACTCACAGGTTGCCATTAATTCATAAACTGATTTTCGTTTTCCGTACCCTGAATCCAGGCTTTATTCTACGTTTTCCGAATAAATGACGTTACGCCATCACTTATGGTTTATTAAACGTGCAGAACTACCTTAAAGAATCTTGGAGTGTAATAATGCATCTCTTAAAATATACATGTCCGGCACCTCTTCATTTCATGCCGTTTATTGCACTTTCTTACATTTCGTTTTCTAAATTTAATGACCTTTTTATAGCTTAGCAAGATGGTAACACATATTCAACCTAAAATATGGAAATACATTAAATTGTTCTCAAATAATTATAAAATGAAATTGTTTTATAGAGTTTAATGTCGGTGCATTCAATTGTTAGCCGCGCAATACTCCCTACCAAGTTTCATGATAATATGACATGGTTTTTATGAAACAAATTGTTATTTTAAAACATCAAAAGGGCCGTGTGTGCTGCAAAAGTATACAACCCCAATCAGGACAAGTTCTATACAAGTAACACAATCAACATCTTCCGAGAGTTGGACACTATTTTCCAAGACGAAGTTTGTGTCTGAAACTGCTTGAAGTACAAGTTTTCAACAAAAAAGAAAAGAGCTTGTACAAGATTTATGTGAGTATGAAATTATTTGTGAAACATGCAGAACCAAATTTTTATGAAATTCTGCACAATTAGTTGTTTTGTCTCGTTTAAGGGCCCTAGAACAGGCTAGTTTGATCATAATAATTAAATAATCGGCAAGAAACGAGCTCGTTCAAATATCAAAACATGCATTTGACCATTTTATACCTTCAATAAATTCGACAATTCGAAATCTACGACGCTGAAATGCAAAAGCCAGTGTGACGTAGACATCAAACTGATGCATGCTCATATGCGTAGAGTTCAAAATACCATAGAAACCCACTTACCTGATGAAAAATAAACGTACATGCGATAATTTTAGCAAATATCTGCCATGTTTAAAGATTGCAACCATTTCGCTCCCTTGAAGTACACTCTAAACCCATTATAACGCTACTTGATATACCGCAGTATCCGTTATAACGCGGTATGCTCTTGGCTCCCAAATTTTCGGGGGTAAAAAAAAACAAAACCTAATCCACAGATGTTATTTAATTTGATCATAACCTGCGTTAAAACTACATGTACCTGTACATTAACACCTTTGCCATGACAACTGTGACAAAAAACAATGATTGTCTGCTAGCTTACTTGTTTGCGTATCGCCTTTGTTAAAGTTTGAATACATGTAGACATGTGACAATTAGGCAATCAGTACCGTGTCAAAATTAGATTGTTTGCATAACAATCGTGTAACATTGGTCAGTCAACTATCAAACCGTTTAAGTTTGCACCAATTAAGGGGATGACACGAACATTTGAGTGAATAAAAATCAAACAACAAGCCCAGTTTTGTAATAATATGCAGCCGTTTTTAGTAATCATCACATACAGTACATCGGAATTAACGAAATGCCGGTGATTTAACAATTGTCTTTCTTATTTTATCCATTTTCTACATTGTATTAAAAACTATTTTTTTAAGACTGTCCGCATTTTTTCTCTTTTAGTTACAGAAACCCATGCATTGCATATGTAATTTTCACGACCGCGCGCTTCTCACACAGCGTTATATGTTTACTTTCGGGATACACAATTCCACATTTCTTTTAGAATCACTACGAAATGGGAAGCTGACATAGTGTTATAATTCTTTTAATATATTTTCCAGTAGCATTTAAGGTAAACAAATGTCCCGTTTATGTAACATAAAACAGCGTTTGAAATACGTCTAATACATTACTGGTGGGTGGGGTATTGCATATACCGCTCACGGCCAACCCGCGTTATAAATTTTACCCCGCTAGATCCGCGGGTCTGGAACCTTGGACCCCCACGACAGCGTTACAACGGGGTCCCAGTGTATGTGTGCAACAACTTCACGTTCTGTCCCTTGAATATGCATTCGTTCTTTTGCGGAAGTAATATTTCTGCTGCAGAACTCATGCATATATAATAACTTATATTTACTTGCTCACTTTATGTTGCTTTGTTGCATCCTGTGCTTCAAATAGATCTTTTTACAGACTGAATGATAATTAAGATGCGCGCACGCAATAGTATAAGTCAACTCTGTGCCGCCGTACAATTATTATTGCTTTCATTTTGAATAAGATATCTTTGGAAAACCGTTTAATGGAAAAACAAGATCAAAATAAACTAATACACACTGAACAAAATCTGAATTTTTAATCATATTTAGACATGCTGGTATGTTTTACTCAAATATAAGTAATGTGTTTAGCCGCAATACTTTGATTAGCCTGTGTCTTTGTGCACAGTTTGTAACATCATCGGTTAGAGTGAAGAACATGATATTAGATCATTATTGAGTGTTATTGATAAAGTAGTTGCAGAAATATATTTCTGAGACACAGCATTTAATTTATCATTGACTTTCTATTGATTTTTATTGATTTTTGAAAATGTGTACTACAGTTTTTATTCTGGAAAATAGCAAAATACTTATATTTACTCAAAAACAGACGAATGATTCTAAAATCTAAATGTTTTAATCACTTTGTGCAATTACTTTTAGAATCTGAATACATGTTCATACAAAGACACAAGTAAATGTAATCAAAGTAATTATCATACATTAAAATTATATCAGACATGTCATACTGAGCGATACCATGACCAGCCGTCATTGAGTTGTTGTCACATGATATCGTTGAGACATGACTAACATGGAACGTACTTCTCCCAGAGTGATAGAAGGCGTCACAATTTAGATTTGATTTATTATTTGTACCTTAAGTCTAGTGATGTCAGCTTGGTATAAAGGTTATAACACACTAAATAGTTCTTGTTCTTTATTCTATATAAAACTGACCTATTTCCAATGACCGCAGTACACATCAGGACCCATTTTAAATGTCTGTAACTTACATTTTCTTGAAGAATATTGTCAGTGCTAACTAAAAATCAAAATAAAAGTGGGGGTCATGTTTGATGCAAGAAAATTAATTTCAGTCCAACACACAAACTGCAAAATCAGCTAAAAAATGAGACCCCAAATTATACTGGTGGTGTATAATCTAAGTTTCCATGAAAAATTTTGTCATGTTGTTATTTCATTATGAAAATGCTACCTATATTTCAAGCATAGATCTGTCATGTGATTTTAGCAAAAAAAAAAAAATGCAAAGAAAATAAGGAAAATAGCTCTACAGAGCAAAAAAAACTGAGGACTATTTGTATCCGCCATTATGCGACTACCATTTTTTTTCGCGCCATTTTTCTGTTTAGCGTCTGTATGCCTAAATATATTGACAAAATAGCTTTGGTATGCCCCTCCCACATTAAATGGAAATACAGACCAGCCGTAAGTGCTACTTCAGTCCCCATGGTATTAATTATTTAAATTGAGTGAAAGTACAAACATATGCTTCTGCTACCACTGGGATAATTCAGTGCACTTACAGACACACTGTAAATAGACATTAGACAGGCAATATTTGATAATTGTGCTGTTTTATCTATATAAATAGGCATCAATACTGACATAAGGTTCATTACATATTTATTGTTTTTCCTATGAAATTTTCCCCAATTTGCTTCATTTTCAAGCTTTTACCTGGACTTTCTAAAAATGGTGTTCGTATCCCCTTATATGGCTCACCTCTAGAAGTAAACTGCTAAAACATGGAACAGTGGAGTGCTCTGCAGCTCAACCTGCAGATGGACAGACGCACGGAACTGGAATCCAGTATAGCACCCAGATACTAGTATCTGGGAGTATAATGAATAGTAGAGTTATGGAACCTGTGCACTGTATGCCGGACATCACAGTGAACAAGTGTGTAAAGTTTAAACCTATTCCCATTTAATTGGTACTGAGATACCAGCTTACATAAAACAAGAGCGCCGCCATGGGGGGCAATATACGCCCGAAGGCTTACAGCATAGGATTGGAGCAAAATTTTAAGAACTTGACTGCTGTAGCCCCAAAGGACTGGAACAACAAAAGGAAAACTTCAAAAAACAAATCTAAGTCCACAAAAAAAAAAATCAAAGTCTACAAAAAAATCCTTATCAGGTATAGGTATGTAAAAATACACCTTAAAATTGGAGGTACCATCCATATTGTACCACAGAAAAGTGGTCTCGGTTTTTCCCTACGGCCAATAATAAAAAAGTTTCAAAATAAGCTATTTATAGTAACATAAAAGGGAAGTAATTCAAAAAAAAAATTATTGTAAGTACAAAAAAGATATCTGCCAAATAAAAACAAGACCACTGCAATGCAGAGCAATATACACAAAGCAAAGTCATATATGACCTTTGACCCTTAAGTGTGACCTTGACCTTGAAGCGAGTCATCCGGAACATGCGCTCTGCACATCGTTACAATATGGTGAACATTTCTGCCAAGTTTCTTTGAAATCCTTCCAGCAGTTCAAGAGTTACAGAGCGGACACGAAACAAACTGATATGACTTTTGACCCCTAAGTGTGACCTTGACCTTGAAGCAAGTCATCCGGCACATGCGCTCTGCACGTCGTCTTGGTGTGGTGAACATTTGTGTCAAGTTTCTTTGAAATCCTTCAAGGGGTTCAAGAGTTACAGAGCGGACACGAAACAAACTGATATGACCTTTGACTCCTAAGTGTGACCTTGACCTTGAAGTGAGACATCCAAAACATGCGGTCTGCACATCGTCTCGGTGTGGTGAACATTTGTGTAAAGTTTCCTTGAAATCCTTCAAGGGGTTCAAGAGTTACAGAGCGGACACAAAATTGCTAACGGACAGACGGACAGACGGACGGACGGACAGACGGACGGACAGACGGACACCAGCGTCATAACATAATACGTCCCTTCGGGCGTATAAAAAACTTAACCAAAAGTTGCTTAGTCAAAAATGGGGCATAATTTTGTAAAAAAGAGCAAAATAGAGTTATTGAATCTGTGCAATATAAGTCAGTTTTTCACAGTGAACAAGTGGTTACTGAGTTAACAGCTTAAATACAAAAACCAAACAGGGACTCCGCGTCGATGCGGACACATGCACAAGTCCAATAGCTCTTCCTATTTTTCGTAAAGTTGAGCTAAAAACGTATGTCTCCCACCATTTAACATGCAGACATTGTAAAATGCCACAAGTTAAAGACCATAACTCCAGTGAAAATCACGGAACCATGATTCCAACAATATTCACAACTAGGCTTGGCAGTGGTAACTCCTATGAAGCTTGGTGCAACCAGTGGTATAGTAGAAGCAGTGTACGAAATTCGGATTTGAATACACTAGCCCATTCGGGCTACCAGATAGGAAATTTTACTGGCCCGAAACCAATTTCACTAGCCCAAACTTTAACACCATAAAATATTTTGTTTTACCAACATCTGTGTATGCTTGAAGGAATAAAAAAGACATGTGTTTGCCATGTTTTCAAACAATTTAATCACTGACTGACTTCCGTTTTATACCCGGTTTCGCACTGTCAAAATACTTTATGTTGAAGAAGTTCGCCATATTGTTTATTGTTTCTTAGGGCATGCTCGATTGGGGATTCCTAGAATAAGAACAGGAATTAAATGAATTGGAACAGTCTTCCGACCGTCTTAATTCTAACAGGTAATGTGAGCGGCATTGGTTTGCATTTATGAAAGTTTTTTATGCATGATTTTGTTCTAACTAATCTAAATCACCCGTTTGGAAGAACTTAAGGAATAGTTTGAATTCGGTACCCTCACGATTCTGACCACCCAATCGAGTACGCTCATACAGTTTCAATTATTCAATAAGCGTTCCTCAATCTGGACGATGCGTCATTAATTCAATAAGCGTTCATCAACCTGGACAATGTGTGATGTGTAAGCGTTTATTAATGGAGAGTTATGAAATTATGATGCCATACGCGTTTATTTAACATTTTGTTTTTAACACATTAGGAAAAAGCGGTAGCCCGGTCGGGCTTGTATCTGCGCAAAATCGGTAGCCCAAGCTGAAATTCGGTAGCCACGGGCTATCGGACTACCGCGAATTTCGAACACTGAAGAAGTAGCACAGACATCACAGAACATGACAAATCAAGGGTCATAATTCCACTAAATATCATTCTAGAACGTGCTGATAATATTCACGACCAGCTTCACACTGATCACTTGCGAGGTTTGGTGAACTTCAGCCCAATGGCATATGTCAAATACTGTAAACACTGCAAAATATACATCAAATCAAGGGCCAAAACTCTGAAAATCACTGAATCAGAACATGCCCGTGACATGCACAACAAGGCTTGGCAAAAATTACTTTGTAAAGTTTGGTGTAAATCGCCCAGTGGTGTTGGAGGAGTTGCACGGACAAACTTTGTGACAGAATGACTGATAGACGGACCAACACCATCAAATCAAGATTTCTTCCCCACATGTTGGAGACATAATGCAGCCACTTGATTACAGTTTGAAACACCGAGGAATTTGCAAACATACACAAAATACGACTGAAAATAAATGCATATATCTGATACAGAGAAAATAACAAAACAAGTGAAAACCATGAAGATTCATACAGATTTTCAAAAGTATCTCAAAATGTCCATGTACTTTAGCCAGTAAAATCTGAACAACAAGAGCTCGTAGAACATGAAATGCCCCCCTTGATGCATTCAGTAATTGCAAAAGGAACAGAAATTATTTGGTCACTGTACACAAAAGTTCTACTGTTCTGGGTCAATGTGACCTTGACCTTTGACCTTTTGACCTCAAAATCAATATGGGTCATCAGCTGGTCGTGATCAACCTCCCTATTAAGTTTCGTGATCCTAGGCCCAAGCGTTCTCAAGTTATCATCTGAAAATGGTTTAACTGTTCCAGGTCAATGTGACCTTCACCTCTGGCCTACTGACCTCAAAATCAATAGGGGTCATCTGCTGGTCATGACCAACCTCCCTATCAACTTTCATGATCCTAGGCCCAAATATTTTCGAGTGATATCCGGAAACCGTTTAACTGTTCCAGGTCACTGTGACCTTGACCTTTAACCTACTAATCTCAAAATCGATAGGGGTCATCTGCTGGTCATGACCTACCATCCTACCAACTTTCATGATCCTAGGCCCAAGCATTCTTGAGTTATCATCCGGAAGCCGTTTAACTGTTCTGGGTCACTGTGACCTTGACCTTTGACCTCCTGATCCCAAAAGCAATAGGGGTCATCTGCTTGTTATGACCAACCTCCCTATCAACTTTCATGATCCTAAGCCCAAGCGTTCTTGAGTTATCATCCGGAAACGGATTGGTCTACATACCTTTAAACCGACAGACATCTGCAAAACAATTTACCCCTCCTTCTTTGAAGGGGGGGGGGGGGCATAAAAAGCTGCTAATTATTAAGGCATTACAACTAAGGACAAACCTTGATCAATCTGTAGCAACAACGTAAGACCAATTAGCCAAAACTGCACCCAAACACAAACTGAAAATAGACAAAGTATTAATGAATAATTCATTGCTTTGCATTAAGCTAACAGAAATTGCATGCATAATGTAAATGTAAATATTTGGAAAAATAGACATACTATTATTGATTTGGATGTGCAAAGATTTATTCAAACATTTCTGAAGAAGCATAAAACTTAAACAATGTATTTATACAATTAATGAATGTTGTTATAAAAGTGACCCTGTTGACAGATCTGTAATAAAACCATTCATGTACTAGAATCAGACACACAAAGTGTAAGGAGATTATGCCATTTTATTTTATGCTTTTCCATGAAATTCTGGAATATATCAGTGAAATAAAATTGATATTATCCTTGTATCAAGCAGTACAAATATCATTTTTATTTTTCAAAGAATATGAATTATAAATAATCGGAAATTCTTTGCAAAATATTCTTGAACATAAAGATAAATGCTTCACCGTAATAAAAAGTAAAAGAATTTTCTAGAAACTTCATCGAGCTATTTGACAACTTTTTTACATAGATATCTTGCAATGCATATGATGTTGCACATGTAAAATGGGTATAATTCTGTTAACACTATTGCAAATCATAAAATAAAAAGAAAATTTGTTTGTTTTACATGTAAGATCGAATTATATCTCACTCATGAACACTATAATTTACATTTTTACTTGTGGCTGCACAACTTGTTGGTGTTCACTCGGTGAAATATATTTCGATCTTACCGTATTTTCCCGTATTAACGCCCCCGGGGGCGTTACATTTTCGAAAGAGGGGGCGTTTATTTGAGGTAAAAAAATAAAAAATGAATTTTTTTACAAAACTTAAAAACATCGTTCAAACTATCTGTCAAGTGTTTCTGTGTGGTTTAATCCACCCAAAACGTAATTATTTGGCATCCAATTTAATGCAGTGTGTCTGTTATGCATTTAAATACGGTACCTCGTGTATTCCATGTCTGGCTTTTTGACACGCTCGCGACACTACACATTACGTCATGACCCAAACAGCTGTGTACTCCGATAACATTTTCCTTAGTACATGCGGGTAGCTAATAGCGCAATACACAATGTCAATGGTTTGACACGCTGCTGTGCCTGCTTTTGAATTAAAAGTTCTTAAAACTGCCGAAGAAAAGGGTATATCGTAAACACATTGCTGCAAGTTTGTTTGAAGTTGGCAGGAAGCCTGTGCGCGAGTGGTGTAAAAACAAATCAAAAATGTATTTACAGTTTAATTTTCTGTTTGATGATTGGATACGTACCGTACTTAGTACAAATGTTTTGGACTTACGGTACATGGACTGTTTAAAAGTGTGTTTAATTTTCAATATATTGGACTTTAGTACCGTAAATTACTTATTATATGGACTTATAAAAATGAGGTAGGTGATTTTTTCCCCGTTCTTGTTGACTTTTTTCCCTCCAAAATGGGTGGGGGGCGTTAATTAGAGGGGGGGGGGGGGCTTAATTCGGTAAAATACGGTACATGTAAAACAAACAAATTTTCTCTATAATATGATCAATTATGACCTTGACTTTGACAAAATGTGCTGAAGGTGAAATGTATTTAAAGGTAATGGACCCGCAATAGTGTACCTCCTATTGAAGAGTATTCCTATGCCATAAACCTACTTTGACTAATTTTTCAGGAGGGTGTAGGTTCAAGCCGCACTAGGACCAAACTTTTTTCTTTATATTTCTTTTTTCTAGTAAGTTAAAACTGTTTTTCAAGATTTATCATTGATTTATTGAACAAAAGTGGAAATTTTTCTTATGCCATTTTTTGCTGTTAAAGTGAATTTTACCTCTGATACAGAAGGGTGCTGGGTTAGACATCTTTGAAAATACTGAGTTAAATGCGATAAAAGTTCTTTATTTCACCTTTATTCATTACCTTACATATTGTGGAAGAAATGTAGGTAGGTTTTACTTCTGCCCCATTGTTATTTTTTAATGTAGAGAACAAAATTTCAAACAGTCTCACAGGACTCAACCATAATTTTTCAGTGCTGGAGCTAAATTTCTGTCCGATTAAATTCTTTTACTTGAGGCTCCCTAGAAAAAAATGTGCTTGACAGTTTTATTTTGTGTTCTATAATTGTTTACCAATACTTGGTTTCTTTTAATAAAACTATTGGTATAATGTTTTCTCTGCGAACATTTTCTACAGTGGTTATCACTTTAAAATTTGTCTCTATTTGAGCTTGAGGAAATATCATAAATTAAACAAAATTGAAACAAGAGGGTCATTGACCCTAAAGTGCTCACCTGTGTACAAGGTTTCAAGTGTGTTTGTATAAGTACAGAGTTAGGTTTCTTCTATGTTAGCCTATATTATATACACACTTTTAAACTTAGGGCAATAATTTGAACAATTACGGTAGATATTACAAATCTGATATCACACGCCAAATATCAAGGCTCTAGCTATTATTGATTCAGAGAAGAAAAGTGACCAAGCCCTCTGGCAGCCATGTTTTTTGGCGAATCGGAATAATTTGAACAATCTTGGGAGAGTGTCAGTCACACAAGAACCATTTGTTTAAAATTATTTTAAAATCGGGCCAGCAGTTTCAAACAAGAAGATTTTTAAAGTTTCCACTATATACATATAGGCAAAAGTGACTACGTCCTCTGACGGCCATGTTTTTTGACGACTCAAAATAATTTGAACAATCTTGGTAGAGGGTCACACAAGGACCATTTGTGTAAAATTATTCTAAAATCGGGCTAGCAGTTTCACACAAGAAGATTTTTAAAGTTTCCAATATATACATACAGGGAAAAGTGACCACGCCCTCTGGCTGCCATGTTTTTTGATGAATCAAAATAATTTGAATATTCTTGGTAGGTGACATAAGGACCATTTGTGTGAAATTTTTTCAAAATCGGACCATCCGTTTAGGAGGAGATGTCGTTTGTAGTTTTTTCTTTTTTTAGCTCTGGCAGTCCCTATGAGCAACCAAGTGGAACAGTTTGAACAACTTTGGTAGAGGACCACCAAAGGAACATCATGGCCAAGTTTCATCAAAATCCATTCATTGGTTTTGGAGGAAATGTCGTTTAAACACCAATGTTGACGACCGACAGACGCACGGCGGACACAGCGTGATCACAGGTGCGCTAAAAAAACCAGACATGTTAAAAGTTGTTCACAGTGTGAGAAAATGTTAACTTGAAGACTGTATCAATTTAATGCATTTTTTTAACACTACTATTACGGGTCTGCCACCTTAAGAATAAATCAATATCAGTAGGACAAAAACACAAGAGGGCCATGATGGCCCTTTATTGCTCACCTGAATACAATGGGTACACGATTTCTTTGTAGAGGACCTCTGCACAATTCTATAATTATGTAAAATACCTATTCTCTATGCCTTGAGGTTTTAGACAAAAAAAAATTTTTTAAAAGTTTTTCCTATATAACTCTATGTCAAACAAGACATCCCCATGGAAGAGGCCAATTTTGACCCGAGGTACATGATTTGAACAAATCTGGTAGAGGATCACTCGACAATGCTTAATACAATTATCTAAGGTCTTGGCCTTCCAGTTTTGGAGAAGATTTTTGAAGTTTTTCCTTTTGCCTGTCATGGCACAAGTGGACGGACAACATGCGGACAACATGCAGTGGACGGTGAGGAAACACATTAGAATACTGGCACCTTCAACAGTTACTGAAAGTGTAGACAGGTCTGCAAAAAACATGTGTTCACTTATTTTGCTACCAACTAATGCTCATAAATTGGTGAATGATGCTTATCATCAGGGTTTCAGAAATCCCATGTCCGGAGCCCGGGGGCTACCAGAAAATTCTGTCGGCTACTAATTTTTTTAAGAGCGTGCCCACTGGGCTACCTTGAAACCCTATATTGAGTAGCCCGGAAATCAATGTAGTCTTCATGCATAATTTTGACAGTTATCTATAATCCCCTTGTTTATCAAGTGATACCGTTGGAGGCAAATATTTATGTGTGCACATGAGATTTTAGACTGATCCAATAGCATACAAGTCGCTGAATCGAAGTGTTCAAAACAATATGCAAACCATCTTAAAATTATGTCATTTTACCGCCACCTGCCAAAGTGTACTTTCGTTTGCGCTGACCTCAATTTATTTATTCATTTGGGTTTTACGGCTCATCAACACAGTATAGGTTATATGGCGCCAAACAGGACTACAAATTCTGGTTCCACATCTTATTTACATCGAAATAAAAACATGAGGTATGGAATCAAAATTTGCATACCTGCTGGAATCACAGAGTTACTGCAAAACCAAGTGTTAAGACCCTATTAGTAGCCTCTTACGATCATGCAAGGGTAAGGCAGTGGTTCCAATTCTTTTCATACACAGATCGTCCCAGAACCACATGGGGCTCGCTGACCTCAATATTTATCGAGTTTTGAGAGGAAATACAGGGATAAGTGACATTTGATTATGAGGGAGTTTGGTGCTTACACCGACTTCATGCTTTTTAATTTAAATACTTGCACAGAATGCAAAAATCAACCATAATTTAGTAAAAATTGGCGAGTTCATGTCAGAAACTATACAGTATTTCGGACAAACATGAATTCGAATAAGTGATTACAGTGCCCAAAAAAATGAGAGACGTAATTTACTCGGCTTTAGTCCTTTTATTAAACTGCTTATTAAAAGATGTTAAGAATCAGACAGAATTATTTGCCGACTTTAAATGATTTTATAAGATAAATTGCAATTAATAATAATTTTTGCAAGTTTATAAAAACTGATTGATCGCCTTTCTTTTTATGACTGTCATGTTGCAATAAGTTTAAATAGTCTTATCTTCTAAACTGAAAAAAAGAGAACAAGAGCACCGCCTTGCGGGTGCTGACGCTCATCTGATTTTTTTTGTGTAATAGAAATATTGTCCTACCCATGATTTTCTAAGTCTAAAAAGGGCCATCATTCTTGCAAAAAGCAGGACAGAGTTATGTTTCTTGATGTTCAGTGTCCACTTATGATGGTGAAAAACTGTTGCAAGTTTTAAAGCAATAGCTTTGATAGTTTATGAGAAAAGCTGACTTAAACATAATACTCAACCAAGAAAATGATTTTCTAAGTCCAAAAGGGGCAATAATTATTGCAAAATGCAGGATGGAGTTATGTTGCTTGCTGTACAGGGTCAGCTTATGATGGTCAACAAGTGTTGCAAGTTTCAAAGCAATAGCTTTGACAGTTTAAGAGAAAAAGTTGACCTAAACATTAAACTTAACCAAGAAATCTGATATTTTCTAAGTCCAAAAGGGGCCATAAATCTTGCAAAAAGCAGGATGGAGTTATGTTTCTTGCTGTACAGGGTCAACTTATGATGGTGAACAAGTGTTGCAAGTTTTAAAGCAATAGCTTTGATAGTTTAGGATAAAAGCTGACCTAAACATAAAACTTAACCAAGAAAACTGATTTTCTAAGTCCAAAAGGGGCAATAAATCTTGCAAAAAGCAAGATGGAGTTATGTTTCTTGATGTACAGGGTCTGCTTATGATGGTGAACAAGTATTCCAAGTTTCAAAGCAATAGCTTTGATAGTTTAGGAGAAAAGTTGACCTAAACATAAAACTTAACCAAGAAATCTGATATTTTCTAAGTACAAAAGGGGCCATAAATCTTGCAAAAAGCAAGATGGAGTTATGTTTCTTGCTATACAGGGTCAGCTTATGATGGTGAACAAGTATTCCAAGTTTCAAAGAAATAGCTTTGATAGTTTAGGAGAAAAGCTGACCTAAACATAAAACTTAACCAGGCAACGCCGACGCAGACGCCGACGCCGACAACCGCTCAAGTGATGACAATAACTCATCATTTTTTTTCCAAAAATCAGATGAGCTAAAAATGAGAGAAAATGAATGATGATAATTGCTATTTTAGAGAACAAAATCTTTAACAACATAATGCGTATGGCTGGAATTATGAAACCTTATATTAATTTAAGCATTCCATCCCAACTATAGACTGTAATATACAAGCACTTAGCAAATAATCCAAAACGGTCATTGCCGAATAAACTAAAATTTTCAGGCTACCAGACAAAAATATTGATAGCCCACAGGACTACCAGTAAACTTGCAGATTTCTGAAACCCTGTTACAATGTAATACATTTTCTCAATTTCATAATCATTTACAGTTCAGCATGTAATTTTTGTACAAAGGCAGTACACATTATTGAATGTATAGATAAATCTGATATAAATTAATAGGTATGCAAAATTTCCTATCAACTGGCCTAGGCCAGATCACATCACCATCTAAACCTGTGTTGGCTGAAACAGCTGTAATGAAGTTTTCTCAAATTTACTGATGAGGTTTAATTTATGTCTGTCTAAGAGCAAATAAGAAAGTAAACTGAATTTTTTTTATAACTGATTTTTCTATTTTAAGGTTCATTAATAATGGCAAACTTATTTATTTTTGATATAGATGGAATACTTTGTGCTCACATATTAAGTCAGACAGAAACACTCATGTAGTTAATCTGCAATACTTAGAGGGAAGGAATCATTTTGCCAGCTGTCATAGAACAAATGTGTTTTGAGACAACCCCTCAACTTTGAATGAAGTACAGACCACTGTGTCCTTTGTAAAGGTCTATTACTACATCTTTTCCTCTTGATAACCTGATTAACCTCTTTATTTTAAGTGAACATTTTCTGACAATGCTAAGAAAACCTAGTTCTAAGTCTTCATTAGGATCAGGATCTTGTTCCCACATCTTTATTTATATATTTTGTAAAATGTCAATGACAGATGTAATAGTTAAACAACATACCTTACTTCAGTGGAAGTATACACAATACCTTGCCACCTCTCCTCCCTTCTTAAACCATATAATGTATCAGGAAAATATAAATAGTTCACTATGTATGGTAATCTACTATTACTATAATATGATACAAGCTTCCACTTGGTACAGCAATTCATCAATAAGGAATCAATACCCATCTCAATGGGGATAATTAATGTAATGCCAGGCTATTGATTCTATTAGGCATTTATAGTATAAAAATGGTGTTCTGATAAACAAAATGTTGCACTAAGTTAATTATATTATTGTACTAGACAGCATAAGGAGTGTGAACAAAGGATCTGAATGTGATGTTATTGTAACATGTCAGAAGTAACTATTGGAAAAAATATTGTCCACATTTGCTGCTGTGAAATCTAATTTCCGGATTGGCCAAAGAATGAACTAAATCCCTTTGATGACCCACTATAACTTAATGACATAAAACTACTGCATACAGAATATTGGCTCAATTAATTGCCTTACTCAATGCCTGTTAATACTTTTCCATCCAAAATTTGTGTATTGGCTACTGCAAAAACCAGATGAGGGTACAAAACCTCACATGTTGATAATAAATATTGATGGAAAATAAACAAGAGCTGTCACAGGAGACAGCGCGCTCGACTATTTCGATGCTGGATAGTGAAACTGGGCACATCTGAGGAAGCTGGAGCTGTCACTGGAGTATTTAATGACTCCAATGGTGGATGAAGATATTGCACAATAGCTTGAGTCTGTGTCAAAAATATTAAGTTATAAGAGAGATAAAGATAAAGTGTACCAAAACACTAAATAAGTATAATTCTAAGCAAAAAGGGGGCATAATTCATAAAATTTTGAGGCGAGAGTTATACATCTTGTGTCATATGATGTGGGTGATGATGTGGAACAACTACTTCAAGTTTGAATCAAATCCATTTAGTAATTACTAAGATATAGTGAAAATGCATCATTGCATCCAGAAAAAACAAAATGTATGCTTCTAAGTACAAATTATAAAATGAAACAAGCAAGGAATCTTGAACTGTTTATCAATGGAACGAAAATTGACAATGTAACAAGTCAAAATATTCTTGGAATCTTTATAGATAAAAATTTAACGTGGCATGCACAAGTTTGCAATGTTGCGAATAAACTTAACTCGAAAGTTGCACTTTTGAAAAGAATTTCGTACTTTTTGACCGATGAAATGAAGATGTTATATTATAATGCATATATTATATCAACCATGGACTATTGCAGTACTGTATGGGGGCTAGCCTGTAAATCAGATACTGATAAAATATATAATATACAAAAGAGGGCAATTCGTGTAATAACGAAAAAATGTATCGCAAGTAGCATGTTCAACAAGAGATCACAGAGTGATCTTGACACCCACCAATGTGCCATTTTTGAGTGTTCCAAATTTCAAGACTTCTTGACTAGCTCAAGGTCAAATTTCATTTCTGTACACAACACTGTGCATGTGGTCGAAATTCGAAAGCTGTAGCTTGAGAAATGTGAAAGTAGGTCACTAGGTCAATGTCAAGGTCAAAGTTTGTTTCGGTACACAATCCTATGCAAGTGGTCTAAATTTGAAGCCTGTAGCTACAGAAATGTGAAAGTAGGTCACTAGGTCAATCTTAAGGTCAAAGTTCATTTCGGTACACAAAACTATGCAAGTGGTCCAAATTTGAAGGCTGTAGCTTGAGAAATGTAAAAGTAGGTCACTAGGTCAAAATCAAGGTCAAATTTCATTTCGGAATACAAAACTATGCATGTGGTCCAAATTTGAAGCCTGTACCTTCAAAAATGTGAAAGTAGGTCACTAGGTCAATGTAAAGGTAAAAGTTCATTTCGGTACACAAAACTAAGCATGTGGTCCAAATCTGAAGGCTATAGCTTGAGAAATGTAAAAGTAGGTCACTAGGTCAAAATCAAGGTCAAATTTTATTTCGGAATACAAAACTATGCATGTGGTCCAAATTTGAAGCCTGTACCTTAAAAATGTGAAAGTAGGTCACTAGGTCAATATAAAGGTCAAAGTTCATTTCGGTACAAAAACTATGCAAAAGGTCCAAATTTGAAGGCTGTAGCTTGAGAAATGTAAAAGTAGGTCATTAGGTCAAAATCAAGGTCAAATTTTATTTCCGAATACAAAATTATGCATGTGGTCCAAATTTGAAGCCTGTACCTTCAAAAATGTGAAAGTAGGTCACTAGGTCGATGTGAAGGTCAAAGTTGTTTTCGGTATAAAAAACTATGCAGGCGGTCCAAATTTGAAGGCTGTAGCTTGAGAAATGTGAAAGTAGGTCACTAGGTCAAAATCAATGTCAAATTTCATTTTGAAACACTGAACTATGCATATGGTCCAAATTTGACACCTATACCTTCAAAAATGTGAAAGTAGGTCACTAGGTCAAAATCAAGGGCAAAGTTTTTTCCAGTGCACAAAACTATGCATGTGGTCCAAATTTGAAGGCTGTAGCTACAGAAATGTGAAAGTAGGTCACTAGGTCAAAATCAAGGTCAACTCATGTCAAGGTTCATCTTGCCACTCAAAATTATACATGTGGTCCAAATTTGAAGGCTGTAGCTACAGAAATGTGAAAGTAGGTCACTAGGTCAAAATCAAGGTCAACTCATGTCAAGGTTCATCTTGCCACTCAAAAATATACATGTGGTCCAAATTTGAATGTTGTAGTTATTGACAAGAACATTTTAAAAGCTTTTCCCTATATAAGTCTATATGAACCATGTGACCCCCGGGGCGGGGCCATTTTTGACCCTAGGGGGATAATTTGAACAAACTTGGTAGAGAACCACTAGATGATGCTACGTTACAAGTATCAAAGCCTTAGGCTTTGTGGTTTGGACAGGAAGATTTTCAAAGTTTTTCCTTATATAAGTCTATGTAAACCATATGACCCCCAGGGCGGGGCCATATTTGACCCTAGGGGTATAATTTGAACAAACTTAGTTCACATACAAAATATCAAAGCCCTAGGCCCTGTGGTTTTGGACAAGAGGTTATTCAAAGTTTTTCCCTATTTAAGTCTATATAAACCATGTGACCCCCAGGGCGGGGCCATTTTTGACCCCCAGAGAAATAATTTGAATCATCTTGGTAGAGAACCACTAGATGATGCTTCAAACCAAATATCAAAGCCCTAGGCTCTGTGGTTTTGGACAAGAAGGTTTTCAAAGTTTTTACCTATATAAATCTATGTAAAATATAGAAATAAATAAAGGGCCATAACTCACTCATAAATTGTTGAACCAGTCTGATTTTCAGGGGGACACAACTAGGGTACCAATACATCATTCTGACAAAGTTTGGTCAAAATCCCCCTAGTAGTTTCTGAGGAGATGCGATAACAAGAAATTGTTAACGGACGGACGGACGGACGGAATGAAGGACGGACGGACCACGGACGCAGAGTGATTTTAATAGCCCACCATCTGATGATGGTGGGCTAAAAATCTAAATCTGCTCACTTTTGAAAACAGATGCAATTATCACATGGCTGTACTGGTTTTGAAATGTGACCATAACCAGTTGTACCAAAATATATGTCTGAATTATTATCTTTTGCTCACAACGATAGATATAATCTCACATAAAGATCTTTCTTTGCTGAAGCCCCAAACAAACTACTTGAAACAAACATTCTCATACAAAGCCACACATTTATGGAATTCAATTCAATCAAACATCAAACTGCAAGATAATCTATTAACATTTGAACGAAAAATTAAGGATTATTTATTACAAGAACAACATTACTAATACTGAGATTTTTTTTTTTTTTTTTTTAATTTTCATCAAATTAATGAATAATCATGCATTTTTGTGACATAGAGTAGCTTTTTAATTTTATAATATTGATGGACGAATGTACATGTATGCAAATGAATTACACTGATTTATTCTCCTCGTAAAATCATTTCAAATCGAGTTTGTTTTTAAAGTGTGTTTGTCGTATAAAGGGCCATAAATCTTGTCTTCCTCAAGCAATCTACATGAAACTTGCAGGGCCATATAATAATTTCCCTGTATCAGTTAACATTTCTTCCATGTATTTTGAAATCCTCCAAACCATGTCTGAGATATGAGTAAGGACGGACAGAAAAAGGAATAAAACACTTTTTATTTTATATATAAATACATGTACATAGGGCCATAAATCTTGTCTTACTTATGCAATCTGACAGAAATTTGCAGGAAGGCATTTCTCTACAGCAATTAACATTTCTACATCGTGGGTTCGATCCCCGGCCGTGTCATACCAAAGACGTAAAAAATGGTACTAGCAGCTTCCTCGCTTGGCGCTCAGCATTAAGGGGATAGTGCTAGGACTGGTCAGCCCGGTGTCAGTATAATGTGACTGGGTGGGGTATCATGCCACGTGTCTACGGCATGATATTCCAGTGAGGCAGCACTATAAAGTATAAGGCATTGTATTCACTGCTACAAGTAGACACCGTCGTTTCTATGACTGAAAAATTGTGGAAAAAGATGTTAAACCCGAACACACACACATTTCTACAATGTTTTATTCAGATACTCCACACCATGCCATAGATAATGGTTTCTGACAAAATGATGGACAAACAAACAACCACAAAACTATATCCTTCCAGGGGATAATAATCAAATGGAACTAGCTCCTTTTCTATATTTCTATAATAACTCCACGAAAAAATCATCTGACCGAAACATGAAGAAACTAGAGCTGTCACAAGAGTGACAAGTTATACCCTCACAAGCTGCTAACGCCTGACGGCGTTTTGGCCAGGTTTTCCTAATAGGTGATATGAGTTAAAGTTCTAATAATGGCATACACATGAAATCACATAAATAATTTTTGGAAAAACCAACCTGTTACTATTTTTAGAACATGAATTCGTCTGCACCTTAGTAAAAATAAAACACATGATTCTGCCAGGAAATTGTATGTTTTGTATGTAAAAACCTCCCAAAATACATAGATACATCAACATTTATTGAATAAAGTACCAAAACCTTGTTGACAGATAGTTCTTATACCATTAAAATCAAATGTCACATATTTTCGCGACCCGATTCTTTCACCTGAACACACACACTCAACTTTTTGGACAATATAGTTGTAATTGTGGTGAAAACCTTCTAAGTGGAGTGTAAACAGAAGTTTATTCTATTTTTGCAAGGACTATTAAGAATCATGTAGCCACCTAGAAAGAAAATCTTGAAAAATAAATTCTCTAAATTTCACTTGGGGATACCTTAAATTTGTTTTTGTTTTGGGTTTAACGCCATTCTTCAACAGTATTTCAGTCATGTAACGGCGGGCAGTTAACCTAACCAGTGTTCCTGGATTCTGTACCAGTACAAACCTGTTCTCCGCAAGTGACTGCCAAATTTGTAATTCATTTAAATGTGCATGTACCAGAAAAACTTGAAAATTAATGTGCTACTTGTTAAAAGTTGTTAAAATACAATATATTTTAGGTTTTTGAAGTTAAAAGTAGAATAGAAAATAACATAAAATTTTGGATTTTGTCTCTAAGTTTTGCATTCGGGCGCTTAATTTATGTCGATAAAAAACCTCCAGTTTTGAGACCCCAACTCCAGCTGAAAAATAGCAAACCTCCAGTTCTGGGATTCTGAACTTATCACATGTATGATAATAATCAGCTTATTAAGCAATGATACGACACAATTTGACATAAAATCGACGATAATTCTGGTTTAAGTGTCATTTTTATGGCGGCCATATTGGATTTAGGACGCCATTTTGTTTTTTCTAAATTTCTTATTAGTTTACATTTTGCACAATATAGTAATCTAATGTTGTGCCAAATTTGGTCCTCTTTAGATGCATAATTCTGTTATGGGTCAATTCCAGAAATCCACAGTTTCATTTATATTTTTAACATTTTACCCCCAAAATAGACATTTTTCATCATGATACTTTTCTATACTTTTTTTTTTTATATTGTTACATACATCTTGTATAATACTTACACAAAAAATCATTTCTTTGTGAATTTTTCCTTTATTTGGCATTTTGGACATAAATGGCCTTTACTACATAGTTGAGTCCATAAATTCTCTAAATTGTATTGCTAAAAAAAACATTATTTGCAAAAGATCACCAAATTATAGCCGACTATTGAATTGTCTTGGAGTTCCATAGTTTGAATTAGAAAACTTGTCCAAAATATAAAGCACTAATCATTGATTTTGCCAGCATTATTTGTTTCCTTATACTGAAGCCTTGTTTGCTTAGATGTGAGGCTGTTTTTGTATTGTATTTGATTGATTTTGCTTGCTTCAGAGCCACTTATCTTAGTAGGATCAATTCTCAGTACAGATCCCAAGATCACTTCAGGAGGATTTATTCAATCTAGCATGGGCTTTTTTTCCTTTTCATGTATTGTATATCTTTCTTTTTCACAATCACTCTTGCATAGAGAAATAAACTTCTTCCATGTTCTAGAGATGTTAAGGAAGAGTGCACCTAAAATAGGTTTTTTATTGTTGTCAATAGATAACCAAGCTTCAACATGTTCTACTAACTTCCTATGTAACCCTGTAACTGTTTATGTTGAGAGAGTACCTAGTTTTTTCAAAACATTAATATGATTCAGAAGACAAGAGGGCCATGATGGCCCTACATCGCTCACCCGAGTTTAGCTGGTTGCTTGAACAGTTAAAAGTTTCTACTAAATAAAAGTGTAAACCATTTGGACAAACTTGATAAAGAACCATGCCAGGATGCTACTGACCAAGTTTGGTGTAATTCTAACCACATTATTCGAGATAAGCATTGAAATCTGTATGAAAAATTATACATGTGGCTTAAATTTCTTTGCTAAAGCTTCAAAAACAAACAAAAGGGTCATGATGACCCTGGATCGCTCACCCGAGTAATATGAGCTACATGTTTCAAATGTCAAACTGATGATTTTTAGAATTTTTTTGGAAGATTTTCCAATGTACAATCAAGTAACTCCTGGGGCGGGGCCAATTTTACCCCGGGGGTCATGATTTGAACAATACTAGGCAATGTTACATATCAGATGTCAAATATCTAAGATCTAGGCCTTCTGGTTTATTTTTAGCAAATTTATGAAGATTTCCCTATGTACAATCAAGTAACCCCTGGGGCTGGGTCAATTTGATCCTGGGGGTCAAGATTTGAACAAATTTTGTAGAGGTCCACTAGGCAATGCTACATGTCAAATATCTAAGCTCTAGGCCTTCTAGTTTATTTTTAGAAAATTTTGAAGATTTTTCTATGTACAATCAAGTAACCCCATGGGACGGGGTCAATTTTACCCCGGGGGTCATGATTTGAACAAATTTTGTAGAAGTCTATTAGGCAATGCTACATATCAAATATCTAAGACCTAGGCCTTCTGGTTTATTTTAAGAAAATTTTTGAAGACTTTCCTATATAAAATCAAGTGACCCCTGGGGCGGGGGTCAATTTTGACCCGGGGGTCATGATTTGAACAAATTTTGTAGAGGTCCACTAGGCAATGCTACAAGTCAAATATCTAAGCTCTAGGCCCTCTGGTTTATTTTTAGAAAATTTTGAAGATTTTTCTATGTACAATCAAGTAACCCCATGGGACGGGGTCAATTTCACCCCTGGGGTCATGATTTGAATAAATATTGTAGAAATCTATTAGGCAATGCTACATGTCAAATATCTAAGATCTAGGCCTTCTGGTTTATTTTAAGAAAAAATTTGAAGATTTTCCTATATAAAATCAAGTGACCCCTGGGGCAGGGTCATGATTTGAACAAATTTTGTAGAGGTCCACTAGGCAATGCTACATGTCAAACATCTAAGCTCTAGGCCTTCTGGTTTATTTTTTAAATTTTTTTGAAGATTTTCCTATAGAAATCTATGTAAAATCAAGTGACCCCTGGGGCGGGTCAATTTTGACCCCGGGGTCATGATTTGAACAACTTTAGTAGAGGTCCACTAAGCAATGCTACATGTCAAATAACTAAGCTCTAGGGCTTCTGGTTTCTGAGAAGAAGATTTTTTAAGATTTTCCTATGTAAAATGCTAGTGGCAATGCTTTTTAATGATTCTTTTAGCAAAATAATTTCTACAAGCTTGTATAGGGTCACCCAAGAAATATTTGTGTAAAATTATTTTAAAATTGGACCTGCTGTTTCTGACAAGAATAAGCTTCCAATATATACATTCAGGGAACAAATGGCCACATTCCCTGACGGCCATGTTTTTTGATGAATCAAAACTAGAACTGTCACAGGAGTGACTTATACCCCCACAATTAGAGGTGTAACGATACATTGAAATATCGATGCATTGCGATCCTGAGTGTTCCGATAGTATGCATCGATAGAAAAGTCACGATCCAATAACAATCGTCGATAGTTCCTTCAACAATCGATAGTTTCAATAGTTTTGAAATTTTAGTAAATATAGAAATAATTTATAATTTATCAGCCAAGAAACAGAGCCAGCCTTTTGCGCCTCGGAAAGTGTTTACGTCGCCATTACAATAATTAACCTCACAGAATTAAACTACCATAAAGGACTGAGAAGTCTGGCAGATAATTGATAAATTTAATTTCTTAGAAACTTTGATTAAATATATTTAAATTACCTGTTAATCTTAAATGAGAAAAAGTACTATGGACATGGAGAAAGTAGGTGACTTGTATGATATAGCAAACTGTTCGGTAGAGCCCTTCATTTAGTGCTGGTACACCTTAGTCTGATCCGTCAATTTTCGTCTTTTTCAACACGTTGGGTTATTAAACACTTTGACATTCCCAACAAATGGCCGATTCGTTTGAGTATACTTTGCATACGTTTATTGTTTTACTTATTGTTTAAAAGCCAATGAAGGCAAGAAATAGAAAAACAAGAGCTGTCACTAATGGTGACAAATGCCCCCGCAGCACCTTGACCTTTGACCTAGTGACCCCAAAGTCAGTAGGGGTCGTGTACTCAATAAGTACTATAAGCATGTGAAGTTTGAAGGTCCTGGGTGCAGTGGTTCGCGAGTAAAGTGCGGGTGCAGTGGTTCGCGAGTAAAGTGCCTTCATGCAAGAAGTTAACGTTGCCTTCATGCAGAAAGTTAACGTTGTGACGAACGGACGGACAGTTTTAAACTAATATGCCTCCCTTTGGGGGCATAAAAATGTTAAAAATATTTAATGTCAGATTTAGTTCTGTGCGTTTCAGTTATACAAACATCTCAATGTGTATTTACAGCAATTATAAACAGTGCTGTGTTTTACACTGTGTAATAATGCCAGTTGGTAGTAACCTGCAATAGAACAGTATCGCAATAGTTTTTCAGCAATATCAATAGTATTGCAATAGTCAAAATTGGCCACAATAGTCACCCCTACCCACAATACGGTCTTATCACAGAAGAATGGCAACCATAAGAAATTTTAAAAATACTTTTTTTTTTAGAATAATCTAAAACGTCAAACAAGAGGGCCATGATGGCCCTATATCGCTCACCTGTTATCATTGCACTTGAGGACAAGAAGGTCCTCAGAAAAAATATCTAAGTCCAAAGGACAGGAACAACAAAGTAAGAAATTTAACCAAACAGAAAAACAAAATTCTTACAAGATACAGATATGTCAAAATACACCTAAAAATTGGAGGTACCATCCATGTTGTACCACAGAAAAGTGGTCTTGGGTTTTCCCTATGGCCAATAATAAAAAAGTTACTAAAAATAAGCTATTTATAGTAACGTAAAAGGGAAGTAATCAAAAAGAAAATTATTGTGAGTAAACAAAGGAAGGATCTGCCAAATAAATCTGTTGACATAAATGAAATTTCAGATCAGTATCTTCATTAGTTATGGAAATATACCCATTTTAATTTGAAATAAAGGGAGATAATTTGACATAAAATCAGTCCATAGTTACCTACCTTGATTGGCTCAGTCCAACTAATGACAATAATGAAATTTCAAATAAGTCCTATAAGTACTTACTGATATAAATCCATTTTGATTACAATCAGGGGAGGTAATCAGAAATAAAATAACTCTGGAAACTATGACTGGATCTGATTTGTTATGATTTATTGTTGTTGAAGATATTTTGGAAGTTTGTATCAAATAAAACCATAAATGAAGTCTCTATATGGCTGCAAAAGCCAAAATAGTAAATTTTGGACCTTTAAGGGGCCATAACTCTGGAACCCATGATGGAATCTGGCCAGTTCAAAAAAAGAACCAAGATCTTGTGGTGATACAAGTTGTGTGCAAGTTTGGTTAAAATCAAATCATAAATGAAGTTGCTATTGTGCAGACAAGGTCAAAATAGCTAATTTTGGTCCTTTCAGGGGCCATAACTCTGGAACCCAATAGCGGAGCTGGCCGGTTCAACAAAGGAACTGAGATCTTATGGCAACACAAGTTTTGTGCAAGTTTGATTAAATTTAAATCATAAATGAAGCTGCTATTGTGCAGAAAGGGTCAAAATAGCTAATTCTGGCCCTTTCAGGGGCCGTCACTCTGGAACCCATAACGGAATCTAGCCAGTTCAAGAAAGGAACCAAGATCTTATAGCGATACAAGTTGTGTGCAAGTTTGGTTAAAATAAAATCATAAATGAAGCTGCTATTGTGCAGACAAGGTCAAAATTGCTAATTCTGGCCCTTTCAGGGGCCATAACTCTGGAACCCATACAGGAATCTGGCCAGTTCAAGAAAGGAACCAAGATCTTATGGTGATACAAGTTGTGTGCCAGTTTGGTAAAAATCAAATCATAAATAAAGCTGCTATTGTGCAGACAAGGTCAAAATGGTTGATTTTGGCCCTTTCAGGGGCCATAACTCTGGAACCCATAATGGGATCTGGCCAGTTCAAGAAAGGAACAGAGATCTTATGATGATACAAGTTGTGTGCAAGTTTGGTTAAAATAAAATCATAAATGAAACCACTATCGTGCAGACAAGAAATTGTTGACGGACGGATGCACGGACGGACGGACGGACGACGGACGAAGGGTGATCACAAAAGCTCACCTTGTCACTATGTGACAGGTGAGCTAAAAAACGTAATACTTAAAAAAATTTTTTTACTCGTCTTTGGAGTACTTCATCCTGGGCTTCCGCGGCTCATATCAGTAATACCAGGATGAGGGATGAGGTAAATATAACAAGGCAGTCTGAAAGACAGCTAAATCTCCTGCCACTGTTATGGATAGTGAAAAGGTAAATCTTTGACCTTGAGCTGTGACCTTGACCTTGAACTGACATGGCTGACCCAAGAATTCTGCACATCGTCTAGATGAGGTGATCATTTGACCCAAAATTCATAACAAGAGGGCCATGATGGCCCTATATCGCTCACCTGTTATCATTGCACTTGAGGACAATAAGGTCCTCAGAAAAAATATCTAAGTCCAAAGGACAGGAACAACAAAGGGAACAAATTTAACCAAAAAAAAAAAATCTTACAAGGTATAGATATGTTAAAATACACCTAAAAATTGGAGGTACCATCCATGTTGTACCACAGACAACTGGTCTCGTGTTTTCCCTACATCCAATAATAAACAAGAGCCATGTCAGACATGGCTAATCCCCCCACCGGGCATATCATAACTGAAGGATGTGGTCCGCATCAGGGGTTTTAAGATGTGGAAGAAAGAATAAGTCAGTAGTGAGGTGGTTTACTGCTAAATTTTATTAATTTTCATGAAGAGTATAGCTATGATGTTTTTCTATATGGCTACTGTAAAAAGAAGGAATGGAAAGCTAACAGGGAACAAGAGTGCCAGAATGTCACAATATATGCCCGTCAAAGCAAATTTCTTTACTCTAGCAGCTGTATTTGCAATTGGAATGTTAATTTTGTGGTTGTTTAGTAATCATTGTAAGTCTTTTGTTTTTTAAAGTCCACAAAAAAACTCCTTACTAGGTAGAGATACCTTATATATAATAAAATTAATAAAATACACCTAAAACTGGAGAGTAACATCTATGCTGTACCACAGAAAAGTGGTCTTGTTTTTTCCCTAGGGTCAATTATAAAAATGTTACAATATAAGTTATTTATAGTAACAACTAAGGGAAGTTAATCTTTAAAAAAAAAAAAAAAAAAAAAAAAAAAAATTGCAAGTCCACACAAAAATCTTTATCAGGAAGAGACTGGTCAAAATACACCTCAAAATTGGATTTAGCATGTTTGTTGTACTACAGAAAAGTGGTCTCGATTTTTCCCTACGACTAGTAATGAAAAAGTTACAATAAAAGCTATTTAAAGTAACAACAAAGGGAAGTAATTCTAAAAAAGGGAACTGTGCATGACACTTCGTTTCATGATGGTGTATAATTGTGCCAAGTTACATCAAAATCCCTCTATGCATGAAGAAGAAATGCTTCGGACAAAGTCATTCTTGTATCTGACCTTTGGCCTCTAAGTGTGACCTTGACCTTAGGCCTAGTGACCTGGATCTTGCGTATGACACTCCGCCTCGTGGTGGTAAACATTTGTGCCAAGATATATCAAAATCCCTCCATGCATGAAGAAGATATGCTCCGGACAAATTTTTTTAAGAAAATATGATAAAGGGGAATAACTCAAAAAATAGGCAAGGTAGAGTTATTGTTCTTGCACACTGCACTTCCTCCCAATGGGTTCTATCAGTGTATGAAGTTTGAAGAAAATCCCTCCAGTACTTTTGGGGTTATGCTCCGGACAAAATGTTTTAAGAAAATATGATAAAGGGGAATAACTCAAAAAATAGGCAAGGTAGAGTTATTGTTCTTGCACACTGCACTTCCTCCCAATGTGTTCTATCAGTGTATGAAGTTTGAAGAAAATCCCTCCAGTACCTTTGGAGTTATGCTCCGGACAAAAATTTTTAAGAAAATAAGATAAAGGGGAATAACTCAAAAAATAGGCAAGGTAGAGTTATTGTTCTTGCACACTGCACTTCCTCCCAATGTGTTCTATCAGTGTATGAAGTTTGAAGAAAATCCCTCAAGTACTTTTGGAGTTATGGTCCGGACAAAGATCGTTGCGGACGCACGGACGGACGGACGGACGCACGGACGGAGAGCATTTCTAATATCCCCTTCACCTTTGGTGGGGGGATAAACAAGAGCTGTCTCCATAGGATGACATATGCCCCCGATGGCACTTTGAATGAGTAGTTATGGCCGATGTTAGAGTTTAGGACCTTTGACCTACGGAGCTGGGTCTTGCGCGCGACACGTCGTCTTACTGTGTCACACATTCATGCGTAGTTATTTTAAAATCCATGCATGAATGACAAAGATATGGACCGGACACGCCCATCAATGCACTATCCTTTAATGTCTAAGTGTGACCTTGACCTTTGAGCTACGGACCTGGGTCTTGCGCGCGACACGTCGTCTTACTGTGGTACACATTCATGCCAAGTTATTTGAAAATCCATCCATCGATGACAAAGATATGGACTGGACACGCCCATCAATGCACTATCCTTTAATGTCTAAGTGTGACCTTGACCTTTGAGCTACGGACCTGGGTCTTGCGCGCGACACGTCGTCTTACTGTGGTACACATTCATGCCAAGTTATTTGAAAATCCATCCATCGATGACAAAGATATGGACCGGACACGAAAATTGCGGACAGACTGACAGACTGACAGACCGACAGACCGACAGACGGTTCAAAAACTATATGCCTCCCTTTGGGGGCATAAAAAGTTACTAAAAATAAGTTATTTATAGTAACATAAAAGGGAAGTAATAAAAAAAAAATTGTAAGTGGACAAAAGAAGGATCTACCCAAAAAATCTGTTCTCATAAATGAAATTTCAGATCAGTATCTTCATTAGTTATGGAGATATAACAATTTTAATTTGAAATAAAGGGAGGTAATTTGACATAAAATCAGTCCATAGTTATTGACCCTGATTGTCTCAGTCCAACTAATAACAATAATGAAATTTCAAATAAGTCCTGTAAGTACTTACTGATATAAATCATAATTAAAATCCATTTTGATTACAATCAGGGGAGGTAATCAGATATAAAATAACTGGAACCTATGATTGGATCTGATTTGTCATGGAATCCAAGATTTATTGTTGTTGAAGATATTTTGGAAGTTTGTATCAAATAAAACCATAAATGAAGTCTCTATATGGCTGCAAAAGCCAAAATAGTCAATTTTGGACCTTTAAGGAGCCATAACTCTGGAACCCATGATGGAATCTGGCCAGTTGAAGAAAGGAAGCAAGATCTTGTGGTGATACAAGTTGTGTGCAAGTTTGGTTAAAATCAAATCATAAATGAAGCTGCTATCATGCAGACAAGGTCAAAATAGCTAATTTTGGCACTTTCAGGGGCCATAACTCTGGAACCCATTATGGGATCTGGCCGGTTCAAGAAAGGATCCGGGATCTTATGGTGACACAAGTTTTGTGCAAGTTTGATTAAATTCAAATCATAAATGAAGCTGCTATTGTGCAGACAAGGTCAAAATAGCCAATTTTGGACCTTTAAGGGGCCATAGCTCTGGAACCCATGATGGAATCTGGCCAGTTGAAGAAAGGAAGCAAGATCTTGTGGTGATACAAGTTGTGTGCAAGTTTGGTTAAAATCAAATCATAAATGAAGTTGCTATTGTGCAGACAAGGTCAAAATAGCTAATTTTGGCCCTTTCAGGGGCCATAACTCTGGAACCCATTATGGGATCTGGCCGGTTCAACAAAGGAACTGAGATCTTATGGCAATACAAGTTTTGTGCAAGTCTGATTAAATTCAAATCATAAATGAAGCTGCTATTGTGCAGACAAGGTCAAAATAGCTAATTTTGGCCCTTTAAGGGGCCATAACTCTGGAACCCATTATGGGATCTGGCCGGTTCAACAAAGGAACTGAGATCTTATGGCAATAAAAGTTTTGTGCAAGTTTGATTGAATTCAAATCATAAATGAAGCTGCTATTGTGCAGACAAGGTCAAAATAGCTAATTCTGGCCCTTTCAGGGGCCATAACTCTGGAACCCATACCAGGATCTGGCCAGTTCAAGAAAAGAACCAAGATCTTATGGTGATACAAGGACCACCCAAGGAACATCCTGGACAAGTTTCATCAACTTCCACCAAATGGTTTCAGAGGAGATGTTGTTATGCACAACTAGGCTTGGTACTGACCACTCCTGTGAAGTTTCATCGAAATCTGTCCAGCAGTTTGACCTGTGAAAACCAGATAAGATTTTTCTACTTCTAGCTCTGGCAGTAATTTTGTGCAGTGAAGCGGAACGTGCCAGCGTTATGAACAACTGGGGCTGGTACTGATCACTCCTGTGAAGTTTCGTCGAAATTCGGCAAGCAGTTTGACCTGTGAAAGCTGGACAAGATTTTTCTACGTTTAGCTCTGGCTGCCATTTTGTGCAGTGAAGCGGAACATGCCAGCGATATGCACAACTGGGGCTGGTACTGATCACTCCTGTGAAGCTTCATCGAAATTCGGCCAGCAGTTTGACCTGTGAAAGCGGGACAAGATTTTTCTATTTTTAACTCGTGGCCATTTTGTGCAGCCAAGTGGAACATGTCGCAATATGCCCAAGACAAGCTTTATGAGGACAGACCGATGGATGGAAAGACAAACTGGGAAGGCAAAAACAATATGTCTCCCCCAACTATGGGGGAGACATAATGATATAGGAACCTTTTCAATCAGCTGTGATTGCTTGAAAAAATTGTTAAAAATGAATAAAATGGACTTTTTTCATATAAATACACACAAAATGCATAATGTAATTTTCAACATTGTTTTTTAAAATGAGAGGGCCAAGAGGGCTCTGTATGGCTCACCTGAGTTTTACAGTTCAAAAAGAAAACACTTTTGGTAAAGGGTCATTCAAGCATTTTTTCCACAAAATAACTTTGAAATCCGGTCTACATATTCAGCCATATTGGGGAAAGAACTAGCGCTGCCCTAACAAAAAGATGTTTTCCCAGTACCAAAACCAATCTTTAGGTAGTAGTTAAGAAAATAAGAGAACTTTCCATCATATGTTTCAGAAGACACAAGAAATAATTATCAGAATTTGCAATTGTATCAAATTTTTATGTATTAAATAGGGCTTAAAATGGCATAAAGATTCTATACATTGACACACATACAGACTCCAAGATTTATGCATAATAAAACATTCTCTATTGTGCTGGCTTAGAACTTTAATTGCAGTTTAATGTAGAGCAAAAACAGACTAAAGTGTTGTCAGTTAGCAATTATCCTAGAGCAGAAGGTGATTACTGCTTTTATGGTGCCATCAGCTTCCTGATTTTAAAGGAAATAAAACAGTCTAGTATAAAACACAGTTTTATGAGATACCTTTTACAGTAACTTTTTAATTAAGGTTTAACCAATTGAGGGGGATAAATTGTCAACTCCTTACCTTAACCTAAAAGTTTCATTTAAACAAGAGGGCCTTAAAGGCCCTGTATCACTCACCTGTCCTAGTTCTTACCCCAGATAACCTAGAATCTAAGCTGGACTAGATTTCAAAGAGACAAACATTTTGACCATGTTTTATGTAAATCATGTAGATCATTAACTAAGTTTTTCAATGACTGGACATAGTCACATTGTTTCTAGGAGTTGACCCAGTGACCTGGATTTTGACCTCAGGTAGTCCATGTTAAAACATGTCCTTTATATTATGGAGATAAACATTCTGACAAAAACTTGTAATAATGGCCTCTGAAAGAGTTAACAATGTTTTTTTATGATATGACCAGTGACCTAGTTCAAGATCTCAGGTAACCCAGTTTCACCCTTGACTGGATTTTATAGAGAAAAAGATTCTGACAAAGTTTTATGAAAATTAGGTTGAAAATGTGGCTTTTAGGGTAAAGATGGTACCTTCCCAAGAAAATCTAAGGGGAACACACTGAATTGACCAATAAACTGAAGAAAACATAAAACAGTGGTCAAAAGTGAAAGGAAAACTAAACAGGTCCTTTTCCCAACAACTGATCTGGGGCCACTATCTCGAAAACTTATTTGTATCATAAGTTAAGGTATGGTTTACAATAGACCTAAGGTAAGACTAAGGTAGCATTATTTGGCTATCTCCAAACACCTCTTAACGCCCTTGTAAAGCTCTTGTAACTTAAGGTATTGTTAGTTAGTTAGTTACGATATCGTAAGTCATGGATAATCCATTTAATGACGTCATTTTCGACCAAGTACACCTGTACTTGATAGCCCCCAAGTTGTCTATTACTAAACAACATGGGAAATATGTCTTTTATCCCTTGCAAATGGTATAATGCAGGCACGTGTCCAGGTGGGGGGCCAGGGGCCCCCCCCCCCCCCCAGCTGGCTGGCTAGTTACGATTTTTATTACTATGGGCCCCTCAATTAAAAATTTATACACCAGCGCAACTGGCTTGATTTGACAGCAATACACAGGCTAAAGAGCCATAAAACCGTGTCCGGTAGTGGAAATTAGCCCCAGGCATGTCACAGGTAAAAGTTTACAGATCTGTGCATGCTTCATTGATAGCTTGATCATTACTTGATTGGGTAGTGGAGAAACTATTATGTTTTTTACTATTTGGAAGTGTTATAAAATGATCAGAACATTGTTGGTTTTGTTAAGTAAATCTTAAAATGAATCTGAAAATTGAAACATTCTGATGGTTGTATTTCGTTTTTACATTAAGGCACATTCCCCAAATTTATTAAATTGATAGATATTTATCCTATCTTTTTATTTTACAACAATTATGAATTTGAAACTACTGTATCAGTTTTACTCTTTTGGGTCCAATAACCTTACTTAAAAACTCTCATAGTTTTAAAAGTAGTTTCTCAGTAAATCTTACAAAACGCATCTAAAACTCGTTGCTTATGAGGGGTTTATACATAAAAATATCATTTAATATGTGCTGTGATGTTATAGTTTGTACAGTCAAAGAAGTATAAAATACACATCTATTTATTTTTATAGATCTCTGGTACAGTTAAGAGTTCATTGTCATTTGAAATCTATGATGTAAATAGTAATTGTCATAATACTTCGTTTGTTTTGTTGGAAATCTAAAAACATTTGGCCATTTTGCAAATAGGATACCTTTAATAATTAGACTAGACACTAGACTGATAATTACGATATTTCTATGGGTTTTTTTCTTTTTTATGTTCATAGAGACAAAAGCCAGTCTATTCTAGAGATTTTCTAAGAGGACTGATGTTAAAATTGTAATATTGGACATAGTATATAGACTGGCTCAGTTCACTACATGAAATCATAAAAATATGAAAAACATTTATCATAGTCTAGGAGCTATCTACTTAATAATCATCTTAAAACTTCAACATTTTTTTCAACTGGGTATCATACAGAAAAATAAGTCCATACACTGTGACTGTACAACCATACATACATTGAAAAGGCTTGATGAAATGATTAAAAAGTAGACTTTTCCTTAAATATATGATACATTCATGCATCCTTAAAGGTGTTTCAGGTAGCAGGAAAATGCATCTATTCATGTGCCATATTAAAAAAATTCGCAATCGGGAGGGGATACCCCTCCCAAACCCACCCCAGAGTGGGCCCCCCAGCAAACAAATCCTGCACATGGGCCTGTAATGTCTCCTAAAAAGTATTTACATTTCATCAGGATTTATTTCATAATCAAACTAGAGCTGCTTTTGTGAAAAGCGCATGTCTCCCACAACTGCCTAATCATCTGAATAGTAAGTCTGTCTTTATATACTGTTTACTCACAGAAAATATACCTTTGAAAGTTTTGGAGTAAGTTCTGGAGTAAATGGCCTTTAATAGTTTTGGGGTAAGTTTTGGAGTAAGCGGCCTATCGGTAATTCAAGGGCCATAATTCTGAAGTGCCTGAGCCTATTTGGCTAGTTATCGAACTTGGCCGAGGACTTATTGGCAAACACTTTTTGTTTGGTGAAGATCAGATGAGAACTGCTGGACTTATAGCTATAGACTGCGGACAAGATTTGTGACAGACGGACACACAGACAGGAGTAAACCAATATGTCTCAAACACCACTGTGTGGTGGGAGACATAACAAGAGGGCCATGATGGCCCTATATTGCTCATCTGTTATCATTGCAATTGAGGACAAGAAGGTCCGCAGAAAAAATATCGAAGTCCAAAGGACCGGAACAACAAAGGGAAGAAATTTAAACAAAAAGAAAAAAAAAATTCTTACAAGGTACAGATATGTCAAAATACACCTAAAATTGGAGGTACCATCCATGTTGTACCACAGAAAAGTGGTCTCGGTTTTTCCCTACGGCCAATAATAAAAAAGTTACTAAAATAAGCTATATATAGTAACGTAAAAGGGAAGTAATTAAATAAAAAATTATTGTAAGTGAACAAAAGAAGGATCTGCCAAATAAATCTGTTGACATAAATGAAATTTTAGATCAGTATCTTCATTAGTTACGGAGATATACCCATTTTACATGAAATAAAGGGAGGTAATTTGACATAAAATCAGTCCATAGTTACCTACCCTGATTGGCTCAGTCCAACTAATGACAATAATGAAATTTCAAGTAAGTCCTATAAGTACTTACTGATATAAATGCTTTTTGATTACAATCAGGGGAGATAATCAGATATAAAATAACTCTGGAACTTACGATTGGATCTGATCTGTCATGGAATCCAAGATTTATTGTTGTTGAAGATATTTTGGAAGTTTGTATCAAATAAAACCATAAATGAAGTCTCTATATGGCTGCAAAAGCCAAAATAGCCAATTCTGGACCTTTAAGGGGCCATAACTCTGGAACCCATAATGGAATCTGGCCAGTTCAAAAAAGGAACCAAGATCTTGTGGTGATACAAGTTGTATGCAAGTTTGGTAAAAATCAAATCATAAATGAAGCTGCTATTGTGCAGACAAGGTCAAAATAGCTAATTTTGGCCCTTTCAGGGGCCATAACTCTGGAACCCATTAAGGGATCTGGCCATTTCAAGAAAGGAACTCAGATCTTACGGTGACAAAAGTTTTGTGCAAGTTTGATTAAATTCAAATCATAAATGAAGCTGCTATTGTGCAGACAAGGTCAAAATAGCTAATTCTGGCCCTTTCAGGGGCCGTCACTCTGGAACCCATCAAGGCATCTCGCCAGTTCAAGAAAGGAACCGAGATCTTATGGTGATACAAGTTGTGTGCAAGTTTGGTTAAAATAAAATCGTAAATAAAGCTGCTATTATGCAGACAAGGTCAAAATAGCTAATTTTGGCCCTTTCAGGGGCCATAACTCTGGAACCCATAATGGAATCTGACCAGTTCAAGAAAGGAACCAAGAACTTATGGTGATACAAGTTGTGTGCCAGTTTGGTAAAAATCAAATCATAAATAAAGCTGCTATTGTGCAGACAAGGTCAAAATAGCTAATTTTGGCCCTTTCAGGGGCCATAACTCTGGAACCCATAATGGGATCTAGCCAGTTCAACAAAGGAACCGAGATCTTATGGTGATACAAGTTGTGTGCCAGTTTGGTAAAAATAAAATCATAAATGAAACCACTATCGTGCAGACAAGAAATTGTTGACGCACGCACGCACGGAGGCACAGACGACGGACGACGGACGAAGGGTGATCACAAAAGCTCACCTTGTCACTATTTGACAGGTGAGCTAATAAAAACAATTGTTTGATATTTATTCAGCGGTGAATATATAATTTTAGAGATGCCTATTAGCTTTACGCTCAACTTTAAACTTTTGGCCATATATACCAAGTTCTGTAAGGAGTGTACAGTATTTTTCTAAGGTATATTCAAAGAGCAAATTTTATATATAACAATTCTATTTAAAGAACCTTTCTACTAAACAACTTTTCAACTGTATTGATCTTGCCTTAAAATACATAACCACTGCACAGGAGTATTGTCAAAAATATCTACTGTACCAATAAGGGAAAGAACACTGTTGGAGTTTGCAAGAAACAAGGTCACGCTTGTGATAAGGAAGTAGAGTTTCATGCCTTTTTTCTGTGATAAAATTAGTCAGATAACTGCATTAGTATTCATGGGTTCCTTTCCAGTTCCTACAAGTGCCTGACAACTCCCCCAAATAAGTCAGAGGTGGAGAATGAATAACCTTAGATATACTGTCTTTAGCCAATCATCACAGAGAACATGAACGCCTCGCCCGGTATTTGAACCTTCTTTGAGATCTTGTGTGTTCTACCTATCAAGCTAGCTGAGCGGGGATGTGCGTGTAGCATTCAATATAAAATTCAAAATATCTTTAATCTGTAATGACGTTTCAGTCTGTTTTTTAATCATGATACTTTCTCAGGAGGCGACTCTTATTGTGAAATTTGCCGTCAAAAATAAGTTCATGATGATCAAGCAGAAGTGGTTCTTTGTAACTATACTTAAATAGTCTTGCACAATGCACTTCCTTTCGTTGTTAGTTCTACTGTTGATCAGTAAACTGAAACGGAAACATTATTCAGTCTCACCAGTATTACAGTTCACGGGCTAAATGTCTAAGATTCCAGAAATGCCCTGATAGGAAATTTCAACCATAATTGTGATATACATACCTCAAAGGATACAAACTATGTATTTCCATAAAGGCAACGTGTATCGTACTGCGCTAAAGCTTTCAATGCGATTTTTAGAGAATTGACTGTAATGTTTGCGTTTCTTCCAACACCATTTGATGAATAGCATCCGCCAGTAAATATATACAGCAGTAACTGTGGTAAAAGCCAACCTTTAGTTGTAATTTTTAAATTCTTATCATATCAAAATACCGTTGGTGCCAATTACCAAAAATTATAGTTATAGGTTGATTCCGACGGGGTCGTTCGGAAGCATAGTCCTAACAATTCAAATGCCTTGCAATTCTGACAAACCGTTAAACCTATAACCTGGATGAACAAACGGACAGGTGTTAATGTATTTTAATCAAAGGCCTGAAGGGCCTGAGAGTCGGCTAATGATTGATGTACTGGTAGTATAGTCTACCAGTTTCAGTTTGTTTTTAGTCCCCCCCCCCCCCCACCCAAAAAAAAACAACAACTAAACATAGATTTTGTTACAATAAATGAAATGAACATTCAGTCGATGCCTAGTAAAACTTCGATTGACATTATACAAGTATTTAAACCCAATATATTTCTCTAAAATTGAAGAGTGGTTCACAGAAATAAAAATGTTGAAAGTACAAACTACAATTTGACAGCTGACACTAAGCTACTGCCCATGACTATATATATTTTTCCAGTAAACATTTGTCACCGGCATTGCCAAAGAGGCAATTATCAGCTGGTATATATTCGCACATGATAAAATTTGAATATGACAATTTATATATTAAAATTTTACAGCGCGGATTGCCACATACAATTTGTAACGGATGGACGAAAGAACTGTTCAGATATTTTAAAGATAATGGGCCTGGCGATAACCGTGTCATATATTAGGTATTGTTCAATCATATTATAAGTGATGTGAATTTAAAGTATACTTACTTTTGCGTTTAGAGATATGTAAATGTTGCTGAGTGTCAACATATAGTGTCATGAATGTTTACACTGACAGGAAAATTGCGCATTCGAAACTAAGGGAAATTACTTAGACTAGCTACCAATTTCGGAAAAGATAACCGATATTAATAAATGGAGTTCTTTTTTAGTTAAAACCATCATTTATTCTATTTCAGACCTGTTAACCTTTTCAAAACCATGTCAGTAATTCTGAAGTCCATGCACTTTCAATTATCCATTTTGATTCATGTAGACAGACAGGCCCAGACTGGACTGAAAATTAAATTGCAGTCAGATTTTGAAATGGGCATTGTGGCAGGTGGTAAAAGGGCAAATGTATCAAACTGTAAAGTGGCAATATGGGGGGAGGGTGTGGGAGGATACCCCCTCCTGCAAGTAGGGTTTGGGGTATCACCACAAGAAATTTTTGAATATGTAGACCCTTGATACAGCCTTTGGTGCGATTTCTAACTGAAAATTTTATCTTTCAATTTCTAAATATTACCTAGATTCTTTTTAGTATTACAATATCCAAAGTATGAATGACTGTCACTTCATCTTTTTACTTTCAGATCATGCCTCAGGACTAGAATATGAGTCTGATATAGATTCTATGAATCATTTCTGTTACAATAATATCTATCATGTCTGTTACTTGAATGTTAAAATTTCATAACACAGCTCGATATTTACCCAAAATATTATATCCAGATACAATTACACTTTTCTAAATCTCCAGTTTCAACAATATGTTTTACAAATTGTGATGATATCAAGACATTTAGCAGCAATTGGCAGTAATTGGCAATGTATCTGACATTGAAGTTTATGGTGAAATTACCTCTTATTTAAATCATTTCATAAACAAGAGGACCATGATGGTCCTGAATCGCTCACCTCTTCCCACATGACCCAGTTTTAAGTATGACGTCGTTTTTTCTATTATTTGACATAGTGACCTAGTTTTTGAGCTCATGTGACCCAGTTTTGAACTTGACCTAGATATTATCAAGATAAAAATTCTGACCAATTTTCATGAAGATTCATTGAAAAATATGGTCTCTAGAGAGGTCAAAAGGTTTTTCTAATTTTAGACCTACTGACCTAGTTTTTGACCGCAGTTGACCCAGTTTCAAAGTTGATCTAGATATCATCAAGATGAACATTCAGGCCAACTTTCATACAGATCCCATGAAAAGTATGGCCTCTAGAGAGGTCACAAGGTTTTTTTATTATTTGACTTACTGACCTAGTTATTTACCGCACGTGACCCAGTTTCAAACTTGACCTAGATATCATCAAGGTGAACATTCTGACCAATTTTCATGAAGATCCATTCAAGGGTATGGCCTCTAGAGAGGTCACAAAGTTTTTCTATTTTAAGACCTACTGACCTAGTTTTTGATCGCAGTTGACCCAGTTTCAAACCTGACCTATATATCATCAAGATAAAAAATCAGACCAACTTTCATACAGATCCCATAAAAAATATGACCTCTAGAGAGGTCACAAGGTTTTTTCATTATTTGACCTACTGACCTACTTTTTGAGGACATGTGACCTACTTTCGAACTTGCAGTCTTCGCCTTAATTTTTTTTCAGCACTTGTCCTTTCGGGCAAGTAAGTTAAGAAAACCACTTGCCCGGAAACATTTTTACTTGCCCGAAATTATTTTGTTTATAAATATGATGTATTTTGGTTTATGCTTAATTCAACATTCAGTTATTTAAATGGTAGTCAACTAACCTACCCACACTATTGATGGGCAGGCTAAGCCAACATAAGTGGATAACCATGTTGCAATATTCAAGTATTCAAGTAACTAACCCAAAAAAAAAAAAAAATATGGGAGAAAACTGTAGAAAAAAAGTAAAACCTATACCAGTATCTAGTTATATGCCAGGTGTGGGGTTCAAATTTACACTACCCTTCTAAAACTTACTTTTTTAATCCAGGGCCTTTAAAATATAGTGTAGTTGTTCAAATTTAACTGCAATAATGGATCAGCCTGGTTAGGCGCCCCCCCCCCCCCCCCCCCCCCCCCACCCCCTCAAAAAAAAATGTGTTTCTGGTGGCATGGCCAAAAAAAGTTGAATCATTATTATCAAGTAAATATCACAGTCCGGGGCGACGTGTCCAAAAAATATGGACACAATAATCATCAACCCACCCCTGTTTAAAGCGAAAAAAAACATTAACAATTATCGGTAATTATTCTGTTGATAAACAAGTAATTGGCCTTGTTTTCATCATCAATTAAAACCCCCTCAAAGAGCTAAAAGAAGTGTGTCGGTATCATGGCATTTGAAGTGGAGATCAAAGCGGTATAGTTTGCCCGAGATTGTCATGGCATTACGTCATGTTTTCGCGCCATTTCACTGTCTGATCGTACGGCCTCGGTTCTTTAAATTGCTGAGAAGAAATCAGTAAAAATGTATCTTCTTTAATTTTTTTTAAAAGCGAATGTGCAATATCCCGTATAAACTGACAGGTAAATGTGTCAAACGATAATAGTAGATATCCTACACTCTGTGACCTATTTGCCCTCAAGGAATTTACGTTATTGTTTGAAAAGAATATCTGACATAGTGAGGAGTCAAAAAAGACATGTACAAAGATTCATTTACTTATTAAACTTATTAAAAAACCACAGCGACATCAGACTGCTTTATTTTAAAACAATTTATTATTTACGTTCACGAGGTCACGTAACCTATTCTGCCGCACTTGCAGAAATCTGTTTGCCAAAAAACGTTTTACTCGATGTATTTAAATTGCTGCCGCTTTTTCATTATTTAAGATTTTTTAATTCTGTTTTTTGTACTTTCTTGTCAAAAGTCTGAATTTTACGACTATAGTAGGTATTATTTATTTACTTTTAGAAATAAATAAATAATTAAGATCGCGCTGTTTGAAATTTTACAAATAATTATATGAAACTTCGATCGTTTTTATAGAATTTTGCCTACATTTCTGTCGATATCTTATTAAAATTGTTATAGAATTCAAACTGTATTACTTCTCAAGCGGTGTTGAAAATTTGAAGCGATTATATTAAAAAATGAAACCACTACACGCGTTTTTTGTGTACGTGTCGATAAACAAAAGTAACGGCGATACGATAGGTCGCACGTGCTCGAGGAATGGAAAATTACTGGCATGACGTTTTGATATCTTTACGATTCGCGGTTAAACTCCAGTCTCTGAATTTTGTAAAGCAACTTTATATATTGCAAATGTGGTCATCAATTCATGCATAAATATACGAAAGCTAGTATTTAGGATGTTCATTTCAGATTCATGAAATTCTTTTTTGTAATTATTGTGAACATTAAGGGATTTAAATTTCGGAAAAAGCACTTGTCCGTTCGGGCAACCACCTGAAAACTTTGGCTTGCCCGAAACAGGATCTACTTGTCCCGGACTTCGGGCAACCCAGTTACGACGAAGACTGACTTGACCTAGATATCATCAAGATGAACATTCTGACCAATTTTTATGAAGATCCATTCACAAGTATGGCCTCTAGAGAGGTCACAAGGTTTTTCTATTTTTAGACCTACTGACCTAGTTTTTGACCGCATGTGACCCAGTTTCGAACTTGACCTAGATATCATCAAGATGAACATTCAGACCAAATTTCATACAGATCCCATCAAAAATATGGCCTTTAGAGAGGTCACAAGGTTTTTCTATTATTTGACCTACTGACCTAGTTTTTGATGGCACGTGACCCAGTTTCGAACTTGACCTAGATATTATCAAGGTGAACATTCTGACCAATTTTCATGAAGATCTTTTGAAATATATGGCCTCTAGAGAGGTCACAAGGTTTTTCTATTATTTGACCTACTGACCTAGTTTTTGATGGCATGTGACCCAGTTTCGAACTCAACCTAGATATCATCAAGGTGAACATTCTGACCAACTCTCATAAAGATCCCATGAAAAATATGGCCTTTAGAGAGGTCACAAGGTTTTTCTATTATTTGACCTACTGACCTAGTTTTTGATGGCACGTGACCCAG
Organism: Mercenaria mercenaria; assembly: GCF_021730395.1. NCBI lineage: Eukaryota > Metazoa > Mollusca > Bivalvia > Venerida > Veneridae > Mercenaria > Mercenaria mercenaria. The sequence continues at coordinate 41,557,426 of NC_069369.1, read as the reverse complement.
TTTCAAACTTGACCTAGATATCATCAAGGTGAACATTCTGACCAATTTTCATGAAGATCTTGTGAAATATATGGCCTCTAGAGAGGTCACAAGGTTTTCCTATTTTTAGACCAACTGACCTAGTTTTTGACCGCACGTGACCCAGTTTCGAACGTGACCTAGATATCATCAAGGTGAACATTCTGACCAACTTTCATAAAGATCCCATGAAAAATGTGACCTCTAGAGTGGTCACAAGCAAAAGTTTACACACGGACGCACGCACGGACGACGGACGCTGCGCGATCACAAAAGCTCACCTTGTCACTTTGTGACAGGTGAGCTAAAAATAAACAAATTTAAGTATGAAAGGGGCATAATTTGGTCAAAAATACAAATCAGAGTTATGGGGATTGTTACCACACATGCAGATGATGATGATGATAAAGATACTTTTTAAGTTTCAAGTCATTATCTTATATTGTACTGAAGTTATATCCAGAAAGCGAAGATTGCCAAAAAACTATAAGTATGAAAGGGGCATAATTCTGTCGAAAATACAATTAGAGTTATGGGGATTGTAACCACATATGCAGATGATGATTATAAAGAAACATTTTTAATTTCAAGTCATTATCTTTTAAGTACCAAAGATATGTCTATAAACGAAGCTTTTGAAAAAATTTAACATGAAAATAATTCCAAGTATAACACCTTGGTGACCTTGACCTTGGGTATAATGGGCCCAGCCCCTGCACATACTTTGTTTGTATGCTGAACAATGTTTATGTGAAGTTACAGTAAGATATAAGCAATAGTAACAAAGATATGACAGAAAAACAAAGGTTGCCCAAAAACTTTAACCTTAAGAAGTTTAACACCTTGGTGACCTTGACCTTGGGTATAATGGCCCAGCCCCTGCACATACTTTGTTTGCATGCTGAACAATGTTAATGTGAAGTTACAGTAAGATAAAAGCAATAGTAACAAAGAAAAACAAGAGGACCATGATGGTCCTGAATCGCTCACCTGCCCCCACATGAACTGAGTATGACGTCGTTTTTTCTATTATTTGACACAGTGACCTAGTTTTTGAGCTCATGTGACCTACTTCTGAACTTGACCTAGATATCATCAAGATAAAAATTCTGACCAATTTTCATGAAGATCCATTGAAAAATATGGCCTCTAGAGAGGTCACAAGGTTTTTTTTATTATTTGACATAATAACCTAGTTTTTGAAGGCATGTGACCCAGTTTTGTACTTGACCTAGATATCATCAAGGTGAACATTCTCACCAATTTTCATGACGATCTCATGAAAAATATGGCCTCCAGAGAGGTCACAAGGTTTTTCTATTTTTAGATGTACTGACCTAGTTTTGACCGCATGTGACCCAGTTTCAAACTTGACCTAGATATCATAAAGGTGAACATTCTCACCAATTTTCCTGAAGATCCATTGAAAAATATGGCCTCTAGAGAGGTCAAAAGGTCTTTCTATGTTGAGATCTAGTGACCTAGTTTTTGACCGCAGTTGATCCGGTTTCAAACTTGACCTAGATATCATCAAGATGAACATTCAGACCAACTTTCATACAGATCTCATGAAAACTATGGCCTCTAGAGTGGTCACAAGGTTTTTTCTATTATTTGACCTACTGACCTAATTTTTGACACATGTGACCAAGTTTCAAACTTGACCTAGATATCATCAAGATGAACATTCTGACTAATTTTCATGTAGATCCCATGAAAAATATGGCCTCTACTGAGGTCACAAGGTTTTTCTATTATTTGACTTACTGACCTAGTTTTTGACTGCACGTGACCCAGTTTCAAACCTGACCTACATATCATAAAGATGAACATTCTTATCAGTTTTCATGCAGATCCAATGAAAAATACGGCCTCCAGAGAGGTCACAAGGATTTTCTTATTTGACCTACTGACCTAGTTTTTGAAGGCACATGACCCAGTTTCGAACCTGACCTAGATATCATCAAGATGAACATTCTGACCAATTTTTATGAAGATCCCATGAAAAATATGGCCTCTAGGGAGGTCACAAGAATTTTCTATTTTTAGAGGTACTGACCTAGTTTTGGACCACAGTTGACCCAATTTCAAACTTAACCTAGAAATCATCAAGATGAACATTCTGACCAATTTTCATGCAGATCCCATGAAAAATATGGCCTCTACAGAGGTCACAAGGTTTTTCTATTATTTGACCTACTGACCTAGTTTTGGATTGGACGTGACCCAGTTTCGAACCTGTCCTAAATATCATCAAGATGAACATTCTGACCAATTTTCATGCAGATCCCATGAAAAATATGACCTCTAGAGAGGTCACAAGGATTTTCTATTATTTGACCCACTGACCTAGTTTTTGACCGCAGTTGACCCGGTTTCTAACTTGACCTAGATATCATCAAGATGAACATTCTGATCAATTTTCATACAGATCCCATGGAAAATACGGCCTCTACAGAGGTCACAAGGTTTTTCTATTATTTGACCTACTGACCTAGTTTTGGACCGGACGTGACCCAGTTTCGAACTTAACCTAGATATCATCAAGATGAACATTCTGACCAATTTTCATGCAGATCCCATGAAAAATATGACCACCAGAGAGGTCACAAGGATTTTCTATTATTTGACCTACTGACCTAGTTTTTGAAGGCACATGACCCAGTTTCGAACTTGACCTAGATATCATCAAGATGAACATTCTGACCAATTTTTATGAAGATCCATTGAAAAATATGGCCTCTAGGGAGGTCACAAGGATTTTCTATTTTTAGACCTACTGAGCTAGTTTTGGACTGCACATGACCCAGTTTCGAACTTGACCTAGATATCATCAAAATGAACATTCTGACCAATATTCATAAAGATCCCATGAAAAATGTGACCTCTAGAAAGGTCACAAGCAAAAGTTTACGCACGCACGCACGGACTGACGGACGGACGACGGACGCTGCGTGATCACAAAAGCTCACCTTGTCACTTTGTGACAGGTGAGCTAACAAAGGTTGCCGAAAACATTAACCCAGAAAGCTCACGCTAATGCCTGCGCAGGGATGTGAATAGCACTCCTATTCTCCCAATAGTGGAGCTGAAAAATGAAAAATGCTGAAAAAGCGTATGGAGAACATACACGGATCCAGCCAATCTTCTCAGCCGGACTCTTACTATGACAAACATGTGTCTTTATACACTAAATAATTTGATGTGATTTTTGTGGATGTTAGCCGTATACAAGTACAGGGTTGTCAATAAGTTTTAGTTGAACAAGCTGAAACAGAAAAGTAGCTGACCAGATAGGGGGTCCTGGGGCATGCACCCGCCCCCACCCCAGATATAGAAAAGTAGCTGACCAGATAGGGGGTCCTGGGGCATGGGAATTTTGAAATTCAGCGCTTCATTTCCTGCATTCTGGGGCATTTTAGGAGCATTTAAGAACACCTTTTCCACTGCAATTTTATATACAATATACCCCTTATTTTCACATTTTTATGAGCTCACCTGTTAAATTTGGGAAAAATAATAAAATTAACTTTTCTTAAAGGTAAAATTCTTTGTTTCTTTGGGATAATTAACATAAATATGAATTACATTGTGGTCGTTGTAGCAGCAGCCACATACACTTTGAATGCGGTCCTATGTTGCCTTTTCGAAAAACCATTTTCTTTCCTTCTCTTCTTTCCTTTTTTTAGGATTTTCCAGGGAGGGTCCGGACATGGAGAATAATTTTCAAAAAAGTTCAGTATAGGCTCTTTCAAAGTGTTGAAAGTAGACTAAACTTACACTATGCTCTATTGAATTTATTTAGCTGTTAAGAATTTTGATATAGACTATAACTGGGGAAATCTCAAAATCAATAAAAAACTGTCAATACAAGAGTTGTCCATTTTGCTTCAGATATTTTTAGAGTGTCATTTTTTAAATTTCAAATATTTCTATTATAACATGAAGGAAAGGAAAATCGTAAATACTGAAAATAACTTGTAAATTTTTTAGATACCATCTCTATTTAGGGTGTTAACAATGTTTTCCTATTTATTGACCTAGTGACCTAGTTTTCAATCCCAGATGACCGAGTAACGTAACTGCTGGAGATTTTATAGAAGGTAACATTTTGTCCAAGTTTCATTAAGATCAAGCAAAAATTGTGACAGTCAAATTGTTGACAAAGGGCACCAAATGATCACCATAGCTCACCTTGAGCATTTTGTGCTCAGGCTTAAAATACTCATTTTCTACAAGAAAGTGACCACAACCATACATGAATCAAAGTGGGCTAAGGTTTGCATTTCACAGACTTCAGCAAGGTCCATACAAGTATGCCGAGAACTGCGTTTGGCGATTCAAGTGATATCATTGAAAGGAAACTAAATGTTCATACTGGATTAACCTAGATCTAATAAAGGATCAGACACATAACTTCTTGATTCGCAGTTCTGTGCACTAATTACCAAGGTAATGGGGCTGACTAGTTAATGACAGTGAAGAACAAATCACTACCAAAGATACAGAAGTTTAGCTTTCAAATATTTTATAAATGCCCATATTTTAAGCAATTTCATATTCTGATTCCAATTAACAGGCCTTAAACAAAATCAAATCAATAAACCAAATATTTGTCGCAGCTTTAACCAAATTTAATGCAATCACTTCAAGATCTGATTGATTTAGTTGACAAAATTGGCAAAATTGGGGTGATTTTGGTCACAGCCAGTAGTAATGTAGGAATAAATCTTTCAATCAGTGCTGCATAAAATGCAAGGAAAATAAGAAACTGATACAAAATCAATCATTCTGAAATAAATTTCTACTTGACAAGCTTCTTACAGAGCTTCCTTTCTCTTTGTGTTGATTTCCAGAAAATGTCATACATCCCAGCACATACAAGAAAATATAACTAGTTTTTGACACCCAAGATAAATGTAATCTTACAATGCAAAATAATGTCTGAGGTACTTTAGGTAATGCTTGTTTTGTTTGATAAGTTATAAATGCAGTTTTTAACAATACTTTCTTAACTTTTTTTGATTGTCAGTAAATCGCCAAGTGGGGCAATATACGCCCGAAGGGTTACATCAGAGGATGGGAGCAAAATTTAAAGAACTTGACTGTTGAAGCCCAAAGGACATGAACAACAATGGGAAGAAATTAAAAAAAAAAATTTAAGTCCACAAAAAAATCCTTACCAGGTACAGGTCTGTCAAAATACACCTATAAAGTGGAGGTACCATCAATGTTGTACCACAGAAAAGTGGTCTTGGTTTTTCCCTACGGCCAACAATAAAAAAGTTTCAAAATAAGCTATTTACAGTAATGTAAAAGGGAAGTAATTCAAAATTTTTTTATTGTAAGTGAACAAAAAAGGGACCTGCCAAATAAAAACAAGAGCTGTCCGTAAGACAGCCAAGCTCGACTATTCGAAATATTGTCCCAGAAGCAGGAAAATATTACCCAAAAAGGTTAAATATCAAAAGAGTTTTAAGTTCAAAAGGGGGAATAATTTGACCAAAATGCATATCAGTTATGGGACTTGCTGCTATCAACTAGTTTTATAACCCCGAAGGCACATGTGAAGTTTCAATTCAATATCTGCATTAGTTTTGGAGATAGAAACTTGCATGTAAAACTTTAACCAGAATTTTCAAAGTCCAAAAGGGGGCATAATTTGCCCAAAATACATGCCAGAGTTATGGGACTTGATCCAGTGAGGTTAGTAATTGATCTAGAAAAAGAAAAAATAAGTTTCAAATCTATATGCCTTTTAGTAATAGCTGTATGTACTTGCACGCAAAACTTTAACCAGAATTTGCTAAGTCCAAAAGGGGACAAAATTTGGCCAAAATGAAGGTCAGAGTTATGGGACTTGCTGCTATCAACTAGTTTTATAACCCCGAAGACACATGTGGAGTTATGGGACTTGCTGCTATCAACTAGTTTTATAACCCCGAAGACACATGTGAAGTTTCAAATCAATATCTGCATTAGTTTTGGAGATAGAAACTTGCATGTAAAACTTTAACCAGAATTTTCAAAGTCCAAAAGGGGGCATAATTTGCCCAAAATACATGCCAGAGTTATGGGACTTGATCCAGTGAGGTTAGTAATTGATCTAGAAAAAGAAAAAATAAGTTTCAAATCTATATGCCTTTTAGTAATAGCTGTATGTACTTGCACGCAAAACTTTAACCAGAATTTGCTAAGTCCAAAAGGGGACATAATTTGGCCAAAATGAAGGTCAGAGTTATGGGACTTGCTGCTATCAACTAGTTTTATAACCCCGAAGACACATGTGAAGTTTCAAATCAATATCTGCATTAGTTTTGGAGATAATAACTTGCATGTAAAACTTTAACCAAAATTTTCTAAGTCTAAAAGGGGGCATAATTTGCTCCAAAAACATGTCAGAGTTATGGGACTTGACCCAAAGAGGTTGGTAATTGATCTAGAAAAAGAAAAAATAAGTTTCAAATCTATATGCCTTTTAGAAATAGCTGTATGTACTTGCACGCAAAACTTTAACCAGAATTTTCTAAGTCCAAAAGGGGGCATAATTTGGCCAAAATGAAGGTCAGAGTTATGGGACTTGCTGCTATCAACTAGATTTATAACCCCGAAGACACACGTGAAGTTTCAAATCAATATCTGCATTAGTTTTGGAGATAGTAACTTGCATGTAAAACTTTAACCAAAATTTTCTAAGTCTAAAAGGGGGCATAATTTGCTCAAAATACATGTCAGAGTTATGGGTCTTGACCCAGTGAGGTTGGTAATTGATCTAGAAAAAGAAAAAATAAGTTTCAAATCTATATGCCTTTTAGAAATAGCTGTATGTTCTTGCAGGCAAAACTTTAACCAGAATTTTCTAAGTCCAAAAGGGGGCATAATTTGGCCAAAATGAAAGTCAGAGTTATGGGACTTGCTGCTATCAACTAGTTTTATAACCCCGAAGACACATGTGAAGTTTCAAATCAATATCTGCATTAGTTTTGGAGATAGTAACTTGCATGTAAAACTTTAACCAAAATTTTCTAAGTCTAAAAGGGGGCATAATTTGCTCAAAATACATGTCAGAGTTATGGGTCTTGACCCAGTGAGGTTGGTAATTGATCTAGAAAAAGAAAAAATAAGTTTCAAATCTATATGCCTTTTAGAAATAGCTGTATGTTCTTGCAGGCAAAACTTTAACCAGAATTTTCTAAGTCCAAAAGGGGGCATAATTTGGCCAAAATGAAAGTCAGAGTTATGGGACTTGCTGCTATCAACTAGTTTTATAACCCCGAAGACACATGTGAAGTTTCAAATCAATATCTGCATTAGTTTTGGAGATAGTAACTTGCATGTAAAACTTTAACCAAAATTTTCTAAGTCCAAAAGGGGGCATAATTTGCTCAAAATACATGTCAGAGTTATACGACTTGACCAAGAGAGGTTGGTAATTGACCTAGAAAAAGAAAAAATAAGTTTCAAAGCTATATGCCTTAAATTGATAGCTGTATGTACTTGCATGCAAAAACTTAATCAAGGTGTGACGCCGACGCCAATGCCGACGCCGACGCCAGGGTGAGTAGAATAGCTAGACTATTCTTCGAATAGTCGAGCTAACAAGTGCACTGCAATGCAGAGCAATATACACAAAGCAAAGTCATATATGACATTTGACCCCTAAGTGTGACTTTGACCTTGAAGCAAGTCTTCCAAAACATGTGCTCTGCACTGTTGTCTCGGTGTGGTGAACATTTGTGCCAAGTTTCTTTGAAATCCTTCAAGCAGTTCAAGAGTTACAGAGCGGACAGGAAACAAACTGATATGACCTTTGACCCCTAAGTGTGACCTTGACCTTGAAGTGAGACATCCAAAACATGCGCTCTTCACGCCGTCTTGGTGTGGTGAACATTTGTGTAAAGTTTCTTTGAAATCCTTCAAGGGGTTTAAGAGTTACATAGCGGACACGCAATTGCTAACAGACGGAGGGACTGACACCTGGGGTATAACATAATACATCCCTTCAGGGCATATAAAAATTCAAGAATTTCTAATCAATATTTGAAAATCAATGGCTAAATACCATGTAAATTCTCTTTGAAAAAAGCTATATTTGTCCCTGAAAAATCAATCATGCTGTGGCTGAGCAAAGATTATTTAGTTTGGGTTTTGCCTCAGTTGTTTGTGTAAGGTTACTTTAAGTTATAGTTTGATTTTGACGTGTGAGAGTTCAATTAAAAGACTCGTCTACCGATGAGGGAAATCAGCATGCTTTGCTTTACTTTATTTAGATTAGTCTCAATACTAGTCTTAAAGGCACTGACCTCCACATTTTGGCTAAAAATGATCTTTCTTTAAAACTGAAGTTTAGTTATATTATGAACATTAGAATATGCGTTTTTGTTTTTAAACTATCTTAAAGAAAAAAAAGATGCCGGTGTCTGGAATCGAACCCGGGCCACCACAGCAACAAGAGGACCATGATGGTCCTGAATCGCTCACCTGTTCCCACATGACCCAGTTTTGAGTATGACGTGTTTTTCTATTATTTGACATAGTGACCTAGTTTTTGAGCTCATGTGACCAAGTTTTGAACTTGACCTAGATATTATCAAGATAAAAATTCTGACCAATTTTCATGAAGATCCATTGAAAAATATGGCCTCTAGAGAGGTCACAAGGTTTTTCTATTATTTGACCTATTGACCTAGTTTTCGAAGGTACGTGACCCTATTTTGAAATTTACCTAGATATCATCAAGGTGAACATTCTCACTAATTTTCATGAAGATCTCATGAAAAATATGGCCTTCAGACAGGTCACAAGGTTTTTCTATTTTTATACCTACTGGCCTAGTTTTTGACCGCACATGACCCAGTTTCGAAACTGACCTAGATATCATCAAGGTGAACATTCAGACCAATTTTCATGAAGACCCATTGAAAAATATGGCCTCTAGAGAGGTCAAAAGATTTTTCTAATTTTAGACCTACTGACCTAGTTTTTGATCGCAGTTGACCCAGTTTCAAATCTGACCTAGATATCATCAAGATGAACATTCAGACCAACTTTCATACAGATCCCATGAAAAGTATGGCCTCTAGAAAGGTCACAACGTTTTTTTATTATTTCACCTACTGACCTAGTTTTTGATGGCATGTGACCCAGTTTCAAACTTTACCTAGATATCATCAAGGTGAACATTCTGACCAATTTTCAGGAAGATCCATTTAAGGGTATGGCCTCTAGAGAGGTCACAAGGTTTTTCTATTTAAGACCTACTGACCTAGTTTTTGACCGCAGTTGACCCAGTTTCCAACTTGACCTATATATCATCAAGATAACATGAAAAATATGACCCAGTGAGGTTGGAAATTGACCTAGAAAAAGAACAAGAGGGCCATGGTGGCCCTATAACGCTCACCTGAGTACCATTGCTCTTAATGATAAGATCAAGTTTTGACATAGATCACATAGGCATACACATTAAATATCATCAGGATAAATATTTTCTTGTAACAGTCCCTTTTGACCTAAGGGTCACTAGTCAGGGCCAATCTCCAAACCAAGTTTGAGGGTCCTATGCTAAAATGCTGCATTTTTGTACTAGCATGACTATTCCTTACCCTGGAATACATAAATAACATTTATAACCAATCTCATTAGATGCTGCTGAGGTATATTCATTTACATAAAATAAAGGGAGGTAATCTGTCATAAATTCAGTCAAAAGTTATCTACCCTGATTGTCCGAGTCCATCTGATGGCATGAATGAAATTTCAAATCAGTATCTTCATTGGTTACTGAGATACACCCATTTTAATTTGAAACAAAGGGAGGTAATTTGACATAAAATCAGTCCATAGTTATCTAACCAGATTGTCTCAGTCCAACTTATGACAATAATGAAATTTCAAATGAGTCCTACAAATACTTACAGAGATAAATCCATTTTTTAATTAAAATCAGGGGAGGTAATCATGTATTGGTATATGCATGTAGAAGAGTACAAGCCTTTACAACAATATATTAGAAAAGCATTCATACTGATAAACGTTCAATCAAGAGTTATCTAACATGACTATTTCGTTTTTTTGGTTGGTTTTTTTTTTTAATTTAACGTCGCACCGACACATGATAGGTCATATGGCGACTTTCCAGCTTTTAATGGTGGAGGAAGACCCCAGGTGCCCCTCCGTGCATTATTTCATCACAAGCTGGCACCTGGGTAGAACCACCGACCTTCCGTAAGCCAGCTGGATGGCTTCCTCACATGAAGAATTCAACGCCCCGAGTGGGGCTCGAACCCACACTGATGAGGGGCAGGTGATTTCAAACCAATCTCATCAGAAGCTGCTAAGGTATATTCATTTACATAAAAAAATAAAGGGAGGTAATTTGTCATAAATTCAGTCAGTATGTATCTACACTGATTGTCAAAGTCCATGTGATGGCATAAACAGGGCGTCCGCTGGGATTTTAAAAGTTGGAGCCACCAGTTTAGCCACTTTCAAAATTTTAGAGCCATTTTGGAGCCAATCCATGTTTTTGAAGCTGTGGTCTGTTTTGTATGCATAAAGAAGGGATATGTGTATAAAATAAACAACATAATACTTGTTACACTTACTATCTATGTAAATGTAATATCTTTTGTGTTTTATATCTTCTTATAACAAATAAAGTCTTCTTATCAATGATGATACAAAATTAAACAAGAGCCATGTCACACATGTCTAATCCCCCCACCGGGCATATCATAATTGAAGGATGTGGTCCGCATCAGGGGTTTTAAGATGTGGAAGAAAAAATAAGTCAGTAGTGAGGTGGTTTACTGCTAAATTTTATTAAGTTTCATGAAGAGTATAGCTATGATGTTTTTCTATATGGCTACTGTAAAAAGAAGGAATGGAAATCTAACAGGGAACAAGAGTGCCAGAATGTCACAATATATGCCCGTCAAAGCAAATTTCTTTACTCTAGCAGCTGTATTTGCAAATGGAATGTTAATTTTGTGGTTGTTTAGTAATCATTGTAAGTCTTTTGTTTTTTAAAGTCCACAAAAAAACTCCTTACTAGGTAGAGATACCTTATATATAATAAAATTAATAAAATACACCTAAAACTGGAGAGTAACATCTATGCTGTACCACAGAAAAGTGGTCTTGTTTTTTCCCTAGGGTCAATTATAAAAATGTTACAATATAAGTTATTTATAGTAACAACTAAGGGAAGTTAATCTTTAAAAAAAAAAAAAAAAAAAAAAATTGCAAGTCCACACAAAAATCTTTATCAGGAAGAGACTGGTCAAAATACACCTCAAAATTGGATTTAGCATGTTTGTTGTACTACAGAAAAGTGGTCTCGCTTTTTCCCTACGACTAGTAATGAAAAAGTTACAATAAAAGCTATTTAAAGTAACAACAAAGGGAAGTAATTCTAAAGAAGGGAACTGCGCATGACACTTCGTCTCATGATGGTGTATAATTGTGCCAAGTTACATCAAAATCCCTCCATGCATGAAGAAGAAATGCTTCGGACAAAGTCATTCTTGTATCTGACCTTCGGCCTCTAAGTGTGACCTTGACCTTAGGCCTAGTGACCTGGATCTTGCGCATGACACTCCGTCTCGTGGTGGTGAACATTTGTGCCAAGTTATATCAAAATCCCTCAATGCATGAAGAAGAAATGCTCCGGACAAGGTTTTTATTCTTGTATCCTTTGACCTCTAAGTGTGACCTTGACCTTAGACCTAGGGACCTGGTTCTTGCGTACGACACTCCGCCTCGTGGTGGTAAACATTTGTGCCAAGATATATCAAAATCCCTCCATGCATGAAGAAGATATGCTCCGGACAAATTTTTTTAAGAAAATATGATAAAGGGGAATAACTCAAAAAATAGGCAAGGTAGAGTTATTGTTCTTGCACACTGCACTTCCTCCCAATGTGTTCTATCAGTGTATGAAGTTTGAAGAAAATCCCTCCAGTACTTTTGGGGTTATGCTCCGGACAAAATGTTTTAAGAAAATATGATAAAGGGGAATAACTCAAAAAATAGGCAAGGTAGAGTTATTGTTCTTGCACACTGCACTTCCTCCCAATGTATTCTATCAGTGTATGAAGTTTGAAGAAAATCCCTCCAGTACTTTTGGAGTTATGCTCCGGACAAAATTTTTTAAGAAAATAAGATAAAGGGGAATAACTCAAAAAATAGGCAAGGTAGAGTTATTGTTCTTGCACACTGCACTTCCTCCCAATGTGTTCTATCAGTGTATGAAGTTTGAAGAAAATCCCTCAAGTACTTTTGGAGTTATGCTCCGGACAAAGATTGTTGCGGACGCACGGACGGACGGACGCACGGACGGAGAGCATTTCTAATATCCCCTTCACCTTTGGTGGGGGGATAAATTAGCATGCTTATTAACACAATCTCATTATTCATCATATATATCAACTTTCAACTATCAACAGACTCTTTTAAACAGAAAGATGTGCATTTAGGGGATTTTTCGACAGCACTTAAAAGGGCAGGGTACTGTTAAAAATGGGACAGGGTGCATTTTGCGCGTTGCACACCTTTGTCTACAACAAACAAAAGGTATATTTCCAAGGTTTTTTGGTTATAAATGTTTCTTTTGTAAGTTACTGCATTGTTTACTACACGCGTGTTCAATACAATCTTTATGCAGAACCTAACATTTTATGATATTTCTAATAAAGAAAACTTGCAAGACAAAAATAATGACTGCAAGCATAAAACAGACAGTAGGTATTTATTAATCATAAGCATGTTATATAAACAAACAGGAATAATGTTCTGTTTTTTTTTGTTTTTCATTTCAATTCATAGCAAGTTTCTTCTAGTGCAAATCTGACATTTTCAATAAATGTCATTATACTTTCATCATATTACTGAACATACTGTTGATACTCATGTAAAATGTGCAGATTTATGACTCAGGGACCACCCCCGAATCGTGAGGGCGTAGTAGTCACAGGTATACACAATTTTCAACTTCAAATAAGTTTTTTTACGATTTTCGCCATTTTGGTAAAGGGAAACTACTCTCTGCGCTAATTGTCTACGCTAAAATTTAAGATTAACGTTACATTCCGTAAAAGATCGAGGGTTTGTTTGTTGTTGATTTTTTCCTTATACAATTCTAATTTCATGTAAATTTAACATTATTTTGCTGAAAGAAATATAAAATCATAGATATTACGATACTAAGTAATGAAATATCGAGTATCAACTCCAACTGGGATCAAACTGTGAACAACAAAACTGACACGAGGTGTCATGCTAAAATTACAAAATACGGCAGAAATTTAAAGAAAAGTTTGAAATTATTTAAAAATGTCGGATAATTATCGCAATTACCGTAAATATTATCTGATTAAGTTAATCTTGTACAAAGAACCGAAAAAAATCGTCCGGAAAACAGCGTTGAAAACAGCCATTCAAAACAAATGGGTCGCCGCTCATTGATCAATAAAATTGGTTTGGTCATTGATAATTGGTTCAATTAAAATAAACATCAGCGGATACTTCAAACATTTCCACTGAAAACATGCTTTCTTTAATAATTGATCGCATCCGTTTCCCCCGCTCCAGTTAACTCGCACACACATGTCACAACATTATGTAATATACACACCTGTCAAAACATGCGTCAGCTGATTACTTGCTATCGGTTTTATCTACCCGGGAGAATATCCGAGAGGCGCTAAACGGGAACCACGCTTCCGGATCAAATCCACAATAACAACGTGGGGAAAATATATGTGGAGCCATAATGTTTCGTCACTCGAGATTTTTTGGAGCCACTTTAGTCAAAGTTTGAGCCAGTGGCTCCAAATGCGATAGGCAGCCGACGCCCTGCATAAATGAAATTTCAGATCAGTATCTTCATTAGTTACAGAGATATACCCATTTTAATTTGAAATAAAGGGAGGTAATTTGACATAAAATCAGTCCATAGTTATCAACCCTGATTGTCTCAGTCCAACTAATGACAATAATGAAATTTCAAATGAGTCCTATAGTACTTACTGATATAAATCCATTTTGATTAAAATCAGGGGAGGTAATCAGATATAAAATAAGTGCATAGTGTCTAGGTCAACCTGATGACATACATTAAGTTTTAAATGAAATTTCAGATCAGTATCTTCATTAGTTAAGGAGATATACCCATTTTAATTTGAAATAAAGGGAGGTAATTTGACATAAAATCAGTCCATAGTTATCAACCCTGATTGTCTCAGTCCAACTAATGACAATAATGAAATTTCAGATGAGTCCTATAAGTACTTACTGATATAAATCCATTTTGATTAAAATCAGGGGAGGTAATCAGATATAAAATAAGTGCATAGTGTCTAGGTCAACCTGATGACATACATTAAGTTTCAAAACCAATACCATCAATAGTTGCAGAAATATAACCATGTTATGGATAAGTGCTGACCTTGACCTCAATGTGTGAACTTGACCTTCAAGCAATGGGAACCGATATCTTATTGTGATTAAAGTTGTGTGCATGATTTTCTAAAGTTGAATGCAAAATGCGGCATCTATCATGTTCACAGGGTAAATATTAACATATTTTGGCACTTTCAATGTTCATTCAGGGGTCATAACTCTAGAACCTATGATTGGATCTGACAGGTTAGGGTTACGGTTAGAGTTAATTTGCAAGTTTGTATCAAATCAAACCATAAATGAAGTCTCTATATGGCTGCAAAAGCCGAAATAGCAAAATCTGGCCCTTTAAGGGGCCATAACTCTTGAACCCATAATGGAATCTGGCCTGTTTTCAAAAGAAACCAAGATATTATGCCAATACAAGTTATGTGCAAGTTTGATAAAAGCTGATTGCAAGATGTGGTCTCTATTGTGTTCAAAAGCCAAAAATAGCAAATTTGGCCCTTAAAGGGGCTATAACTCTCGAACCCATGATGGGATCTGGCCAGTTTTCGAAAGGGACCAAGATTTTATGCCAATACAAGTTGTGTGCAAGTCTGATAAAAGTTGATTGCAAAATGTGGTCTCTATCATGTTCACAAGCAAAAAATGGCAAATTTTGGGCCTTTAAGGGGCCATAACTCTCTAACCCATGATGGGATCTGGCCAGTTTTCGAAAGGAACCAAGATATTATGCCAATACAAGTTGTGTGCAAGTTTGATTAAAGTTGATTACAAAATGTGGTCTCTATCGTGTTCACAAGCCAAAAATAGTAATTTTTGGCCCTTTAAGGGGCAATAACTCTGGAACCCATGATGGGATCTGGCCAGTTTTTGAAAGTAACAGAGATAAGGAAATTGTGAACGGACGGACTAAGGGCGATCACAAAAGCTCGGCTAAAAACAAGAAAGTAGGTCAGTAGGTCACATTCATGGTCACTAAAATTCAGTTTTAAGATCAGTCTGCAAAACTGTAAATGTCATCCAATTTTCAAGGCTGTACCTTAAAAAACAAGAAAGTAGGTCAGTAGGTCACATTCATGGTCACAACAAGTCAGTTTTAAGATCATTGTGCTAAACTGTACATGTCATCCAAATTTCAAGGCTGTATCTTAAAAAAACAAGAAAGTAGGTCAGTAGGTCACATTCCACATGACCCAGAATTGAACTTGACCTAAAGATCATCAAGGTTAACATTCTGACCAAGTTTCATGAAGATACAGTCATAAATGTGGCCTCTAGAGTGTTAACTAGCTTTTCCTTTGATTTGACCTGGTGACCTAGTTTTTGACCCCTTCTGACCCAGATCTGAACTTGACCTTAAGATCATCAAGATTAACATTCTGACCAAGTTTCATTAAGATCTGATCACAAATGAGGCCTTTAGTGTTAACTAGCTTTTCCTTTGATTTGACCTGTTGACCTAGTTTTTGACCCCACATGACCCAGATTCAAACTTGACCTACAGCTCACCAAGATTAACATTCTGGCCAAGTTTCATGAAGATATGGTCATTAATGTGGCCTCTAGAGTGTTAACAAGCTTTTCCTTTGATTTGACCTGGTGACCTAGTTTTTGTTCCCACCTGACCCAGATCTGAACTTGATCTAAAGATCATCAAGATTAACATTCTGACGACATTTCATTTAGATACGGTCATAAATGTGGCCTCTAGAGTGTTAACTAGCTTTTCCTTTGATTTGACCTGGTGACCTAGGTTTTGACCCCACATGACCCAGATTCAAACTTAACCTACAGATCATCAAGATTAACATTCTGACCAAGTTTCATGAAGATATATCATAAATGTGGCCTCTAGAGTGTTAACAAGCTTTTCCTTTGATTTGACCTGGTGATCTAGTTTCTGACCCTCCCTGACCCAGATTTGAACTTTACCTAAAGATCATCAAGGACGACGACGGTGGAAAACAGACACAGGGCGATCACAAAAGCTCACCTTGAGCACTTCATGCTCAGGTGGGCTAAAAAGAACCCAAAGCTCTATCTACTGAGTGAACACAACTATCAGTACACACACTAAATAACCAAATGGACAAATAACCCCACTGGAAAAAATAACCCCAATTTAAATGGGTAAGTTGTTTATTTCTATTGATACAAAGCCAATCCTCAAAAATCATCTTGTCAGTTTTGTGAAGGAATGGGCGTGGCTTACGTCTGAAAAGGATCATTATGATTTGAGAAATTCCCTAGACATCATTTTTTCTTTGTCATAAAATTTTTATGACCTACCTTCTTTTATTTAAATCTTATCTTTATTTTTCAAATCTTCTAAGACCCAGATAAAACGGAATCAGTGCATGGATTTAAGAGAGACTGCCTAGGGAACCTATTAATAACAATGAGACAGACAGAACAAGGAAAACAAGCATCTATGCTATCATTTCCTGCCATTTGGCCACACAAGCTCAAGACTAAATGGCATCAGGTGATAATTAGTGTTGTTAGAATGATGGCCAGACAATTCTGGGAAATGAAGAAGTCTACTTATGAGCAAGAGAGAGGAAGTCTTTTGGAATAGCCAGTCAAATAATTTTCAGACTGAAGATTTTGATATTACCTAGACTTAATACGTTCCTTTAAGATTTTGGCAAACTGTTGTAAAACTGGCAACCAGTTTTTTAGGCATTTAATACTATTTGTTTGAACACTGAGATTTCGGCATCTCTAGTCTTGTAAGCCTGCTTGTGATTTTGCTGTTAATAGTTTTGTGATTTTATTGTTTATAAGTCTTGTAAGTCTGCTTGTTATTTTGGAGTTTCAAGTCTTGTAAGGCCACAAGCGGAGTATAGCAGTAGGCGGAGTGTCATATATTAATTAGCTACTGACAGATGTCAATCACACCACATGCCGACTGACACGTAATTAAATACCGAGACTGACACTGTGTTTTGTTAAGAAATTCCGAAAGTTATCTCTGTTTTACGAATTTTTCAGGCTCTCTGACCTCCGATTTCGGTCAACTTTTATTATTTATCTTTTATTCTTTTATCATCGTTCACTGCAATCACATTAACTGCAAACAATTAGCAGCTAATTCAGCGGCGTCAACCTGAAATCGAGTGATCACCTTTTGTTGTCATGGACACATTTCGCTGTGCGTGCCTCCTGGTGACATTCTGTGTATTGCGTATTGTGTTTACAGACTTTACATAACCGAGACAAATAATCTCGGCGCACTTTATTTCCAATTATGTTTTTCTTTCATCCAGTTTTAGGGCGACTGGAACTTCGCTTTTCTAATTTTAAGTTTTGTAAGGCCTGCTTGTGATTTTGGCCTTTCTAGTGTTGACAGCCTGCTTGTGATTTTGGAGTTTCTAGTGTTGTAAGCCTGCTTGTGATTTTGGAGTTTCTAGTGTTGTAAGCCTGCTTGTGATTTTGGAGTTTCTAGTGTTGTAAGCCTGCTTGTAATTTTGGAGTTTCTAGTGTTGTAAGCCTGCTTGTAATTTCGAGTTTCTAGTGTTGTAAGCCTGCTTGTAATTTCGAGTTTCTAGTGTTGTAAGTCTGCTTGTTATTTTGGAGCTTCTAGTGTTGTAAGTCTGCTTGTTATTTTGGAGTTTCTAGTGTTGTAAGTCTGCTTGTGATTTTGGAGTTTCTAGTGTTGTAAGTCTGCTTGTGATTTTGGAGTTTCTAGTGTTGTAAGCCTGCTTGTGATTTTGGAGTTTCTAGTGTTGTAAGTCTGCTTGTGATTTTGGAGTTTCTAGTGTTGTAAGTCTGCTTGTGATTTTGGAGTTTCTAGTGTTGTAAGCCTGCTTGTAATTTTGGAGTTTCTACTGTTGTAAGCCTGCTTGTAATTTCAAGTTTCTAGTGTTGTAAGCCTGCTTGTAATTTTGGAGTTTCTAGTGTTGTAAGCCTGCTTGTGATTTTGGAGCTTCTAGTGTTGTAAGCCTGCTTGTAGTTTCGAGTTTCTAGTGTTGTAAGCCTGCTTGTAATTTTGGAGTTTCTAGTGTTGTAAGCCTGCTTGTAATTTCGAGTTTCTAGTGTTGTAAGCCTGCTTGTGATTTTGGAGTTTCTAGTGTTGTAAGCCTGCTTGTAATTTCGAGTTTCTAGTGTTGTAAGCCTGCTTGTAATTTCGAGTTTCTAGTGTTGTAAGCCTGCTTGTGATTTTGGAGTTTCTAGTGTTGTAAGTCTGCTTGTGATTTTGGAGTTTCTAGTGTTGTAAGTCTGCTTGTGATTTTGGAGTTTCTAGTGTTGTAAGCCTGCTTGTAAGTCTGCTTGTGATTTTGGAGTTTCTAGTGTTGTAAGTCTGCTTGTGATTTTGGAGTTTCTAGTGTTGTAAGCCTGCTTGTGATTTTGGAGTTTCTAGTGTTGTAAGCCTGCTTGTGATTTTGGAGTTTCTAGTGTTGTAAGTCTGCTTGTGATTTTGGAGTTTCTAGTGTTGTAAGTCTGCTTGTGATTTTGGAGTTTCTAGTGTTGTAAGCCTGCTTGTGATTTTGGAGTTTCTAGTGTTGTAAGCCTGCTTGTAATTTTGGAGTTTCTAGTGTTGTAAGCCTGCTTGTAATTTTGGAGTTTCTAGTGTTGTAAGCCTGCTTGTAATTTTGGAGTTTCTAGTGTTGTAAGCCTGCTTGTAATTTCGAGTTTCTAGTGTTGTAAGCCTGCTTGTGATTTTGGAGTTTCTAGTGTTGTAAGCCTGCTTGTAATTTTGGAGTTTCTAGTGTTGTAAGCCTGCTTGTGATTTTGGAGTTTCTAGTGTTGTAAGTCTGCTTGTGATTTTGGAGTTTCTAGTGTTGTAAGTCTGCTTGTGATTTTAGAGTTTCTAGTGTTGTAAGTCTGCTTGTGATTTTGGAGTTTCTAGTGTTGTAAGCCTGCTTGTAATTTCAAGTTTCTAGTGTTGTAAGCCTGCTTGTGATTTTGGAGTTTCTAGTGTTGTAAGCCTGCTTGTGATTTTGGAGTTTCTAGTGTTGTAAGCCTGCTTGTGATTTTGGAGTTTCTAGTGTTGTAAGCCTGCTTGTTATTTTGGAGTTTCTAGTGTTGTAAGCCTGCTTGTTATTTTGGAGTTTCTAGTGTTGTAAGCCTGCTTGTAATTTTGGAGTTTCTAGTGTTGTAAGCCTGCTTGTGATTTTGGAGTTTCTAGTGTTGTAAGCCTGCTTGTGATTTTGGAGTTTCTAGTGTTGTAAGCCTGCTTGTGATTTTGGAGTTTCTAGTGTTGTAAGCCTGCTTGTAATTTTGGAGTTTCTAGTGTTGTAAGAGTTTCTAGTGTTGTAAGCCTGCTTGTGATTTTGGAGTTTCTAGTGTTGTAAGCCTGCTTGTGATTTTGGAGTTTCTAGTGTTGTAAGCCTGCTTGTGATTTTGGAGTTTCTAGTGTTGTAAGCCTGCTTGCGATTTTGGAGTTTCTACTGTTGTAAGCCTGCTTGTGATTTTGGAGTTTCTAGTGTTGTAAGCCTGCTTGTGATTTTGGAGTTTCTAGTGTTGTAAGCCTGCTTGTGATTTTGGAGTTTCTAGTGTTGTAAGCCTGCTTGTGATTTTGGAGTTTCTAGTGTTGTAAGCCTGCTTGTGATTTTGGAGTTTCTAGTGTTGTAAGTCTGCTTGTGATTTTGGAGGTTCTAGTGTTGTAAGCCTGCTTGTGATTTTGGAGCTTCTAGTGTTGTAAGCCTGCTTGTGATTTTGGAGCTTCTAGTGTTGTAAGCCTGCTTGTGATTTTGGAGCTTCTAGTGTTGTAAGTCTGCTTGTAATTTTGGAGTTTCTAGTGTTGTAAGCCTGCTTGTTATTTTGGAGCTTCTAGTGTTGTAAGCCTGCTTGTTATTTTGGAGCTTCTAGTGTTGTAAGCCTGCTTGTAATTTTGGAGCTTCTTGTGTTGTAGGCCTGCTTGTGATTTTGGAGCTTCTAGTGTTGTAAGCCTGCTTGTTATTTTGGAGCTTCTAGTGTTGTAAGTCTGCTTGTGATTTTGGAGTTTCTAGTGTTGTAAGCCTGCTTGTGATTTTGGAGCTTCTAGTGTTGTAAGTCTGCTTGTGATTTTGGAGTTTCTAGTGTTGTAAGCCTGCTTGTGATTTTGGAGCTTCTAGTGTTGTAAGTCTGCTTGTGATTTTGGAGTTTCTAGTGTTGTAAGCCTGCTTGTAATTTTGGAGTTTCTAGTGTTGTAAGCCTGCTTGTAATTTTGGAGCTTCTAGTGTTGTAAGCCTGCTTGTGATTTTGGAGTTTCTAGTGTTGTAAGCCTGCTTGTGATTTTGACCTTTCTAGTCTTGTAAGCCTGCTTGTTATTTTGAAGTGTCTAGTCTTGTAAGCATGTTTGTTATTTTGGAATTTCTAGTCTGTAAGCCTGCTTGTTATTTTGGAGATTTTAGTCTTGCAAACACTTCTCCTGATTTTGGCAATACTACGACTGCAATACCGACAAACAGGCATTCCTTGGGATTTTGGCAATACCATTGTTGCAAGACAACTGGGCATCCCAGGGGATTGTGATAACACTATTGATGTATGACTGATAACCAGCAGGCATTCCTATTGTAAGACTGAAGACTGGAGGCATTCCTTGTATTTTGGTGACACTACTGTTGTAAGACTAACAAGCAATTCCATCAAACAGATTAAAGCTTTAACTCTTGAAGAGGCATTTTCTGCCTATAAAAAGCATTTAGATACAACTGAATTTTAGTCTCTGAAAGCTATTATTGATTTGACAACCATTTTTCTGTATTTAGTAATAATAAACTTGACCCAAGCTACCAAAATGAAACAAAAACATTGGTCTCTGCAAAAAAATACTTAAATTACCAGTTTTGGTCTGCTTACTTTATTCCTACAGAAAACCATTTCTGTTTTTAGTAAAAAATGAGCCTGACCTTGACCCAAGCAAGCCAAAATACATCTGAAACCATGACCTCCGTACAAGCTTCCTAAATTCCAAGTTTGATCACAAAGCCCTATATTCCTTCCTGAACTTAATGAGCAGAAACAATTTTCTGTAAAGTGACCTTGACTCCAGTAACGTGATCACGTATCTAAAAACAATTCATACGTCATAAGCTTTGTCACAATATCCTATAGTGAAAATGGACACTAAAATGCCATTAAAATTGCAAAGAAATACTCTATATACTGAAAATTATACAAGAGGGCCATAGTTGCCCTATTTCGCTCACCTGAGTTTAGTTGTTTGCCAATGGACAGTTAAAAGTTTCTACTAAATAAATACAGACAGGTAATGTGTAAGATATTGGGGAAATGATGTGGTATGACAATATCAAACATGAGGATTTTTAAAGTTGTTGTGGATGTTGTTAAGATTTTTTTATTTTTTAGCTCTGGTGGCCCCTATGTGCAACCAAGCTTAACCATTTGAATAAAGTTGAAAGAGGACCACCCAAAGAACATCTAGGCCAAGTTTCATCAGCTTCCACTAAAAGGTTTCAGAGATGTTGTTTGAAGACGTCTATTTAAACCATGTAATCCCCCGGGGCGTGACCATTTTTAACCCAGGGGGATAATTTGAACAATCTTGGCAAAGGACTACTATACGATGTTACATGCCAAATATCAAAGCCCTAGGCCCTGTGGTTTTGTACAAGAAGATTTTCAAAGTTTTCCCTACATAAGTCTAAATAAACCATGTGACACCCAGGGCTGAGCCATATTTGATACTAGGGGGATAATTTAAACAATCTTGGTAAAGAACCACTAGATAATGCTACATACCAAATATCAAAGCCCTAGGCCCTGTGGTTTTGGACAAGAAGATTTTCAAAGTTTTTCCCTATATAAGTCTATATAACCATGTGTCCCCCACAACACAAGAAACAAAATGAATAGAACTACTGTTATCTAGTGTTCTCCTAGCCATATAAATATCTTAATTAGCATGCAGAAAGACAGACGGATGGACAAAAAGACAGATATATATCCCTCTGCCTTCGTTGGGGGATAACAAGAGAACTGGTGATGCTGTTGTTGTTAAGATTGACATCCAGGCATTCCTTTGGATTTTGGTAATATTACTACTGCAAGACCAACAAAGAGGCATTCCTTTGGATTTGGGTAACACTACATGACCTGAGATTGGTGACCAGCAGGCATTCCTTGGAATTTTGGAAATGCTGTTGTTGTAAGACCGACAACTAGGCATTCCCTAAGATTTTTGTAATGCTCTTGTTGTAAGACTGACAGCCAGGAACTCCTTTAGACTTTGGTAATGCAACTGTTATAAGACTGACAGCCAGGAATTCCTTTAGATTTTGGTACTGCAATTTTTATAAGACTGACAGCCAGGAATTCCTTTGGATTTTGGTACTGCAATTTTTATAAGACTGACAGCCAGGAATTCCTTTGGATTTTGGTAATGCAATTGTTATAAGACTGACAGCCAGGAATTCCTTGGGATTTTTTGGTAATGCAATTGTTATAAGACTGACAGCCAGGAATTCCTTGGGATTTTTTGGTAATGCAATTGTTATAAGACTGACAGCCGGGAATTCCTTGGGATTTTTTGGTAATGCAATTGTTATAAGACTGACAGCCGGGAATTCCTTGGGATTTTTTGGTAATGCAATTGTTATAAGACTGACAGCCAGGAATTCCTTTGGATTTTGGTAATGCTATTGTTATAAGACTGACAGCCAGGAATTCCTTGGGATTTTGGTAATGCAATTGTTATAAGACTGACAGCAAGGAATTCCTTGGGTTTTTTTGGTAATGCAATTGTTATAAGACTGACAGCCAGGAATTCCTTGGGATTTTTTGGTAATGCAATTGTTATAAGACTGACAGCCAGGAATTCCTTGGGATTTTTTGGTAATGCAATTGTTATAAGACTGACAGCCGAGAATTCCTTGGGATTTTTTGGTAATGCAATTGTTATAAGACTGACAGCCAGGAATTCCTGTGGATTCTGGTAATGCTATTGTTACAAGACTGACAGCCAGGAATTCCTTGGCATTTTGGTAATGCTATTGTTATAAGACTGACAGCCAGGAATTCCTTGGCATTTTGGAAATGCAATTAATATAAGACTGACAGCCAGGAATTCCTTGGGATTTTGGTAATGCAATTGTTATAAGACTGACAGCCAGGAACTCCTTGGCATTTTGGTAATGCTATTGTTATAAGACTGACAGCCGGGAATTCCTTGGCATTTTGGTAATGCTATTGTTATAAGACTCACAGCCAGGAATTCCTTGGGATTTTAGTAATGATTTCCTTGGGATTTTGGTAACGCTATTGTTATAAGACTGACAGCCAGGAATTCCTTGGGATTTTTTGGTAATGCAATTGTTATAAGACTGACAGCCAGGAATTCCTTGGGATTTTTTGGTAATGGAATTGTTATAAGACTGACAGCCGAGAATTCCTTGGGATTTTTTGGTAATGCAATTGTTATAAGACTGACAGCCAGGAATTCCTGTGGATTCTGGTAATGCTATTGTTACAAGACTGACAGCCAGGAATTCCTTGGCATTTTGGTAACGCTATTGTTATAAGACTGACAGCCAGGAATTCCTTGGCATTTTGGAAATGCAATTAATATAAGACTGACAGCCAGGAATTCCTTGGGATTTTGGTAATGCAATTGTTATAAGACTGACAGCCAGGAACTCCTTGGCATTTTGGTAATGCTATTGTTATAAGACTGACAGCCGGGAATTCCTTGGCATTTTGGTAATGCTATTGTTATAAGACTCACAGCCAGGAATTCCTTGGGATTTTAGTAATGATTTCCTTGGGATTTTGGTAACGCTATTGTTATAAGACTGACAGCCAGGAATTCCTTGGGATTTTTTGGTAATGCAATTGTTATAAGACTGACAGTCAGGAATTCCTTGGGATTTTGGTAATGCAATTGTTATAAGACTGACAGCCAGGAATTCCTTGGCATTTTGGTAATGCTATTGTTATAAGACTCACAGCCAGGAATTCCTTGGGATTTTAGTAATGATTTCCTTGGGATTTTTGTAACGCTATTGTTATAAGACTGACAGCCAGGAATTCCTTGAGATTTTTTGGTAATGCAATTGTTATAAGACTGACAGCCAGGAATTCCTTGGGATTTTGGTAATGCAATTGTTATAAGACTGACAGCCAGGAATTCCTTGGCATTTTGGTAATGCTATTGTTATAAGACTGACAGCCAGGAATTCCTTGGCATTTTGGTAATGCTATTGTTATAAGACTCACAGCCAGGAATTCCTTGGGATTTTAGTAATGATTTCCTTGTAATGCTATTGTTGTAAGACTGACCATGAAATATTTCTATTTTTTTTGTGTTGCTGCTGTTGTAGGGTTTACATGTTTGTTTAATGAAAACAATTGTCTTTAGAGACAGGCAGTCTCTGTTCACAAGTAGACTTTAGCACAGGTTTGACTGTAACTGTTTTTTGTAAATACTGACTCTCCCACCCATACTTCTTTCCCAGCCATACTTCTTAACACTCTTGTAACTACTCACACTTTTAACTAGGTATTCATGTTTTTCAATACCTTTAACTGTTCTTTCAATCAGCTAACATAGGCTCTGCTCTGCATCTACTGAAAACAAAGTAAATAATTACCATTTCACAGCACTATCAGAGATGCTTCCAAAAAAGAGTGTAAGTTTGTAGACCACTTCCTACAGAATTGGTTATTTGTTTACAGTTGTACAATACATCAAAAAAGCAATCGTGAATATTGCTTTTTATTGATTTGTATCCCTGTTCACAAAGTCTCTCTGAATTTGAAGCAATCTATATAAAAATGTAGTTTATTTGGCCACCAGGGTGTTGTTGGAACACACTGTATCAGTAGAAACAACTACTGACTAGAATTTTGGACCAAAGAATAAACCAATAAACCAAAACAATGGCATGCAGTATTTCTTTCTTTAAAGATTACCCATCATTATTTACAGTAAGCTGCTGCTAAGTTGGGAACTTTTACTAGTTTCACCAAACATCAGTTGTGGCCATAACCTCAAAAGCTACTTATCTGGGACATTAACTTCATGCTTGCAGTTGTGGCAATAATTGCTAATTTGGGAAATTTCATTACATTCAATTTGGTTGTAGTTGTGACCATAACCTCCATGGCTGTTTGGAAATTTTACTACACTGGTTTGAAGATGAAACCATAATGTTGTGTAAATACAGTCTATACTGCTAAACGTAGACGTCATCAGCCGAGTCTCCATCTGTCACTGGATGTTTCGCCCTTAATCTCGGAACACCCTCTAGATGGCAGGGCAGGTAGTGTTGATCAATCACTACCTCGTCTACGTTGGCTGCCAAGTTGGTTCATTGCGTCGCAGCCAGAGCCAACTGGATGCTCTCTGTGCAGCTTTCCCAAGAGCGTGGGCTGCGGTCTTTCGGGCTTTTCCTTTAATGCCCACTGCTCCTAGCATTCTCCACACTGACTGTGATGGAAAGCCTCTGCATCCAACTTCTACTGGGAAGACCCATGTCTTCCAACCTCTATCTCTACAGGTGTCATCCAAATCTTGGTATTTTCCCTTCTTAAGCTCGTACGCCTCATCTACTCTCTCCTCCCAAGGGACAGTAAGTTCCACCAATACCACTAACTTCGGAGACCACTGGACCACATAACTATGTCTGGCCGGAGAGCTGTGTGGGTCACTTCCTCAGGGAACTTCAGCTTCTTCCCAAGGTCTACCAACATTTCCCAATTCTTGGATTCATGTAGAATGCCAGTAGTTGTTGACTTTGAAGATTTCTTCTCTCCTTCTTTGACAAAGTTGATAAACTGAGGTCCTATATAGCTGCTTGAAAAAATTTATTACACTGGTTTGATGCTGAAACCATATCCCCCACAGCTGCTTGGGAAAATTTACTACACTGGTTTGAAGTTGAAATCATAACCTGAGTGAGTCTTTTGCTGCTTGGGAAAATTTACTTCATGGTTGCAGTTGTAAGTCCCTGTTGACTAATAATGTTTTCACAGTATCTTGACTGGTTTGCATTTGTCTTAATAAGTTAATGCATGTGTAACACAAGTAAAATGCTCTCAGTTACACCATAACTAATCAGGGGTGGCGAAATCTGATTTTGACTAGCTTGTCCATTTTTGTCAATTGCTATTTTGTACTTGTCCGTATGATAGTTATATAGTAAATTCTGGTCAAATTTCACTTGTCCATACATGCTTTGGGACAACCTGGGCAATACGGACAATTGACTTTGCCACTCTTGAACTTTTTTAGCTTGACTATTCAAAGAATAATAACAATAACAAATAACAATAACAAGTTCTGGTAGAGGATATCATAAGGACCATTTGTGTGAAATTATTTCAAAAACGGACTACCGGTTTAGGAGATGTTGTTTGAATTTTTTTCTATTTTTAGCTCTGGCAGCCCCTGTGCAACCAAGCGGAACCTTTGAACAACTTTGATAGAGGACCATCTAAGGAACATCCACACCAAGTTTCATCAAAGTCCATTCAGTGGTTTTAGAGGTGATGTTGTTTAAACACAAATATTGTTGACGACGGACGGACAACTTGATGGTCGGACGCAGGCATGATGGACGACGGACACAGTGTGATCACAACAGCTCACCATGTGCACTTTAAGCTTAAAAGGTGAAAATATTGAAAACTGTTGTTGTAAAAAAGTTCATTCTTTTAAACTTTCATTTACTTTTTTCTTTTCACGACAGAAAGGGAATATTTTTGGCTTTTTTTCATGTCGTGCACATGGTGATGTAACATAAACAACTCAAAATGTTATATCATTATTCTTGTAATTCTATAACATCTTAAACCATTATTCAGAATTTTTTTGTGTGTATTTTTGTAAAGAAGAACCAAAAAACAGCCACCTAGTGTAGGACTCAAATTCATGGGGCCCCTGCTTACAGTCAGGTGCTCTACCAATTGAATAAGTGGGCTACTGAATACTCACTACACTTCTCACTTTAATTTTGAAGACTTAACTTTACAGTGAAATGGACAGCATGGCTTCCAAATAATGCATGCTCTACATAACTGACCACTTAGCCTTCTTACAGTGGAATACCCTATCCTCATCACCATTGTTGTATTTTCATAAAAATATCTACACAGTGTAGGACTCGAACCAAGGACCCCTTGCTTGCAAGTCTGAAGCCAGGGCTTTTTCTAGGGTTTTGGGGGCAAAAGGCCCCTGGTCAAATCGGGAATTTTTAACGCGGGTAAATTGTCAAAATTGGGAAAATGTATCAACAAATCAAGCAAGTTTTTAACATTTAATTATGTTAGTTTAAAACTTCAGTTTCAAGCATTCAAATGAATTACAAATTTAAATATCTCCTTTTGAAATTTTGAGAATTTATTTTTTCAGGATTATTTTCCAAGTTGCTGATACTATTTATATTGCAAAAATACAATACAGTAACTCTTCATTAATGTCATGTTAAAACTTTTGTTTTCAGTTTTTTTTCACCACAATTGTAACTGAATTTTCTAAAAAGTAGAGTGGCAAAGTGCGTGTATGTTTGAGTAAACAAGAACTGTATCCATAGGATGACACATGCCCCCAAAAATCCATCCATCGATGACAAAGATATGGACCAGACACGCACATCAATGCATTATCCTTTAATGTCTAAGTGTGACCTTGACCTTTGAGCTACGGACCTGGGTCTTGCGCGCAACATGTCGTCTTACTGTGGTACACATTCATGCCAAGTTATTTGAAAATCCATCCATCGATGACAAAGATATGGACCGGACACGAAAATTGCGGACAGACCGACAGACTGACAGAGTTCAAAAACTATATGCCTCCCTTCGGGTGCATAAAAAAACTGGGTCGCGAAAATATGTGACAATTGACTTTAATGGTGTAAGAACTATCTGTCAACATCTTTTAGGTACTTTATTCAATAAATAACGATGTACTTATGTATTTTGAGAGTTTTTGCATACAAATCATGCAAACTTTTAGCAAAATCTTGTATTTAATTTTTGCCAAGGTTGCAGACAGTCATGTTGCTAAAAATAAAAACGAGTTGGTTTTTCCAAAATTTTGTTTGATTTCCTTGGCAAACAAAACTTACTATGCAAGAATTATATTTGAATAACAAAATATAACTGATTTTAGTTGGTAATTTTTTCTTTGGATTGGGAAGTTTTTGCTCCAGATTGGGAAAAATGGAGCATATTTGGAATTGGGAATGGGGCCGAATATCGGCCCCGTGAGACAGGTGGAAAAAGCCCTGGATGCTCTACCAAATAAGCCTCATATCACTTCATTTATGAAGATTAAACAAGAGGGCCATCTTAGGTCGCTCACCTGAGAAACACACCATAACAGTGTAAACATGTTTGACCTAGTGATTTCATGGAAACAAATATTCTGGTAAATTTTCATTAGGACTGGACCCAAAATGTTGTCTCTTGAGTTTAAACAAGTATTTTCTTTCATATGACCTAGTGACCTAGCTTTTGACCCAAGATGACCCATATTCAAACATGGACTAGATTACATCAAGGCAATCATTCTGACCAAATTTCCGAAAGATCAATTGAAAAATACAGCCTCTATCACATACACAAGGTTTTTCTTTTATTTGACCTACTGACCTACTTTTTAATCCCAGATGAACCATATTCGAACTCGACCTAGATTTCATCAAGGCAATCACTCTGGCCAAATTTCATGCAGATCAATTTAAAAACACAGCTTCTATCGCATACACAAGGTTTTTCTTTGATTTGACCTAGTGACCTAGTTTTTGACCCAAGATGACCCATATTCAGTCTCAACCTAGATTACATCAAGGCAATCATTCTGACTTAATTTCATGAAGATCAATTGAAAAATACAGCCTCTATTGCATACACAAGGTTTTTTTTATTTGACCTCGTGACCTAGTTTCCCAGATGACCCATATTCGAACTTGACCTAGATTTCATCAAGGCAATCATTCTGACCAAATTTTATGAAGATCAATTGAAAAATACAGCTTCTATCGCATACACAAGGCTTTTCTTTTGATTTGACCTAATAACCTAGTTTTTGACCCTACATGACCCATATTCAAAATCGACCTAGATTTCATCAAGGCAATCATTCTGACTAAATTTCATGAAGATCAATTGAAAAATACAGCCTCTATTGCATACACAATGTTTTTCTTTGATTTGACCTTGTGACCTAGTTTCTGACCCAAGATGACCCACATAACACGGACTAGATTTCATCAAGGCAATCATTCTGACCAAATTTCATGAAGATCAACTGAAAAATACAGACTCTTATCGCATACACAAGGTTTTTCTTTGATTTGACCTAGTGACCTACTTTTTGACCCCAGATGACCCATATTTGAACTCGGCCTAGATTTCATCGAGGTAATCAATCTGACCAAAATTCATGAAGATTAATTGAAAAATATAGCTTCTATCGCATAAACAAGGTTTTCTTTGATTTGACCTAGTGACCTAGTTTTTGACCCCAGATGACCCATATTTGAACTCGGCCTAGATTTCATCAAGGTAATCATTCTGGCCAAAACTCGTGAAGATTAATTGAAAAATACAGCCTCTATCGCATACACAAGGTTTTTCTTTGATCTGACCTAGTGACCTAGTTTTTGACCCCAAATGACCCACATTTGAACTTGGCCTAGATTTGGTCAAGGCAATCATTCTGACCAAAATTCATGAAGATTAATTGAAAAATACAGCCTCTATCACATACACAAGGTTTTTCTTTGATTTGACCTAATGACCTAGTTTTTGACCCCAGATGACCCATTTTCGAACTCGGCCTAGATTTTATCAAGGTAATCATTCTGGCCAAATTTCATGAAGATTAATTGAAAAAAACAGTCTCTATTGCATACACAAGGTTTTTCTTTGATTTGACCTAGTGACCCCAGATGACCCATTTTCGAACTCGGCCTAGATTTTATCAAGGTAATCATTCTGGCCAAATTTCATGAAGATTAATTGAAAAAAACAGTCTCTATTGCATACACAAGGTTTTTCTTTGATTTGACCTAGTGACGTAGTTTTTGATCCCAGATGACCTATCTTTGAACTCGGCCTAGATTTCATCAAGGTTATCATTCTGACCAATTTTCATGAAGATCAGTTGAAAAATACAGCCTCTATCGCATGTTGACAGACGACAGACAGACGCCTGACATTGAGTGATCACAAAAACTCACCTGAGCATTGCTCAGGTGAGCTAAAAATGTAATAAACAAGAGCTGTCTCCATAGGATGACACATGCCCCCGATGGCACTTTGAATGAATAGTTATGGCCGATGTTAGAGCTTAGGACCTTTGACCTACAGAGCTGGGTCTAGCGCGACATGTCGACTTACTGTGCCACACATTCATGCGTAGTTATTTTAAAATCCATGCATGAATGACAAAGATATGGACTGGACACGCCCATCAATGTACTATCATATAAAAATGACCTTTAACATCTAAGTGTGACCTTGACCTTTGAGCTACAGACCTGGGTCTTGCGCGCGACACGTCGTCTTACTGTGGTACACATTCATGCCAAGTTATTTGAAAATCCATCCATGGATGACAATGATATGTACTGGACACCCCCATCAATGCACTATCCTTTAACGTCTAAGTGTGACCTTGACCTTTGAGCTACGGACCTGGATCTTGCACGTGACATGTCGTCTTACTGTGGTACACATTCATGCCAAGTTATTTGAAAATCCATCCATCGATGACAAAGATATGGACCGGACAAGCCCATCAATGCACTATCCTTTAACGTCTAAGTGTGACCTTGACCTTTGAGCTACGGACATGGGTCTTGCGCGCGACACGTCGTCTTACTGTGGTACACATTCATGCCAAGTTATTTGAAAATCCATCCATCGATGACAAAGATATGGATCGGACACGCCCATCAATGAACTATCCTTTAATGTCCAAGTGTGATCTTGACCATTGAGCTACGGACCTGAGTTTTGCGCGCGCCACGTCGTCTTACTGTGGTACACATTCATGCCAAGTTATTCGAAAATCCATCCATCGATGACAAAGATATGGACCGGACATGCCCATCAATGCACTATCCTTTAACGTCTAAGTGTGACCTTGACCTTTGAGCTACAGACCTGTGTCTTGCGCGCGACACGTCGTCTTACTGTGGTACACATTCATGCCAAGTTATTTGAAAATCCATCCATCGATGACAAAGATATGGACCGGATACGAAAATTGCGGACAGACCGACAGACTGACAGACTGTTCAAAAACTATATGCCCCCCTTTGGGGGCATAAAAATTGAATTTGAATACAACATACATTCTAAACTTTGTATGTCTATAAAATCATCTCGCTGATTGCACAACAGTGTTGATAGTTTATTTAGTAGTTAAAGTAAGACTTACTGGTTTTCCGCGTTACATCGTATAGCGGAGAACCTTTGTCTAACTGTAACGGATTACATAAACCGGTCTTTACGATTTGATATGCATTCATTCAAGCATACATGGCATTAAACCCAAAACAAAGCATTCATGTATGGGTATTTATACGAAAGGCGTTGTAAAGAAATCAGTTCTAGCGAGTTTCTATATTCAATTTATGACATTTATCATGTTTTTGAAAGTATAATAATACGTACAGTATCTATTTTTAAGAAAATGTAAGACTATATTTAACTAGAATGTGTCTGTAGGACACAGGGTGTGCCCCCCACTGGTACATTTGTCACAAATAAGGGGCAATAATTCAAATGTTTGCAGTCTTAATGGGGTATTGCCTCAACAAACATTTTATGAAAAGGATTCATTATTCTAGGCCCTATACTTTTTGAGCTATGAGCATCATAAACAAAAAATCCACTATTTTGGCTATTTCAAGGGCCAAAACTCTGTAATAAGCACTAAGATTCTCAAGATGAATGCCAAGTGTGCAAGGTCACATCACGATAAAGATTCCAGCAAGGTTTCCTGAATTTACATCTTATACTTTTTGAGCTAGGCACATAATTAGGTGAAAAAGTGCATATTTTTACTATTTCAGGGGCCATAACATTAAAAACTGGGGGTGGAGTCAGCCAAAAAATTAGAGGTGTGCAAGTTTATATCATGATTAAGACTTATGCATGTTTTCAACCATTTATATTAAATACTTTTTGAGCTAGGTGCGTCACAAGGTGAAAATGTACATTTTTGACTATTTCAGGGGCCATAACACTAAAAATAGGAGGCGGACCCAAATGAAAAATAGGAGGTGCGCAAGTTCATATCATGATTAAGACTCATGCAAGTTTTAATGAATCTATATCAAATACTTTTTGAGCTAGGCATGTCACAAGGTGAAAATGTGCATTTTTGACTATTTCAGGGGCCATAACTCTGAAAATAGGGGGCGGAGCCAGATGAAAAATAGGAGGTGAGCAAGTTCATATCATGATTAAGACTCGTGCAAGGTTTCATGAACCTATATCAAATACTTTTTGAGCTAGGCATGTCACAAGGTGAAAATGTGCATTTTTGACTATTTCAGGGGCCGTAACTCTGAAAATAGGGGGCGGACCCAAATGAAAAATAGAAGGTGCGCAAGTTCATATCATGATTAAGACTCATGCAAGGTTTCATGAATCTATATCAAATACTTTTTGAGCTAGGCATGTCACAAGGTGAAAATGTGCATTTATGACTATTTCAGGGACCATAACTCTGAAAATAGGGGGCGGAGCCAGATGAAAAATAGGAGGTGCACAAGCTCATATCATGATTAAGACTCATGCAAGGTTTCATGAATCTATATCAAATACTTTATGAGCTAGGTGTGTCACAAGGTAAAAATGTGCATTTTTGACTATTTCAGGGGCCATAACTCTGAAAATAGGGGGCGGAGCCAGACGTTAAATAGGAGGTGCGCAAGTTCATATCATGATAAAGACTCATGCAAGGTTTCATCAATTTATATCAAATACTTTTCGAGCTAGGCGCGTCACGAACTTCGGACAGACGGACGGATGCACGGACAAGACCAAATCTATATGCCCCCATGGGGGGGGGGGGGCACAAAAAGCACAGGAATATATGCAGTGTATATTGAAATATATTACTTTTGTTAAAATGTAAGACAAATTTTAAAGTATCAGGTAAATGCAGACCGCATATTGAAATATGTCATAATTTAAGACAATATATAATGAGATATATACATATAATGCTATAATATTATGTTAGCAAATAAGCTTGGAGTGAAAATTGTTTTATGGCAATTTTATGATAACAAATATGTATGTAAGCATGTCTGAACATGGTCCGTTGTTTGATATTCCAAGGAATAGTCTGAGGAGATTCACTGAAAGTGTGATCTCCGTGCATGCCACGGATTCTATGGTTCCTCTTAAATTAAAAAAAGAATTAAAAGGGGTTTTACGCAGGCGGCCAGTATTCCTTTAACGAATACAAATGTATATGATCGAACCTGATGCAAAGTTTGTTAGACTTTATCAGTTGTTTTTAAAAAATATTTCTTGGAACTGATATGACAGTTTTAATTGTGATATGCTTCATACATGTTTCATTGAGATGAATATATCTATGCTAAATGAATGCAGATCTCGTAATAAAATCATCTCGCTGATTGCACAACAGTGTTGTTAGTTTATTTAGTAGTTACAGTAAGACTCACTCAGATCTGAAAGCAACATAGGAGTAGTAGATCAAAATTTATTGCTCGGGGACAGAGAAATAAGAGTGAGATTGGTAATAACAGCAGCAATCTTAGACTATATAAGGGACATGGGAAGATACCAATAGGTTATTTATATACCATCCACACCACACAATTGTTTTTTAGTAAACTGTAAAGTACAAGTGTTTTAAGTATAGAAGAGTACCGCACAATGACGGGCATTAGTTCATACAGCACAGAAAGTTATAGGCAGCAGTAAAATGTCAATGACGAAACAACAACAACAAGTTTAAGTCTGTGTCAAATGTATTTAGTAATTCTGTGAAGTTTGGTGGAATTAAAACCAGTGGTATAGGAGAAGTAGCACGGATCAAAGATTTTTTTAAAAATCAAGGGTCATGACTCCGCTGAAAACCATTTTATCTGAACATGATGATACTATGCACAATTACGCTTCAATGCAGATCCATGAAGCAGTTCAAGAGAAGAAGCTGTTATTAAATATATTTCTATTTTTAGTACTAGCAGTCTCTAAAAGGGGTAAAGTGTCCCCCATTTGACCAAATTAGGAGAGGACCTTATAATGATGCTACACAGTTTGATGCAGTACATATTGCGCCAATTGGGTGTAAATTGACTGTGTCAGAGTGAAGCGTTTTGGGAGTAACTTTTACATGAAGCAGTTATATTTTTGTAAGAAACAAATTCCATTTCATTTCTTTATCAGACTGTACTTTTATTTTGTCTGTATTTATAACAGAAAAAAAAATCTTGGAAAAAAATCTTCAGAAGTTACTATACATGTGTATTTTACAATGTATCCCTGTTTACCAGTTCCGATCAAAGGTGGCACTAACGTACCTAGGATACAGTATGGGTCCATGAGCCATATGCACTTAAATTTATTACAATTATAATGTTTTCTTAGGAAAAAAATGACAAAAAGCCGTTTTGAAAAAAAATTGCACCTGTGACAATGAGCCATGAGAAAGGTAGGTAAGAACAGTTTGACATGTGCATTGCTTCCAGGTCCGTATATTTTTTTCAAAACAATATTTCCTTTCAATGATTGGCCGTCTTTTGGGCAAAAGAATAATCTTTCAGAAAAACCTTACTTCAAAACCCAGTTCCAAACCGTTTACGCATCACGAGCGGGCAACGGCGTACGAAACGCTAGTGTTTTCTCTATCCGAATAAATCCCACATATTTTTCGCACCGAAGTTTCCCCCCTAAAACAAATCAAGTACACCATGCCAGTTAAAAATAGCGCTACAAGCAATCAGAATTTGCTAAATGTAAACTAACAAGACTAAAAATAAGGTTCAATTCTACTTAGTTACTTACCAGTTGCCATTTAATTTGAATTTGGTAAATAATCTTCGTGAGCCATCGCTGCTTGTTTATATTCGGGAACTCTTCAGATTTTATCGCTACGTTTGAAATCCGTAAACTGTCTCCGCCAATGAAAACGTTCTTTACAACCACCGTCTTGTCATCGGTAATCATGGCAGGCGAAGGTGATTTGCGAAAGCGAAAAAGTTAAATAGTGAATTTGTAAGTAACAAAGTAGGATTGAACCTGATTTTCGGTCTTATTAGTTTGCGTTTAGCCTGTTCTGAACGGTAATAACGTTATTTTAAACTGGCACGGTGTGCTTAATGTGTTTTAGGGGAGAGACTTCAGTGCGAAAAATGTGTGGGATTTATTCGGACAGAAAAAACAGTACAGTTTCGTACGCCGTTGCTCGCTCATGATGCGTAAACGGTTTGGAACTGGGCTTTGAAATAAGGTTTTTCTGAAAGATTATTCTTTTGCCCGAAAGACGGTCAATCATTGATAAGGAAATATTGTTCTGAAAAAAATATACGGACCTGGAAGCAATGCACATGTCAAACTGTTCTTATCTACCTTTCTCATGGCTCATTGTCACAGGTGCAAAATTGTTTTCAAAATGGCTTTTTGTCATTTTTTTCCTAAGAAAACATTATAATTGTAATAAATTTAAGTGCATATGGCTCATGGACCCATACTGTATCCGAGGTACGTTACTGCCACATGTGGTTACGATGGATGTGTTGATGAAATGTCATATGGAAGAGGCATCCAGCGGGGGAAACCAAGAAAGAACTGATTCCATTATTCTTTGGAAAGCATATATTACAAACATTAACTTGCCTTCTCATTTTAAATTCTAATGAGCCAGTCTGCTTTCAAACTTGTCTGTTTGTCTGTCTGTCTGTCTGTGCATTATTAACAAATGTTAAAATATCCCCTGACATATATTTGTTACTATAGGCATTTTAACACATTTGTAATATTTTTGGTTTGTTTTAGCTGTCATGTCAATGCAACAGCCCCCAACCCCTCCCCCAACACACACCTGCCCTCCCCCTCTAAAAACTGAAGTATGAAACTGGTCTATAGAGTTCCTGACAGAGTATTATTATTAAAGCAACAAAAGAATGTATTAATAGTGATAAAGAAAATCACACTAGAAGGCAGTCAATAATGATTTAAATGTTATATATGAACAAGCAAATTCGATGAATTGGTATCCCCCGCCGAAAGGGTTTGTGGTGAGGAATGGCAAAAAGATATATCCGGCAAAAAGTTAAGGATGTTAATAAGAAGCAAATAATTTCATTAGTCAAAATCAATTTAACAGAAAACAAATGTTTAATTAAAGAGTACATAATAAATGTATGATACTTTGATCCTGACTAAAGAATTTATTTTGAATGGGATATGCTTACTGTAATAAGGTTAGCTTTTAAAATTAAATGCAGTTAATTGAAATGTGAGCTTGAAGTTTAACTGGAATGAAATATTGTCTTTGAGTGGTTTGGCACCAGGTGTTGCTGTTTTACATGTACATTTGAACTGAAAAGATCAGATGTCCTTAAGAGAACACAGGTAAGATATCTTGAACATGGCTGAGGGCAAGGTTTGTGCAGTCACAACTTAACATGTTGAAGGTTTGAACATTTAAAAAAAAAAAAGGAATGGAAATATATATTTTTTTAGGAGGTGGGGGGGGGGCAGGGGAACGGGAGGAGGAAACAAAATTTCACATGTTGATTATAAATATTGATTGAAAATTAAAAATTAAAAAAAAAAAAAAAAAGGTAAAAGGGTGAAGTTGTAGTGGGGGCGAGGGGGGGGGGGGGTGCAGAGGATGCATGATCAGTGGGGGGCATGACTGGGGGGGAGAAGTGAGGTGGGGGAATGGTACAACTTGGAAGGTTTGAAAAAAAAATCTAAAATAAGAAATGAAAAAAAAAAAAAAAATTTGGGAGGGGGGAGGGGGAGGGAGTGTGACCAAGGCAAGTGGGTGACCAGGTGTGGGTGCGCAACTTCACATGTTTATAATAAATGTTCATAGAAAAGAATGAAAGAAATTTAATGAAATTCTGCCAAATTGTAAGTTTGTTATGTACAAATATGTTGATTTTTAGACAATTAAAGGGCAATAACTCTGAAGTTCCAAAAAGAAATCCGTCCAAAATTGTCTGTGAACAACCACATTATAGTGCTCTAAATTCTGTTAAAGTTTCATAGTTCTAGGTCAAATATATCAAAAGTTATGATGCAGAAATTGGCATACCTATAGATCTATAGTACCCTAAACTTCTAAGGGCCATAACTCTGGCGTTACTTGGGCAATCTGTCTGAAACTTGATGGGCCCCATAACCTCATAGTGGTGAACATGTATATGAAGTTTGTTTGAAAAAAATCTAAAGTAAGGAATGATTTATTTTTTTTTGGGGGGGGGGGGGGGGGGTTGCGGGGGGATAGTGGGGGAGGTGTGTGATCAAGGTAAGGGGGTGACCAGGTGTGGGTACACAACTTCACATGTTTACAATAAATGTTCATGGAAAAGAATGAAAGAAATTTAATGAAATTCTACCAAATGGTAAGTTTGTTATGTACAAATATGTGGATTTTTATACAATTAAAGGGCAATAACTCTTAATTTACAAATAAATCCAAATGAAATTGTGTGTACACAACCACATTATGGTGATCTAAATTCTGTTTAAGTTTCATAGTTCTAGGTCAAATATATCAAAAGTTATGATGCAGAAATTGCCATATTTATAGTACCCTATATAGTTAACACTAGAAACTTCTAAGGGCCATAACTCTGGTGTTACTTGGGCAATCTGACTGAAACTTGACGGGCCGCAAGAACTCATTGTGGTGAACATGTATATGAAGTTTTAAATAAATATTCCCAACCATTTCCTAGATATGGCTCCGGATGGACGGACGGAAAGACGGAAGGACGGACGGACGGACGGAAAGACGGACGGAAGGACGGACGGACGGACAACGCCAAAACTATATCCCTCCGACTTTTGTCGGGGGATAATAAATTTTATGATGTAGGCATAGGAAATAGAGATCAATATAATTGCACCTTTACTAATCCTACCAGGTGTTCTGTATTACAAAAGTGCTTCTATTGTGACATTTTGATACAAGCAAAACTGTATTATCTGCACAATTATTTACTTACTGGTACTTCATTTTATTATTGGCTTGTTAAAAGTTAATTTTTTACCATATGTAAGTTGACAAAATCATAGGAACCATGTTTTGAGGGGTAAATCAAACACAAATGAATAATCCTAAACGTTTTTGTTGTGCAAAAATGTGTGATATCGTGTCTAAAGCAGTTTTCATTTTCCACTCAATTGTATAATTGCAAGGGAAGTAAATTAATAGATATCTCTGCTTTAAGGTAGCAGGGTACACTTCGAATTTTGGCCCCCGTCAATATTTGTTATAAATAGAACTTCGTGATTTTGGATGTCTTTAAACTAACTGCTGGTAGCTTTGTATGATCAATGAGACACCTTTTCGCGAAAAAATTCAAATCATGGAAGGGTTCTGTGCTTGTTATCAGGAACATTTTCGCTATTTTGTGAAAAAACGAGCTAGATGGGCCCCCATTGACGTTCAGTAAGGACTATTAAATTGAGAAATGCAATAAAATTGGGCATTGTTCTTGCAGCGGGATCATTGCAGGCTGTTCAAAAAGTGCAAAATTGATGATTTTGGCATGCTATTTTTCATGGATGGTGTAAACCTTTCGTTTTGATAATTTTCTTTATTCTTGTATGAGAATCCTGATCTTGCCATTAATTAAAAGCACAAAACATGCACGCAATTTATAAAATGGCCATCCTGATTCTGCTCATAAGGGAAGTGCAATATTGCGACTCGCTACATGTAAGACCGTCCGTGCCCAAAATTTCCGCATCTAAGTACTAGCCCAAGGCAAGAGTTGTCATTCTTTGTGGATCACAACTTTAAATTAAAAATTAAAACTTCTGTTATTGATATTAACAAAACTATCAAACTTCACATTTGTGAAATCCTTTTTGATTATTTCAAGGACTTGGAAATCAATTTCTAGACTTTTTTTAATGTATTACTATCATTGAAAATTTTAGGGTCTATCTCTATATGATGGTAGTTTTGTAACTAAAGCATCCAAGAAAATAGACTTCCATGATAAGAAGACTAGGTCTAAATGGTGATGTAACAGTACAAAATATAAATTGTCAAGGACCTGTATTTCAATGTATTCTTGAAAGAAAAAATGACATTATTTGTTACATGCTATTTCTCCATTTGATATACAGTAACCATATAAGGTTTTCTATTCAGATTGTGTTCTGGTTTGAATTTGTCTTCGTTTCCCTAAAATCTCTCCACTTCTTAGCTGAGGGAAGCTTAAGCCCTGACATATTTTGATATGTACTTTTAATTTGTATTTTGCACTTTCTGAACACTCTAGAGTGTTAAGCTATCTTTAATACTTTGTAAGTTTCCCTCCGGGTACCCCTTAATTTGTACTGAAGTATGAAAAAAGCCGGAACTGGTGAAAGTGCAACAAAACAACTGATAAAATCGGCTGCAAGTAACTTTCATCTGTTTTTTTTTAAATTCAGATATATCCGACAATAAATATATATTGATTTTAACAAAGAAATTTCAACTTTATTGAAATGCATTATAACAATTATGGTGCAAATCTTTCTCATTAACTCGACGCATCTTTATAACAAGAGATCACAGAGTGATCTTGGCGCCCACCAATGTGCCATTTTTGAGAATTCCAAAATTTTAAGACTTATTGACTAGCTCAAGGTAAAATTTCATTTCCGTACAAAACACTGTGCATGTGGTCAAAATTCGAAACCTGTCGCTTCAGAAATGTGAAAGTAGGTCATTATATCAATTTCAAGGACAAAGTTCTTTGTACACAAAACTATGCATGTGCATCAAGTTTGAAGGCTGTAATTTGATAAATTTGAAAGTAGGTCACTAGGTCAATCTTAAGGTCAAAGTTTATTTTGGTACACAAAACTATGCAAGTAGTCCAAATTTGAAGGCTGTAGCTTTAGAAATGTGAAAGTAGGTCACTAGGTCAAAATCAAGGTCAAATTACACTTCACAATACAAATCTATACATGTGGTCCAAATTTAAAGCCTGTATATTCAAAAATGTGAAAGTAGGTCACTAGGTCAATGTCAAAGTTTGCTTCGGTACACAATCCTATGCATGTACGTCTAAATTTGAAGCCTGTACCTATAGAAATGTGAAAGTAGGTCACTAGGTCAATCTTAAGGTCAAAGTTTATTTCGGTACAAAAACTATGCAAGAGGTCCAAATTTGATGACTGTAGCTCGAGAAATGTGAAAGTAGGTAACTAGGTCAAAATCAAGGTCAAATTTTAGTTTGGAACACAGAACTATGCATGTGGTCCAAATTTGAGGCCTGTACCTTCAATAATGTGAAAGTAGGTCACTAGGTCAATGTAAAGGTCAAAGTTTGTTTCAGTACACAAAATTATGCATGTGGTCCAAATTTGAAGGCTGTAGCTTGAGAAATGTGAAAGTAGGTTACTAGGTCAAAATGAAGGTCAAATTTCATTTCGGAACACAAAACTATGCATGTGGTCCAAATTTGAAGGCTGTAGCTCGAGAAATGTGAAAGTAGGTCACTAGGTCAAAATCAAGGTCAAATTTTATTTCGGAACACAGAACTATGCATGTGGTCCAAATTTGAAGCCTGTACCTTCAAAAATGTGAAAGTAGGTCACTAGGTCAATATCAAGGTCAAAGTTTTTTTCAGTGCACAAAACTATGCATGTGGTCCAAATTTGAAGGCTGTAGCTACAGAAATGTGAAAGTAGGTCACTAGGTCAAAATCAAGGTCAACTCATGTCAAGGTTCATCTTGCCACTCAAAACCATACAGGTGGTCCAAACTTGAATGTTGTAGGTTATTGACAAGAAGATTTTAAAAGCTTTTCCCTATATAAGTCTATATGAACCATGTGACCCCCAGGGCGGGGCCATAATTGACCCTTGGGGATGATTTGAACAAATTTGGTAGGGAACCACTAGATGATGCTACATTACAAATGCCAAAGCCCTAGGCTTTGTGGTTTGGACAAGAAGATTTTCAAAGTTTTTCCCTATATAAGTCTATGAAAACAATGTGACCCCCGGGGCGGGGCCATATTTGACCCTAGGGGAATAATTTGAACAATCTTAGTAGAAGACCACTAGATAATGTCACATACAAAATATCAAAGCCCTAGGCCCTGTGTTTTTGAATAAGAGGTTTTTCAAAGTTTTTCCCTATATAAGTCTATATAAACCATGTGACCCCCGGGGCGGGGCCATATTAGACCCCAGGGAAATAATTTGAATCATTTTGGTAGAGGACCACTAGATGATGCTTCATACCAAATATCAAAGCTCTAGGCCCTGTGGTTTTGGACAAGAAGATTTTCAAGTTTTTCCCTATATAAATCTATGTAAATTATAGAAATAAACAAAGGGCCATAACTCACTAAAGAATTGTTGAACCAGTCTGATTTTCAGGGGGACACAACTAGGGTACCAATACATCATTCTGACAAAGTTTGGTCAAAATCCCCCTAGTAGTTTCTGAGGAGATGTGATAACGAGAAATTGTTAACAGAAGGACGGACGTCGGACCAAGGATGCAGAGTGATTTCAATAGCCCACCATCTGATGATGGTGGGCTAAAAAGTGCAACGGAACCGGTCAACAAAATGTAACAGCTTGAGAATACATGTACATGATGTA
This sequence comes from Mercenaria mercenaria, assembly GCF_021730395.1. Taxonomy (NCBI): domain Eukaryota; kingdom Metazoa; phylum Mollusca; class Bivalvia; order Venerida; family Veneridae; genus Mercenaria; species Mercenaria mercenaria. The sequence goes on along the minus strand of NC_069369.1, from coordinate 41,515,255 downwards.
TGTCGAGATAACATGATGTTGGGATATGTATAATAAACTGACTAAACTGACATATAGCCAGATATGTACGGTCACGGAGAGACCCGTTCGGTTACCGTATCACCCCCTTCCCCCAGCCTTCAGGCCCTTCCCCAGCCGCATAAGGCGCCGCGCTACCGCGGCGCTTAAAACACGAAATATAGCTTCCCGCAGCGCTTAAATATCCCGCGCGGTGCCTCAATTATTAGCGCAGCGTCTTAAATCAGTCAGCGATTTCATCCCCGTGAGATACCTCAGGTAAAATCGATCGGGGTAGTTTATATGAATACACAGTGTAGCTAGCTGTTTACCGTGTACTGATAAGGGTTTAAATACGACACGTGTTGATAAAAGTCTGTGTTTTCACAAGTTTGGAGTGATTGGAAGATAATTAGTTAAGGATTATAATTAGTTTATGCAAAGAAATGGGATAACAGTTGGTGGCGGCATGCATGGGTAAGTTGATTGTTATCGAGTAATAATTAGCAGAGAAAGGCAACTGTATTAAAATGACCAGTGATTCTTTGACTGTTTGAAGTTTGAAATCATTGTTCCCGATGAACTGAAGCAAACTTTTTCGAGGATGTTTAATTACTATTGTTTAAGGTGCTAGTAATTTCTAAATATTAAACTTTATCTACTATGATTTAAACATTGATTTATTTAGAATCTCCATTTACTGAATATATTTACAGCATCATGTATGGTCCAAAGAAATTTAGAAAAAAAAAACAACAAGAAACTTATCAACAACAAAAAAGTTATGATTCATTTTGTCAAGTCATTGAAACATGTCATTGTAACTTATGTTTCATTTCAGGCTCTTTCATCACACTTCTCCCTTGAAGAAGACTGGGTGGTTATTGAATGGGCACAGGCGAAAGCCACCACAGATGAACACTTTGAGCACAATGGAGTGGATTATTGGTAATCTGTCCAAGTCTCACCCAAACCTGTGCAAAGTCGCTACAGTGGGACTGCTTCTACCAACCTCCACAGCTGGTGTGTATACATGTTCTTTCTGAAACTTGCTGCTTGCAGTAAAATACATAGTTAAACTTGAAATACAGAACCTGCTTCTGTGTGTAAAAAAGCTGCAATGGTGTTGTTAACACCCACACATATTTAACAGAAATACTGACATTGCAATTCATTGTGCAGAAGAATGTCAAATCTTAGGAACTTTTACAATATAAATCCATCCTTGGTTATCCTTGCTCTGGGAAAATAACAGATACTTTTTTTTTGTACTTTCAGATTGTGAGAGAGGTTTCAGCAGTTGAATGTGTAAAGACCACCCACTATTCACCAGTGAGCATGAAAGTGCTTAATGATTTACTCATGGTGTCCATGCAGGGACAAAAAATGAATGACTTAATTTCAGTGATGCAGTAAAGGAATGGCACAGTGCCAAAGACAAACACTTATATGGAAAAAAAATGCCTATGTGTTGTTAGTGTTAGTACAAAAGAAGTGGAAGGACATATGTGTTGTTCAAAAATACTTACAAAAGAAGTGGACATCTGTGTAGTGTATATGATATATTGATGGTTATATGATTATGTGATAATGTAGAAGTAATGAAATACATGTTGTTGTGTTTTTTTGCATATGGTATACTTAAAAAAGCACCATTTGGGTTCGATTTAAAAAAAAAAAAATGAACACGGGAGAGGATACCCCTCCCGCACCCACCCCTTATCCCGCCACGCAGACTTTACCCCAGCGCCTTAAAAAAATTCTGGGGAAGGGCCTGGCCTTAGTTCTATAAATAAACGTCGGACTTCAATATTTCATGATTTTGACATTTCATAATATAGTCCGACGTTTTATCGAAATTATAAATTTCCCTTTAGAGCGTTCCACAAAATATCTTGCGGAAGGTTTTACAAGTTCACGGTGGAAGTGACTGAAAAGCGATAACTAAATACCAACAACGGACAAAGAAACCTATTTTACACACTAATTGAACATACTGTCATACTGAAAATATTGAAGATCTGTCCGCACTCTCAAAGTGAAATTTACATCCATGCACTTTCGCAACACAACATGAAAGTGTCAAATCTTCGTTATTATAAAGAATGATTTTAGACGAAAAAATAGTCTCACGGTCGGCTTTGAAAAAAAAATGCAGCCGGTTACTAACTTCTTGTCTATGTAGTATGCATACGTTTATAATCGATGGGTGTAACCAGCATTTATTGGTTTTAATTTAATTGAAAGTTATTTCAATAAATTATTAGTTCATATCAAAGCAGTTTGAAAGGCTAGTCCACGTGTATTCAGCGGTACCCAATCCACATGCGATTCCAATAAAGCCGTGCCAGATTTAACACATAGTGCCTTAGCTTAAGAAATTTTCGACTAAGCATGTCTATATGCCGTGATTACCATATAATCGTTCCCCTTAGTGCTTAAAAACATGAATAACTCCTTTGATTAAATAGATGTTACATCTTAACAGTTTTTACTGTTTTCTGTAACACCAGCACTTCCTCATTGATATAAACAACAACAAAACTGCAACAGGTAATCTACATGTTTCTAAAAAAAACACATCTTTAATTAGCCAACCTATTCGACATACACAACCCGCTTATCAAACAAATATACGTGCCCCTTGGTATCCCAAGCTAAACAATCACACAAGTCCTCTATGAACAGGAATCAAGTTACTATACTTCTCAACAAAATCTTATTCATACTCACAATAGAGATAAATGTAAAATTCATGAAGCTATTGAGATCGCCCTGGTAAAAAATTCCAATAACTAAAAATCACTGCCCAAACTACTTATTAAATCCCCCACATGTAGAACAAAACAATTTTAAAGGCAAAGTTTTTAAATTCCTGACCACCATGAGTATCAACATTTCTTTTTTTCAAACTTTATTTATGTAGATATATTTAACAATTTTGATCTATATGATGATATTTTGCGACATTTCTCTATGACTGACGCACAGTTTGGGCATATCAGAAGCCCTGGCCGTATAATTAATTTTACAGAAATCACAGATCATATAAGTAAATAAAACTTTAAACAGACCTCAATCTAATAAGATTAGATTTTAAATGGCAATATGTATGAAATGCGTAATAGCCAACTTTTCGGTGCTAGAGTATAACATTACCGGATATTATTTCCCATGATCAAACACGTGACACGAGTGTAGTAAGCGTCACCAAGTATAATTCTTAGGAAACAAGAAGATTGTAATACTACGCAAAATTTACGGATTTATGGACACAACATCAGCGTACAACATTACCACATTAAGGCTATAGCTGCGTCCGGAGTATGATAGGGACATTGTTGTAAAGGACTACAATTTTACAATTTTCCTGTCGCATTTTGGACTTAGTAAAGAGACGCGAACAAAATCAACATGTTTAATCGAAAGTATAATAGTTACCACTCGGATAGCGCCGCAGTGTTCCGCGGCGAGGCGCCAAATTCCAACTCCGTTTATGCCGTGCGGGCAGACCAATTCTGAGTATACCAATCAAAGGATAACATAGGCCAAAAGATTCTATAATAATTTAAATCAAGAGTATCTAATTGTGAGTCAAGAACATATCACTATAATTACGGGCAAGAAGTATCGTGTAATTGTCCGAGGAGTGTATGGAGTGCAGTTATAAGTTTACTGAAAAAACCACCTATCTCCCGAGATTGAGATTTTCCTACATTACACTTCAATAAAAATAAGGTCAAAATCATGTGCAAAATCTCAATGGCTGTCATTCGATTTAAACATGACACAGGGAACATTTTGCACCGTCCTAATATTAAAGGCAGTGGCTAGAGCTCAATCGCGAATCGGCTTCCCTATAACAGCAGAACTTATGTCGAATCCAAACACCGTACCTACCAAATTACCGGCAAAGGCTAGAGGAACATGAATATTAATATTTCTATGCATAAAACTGTGTCTGAAATTCCTATTGTTATACTTTTGCGGTAAGTATCATGTGCATTTCTTATCATAATAATTCTAAAAAATATTACTATTTCAGCAAGCTATTCCCTTTTATTTAATTTGTGTTTAAACTGTGACACAAGAAGAGTAACCCTCGCCGCATCACTCGTCAGCCATATTGGAATGATAAAATTACACTCGAATGAAAAGAATGCGAAAATCGTCGACAATAGTGATCCCGAGAAATCCAACTTGAAAATTTAAACACTAAAAGCTATATGACAATAAAAGAAACCGATTTTAAACAAATTAAGGCTACTTATCTGATATTAAAATTAGTATTTATTACAATATCTTGAACGTTAAAAGGATTGAGGTGTTAAAAAAATCCCAGTTAACATTAAACATGAAATGACGACAAAAACAAACCAATATTATTAGATTCCTTACACATAATTTAAAACAATACACGTTTAAAAGCAAAATTTAATAACATTTAAAAACTTGCAAAGTTGTAATATTACATTTCACGCATTCACTCGTACTAGTTCATCATCAATACAACACGGCAGACATCGGTATATACGGCGAGAACACTTTTTAGAGACAGTAAACGCAGATAAAAGCTAGGGCCTGTGAACAATTAAATTTTTTTTTAAGGATCAATCATAAACCTGAACACTATACCCAAGAAACAAAGTGGATATCGTCAGCATTATGCATAAGAAAATAAATTCCTGTTCCCTAGCCTCAAGTCAACGTTATTTACATAATGATAAACCGGAAACTCCGGACCTAAATTAAGATCGCATTCAGTACGGGAACCGATTCCGCGTCTAGAGCCACACCACAAATTAATAGGCTCCCAGAGCAAGTTTAATGATTATTGTTAACACACCACCAAGCCTACTTCAAAAACGAACTGGAAGGTTTACAGCTTGCAATAAAAAAAAAAAAAGAATGTTGTTAGGAAACAAAAGATGACAAAAGAAGTCACTGATTAAAACTGCATAAACAAACCTTAAAATATTGTTATAACGATTAGAAGAAACCGTATAGACAACAGCAGCAGAGCAAAAAACGATGACTGTCACGCCAGAGCTATAAGACACTACTGGTGATATACTAAACCGTACATGCGGTATGTTCGACACCTGTACCAACTAAAAAGCAAAAACACACAACAACAGCGGGCAACAGACAGTACTACTTCTAAGGAGATCCGAGGCCCCAACTCACCCAAGTTGATTTAAAAGGATCCTTAGATAAATCGTAATCCAATCAGTAAGTCCAGTAATAGTGCGACCCAGTTCTGAAGCCATCCCAGTCCAATTACTCCCGTTATCCGCAGGGGCGCCCGACATGGTCCCCAGGCACTAATTAGCTACATAAAAATTACCACTCCCACATAAAATTAACTCCAAAGATCCGTCCTCATTGCAGATGATACCAAAAACAACAAACAAGATACAAGAAACTACTTCTTTAACGTCGTATACAATATACAAAGACCAAAACATAGCTAAAGCTATAACCGCTACAAACATAATTAAAAAAAATAATAACTAAAACAAAAGCTGTAAAAAAAAAGTACATTGTTACAGCAATAGAAAAAAAAAAAAGATAAGCAATAATATATTGTACATTCAAGTCAAAATACAAGCTGTGAGAGGCCTAAAATAAACAAATTAGTCAGTTATACCCAGAGTCGGTGTTTACAAAGTGTGAGACAGAAAACCAAAATACCCCAAGTAAAGTACTTAATATCCCAAACCAACCGAAAGAAAGAATAGTAAGATAGAGGGAAAAGAGATTACCTACGAGAGGGTCAACCCAGTGCCAACACCAGCCATCATGACATCCTACCAAAGTATATTCACAAAAAAACAGATTTGGCAACACAGGCATGCAAGAGAGAGAAAAAGAGATATAATAAAAACATATAAAAAGAATAAACAAAAAATTAAGACTTACAATTAACCTCATCAAAAGTAAGAAACTTATTAAAATGCGAAAAACTAATGTAAGATAATGAGTAAATGGATAGAATACAGTAGTAGATAATAAAGTTTAACAAAGTATTATTTATTTTTCTGCCTGGTATTACAGCAGTCTATCCTCACACTCTCATATGCAAAGATAGTATACCCACTCAAAATTCGACCATCAAAAAAGTGATATGAAGAGGGTAGACGGAGAGGGATAATGAGATAACTAACCCACCAAAATGACAAACATAAAATCCAGAATCACAAGAATAAACATTTCCTACCCAACCCAGCTCCAACCATCATGGAGTCCAACTCGCTAACAGACGCCTCCTGCCAAATACCTCCGGCGCGTGAATATAATACAATAAACCTTATCAAGGGACGCCCACATCAATAGGTCAACATAGAAAACAAATCCAATTAATAGGGTGTACTTATCTGCGCAGAAACACCAAGGTCAAATCTGAACCATTAAAGCATGGCATACCAGACGCTCATTAGCCCCCGCAGTGAAAAAGCTCCTGAAGTGTGTTCCACCTATAAGCCCCAACCCTCCATAGACCTGATCAGAGCTGATCCGGTACGACACGGGCAACACTTGCTGGAAATAATTGCCAGACTACCGTCAAACCTCCAGAGTAACAGACATAATACAATCCCTCAAACTTCGTGGCCTTGATCTCAGAACAGTGCATCACTGGGGAATTAACTCCCTCCTGCTGATTGGTTCCACTCACCCAACCCACCTTCCAGAGCAGAAAATCAATGCAGCCATTTTGCTGTATTTGTGATCCATTCCTCAACCTTAAACTGACTGGATAGCTTGTTATAAACTAATTACTTTAAACCAAGCAATTTTTCTCTTTGCTTTTACTATCTTAATAAACAGTTCAGACTATTTTAATATTCTTTTTGATGTTTATGATGCGCAAAGAATGTCAACATCCACGTGAGGGGTTTGACAATAAAGGAAGAAGAGATAGATTTTCTCTTTCTGCTAACTCCTACACTAACCTCTCATTTACTACAACATTCTTCATAACAGTTTTTACAAGATATATCGCCGTGACCATAATACCAAGAAAATTTAGCATTTGGTCATTTTAGATTAAAAATAATCAATTATACTTACTGCATAGCATGAGAATCTTACCACATAATAAGCAGCACAAATGACAGATATTTTATACTTACATTTTTTTAATAGCACTGACCGCATTTGGTAAAGCAATATGGTAAATTGCGCGCAGCATAGCCAACGGAAAGAAAATATGTTATATGCGCTGCGCTAACATAACCTAACGTAATGCAAAGATAAAAAAATTATGTTATTATTTACATATCAAAATCTTGGTACTTTGCGGAGCAATCAACTTTACTAATTTTTACATTACTTTTATAAAATAATTTTATATATTTAATTTTAATAAAAAAAAAAAATAACACAGGTAGCTGTATAAAAGATTCAGCGGCAGAGATTAGAACAACACAGTGACAAAAAGCTATGAAGGACACAACTGTGCTGCCGCTGTGGATTTGCGATAGCAAACAACATGTTACGCACAGATCAACGATATCAAGATGAAAATGAGAATTTTGTAGTAATCTAGTGGTATGTACAAATAGTGTCCTGAAGGCAGTAATATGTTACCATGTCCATGCATGTACTAGAATCTAGGAATTAGAGAATACTTATTCTTCACTAGGATATATATGCTACAACATGATGGGAAAACAAAATAAACAATAAAGGACGATTTCCAGTTCTTCATTAAAATCTCTAAAATCTGTCCTATCAGAAACCTGAACTTTTATAAGAAATCGATACGTGCCAATACTTGCAGCCATCTTTACTTTTTATTTATATCAATTTGATCACTAAGTCTATTATTATGAGGTCCTACCAAACACTACAAATGAATATTCCAACTTTGGACCTACAATAGTACATAAGCATGTTCTATTCACATTAGAAGAGTTGATTTTTAAAAGACAGACGCAGAACAGAAACCGAGAGACATTGACAGTAATTGGCTATAGTTAGCTAAAGATGTTTAAAGTGCAAATCTCATAATTCCCATTTTAAGTTCAATTTGAAGTGTTCACGCACAGGTACATCACACAACGTACCACACAACGTCACCACACAACGTACAGATGCAATCAATGTATTAAACTTGAATCTGACACTAATTACAAACCACCATCCACCAAAGAGGATTGTTACAATTGTCAAGCTGATCGAACAACTTAACGATGAATCAACTTGAATATTAAGATAATTTACAAATTTTCAAGCAATGAAAATACACAAAAGGGATTAGATTATATATAAAATTAGACACATCCAAACGGGCCGCGAAACGCAGCAGCCCATAACCTCTAACTTACATTTTATCTAAAGGGTATAGAAAGAACAAGTAATAAACAATCAAAGAAAACCTAGAAACAGGAATGTGATGAGGCTATATACAACAATAAGTATAGTCAAACCCCGCAGTACAAAACAGAATCAAAAAAAAAGGAGACACTACCCTTGAAGGTGGTGTAATGGATCAAACAATCCCTGACAACTACCTGATAATGCTATAAAATGTCATTATGTAAATTCAAAACCTAAATATAAAAGAGCATAGAAGGATGCTCATATGAAAATTAAGCAACACAAAGAATAGAAAGTTAAGGCTCGAAATCGCACACCAAGCAAAAAACTGGTGAGACCAATAGAATCAGCCAGTGTATACAATATTTAGAAGTCATAATAGACTACAATAGAATAATGAATCAGATTACCAAATGGAGGCTTGTTAAAATGAATGATAATAACATAAAAAGAAAGCAACTAAAACGAAACAGAAATAAGAAAATGTGTTTAAAATTATGTATAAAATACTTAAATTAAAATGAAAAAACAGAGATATTTAGTTTTGTATTTTAAATAAAATGTCCCATCAAACCAAAGCACTTCCGTCGTTTAGGTGCGGGTTGGGGGCCGGGGTGTCCGCGCCCCGCATTTGTTCGTGTATGATATTCCAACATCAACTGATACTTCTTTGACCTTTCCGAATCTAGTATTACCTAGAGCTATCAAGTCACCGAAACTCATCCCGATCCATTTTATTTACAAAGTACAACTTCTGATATATTGGATAGCGCATCGGATATCGACCCTAAATCATCTCTCTTTTTTTTTGTTTGCTAAAAACAAATGTCTCTTCATTCATGACTTGCTGTCTTGCAGACCACATGTTATGATAACGCTCAATGATTGTACTTCCGTCACGGTGATAAGCAAAAAAATTTTTCACATGCTCGACTTCCACGTATCACAGGAGTTGTGATCAATCGGCGCGTAAAGCATTAGAACTTTTCATATTATACTGGATAATACAAAAGTTTAAAATCTGTTTATTTCTCTTATTTTACAATAAATAGCCATAAAAAATTCATTTTAAAACTTGGTTTCTAGTTGGATTAGTCCGCATCATCATGGCTTTATTTTTTTTTCCGAGTAAGGAAATAGTAGCGAGCTTATACATATACAAACAAATATACCCAGACCCTTATAAATTTTTAAAAACTTTATACAAACTGATTGATAAGAATATATTGAATATTAAGATTTTGTGACTTGAATCGACGTTCATCTGACCTTAAAAATATGAAATACATAATTATTAAACATGGTACGAGAAACATAGAGCCGAAATGAAACAAAAATACACTTTGGTAATAGTAACATATTACTCGGGTTTTATCAATATCCTCTGTAAAAAATCCTAACTTTAAATAAAAACTAAAGTATAAAATTCCATGAATTAATTAAACGAAACTTTGCTAAGATTTTAAGTTAATAAAAGCATCCCATATGCATGTGTGCTATAAAAACAGAATCACCGGGAATTATATTTCTAAAGTCCAACAGAATGTTCCATTTTTAACAATGCTTCGCTTAAAATCATATATTACCACTGACCATTAAACATATTTATCATCTTCAGTTCTACCAGTACATACATAAAACACTTTAAATAGGTAGGGACAAGTCACAGAGTCGAACATTTCATGACAAAATAACAGTAAGTCAAATATATCTTTTAGATTTAGTTTTAGACAGAAAGAAGCCAGTACATAGAGATAACATCCTAATTGGAAAAGTATATTTTATTACGTATATTTAAGATATTTATGTAATCAACCACCCTTTAATATTAAAAAAACTTACAGAAGTTTTGACCTACAACATGTAATATCCAATGCAATACTATCCAGTTCTTAACATTTGCATTTGAAAAATCAGAGGCAGATGTACAATGCCTAGAAACAACAGACAAGGATTTAAAACACGCCTAGCTAAAAAAATAATCTATATTTCAATTAACCTTGGAATTCTTGTACAACCGAAAATTGACAAAGGTACTAATAACATATTATAAAAGAGTGTTCTTGGAACTATCTTTGAATGACATGCATAGGTAACCACTTGCCTTACCCTAGCATGTATCATAGAGGCGACTAAAAGGTCATAACACTAGGTTTTGAGCAGAAACACATAGAAAAATCATCCTGCTAATCAAAAAACAATAGTTTGATTTTCCAATACCTACATGATTTTTAATATCGATAAATAAGATGTGAAACCCCCAAATTATGAGTAGTCCTGATTTTGGCGCCAAAAAAGCCTAAACTGTAGTCTAGGTATGCGCCCGTACAAACCCAAATAATTAAATAATAACTAAATTTTGCATTTACAATGAATTGGCGCATAAACATGTAACTTGCCAATCAAAACATATACCACATAATATAGTAAGTGCTTAATAAACATATAATATCCATTAGCGAAAATATGATTTACATTAAACATACAGAAAGTCTAAAATACCGCAATCAAGGTTGGGCAACCAGGACATGGGCAAAACAAATCTACAAGAAAAATTAAAAGAGAAAAACCGAAGTGTTATTAAAAACACAGTAGAACCCAGATATGAGTAAATTAATCCTGGGTCATTTAAGTTTTATGAACTAATCCATTAAGTTTGATCAAAAAGTCATTTGACCACCATAAAATAAGCATTTAATTTTGAAAAATCATAGTGGCTCTAGAACCAATCAAAAACGAAGGTCCAAATCGTCGGTATGATCACAAAAATGGACCCGGTTGTTCTGATCCGGTAAGTTCCCTTGGCCTGGTTGACACCCAGTGCCATGGCAAACCGGCAGTAGTACATTTAAAATGCCTCTTTCAGATATGTTTTTCTTTTAAGAAATTCTGATACGAAGTCAAAATATGAATTAATAGTGGAGACATAAAATTTAATTAATATTAAATGCAGCAAAGAAAGCGCTACATTAGAGAATGCTAAATAAAAAAAAAATCCAAGTACTGCCGATAACGCAATGATACAATGAAACGCGCAAGTAATATTACGTAGTATAGACGCCGTTTTCGAAATCCCGTACCGATCACAGACTTCCTTACATAAAACTAAAGAGTGTGTCTTAAGAAAATTATTACTTGAATTACAACACTTATATAATGTGACAAATATATCCCAGGTATTTTGCAAAAAAAAATCAAAGGCAGAAATACAACTGGAGAGCGGATACGAAAGACTCTGAAACACCAATGTACACATACAGGACAACCGTTACACAGATTAAAGTTAATAAAACAGGAGACAGTGTACACAATTACTGACATTAAACCATATGTGTTGCACTTTACCTATTTGAAAAAGAACCAGCAAGTACTTGTCAAGACTTGCTCCCGACCCTCATGGATAATGATATACTTAAATTACATATCTCAGAATTTCTTCATTAAGAGGGAAGTAACTCCATAAGGTTGTTCAAACATTGAACAAATAATACTTGCCACCTGCGCCAAACATAGGTTACACTGCCGACCATTCACCAGGATGATTAAGGTTCCTTCCCATCAATAAAACCAGTGCTATATATTAGAAGGCTTCAAAGTTTCTTATAAAATGTTTCCAGTAAACTAAAAAAAAACAAATAACCCATGCAGGCCCAGGAAGCACATCTAGTGCTTGTCTTATTCAAACAGAAATAATGATCAACTATCCAATGACGTAATCGATAGCAGTAACTTGAATGGTAAAAACGAGGATTTTAAACAAAACAGAACGAAAATATAAAAGTATTGCAAAAAAAAAAAAAAACAACAACAACTATAAAAAAGTTTCAGCACACACCATCACAAACAATGATTTAGTTAAAACCGATCACTGGTTCCTGTAAATTAATCACTTAATTTAGAAACAGCTAGTGCCAGGCTTATCTCAGATAAAATCAAAACGAAGTATCCATCAAATCCTACCAAATAATAACTTACCAAACTCCTACAATGCAGTCATCTTTCACATAACGACCTTGAAAATCAGAACATGAAAAAAGATCAAGAAATCGACACAGAAAAAGATGATTAACTGAATATATGAAAATGGGTGTTATAAAAAAAGGTGAGGGGGAGGAAAAAACAACACAAAAAATGGGGGGGGGGGGGGGGGGGGGGAAATAAGGGATAAACACACCATCACAATCAGACAAATACTTTGGTTCCCCGTTATTTTTCTCGAATCTGATTCAAAAAACGAATTTCCCTGGTTTACTCGAAGGTTTTTTTTTTTTCAGTTCAATATAATCTTTAATGCTTCCATCAAAATCGCTACAAAAAAATACTTAACAACTCCTTCTATGCTAGCGCTGTTCAAACGTCAAAGTAATCTAATTCAAACATTAATTCTAAGTATTAATAAATACAGTTTTTGAGCATTATGATTTTTATAACTGTCATATGTTTAATTAAACCATTTCAAACATTCTAGTAAATATAAATAAAGTATATAATAATATTATTAAAATAAGTTCTTACAATTTTTACAGCAGCTAATTATATATTTCTTCCTATTTAAATTAACCGATTTGCTCTTAAATTTGTAATAATATGGTATATAAACAGACTGCGGGTGGTACTGTGTATGAAACCCTTTCACATGCCCTTTATTGTAACCCCATATCTATACCAACCATTCAGAGGTTGGGACTATAATTATTCTTTTACTCAGGTCGACTTCACGATTTTGTCATACACCTGATCACAAAATACCCGACTGTCACTAAAAAAAAAAGATTTTATTTTTATTTTGTTTTACTCCTATAATCTCTTTTTATGCATGTATCATTTTGTGTTTATTCCCTTCTTATTTGCTAAGCAGGGGAGTACAATGAACAGTAATACTGTAACCGTAGATACTGAAATTATCCCTAATCTTTTACCTGGGACAGTTAGTTTTTCGCGCAAATTAACATCATGATACTGGACGTTACAAAAACAACATAAATATATATCATACATAGATGAACAAATACGCAAAATTCGTAATTTTTGACGTCGAAATCAGCTTGAAAATACCGTCTTGCCAAAGTAATTATATTTGACGAAGGCTAAATTGCATGGAACTACATAGTTTGTATCACTAAACGACACTACTTTTGATACGGTCCAATACAATCAAAAAAAAAAAAAAAAAAACAACAACAAAAAAAAACAAGAGAGCCATGACGGCCCTACATATCGCTAACTAGAGTTGATCTCGCATACTGACCTAGCTTTTGACCCAACATGACCAGGAGTTCGAAACGTTCAGACTAAATAACATCAAGATACACAGCAACACTATGGGCCTCCAGAGTGTTCACAATGCATTTCCTTTGATTATGACGGCGGGTTACCTAGTTATATTGACCACCTAAGACCCAGACATCGTAATCTAACCAATATCTGAAGAAAATCAAAAACAAACATAATGTAAGACTAATACTCAAGAGTTTCAAACTTAAATTGTGGTCTCTAGAGTGTTGAAAAAGATTTACCTATTGATACAGGCCAACTAGACCTATAAATAATAGAACCAGTGAAGAGAAAAACAAGTAATGGCCGTACCTGCGACAGTAACCATTCAAGAACACAACACCCTTTAGGCAATATTTTACAAATTTATTTACCCAAATAAGAATTAGTACACAATGAAAATATGATCTGAAAAGAAGAACAAAACTGATTATAAGAAAAAACAAATAAAGTTCAGTATACTCTACAAGAACCAAAAGTTCTTATAGATTCCATTCAATACAGACGTTTGCCACAGTACTTTAATTAAATGCGAACAATAATGAAGCACCAACAATATATGACAACATTAACTACTAGTCAGTCTCACTTTCAAACCGTGAATACTTTTGATCCTCATGGTCAACCCTATGATTTAGGTGATTGCATCCTGAAGCTGAACATCATAGAGAAAACACAAAACAGCGAGTACTTGCTATATTTACGCTCACAACCAGTGGGACGAAAATGCGACTGCTCTGGGAACAATACACATCCCAGGCGAGTTGAAGCCAAAGTGAACCTCAGGCCAATGTACTATCCGGTTACTATGACAATACACACAGTTAAAATTCGTCAGGCTGGAAGAAGCTACAAAATATAATCAAATGGTACGCAACCAAAGCAGAAACAAAAAGATCAGTGCACTAAAACTGCTCCATTGGGTACACCAAATACCACGCGTAGGCACCCATAAATTATACGTTCTTACCTTAGTAACAAACATATATGAATGACAAGTGAGGTACTAAGTTCAAACGTCACGTGATTAAAAATACGAGTCACTAAATACTTCCGGCAAGATTTTTAAAAATCACAAAAAACATAACTTAAAAGACTAAAGTCAAGTCTAACCAAAAAAAAAAAATGACAAGATTATGGGGAATGTCTTATAATGTAATAAACCTTCTCGATAACGACAACTGATAAGCATCAGCTAAAATAAACAAACTACAAATTCAAACCAACTTGAAATAGTAAATCACACGATCATACCAAAAAGTCTTAGAATCAAAATAATGACCTACTGACAACAAACAAAACTGACAAATAATGTATAATGCAATAGTACAGGCACACAATTTCATAATACAAACATAATATTATCAAACATGTCACCTGGAAACTTGCCAAAATGAAAAATACATAACAATACAAATGCAGTAATGGCGTTCCAAATTAACAAAAAGTAAAGAACAAGGCGTTTTTTAGAAACGTTGCTAAACATATAACAAGATACAAATTATCAGTAAAACTCTATACATCTAATAAAAACGAAGAACGTTTAGACACCTCTTTCGAATTAATATAACAAAAGAGACTGAAAAAATAAAAAAAATAAAACCTAACATAACCGAAACTAGCTAAAAATCAAATGCCTCAAAAGTAAATGTTACAGAAATTTCTGAAGACAGCCACAAATTAATCCCAAAAAAAAATCGTAATGCAAAAATCAAAAACAAAAAACTTAAACAAATAAAATACTTTACCTCGAACCGAGCAAAAAATTACAAGCAAGAAAATAATTCAGACATAGAATTCTCCTATAAAGACGTAATTGGTAGTTCGCTAAGGCTATCTAGTCCAGTCTAAAGAAAAAGGATAATGATCCCCGCCAAACTACAAACCTCAAGGGAATCACGCCTATGCCTTGAACACTACTACAATTCAAATTACCGGGGCAACACGATAAAGCCGGGGAATCTAACTACTACTTGCCGCGGATTGAAAATGACAATTTGAGGCCCAATATAGTGGAGTTTTGTGGATAAAAACAAAAATAACATGAAGTTTATAAAAATAACACCTTTCTTAAACTGAAACCGTGATTTAAATGAAATATACATGCTAATTTAAATTATAAATACAGAAAAACATGAGATGTATTTTTATGCATGAAATCATTCAGACATTTAAACCTCAAATAACCAAAACATAAACAAAAAGATGATGAGCAATAACCTGCAATTTTATACAAACAGAAAAATAAGGCCCGTAAGTGTCCAATTTGTGACTAGACTCCCCACATGGACCCCAAGATATTCACCAACTTCACCTTCTCAGCTAGAAAAGATAAAGACCAACATTCAGAACCAGATTACATAAAGATTGAGTTACAACGTGGCCCCTCTAAAGAGTTCACAAACATGTTTTTCTTTGATTATAACCAGGTGACTTCGTTTTTGACACACCAACATAACCCAATTCTAACAATACCAAGAGATCATCAAATCAAAACATTCTGACCAAGGATAAACACAAAATGGTGGTCACAACTGTGGCCACTCTATTGTTTACCACAAGCATTTTCCTTTGCATTTGTAACCAGGTGACCATATTTTCTGTATCTCAACTTGACCAAGTATCGAATTGAACTAGAGATACATCCAGACTAAAATTCTGACCAAGTTATCATAAAGATAGGGTCACAATTAGTGGTCCCTAGAGTTTTACACAAGCTCTTCCATTGATCTACTACTACATGACCTAGTTTTTTTAGAACCAACAAGACCCTGGACACTACCAAACCTTGAACCTATAGATCCATCAAGACAAACATTTGATTAAGTTAATCATAATATATGGATCACAAATGTGGCCCACTGGAGTGTTTCCCATTGAAGCTTTTTCCATTGAATTGACAGGTGACCTAGTTTTTTGACGTCCCGACAAAACACATGTTTTCACAACATAACCTAGCGAAATCACACAAGACTAACAATCAGAACCAGTTTTCCAAAAGAATTGAATCACAATGTGGTCTATAGAGTGTTTTTCACAAAACCTACACCAAGCATTTCCATCTTGATCTAATCTACTGGCCTAAGTTATGGAAACCCAACCAAAGACCAATGAATCAACAAACTAGACCAATTAATCATCAAGACTAACATTTCAGACCAACTATCAAAAAGATTGGTCATAAATTGGTCTCTAGAAGGTTCACAAGCTTTTCCCATTGATCAGACCTACTGTAACCCAAGTTTTTGAGAATTGCAAAAACCCAGAATTCAAACTTGAGACAAGAGAACATACAAGACTAACATTACTGGCCAAGTATTTCAAAAAATTGGATCAAAAATGAGTGATCACAAGCTTCTTCTTTTGACTGACCCTACAGAAGCTAGTTTTTATGGCCCAAGAAAACCCATATTACGAACTATGGCAAGAGAACATCAAGTCACCTGAGTTACCTATCCAGAAAATCTGAGACGTACCTTGAAAGCATATACTCAGAACACTCTAATCAAATCACCAACACTAAGAATAGTCAGGAAAGGACTAATACGTGCATTGTCCAGACAGAAAGCAATCACGTAAAATCAAATGGCAAGTAACACTACGATTCTGATGGTCATATTTCACTCATAATCGATACATCAAAACTGAGTTCCTCATATCCTCATAAACATATTGTATAAATAAGAAGAATGTAAAGCATAAGTAAATGAATGTAATAATAGATGAAAGCAAGTGTAAAATATAGGGATTTTGCAAAATCAAGGCCCTTCCTCTGGTCCTACTTGTCATAGGTTTGATCAAAATAGAAGACATAATACCAAATCTTAGGAGCAAAACCCAAACTACTTCAAATACGTAAGATGATTGGTGAAGAAAAGAAACTGTGGCTTAAGATTGACGTAAACAAAGTGAATAAATAGTGGGGTAAATTTAATGGAAATCAAGTGGCCGCAAAATTCTGTGTCCCTACATCCCGATTTAGCACAAAATCTAAGACACTTCCAACATCTTGAAGGTGTCATAACACATATCTGAATAAATACTAGAATTAGATAATAGTTGAAGGAATGAATTATGGGGCTAGAGTGTAAACTATCGTGAAGAAAGCAAATTTTGTCAATCAAGGGCACAGAACCTATGGACACAACAGATCTAAATTCAG